>NC_068290.1:38993948-40255448 GCF_025860055.1 Xyrauchen texanus
AAACCCAAATAATCCTGAATTGAACAAGAAACAAAAAATCTGAAACCCATCTGAAATAATACCTTCAACAACAACTGGATATCAAAGAGATGTTTCTATTACACACACATATATACAGAAGGATCGAAGTCTGGAGATCATGTGTCGACTGCATATGTGATCAATCACCAAAAAAGCGGAATAAGGATCCTCAACCAGAGTTAAATTTTTAGAATCGATGCTATTATTCTAGCACTGGATCGCATTACGACTTCACAACAGAGACATTCCTTAATCATAACAGATTCAAAATCATGCCTTCAAGCTCTTGCATCACTCAAAAATGACCACCCAGACCATACTCTGGAGGCATAATTTTAATATTTTCTTTTGCTGGGTGCCTGGCCAGTGTGGAATCTGAAGAAAAGAACAAGCAGATTCAGCTGCTAAAGACAGGAATAGCAGGAACAGTCAAGGATATTAAAAAGCTGCGATCGGGACAAATTTTGGTGGAGTGCGCTCGGAAAGCAAACTCCGAGAACTTATTACGAGCAACAAATCTGGCTGGAGTCACTATGAGAGCATTCTGTCACCCTTCTCTGAATAACAGCAAAGGAGTGATCCGCACCAGAGAATTGCAAGACATGGATGAAGCTGACATAACCTCAGAACTGAATCATCTAGGTGTGATTGATGTCAAAAGAATAAGTATCAAAAAAGATGGACAAGTAATTCCAACAGGAACATACATTCTGACCTTTAACAGACCTCTCCCACCAGAGAGAATTCAAATAGGATACCTAAGTGTCACTGTAGATATCTACATACCAAACCCGTTGAGATGTTTTAAATGTCAGAAATTTGGTCATGGTTCTGCTGGATGCAAAAATAAGGCTGTTTGCCACAATTGTGGTAAGGATGACCATGAAACAAACTGTACTAATTCTGCTAAATGTAAAAACTGTCTTGGTGACCATGCAGCCTCATCAAAGAAATGCCCTGCTTGGATTAAAGAGAAGGAAATACAAAAAATTAAACACACAAAGAAGGTGAGCTATCCTGAAGCCCGAAAACTTGTTGAAGGTCTCCCTGCCTTCACGCTGAATAGATCCTACTCTGCTGTGGTCAAACCAAATATTCGAGAAATTAGTACTCAGACGGAACTGACTTGGATTTCTACAGACAAACCTCAAGTTATTAGTAATATTAAGAATTCATCTTCACAAAAAGCAAGAATGTATGTATCCAAACCAACCCGACTCAAGATACCCAGTTGGAACAAAGAGAACCCAGAGAGAAAAGGAAACCTCAAAATACATTAACTCGACTACCAAACCAAGATAAAAACAGAACTTCAAAACATGACAACCTAAAAGATGTCGAAATGTCAGAACCTACGACTAGTCGAAGTCGTAGTCTTTCCCCTAAGTGTAAGAATAAAGGATTTGTACCTATCCTTCCCACTTGAAGATGAGTAATCTTTTAATCCAGTGGAATTGTCGGGGTCTAAAAGCTAATTTTGCAGAGCTGCAACGTTTAACTTCTGTTTTGAACCCCCTTGCCTATTGTATTCAAGAGACTCACTTATCTCCAAATGATCCCCTGACTGTTAAAAATTTTAGACTGTTTAATGTCTATGGACCAAATGCACAAAGACCTTCTGGTGGATCAGCTGTCTTGGTTAAAAAGGATATTATTCACAGTCACATTGTACTGGATACCCAAATACAGGCAGTAGCAGTACGTATCACCTTTCATAGAGTCATTACATTATGCTCTATCTACATACCTCCCAGCGAAGTTATTACACTGAAAGAATTGGACAAACTCAGTAGCACAATTGCCGACTCCATTTATACTTATGGGTGATTTTAATAGCCATAATCCTTTATGGGGAGAAGATCGATGTGATGCTAAAGGAAAGAGAATGGAGGATTTTATACATAAAAATGACTTGTGTTTACTAAATGATGGAACCAAAACCTACCTTCATCCAGGTCATGGCACGTATTCTGCAATTGATTTGACTATATGCAGTGCTGAAATCTTTTTAGATTGTACATGGCGGGTCTGGGACGATTTATGTGGGAGTGACCACTTTCCACTTATTACCTCATTCCCTCAATCGGATGTCCAACAAAGACCTTCAAGATGGCAACTTAAAAAAAGCAAATTGGCCTTCTTTCGAAATTGTGATATGAAAAATTTATTTCAGCAACTCAAGACAATCAGAACTCTATAGAAGCTTTTACTGAACAGTTAATTGATATTGCAAATGAAACAATTCCAAAGACATCCTCTAAATCGCACTGTAAAGCTAACCCCTGGTTTAACGAGCAGTGTAAAAAAGCTATCGGGGCACGGAAAAAGGCGGAAAGACTTTTTAATAAACAGCCTTCAACGGCTAATTTTATATCTTTTAAAATTTGTAGAGCTCAAGCTCGCAGAATTTTAAATGAAGCAAAAAAGCAAAGCTGGAGACAATTTGTATCAAGTTTAACATGCTATACTCCCATGAAGAGGATCTGGAACATGATTCGCAAAATGAAGAACATTGGAAATGGATTTAATATCCAACATATTAAAAAACTAGATATTCTCCAGACAAAGGAAATGGATATAGCAAACACATTAGCAGAATCTTTTGAAAAGAATTCGTCAATAGAAAACTGCCTCCCTGAGTTCCAGTTAATTCGAATACAGCAGGAAAGGGAAAAATTGAACTTCTGTTCTGATAACGAAGAAGTATATAATCAACCTTTCAAGATGGATGAATTAATACACTCTTTAAAATGTTCCCATGACACTGCTGTAGGGCCAGACCAAATTCATTATCAATTCTTAAAGCACTTACCCCAAAGCATATTATCTCTTCTTTTAGATAATTTTAACTCTGTCTGGTCTTCTGGACAAATACCACCCTCCTGGAAAGAAGCAACCGTAATTCCTATACCTAAACCAGGAAAAGACCATTCAGATCCAAATAACTATCGACCAATTGCTCTTACCAGTTGCCTCTGTAAAACGATGGAGAGAATGGTAAATAATCGGCTTGTTTGGACTCTGGAGTCGAAGAAACAAATAAGTGACTATCAATGTGGCTTTAGACGTGGAAAGTGCACCTTGGATCAATTAATCCGACTGGAAACTTATATTAGAGATGGTTTCATTAGAAAAGAACATGTTGTTGCCGTCTTTTTTGACTTGGAAAAAGCATATGATACAACATGGAGATATGGGATTTTGAAAGATCTTTACCACATGGGTTTTAGAGGACGATTACCCATCTTTATTTCCAATTTTTTGACCAGCAGATATTTTAAAGTCCAAGTAGGAAACACCTTGTCGGATATTCACAAACAAGAAATTGGAGTTCCTCAGGGAAGCATTCTTTCTGTCACTCTCTTCAGTATTAAAATAAACAGCATTGAGAGTATCATTGGATCTAATATATTCTGCAGCTTATATGTGGACGATCTCTGCATCTGCTATAGAGGGAAGAACATGAGTACAATTGAAAGACAACTGCAGTTATGCATTCACAAAATATATCAGTGGTCAGTTGAAAATGGATTCAAATTCTCTAAATCAAAAACAGTCTGTACCCACTTCTGTATCCAGCGATCCCTTCATCTTGACCCTGAACTCTTCATTAATAGAGAACCGATTAATGTTGTTAAAGAAATTAAGTTCTTAGGACTCCTTCTTGACAACAAAATGACTTTCATTCCTCATTTGAAAGCACTTAAAAACAGGTGTCTTAAAGCCATGAATATAATGAAAGTACTGGCAAAAACAAAATGGGGAGCAGATTACATGGTTCTTTTGAGACTCTATAGAACACTAATTCGTTCCCGGCTGGACTATGGAAGCATAATTTATGACTCTGCCAGAGAATCATATAAGCGGATGTTGGACTCAGTACATCATCAGGGCTTACGACTCGCCTTGGGAGCATTTAGAACTTCGCCGATGCAAAGCTTGTACATCGAAGCCAATGAACCTTCACTTCAAAACAGACGATTGAAGCTTTCACTCCAATATGCTATCAAAATAAAGGCAAATAAAACCAACCCCGCTTATTCTTCAATCTTCAACCCACAATTTACTCCTTTGTATGAGAGCAAACCTAAAAGTATCAGATCCTTTGGTATTCGTATTAAACCTCATTTGGAGAACTTGAATATAAATTTGAGCATTTTAAACCAAATACAATTAAATTCTATATCTCCCTGGAAACTAAAGAAGCCTAATATCATTTT
The DNA here is from genome assembly GCF_025860055.1 of Xyrauchen texanus. Classification (NCBI taxonomy): domain Eukaryota; kingdom Metazoa; phylum Chordata; class Actinopteri; order Cypriniformes; family Catostomidae; genus Xyrauchen; species Xyrauchen texanus. Next base: position 38,998,190 of record NC_068290.1, read on the forward strand.
GGACTTGACTCATCAGAAGAAAGGGGTGACCCATCCAAATGTATATAGACAGCAATATTTGGAAATAAGAAACCAATTCCCCTCGCATGTACCTATATTCACAGATGGCTCGAAGATGAAAAACAGTGTAACGGCAGCAATGGTGACTGGAAATCAACGCTATGGAATTCGTATTCCAAAACAGTGCTCAATTTTCTCTGCTGAGGCTCGTGCTTTACTTTTAGCTCTGGAGCACTATAATTTTTTTTCTATAATTTTTACTGCCTTCAAGCAATGGACACTTTAAAAATTGACCATCCTTTAGTGGACTGCATCTTAACCAAAGTGGATTATCTACTAAATCAGTTCTTCAGCATTATTTTTTGCTGGGTTCCAGGACATGTTGGCCTTGCAGGAAATGAACAAGCTGATGCAGCTGCTAAGGAAGCTCTTAATCAGGAAGTTAATGAATGTCAAATCCCTCCCTCAGATATCAGACCGATTATTAACCGATATATTTTAAATAAGTGGCAAGAAGAGTGGAATATGTGCAAGAACAACAAGTTGTATGTAATTCATCCGGAAATTTCAAACAGACTTTTTATCAATTTTAAAACAAGATTTGATCAAGTGGTCTACACCAGATGCCGTATAGGTCACGCAAATCTGACCCATGCCTTTTTGCTTAAAGGTGAAGACCCAACCCTATGTATGTTTTGTAATATTCCCTTATCTGTCAAACATATTTTACTAGATTGTCCTGGTCTTAACACAAGTAGAATGCTCTTTTATGAAGTTACCTCGTTAAAGGACTTATTTAATGAGATTGTGCCTGAAAAGGTTTTGGATTTCTTATCATATATTAATCTTAAAAGAAATATTGTATAATATGACTTGCTATTTATATTTGTTTTGTTTTTATTGTATTTATATGATATTTGTTTTTTTGTAATTGAATTCTTGCCATGAAAATAGCTTTGATCGCTGACATGGCATTAAATAAAACATACTACTACTCAGCTGCTAAAGAAGCACTTTCTACAGATCTTAATTTTTTTTGCATAAATAACTAACAAATATGGATGTGCTATTAATTGCAATTTAATTCGACACATGTAATTTGATAAAAAATGTAATCGATTGAAAGCACTTATAATATTTTGTGATTTATATATTATTGTATTTAATATGAAATAAAATACTTGGTAACACTATAATAAGGCTTCATTGGTTAACATTAGTTGATGCATTAGTTATCATGAACTAACAATGAACAATATATTTTTACAGCATTTTTTAATCTTTGTTATTGCTAGTTAATAAAAATACAATTGTTCATCGTTAGTTCACTTCAAGTTAGTAACTAATGTTAACATGTACAACTTTTGATTTAAAAAACATATTACGCACATTAACCAAGAATAATAAATGCTGTAAATATATTGTTTGTTGTTCGTTCATTTGAACTGATATTGTTAACTAATGGAACATTATTGTAAAGTGTTGCCAAATACTAATTAAAATAATTAAATATGTTACAATGCCACAAAACTATAAAACTGTTTTAATATTATCTGTCCTTCATTGAAAGTGTCGATGTCAGGTGTTACTTAAAGGATTAAACATTCTAAATGGGAGCTTCATTGTAAAACCGTTTTTATTTCTAATATGAGCCATTATATTCGTTATGTGATACAAAATATTTTATTACTATCGGTAACAGCCAAAATGTCAACGTTGGCGGATCGCTGATCCTTTTTTGTTTTTAGAACTTTCTATACATTTCTGGTCTAATATTCATCACATAGAATCTACAGAGTTAGCTCCCACAGGTGGTTCAATTTACAGATTATATGTTAAATGGTAAACGGTTTGTAGCAAGAGCCACACTGCCAGGGTTCCCATGTGTCCTGGAAAACCAGGAATTTTGCAATGCAGTTTTCCAGCCGTGGAAAATGAGGAAAACACCTAAATGTCCTGAAAAATCTGCCTGTATAAATCTGCTAGTATGAATCTGTCCTGGAGTTTGCTTATACTGCGATTTGCCACATGAAGGGCCCTATGATTTCCATTATGTCATAAAAATGGCAATAGCTCAAAAATGTGGAATGTTTCTGAATTTTACATATTTGAGATGAAGCATGTTTGCACAAATAATAAAACATTGCAATATATCCTAGTGTGATTATTAGACCGCAAAAGGCTGCTGTTTAATTCAGTATATAATCTGCATGTGCTGCATGCCTCAAAATGAATGAATGTAATGATTACACCCATTGGGCACATGAAATGTCCTGGAAATGTCTTGGAAAATAGTGCTTTGAAAAGAGTGGGAACCCTGACTGCTACTTTAGTGTGTCTGCTTCAGTGAATCCCAGTGTGTTGCCTCTGTTTATCTTGCAGTAAGTGTGGATTGATCTGTTATCTCTGGTGTCTTTTGCAGCATGATTCTGGCACTGATCAACGACTGACCGCAGCGGTCTTCAAGAACAAACTGCATATTATAAACTGGCCTTTATGCTTTGTGAAACAAAATCCATCCACCCCTAAAAGAAGATGTGTCCCAGCTCTCAAGACATCGCTATTCCTCTATAGAAAAACACAACCACAAACCCCTGGATGAAACGTGAGACTGACGTAATTTGCCTCCAGCGCACAGTACATGTGTATGTTTTATTTGTGTCGGACTGAGTGATCTTGAACTGCTTCTCAGAGCAGAAGCTTCAAGACAATGGCACTGACTCATCTGACCATCTGTTTGGCAAGTTTAAGAATGCAAACACATGTGACTCACCAAAACATGTCCCAATTCACCCTGAAATGATTATAAAAAAATAAGAGATTATATTTGAATAGAGAAAATGAAGCCTGTATTGGTACCATTAAGACTTTTTGCATTGTGACATTATTTTCATGACTTAATCACATTTTACAGTTTGTGTTTTACTCTCAAGTGATTTTTATTTCAACGTAACTGTGATATGACTTTTATTACATCAGCGTTAATTAAAAGCTGTACAACAGATGCTATTTTAATGCATAATTGTTTTCACATTATGATGTCAGAATGCACAAAATAATGTTGTAAAATGGGCTTTATTTTCTTTAAGCAAAATATAGTGATTTTCCCAAAAGATGTCTTGATCTTGACGCGTGTCCACCTGCATGTGTTTTTGAAATGTCAATCATTGAAATCGTTTGTGTATGTTTAATTGTTTGCGGTTAAATGGAGCGTCACTAAGGACAACTAGAATAACCATTTAAAGTGATGATAATCTCATAATCTCATCTCTGGATCAGAGCTTTCAATGGCATGTCAAGCATACATCATTACTTTTACACATACTAATCAGAGTTTTATCAGATCGATCAAGCTGACATTTGTTTATTTTGAAGTGAAATGTCATCCGTATATCTTGAATCTGACTAAATCTGTCAAGAACATGTCTGGATCATAAGTCACCCCAAAATCAAAAGTTAGAAATAAGGAATTGTGTTTTACATTTAAGAAGATGGATTCTATTCTAAGACCATTACGAGTTTTTAAAACTGGCATTATTTTCTTGACAATTGTGCAAATTTTCCCCCAAATATGTCCAAACTTTTCCATAAGATCATTGTTACTGTATTACAGTGAAAATGAATATTGTAATACAATACATTTACAGTGTGTACACTATATTACTGGCTGCACTGCCTTTATGGTGATTTAAATGTAAAAGAAAATCAGAAATAATGGGATTTTCAATTCAACCCAAAAGTAAAATGTCATTTATGTGAATCTGTTACATTACAAAAAATCGGAATAGTCTTAAAATGAGTTTCTTTCTGTTTGTGTAAAAACAGCAGGTTATATGAATTCTGGGTAACCAGACATGGGTGTGTGATTACAGATTTGATATTAACTTGGTTGTCAAACAACACTACACAGTTCTAGTGATGGGTCCAGCCAAACAGTGCTTCACATGTTCTTAATTCAGTTTTATTGAGCAGTATTGTCCTGGATTGGGACAGATGTGTACATTACGCTGCCTTTGAAAAGTTCAATAGCAGATTTGAATAGGTGCTGCGGTTATGTATGTAGATCTCATCGTTAAATATCTGAGAAAGGGTTTGGTTTTTAAAAATGAAAGATTACCGTCATGTTTTGTTGTTGTTTGTGGGATTTCTTAAATAAAAGATGATCATTAACAAATTCTCACAATTCATATATATCATTGAAATCTGATGCTTTGATATCTAGTTGTATTGTTTTGAGATTAAAGCTTGTCTTGCAATATTTTTCAGAGGTAATTCCGATGTTTCTTACATTTTCAATGTAAAATGCCAGTATGCTAATGAGATATAGAGCAACAATTGGGTTACAGTAAGAAATCTGATTCATTTTCTCTCTAGAGAAATTGATTTTTAACAATAATGTTAAAACCAGACCTACTATGAGCTCAGTGGTGGTTGGTGGTGTTAATCAAATGTGGGAAAACACTGACAAATGTTTTTGATCTACAGTATTTTTTCCCAAAAGTTCCTCAAACTGCTACTCAAACAGTGAAATTTCTAAATGAAAAATAAATAACACCCTGTCTTCACTGGACGTAAGTGTCAAGTTAAAAGCATATCTTTCCACTTCTTATGAATATTGCCATCTACACCGGAAGCGTCCATTGCGTCGCATAGCACCAGTAGTAAACAGATGTCCTGTTCTAAAGAGTGCAATAGTCTGGTTCAAGAACTGAAATATTTTCCATAGACAAAATGATTTTCAACGCTAACTTATAAACCTACCGTGAGCTCAGAGGTTGTTCATCGATGGTACTTGCCTTTGACTTCGTTATTTCAACATCAGTGTTTAAGGATCGTGTTTGATAGCCGAATTCCTAGTGAACTACTCTAATCAAACAAACTTTGTCACTGACCCACTACACTACCCATGAGCCCGAAGAGAAAGATCCACCAATCAGATAATCGTGTCCAACAAAGCCCGCCAAACAAGTCCTGCAGAGACCGCTTCCGTGTCATTCCACTGATTGACACGATCGAGTCTGTCTCCCTACACTCAAACTACATTTATAGTTTTATACAGTATATTTCCATTGTTTTTATTCTATTATGTCATTCGTAATGCTTCGTAGGAAAGAGATAAGTACACAGTCTTGCACATTTGTCGGATTTCCATATACTTTTTTTATTCAAATCAGTAATGTTGTGATTCATCTCGGAGCTGGTTGGTTTGGTTCATGACTTTTATGAAAGATTTTCTAAAAAGCCTGACTAAAAAAAAAAAAAAAAATTGTGAAAAATACTTTAAAAGGCGGCTGAAAAGGAATGTGAGCACTGTTGCGCTCCATTGCTGATGCTCTGCAGAGCTACTCCAGCCCCTTTATTACTCTAGCTCACAGCTGATTGGTCCGTGCTGTCTGCCCGTCATTTAGAATATTCTCTTCAACGCTTTCAGTGTAGACGTCTCAAGCCGTTGCATCAGTAGACGCTTCCGATGTTGATGGGCGAATTCCAATCGAAAGTGATCATTCCTATGCCCCACTCACTACGGAGGACAGAGCCCTTGAAGTGGACACTTTGAAGGGAGCATGACATTACAGTTTGACTATACCTTTCGCTAAAATCTTGTGGAAGTCCCCTTTGTGTGAAATAAACAATTAGTTCTTTCCGATTCCGACTTTTCGAGTGGCATGCCATTCAAGGGTGCATAAACGCTGTTTGGAAAACGCCCAGGGTATCTGTTTTTGCAACAAAATAGGAAAAAATATCTTATTATGAAAGCTGAAACAAATGAGATTACAAAAACGGCATGTGTATGTCGAACGTACCGCGCTTGACAGCAATACATTTCATATGCTGTCTATCAGAAAGTATTATATCACTATACAAGGTTTTAGATCTGCCACTGCTTCACTCACACAGGGTGTTCCTCAAGGTTCGGTTCTTGGCCCACTATTGTTCATTATCTACATATATCCACTCGGTGACATCATACGCAGGCATGGACTTAAATTCCATTGCTATGCTGATGATATTCAAATCTATCTAACCACCAGCTCCGATAGGCCATCTCTGCCTGACTCACTCACTGCATGTATCAAGGACATCAAGCATTGGATGTCCTTGAATTTCCTCAAATTAAATGATAAGAAAACTGAGATATTAGTGATTGGCTCTACTGCCTCAGTTAAAAGGATGGACCAGTCCTTTGACATTGATGGAATTCACGTTAAGCCTTCGTCATCGATTCGTAACCTTGGTGTCTTATTCGATCCAACTCTATCTTTTGGCTCTCATATTTCTTCTGTTGTTAAAAACTCTTTTTTTCCATCTTCGTAATATTGCTCGTCTACGATCTTCTCTCACGTTAGCTGATGCCGAAACCTTAATTCATGCATTAATCACATCTCCCCTGGACTATTGCAATGCCTTATTTCTTGGTCTTCCCAAAAAACTTATTGCAAGATTACAGTATGTACAGAACTCTGCAGCAAGAGTTCTCACCTCTACCAGGCGTTCTGCTCACATTACTCCTCTGCTTCATGACCTTCACTGGCTACCTGTGGCGTCACGTATCCACTATAAGGTAGTGCTGCTAACATTCAAAGCATTAAATTGTCTTGCTCCCCAATATCTGTCTGATCTACTCTACCCTTACCGTCCTGCCCAGTCCCTTAGATCAGCTGAACTTGGTTTACTGTCAATCCCTCGTTTCAGGTTGTCTACTGTAGGTGGAAGGTCTTTCAGTATTAATGCTCCTCAATTATGGAATTCGCTACCTCTTACACTACGTAATACCTCATCTTTGGCTACTTTCAAGACCCAGTTAAAAACATATCTATTTAACATGCATTTTTGATAAGGTGACACTGTATCGTATGTGATTGTAATGTATGTGAGCGTGTCTAAATGTATTTGAAATGTACAATGTAAAGCGACCTTGAGCTATGGAAAGGCGCTATATAAATAAAACTACTACTACTTCTTCTTATCATCAAAGACTTTGAAAGGGAGTATCTTATTTAACAGGGTTTCAATACAGCTCTTCAGGTTGTGATCCAAAGGCCCAGAGGAGAATTCGCCATGGGTTCCCTTAGGATTTTTCTATGGGTCTGTGGTAAACATTGTTGACGCAACGTAGAAGTTTTGTTCTACAACATAAATTACACAAAGTCATACCTCAAACATGAACTTTGAAGCTATATTAAATTGCATACGTTTAAAATAAATACACACTTCTGGTTTCCCTCCATTTTGGTCGTTTGTTGCGAACACCCACCTATCTGAGAGCTCAACCAATCATCGTATAGAGAAGTCAGATTCCAGATGGGGGAAAAACGAGAACATTGTAGATTCTATGCAAATAGCGCTTATGAAGCTTCAGTACACTCCCAGAGAAGCATGGGCCGAGTTCAAATAGGCATACTACTCTTACTATTTCTGCCATATGGGAGTAGTAAGAGTGGTATGGGCAAGTATGCTATTCCAAAACTCAACCATGGTTTCCGAGTGGGACCCAAGGCCAATCAAAATCAATCTTTCGTGCCTTGATTGGAATGGTACATATATCTGACACAGACTCCCATTAAAGCACGGGTTCATTGGCTCTCTATGGACCTTGTATTCATTGTTTTCTATGTACATATACATGTAGGCAATAGGCAGATTGCATTACTTCCAAGAACAGCGTGACATGTGACATTTGACACTTTTAATCGCTAAAATATTGAAATCTACTGATTTTTCATCAGTAACTGCCTACCCCCATGTAGCATTGCAAATGATTTAACGGAGTTGTCCTAAAAAAAATTTTTTTTTTCATATACGTATGTTACTATACATCTGAATATTCTGTAATAAACTTACAGTGACCGTTTATAACAATACATTTTAAGTTGACAGTTTTATATGGTTTCACAATGCTTCATGGGATGAGAAGTTAAATCCTTTATAAAATAATGTCTTGTGACTTTTTCAGATACTTTTTTGTTTCAAATTAAAAATTGTAATGTGATTACATCTAAAATCTGTATGCTTTGCTAAATGCCTATGCTGTGCTCTATTGACTAAGCTCCTACTGGAGTTCCGACAGTCATGGAAAATGTGGAAATATCAGGGAATCCAGGATTGAAGGGATGAAAAATCCCTTTGGATCAATTCTTAAATATTTCATCAGCTAATTGCTCTTTGTGAGTGCAGTCTCTGTTAAATGAGTAAAAAAAATACAAAATCAGCAAATGGCAAATGACTGGAAAAGCCATGTAAATGAATTGATCATAAAGGTGTGAGAACACAGTGGATTTTCAGTTTATCTAATAAAATTGCATTCAATTGTTTGTGGATTCTTTTTTGATACCATTCCGATTTATCCCAAATGATTAGTTTCTAATAAGTGACCACTTACTAGACAGTTTAAAACCCTGAATGCTTTATTGAAAGTATGTATACATAACACCTCGCCTACATAACATTACTTAATAGTACAATGACTTACAATAATAACACACTGAAATGCAAAACAGATGTGTCAGAACTTGACTGCAATAAACGTATAGCCCAGAACTTCACCCAGGCCGCTACTGTTACCCCGCTGGCTCATAGCACAAGTCAAACTAAGACCTCAAATGAAACAAACATTCAGAACAAAAGAAAACGTTAGGTTGCATAAACCAGAATGTACAACACCACTTTTCTGTGATATCGCATATGTGTGAGGGTGTGTTTTCCGCATGCACCTGTTTTTTTTTTGTTTTCGAAAACACATTGATTTCCTCGGAAACAAAACAGGTTTGGCTGGTCGGGGTACGAATAACCTGTACAGAGACGTTTACCTGATGCAGGTGAGAAACGGTTAACATTTGTAAGGAAGGATACATGGCAAGAGATACACACACATATGTATATATATATATATATATATATATCTATAGATTCTTCATATATAAATGAAGAACACAATCACAGAAGAAATCATAGAATACTTAAATCATTATAGGGTACACCTGTGTGTACTAATGCGTGATATGGTATTAAAGTATAAGAAATTAAGAATAGAAAAAAGCAGTTCAGAGGCCACTTGCCAAGACATCCGTTATAAGATAATACAAGGGAAAAAAAAGTGATAAAGCAGGAAAATTATAAATCAACCCAAAATAAAAGTGAATAAAACTGAAAATCATGAGTGAATTCGTTTACATTTGAAAAGGATAAAAAAAAAAAAAAAGGGACAATATGGAACAAGAGGGGACAAATATAACTGGAAACCAGACCAAACATGTACACAAGAATCATATTTGGCGGTCCATTCAATGTGCTGGCATACTTACCATGACAACACATTTAGATTCTTATTTCCCCAGCATACCTCAGGCCACATCCACACTAATCCGTTATCGTTTGAAAGCTTTGTTTTTACTTTCCGAAGCGTCATCATTTTCCGAACTATGCGGCAACTCTTTGAAATACTGTTTTCGGTGAAGGAAAACGTCATTCTAGTGTTGATGAGAGCGCACAAACGTACAGCAATCAATGTATTTTCAACATATTTTTGTTTGAAAACGCATAGATTTCGCTACGTTTTCGAAAAACACCCTGTTTTTCGGTGGAGGTAAATCTGTTTTTGTGTGAAGGAGAGGCATAAACTAAATCAATGTGTTTCAACTGAAAAACTCACTGATTTTGCTTCGTACAAGCGTTGAGGTTTATGTGGGAATGGAAAATGTTTTTTAAATACTCTGTTTTCGGTGGAGGAAAGTGCCTTTCTAGTGTGGATGAGAGGCGCAAATGTAACAAAATCAACGCGTTTTCAAAAAGAAATGTATTAGGCATATTTTCGTTTGAAAACGCATTGATTTCACTGCGCCTGCGTGTTTACGTTTATGTGGAAAAGGAGAACGTTTTCAAAATGCTCTGTTTTTCGGTGGAGGGAAACTCCTGTTGTTGTGTAAATGAGAGGCATAAATGTAGCAAAATCAATATGTTTTCAACGCATCTTTTTTTTGAGAATGCATCAATTTCGTTATGTTTGCGTGTTTACGTTTACTTTTTAGAAACGCTGTTTTTGGTGGAGAAAAGCACCATTCTATTGTGGATGAGAGGTGCAAATGTAACAAAAATGTATGCGTTTTCAAACTAAAATGTATTAGACATATTTTCGTTTGAAAACTCACTGATTTTGCTTCGTTTACGCTTTGACGGTTATGTGGGAATGTTTTTAAATGCTCTGTTTTTGGTGGAGGAACGTGCCCTTCTAGTGTGGATGAGAGGTGGTAACTTGGTAACTTGTTTTCGAACAGAAATGTATTAAGCGTATTTTTGTTTAAAACGCATCTATTTCGCTAAGTTTATGCGGGAATGGATAACGTTTTAGAAAAGCGCCATTCTATTGTGGATGAGAGGCAGAAACATAGCAAAATCAATGTGTATTCAAACTAAAATGTATTAGATGTTGAAAACACATTGATTTCACTACACCTCCGTGGTTACGTTTATGTGAGAATGGATAACGTTTTCAAATCCACTTTTTTGGTGGATAAAAAAAAGCTGTTTTTGTGTGAATGAGAGGCACCAACGTAGCAAAATCAATGTCATTTAAAACAAATGAAAACGTATTAGGCGAGGTGTAAATGTAGTGAAATTTCGCTATGCTTACGTCTCTAATCCACACTAGAATACCGTTTTTCTCCACAGAAAATTGAGTGTTTAGAACACATTCTGCATTCCCGCATATATTGAAAACAATCATGTTAGGAAACTGAAAACTGAGTTTTCAAATGACAATGGATTTGTGTAGATGTGGCCTTAGTGTGGACGTGGCCGGACGAGTCTGTAAATTCACTTCAAAAATTACTTCAACCATTATACAAACAACTATTAGCCACTTACAAAGACAAAGAATGCACACTGAAGGCCAATATTTACATGACATTAGTTTGTCCTAGCAGGACGTATAGCATGCTGCAAGTCTAAGCAAGCATCACGGCCTCAAATATGGCGTGTTTCTCTGTTGTAGGTTAGTTTTTAACCATAACCAAGTCCTGTTACGTATCTTTCCAGGTCAATCTATGTCGGCTCATCTCAAGTATTTGAATAAAAAAATATGAATAATCCATCAACATTAGCAAACCTTCACCCTCTCAAAATGACCACATTACAGAATAAAAGAATAAAGGATTGTGATTTGGGGTCTTGATTGGAATTCTCAAAACAAAGGAAGATCAAGCTGTTAAAAATGCCAGTAAATTCAGTCATTTAAAATTGTAGTTGGTCATGGAGAAAAACTAAATGTTGATATATATATATCTGCTGGTGAAGACTTTCAAGCATATGTTGTCAAGGAGGTGGTTAAAAGGGCACAAGAGTTCATGCTGGAAAATAAAAATATGATTTGTTCTCTATAGAACACCTGCGAGTGGTCTTTGTGACCAATCCACCATTCCGCCCTATTTTACGACCACTTTCGGTGTTCACACATGCCAGAAAAACAACATTTTTGTGTGTGATTATTGTAAAAAACAGAAAGCAAGCCTGAGGCCTTGATTCATTCACACTAATAAATTAAAGCCTTAATAAATAAAGTTTTGAATGACGTTTGTTTTTGTATGTGCAGGTTCGGGAGTCAGTCGTCCACTCTGGATGCAGTGTAGAAAAGAGGAGGAGCTTAAACCATGGTGGGCATGTCCTCTGTGAGGGGTGTGGCATGACCATTTAGTGCCACACGGGTTTGAAGTCAGGTGGTGAAGGGCAACGGCTTCACTTTATTCAAGTGAATGGACGTCTCTGGTGGCAAGCGCTGTCACTCCATTGCTGGTTGGGGATGTGAAACCACCAGGAAAGAACATCTGTCTGCCGCTGTTTACGTCATGATTTTATTCAAGTCTCTGTACATTTTCCAAAGTGGACATCTGCTCCAGAGTCAACATCAACTGTCCATGCTGTAGCATTCTACATGAAAAGAGAAGGAGAGACAATTTCACACAATATTCCCTCCGCTCACTACGCTTTGTCCTAATCAGGCGCGATTCGACATGTTTACAAAAACAAGCAATTTGTCCGTCCATACTGAATGAAAAACTACTGTGTGACGCCGCACAATCTCAGCCAATCAGAAGATATTTGATGTTTAATTCACACTAATAAGGAACAGGAGCAACCCATTGTAACGTGATCCTGTCAGTCGTTGCAGCTAGTTAAGACAACAATTCAGATTGACGAGGAAGAGATGTTTAATCACTAGTCGATTTAATGTGTCATGCCAAGCCAGCAGTACACTGCGACAAAACTACACTGGTTGGAATAAATCTTTGCGCTGTGTCCAGAGTCGTTACACTGACAAACACAGCACAAGCATAAACACAACAGCGATTCCTTTGCGATAATTTGGATGAAGTATCATCACGTGGACCACGCCAGTGCTAAAAGAAAACAAGACATTCTCTGTATCCACTTTTCACATGTAGTTCAAAGCAGAGTGACTCATGTAAATGCAGCTTCACGATTGCTGTAGCAAAGTGGATAGCCACGATTAGTATTGTAGAGAACGAGGTGATTTAAGTGATTTAATGCCCAAAGCAATGAAAACGCAAACTACAGAAACTAGATATTTAAATTAGTTAAATTAGCATTTCACCAAATTTGGAAAGCCCAATTCCAATGCGCTTTTAAGTCCTAGTGGTGGCGTAGTGACTCGCCTCAATTCGGGTGGCAGAGGACGAATCCCAGCTGCCTCCGCATCGGAGACACACAACCTGTGCATCTTATCACGTGGCTTGTTGAGTGCGTTGCCACGGAGACATAGCACTTGTGGAGGCTTCATGCATCCACCGCGGCATCCATGCTCAACTCACCACGCACCCCACCGAGAAAAAAAAACACATTATAGCGACCATGAGGAGATTACCCCATGTGCCTCTAACCTCCCTAGCAACCGGGCCAATTTGGTTGCTTAGGAGACCTGACTGGAGTCACTCAGCACACCCTGGGATTCAAACTAGCGAACTCCAGGGGTGGTTGCCAGCGTCTATACTCGCTGAGCTACCCAGGCCCCCGGAAAACGTTTAATGTTACTTGAATTGGTGCGATTTTAGTGCATTTCTATCTTTATACTGTAGAATAATTTAATAAAACATTATTGTTAAATATTGTTTTCTTTTCTTCTCTCTGAAGGAACTAAATGCATTTTGACAGGACATATATATATATATATAGCGCATCACATTTCAGCACTTTCAAAATCTGCAATTAATTGAGATTAATAGTGAGTTAATATTTTATTGACTGATAAAACTATTTATTATATTAATATCCTTATTTTAAAATTCAGATTATGGAGAACCGTGATGCATTGGTGAATCGTTTTCCCCCAGCCCTTGTATAGTTGAATATTAATTTCTAATATATAAATTATACTGGTATCCATTCAGGCGGTCTTATTTCAGAAAATCTGGAATAGACTCTGATTCGGATTCTTGGTTAAGGATTCGACGGAATCAATTCCAGACTCATTTATGCAACTCTTACAAGAAAAAGGGATAACAATAAGAAATAGCGCAATTTAAAACATTATTTTCACGATATATGAATGACAAAAGGTCTTTACACTTTCTATTAATAATACACTGTAGTTCTTTTCTAATAAATGTGTCTTTATGCACATCTCAAAATCCTATAGGATGAAGTTTAGGGAAAGTTGATGCGCCTGTATTCTGAAGAACTACCGCAAACAATACACTTTAATCTGGTCCCTGAACAGCTCTGGTTTACTTCATACAATGGAAAAAATAAATATAAAATAAAAATGTAAAGTGCAAGACAGAATAAAAAAAAGTGTTGTGTGCAGTCAATTTGTTATTTAAACTTTAACCTACCGTTTTATTGATGTTAACTCGGGAGTTAACTCATGGTTACTTGATCCTCCTCTGTCATCTCCTGGTTGTGGACAGCCCTAAGGTGTTATAACATTGGGGAAGTTGTTATTGTATACCAATGTTTTGTCACAAGTTTGTAATTGTACTTGTTTTTATGGTTAATCCAAAATTAAATGCCAGCAGACTACGGATATGGGTTTGGAAAGGGCTTGTGCGATTGCGTCATACGTATGAACAATGGGATTGGATTTACTAATGGCTGACGGACTAAAAGAGTTACGCTGGTCAGTCAAGAAACGATGATGTTTACCTGTAGTCTCTTTAAAATCTGTATTTTAAAGTAGTGTTGTTGAGGCTTCTCTGGAATGTGTAAAAGTTTGGTTATTGAGGAAACAAACACAGCCCGTACATGTCACGCCACACAACGGAGTCGATCCCCAGCTTTGGAGTCGAATATCAATTACAAATGCCTCAGAATTGAAGAAACGATTCTTTTTGCAATCGATTCACAGCCGTAGTATCTACTGAAATTTTGATTTCGTGACAAACCCTACTCGCTATTCGTACCAGACACAGTCTCAAAAGCATTTAAGTAATAAACTTGTGACACTGCAATAACATCAAAATAAACAGCAATTTCATTCCAAAGAGAAAGATCATACCATTTAGCCCCTCTGTCTCTTGTGAGTCCAGAAAAGGGGCGGGACCCCAGACCCGTACAGTGCCATCATCTGAGGCGCTGGCCATCAAGCCCGGCAGCACTGGGTTCCAGCTTACGCAGTTCACTGTGCGCGTGTGACCCGTCAGCTCAGCGATGGGCAGCTCGCTTCGCTTGTGCCAGATGTAAACTTTGTGGTCTACAGAAAACAAACATGTAAATAAAACCAATCAACTCTCCATCTGATATTAGTATGATCCTTCAGTTAGGTGTACTTTAGACCAGCGAATCCCAAAAAGGTTCCAGGGGGTATGCGAAAAGAACTGATTTTTGCTAAGATAAACCTTACAAAATGTATGCCTTAAAAAATAATAATAAGGATTAGGGATGAGTAAAAATATTGATTTTCCAATTAAAATCGCAACCTTCATTAGAATAATCCCAATATCTATTTTTTAAGATCTTTTTACTGCATGTAAAGTTTGGCTTTACTCGTACAGTGTAATGTGTGTCCAAAGATGAGATCCATGCAATCCATTTGTCATTAAAAATGTCCCTTTTAATATAATTTCTGTTCTTTATAGTTTGTTGATTAAAACTGCCGGTAGTCTTAAAGAGACGGTATCATTTTAACTCTTGTTCTACATATCAATGTATATACTACAAATTATGCAAGTAAATATGTAATAAAACATAAAAATGTGATCTAATATATGCCATTCCAAGACATTGATGGAATATATGGAATTTGTAAATTTTTCAAAAGCTAAAATGTGATCAAAAAGATGAAATTATATCAAATAAAATTAGTAAAAATGTATATTTCATTCTGTACCAAGTTCTGCTGAATAATTTACAGAATTAGCTGAAAGAGTTTTCTCTTTTTTTATATGCAAGCAAAATTGACATTATAAGCCCTATTGGGTATTGATAAAGGGATGTCAACAGATCAAACAATACTAACTGATCAACAACAATCAATATTAATGATAACGTTAAATGATATCTAATCTTTGGTTTTGGTGAAAGAAGGGGTACTTCAGTCTTACTGATGGTGCAGTGGGGGTACTTGGTTGGGAAACACTGCTTTAGACAACAGAAAGTTCTTCAAACTACATTTCATCCATTTTAAAACTAGGGAAGTCCCGTTACCATTTTTTGGAGAATGAATACGAGTACCGATAGATCTTTTTCAGTCCTCGCCAATACTAATACCTGTTTTTTGATTGATTTTTTTCTAAATTCCATTTTTTATTTTAATTTTATCATCAAAATGGTGTCTAAATAAATTAGTCCAAAATAGAGAAATTCTGGCACATTTCAGCACTCTTTAAAATGAGAGAGTAAACAAGAAAGTTTAAAGCTAATATAATCTATCCTATAAACCTAGAATGATTGCTTTTGAAAAGTGTTTCTTCTTTAAAATCTTTCTAGGGGACAAAGAAGTTCCTCTAACTGAAAAGTCTGAGTATAATCCCATGTTCTACAAGTTCTTACCTTCACTGCCACTAGCAATAAAGTCTTCGTTAAAGCCACCGAAGCAGGAGTGGATGGTGTAGAAGCCCTGAGTCACACCCTGGTACTTTCTGACTAAAACCCGGTCCTGTAGGTCCCACAGATGAACTCCCTAGACACATCCAGAGAGGATCATGTGGTGCCACCCAACCGCAATAATCATACTGTGACATATTGCTTCAATTATTTAAGAAATAAGTCAAACATTCATACTATTTTTGACCAAAATCTTGTATCATGGTATGAGCAATTTTCTATTATGTAAGGTAAATATCATGATTATTTATTTTTTTTTTTGCTGGAAATTCAACAAAGAATGGGTTTAAATATTAAATAGCCAATGTGGTAATGCCAGTTATTAGATCATTTAGTTCATGAAAAATTCTTCATCTCATTTGATTATTTACTTTTCAATTTGGAATTTGATGGGCACAAACCAAACACTGAGGTTAAGATTATTCTTAACAGATGAATGATAAATCTGGATCAGTGCAACGCTCCATGAGTTAACCATAGGACTCAAAACACGGAAAAGCTGTCTCTCGTTTTGAAGGTTGCGTGCTCCAGAGGTCGCATTTATTGGCCACAAATGTTGAATGTCTCAATTAAAAAACAAAACAAAGAAGACACTCCAAATGCAGCCTTCAAATGCGACATTCTTTCACAGGAATTCGGAGGATGCAGGTGTATCCATCGTTGGCACTCACAATTCTTTGCGTCAACGCAAATTACGTAGATATAAATATATTAATATACACAGATGAGCCAAAACATTATGACCACCTGCCTAATATGCTGTCGGTCCTCCACGTTACGCCAAAACAGCGCCAACCAACCGAGGCATGGCCTCTACAAGACCCCTGGTACCAAGACATTAGCAGCAGATCCTTCAAGTCTTGTAAGTTGTGAGGTGGAGCCACCATGGATTGGACTTGTAGGTCCAGCACATCCCACAGATGCTCAATCAGATCTGGGAAATTTGGTGGCCATGGCAACACCTTGAACTCTTCATCTAGTTCCTCAAATCATTCCTGAACAATGTGTGCTGTGTGGCAGGGTGCATTATCCTGCTGAAAGAGGCCACTGCCATCAGGGAATACAACTGCCATGAAGGGGTATACCTGGTCTGCAACAATGTTTGGGTAGGTGGCATGTGTCAAACTGACTTCCACATGAATGGCCTGACCCAGGGTTTCCCAGCAGAACATTGCCCAGAGCATCACACTCTCTACACCAGTTTGTCGTCATCCCACACTGCATCACTTCCCCAGGTAACCGCTATATGTCACCCAAAAAGTCTTGCCATTTCAGAGATGTTCTGACCCAGTTGTCTGGCCATAACAATTTGGCCCTTGTCAAAGTCGCTCTTGGTCTATACTCCTGCCCATTTCTCCTGCATTTAACACGTTGACTACGACAACTGATTGTTTGCTAACCATCTAATCTACCCAGACCTTGACATGTGGCCTTGTTAGGAGATGATCAACTGTATTCACTTCACCTGTGACTGGTCATAACGTTTTGGCTCACCGGTGTATAATGTCAAATAAAAGATTATAAAGTGAATATAAAATTACAGCAGCAAAATCTCTGCATACTTTTTCTTTATTACTATTTTACTATACTGTTTTCCATAAACCCAATGAAAATTATTTCTTGTTTTAATTTAACAAAATTGTGTGAGATATACACTTAATTCAAGATATATTCCCTCAAAACAAGTCGTATGATCTTACGCAACATTTTCACTTAAGCTATTCTTGTTTAAAGGATGTTTAGATATTTTTTACCCAAAAATTTTAAAAACCCTGATCAAGAAAAACTAATTTTGCAGAGTGAAGAAATGTGAGAAATTAGTTGAGCTAGTCCATCAAAAGTCGCCAGTTTTGTGGGTGGTTGCCAGGATGTTGCCATGGTAGTTGTTAAAGTGATCCGTGAGTTTTAGAGTACTGGCCCAAGTCAAAAGAGCCAACCCTCAAGTCAACTCTCCATGATGTTTCTGATAGATATGGCATAGATCCCCTCCTTCAGTGTGAGTCAATGGAATTTATTTTTCATGTTATCATCTGCCAGGTGAAACTCATATGTCAAATATCTTAAAATAACTAATATATGCACACCTGTAACCGCACATTAGAATAATGATTATTTACGTGGCAAGTTGTGACGTTTCTCAGCAATGATAAACAACTAAACTCCAGTTCGCAAAGTATCAAGCAAACATCTGATAATATCAAGCTCCTCCTTGGTCTTGACTAGTTTGGGACAGGTCCCACTATTTAAGAAGCAGTTTTAACACTGATATATTTATATATCAACAGAGATACAAATGCGTATTGACACATTTCTACTGTCACATGGCTTAAACATCACACTGTCCCGCCATGAATGATACTCACCTGAGTTGCGACATTCAACAGAGCTAATCTTCCATTCTTTGACACGGTGAAGGACATTATGGGGTGGTCCTCTTGAACACTGTAAAACATGAACACGTCCTCATAACTCATACAAACACTTGCAGAGTAGTCAGTCCAGTCAAACAGGATGTGAAAGTGACAGAAACAGTCAACATACATGTTCCTGTCAGTCAGATCTTCAAAGTTATATCCACGGATCCGCTGGTGTGTATCAGAGGCGAGGACTGTTTTACCGTCACTCAAACACCACAGGCACTGAACACGCACACCCTCCCACGAGTCCAGAAGATTTCCGTCCAGATCCTGATAAACAACACATTCATTATTAATCGTCACTGATGAATTAGTGGATTACACAGTCATTAGATCAAAATTAACCAGACACCTGCTAACAGGATGTGGGTGTTTTTTCAACTATTAGCACTTTTGGCCCTGTGGATTTACAGAATATAAAATCCCTTCAAAAACACTTTTTACACTCATACTAGTTTTTGTCAACTATGTCCAAAAGTAGAAATACACATATCACTGGAGAATTCTGTCATTTTCTCTGAACATCATGAACAACTCAAATGATGTGTTGTGTTTGGACATGTGGGGCGGCTGTGGCTCAGGTTCCACATGCTGAAGTGTCCTTGGGCAAGACACTGAACTAGCGCCTTGCATGGCAGCTCTGCCACCATTGGTGTATGAATGTGTGTGTGTGTGTGTGTGTGTGTGTCAGAATCAGCTTTATTGCCAAGTATGCTTACACATACAAGGAATTTGTCTAGGTGACAGGAGCTTCCAGTCAACAACAATACAAACAATACCAAAAACAGCAGCAAGACATAGGTAATTAAAAACAAAAAAGAACACAAAATAAATAATTATACATATACGTACATACACTCACCTTCACGTGAGTGTGTGAGAGAATGGGACACAGTGTAAAAAGTAGAGGTCGGCCGATTTTTAGCATTTTTTACATAATCGGCATCGGCCAATATCCAAGTATATCACGCCGATTATTAGGCAGGCGCATCTGTGGGCAGCCTAGTGTTGTTGTGGAACACGTGTTCAACGCACACTGCCCCTATAGTCATTTTCCAGTAGAGTGAGCAGACTCATCCAGGCCTAAGGAAGGAGCTAAGTTCCTTGGACAAAACAGTAAGGATTACCTTTGTATAACTTCTTTATATTTAATTAAAAACTTTTGATATGTTACTGCCAACTTCAAGAAAAAACGCAACAAATGCGATAGTTGACATGACGTTTGGCTGCTTTGGATATTGATAGCGTAGTTGAAGTTGCATTATCACAGCAGAAGGGTTGCTATCATGTCTCAATAAGTAAGCAAGAATTTTGCAATTACAGACAGTGAATCTGAGACTTTTATTTGTTCTGTTTGTGTGTCTTATATTTGAGAGGGTTGTCACACAATGCAGAGAAATAAGTAATAAAAAAGATACCAACGCACTATAGGCTATTGAAGGACTGGCTTGGTAAGCTCGGACGTTATTGGTTCTGCTGTCGGTACTGGAGAAATTAAGAAAATACATTTATTATTGCTATAAAGAGAATGTTATTTTATCTCGCCATCCATTTCTGTGTATAATAATATGAAACCATTTGTCTGTGATGCAATTTAGCTATTCGCAGTCAGAGAGAGAGAGATCTCGCTCACGCGGTGACACAGCGAGCACAACATGAGCCCTGCATAATGAGTGACGACAGAGGACAGAACTAAACATTCAAACGTAGCCTGGTTTAGATCTGTGATATTAGTCTGATTTTATTTTAGATTTCGCCTTCCAAAGATTATAAAAAGAATATTTATACATAAGCCGCATTCTGTCTAGCACAACTTCCTTCCCTTCACAGCGGTGCACTGACATTTCTCCCTAAAACTCAAACTTAACGTCAGAATCAGCACGATCGGTGATTGTTGTAAAACGCAGTCTAGCTACTGTTGCTAAATTGTGGGACGCGTTTAATAATAAAAAGAGCGCAAGAGATACCGTTCCCAAAGGCGTAGCGCTCCAAAACACACCGCAAAGAGACAAGCAAACTATAGGCTACTTTGGGTTTCATGTGCGCGTCTAAACGATCAACTATACACAAAAATGTGTCAAAACGACCGGCTTGGAGATTCACTTAAACACAGTTTATGTCTTAAATGGACGTAGTTATGGAAATAGTTGGGAGAAAATATGCTGCATCAGGAGCCTATTAGACTTCGGTCTTAAAGGGAAGCTGTCTAATAATAAACATGCTGACGATTGAGCCATTACTGCGAATCAAACAACAAAAGGCAAAGAGAATGAATGAATAACTTCTGCATTAATGAGCATTAATCTATCTATGATAAACTATGCAGTGTTATTTTACAATTTATTACTTTATTAGATTTCTTTTTAGACCACACCTGAACATTAATGTTAGTAGACCTTCCTGAAATTAAATCACTGTGCCTATATAACGTTTATCTTTGTGTAATATATATATATAACAAAAAGAACCGTTAAGAATACCGTTAAAGTACCGGATCGATAAGCAGTATCGGTAAGATAGTAATACCATTAAAACCTTAACGATACCCATCCCTAGTTATGCCTGTGCTTCTCTTGGATGCTCTGAATATTGGATTACGTGTCTGGATTGCCCCTTAATTAAAGCTGCATTTGGATCTCAACCTTCGTGTCTCAGAGCAGTTCGTAACACCTGCTTTGTTTATTTAATATATTTGTTATACATTATTTATGAAATATGTTTTTACATTATACATTTTTAATTTAAGTGTCAAGTGTTCAATAAATGTATTTGTTGAGAAATTTTTTCTATCTTAAGTAATTATTTGTGTTACATTTTATCTTACAAATAAAAGGTTCAAATAAGAGGTTAAAAACATGCTCAAATCGGCCAAAATAAATCGGCAGCAATAATCGGCCATCGGCATCGGCCTGAAAAAACTAATATCGACACTATATAAGTGCAGACCATTTACCATTTGTGTTTGATAACATTTTGTGATGGAAATGACGATTATGGAAATTACATTTTTTTTTTTTTAGAATACAACCGCAACGAGACAAGCAAACTATAGGCTACTTTAGGTTTCATGTGTATTGCTAAAGTTTATTTCATAGCTAGCATTTTATGCATCCTGAATATACACAATTTAACAATAATGTCACACGTTTTTCATAGTTTGACAAAATTACAGCTTGACCGGAAATGACTCATATTTCCTCTCAAGCATGCTCTTCTCTGACACTGTTGTCTCCGTGGTGATCAAGTACAACAACATCTGAAGAAACCGACGCAAAAAAAAAAAAACAATCCCTGCCTGTAGTCGTATAAACACGCAACTAGTCAAAATATTACTAAATGGGCAAATCTCACGAAACCTGTTAAGATTACGTCTGGGTCACTTTTCATCCCAAAAATCAACCAAAGAAATAAGATTAAAGAAAAGTATGCTTATTTCAGTGATCTTTAAAGGGGTCATGACATGGTTTTTTTTATTGTATTATTATGTTCCCTTAGGTGCAATTATAGTATCAATATATTTTTTTTTAAGAAAAACTTTTAAAATCTAGTGATTTATGACCTTTTCCCACCCTGTTTCTCATCCTCTGATTCAAACAGTCTGTTTTGGGGGCGTTTTCCATTTAAGACTTCAGTGTTAACGCCCACTGTTATGATTGGCTAACGTCAGTGCCTATGTATCAATTATTGACGCCTCCAGCCAGAACAATATGCAAGTAAACTAAGTAAAAACACTGTGATTATTCATAATGAATGAAATTGCGCTTTAAAAAGTAGTTTAAAGTTTAAAATAGATTACTTACAGTTTGCGTCGTCGTTGTTCCCAGAATAGTCGGCACGGACTTATCTTTGAGCAACAGTTTTCTGGCAAAGCCAGCATCATATTGAGATTTGTTCTCAAAACAGTCATCCTTAAAATGTACAGAACAAACACTTAAGTTAACACTGCCGTGACTGGGACGTCCGCAAAAAATAAACTGCATCCATTTTTCCCTGACGTCTGGATCTTTCGGCAGCTTATTCAGAGGTTTTGTTTGACCACAGCCAGGAACAGCACATCTGTGTGGCATCGTAATTTTCCTGTGCACAAGTAGTCTCTGTCAGAGCTCGCTGTCCATCGACTGAACACTTGTGAGGCGCACGGCGATACTGAAATGAGCGTAATTGTCTTGGCGCTTAAAGCGTAGTTATCTTGTGCTGGAGGCGGTCATATGCAAACGCTGTTACGTCACTTCTAACCGACACGTCACTTCTAACCATGAATCCAGAACGAGATGTATTTTGAGCTTGATTAAATAAATGATTCGTTTAGAATGGGGAGGACGTCTTAAAATATTAAACTTGCAGGACGTTTTAATGATACAAAGACCTCTTATATACCAAAAGATCAAGGCAAATTTGGTTTCTCATGTCATGACCCCTTTAAGATGTTTTGATTTGTCATATTTTCAATGCGAAACACCATTCGCAAACCATTTTCCTCCCATAATCTGAAATATTTCCAAGTCAAACGAATATAAGGAATTAACTTAATTGTGAAAAATGTCTGACATTTTTTTTTATTTGGAATAGCATGCACAGATAAACGGTGCACAATAAGACCAGGAACGTGTAAACCCGGCCGAGAGGGGGCGCCGATCATGAACAAAAAATATTATGGTATTACTTACCAACCAGTTCCTTGATCTGCACAACATCTTTACAATGAATATACCTCATCTGACCAATTCTAAAATACTGTTTTTAAATGTGCCGATAATTAGAATTGTTCCATTTTAATAATTCACAAATTTGCAAACACAACAATAATATTTAGAACCAGTAAAAAGATCAAAAGATCACACAGCTATGCGTCATATATCTTCTGAAAGGTCTTGATGAGTTGAACACAACGGGGACATTTGTTTCACTCATAGACCAAACTACAGTGAGTATTAGCATGTGAAATCCACATGTATAATAAACAGAATTTGCATCACATTTTGCTTTATAACTTCATGAAAAATTTATATAATGTAGAAACTGGCATAACAAAAAGCAGATGGCTCTGAATCAAACAAGCCAACACTCAACATAACACAATGTGTAAATCCTGAAATATTCCTCAAAGAGTGGCAGGACCGCTATGGTGGCTATAATCGCACATGGTCTCACTATGGCGAAAGTTTCTCTGGGATCGATTCACTGAAACATGATATTTTGTGTCATAGATGTGTAAGATCATCATCATTGGATGTCTAGAGAGTGTTAAGGTGCGTTCAACTTGAACTGCATCTCGATTTACCGATCTGCTGGTTGCAGTCGGGGGAGAAGCTGAAAAGAGAGAAGTCAAGCAAAACACTTTGCGCTTCCCGTCATGTGCTGAACCTACATCAGTAACGGAAGACCACGCGATGTTTGCAGACAAAGTGGAATTCAAATAGACAGAAGCTTGAATTTTATATACAATCACCAGAAACATTATTCATTTGAAAAGGTTATGTGCTTCTTGATACAGTGTATTTTTAATGTATACAGTCTTCTTATTTTGTGTATACTGAGAAAATCTAATGAAAGATCAAAAGGATAAACAATAAAGACATATTTTTCACAGCCTTCTTTGCTCATATTTACCAAGGGTGCAAATATTTTTGGCCATAACTGTATATTAGGGTAAATAGGGTAAATTTTGATTTCCATGTTGACTTGAATTTAAAGTGGGGGGTGTGCTTTATTTATGCAGATAAAAAAACTTGCAGGGTTGGCGGTTCGATTCCCAGCCCCATGACTCCCCATGACTCCACATGCCGAAGTGTCCTTGGACAAGACACTGAACCCCAAGTTGCTCCCAAAGTTATGCTAGCCCCTTGCATGGCAGCTCTGCCATCGTTGGTGTGTGAATGGGTGAATGAGTCACTGTGTAAAGCGCATTGGTAACCGCTAAGTTTAAAAAAGCACTATGTAAGTGCAGGGAACATTTACCATTGTCACAACAATACAGTTATGACAATTTGGAAGAAATTATAACTTTATTGTAGTTAAAATAATGTCACAATGCAAAAAAACATCTAAATGTTCCAAAAAAAAATACGTTTGACTTTCTACATGCAAATTTTGATTTGTTATTTTGTTCTTTTGATGTTGGGGTGAAATATGACCTGGAAATGTCTTTGTGAGATTCATCCTACTATAGCTAAGAGCAGTGTAACTTTGTAGTGGTCACTTACACACTGGTAGAACTGGCCTCTCTGCCCTCCGGTAACGAAACGCTTGCCGTCTGGGTTCCAGGCCACACTGGTCAGGCTGTCCTCATGAGACTGGCTCATTTTAGTTCTCAGCTCCCCTGTCTGGATGACCACAGTGGATATTTAAAGGGTGAAAGAACATAAAAACACATTTTAACAGATATGTGTATGAGTTGGACATGATGAAAAACAATATCTGCATGTTATTTTAAAAGTAAATTTAAGGATTGTTTGGGTCTGTTTTCATCTTTCAGGTTTGAAATCAACATTGAGTCATTGTCACAGTATGTGCATGATAACGTCAGCAGTGTCTCAATTCTAACCAGACGCAATACGATTTTGCAACTGTGTTGAGAACGAAGACGAGCTGAAACAGGAGGTTTCATGACACTTTAAAAGGGAGGCAAGGTTGCGGGTCAGCGTTGTCTCACCTGAACGTTCCAGAGCCAGAGCTCAGAGCAGTCGTCTGGGCCGCAGGCTATCAGATACGTGTCATCAGGGCTCCAGGCCAGATAGGAAACCCCATAGGCATGACCCTCCAGGGTCTTCAACTGCTTGAGCTGGTGAGTCTCCTGTCAAATCATTCAACTCTTTCTTTATTACCTTAAAGAGATAGTTCACTCAAAACTACCCCTCAAGTAATTCCAAACCTGTATGACTTTCTACTGTGGAACAGCCCCACTCCTCATTCATAGGGGTCATAGGGGTTTGGAACAGCATTTTTCTTTTTGGGGGAACTAATCTTTTAATGCTGTATCATTATTTGGTAATGTTGGTCACTCACAGAGTCAACCTGCCATATAATGACTGTTGTGTCTTTGGATCCAGAGGCCAGTTTGGTGCCATCATTGGAGAATTTACAGAACCAGACTTCATTGCAGTGCTCGGTCAAGATCTGTTGGGTGTAGCATGGGAACTGTTTCCTGCAGATAACAGTGAAAGCACCTTAGCTTTAACAAGCACTTTCATAGACATAATGCATTAGAAAACGCTATACGTTGAGGCTGGAATTAGCCGACATCAGATCATTCAACAAGTACAGGGGCCCCAAAAAGTATCTGGACACTTTTTAAGTCACTTGCAATATGACGTTTGCTTTAGTTCTTTTAATAGATATTCAACCCTGTCTGCTGCCTTTCACATCAGTCAGTGGGATGATATTTTCTTGAGGCTCCGAGTCTTTAGTCAAGTGGCTTTTACACCTCAGGTGGTTGGCTCAAAAAGAATGTTTGCCTAGAAAAAAGATGGCAGCATTCAGGTCGCATTCTTCAGGTACTGCATACAGCAGCTGAGCAATTGCCATTGAAATGAATGGGAGTGCTAACGGTTAGCTCTCTCCAGGTATTACAGACCTTGATGTTCATGTGTGTTAAGTAGCGAGGCGGCTAGAGTTTGGAACGGAGCTCACGTCTCTGGCCTCGTCTACATAAGTTGCATGAGTACGGACAATAAATCTGAGAATACGCTTCCAGCACAGGTTGGATTCTCAAACAAAGGGAGCAATGTTTGGATAGCATCACACAGTCAACTTACAAATGGCTTACTTATAGTTGAAAGGTGAAAGCATACTGACAAAAAATTATACACTTCAGCCCATGTACCTGCTGCACACATGGTCTATGAGCAGAGACACAGAGTCCAGCCCACTGTCCAGTTTAGTGTTGTGGTACAGACAGCGATCTCTCTGCAGCTCCACAGCCTGACGCAACAGTGTCTGAAGACGGTGGGGTGGCAGCATCACGGACGGGGGCAGATAAGCTGTAGTGATATATGAGAGAGAAACAGACAAAGAAAGAGATGGAGAGCAGAGAGTTTGTAGAGGGTTAGACTCAGTTTCATCTAAATTCAGCCAAAATAGGACATAAACTAAAATTCACATCTTGGACTTTAGACTACGTGGGTCCTTCGTGTTGATTAGGTTACCCCCAGAATTCAATTCATCTCCCAAATTGGCTGAACTGAAATAGAACTGAACCGAACCCTAGCTGAAAAAAAGAATTACATGAAACTGTAAAAAGAAGCAAATAAAGAAGGGGTGAAGAGGAAAAGAAGTGTACAGGATTCATGAAAAGGTGAATAATAATAATAATAATAATAATAATAATAGTATAGCACACAGTGAAACACACAAATATCCAGTGGCTGGATCATTCCTGTAATGCAGTAAATATTCATGTCCCTATAATAAACAGTGGGGTCCAGTGCTGCATCACACATTTCTTTGCCTAACTGGCTGTTGTGAATGCCACAATCTGTGAATGAAGACCTTTTGAACAACTATGTATAATTACTACATTATATACTGTACATGCACAGCTAATCCAAGTACAAGGAAAACATTAATAGAGGTAAAAAGTATTTCTCAGTTGTTTCCAAGTCTTCACTGAATTATTGTTGGATATGATGCATTAATGCAGATTTGATGCTGAAGCAGATCTATAAAGATCTTTAAATAAAATAATACTTAACTGTTAATTAACTGTTATGATTGTTATGATTTCTGCTGATAAATCCACCACACAGGAAAAAACATATTGCTTATTTTGGTGAGGCAAGTGGCTTATTTTGAGCTTGTTTTTCCCAGACCATGTTGCTTTTCTCTCTTTCGAGATCTGACAACATCGCAAATGGTATTTCACCCACCCCTTAGTGCAAAGTACTGACATTTTATAAGAAAGTTTAGCTGTTCTATCCGGTAACCTTTTGGAGGCGGCGGCGGCTGCAGAACTTCTGAATCGGAACGAAAAAATACTGTTTTTGCTCAGAAAGAACCGAAATGCAAAACATTTCATTTTTAGTCCCTGATTGCACATATTGTATTCAACATTCAAACATTCACAGTGTAGGTTGGAAATATTATGTGAACCCCTAGGTTAATGATGTCAAAAAGAGCTAATTAGAGTCAGGAGTTGGCAAACCTGGCATCCAATTAATGAAACGAGATTGGAGGTGTGGGTTAGAGCTACTTTGACTTATAAAAAGCCCTTAAACATTTTTAGTTTGCTATTTACAAGAAGTATCTGCTGATGTGGACCATGCCTCGCAAAAAAACAAAAAAAAAAAGAGAGAGATCTCAGAAGTCCTACGATCAAGAATTGTTGCTTTTTATAAAGCTGAAAATGGTTACAAAGTCATTTAGAACAGCTAAGACATTCATCTGTCCACAGTTAAAATAACTGTCTGTAAATGGAGATGGTTTATTACTGTGGATACTCTCCCTAGAAGTGGCTGTCCAGTCAAGATGACTCAAAGGGCACACCACAGAATGCTCAATGAGGTAAAAGTGAACCCTAGAGTGACCGCTAAAGACTTGAAGGAATCATTGGAACTGGTTAACATCTCTGTTCATGAGTGTACTATATGGAAAACATTGAACAGGTAAAGAGTCCATGGCAAAACACCACAAAGAAAGCCGCTGCTTTTCAAAAAAACATTGCTGCGCTCCTGAAGTTTGCCAAAGATCACCTTGACACTTCACAATGCTACTGGAAATATGTTTTGTGGACTGATGAAACGAAGACTGAATTGCTCGGGAAGAACACGCAGCACCACGTATCCCAAGGGTGAAGTATGGTGGAGTGAGCATCATGATTTGGGGCTGCTTTGCTGCTTCGGGGCCAGAATTGATGATGCCACTTAATTCTGGTCATCATTGATGAAAAAACAAATTCCCAAGTTTAACAAGATATCCTACACGATAATGTCAGGGTCGCTGTGTGCCAGCTGAAGCTTAATAGAACTTGGTGATGCAGCAGGACAATGACCCTAAACATGTAAGGAAATCCACTACAGAATGGCTTCAAAACAAGAAAATTTAACATTTAGAGTGGCCCAGTCAGAGCCCAGATCTTAACCCAATAGAGATGCTGTGGAATGATGTCAAGAGAGCCATTCACACCAGACATCCTAAGAATAAGGCTGAGCTGAAGCAGTTCTGTAAGGAAGAATGTTCCAAAATTCCTTCTGAATGTTGAGCAGGTCTAATCCAAAGCTACCAGAAACACTCGGTTGAGGTTATTGCTGCAAAAGGAGGATCAACCAGTTATTAAATCCAAGGGTTCACTTACATTTTCCACAGCACTGTGAATGTTTAATGGGATGTGTTCAATAAAGACATGAAAGATTATAATTGTTTGTGTGTTGTTAGCTGAAACACATTGTGTTTGTCTATACTTGTGACCAGGCTTCGGAGGGTTACTTTTAAAATGTATTCCACTACAGATTACAAAAAACATGCTGTAAAATGTCATTTGTAATGTTTTCCATTAGATTTTTCAAGGTCAGAAACATAATTAAATTATTTGGATTAAATCTTCAGATTAAAGTATTATATTGCATGAATAAAGTAGAACGGTTTGGAGAGAAAGAAAAAAAAATGACAATATTGAACAGCGACACTGAGCCTGCAGCTTCATTAATGCAAGAAATGGATGTGGAGAATTTCATTAAATCATCCTTTAGTATTATTTAGCAATAAATAAATGCTTGGTGTTTTGGTGCGTCACCACAGAATTATTATTATTAGTATCCAGACACTTCAGCAGTCATGTGGGAAATGTCATTTATTTTTGTTCTCAAAACAATATTGTAACTGAGGGGATATTACCACCTACAATATCTTGATATGGACTTATATAATTAACAGCAGTTCCAATCATTTGCCTATATCTGGCAGCTCCCTTCACAGGTGCCCACACATTGAATACTCCTGTACTAATGCACACCTCATTCATGAACAAAGAGGTCACAAAAACTTCCCACAAATTCAGCTTGGTTGCATAGCCAAGTTATCTCCTTGCAGTGATGTTGTATATAATGACATCTGGGTCCACTTTGCTGTTTCCACCACATCACTTCGATGTAACTAAACTTGTGACTTATTCTCAAATTATCACAACTTTAATCTCATAATGCTACAACTTTATTCCCGTCATTTTGATTCTCAAATTGTTTTAATAATGTTTTTTTTAAACGTGGCACTAAAATGCTGTCCTAAGTGAACACCAGGTGAATTTTAAATAATTTCATAATTGCTTTGAGCTAATGATGCCATTTTTGCCATGCCCCAGTGCGCTATGCACAAACAGGGAACGCTTTTAACAGGGAATAATGACAATTTATTAAGAAATATTCAAGGTGTTTCTTAATGTTTTATTTTCTCCAATCGAAAACATGCTTTCTAGGGATATACTGTGTGTGTACAACTGTCAATCCCTCACTGAGTAATGGCTAACTCAACAAATTCATGTCCTTCCAGTTAATGTTCTTGCCACAGTGTAAATGATCAAGTAATAATTTATAAAGTGCCCTTGCTTGACCAGAGTACATTTCTGAAAGTCTGGTATACCATTTTTTAAATTTCAACACAAGTACATTCATTTGTTAAAAGTCACAGAGCTGAAAAGGTACTGCATTACAGGCTGTCTGTGTTTGTTCATGCAGGTACATAGTGTAACTCACTCTGCAGCTTGTCGAGGAGTTTGGAACGAGAGACTGTCCCTTTCCCCTCCCACTCTGCCTTAGCACGCAGATCATCAGAGTGACTGCACATCAGGTACCTAAACAGTAGATAAACTGCAGATTCACCATTGAGAAAAACTAGATGCACATTTCTAAAGGAAATATCAAGCAGCCAAAAAGTTACATGATAGTATGCAACTCATTTTAAAGAGGTCATGTCATAAATTTTTTATGATTTCATTGTTTTTCCCTGAGGTTAACTTATAATGTTAGTCAATTTCTGCACTAAAATAATGCAGTTACTGTATATACCAACTGGACTAAGCATCGGCCAATTCATATTCAATACATTTGATCGCTGCACACTTGATCCGCACGAGCACGATAGAGCAAAAATAGTAAAATTGCT
The DNA here is from genome assembly GCF_025860055.1 of Xyrauchen texanus. Taxonomy (NCBI): domain Eukaryota; kingdom Metazoa; phylum Chordata; class Actinopteri; order Cypriniformes; family Catostomidae; genus Xyrauchen; species Xyrauchen texanus. The sequence goes on from NC_068290.1 coordinate 39,028,747, forward strand.
TCATGTGAGCTTTAAGTTAATATTCACTGTGCACTGTATGTACAACCAGGGCTGGACTGGGAAGAGAAATCGGCCAGGGATTTTACATGGCAGCTGGCCCAAAACTGGTTGAGCGGGGCAAAAGCAGGGGTTGGTGTTCGCTGTCCTTTTCTGCATATCGTGGCGCAGTTTTGTGGTCCGTTCTGCATAGCGTGGCGGCTCATTTTTGCTTATCGCGGTCCATTCGGCATGTTTCGCGGCCGACCCACCGGCACGCTCGGTTCTCCCAATGGCTAGTCCACCCCTGATAGGCCCCCAAGTGCGTCTGCCCACCGGTAAAATGCCCGGTATGCCAGATTACCAGTCCAGCCACAGAATACACTATTATGAGCATAGCATGTTCTGTTTGTATCAGATGACAGCAGGCAGAGTGCTAATTCACTTTTTAGCATGAGTCATATACAGAATATATATTTATTTAAATAGCAGCCTTTTGCGGTTTAATAATTACTGTGATTCATGTAGCGACCGGCTTTTCCGGACTGGGAATCTGCTGTCATTACATCAGAGGTCCTTGGTCAAAACAGCACAGAAACATTTCAAAATAAAAGCTCTGCACAAATAAAAGCTCAATATATGACAGAAATAGATCCCTACTCTATAGTTATGTAATATTCATTGTTATACTACTACTAATTATAATAACAATAAATCAATAGCAACTGTGTTATATTTAAGCAACATCTGTGATGATCTGTGCTGTGCTTTGTACACAGCAACACTGAATATTCACAACAGATGAGGAAATTGTTTTAGCGGTGAGTATAACGTACAACATATTAAAAGAGGCTGCTTGGAAAGTAGTTTTGCTGATTTCAGACTCACTTCACAACCGCCCTATGCCTCCTTCACCAACAGAATTTCGCTGTGGAAAGACTAATGTGACTGAGCCTTAAGCCAGTTTAAGGGGCCGCATAAGAAAACAGAGCAACTGCAATTGAGATTAATGCAAATGCTAAGGGATAGGTTTTTCATGATATGACCCCTTTAAAACTAGCATGTCATTTCAAAATACAAAAAGGAAGTGACTTCTTTCTTCTAATTTTACAAAAATGAGAGAAATTAAGTTGTGAAGTGGTAGGAGGACAGAAGTTTAATACCCGCTGAGCACGTGGATGCGTTCAGTGTTGTACTTCAGTGGGGTGAGCTCGGCTCGGAGCACCTGCAGAGCTTCCAGAACCTTCCCATCTTCCAGATACTCCAGATACTTCTGCTGCAGGAGCAAAAACTTCATCCGCTGAAAAAACAAATAGAACATTCATCAAAGACCCTGGTTACACCTGTCTCAAATGCATCTCCTTTGAACACGGGTTAGTATTTCTAAAATGAGGGTTTAGGGTTGCACATTATACCTGTACTAATATCGCGACACCAAATTCTTTTAAATGGTACTATATCATCTTGTTGTTAATTTCGGGACCATACAGTATTTGGTACAGTATGTATGATGTCTTTAGCTAAATGTAATGTAATGTGAGAGTTTTGAGATGAAATCAAAGACTATTTGAAAATAATAAAAAAAAAGTCTTAATATGGCCATGTGTGATCATTAAACAGCAGAAGGATATAATTTAATTTCATAGTATGGTCACATCGCAGCACCACAGAATGAACGAGGCTCCGCTCTGCTCTCTCATCTCCTTCACACACGCAGGCACACACGCAGGCGCACACGAACACAAACACAAATGCAACACACTACTAATGCTTGATTTTCATGCAGTGTGTCCAGTAGTATCCATCTGCAGAGCCGCAGAGCAGTGCTTTAGTGTATATATGGTTGTGAACTCTCAAATGACCAGAGATTTCAGCTTGCGAGTTGTGGAAAGTTTGTTATAGCGAACCCTATAAAAACAGGAAGAACTTGAACATTTACTCACTTACTTTTAAAAAATATATATTTTAAACAAGTCTCTGTATAAAAGCGTTGTCTGATAGTTTTACAGTTCAGTAAAATGTGCTTGATGGTCATAGAGGTTTGGAAAGGTATACATATAGGAGGATCTTCACCAGTCAGTAAAAACACATGTGTTAGTCTTGAATGGCCCATTCAGCATCTGGTAAACACTATTTGGTCATGGCTAGATTGTAATTTTTTTAAGAGTAATTTCTTTTGATCCTGGGGTTTATTTTGTATAATTTACTGCTGTTGCACTCATTCAATTCTGATTCCCACTTATTGGTGATTTATGAGTTTATTAATGGCCTGAGGTCAGAGGGTGGTTTCAGACATTCCGAGATCTCCAAGTTTAATGTCTCTTTTGCAGCCATATCTGCATTTTCATTTCCTGCCAGACCAATATGTCCTGGTACCCAACAGAGGATAATGTTGGAATCCTTCTTCTGTAATCGATGTATTTTATGGAATTATATTCAAAATGTTTATAATTATGGTATGATCGGTCTCCATGGATTCAAGTGCTTGACGGGAAGACTTTGAGTCTGAAGCAATTAAAAAGTTTTGTCCTCACCCCTGCTCAATGATTTCCAGTGCCAGTAGCAGCGCTCGGGCCCCAGATGTGAGGATAGATCTCTGTTCTGGATTACGTATGCCATATTGTTGATCTCAAATCACTACTGCTGCTGATACACTGTTAACCGTTTTGGATCCATCCGTGAATACTGTACTATGGAGTGGGAAACTACATTTCAGTTACAAGAATTCCTGTTGATACACGTTGGGAAGTGTCTCTGCCTTTAGTTGTACCAATGCCATAGTAATAGTTATTTTTTTCAAGGTCCATGGCGGAACAGACCAAAAATGATACGGCCTTATGTTGTCCAGTTTGATGTTCAAAACCTCCAAGTATGGTTTAATCCATATTCCAAAAGGTTTGATCGCTTTAGGTCTAGCTTCATACAGATAAGAACATTCTGGTTGGAATACTGGTGTAAAGGCCAGATTACTTCGATTTGGTTTGAGCTTGACTGCATATTGTAAGGCCAGTTTCGGACGCCAATTCTGGAGGGAAGGTTCACCGGCTTCTGTATTAAGGCTTTGAATGGGACATGTTCTGAAGGCTCCAAGAGCTAGACGTATTCCTTGATGGTGTATTGTGTCAAGTGTTCGAATGTATGACTTCCTTGCCTGCCCATACATAATTCTCCCATAATCCAGTCGGGATCTAATTAATGTTTGTAAAAGAACGGTAGTGTCAACACCACATTTTTTATTGACCAGCACTTTTAAAATATTAATTGTTTTAAAACTTTTTTCCTCAACATCTTCATATGTGGGATAAAGGTGAATTTATTATCATAGACAAGGCCTAAGAATTTGAAATCATTCACTACTTTAAAGGGTTCTCCCTCCATTCTCAACTCTGGGTCAGGGTGTAAGGATCAGAGAAGGCAAAAATGCATGCATACTGACTTTGTTTTGGAAAATCTGAATCTGCTCTTTATTGACCAGTTGTTTATTTTATTTATGCATAGTTGTAGCTATCGTTCAATTATATTCATGTTTTCCCTCTACAGCATATGCATAGGTCATCAACATATAAACTTAAACAAATGTGGGGGTCAATAACTTTGATTATACTATTGATTTTGATGCTGAATAAAGTCACTGAAAGAATGCTTCCTTGTGGAATTCCTAGCTCTTGTACATGTGGGTTTGATAGTGTAGTTCCTACTTGAACACGAAAACGTCTGTTTGTCAAGAAGTTGGAGATAATGATGAGTAGGTTGCCTCTGAGCCCAGGTCCGTACAGGTCTTTGAGTATTCCATATCTCCAGGTGGTATCACAGGCCTTCTCAAGGTCAAAGAAGACAGCATGTTCTTTTTTTAATGAAGCTGTCCCGGACAACGATTCAAGTCTGATAAGGTGGTCCAAGGTGCTTTTGCCTCTTCTAAACCCACACTAGTAATCACCAATCTTATGCTCCGATTCCAGAATCCATATTATACGGTCATTGATCATTCTCTCAATGACTTTGCAGAGACAGCTAGTCAGAGCTATTGGACATAAGTTGTTTACATTAGAATGATCCTTACCTGGTTTGGGGATGGGAATAATTATTGATTCTTGCCACAAAGGTGGTATATTCCCTGTTTTCCAAACATTATTAAAAATATCCAGGAGTAGTAGTGCTGTATGTGGTAATTGCTTCAGAAATTCAGAATGGATTCTGTCTGGTCCAACCGCAGTATCATGGGAACGTTTGATAGCCCTTGTAAGTTCCACTAGAGTGAAGGGTTAAATATATGACTCAAGTGTTATTTGAGTGGAAATTGAGAAGTTTCTGTTCCTGTTGTATACGTACCTTATTGAATTCTGGTTGGCAGTTGTCTAATAAGGAGTTCTTTTCAAAAGATTATGCAAGTATATTGGTTATTTCTTGAATCGTAGTTACGAGAGTGCCTTGCTTGATGTGTCGAATTTGAGATTCTTCATCTTTGTTATTCATCTTTCAAATCAGGTTCCAGATTTTTTGTGATGGTGTATTTGCTATTAGGTTCGATACATATTTTCTCCAAATCTGTCTTTTTGCATCATTAATAATACTTTGTGCTTGTGCTCGGCATATCTTAAATCTTACTAGATTTTCTTCTGTTGGGTGTCTGTTGAAGTTTCTCTCTTCTTTTTTCCGAGCTTTTATGGCTTTTTTGCAGTTTCATCAAACCATGGGTTATGCCTGTGACTTGTGTTTGGTAATGTCTTAAGGACAGTATCATTTGCGATTTCGATCAGCTTGTCTGTGAAACTTCTAACTAGGTTATGGCTGTCTTGGGTTGCTAAATTTATCGTAACATTGGGTCTGGAACAGATACCAGTTGGCTTTCTTGAGATGCCATCTTGGAATATTATGTTGGATATTTGATCTTGAAGCTGTATTGATTAGGGAAAAATTATCGCTTCCACATAAATCATCCCAGGTGCGCAATGAGAAATCAAGCAAGAGATCAGGTTTGCATATTTTTAAATACATTTTTTAATATTTTCATCTCCTGGGTGCAGGTAAGTGTCTGAGCCGTCATTGAGGATAGACAGTTCTTGTTAAGTAAATGGAACACAATGTGATGGCCTTATGGAGGGTTAAACGTAGAGCTATTGCTCATAGAGTAGTATCTATTGTGACTTGACTGTGAATTACATTGCGATGAACTAAGATGCTTACTCCTCCAGAAGGATATTGTATGTTTGGTCCATTTGCATTAAAACTTACAAACCTTTTTAGAGATATTTGACTATTTGGTGATAAGTCTGTTTCTTGGAGACAAAATGCAAGAGGGTTAAATAACATGGCTAATCGTTGAAGTTCTGCAAAGTTTGGTTAGACACCTTGAAAATTACATTGAATAATACTGTTACTTGTCATTGAACTTGGACTCTACTCCTACTTTTAGGAGAGGGACTCCAACTGCGGGGTTCTAAGATCTCCACCATTTCTATATCTTTTATATGGTCAGCATTCCATGGCCTGTTCTACTGACTAGCCTTCTCTTACTGTGCTTTTGTTCTTTGTTGTGGCTTTCCTCTTGATATTAGGGAATGTTCCATTGTCAGATTTGGTTCTTCACTAGCTCCGGTTGGTGTTTGTCTAGTAGAGGTTTGAGAGCTTTATGCTTTCTTTTTTGACTAAGGTAGGTTTTTGTTACTGATTAACTGTGGTTTGTCTTCTGTTAGCCAGGTCACATCTGTCTGGCACTCAACCGTGTGTTCGGTTGGTAATGTTACTGATGCAAAGTATTTCTCAAACTTAAAATTTGGGAACTTTTCCACCTCTTTGCATGCTTCTGTATAGTTCACTTTTTTACATTTTACTCTTTGAATTTCTTTTTCTTTAATCCATATAGGACAGTGTTTTGATGAGGCCGGGTGATCCCCTGAGCAATTTTGGCATTTTGAATGTATTAAACAGGTTTATTCATTCCTGTCCACTCCGTAATTGTAACAGATAGGATTGTTCTTGCATCCAGCGGAGCCATGACCAAACCTCTGACAATTGAAGCATTTTAGGGAGTTAGGGATGTATATGTCAACAGGGACCTCAAGTACCCTAAACAGATCCATTCAAGTAATTGAGGCTTGTTGAATGTCATAATATACATTCCAGTCTTTATCGTTTGGTCTCCTTTTTTATTGTAATCCTCTTTACACTTGTAATACCTTGTTGTGCTAGTTCTGAGGCTTTTTCAGTCTCAAATGTGTCTTGTAGTTCTCTAGTTTTTATTATGCCTTTGCTAGAATTTAGGTATGGGTGTAAAGATGCGGGAGTCAAAGATGTGGAGAAACGGAATGATTATCTGAAGTCATCGGAGAGGGAATTATCTGCTGATCCACTAGTGACCTAGGTGGATTTGGAGCGTGTCTGGGAGAAGTTGGAGGACATGGAGAACTGTAGCCACCGGAATATTTTGTGAATCGTTGGAATTCCTGAGGCCGAAGAGGGTCAGGATATGGTGAGATTGCTGGACGGGCTCTTTCCGAATCTGCTTGACAGGGTTCCAGCTCGGCGATCCACTGAGGGAGACAGGCCCCGATCAATTCTGGCCAAATTTCTTGTGTTACACAAGGCAAGGAGTAAAGGAACGCTTTTTTGGAAGAACCACAGCATTTTCTTTTTCCCAGACTTTGTGAATTCATCAAAAGAGGTGATCAATTCAAGGAATGCAAGAGTTGTTTGAAGTTGTCTCAGGAGCTCTTGTAGGCGTACATGGACTGTTTGAATTTAGAGGGATGGACGCCAGTTGGGGAGTGCCACACAGGGTTAATGCGCACGTTTTTTTCTTTTTTTCTGTTGGGTTGGTTCTGGGGGATGTTCGGGTTTGATGGATGCACTAATGTGGTCTTTAACATTTTGTTTTTGATACACAATAAATTTTTTCTCATATATCAAAATGTTAATATGTGTAAATTAACACATCAATCTGAAAGATTTAAACTTGGTATTGGAGGACGGAGTGTGGGCTAGGATTCTAAAAAACGTCAAGTCTACATCTAGAGATGCAAGGGTGCGCTTTCTGCAATTCAAGATTTTACATGGATTCTATTGGACCCCCTCTAGATTGTATAAGCTTGGTCTTAAAGACAGACACACCTGCTGGTGAAGCAAATCAGAAGACAGAGACACAACCCATGCTTTTTTGTGGTGTGTTAAGATCCAAGAATTTTAATTGAAGGTTCAGAGTTTTGTGTGTGACGTGTTGGGCACTCAAATTTCATTTTGCCCCAGACTCTGTATTTTAGGCGATGGGGCGGTCATCAATATAAGGGATAAACACATAAAAAATTGGCAGACAGGTTGTTTTAAGGGGATGGAAGTCAGCTGGAGCACCCTCATTTCAAGAGTGCTGCACGGAGATGGGGATGGTGGTGGCTTTCGAGGAAGTGCCATCTGTATGTGTGTATACGCATGTGATCACAGGGATGTTTGTTGAGGGTTGGGGTTAAATGTTGATTCTGTGAATATATGTTTTACATTTCTTTGTTAACTGTTTGAATCAATAAAAAATTTTAATCAGAAAAAGCCAATGTGTAGCAACAGCATTTTAAAGCCCTTTCAAGTTTAAAACCCTAGTTTTCATTCAGTGGTTTGACATACAGGGGAGTCCACAGCTGTTGTCTGGGATGATTTAATGTTTACACTACAAATGCAATGTGATCATGTGCATTTTTGACTACTTCCAAATAGTACGGTCCACTTGTGACTGGATCAGTCGAGACGGTTGTTAATACTTGGTGTAAATGGGGTCAAACTGATGGTGGAGATGTTTAGAGGACTTTGGACTCTTACCACAACAGCGCTGGGTGAATGCATCAGTGCCTTCAGCTCGTTGAGGTCACTCTCAGCCTGTTATACATATATAAAAAAAAAAAGAAATATTAGTTCTGTAGTTTGATTGTTTGCGACACATATGACCATTATCCACATAAAGGACAAAGTCTATAAATACCTAAGTCTCATGTAGGTAAAATTGTATATACACACACACACACACACACACACACACACACACACACACACACACACACACACACACACACACACACACACACACACACACACACACGCGCTAAAATAAGAGCAAGGACAAGCAGCAAGGTCTATTTCACCATATATCGCAATACTTATTCTCAAGATATTGTATCAATACTTTAGATCTTGTGAATGCAACTCATGTACAACAGTTCAGTAATAAAGAAGCAGGTCTTTACACAATTTAATTAACAACAGTACCAGTACTTTGAAGTACACCATGTTAATACCATGGTATTACCATCTGATACGGTTCAAGGAAATCTGATTCAGTCATATGGAATGTTCTGTAAAGTCTGAGCAAACAACAGTAACCAAGGGGGGTGGAGGGGCAACCTTTTCCTCACCTTTTCCCACTCGCCCTCCATCACATGATTACGGAACTTGGTGGCAGCAGGATGGTCCAGTCTACAGCCTGATTCCTGCATCAACAGGTCCACAGTTTGACTGCAACAACAACAATAATGACAACATGTTAATAAATAACATAAATGGATTAACATTCCTTTCTAATGATGTTATCAGTATTCAAGTTTAAGAATTGATTCAAAATTGTATACTCTTTCCTTGATACACAAACACGCACACACATAGTTTTAATCTCCTAGCAACAAACCAGTGTTTGATTGATGAAACCATCATTATCTCCAACACCCAATATATTGTAGAGCACAAAAACAAGGTGTTCTGTAACACTTTTTTTTAACCTTGTTTTTTTTAAGGTTAAGTCCTAAATTAACATTACAATACATTAATACACATTACATTAGCCTGTTGCTTATTTCCTGAATTAGTGGTGTACTGTAAAGAGATTGCAGTGTTGTATTATTGAAAGTGGCTGTAATAGTATAATTATTTGCTGTATAAATCTCTTACAATGGATCCTCTCTATGTTTATAAGCTCCAGCTGAACGTTTCTACTCAATAGAAAACGGTCACAATGCAGTCATAAAAATACCACTGCATCAAAATGAAACCACTACTACACTACTGACAGAACCACAACACACAATGCTGACACCAACATAAAAGCATCACCTGAAAGAAAAAACACCAGTGACACTTTCATAAAAGCACAAAAACACAATTGCAATCATGACACAAACACCACCATGACCACACAAAATCACTACTGACACCATCACCACTACTGATCACCATGAAAAAAAACCCAGACACATAACAGAGATGCCATTTGTATTGACAAGAAAACACAAAAGGACAATTAACATCATCATTAAAACATAAACAATACTGATACTATCATGTAGTGCTGGCAGTCAAATAAAGGGGTTATGATAGCATAACCTTTTCCTTCATCATTTGAAGATTTCATTGAATTTAAAAACATACTGTAAGTTTCAGAACTTAAAACTTCCTCCTCAATACAAAAAGCCCATTTATTTAAACCAAGTTGTAATAATGGCTCGTTTGGATTTTCCCTACTTTGTGACATCACACAAATGAATAAATCAGCACATGACTGCCTCTTCAGCAAGACATCAATCACAGAACCCTTTGCCCGCCCACTGGCGTGCATTCAGAAGGTGAAGAAGAGAGAACAAGACAGATGGGCCTAATATTCCACTAGACAAATGGCTTTGACTGTTATCGTGCATCTTGCGCAACTTTTAAAATAAACCATGTCAAGTTGTAACTCCTAAAACAAGACCCCCAATCTGTCTTGCTGTTAAGTATAAACACGACACAGACTGGTTTTTGCTCGCATCTGCACTATTTTTCATTATTGGTCTATGCAAACATTCACTATATGTATGTATTTGACCATGATTTAAGAGCGGAACAATCTCAACTTTTAAAAACATGTCTGTTCTGCTCTATTTCATTGCTCCCACTTGTTGGGAGAACTGCATCTCGTCAAGAGCGAACAGATGATGAAGATGTGAGATGTCGCACCTGTGAAGACCAGCGTCTCTGCGTTGACCTCTGTTGAAGCATCCCAACATCAAGCAATAGTGACTGAAGTTTACAAATGTCCTGATCACATCAATGCAGGATGATATGTGGGTATGTGATGTTTCACCGTGGATTGCATAATGTGTGTTAGCATATTTCAGCTTAGATTGTATGTGTGTTCGGCTCATTTCAGTGTAGATTGTATGTATTTTTGGTTCATATTAGCGTGGATTGTTGGTGTACCAGTCACAGTATGTTTAAAGCTTTGCAAAGGAACTGTTATTAGAAGATGAGGCAGTTAAAAACTCGATAGGACCTGACAGCAAAACCCTAAGTAACCAATTCTATTCATAAATGTTTCAAATGTCAAGACTCTTTAATATTGAAAGTTTATGGTTCTGCTGTGCTTGAGTGAACAGTTTGATACATCCAGATGCAATATGTTGGATGTGCGTTATGTGTAAAACCTTTTTGTTTACACAAAACTTTTTTTATCGTTGTGGAGATGGTTTGTTCTCTTCTGATTGATTTTCAAATAAATATGGCTGCATTCGAGAGGCTGCACAATGTTAGCCAATCGTAAGAGTGGATGTTTATATTGAAGTTTAAAGTATGCAGAGGCCAAAATTTTGCATTGCAGACAGAGGGCCAGAGACAGTGATGAGAAATATTATTACTAAATTATGAATGTTTTGGTCACTTAACTAATTTGACCAACAATTATGCCATGGTCCAAATCCATGAGATCATATTTTTCCCAATTCTGATGGTTGATGTGAACATTAACAGAAGATCTTGACCCATATCTGCATGATTTTATGCACTGCACTTCTGCCACACGATTGGCTGATTACATAATAGTATTGATGATTGTTGGTGCCAGATGGGTGCCTAAAATTTACTCAGAATGGTGCCAAAAACAAAAAACATCCAGTGAGGGGACGTTCTGCAGACGAAAAGAACCTGTTGATGAGAAAGGTCAACAGAAAATGGCCAAACTGGTTCGAAGTCTACGATATCTCAGATAACTGCTCTGTACAATTGTGGTGAGAAGAATATTGACACCATCATGAAAACATAAACACTACTGACACCATCATGAAAACGCCATTAAATATCATCTCAGAATAGCATTCTAAGATGATATTCAGTAATGTCAGTGGTGTTTTCTGTTTTCATGATGACGGTGTCACTGGTGTGTTAGCGTTTTCACGATTGAGTCACTGGTGTGTTTGCGCTTTCACGATTGAGTCACTGGTGTGTTTGTGCTTTCACGATTGAGTCACTGGTGTGTTTGTGCTTTCACGATTGAGTCACTGGTGTGTTTGTGCTTTCATGATTGAGTCACTGGTGTTTTCATGATGGACACCACTGAATCCATCATCAAAACACAAACACACCACACACCACCATCATGAAAACACAAAAACAGTACTGACACCATCATGAACACAAAAACACCACTGACAACACCATCATATAAACACAAATACCATTGACACCATCATCATGAAAACACAAAAATACCACCATCGTGAAACCACAAAAACAACACTGACACCATCATGAACACAAAAACACCACTGACAACATCATTGTGAAACCACAAAAACACCACTGATTCCATCGTGAAGCCACAAAAACACCACTGACACCACCATCGTGAAACCACAAAAACACCACTGACACCACCATCGTGAAACCACAAAAACACCACTGACTCCACCATCGTGAAACCACAAAAACACCACTGACCACCATCGTGGAAACACAAAAAGACCACTGAATCCATCGTCAAAAACACCACTGACACAATCATGAAAATACAAAAACACCACTGACACCATCGTCAAAATACAAAAACACCTCCGTCAAAACACAAAAACACCACTGATACATCATGAAAATACAAAAACACAACCATCAAAACACAAAAACACCACTGACACCATCATGAATACAAAAACACCACGTCAGAACACCACTGACACCATCATGAAAATACAAAAACACAACTGACACCACAGTCAAAACACAAAAACACCACTGACACCATCATGAAAATACAAAAACACAACTGACACCACAGTCAAAACACAAAAACACCACCATGAAAATACAAAAACACCAGACACCATCGTCAAAATACAAACACACCACTGCCACAATCATGAAAATACAAAAACACCACCATGAAAATACAAAAACACCACCGTCAAAAAAACACTGACACCATCATTGACACTGACACCATCATGAAAATACAAAAACACCATCGTCAAAACACAAAAACATCACTGACACATCGTCAAAATACAAAAACACCACTGACACCATCGTCAAAATACAAAAACACCACTGACACCATCGTCAAAATACAAACACACCACTGCCACAATCATGAAAATACAAAAACACCACCATGAAAATACAAAAACACCACCGTCAAAAAGACACTGACACCATCATTGACACTGACACCATCATGAAAATACAAAAACACCATCGTCAAAATACAAAAACATCACTGACACATCATCAAAATACAAAAACACCAGACACCATCATCAAAATACAAAAACACCACTGACACCATCGTCAAAATACAAAAAAACACCACTGACACCATCATGAAAATACAAAAACACCACTGACACCATCGTCAAAATACAAAAACACCACTGACACCATCATGAAAATACAAAAACACCACTGACACCATCGTCAAAATACAAAAACACCACTGACACCATCATGAAAATACAAAAACACCACTGACACCATCGTCAAAATACAAAAACACCACTGACACCATCCTGAAAATACAAAAACACCACTGACACCATCGTCAAAATACAAAAACACCACTGACACTATCGTCAAAATACAAAAACACCACAGACACATCATGAAAATACAAAAACACAACTGACACCATCGTCAAAATACAAAAACACCACTGACACCATCGTCAAAATACAAAAACACCACTGACACCATCGTCAAAATACAAAAACACCACTGACACCATCATGAAAATACAAAACACCACCGTCAAAACTCAAACACCACTGACACCATCGTCAAAACACAAAAACACCACTGACACCATCGTCAAAACACAAAAACACCACTGACACCATCGTCAAAACACAAAAACACCACTGACACCATCGTCAAAACACAAAAACACCACTGACACCATCGTCAAAATACAAAAACACCACTGACACCATCGTCAAAATACAAAAACACCACTGACACCATCGTCAAAATACAAAAACACCACTGACACCATCATGAAAATACAAAAACACCACCGACACATCGTCAAAATACAAAAACACCACTGACACCATCGTCAAAATACAAAAACACCACTGACACTATCGTCAAAATACAAAAACACCACAGACACATCATGAAAATACAAAAACACAACTGACACCATCGATCAAAATACAAAAACACCACTGACACCATCGTCAAAATACAAAAACACCACTGACACCATCGTCAAAATACAAAACACCACCGTCAAAACTCAAACACCACTGACACCATCGTCAAAACACAAAAACACCACTGACACCATCGTCAAAATACAAAAACACCACTGACACCATCGTCAAAATACAAAAACACCACTGACACCATCGTCAAAATACAAAAAACACCACTGACACCATCATGAAAATACAAAAACACCACTGACACCATCGTCAAAATACAAACACACCACTGACACCATCATGAAAATACAAAAACACCACTGACACCATCGTCAAAATACAAAAACACCACAGACACCATCATGAAAATACAAAAACACCACTGACACATCATGAAAATACAAAAACACCACTGACACATCATGAAAATACAAAAACACCACTGACACCATCGTCAAAATACAAAAACACCACTGACACCATCGTCAAAATACAAAAACACCACTGACACCATCGTCAAAATACAAAACACCATCGTCAAAATACAAAACACCACCGTCAAAACTCAAACACCACTGACACCATCGTCAAAACACAAAAACACCACTGACACCATCGTCAAAATACAAAAACACCACTGACACCATCGTCAAAATACAAAAACACCACTGCCACCATCATGAAAATACAAACACACCACTGACACCATCATGAAAATACACAAACACCACCACCATCAAAAAAAAGGAAACACTGACACCATGAAAATACAAAAACACCACCGTCAAAACTCAAAAACACCACTGACACATCATGAAAATACAAAAACACAACTGACACCATCATGAAAATACAAACAAACCACTGACACCGCCATCATGGCTTCATCTACTTCAACAATTCCATTCAATAATATCACAATAACAACACGCACATTAGGGCTGAGCATTACTCACTTGAGTCCTAGTCCGTGTAGATGTTGTCCTATGAGTCTGATCACATCCTCATCGCTCTGTGACAGTCGTTTCTTCTTCTTCATGCCGGTGTCCGGGGCCGAGCTCTCGGTGGAAGGCAGCCCGTTATTAGCGGAGGACAGAAGCCCGTTGGAGTGTACAACTTCCGCGGTGGAGGTTGACGACTCTCTGTTCCTGCACGACAGCTGCGGCTCCGGCTCTTGTCCTCCGGTCCCGTTGGTCTGCATATTGTACAACAAGTTTAAATCGCCGGATCTGAGTGGTGGTGGGCTGTTATTGAGGCGGATGGATGAGTGCTGGTAGGGGGTTGGGAGAGAGAGGCCCGTGATCCCGGCAGCAGACGCCCCGCTCTCTCCTGCTCCCTCCGCCGCCGAGCCTCGGCTTTTTTTCCGCGGGGGCGGCGAAGCTCCGCTGGTTTCCGAGTCGTCGTCGGAGGAAGCGGAGGCCAGAGTTTCCACCCCGGCAATGTCAGAATTGAGATGCCTTACAGGCTAAATTTCAACGCGGTTACTGATACGAGAGCCACCGCTGTTTGCTCGCCGCGATGTCGCTAGCCGCTCTTGTTGTTGTTTGTCAAAGAACAGCTGCAAGTCCATTACGGACGTCTGTGCGCGATGATGTCACCGGAGGCGCCGCAACAATCCTGAACCTCCTGGAATAGTTGACGTCACATAGGAATACTGCAGAAATGTACCAATTTGAAATCTTGTAACTACATTTGATCAATTCTTCCTGTTTTTTTTATTACAAAATAAATACATTTTTCACAAACTCTAGATTGGCTTGAAAAAGCCTAGTCTGAAAGTTTATTTATAGATAGAATGCTTAGCTAGACATTGCTAACAAGTTTTTGCACTTTGTTAGACATTGCTAGCATGTGTTAGCACTTAGTAACCCCACCTGGTTGCTAGGCAGTTACCAGGGTGATTCTCAAAACACTCCTTGCCAGCATGAGTCAAATGAGCAAACTCGGAAGTGTCTAGATGTTCTGTTACAGATATGTGTTTTGCTACTTGGTTGCTAGGGTAACCCTATCTGGTTGCTATGCAGTTACCAGGGTGATACTCAAAAGGCTCCTTGCAAGCCTGAGTCAAATGAGCAAACCCAGAAGTGTCTACGATGTTCTGGTGCAGAGTTTTTTTACTCAGTTGCTAGGGTAAACACATCTGGTTGCTAGGCAGTTACCATGGTGATACAGAAAATGCACCATGCCATCTTTTCTTTTTTTTCCCCTTGTCTCCCCAATTTGAAATGCCCAATTCCCACTACTTTGTGTGTTCTCGTGGTGGTGCGGTTACTCACCTCAATCCGGGTGGAGGAGGACATGTTTTAGTTGCCTCCGCTTCTGAGACAGTCAATTCACGCATCTATCACGTGGTTCGTTGTGCATGACACCACGGAAACTCCCAGCATGTGGAGGCTCATTCTACTCTCCGCGATCCATGCTTAACTTACTATTCGCCCCATTGTGAGCAAGAACCACTAATTGTGACCATGAGGAGGTTACCCCATGTGACTCTTCCCTCCCTAGCATGTGGGCCAAATTGGTTGCTTGCCTTAAGAGACCTGGCTGGAGTCACTCAGTACACCCTGGATTCAAACTCATGACTCCAGGGGTGATAGTCAGCGTCAATACTCACTGATAATACCTATTCGATGATTTGATGCTGCCAGGTTTTGACTCAGAACTGTTTGCTTGTTACGATTTCTATTCTAATAAAGCGCAATTTTTATTTTTAGGCAAGTGGCTTATTTTGAGCTTGTTTTTCCAGACCAGATAGTATGCTTCTCTTGTGAGATCTGTCAACGCTCCAATTGGTATTTCACCCACCCCTTAGCACAGAATACTGACATTTTAAAAAGCACGTTTATTTTGTTCTAACCAGTAACGATTTGGAAAGGAGGCTGTAGAACTTTTGAACCGAAACGAAAAAAAAAAACGGAGAAAAACAAAACCGTTTTTGCTCAGAACATTTCGGTTTTAGTCCCTGCTTATTCGTTCTTCGTTTAGAGGGGAAAATAAGTTCTGAACAGATGGGCAAAATGTGGTGAAGGGTGCATGGCCCAGAGGAAGAGCAGTAAGGTTTGACACCTGTGGGAAATCACCTCTAACAGCTGTTTTGTGTTGCAGTGAAAGCTGGAGAGGGATAAAAGGGCAGTCCAAACCGCCGGAGGGGGGAGAGAGAGAGATGCACGCTGCAGTGATCGCATTAAACATCACATTAACCTCTAAGAATCTATTCCGATGCGAGTGAAAAGACTGGAGACCAAAAATCTAAAACAGGCGAATTGTGGAACACTTCCGCGTTTAGCTAAACGATGGATATTTTGGTCTGTTCTTATTCAAAACCGATTGGATTCCTTCAGAAGACATGGATTTAACCACAGGAGTCTTATGGATTACTTTTAAGATGCCTTTATGGGCTTTTTGGAGCTTCAAATTGTTGGCCACCATTCACTTGCATTGCATGGACCAACAGAGCTGAAATATTCTTCTAAAAATCATCATTTGTGTTCAAATTGAAATACACTTTATTGTCTTTGAAGGGAAATTTGTCATGCACACTTGGGATGGCATGAGGGTGAGTAAATGATGAGAGAATTTTTATTTAAAGGGTTTGGGTCAAAGAAAAGTTATGAGTAATACCAGGTATAGTTTTAATGTTGTAGCAATATTGCAGTTGAAAATAATCTACAGAAACAAGTTACCATATAAATGTTAAAGGTGAGGTGCATGTGAACATGATTGGGTTGATTTTATAATATTTACTTTAAATACATAAAGTGGTTCAAATGAAATGAAAAAGGCTTAAGTAACAGATCATTCAAGGTGCCATTTTATTCCATATCCAAGGATAATTCAAAAATATCACATTTGAGCAAAATCCTGAATTAAACCTCAGAGACCGGCCACAACGTCATGCCTTCATAAACCATTTCAACATATGAAAGTCAAAATCAAATGCTATTTCTGCATACACATACAGAACATCCCTGACATTGGTAATAAATGAACTGTTCGGCCAGTTGTTAAGACACACTGATCCGACGTCCTGCCTCTGTACAATACTCTTTCTAGTACTTTTACAATCATAATATAAAAATATGATTTGATGGGAGAGGAGGGCTCTTTGCAAAAGGGTTCTTGACAGCAGAGTGTCATAAAAGAATAAACTATTGAACAATCATCAAATATTTCAGGAAAACACCATTCTGGGAAATATTCTGAACTAAGAAACATCCCAATACTGCAGTACTGCCCATGAATGTAGTGCCACTAGACTTTAGACACGTTCACAGTGATACTCGTACATCTCTCCTACTCTTAGTCTATGTCCTCAGAGTACCACAAGCTGACGCATATAGTGGTTTCTTTTTGGCACATGAGGAACACTTTTACTAGAATATATGATGTAGAGCAGAGTCCTAACGCCTGAGACTATACAGAAAAAGATTCTGTTTGGCGTTTCCTCTTATTTTGTTCAAAATAAATGAAATTATCCACAAATGAATTGAAGTTAATAGCTGAACAGAAAAATGTACAGGAGTTTCAGATTTTCAATTATTTGGTATGTTGCCCTTTTCCTTTAATTACAGCATGCATCGAGCTGACATAAACAATGTTAGCCAGCGTGATTTGAGAATGTCCCAAAGAGGATTTTTCATACATGGTTGATGTCACAAATTTGCTTTAAATTTGATTAGTGAGCTAGAAAAGTGCAGAATTATAAATATTTCTTCTTTATTTTACATAATATCCTTTCTGTAATTTACTTTTTTCTGTAAACTTTATTAAATCCATGATTTCCAATGTGGTCTCAAACTTTTGGACCCTGTATTTCCATCACAAATGGATGCAAAGTCAAATAAATAAATCAATCAATAGAACGTGACAAATAAATTAAGGTGACAAAAGAAATAAACACAAATACACATGTACACACACACTTCCTTAAGTGTCAAAAAGGCAGTCTTGTTTGCTTTCTTACACAGACATTCAGAGTAGCTTTTCCATTTCAAACAACATTCAAACAAAACTGGGAAATTCAGGGTAATCTTTAAATAATAAAGGATTTAAATTAAAAGAAGAAATAAAATATGTCATCTGACAGCGCAGTGTATAACATACAGCAGAGCTCATGGTATATACTCTATATTCTCTGTGTGGTATGAGTTAAAAACAGCCGCCTCTAAAACTGTTAATCACCTATTCAAATCTTTCCGCTTTCATTTATTCATAGAAAAGGTCATTACTTTATAATAAATAGTATTTCTCTCATATATACCAAAGTCTATATTGTTTCCCACCAATATTTCTTTCCTCCGTCTAATAAATAGAGAAACACATTTGAAAGTACTAATAACCGGAGCACATGTTCTCGGCAGAGGTATGATGTGAGGTGTGCGAGAGCCATTTAGAAGAGTTTAATGTATGACAGTGTGTGTGTGCTCATGTGTGTATGTTGGTCAAGAGCTGTCCACCACTTGGTGCGGGAGGGTGACGATCGAGCCGTTAATGAAGGAGCCTTGTTTTTCACGTCCCTTTAAGAAATAGGTGAGAAGCTCTCCTTTGCCCTTCACAAATATGGGTCCCCTCCTCACAAAGCGGAAGCCGTAGTCCTTCAGGATGCAGTAGCAGTCCTCCACCACCTGGGGGAGAAAGTTTGATTAGCTGCTAAAATGCTATCATAGATACACTCCAGTATTTTAATTTTAGGGAAGTCATTTTTTTAACTGTGGCTGTGTCCGAAACTCGAAGGCAGCACCTTGGTGTCTAGTCAGTCAATGACTTAACACACAGCATTTTTGTATGAAGGCATCTACTTGTAAAGCTGGTTTCAGACAGCCTAAACAGCATGTCTGATGAACTAGAATAAACTAGACTCATGCACTATATTCTTCTGAAGCCACATGACCACATTGTGTGATTAAGTTGTTACTCATATTGAAATCAAATCATTGATCAACTTCCAACAGCAGCGGCCAAACAAATATGGCGGCAATGCTGCAGGTTTGACGTCATGACGTTCGGTCACAAGACACACAAGAACCAATGACTAAGAATATGTTGTACGAGTCGTATCAACAACCTTTACTGTGGGTTTATGGTTTTCTTTTTAAGAGCTTGACAGACCAGAGTTGCAACAGTATTTACTTTCATTAAATGGCAAAAAAAACTTAAGTAGACTTAAAGGGATGGTTCACCCAAAACTTTCAGTCATTGTTTACTCACCCCTGTGTTGTTATAACCAAATATTACTTTCTTTCTTTTTCTTTACACAAAGGGAGAAATTGTGAAAAAATGTTGAGCTCAGTGATGTCATACAATAGGACTCAGCTTCAAACAAATAAGGCTGGACATAGAAATGCATCTATATTTTGACCACAATCTCTTCAGACTTGTTTTGTAAGTTTTGCTCTCTGGTTTGTGTGCAGATATGTTGTGTTTTCTGTTTTTAATATCGCTGGTGGTCCTGTTGAAGCGAAACAAAATTTTTTTTGCTTGAACGTCCCATTCCGCGTGTGCTGTGTAACTACTGCTCTTGTGCAAACAGCTCTAAAGCTCACGTGCAACCGTTGGTCAAGAGTTTCACTTAATAGTACATTACATTTCAGTTTGTTTCTCACCAAATCTTTTCTTATTCTTTCAGAACAAGACATGAGTTGCATATAATAATTTATTAGATGTCAAAATTATACTTTTGTGTACTTTTGAAGCTTGAAGAGGTGGTCACCATAAACTGCCATTGTATGACATCACTGTGATCAACTTTTTTCTCAATTTCTCCCTTTATGTTTGTAGTGATATTAGGGTGAGTAAATACGATTCCAACATCAAACGAGGACGTTTGCATTGATTACATTAGAAGTGAAACACACTCTAATTTACTTAAGAGTGACTTTTGTATAGAATGATTTGTATATCCCAGTGGTACTCAAGAAAGAGGACATTTTTAGGGTTGTCACACTACACCACTACTAACTGAAGAAAAAGTCTTATTACTGCTACTGTCAAATGACTGAAAGAATCTTTACTTTTAGTAAATGACTCCCAAACACTGATTATTTCAGCTCAATTTAAGGAAGGTACTATATCTCTGGAAGGTATCCCAACTGTTAAAACAATGTAAAATCGTTCACCTGGATGTTCCCCATAACCCCTGTGGACTCCATGCGACTGGCCACATTCACAGTGTTTCCCCAAATGTCAAAATGAGGTTTACGGGCCCCAATAACTCCAGCCAAAACAGCTCCTTTATTCAACCCTATGGAGAAAAGATCACATACTGTACATGACAAAACAGTATGCAGAATTATTGCACGATTTGCACAGAACAGGATACGAGTACACTAACCGATGCGGAGCATGAAGTTATTGAAGGACTGATAGTTGATGTTCATGAGTGTGACCTTCATAGCCAGAGCAAAGTCACCCAGATCTGCCAAGTGCTGCCAGCGTTCCCTGTCAGAAATCTCTTCTTTCTGTTGGACAGGTCATAAAAATACAGATAATCATCAATATATCATCATTATTATCAGCACTAGGTAAATACTGTTTTCAGACTTCTGAGATTCCAGAGTCCCTTTACCTTCATGCAGGCATAACCGTTAGTGTTATTGTCTGAAGAAACGCCCGACGCTGCCATGTACGTACTGCCGATGGTCTTAATCTTGGTTATACAGCGAAACTGTGGCTCATCTAAAAGCTTTAGAAAACAAAAGAGAAATTAAGTCTCTTTCTGGTGGAAGAAAACATTTTATTGGCAATATCATAAGCAATAACTTCCACCGACATCTAAAGGGACTGTTCACCCAAACATTAAAATGCAGTAAAGCTCCAACCCGTGTACCCTGTTCATATTGGGCTACCACTCTTCGTATAACACTCTTTTTTTATACATCTTACAACAACATTTTTGACACATTTTGTGTCACTTACTTTTTTCATATTTATAAATGACTTTATGGATTTAGACCTCAAATATCTCAAATTACACCATTACATTTTCATATAAAATATGCTACTTTATATGTTACATTCACTTCAGTAAAAAGCTAAGTTGATTTTGTTTATGAAAAAGGCTGCTATATGTCATGCATTAGGAAAATCTGCTCCCATGTGCTGGAAAAAACAGGACAAAAATATGACAATTTCATAGCAATGTCAAGTATAGCCTATAGGTGGCCTCAGTGTTCCCCTTATTGTTGCCTGGTTTCTGTAACTCAATATTATAACTTAATTTCTAGATATTATCACAAGTTATGCATTAGGATGTATATTCAGACATTATAAAATAAAATAAAAATTTTCAAAGTTTAGCTGTTTTTTTAAACCACTTGCTTTGAATATTCAGTTATTGCCAAAAAGCCAAATGCTGTTCTCAATATATAGTCAAATCTGACCATATGTCATGAAGAGAAGACTTAGAATGAGCATTTTGTTAGCTACCATTTATTTAGCAAACAATATTTAATTATAACATTCAATAAAATGTGTTCTGTACTATGGTAGTGTTATAATCTCATCAGTTTATTGAGAGTGTTCTGCACTTTGTCTGTTTTATAGTTCACCCACTCATTTCCCATTCATTTCAACACACATGTATCTTAGGGCTGTCAATCAATTAAACATTTTAATCGAGTTAATAACATTATATGCCAATTAATGAATCAAATTACTCACAATTAATCGCAGGTATCAATATTTGCTAAATAAAGAGCCCCCAAATAAAGATAATTCAATATATAATAATCAAAATGGGCCTAATTATAAATATAATCTATAGTAATATTTGATAATATTCAATTCTAACCACATAACATTATCAGAGACTTTACATTATTGTGGCAGACGAGTGAAGCATTGGTTAGACAATACAAAAAGTGTCTTTACAAATAAAAATATTTTTTGTTGTATGTTCATATCATTGAACATAAAACTACCACTGGCCTACAGTTCACAGCGATCCATTTTGCAATCGATTTAATCACTCTAACAAGTTGGATGCGTTCTTGCATTTTGTCCAGGGCCGTTTCTAGCTATAAGCAGTATAAGTGCCCGCTTAGGGCCCCCGAGCCACCAGGGGGCCCCGCACAGCAAGATTGTTTTTTTCCAACTAGGATTTTGCTTAGGGCCCCATATGCTCAGAAACGGCCCTGGTTCTGTCTGTACACATGCATCAGACAAACACTATTGGTGTGTCTCACTGTGCTTGCCTTCACATTTCATTGGTTTTCAGCGTCTCTAGCCATAATCGCAGCGTTTTTATGAAGTTAAAAACACGTCTTGAGACCCCTGCACTCTTCTCCACCCAGCTGTTTTTGAACAGCTGTCAATTTATTGTCTGTACAGCTGTGTGTTGCCAAAGGGTGAGTGATTGATGACAGAATTTAAATTGTTTGGGCGAAACATTCCTTTAAACTTAAAAAAAAATAAAAATCTTACACTATCAAAGTCGGAAATGATTTCATTGAGGAACCTCAGACACTCGATCCCGCCATTGTTGATGCTTTCCTCTGTGTAGAAGTCAGAGAAGTTTGGGATGGAGGCGAACATAACTCCAATCTCATCATAGGATTGGCTGTAGAGCTCCTGGGTTATGCACAACAGTTATTGAGTTTCACAGCAATTGTCTCTATAAACACAGATACATTTGGATTCTCTTACGAGAGGTTCTCTCGTATTGCGTAAGCTAGCTTACGCTACGGGAAAGATTCATCTTTTCTGAGATATTGAAGCCAAAAAATTATCCTTAATTTTTGTATCCATTGTCAACGCAGTGCGGCAGCTGCAGACCTTGAGCGCGCTATCTAGCGAGCTCATAGGTTGCTCTGCGGCAACTGCTGCAGCCTATAGACGAGCTTGGGCGAACTCGCATCCAATGAGAGGCATCCGCGCGCTCACTGCATCAAAGCCCGCCAAAATGGGCGTGACTAGAGTGCATATAAGCGTAGTTTGTAGGCTGGAACCCTGATTTTCATCTCTTCAGCGAAGCTCTTCGCATCGCTGACCTGGAAGCCGCGTCGCCGTTTGAGGGGCATCAAGCAAGCGTGGACAGCGCTAGAAGAAGCCGGCCGTCTCAGCCACCTTCCGCCATCCTGCGAGCTACGCCATCCGACGCCGTATCCTTTTTATTCAGCAAGCTAGTTCTTACGAACTACTCACAAAAGAGTACGAGCGTCTTTTTCAAGATGCCTCGTTCCACTTGCGCCTCATGTCGTGCCCTTCTCAGCACCGGAGACCGCCACATCATCTGCGCTCTCTGCCTGGAACTGGGGCACGCAGAGCTCGCCCTCGCTGAGGGCGGATGCGATTTCTACGAGGAGCTACCGATGTCGACCCTGCGGGCTCGACTCGAAGCGCTCAAAGCAGAAGCCGCCGCGCCGCCTTACATTCCGCCGCGCAGAAAGAAGCGCCGCTCCCAAAGGCTGCCGGAAACTGTGGTTGAAGCGACTGCCTCGCCGGAGCCTCTCCCTCGAGCATCGTTTTCACCCTCCCTGCCCCCCCGGGACGCGCAGTTGCCGCCGAGCGGCCGCACTGCTGCCATCTCGGATAACGAGGCGGAGGATAAGGCCTGCTGTTCCATCATGGCTTCGGACAGCGAGGAGTGGTCAGGCTCCCAAGCCTCCTCCTCGGCCCAGGAATCCAGCAGGACCCGCTCCGGAGTCAAAGGGGAGTTAACACGCCTCCTCACACAGGCCGTCGACCGCCTCGGGCTCGAGTGGTCACCGCCCCCTGAGCAGGCACCCAACAGACTCGACGGCTGCCTTCTTCAAAGCCATCACCGCTCTACACCCGCGGCCCGGGCCGCTCCCTTCCTGCCGGAACTACACACGGAGCTTGCAAAGTCGTGGAACGCTCCTTTTTCGGCCAGGACCCGTTCCCACGTCTCCACCTCTCTCGCGTCGGTGGACGGCGCCACCGAGAGAGGCTACTCCTCCATCCCTCCGGTTGAGGACTCGGTGGCAGCACACCTTTGCCCGCCCTCCGCGAGATGGCGGTCTAAGCCTGTGCTCCCGTCTAAGGCCTGCAGAGCGACTTCCGCCTATGTTGGCCGCACCTATTCCGCCGCCGGCCAAGCCGCATCTGCTCTGCACTCCGTTTTACAGATCCTACAAGCGGACCTTCTTCGGGAGTGGGATGAGAAAGGCAGGCACCCAGAGGCTGTTACTGATCTACGAAGCGCGACAGACCTCGCCCTTCGCGCTACCAAAGCTGCAGCTCAAGCCCTAGGGAAGTGCATGGCCTCGCTGACTGTGACCGAGAGACACCTGTGGCTAACGCTAGCCGACATTGGAGAAGCAGAGCGCTCCACGTTCCTCAACGCACCGCTCTCTCCAACCGGTCTCTTCGGCTCCGCGGTGAGTGGCATTGTTGACCGCTTCTCAGAAGTCCAGAAAGCCACTCAAGCCATGAACCTTTTCCTGCCGCGTCGCGCTAGCTCCTCTGCAGGCCGCTCACGTGATCAGCCTCCTGCACGAGCCTCTTCACAGCGCCCAGCTCAACAATCTCAGACTTCTCAGCGCCGACAGGGCGGCCGCCCTCGATCGCGCTCAGACAGCCGCCGCCCCCCCGCGGGCCTCGATTTAAGGTAACGCTGAAACCAGAGCAACCGAAGTCTTCCTAACTTTGTTGAACAAACGACGGCTCAGTCCCGCCGCGGCCGGACCACCGTCAAAGCTTTGCCCCCTGTCAGTCCCCTTCTCTCAGGCTACTACAGTGGTGAATTTAGCAGCCAACAAGCCGGTGACACTGCCCGCTTGCCTGCACTCAAACGCCGTTTTCACGGCGACCCAAATAAATCTTGTAAAGAGCAAACATGTCTTATGTGTAGAAAATGTGCCCACAACCCAGTGTTCGCCCCTACACACAAGCATAACACATCCTGTGCCCCTATCAGAGCACGCTCTCATAAAGCGGTTACGAACCGCTCGAGCGTCAGAGTCAATGAAGGCGCCCACAAATGCGTGCGCGCGCCCATTCTCTGGCCACTCTGTCACACGACCAGCCCTATGTGTAGAAAATGTGCCCACAATCCAGTGTTCACTTCTGCACACAAGCACTGCATGTCTCGTGTCCCCACCAGAGCACGCTCACATAAAGCGGTTACTGAACCGCTCGAGCGCTAGAGTCAATAAATGCGCCCACGAATACGTGCGCGCGCCCATTCTCTGCCCGCTCTGTTACACGGCCAGCAAACATTCCTCTGTGTGTAAGTCCCGTGCCCATGACTATGCTTGCGCATCACGTAACAGATGTGACTCTTTCCCCATTCATTCCAATCGGAAGTCACTCACAAAACAGCCTGTTCATGCTGTCTGCGAGCAATCATGCATGAACACACTAAACGCGCTCACACATTTTGTTCAGCGCTCTGTGTGCGGCAATCAGAGCGAATTGGCCATTCACCCTCTAGCGTTACGCTTCAAAGCGTGGGAAGCTATTCCAGGGATATCCAAGTGGGTGTTAAGCACAATACAACAGGGCTATTTGCTACAGTTCGATCGCCGCCCTCCTCGCTTCAGAGCTGGCTCGAAACCACTGTGAACACGGAAGCAGCGTGCATGCTTCGTTCAGAAATAGCAAGCCTTCTGTGCAAAAGGGCCATAGAGAAAATGCCACCCTCTCTGAGCGAGTCGGGGCTTTACAGCCGTTATTTTCTTGTTCCCAAGAAAGACGGCGGCCTCAGACCCATATTGGATCTCAGGGTTTTGAACAAGGTGCTTGCAAAAAGACCGTTCAAAATGCTTACAATCAGGAAACTCCTCGCGCATGTGCGCCAGGGGGACTGGTTTATTTCTCTCGATCTGAAAGATGCATACTTTCAGATTCAGATAAATCCCCGTCACAGGCCATTCTTGAGATTCGCCTTCGACGGCCAGGTTTATCAATACACCGTCCTCCCGTTCGGCCTGTCCTTAGCACCCCGTACTTTCACGAAGTGCATGGATGCGGCGCTCGCACCCCTGTTGAGTCAGGGTTTGCGAATTTTGAACTATTTGGACGACTGGCTGATTATGGCACAGTCACATATGGAGCTTCTGTCTCACAGAGCAGTTCTCCTCAGCCATCTGAACAGTTTGGGTCTTGCAGTCAATTGGACCAAGAGCTCACTACAGCCCAGTCAGACAATTTCCTTCCTTGGAATAGAACTAGACTCCGTGGCAATGACGGCTCGCTTATCTACACAGCGCGCGCGCCGTGTTCAGCGACTAGCCGCATCTTTTCAGATGAACAGCCTCACGCCTCTGAAAAAATTCCAGAGAGTGCTAGGTTACATGGCCTCAGCCGCAGCAGTACTTCAGCTGGGTTTACTGCACATGCGCTCGCTTCAGCATTGGCTAAACACCCGCGCGTCTCGCCGGGCTTGGGCCACAGGCCGCCAGCCCATCAAGGTGACTCAGACCTGTATATCAGCTCTGCAGCCCTGGACAGTGGCCGAATGGTATCAGCGGGGAGTGACAATGGGAGCTGTATCTCGCTGAAAAGTCATCTCCACAGACGCGTCCAACACGGGTTGGGGCGCGGTCTGCGAGGGCTCTCCGGTTTTCGGCCTATGGTCAGTTCAGGAAAAGCTCCTTCACATTAATTGTCTGGAAATGATAGCGGTCGAGTACGCGCTCGTGCGCTTTCTCCCGGTCATTCAGGGTCACCACGTCCTGGTCCGTTCGGACAACAGATCTGTGGTATCCTACCTAAACCGTCAGGGCGGTGTCAGATCCAGGAACCTCTTCCATCTGACGAAACGCATACTGAGTTGGTCCCAGTGCCACCTGCGCTCGCTGAGGGCGACGCACGTGCCAGGCCACCTGAACGACGGCCCGGACAGACTGTCCAGAGACAATATTCCCCCAGGGGAATGGTCCCTGCACGCTCAAACAGTCCAGACGTTATGGCACCTATTCGGCAGAGCAGAGATAGACCTCTTTGCATCCAAAGAGAACTCTCACTGCCCAATATTTTTCTCGAAAAGCGAGGACGCGCTGGCCCAGGACTGGCTCAGACGCCCGCTTTACGCCTTCCCTCCCGTCTCGCTATTGCCACAGGTAATGCAGAGGATCAGGGAAACGCGTCACTCGGTGCTCCTCATAGCCCCGCGTTGGGAGAATCAGACATGGTTCCCGGAGCTTATGCAGCTGTCACTGACAGCGCCGTGGCCCATCCCAGTGAGAGCAGATCTCCTCTCTCAAGCTCGCGGCACAATCTGGCATCCCCACCCAGAGCGCTGGGCGCTGCATGCGTGGGTGATCAACGACTACCCGTCGCTCTGCCAGAAGGAGTAATAAACACCATCATACACGCTAGAGCCCCTTCCACGAGAAGACTCTATGCGTCAAAATGGTCTGTGTTCTCAAAATGGTGCACCGACAGAGACCTGGACCCGCGGACATGTGGGGTGTCGTCACTGCTCAGTATTCCTACAAGAGCTGCTGGATAAGGGCAGATCCCCATCCACGCTCAAAGTGTATGTGGCGGCCGTTGCGGCGTTCGCTGAACCCCTGCACGGCCAGTCATGGGGTAAAACGAGCTGGTCATCCGCTTCCTCAGGGGAGCTAGAAGGATGAACCCCCGCGCCCCCATCGGTTCCTATCTGGGATCTTTCTATAGTTCTCGAAACTATGAAAGCCCCCCCTTTCGAACCACTTCAATCCGTGGATTTGAAATACCTTTCACTCAAAACCGTTTTTCTAACTGCCCTGTCATCAGTCAAACGTGTGGGAGACCTTCACGTGCTGTCTGTCAGCGCTGCGTGTCTTCAGTTTGGACCAAGTGACTCCAAGGTCATTTTAAAGCCTAGACACGGCTATGTTCCCAAGGTGATCGGTACTCCTTTCAGAGCACAGGTCATTTCCCTATCGGCGCTGCCAGCACCCGATAGCGAACGCGACGCCAATCTCCTTTGCCCGGTCAGAGCACTGAGATTGTATACTGCGCGCTCCGCCGCTTTCAGACGCTCTGAGCAGCTTTTCGTTTCGTTCGGAGGGCGCACCAAAGGTCTCGCCGCCTCGAAACAGACACTGTCTAGATGGATAGTGGACGCTATTGCTGCTGCATACACGTCAAAAGACCTGCCATGCCCGTTGGGCATTAGGGCTCACTCCACTAGAGGCATGGCATCCTCGTGGGCATGGTCCAGTGGGATTTCCATTCACGACATATGTGTGGCAGCGGGATGGACTTCCCCCTCCACCTTTGTCAGATTTTACAATATGGAAGTGCCTGCTCTGCAGGCAAAACTACTAGCGGTTTAATACGCTACAGCTCCCCTGGTGAGCTGCACTGATGGGTCACATTCCACACAGACCGGCACCGCCGTTCTGTCGTTCCCTTCCCACTATGTGCTTATGTATTACACAATCAATGACCCGCATTCTTGCCGGCCAAATATTATTTCCCCACTCATAAGGGCTCCCCGGGTCCCCCTTAATTCCCTGGGGCTCATACAGTGGATGCTTGGCGCGACGGCGTTGACAATGGGTTCCCGTAGCGTAAGCTAGCTTACGCAATACGAGATAACCTCTCGTAAGAGAACGTATCGGTTACCTAATGTAACCTCGGTTCTCTCTAGATGAGGGAACGCAGTATTGCGTAGCCGGCCGTGCTCGCGCCACGCAGCGACTTTTCGCTTCAGTCAATGAAAACCAGGGTTCCAGCCTACGAACTACGCTTATATGCACTCTAGACACGCCCATTTTGGCGGGCTTTGATGCAGTGAGCGCGGGACGCCTCTCATTGGATGCGAGTTCGCCCAAGCTTGTCTATAGGCTGCAGCAGTTGCCGCAGAGCAACCTATGAGCTCGCTAGCTAGCTCGCTCAAGGTCTGCAGCTGCCGCACTGCGTTGACAATGGATACAAAAATTAAGGATAATTTTTTGGCTTCAATATCTCAGAAAAGATGAATCTTTCCCGTAGCGTAAGCTAGCTTACGCAATACTCGTTCCCTCATCTAGAGAGAACCGAGGTTACGTTAGGTAACCGATACGTTTTCTCACCTCATCTCTCTTCTTGGAGCCCAGAAAGTGTCTGGCGACATGCTCTGGAAGCATATTAGTGACCAGAGCCTCGTTCCAACGTCTCATCTCATACACCTTCTCCTTCTGCTCGTGCACTTCAATCTTCCACAGGAACAGTGTGCGAGCCAGCTTCTCCACCTGAAATGAACAGAGACAAATGTGAGTGCATGCTTTAAAATAATAGTTTACCCAAAAATAAAAAATCTATCATCATTTACTCACCCCTCGTGTTTTTCCAAACCTCTTTGTCTTTTTTTATTCTGTGGAACACAAAAGGTATTTGGGGGAAATATTTGAGGAATATCCTGGCTGCTCTTTTCCACACGGGTCTGTCAAGCTCCAAAATGACCAAAAAAGCACCATAAAAGTAATCCATACAAACGGATGCACTATACACGATGCACTTACAATATACAAGATCTGAAATGGACAACAAAAAGAAATATTTTCTCACATGCCTCGTGACCAAAAGTCCTAAAAATCAATTCTGTGATTTTTTATTTGAGAGCTACAGCAAAGGGCAACATTTCAGTGAATAACGATTGCAATTTCTGTACGTTCATCACACAAAGTCGTTGCATGACTTCAGAAATCTTGGAATATTGCACGTGAGTGATATGGACTACTTTTACAATACTTTAATAGTACTTCTTTTTTAATCATGGACTGGACGTGGATCTCGACATCCCCAGTCCCTATTAACTTTCATTACATGGAAAAGAGCGACCAGCACTTTTCTACAAAAATGTAGCTTTTGTGCTCCAGATGCCACATCCACGTTTTCAGTTTCCTAACGTCATCGTTTTCCAAAGTCTACGGTTATGGAGAGCATTTTCAAAATGAACATTCCAGTGTGGATAAGAGGCATGAAAGTAGCTAAATAAATGCATTAGTGTGGATGTGGCCTAAGAGATGATAGAATCTCTTTAAGAGAACATTGAGAGAGAGAGAGAGAGAGAGAGAGAGAGAGACAGAGAGAGAAAGAGACCTTGTCCACACTAATATAGAGAGTGGTGGCTTGGTGGTAAAGGCTGGTGGTCTGGGGTTCAAGCCCCAACACTGCCATGATGCCACTGTTGGGCCCTTCAGCAAGGCCCTTTACCCCATCGCCTCCAGGGGTGCCGTACCATGGCTGACCCTGCGCTCTGACCCCAGCTTTGTTGGGATATGCGAAAACTTTTATAGGGCCAGTGGTGGCTCAGTGATTAAGGCCCTGGGTTACTGACTGAAAGGTCGGGGGTTCAAACCCCTGCACTGCCAAGATACAACTGTCAGGCCCTTGAGCAAGGCCCTTGACCCTATCTGCTCAAGGGGCGCTGTTTCATGGCTGACCCTGAGCTCTGACCCCAGCTTAGTTGGGATATGCGAAAACAACTGCATTTCATTGGCTCTGTACCTGTACTCTGCACAATGACAATAAAGTTCAATCTTAATCTTAATATGTTTTTGACTGAAAACACATTGATTTCACTATGTTTACACCTCTCATCCATGCTGGAATGCCGTTTTCCTCCACAGAACATGGAGACTTTCGAAAACGTTCCGCATACTTTGGGGGGGATTCCGGTTTTGTGTTTGAAATGAAAAAGTATTAGTGTCAACATGGCAACAGCAAGAGAGAGAAGTTGATCTTACATGTCTGGAGAAGTAGTAGAAGCTGACCATCATGATGAAGATCATAACACTCATTGTGTATTTGGACGGCACAAGATAAACCCTGTAAAACAAAGGAATTTAAAGAGACTTTTTCCAAAAAACCAAACTAATGATCAATGCCAAAAAAACCTAAACAACTAAATGATGTTTAACTCAAAATAACACTAAAAGTGAGCGCTGTTCGCTTCTGCAAATGTCATCATCACAATGTTAGAGCAGCCTGACAATTGTTTCATGATTTCCCATGATATTCCATCAGTGTACATTTATGGGATTTGTTTTGCCCAGTGTATAGCCACACGATTTGAGACATCAATCATGTCCATAGCACTAACCCTATATATGGGCAATAGTAATGGTGACGCTTGCCTTAGCAAACACCACTAACAATACAAATGTATGTAGAGGTTCTTAATGTGTGCTTTACACTCTGATAAGTGCTCGACATACCTGTATTCCTTAAAGCGAGACAGATCGTACGTGTCGAAGATGTCCCTCCAGCTGTAGATGTTGACCACGCCTGTAGCTACTGTGATGAGTAGCATGAGCGTGAGTTTGACCATGTGGCTGACCTGCACCAGCATGGTGGTGGCTATTAGCGCAAGTACTGCGATGTAGCTGTAGTATTTAGGGTTCTCCAGACAGCCCCTGGTTTCTAGTGTCGTTGGGGGGACCGCAGTTGCATCATTTGTGGAGAGATAAGTTGGCCGACAGCTTAGCTACAAAAGTAGATCATCAATGACATAGCTGCAAGTACTTGAGCACAACCATTTTTAAAATATAAACTTGTCAATACATTAATTACCACTTTCAAGTGGTTTTTAAGTGATGATATATGCTTCTGTAGAAGCAACAGTCAGTGTGATTTCAACTTTATTTAAAAAAGATTATATGTTATTGAACTACACTACCCACAGTCCTTTAACAATATCCACCAATCAGAGATCTTGCTGTTCCTATTGACATAAAATCACACTAAAAGAGCTTAGCAGAGACCGCCCACTCCCATGAAGCATTGCGGATTATTTAATCGAGTCGATCTACAGTACCTACATTCTTAAAATATGTTTTTGTATTTGTAGATATCTGAAATGTTTCCAATTAACTTCAAAAGATTGTTTTTATACTTCAAAATCACTCACTATATAACACTATTTTAAATTGTGCAGTCACTTTTATTCACAATGTATCATGGGAGTTGAAAGGTTTAGAGTATCAGTTAATAACAATAGCATTCAATGGCTTCTTACCATATCTACAATGTCTGCCATTGTGACGATGAAAATGGCCGCCATGGCCCAAGTGTTACGGGCCCAGCGCGTGTGATCAATCCACGTGGAGAACGACACCAATTTCTTTGGAAATACCTTTGGAAACAAGATGGTCACATATAAAATTCCTAATTTAGCATCCTATCATATCAAAGATAAAACGACAATATAATTTTTTTTTTATGTGGTGTTTGTGGAAACAATTAATTTTATTGCTGCCAAAGATGTGATTCTAAATGTAATATGATGCTTCAAAATCAATATATTCTCCTACTAAATTCTACGACGTGATATGGGTTTTGTCTGGTGCCCGGTAGATGGTGAAATCAAAATCTCATTATACATGTGCTCTTTAAATCTGTGTGTGTGTGTGTGTGTGTGTGTGTGTGTGTGTGTGAATCAATAACAGTACATAACTTTATTAATCAATGGGGAATGTGATGACCTCACTAATGAGGTTAAATCAAAAGTGCTGTTGCATATAAGAACAATGACTGGGAGAGTATGAGCCTTAGGAAAGATTTCATCCATGTTGCTGTTACATTAATATTACATAAGAAATTGACTATGTATTGATCTGGAAACATTAATCAGATTTCAGCATGGGTCATGAACCCAGCCCAGCATCCAATGGAAAGCATTATTGTGCAATGGTAAGAGAAACCTTTACGTAAGTGAAATCATTGCAATGACATACAGTTTGCCACAAAACAGAAAGGTCATGTCTATGATAATAAAATGAAAACGCATTCATTTTGCTTCATTTATGCCTCTTATCCACACTAGAACTGTGTTGTCCTCCACTGAAAACTGATTGTTAGAAAAGTGAATACTGAGTTTTCAAATGAAAATGGCCTAAGATGCATCCAGTGTCGGAGAGTAACTAATCAGAGTAGTGATGCAACTAACTTAACCTTTTTTAGTAGTGTGACGGCAGTTCAGCTGTCTACGTTTTCTCAGTAGTGTGAATCGAGGTAATAATAAAACAAATGTGAATGAAGCCTGGCTTTGGGTGAGTGAGGCACAGAACCACTTTCAACAATGATCTGATATCGCGGCGCAAACCACAAAACTGACGTGACCCATTTGAATTATTGGGGGAAATTTCACATTTAAAGTGCTATAAAAACAGATATACAGCCCTGAAATTATAAACTGTACTGACGAAAAAAAGAGACAACAACACAACACACTGCATGCACCAAAATAAAGGGGGTTAGCCCAGGGCGTCATATCAGCTAGTATCACCACTGACCACAGATATAATGAACTATCCATGGTCTTAATTATGATAATGGCATTGCACTGTAAATATAAGGGCAAGTACATAAAGGGCTTTAAAGCCTGGACGTCCTAGACTTATGGACAAATTATGGACTACATTTTCCATAATACTTGAAAAATATTAACAAAAATATGCAAGATAAAATACAATGTGACCCAACCTATATTAAATACAGTTACATTTTTTACTGTTTTCACCACTTGACGTCAATGTCAAATCTGGGTCCTGAAGCAAAACCAGTTGAGAAGTACTGGTCTGAAGCATTGCAAAGTCTGATTCATTTTAGTGAATCGGTTCGTTCAGAAGCTTTATTTAACTAAACTTCTCCAAGTAACTATTTACAGATTCATTGGAGTTCCTGCCCAGATGCCTGTGTAGAGTTAATATATATATATATATATATATATATACACATACTGTACATATATATCTTTTTGTAGTGATACACAAAATAATGTTAGAATATTTACTATAAAAACAAATCGGTTACCTAACGTAACCTCGGTTCTCTCTAGATGAGGGAACGAGTATTGCGTAAGCTAGCTTACGCTACGGGAAAGATTAATCTTTTCTGAGATATTGAAGCCAAAAAATTATCCTTAATTTTGTATCATTTGTCAACGCAGTGCAGCAACTGCAGACCTTGAGCGGGCTAGCTAGCGAGCTCATTGGTTGCTCTGCGGCAACTGCTGCAGCCTATAGATCGAACTTGGGCTAACTCGCGTCCAATGAGAGGCGTCCGGCGCTTACTGCATCAAAGCCCGCCAAAATGGGCGTGGCTAGAGTGCATATAAGCGTAGTTCGTGAGGCTGGAACCCTGGTTTTCATTGAATGAAACGAAAGTCACTCGTGGCACGAAGCACGGCCGGCTACGCAATACTCGTTCCCTCATCTAGAGAGAACCGAGGTTACGTTAGGTAACCGATTCGTTCTCTTACGAGAGGTTCTATCAGATATGCGTAAGCTAGCTTACGCTCACGGAACCCATTGTCAAAGCCGTGCGCGCCAAGCATCCACTGCATGAGCCCCGGGGTGGGGGACCCGGGGAGCCCTTGTGAGTGGGGAAATAATATTTGGCCGGCAAGAGTGCGGGCCAGTGTGTGTGTAATACATAAGCACATAGTGGGAAGGGAACGACAGAGCGGCGGTGCCGGTCTGTGTGGAATGAGTCCCATCAGTGCAGCTCACCAGGGGAGCTGTAGCGTATTAAACCGCTAGTAGTTTTGCCTGCAGGGCGGGCACTTCCAGATTGCAAAATCTGACAAAGGTGGAGGGGGAAGCCCAGCCCGCTGCCACACATATGTCGTGAATGAAAATCCCGCTGGACCATGCCCACGATGAGGCCATGCCTCTAGTGGAGTGAGCCCTAATGCCCAACGGGCATGGCAGGTCTTTTGACGCGTATGCGGCAGCAATAGCGTCCAATATCCATCTAGACAGTGTCTGTTTCGAGGCGGCGAGACCTTTGGTGCGCCCTCCGAACGAAACGAAAAGCTGCTCAGAGCGTCTGAAAGAGGCGGAGCGCGCAGTATACAATCTCAGTGCTCTGACTGGGCAAAGGAGATTGGCGTCGTGTTCGCTATCGGATGCTGGCAGCGCCGATAGGGAAATGACCTGTGCTCTGAAAGAAGTACCGATCACCTTGGGAACATAGCCGTGTCTAGGCTTTAAAATGACCTTGGAGTCACTTGGTCCAAACTGAAGACACGCAGCGCTGACAGACAGCGTGTGAAGGTCTCCCACACGTTTGACTGATGACAGGGCAGTCAGAAAAACGGTTTTGAGTGAAAGCTATTTCAAATCCACGGATTGAAGCGGTTCAAAAGGGGGGCTTTCATAGTTTCGAGAACTATAGAAAGATCCCAGATAGGAACCGATGGGGGGCGCGGGGGTTCATCCTTCTAGCTCCCTTGAGGAAGCGGATGACCAGCTCGTTTTTTCCCAGTGACTGGCCGTGCAGAGGTTCAGCGAACGCCGCAATGGCCGCCACATACACTTTGAGCGTGGATGGGGATCTGCCCTCATCCAGCAGCTCTTGTAAAAACACGAGCAGCGACGACACCCCACATGTCCGTGGGTCCAGGTCTCTGTCGGTGCACTATTTTGAAAACACAGACAATTTTGACGCATAGAGTCTTCTCGTGGAAGGAGCTCTAGCGTGTATGATGGTGTTTATTACCCCTTCTGGCAGAGCGACGGGTAGTCGTTGATCACCCACGCGTGCAGCGCCCAGTGCTCTGGGTGGGGATGCCAGATCGTGCCGCGAGCTTGAGAGAGGACATCTGCTCTCACTGGGATGGGCCACGGCGCTGTCAGTGACAGCTGCATAAGCTCCGGGAACCATGTCTGATTCTCCCAACGCGGGGCTATGAGGAGCACCGAGTGACGCGTTTCCCTGATCCTCTGCATTACCTGTGGCAATAGCGAGACGGGAGGGAAGGCGTAAAGCGGGCGGTTGGGCCAGTCCTGGGCCAGCGTGTCCTCGCTTTTCGAGAAAAATATTGGGCAGTGAGAGTTCTCTTCTGACGCAAGAGGTCTCGATCTCTGCTCTGCCGAATATGCGCCATAACGTCTGGACTGTTTGAGCGTGCAGGGACCATTCCCCTGGAGGAATATTGTCTCTGGACAGTCTGTCTGGGCCGCCGTTCAGGTGGCCTGGCACGTGCGTCGCCCTCAGCGAGCGCAGGTGGCACTGGGACCAACTCAGTATGCGTTTCGTCAGATGGAAGAGGTTCCTGGATCTGACACCACCCTGACGGTTTAGGTAGGATACCACAGGTCTGTTGTCCGAACGGACCAGGACGTGGTGACCCTGAATGACCGGGAGAAAGCGCACAAGCGCGTACTCGACCGCTATCATTTCCAGACAATTTATGTCAAGGAGCTTTTCCTGAACTGACCATAGGCCAAAATCCGGAGAGCCCTCGCAGACCGTGCCCCAACCCGTGTTGGACGCGTCTGTCGAGATGACCTTTCGGCGAGATACAGCTCCCATCGTCACTCCCCGCTGATACCATTCGGCCACTGTCCAAGGCTGCAGAGCTGAAATACAGGTCTGAATCACCTTGATCGGCTGGCGGCCTGTGGCCCAAGCCCGGCGAGACGCGCGGGTGTTTAGCCAATGCTGAAGTGGGCGCATGCACAGTAAACCCAGCTGAAGTACTGCTGCGGCTGAGGCCATGTAACCTAGCACTCTCTGAAATTTTTTCAGAGGCGTGAGGCTGTTCATCTGAAAGGACGCGGCTAGTCGCTGAACACGGATAGTGTTTCGAGTGAATAGTTTCGAGCCGCGCTCTGAAGCGGGGAGGGCGGCGATCGAACTGTAGCAAATAGCCCTGTTTTATTGTGCTTAACACCCACTTGGATATCCCTGGGATAGCTTCCCACGCTTTGAAGCGTAACGCTAGAGGGTGAATGGCCAAATCGCCCTGATTTCCGCACACAGCGTGCTGAACAGAATGTGTGAGCGCGCTTACTGTGCTTATGCATGACTGCTCGCAGACAGCAGGGACAGGCTGTTCTGTGAGTGACTTCCCGATTGAGGTGAATGGGGAAAGAGTCACATCTGTTAAGTGATGCGCGAGCATAGTCACGGGCACGGGACTTACATACAGAGAAGTGTTTGCTGGCCGTGTGACAGAGCGGGCAGAGAATGGGCGCGTGCACGTATTCGTGAGCGCGTTTATTGACTCTAACACTCGAGCGGGTTGTGTCCGCTTTATGTGAGTGGGCTCTGATCGGGACACGGGAAGTGTAATGCTTGTGTGTAGAGGTGAACACTGGATTGTGGGCACATTTTCTACACATAAGGCTGGTCATGTGACAGAGCGGCCAGAGAAGGGGCGCGCGCACGGATTCGTGGGCGCGTTTATTGACTAACACTCGAGCGGGCTGTGTCCGCTTTATGTGAGTGGGCTCTGAGAGGAACACGGGAAGTGTAATGCTTGTGTGTAGGGGTGAACACTGGATTGTGGGCAAATTTTCTACACATAAGGCATGTTTGCTCTTTACAAGATATCTTTGGTCGCCGTGAAAACGGCGTTTGAGTGCAGGCAAGCGGGCAGTATCACCGGCTTGTTGGCTGCTGAATCCACCACTGTAGTAGCCTGAGAGAGGGGGACTGACAGGGGGCGAAGCTTTGACGGTGGTCCGGCCACGGCGGGACTGAGCCGTCATTTTTTCAACAAGGCTAGGAGGACTTCGGTTGCTCAGGTTTCAGCGCAACCTTAGACCGAGGCCCGCAGGGGGGCGGCGGTCTGCGGCAGCTGTCTGAGCTCGATTGAGGGCGGCCGCCCTGTCGACGCTGAGAAGTCTGACTTTGTTGAGCTGGGCACTGTGAAGAGGCTCGTGCAGGAGGCTGGTCACGTGGGCAGCCTGCAGAGGAGCTAGCGCGACGCGGCAGGAAGAGGTTCATGGCTTGGGTGGCTTTCTGGACTTCTGAAAAGCGGTCAACAATGCCACTCACCGCGGAGCCGAAGAGACCGGTCGGAGAGAGCGGTGAGTTGAGGAACGTGGAGCGCTCTGCTTCTCCCATGTCGGCTAGCGTTAGCCACAGATGTCTCTCGGTCACAGTCAGCGAGGCCATGCACTTCCCTAGAGCTTGGGCTGCAGCTTTGGTGGCGCTAAGGGCGCAGGTCCGTCAGCGCTTCTTAGATCTGTAACAGCCTCTGGGTGCCTGCCTTTCTCATCCCACTCCGAAGAAGGTCCGCTTGGAGGATCTGTAAGACGGCCATGTAGTGCAGAGCAGATGCGCTTGGCCGGGCGGCGGAATAGGCGCGGCCAACATAGGCGGAAGTCGCTCTGCAGGCCTTAGACGGAGCACTGGCTTAGACCGCCATCTCGCGGAGGGCGGGCAAAGGTGTGCTGCTACCGAATCCTCGACCGGGGATGGAGGAGTAGCCCTTGTGTGTGGAGTTCCGGCAGGAAGGGAGCAGCCCGGGCCACGGGTGTTGCGCGGTGACGGCTCTGAAGAAAGCAGCCGCCGAGTCTGTTGGGAGCCTGCTCAGGGGCGGTGACCACTCGAGCCCGAGGCGGTCGACGGCCTGTGTGAGGAGGCGTGTTAGTTCCCTTCGACCCGGCGCTGGTCCTGCTGGATTCCTGGGCCGAGGAGGAGGCGTGGAGCCTGACCACTCCTCGCTGTCTGAAGCCATGATGGAACAGCCCTTATCCTCCGCCTCGTCCTCCGAGATGGCAGCAGTGCGGCTGCTGGGCGGCAACTGCGCGGCCCCGGGGCGGGAGGGTGAGAGCGATGCTCGAGGGAGAGGCTCCGGCGAGGCAGTCGCTTCTATCACCGGTTCTGGCAGCCTTTGGGAGCGGCACTTTTTCCTGCGCGGCGGAACGGAAGGCGGCGCGGCGGCTTCGGTTCTGAGCGCTTCGAGTCGAGCCCGCAGGGTCGACATTGGAAGCTCCTCGCAGAGGTCGCATCCGCCTTCAGCGAGGGCGAGCTCTGCATGCCCCAGTCCCAGGCAGAGAGCGCAGATGATGTGGTGGTCTCCGGCGCTGAGAGGGGCGCGGCATGAAGCGCAAGTGGTGCGAGGCATCTTAAAAAAGATGCTCGTTACTCATTTGTGAGTAGTTTGTTAAGAACTAGCTTGCTCTAAAAAAGGATACGTCGCCGGATGGCATAGCTCGCAGGATGGCTGAAGGTGGCGGAGACGGCCGGCTTCTTCGAGCGCTG
Source organism: Xyrauchen texanus (assembly GCF_025860055.1). NCBI lineage: Eukaryota > Metazoa > Chordata > Actinopteri > Cypriniformes > Catostomidae > Xyrauchen > Xyrauchen texanus. The sequence continues at coordinate 39,068,016 of NC_068290.1, forward strand.
TCCAAGCTTGCTAGATGCCCCTCAAACGTCGACGCGGCTTCCAGTTCAGAGATGCGAAGAGCTTCGCTGAAGAGATGAAAATCAGGGTTCCAGCCTACGAACTACGCTTATATGCACTCTAGCCACGCCCATTTTGGCGGGCTTTGATGCAGTAGCGCATGGACGCCTCTCATTGGACGCGAGTTCGCCCAAGTTCGTCTATAGGCTGCAGCAGTTGCCGCAGAGCAACCAATGAGCTCGCTAGCTAGCCCGCTCAAGGTCTGCAGTTGCTGCACTGCGTTGACAAATGATACAAAATTAAGGATAATTTTTTGGCTTCAATATCTCAGAAAAGATTGATCTTTCCCGTAGCGTAAGCTAGCTTACGCAATACGAGAGAACCTCTCGTAAGAGAACTTTACTAAACAGTTTACGATTTAGTTAAATCCCAGATAGCAAAAAATATCCGCACGGCTTTTTTTTGCCGCCGTCCCTAAGCTGTCGGCTATAGGTGCGTCCCACTGGCGGGGATGAAACGTTTGCCGCCGAATTCGTCACTCCCATTTCTTGCAAGATGCGAGCGGCTGGCGGCAAGCCGCTTTGAAATACAAGGATTTCTACTCTCAAAATCGACCAGCCATGTTGGCTATTATTATTTTTTGCTCTAAAGCCATTAGGGTTTATAACAGAGTCTTGACTCTTGATTCCATGATAAGGTAAGGTTTAGGAAATGACATTTAAATTACTTTGAAACTCTGAAGCGATTATACAGTAATATATGTAAAATATATTTAATTATTTTATGCACTTGAAAATTGTTTACATTTCTTTGATTGCTGCGCATTTGAGACATGCACCAATAAACCAAAAATAATTCCTTTTGTAAAACTTACCTGGCAATAAATATCTATATGATTCTGATTAGGTTTTGAAATAGATATTTAATTCATGGTATGAACAATTTAGCAGAATAAATTGATGAAGTTAGACTTTTCACGAATGCCTGACTATCAGTGAACAGTGAAAGACATCTGCAACATGGCTAAAATATCGGGTATACTTTAATTTTTTGCAACCATGGTGATATCTATCATAAACATGAAAATCCCTGTTTTGACGTGAAGGATAAACTCAATGAAAAAGCGAAATTATCCTCTGGTTTCACAGTTGCGCAGAAATTTCGTTTATGTCTACATTTTTTCCAACCTCGATTTTTTTTTGTTATTTTACCTTTTACAGGTTTTGCTATTATGACCTGTACAAATGTTTAAGAAAGTGTTAAAGTCCCTGTAAAGGGAATAAAAAAAAATCTAAACGCATTATAAATGTTAAATGTATTGCTAAAACACATTACAAAGACTGAACTGTGAAGTTCCGCTGTCGCCATATCTGTTTCCGGTTTACTTGCGCGTCGCCCAAAATGTCTGTTTTTACTCGATGTCTCCAGAATCTTCCGAAAATACGCGTCAGCGATGTTCATCGCATTGTTGATGCCTGGTCCCCTGCTCCGACAAGCAAGAGGGACAAGGGCTTTACACTCTACATATCGAGTTATCTGCACAACTACAAGGGTAAGCATTTTAATCTAATGTGGTGTGCCAGCAGATAGCGGCTAAGCTAGTTCGCCACGTGTTCATTTTTTATGTAAAGTTAGTATATAAACTTTTTTTTTCTTAGTTTTAAAGCAGACTGTTTGTTAATTTTTGTGATAATTGTAATATAAATTATATTAACTTGCTCTCCTCTCAGTTTCTAATAAAGATCAGGGCACAGGTGAAGTCACTGTCAGGGCATTGTGCTACAGGTCCATGAGGAAAACAGATAAACCTCACAGTTTGAGTGTATGGTGAAGCTAGAATTGATAAGACCGCAGTTACAGGCTTGTTACTTTAATAGCCCGATGTTCCTGGGGACTCGGCTAAGGTTATTCATGTTTAATGTAACTCAAATCAAATGAAAACAGTTATTGTAGGCAGGTAAGTTTCCCTAGCTGGTCCCTCTGTGTAAAATGCGTTCTTATTCAAGTTTTCAACTCAGTCATTCGTTTAAGATGCAATCTTGTGTTATAAGTATTAGGCTATCATGATTATACATTGAGCAAGCTATATAAATAAGTATTTAATATAATAAAAGTGTAGAGCAACAACCGAGGGTGTAAGGTAAAGGCTGAATATTGTAGACTTATTACAATATGTTGCATGTTTGAATTAAAATACCTGTGGATATGCAGGAGCACACACTCTACAAAGGCCTGACTGGAGATTTGCCTGATCTATCCGTCCTTCAGGTGAGTAGGGATACAACAATAGCAAATTTCACTGTACAGTATGATATATCAACCAAAATCTGTATACCAAAATTTCATTATTTTCTTTTTCCTCCCTTTTACAAACAAATATTCTGCTTCAAAGAAAAAAATGAAATTGATGTTATCATAAGGGTTCTTCATTATGAACTTGTATGCCATGCATAACATACTGTGGATAGAAATTACAGGGAAAGTTACTGGTATGATAATTGTGGTTATATTATATTACTATTATATTTAGTGTATTGCTAATCAATATATTGTTACTTCCCAGGTGACAGCGGCTCACTTCAAGAGCAGGAGAAGCAAGTTGGGACAATGCTGAAGACATTTGCTCGCACTGGGCAATCGGGTACAACTTGTAAACAACACCTGTGGTTGTTGGTTTAATTCCCACTGGGGCCACCTGTACATGTAGTAGACCTAGATATAAATGTCATAGTTTAGTAGTTGAAGGACCAGGACTGACTACTTTATTCTTTTATTCTGGGAACCCCTGTAGGTGCAGATCAAACCCTAATGCTGCGACGTCTTGGAGTTTGGCGATGTTGTGGGTAGCTTGGACAACAAAATGCTATGCTGCAACATTTCAGTGCCAATGTGTCTGTTGGAGAGTTATCCCTGCCAGGGGATCTGTTACTCCCCCCTAGACACCCAGGAAGAGTTGGCGTTGCTTGACAACAGTTTGAGGCAGGATAAAGAGCTCCAGCAACGATTTGTAAGAGTGCCGATTTCGTTTATAACGCCATAGGGTAATCTAAAAAGTAAAATTAAGATCGTACACTGCATATTCTACAGTCTGAATCCACAGCCTGTCACATTTTAAATTTATGAGAAGCTTCAGAGAAATGTAATTTGTAACGTTTTTTTGGTATTTTCAGCTTCGGTTTTTGGCAATCAAATGTGGGAGGGACCTAAAGACAACCGTGTGGCGAATGCTTCAGAGTATCTTCTCTAATCACCTTTCCATCAATACAACCTGGACTGGTGTAGGGGATAAAGCATGTTTTAGAGACATGTTCCTGAAGACCATTGTTCAAAGTAAGTTGGATATTTTTTTATATTTAAGTAGATGTGTAAGACCTTATGCCATTCAAATGGAATGACAGATCTTTATTTTCTACAGGAGCCATCCGGAAGAACCCGGCAACCCAGGATGCCACTGATGAGGCGATCCAGGTTAACGCTACGTTACCTGAAAGGAGCATCTGAACATGAAGGTGGAAAAGGCGCCGCACAGCTGAGAGGGACCCACAGCCGACCCCTTAAACCTAGGCTGACTACTGACACCCCAGCATCACTGACAACTGGAACCCTTTCTTTATCCTGCAGTCAGTAACATCAAGACCCCTAAAAAAGCCTGCTAAAAGTGTCAGACTACACTCACCCAATCCACACTGTTCACTGTGGAAATTGCTTTTTTTTTTTTTTTTCTTTTCTCTCGTGACCCTGCTTTGAGGGCAGCTCCTTGGATGAATATGGGATGGTTTGTCCTTTTATACAGGCGCACGAGGAATCACTGAAGATATGCTAATTTGCACTGCCTCATTCTGGAGGTCGGGGAAAACCGGTGATTCTTAGCCCACTACGCCACGCAGTCCCCAACCTCTCCAGACATTCTGATTGGCTGTGTTCTCTACAGCCAGATTTTCTGCTGTTAATTATATTTATTCCCACTTGTTGTCATGTGTAAGTTGAATGTCAAAATGTATATTATACCTGTTATCCTGCACATTCCTTGATACCAAAGATCTCAATTATTTCATATACAATTTGCTGCTTATTTCATTGTTACAGTGCTTAACTATTCTATTTTTAAATATAGCTTGTAAATCCTAGATTATACATCTAATACTTGATATTTGCACATTATCTGGTATCAAATATTCTACTTACCGTGACTTTAGTATTGGCTTAGTTCATTCCGTCAGTGCTTAACGATTCTATTATAGTTTGTAAATCCTATTTCATGCCTGATATTTGATATTGCACATTAACTAGTACCAAAAATTCTACTTTCATTCCGTCACAGTGCTTAACTGTTATTCTATTGTTAAATATAGCTTGTAAATCCTTGTGCCACAGGTCAGCATTGCAGTTATAATGGTATATTCTACTCCAGAGCTTTACTCTAAATTATTATCAGTTAACCTATTGTTAGAAATGACTTGTAAATATGATGTTATACCTCAATTTATTTGGTATCCTGCAATTAATTTGGTACCAAATATCCTCATTGCTTATGTTTACTGGTAATTCTTTTCATCCCAGAGCTGACCTCTTTATATTATTAACAATTATTGTAAGTGTTACAATAGTGTTTTTACCAAAATTGAATTGGAAACCTGCATGTTCTTTAGTGTGTGTGTGTGTGTGTGTGTGTGTATATATATATAATGTTTGTATTTTTCTGTTATTTATATTTCAGTGATCTGACATCTTGTTTCAGTGACAGTTACTGTACTTTGAAATGTGGAATTAAAACGCCAAATGGAAATTTGTCTGGTTTGATCAATCATTATTCTTGATAAACTGCATGCTATAAATATATATATTTAAAAAAAAAAATATATATATATATATATATATATATATATATATATATATACAATAAGCGGCGGCAGATCGCTCGAAAAGCGTTTGCCTCCGACGGTCCGCCTCGATATAACGGCGGCGGAACGGCGGATAGCCAGCGGGCCGCCGCTGAACGAAGCGGTAGGAAGGCGGCTGCCGCTTTTAAAGCGGCTGCCGCCGGCGGTGCACCGTCAAACGTGTTTGCGATATCGCCATTCTGCCGCTTCTACTGCCGCCGGAGCACCGCCAGCGGCCCGCCGACTTATTGCTATCTGGGATGCTGCTGTTCATCACTATGTTTTCGACTCAGTAATATAAATTACGGTGGTTTCTATTTTTAATATTATATAAAGTGTAAATAGTCGAGCTATTGATTTGACGCGTTAATTCAGTGCATTTAATTATCCATCCATCCATCCATCTTCAACCGCTTATCCGAAGTCGGGTCACGGGGGCAGCTGCTTCAGCAGGGGGCCCCAAACTTCCCTATCCCGAGCCACATTAACCAACTCTGACTGGGGGACCCCGGGGCTTTGCCACTGCGGAGTTGTTTGACTACCTCAGTGACCTCCCCCAGGGAAATAGAATCTGATCCCCCATCATCCTCCGGCTCTGCCTCTACCATAGAGGGCGTGTTGGGATTTAGGAGTTCTTCAAAGTGTTCCTTCCACCGCCCAATAACCTCCTCAGTTGAGGTCAACAGCGTCCCATCTTTGCTGTATACAGCTTGAATGGTTCCCCGTTTCCCCCTCCTAAGGTGGCGGACGGTTTTCCAGAAGCACTTTGGTGCGGACCGAAAGTCCTTCTCCATGGCTTCTCCGAACTTTTCCCACACCCACTGCTTTGCCTCCCTCATGGCCGAGGCCGCAGCCCTTCGGGCCTGTCGGTACCTTGCAACTGCCTCCGGAGACCTCCGGGACAACAAATCCCGGAAGGCCTCTTTCTTCAGTCGGACGGCTTCCCTGACCACCAGTGTCCACCATGGTGTTCGAGGGTTACCACCCCTTGCGGCACCTAAAACCTTGAGGCCGCAGCTTTCCACCGCGGCTTCGGCAATGGAAGCTTTGAACATTGCCCACTCCGGTTCAATGTCCCCAACCTCCGCAGGGATGCCTGGAAAGCTCCGCCGGAGGTGTGAGTTGAAGATCTCAGATCTCAGCTATATTTAAAAATAGACAGGGACCTCCTCCAAACGTTCCCAGTTCACCCGCACTACTCGCTTGGGCTTCCCAGGTCTGTCCAGAGTCTTTCCCCACCCCCTGACCCAACTCACCACCAGATGGTGATCGGTTGACAGCTCTGCCCCTCTCTTTACCCGAGTGTCCAAAACATATGGCCTCAGATCCGACGACACGATTACAAAATCGATCATCGACCTTCGGCCTAGGGTGCTCTGGTACCACGTACACTTATGAGCATCCTTATGTTCGAACATGGTGTTTGTTATAGATAATCCATGACTAGCACAGAAGTCTAATAACAAACATCCACTTGAGTTCAGATCAGGGAGGCCGTTCCTCCCAATCACGCCTTTCCAGGTGTCCCTGTCATTTCCCACGTGTGCGATGAAGTCACCCAGCATCACTATGGAGTCCCCTACTGGGGCCCTATTCAGGACTCCATTCAGGTTCTCCAAGAAGGCCGAATACTCTGAACTGCTGTTCGTTGATACTCGTGAGTATCCCCACACCCGCCCGTCGCCTCACACCCTGGGAAACTCCAGAGAAGAATAGAGTCCATCCCCTATCCAGGAGTACGGATCCAGAGCCAAAACTGTGCGTCGATGTAAGCCCCACCAGATCCAACTGGTAACGCTCCACCTCCCTCACTAGTTCCGGCTCCTTCCCCCAGTGAGGTGAAATTCCACGTCCCCAGAGCAAGCCTTTGCTGCCCGGGTCTGGTCCGTCGAGGCCCACGGCCTTCACTGCCGCCCATATGACAGCGCACCCGACTCCTGCGGTTCCTCCAATGGGTGGTGGGCCCAAGGGATGTAGAGGGGGGTTCCACGTCGCTTCTTCGGGCTGTGCCCGGCCAGCATTTAATTATATAGAAAAATAATGGATTCAAAAAATGAATGCAGTTAATCATGTCCCAGGACCGTAAATAGGAATATTCCAACCATTGTAGGCAGTAAGTGAAACTCCATCTGTACTGACAACAAACCACACTTGACACAAGTGACAGCACAAGATGAGAACACATTCTTGCGTTCAAACACGGAGTGCAATTTTGAATGCATGGATCTCAAGACGTGTTTTAAGCTAGCTTTAACTTATCACAGCGACCTAATAATGGTATGTTTATGACACGACGCAACCAAAGTGAGATGCTCCAAAAGCATCCGTCTGACGCAGGTGCACATTGATGCATCGTTAGACAAGCTCTTATGATATATCTCAGATTGATTGACAAATTCAGTTGCAAAATGGATTGCTGTGAACTTTAGACCAGTGATTGCTTATGTTCAATAATATGCAAATAAATATATTGCCTTATACATATACAAAGCCACTTTTTGTATTGTCTTATTAATGCTTTACATGTCTGCCACAATAATTTAAAGCATGTTAATTATCTGAATTATATTTATATTTATTTATAAGAATTGAAATACTAACTATTTAAACATTATATATTGAATTGGTGTTATCTGTCGGCCTTTCAAGGCAAATATTTATATAAACAATTAATTACATTTATTTCAATTAAATGACTAAAGGTATGCGTAGCATGGAGAAATTATCTTAGTAATGAGATTTCACAAGTGTCTTTTGACTCAATGAGTCTGCATCATTGAGTTTTTGTCATTTTCTGGCGCCATCTCCTGGTGGCCATATGTAACATTGTGCTTCATGTGGATTATCTAATGATCAATGCATCTGATTACCTTGTATGTGGGCTTGTTTGAAAGATAATCACCTCTTCTAAGTAATAGCATGTGATATATTATGACCCGTTTCTTTTTCGTGAAGTTATAAGCGAAATGCGGCATATAAGCAACACCAACATAATTGTCATAGACATATACTTAGCTATTACTCCCAATATATTTGTCTGTGAGTAAAACAAATGGGCTGATTGTACTCTATTCTTTGAGAGCTTTCCAACAACATATGACATATGGCTATTTGATGAGATTGATTTTTTACTGATTGCAATAATATGTACAGTGCAATTGTTTTTTAGATAAATGATCAAAACGGAACACTTCTGATTCATCTGCAAATTTCAAAGCACTCGTTCAGTTTTGGTCATAATGCCAACATGCGTTGAAAAGTAGAGCTTCTACGCTTTCAAACGATACCTATTTTGTGTCGGTCAAGACTGTAGTTTTTAATATTTTGCCGATTGTTTTTTTGCTTAAAGGTTTAATTCTGTCACTCTAATTGAGATCCTTTTATTTTTTTGTGCCAGATAAATCCTGCTCATATTGTTGTATATTTGAAAAGATAAATATTAATTATTAGATAGATATTGCCTCCCCTCTTCCCTGAAATTGCTAGTTAGCTACGTCTTATAAGCAGCTTGTGGAAGGGAAGCTAAATTACCAAAGTCAATTCCCTAACATTGGATTTATCACGTACAGAATGGAATGAAGAAATGTCCTACCCAGTGGACACATGTTCTGTGAGATTGGTTAAGAAAGGTGTTAGATCAATCACTCACTCGTGGGAAAATGGCTGCCAGTGAACAGATAGTGAGAATGAGAAGCAAGACTTCCCCCACTGCCAGAGTCACATAGTTTGCTACCAACCTAAAACAGACACACAGACAGACCGGAGATGAAAAGGAAGTCAGACAGGTTTAGAACGAAATGAGGGTGAATTAATGACGACAGAATTTTCAATTTTGGGTAAAATGACTGTGATGTCACACCACAGGCAACCGCACTTTTGACTTTTCTGCAGATTTCAAAAGGTATTATAAAGGGATATTTTTATATCTATGGTTTACAGTGAAGAAACATACAGTATATATTGGTTCTTTCTAAACTATCTGCAAAACAAGTTTTAACTTGGTTCAATAGGCCTGTGTAAATTTCTTGGAACACTAACAGCACTTTTTGGGCATTTTTGCTCAGTTTGAAGGAAGTGCTCATTCAACGCAGTTCTTTTCTGGTATGCTAAAAGAACTCGGAAGTGCTGCTACCTAGCGTTTGTTTGTAAACATTAACTTCATCATGAAAGTAATCACTATATAGCAAATAGACTCTGATTGACCTTTGGATCCTGAATGAACCGGCTCAGATGCGATCAGGTGTGTTTGTGTAGTGATGAGTTAATAGTTGACTAACCTGGGGTCAATGAGCGCCTCCATGATAGCAGTGAAGAGCAGCACCACACATGAGCAGCTAAACGCCGCTCCGCTCTGCTTCTCCTTCTCAACAGAGAAGCGCGTCTCCAGCTCCGGATCCGTGAAGCGCAGAGACAGACGATTAGTGTACTTCCCTTTGAGCCTGTAGTGTTTATGGAAACATAATTGTATTTTATGTACCCTCATGTATTTCCAAACCTCATGACATGTATTTCTTCAGTGGAACAAAAAGACAGTAGTTAACAATTCTTCACGTAACTACAGTTCTTAGTGAGCATGTTTGTCACGCTTCAATGACGAGGAAAAATGCACCATTAAAGTATCATAAAAGTAGACCATACGGCTTGTGCGTTCTATTCCAAGTCTTCTGAAGCAAGACAATAGCTTTTTATTCACTGACAATCTTTCTCAACACTCGAGCACACAAATCTCATTTGCTGTCGCATTTTCACTGCACACAATCAGTCATGTGACAAGCGTAAACTAGGAGTGGTCGATATGTCTAAAATCTTATGTCAAGGTATGAATAATTTTATAGCATAGTGAAATATATATATTGATTTAGAAATAAATAAACATATTGTAATGCCTATTTTTGGATAATCCAGGCAGTGAATTAAATATGTTATAAATCAGAATGAGATTTATTGCCAGGTATGCTTACACATATAAGGAATTTGTCTTGGTGACAGAAGCTTCCAGTGCACAAACAATACAACAACAAGACGGAGATAATAATACAAAAACAGAATTAACATAAAAAGCAAATTTAAAATATAAGTATATATAGAAATACACAATAAGACAAATATATATCTATCTATATTTATATCTATATATATTAGGGCTGTCGATACAATTTTTTTATTTAATTTATTACATGGTGTCCTGATTAATTAATCGCATATACAAATATTTGCTGAGAAAGCCCCTCATATAACAATAATTCAATATATAATGATGCAATAATTATACATAGTTATCTTTAAATATTAAAAACATTACATATATATATATATATACATATATCTATATATATATATATATATATATATATATATATATATATATATATATATATATATATATAAAATATTCAGATCATTAAAGGGTAACTAAACCCTAAACCAACTTTTTTAGTTAATGATCTGTAAGAATGGGGCTTTATTAGTACTGGCCATTGATTCAAGTAATTTTTTTGACATTTGTGTATAAAGTGTTTTAATTCTACAATATAACGTCTGAGTGCTGCCCTCTTCAGGTTGAACGGTGGCTACTGCAGTTGAATTTTCCTATTGGCTGTTTGCGGTACTTCGTGACGTAACCGGTGACAGCTGACGGTACGAGCTACCACGCCCATGGCAGTATAAAAACCATCTCGTTTCGTCAAAACCACTGTAGCGAGTCAGGAGTTGGAATTGTGAGTATTGAAAACGATCAGGATAGAGTATTTTAGCATCTATTTAGCATAGCATTTATATAGTTATTTAGATTATTTAGTGTAGTCTAGGTAGTTAATTAGCATATTTGTTAGTGTAGTATTGTTAGAAGCATAGTTAGTTAGTAGCATAGTATTAGCGTCAGTTAGGATAGCTTCAAGTTAGCGTAGATTATCTGTATTTAGTACAGTGGTCAGGATGGTACGTAGGTGTAGTGTTGCTGGTTGCAACAGCACTGCTGGACTGTATAGCTTTCCAGCAGACTTGGAAATTAGGCGCCAATGGTTGCATGTCCTTGGCCTGGAAGACCACGAGTTCCCGCCTAGAGCTGTAGGAGTGTGCAAACTGCATTTTACGCGGGATTGCTTCTCCAACGCAATGGAGGTGGAAATGGGCTTCTCCAAACAGCTTGCGCTGAAAAGCGACGCAGTGCCAAACGCTGCTCCTCCTGCATGGACTCCACCACCGCAGCGGCGTCTTGAGGTGAGTGATCATATATATTTGAATCACAATTTATGGTTAGGCTAAAGTTAATCCTCTGGGGTAGACAAACGCGCCGGCGCATTTGCTGGATTTTTTCACATAGCGGCAAAATATGAATATGCCGACAGAGCTCGCGCTATTGACATCAACTCGATAAAACTCATCAGATTCATGTAAATGTCGTCTTGCGACCGTGTGAGGAATAATAATAACATAATAGTAATACTCCTGGAGAAAATTACCACTCCAGTCACTCTCCATTTTAGAGTCTGACAGCAGCTGTCAATTAATCTGTCACTACGGGTCTCAGGTGCAAACCCCCCTGCTCAGCCCCGCCCTCGTTTCGTCCCCTCTATCCCCGCTGGGGTCTGCCCACTTTCCCAGCATTTTTCAAATATTGCTAGTGGGTGGAGTCAGACTCTGAGCAGGGGTTTAGTTACCCTTTAAAATGCATTACATTCTTGTAGCAGAAGAGTTAATCATTGATAAGACAATACAAAAAAGCTGCTTTAGAATACAATGTATTGTTTACTACCATATTATTGATCATAAGTCAATCATTGGCATACAGTTCAGAGCAATCCATTCCACAAGTGAATTTGTCAATCAGTTGGAGATTTATTACGAGGGCTTGTTTAAGGGCCCGTCAATTTACACCTGCGTCAGACATGTGTAGCGTCTTGGATGCATTGCGTCATAAACATAAAATGATTAGGTCACTGTGTCAAGTTAAATATAGTTCACTACTTAGAACACATCTTGATATCCCTTAGTTAAAATGTGCACACCATCAAGTGTTTTGAACGCAAGAAAGTAACGTGTGTTTGTGTGTATATCTGCTGGATGGTTGTTTTTCTTCACTGTATAAACTATGCGTTACCACACAGCTGTAGTTTCACTTACTGCCCTCTGGAGTTAACAGGTGTTACTACAAGCTTGCATTTCTCAGGAATCTTCCTTATTACCGGTGGCATTGTGATTCATTTGTGTACATTTTTAATATAACGTTATTTTTTATCAAATTAATCGCACTGAATTAACATGTTAAATTGTCAGCCCTGATATAAATATATATATATACACACACACAGTACATAAGTCTGTAAAAATACGAATCTGTTATATATATTTTGAACCTGAAATCTTTTTTTATTTATTTAATTATTTAAGTCATCTCATAGAGTGTGTATGAATATTTGAAGTGTTTTGTTGTTGTTGTTCCTAATATCAAACATCACTGAACAGACTTTTAGTAAGGGTGACGATGTGTAGTTTAAAACCCTTTATTTTGGCACATGACACAGTGTTGTAGCTGTTTTCCTCATCAGTGGTGATTAGAATGTAGGGCTATTTAGCCGTTTGAGATGTTTGACTTCCTCATAGCGCTTTAAGTTAAAAACTCAATAGAATTAAATGGGTCATGTAGGTTTTGTGGTCTGCGCCGTGATATTGATAGAAGCCGGATTGAGTAATGTGATCCCGCTCTGCGCTCTCATCTAAATGCGCATGCAAAAAGAGAGACATATTTATCACTTATGAAGTGCCGAACGTAAGATGAATGCCAGACATTTTCAGTGCCGGAAAAACCCTCTCCATGTTTTTTCAATTCTCAGTCTCACGTGACGCCCTGCCCACTGATAGATCCATGCACGCCACACACATACACTATACAGCAAAATCTCTATCAAATGCACTATATATTGTCGGCACGATCTATCTCGTAATATCTCCCAATCCTAGCATGAACCAATACGGTTTCATGAACGACGTCAATCACAAATTATATTTGAGCGCTACTACAGAGGGGAAGGCGTTTAAAATCTTAAGGAGTTTGTCCTTGCCACTGTTACTGTTGCCTTTTGGTTTCCTCACTGAGGTTTGTAAAGCACTAAACTGCTTTGGAACAATATGCTTTGTAAAAAGGATTCTAGAAACATAACCAAACTGAATATTTTTAGTTGAATATAGCACACAAGAAAAGAAAAAGTCTACTTTTATGATATCTTCATGATGCTTTTTGGACGTTGTCAGTAGAAATCCATACAACGAAATACACTTTTAACTTTATGGAAAAAAGCAGCTTGGATTTTCAGCCTAATATCTAACACACACACACACACACACACACACACACACACACACACATGTTTGGTTTCCATGTTTTATGGGGACTTTCCATAGACATAATGGTTTTTATACTGTACAAACTTTATATTCTATCCCCTAAACCTAACCCTACCCCTAAACCTAACCCTCACAGAAAACATTCTGCATTTTTACATTTTCAAAAAACATAATTTAGTATGATTTATAAGCTGTTTTCCTCATGGGGACCGACAAAATGTCCCCACAAGGTCAAAAATTTTGGGTTTTACTATCCTTATGGGGACATTTGGTCCCCACAAAGTGATAAATACACGCCACACACACACACACACACACACACACACACACACACACACACACACACACACACACACAGAGTACTCACGCTTGTACAGTCTCTCTCTCCAGCAAAGCTTCGTTGAGGAGTTTGTTGAGCTCCTGTTCATTCTCCTGAGCGTCAATCACTCTCTCAGCCAGATCACGCAGACGCAGTCGACGGCGAGGGTTCGGAAACGAAGGGTTCACCACCTAACACACATCAGCATGCTGTCTTTACCATACAGAATAATGATGCTGCCTACAAAGATACCATTTTGAACCAGAAGTCATTTTGATACAAGAGGTCATTTTTTACAATAAATGTCCACACAAACAGCCCTCCTAAGTGCTCTTCTCTCCTAAGAGTTCTTCTTTTGTTTTTGCCGATTCACATTCTTCATGCATATTGCCACCTACTGGGCAGGAAGGAGAATTTATAGTAAAAAAAGGACTGATATATTAACCCAGGGGCGTAGGAGCCATTATACGTGGGGGGGACATGACAATCTAAGTTTTGTCCCCCCCACTATTTCCCAATGTAAGATTTTGTTTTGCATTGCCTGCCTATCTCTGCCGATTTCGGAGTCTCCAAATGAATCCATTCTGTAACTTTTAAATAGGCCTACGCCCAATTCAAAGTCACGTTGCTCGCGGTACTAGACAGATCCGCAGACTGTACACTCCGTAAAGTACTGGCATGAAGTTGGTTTGACGGACAACGTTACGTTCAGACGTTCAGCTGTTTTCTTCAGCAGTCTGTTCAAGTTGCAGCTGACAGCCTGTTCTGCATCTAAAGGTAAAACCTCCCACACTTGTCTGTCTGGAGTAAAGTTTTAGAAAATCTTCTTGACTGACAGATCGCGTTCCTTCATCGTTTTGTCGCTATGGTTACACACACACACACACACACACACACACACACACACACACACACACACACACACACACACACACACCGTTGGCGGTGCGCTCAAAGTCATCTGTCAGTTGTGCAGTTACCCAAAATCATGAACGAAGTTAAAACCCTTCATGTCACTGGATGAAATAAAATCGACTAGCAAAAATACAGGAGGCCGCCTTACAAACGAGTGTGTGTGGAGGATATTGTCATTTCGCCGTAAGGTTTTGATAGCGTCATTTATTTATAAGGAGGGCAACACTCCAGTCCAGGAGGTGGCACTAATGCACCTAAAAACGGTTTATTTATGTATGCTTCGGCAGCTGGTGTTTTTATTTCTTGTATGTAAGTCTAGTATGATGTAAATGTGAGGTAAGTTAACGTAGGAAAGGAAACGTGGAAGTAAAAATACTGAAATAAATACTGATAACATATTTTGGGTGGTTTTGTTTGCATTTTGGCGGTTTTTGAACAGTTTTTGGGCTAATTCAGCCGATGAAATGGCAGATTGCTGGTTTTCAGTTTGATCATCAGTTTTGTTGTATTTTGAAATTGTCAAATATAGCCTTAGAAGCAAACTATCTAATTTTATGTTGTGTAAAACAGGCAAATGTTAGCTAATTAGTTAACTAGCTATATGCTATCAAAGCTGATGAACAGCCAAGAGTGTGTGAATGTGCCATTGATACGTGTCCATAAACTATGCAGAAGTAACATTAGTCACAAATTGTTCACACAGAGATGAGCATCCTACAGTACTTTAAGAGGAAGAGGACAGAGGAGAACGGGCTTGTAAGTTTAATGGATAGCTACATACAGTATATTCTAAAATTCACATAGTAAAAGCACTTTAGATCAAATTAGGCCAACGGCATGTCATCAGAGTTTGCATTGAAACCAGTTCTGTGTCCTCAAACATTTGTTACTTTCCTAGACAGGAGATGAAGAGACCACAGAACAGGGAGAGTTAGGGCCAAGTGAGACACAGGTAATGGGAATATGACAGAATGCTCATTTGTGTAGGATAACAGAATACATTGGTAAAGTGTCCAGCTAATTTAACTAGTTGTTCTTATGATTAATATACAGGTGCTGGTCATATAATTAGAATATCATCAAAAAGTTGATTTATTTCAGTAATTCCATTCAAAAAGTGAAACTTGGATATTATATTCATTCATTACACACAGACTGATATATTTCAAATGTTTATTTCATTTAATTGTGAGGATTAAAACTGACAAATAATGAAAATACCAAATTCAGTATCTCCGAAAATTTGAATATTACTTAAGACCAACACAAAAAAAAGATTTTTAGAAATGTTGGCCAACTAAAAAGTATGAACATGTAAAGTATGAGCATGTACAGCACTCAATACTTAGTTGGGGCTCCTTTTGCCTGAATTACTGCAGCAATGCGGCGTGGCATAGAGTCGATCTGTCTGTGGCACTGCTCAGGTGTTATGAGAGCCCAGGTTGCTCTGATAGTGGCCTTCAGCTCTTCTGCATTGTTGGGTCTGGCGTATTGCATCTTCCTCTTCACAATACCCCATAGATTTTCTATAGGGTTAAGGTCAGGCGAGTTTGCTGGCCAATTAAGAACAGGGATACCATGGTCCTTAAACCAGGTACTGGTAGCTTTGGCACTGTGTGGAGGTGCCAAGTCCTGTTGGAAAATGAAATCTGCATCTCCATAACGTTGGTCAGCAGCAGGAAGCATGAAGTGCTCTAAAACTTCCTGGTAAACTTCAGAAAGCACAGTGGACCAACACCAGCAGATGACATGGCACCCCAAACCATCACTGACTGTGGAAATAATTTCTTTACACTGGACTTCAAGCAACGTGGATTGTGTGCCTCTCCTCTCTTCCTCCAGACTCTGGGACCTTGGTTTCCACATGAGATGCAAAATTTGCTCTCATCAGAAAAGAGGACTTTGGTCCACTGTGCTTTATTAAATCCAGAGTCAACGCAGCCATCTACCAGGACATTTTCAGAGCACTTCATGCTTGCTTCATTTTCCGGCAGGATTTGCACCTGCCCACACTGCCAAAAGAACCAAAAGCTGGTTCAATGACCATGGTATTACTGTTTAATTTTGATTTCATGGGTTTCATAAGCTGTAAGCCATAATCATCAAAATTATATCAAATAAAGGCTTGAAATATCTCACTTTGCATGTAATGAGTCTATATAATATATTAGTTTCACCTGTTAAGTTGAATTCTTGAAATAATCAACTTTTTGATGATATTCTAATTTTATGACCAGCACCTGTATATATTTGAATGTAAAATGAGTTTATCGCTGAAGCTTTATAATGATAAGCTACGCTAAGTAAAGTGGCTTTTTATGATAACAATTTATAGAGATTGATTTGTGTTATCAACATCAACTCAGTCTCCATCTATCACCAGGCTCTGCCTCAGCCTCTCTCCATTGCCAACCTCTTTATCACAAGGCTCTGTCCCAGCCCGATCATCTTCTAAATGGTGTGTTTTCATTTATGTGTTCTTTATTAAATAAAGTATGTTTTTGTACAGTTCATGGTATGTAGTCATTTGGTTGTTGTTATATTAGATTGCTTCTCTCTGTTTTTATAATCTACCCCGTCTGTCACTGCATATACCCTCTTACAACCAAACTAAGTAGTACAGTCTGTTCCGAAAAGTCATTAGAAATGAGCATTTAAGTGCTTTATATATATTAAAAATATTTTAAAAAGAGGGTAATTTCCCCCGAACCCCCCTAGCATTTCCTGTCCCCCCCAGGTTCAAAATTGCTCCTACGCCCCTGTATTAACCTGATATAAAGTTCTCAACCACACCTATCATATCACTTTTGAAGGTATGGATTTAACCACTGGGATCATATGGATAAATTGTTTGCTGCCTTTATGTGCTCTTTTGATATTCAAAGTTTTGGACCCTTTTGACTTACATTGTGAGAACCTACAGAGTTGGGATATTCTTCTAAACACCTTTGCTAGTGATCAGCATAGGAAAGAAAGATATACACATCTTGGATGCCACGAGGGTGAGGAAATGATGATAGAAAAGTATGTACCACATTCATCCGTACAAACAATAGTAGCAAGTATAAACACCATAGGACCACGCAGCCATTATACTATATATTATAAGATGCATTCTGTTTCCTAGAGATGAACACATTGGGGTGAAAAGTGCAAAACAATCCAATAACAACAGCAAAGGACCTTGTGAAGATGCTGGAGGAAACAGGTAGACAAGTATCTATATCCACAGTAAAATGAGTCCTATATCGTCATAACCTGAAAGGCTGCTCAACAAGGAAGAAGCCACTGCTCCAAAACCGACATAAAAAAAGCCAGACTACAGTTTGCAAGTGCACAAATGGACAATGACCCCTAGCATACCTCCAAAGTTGTGGGAAAATGGCTTAAGGATGACAAAGTCAATGTATTTGAGTGGCCATCACAAAGCCCTGACCTCAATCTGATAGAAGATTTGTGGACAAAACTGAAAAGCATGTGCGAGCTAGGAGGCCAACAAACCTGACTCAGTTACACCAGTTCTGTCTGGAGGAATGAGACAACATTCCTGCAACTTACTGTGATAAGTTTGTAGAAGGCTACCCAAAACATTTGACCCAAGTTAAACAATTTAAAGGCAATGCTACCAAATACTAACAAAGTGTATGTAAACTTCTGACCCATCTGTGAATGTGATGAAAGGAATAAAAGCTGAAATAAATCATTCTCTCTACTATTATTCTGACATTTCACATTCTCACAATAAAGTAGTGATCCTAACTGACCTAAGACAGGGAATTTGTTTCTAAGATTAAATGTCAGGAATTGTGAAAAAATTAGTTTAAATGTATTTGGCTAAGGTGTATGTAAACTTCTGACTTCAACTACACAATAGTTGAAGATCATTTTTACAAACAAACGCTCGCCTGCAGCACTTCCAGGTTAATTTGGCACTTCAGAAAAGAACTGATATTAATGGGTGCATTGTTCAAATTAAGTTGAAAATGCTCAAATATGATCTAAAGGTTATCTTATATGAATAAGCTATCCTGATGAAATACGTTTTAAGAAATGTAATCTACTCCTAGCTAGAAACACATTTATTAAAGCAGTACCATTATTTCTATTACTTACAGTACTTTTGTTCAGGTATATCACCTTTTTTTTACATCAGACTGCATCAGGCCTGAACAGTTTTTGCAATTTGTTTTGTTGCACTGCACGTTCTGTGTTTTTAATTAAGTGGTTTATAAACACAAAAAACAGATCCCACTGGTCTGAATAAAGATAGAAAAGTCAGTACCCGTGTATCCAGCTCCTCTGGCTCCTCCGGTGTGGTACATGCAGTGTGGACAGTCCCATTACACTCTGTAGTGTTGATCAGTAGAGGAGAATTCCCATTAGATGACGTCACTGACAGCTTCTGGAAAGAAACATTGAGGACAGAGTAAGAAACAGAGGAAGAAAAGAGATAAAAATGACAGCAGCAGCAACAGGATGTGACACTCACTACTCCATTAATGCCGTTCTTGCCCACAGGTCCCTTTGACACCACCACCAGGTATGTCTCGATGCCCCTCTCTTTCAGGTATTCACAGCGGTCTCCCCCGTTTCCGGGCTCCACATCAAACTCTCCATGCAGGCACTCCAGGGTGTTCTGGGAGATGTGGACTCGCCTGCCAGAAACATGTGAGTTGTGCAAACGTGCTTTGAGTCCTTTAATAGCAAACATAACCAGTCTTTTTTTACTGATTACACAATACATGCTGAATGTGTTGCAGTTTATCAACGTTTATTTCTTTGGATAATGGACGAACTGAATTCACTAAACAGTTTTGGCACTTTTGCATGTGGTATTTCAGCACAAAACCTGCTTCTTTAGGCCAGGTCACATTTTTACCTTTGCAAGGCAAAATTCCACGGGCAAAGAAGCTTGGGCAGATGTTGAACACGTGTGAAACCAGCAAAAAATGGTCAATGGTTACGCAGCCTCTTTTTAATGCTGCACTTTATAATCTGAGAGAGTAATGTTAAAAAGTTGATGCTAAAATCATATCCTTGTCCATTGTGAATACTCAGTTTAGCTGTGTACGAAGCTCTGCCCACAAAGGTCACTGCCAAACCATGCTACTTCTTATTGGTCAAAAGTGGCAAAACTGTCAAAGTTCACTAACTCCACGCGACATCCGTGAGGGGAAATTCTTCACCACCTGAAGTCCATTGCGCAAAATTCACAATCACGCAGATTCCCATTAAGATGACTATATTTCCCCTGTGGAATTTCGCCATGCAAAGGTAAACATGACCGCGCCTTTAGGCCATGTCCAAACGAATACGTTTTAATTTGAAAACATTCATTTATCTACGCTTACGCCTCTCATCCACACTACAATTACTTTTTACTCCACTGAAAACTGACTGTTGATCTCCTGCAGCCCCCATATTACACAGGGGCGTTCAATCAAAACTTGTTTGTTTATGTAAAAACAGGTCCTCCCCACAATAGTGACAACAGAACACAACACAGCTGCACACAAAACAGAGAACAGAACTTCCAAAACATGTCTGAAGAGTTTGTAGTCGAAGAGTTGATGCATTTCTATGCCCAGCCTTATTTTTTGAAAGTTTTTGGGCCTGTGCCAGTTCACAGCGAAAGAATGTACCATCGCTCATCACTGCTGGTTAGGACAAAAACTCTGATTAACATAGAAAAGATACCTTTTATCACGTGTCGTTTACCGTCAGGTTAGGACATTACACTGTGGCTGCTGTGGTTTGATTTCTGAGTACTCTGTTAAAAAAAATAAGGCTGGGCATAGAAATGCATCAATTCTTCGACTACAAACTCTTCAGACATGTTTAGGAAGTTCTGTTCTCCGTTTTGTGTGCAGCTGTGTTGTTGTCACTATCACTGTGGAGGACCTGTTTTTATATAAACAAACTAGTTTTGATTGAATGCCCCAATGTCGCCAGAAAATTGTGTTAACTGTTGCTCTCGTGCCCTATCATGAACATCAACAGTCAGAGAATATTTTCACTAAATAATACATTAGATTTCAGGTTTGTTTCTCACCAAATCTTATTATCTGCTTTCATAACAATCATGAGTCTCATGGAATAATTTATTAAGTCTTCTGAATGATACTTCTGTGTTCTTTTGAAGCTTTAAGTGGTGGTTACTATAAACTGATATTGTATGACAACAATGAGCACAACATTTTCATAATTTCTCGCTTTGTGTTAATAAAAAGAAAGAAAGTCAGAATGAAAGTCATATTTGGTTATAACAACACAGGGATGAGTAAACAAGGACTGCATTTTAATTTTTGGGTGAACTTATCCTTTAACTAGGTGCTAACTTTTTAAAATCAATTGCCCTCAGGGGACAAATAAAGTAGCAGTGCTGGTATAACACTACAAGATTGAGTATTTAAATTAAGCCATTGTCATTCTTTTCAGCACAAACACATCTCTATTCTATGTTAAATAGGCTTTTTTTAGATTGTGCTTTATTCATAAATTCAACGCTATTTAACGCTAGTTAACATGGCACTATTAATGTCTGGAAAACAGCAATTAATTAAGTTTTCATTAAAAAACGATATTTGTGTATGTAATCTAGCAATAATGGCAGCAGTAATTCATAAAATAATAAGTGTGTCATATCTCTTATCATTAATGGTAATATATCAAAATGCACTGTTTTGTCAGATTACCTGGATTACATTGGTGAAGTAGTCTGCTGAATTCTCCATAAGCACTGAGAACCAATACACAAGATGGGGAATTTTGCTGTGCCAATTGCATTCAGCACAATCAAAACTCAGGTATCAGAAAAATGCAGACTGTACACTGCAAATACACAATGCTATCAGCGGGCGCAATTCATTCTTAAAGGAATAATCCGGGTTCAGTAAAAGTTAAGGTCAATGGACAGCATTTGTGGCATAATGCTGATTACCAATAAATAAATAAATAATTCAACGAGCCCTCCTTTTCTTTAAAAAAGCAAAAATGTGGGTTACAGTCAGGCACATACAATGGAAGTGAATGGGTTAATCCATAAACATTAAAAAGGTTTAGTCACAAGCTGTAAACAATATGTTTGTTACCATGATTTTAGAGTGATAAAACCATTCTAATCTTTTCTGTGTAAAGTTATATCCAATTTTACAACTTTGTTGCCATGACGGTGCAATACCGTAAACCCTAAAACCATAAAGCAACTGTAAAAATTAAGACATAAACAACTTTATGGCTCAAATAATACACAAGTAAAAATGTTTACTTTAAACCCTCCAAACATTGGCCCCATTTATTTCATTGTAAGTGCCTTGTAACTGTAACTTTGATTTTCAGAATTAGTTTTTGTGGTCATCAACATTATGCCACTAATGCTGTCATTTGAGCTAAACTTGTTTTGAACCCGGAATATTCCTTTAAAGAATTCCCTCGAAGTCTTCAAACAACAACAACACAACTTTATCACATGTGAAGGTGGGGGTCATTACCCTGGTATCCCTCCTGCCTCCATCTTATTGGCTACTGTCACATCAGTGGACCACACATCATACTGCCAGCGCTTCTGGCCCAGCACCCCACCCAACACTGTCCCAGAATGCACCCCGACACGCATGTCCACATCCGTCTGCGTCTTCTCTCGAACATATCTGAAATCCAGATGAAGGTGTCAGTCTTCTCACAATCAAGCATGACCAACACAAGTAAATCAGAAATAATTGCTATGAACTATCACTAATTTAAATGAAACTGCATGTGTCAGTTCATAAACAGTTCAGAAATGATGTGAAGTCATTACGATGAGCATGACTTACGAAATCGCCTCAACCATTGCCAAGCCCATCATTATAGAGCAGGCCGCGTGGTCATCGCGGTAATCTGGAAGACCACAAATACAGTAATAGCAGTCCCCGAGAATCTTAATCCTCAACTGGTGGTACTTCTGATGAGAAAAGAAAGTACAACATTCAAGCTGAAATGGTCAGACCAATTAAAAGCTCTCAAGCCAATTTAAGATGAATGTTTAGTCTTGTAAACGTCACTGAAAAGTCGCAAGGGTGTTTCTTCAACTAGTTGAGGTTAAACGTAGAGGTCAGAGGTTAGGTTAGGTTTAGGAGTAGGAGTAAGCTTAACATTGTAACTACAGATGTAAGTACATTTACATTTATGCATTTGGCAGATACTTTTATCCAAAGCAACTTACAGAGCCCTTATTACAGGGACAATCGTGTAACCCCGGAGCAACATGGAGTTAAGTGTCTTGCTTATGGTGGGTGTGTGTGGGGATCGAACCAGTGACCTTCTGATTACCAGTTTACCAGTTATGTGGTTTAGACCACTACACCACCACCACCAATAAGCCATCTAATATACTGTGGGTCCAAATATTAATTTCTAATCAAGCTGTATTTTGTCAAATTATGTAAAAAGTGTAAATATTATCTTTATTTAGAACACATGAAATGCTACCTATAAACTTGGCATAAGCACGAAAAATGAGTCAGACATTTTATTCCAAAAATGTGACAAATGTAATTTCCACCACAGAATGAACTGTGATTTGAGATGTGTTGGAAATTACACTTGTTAAAGACAGTTCAGGGACAAAATAAATTTATAAATCTCTCTGACGTGTATGTATATCCACAGAGTGAGATTGTTAGCAGACAAATGAAACTAGCGAAAGTGTAATACGTGTTAGAGTTAAAGTTGAACTTCTAAAGGAATGAATCGTAATTTTGAAACATACTGTATGTATAAAATCATGTGAGATAAAGTTATATCAGTTACCTTATAAAAGCTGTTTTATTCTACATCTTGCAGGGGCACCTCATGGGGGCTGCCATGTAAGAATCACATGACCAGACCACTACTGGCTTAATCTTAACACTTGAAAATGTCATTCAATGATTAAAGTAATCATGGCTGACTGTGAATACTACATTTCGATTTCTAAACAATGGCATCTGATACTGAAAACTAATGCGTTTAAATGATGCAGAATCCAGGCCACTAGGTGTCAGTAGCCACATTTCCACCATCAGATCAAATGAGGGCATGCTAGTGCGTGCCAGGTCCAGTTGCATTCCCACTGTCACTTCAGGGGGTTCATTGAGCCTCCTTGTGCCTTTCTCGGGGCCAGTGGCCAATGGCCTTTGGCCTGCCGATTACCCTTGGGCTAAACAAGGCCAACTGGTGAATGAGGCGGGGTCATTGTCAAAGACGGAGTTTCACCAGGTTGTGTATCCAGAGCACAACAGCAGCAGTTTGGGAACATTTTAAAAAAAATTGCAGTCTCAGGAACAGTACACATCTGTTAAAACACACAAGGGACAAAGCGGTGCCCAAGACGGTTCACAGGTCATGGACGGTGTGCTGGGACATCATTCCAATCTTAATGGAGAGACCACTCGGGACACCATGGCAGTTACAGTCGGTGAGTTGTCAACACAAGCTTATCTTTCTAGCTAGCTAATGTTTACAAATGATTTAAACTTGATATTCTAGACAACTAGATAACATGATACCTCAACTTGAGCTTCCCTCTTGCCCGTGAAATAGGCAGGGGAGGTGTGATGTTGGCACCAGGGCAGCGTGTTAAAGGTGTGTTTTAGGGCAACGCTGTGAGGCTGTTGGCCCGATGGTGGGAACACAGATTGATTTTGGTCTCGCAGCTCGAGGTCTGATGCTACTGGCCCCTTCTGGCCTGATGATAGCCCTAGCATGCACTGGTCCAATAGTGGAAAAGTGGCTTGTGTAATGTAAACCATTTCGACATACTTGATGACTGAGTGCACCTTTAGTTTATTTTCAAAAAGCTAAAGAAGTTTAATAAACACCCATAAACGTCACTGAATGCATGTTGAAAAGGTGTACAGATGATAAAACTCACAGCAGCTAGCTTGTCGAAGCGGGCAAACAATTCATTTAGCAACTTAACCAGTTCCTGTGCGCTACAGGATGAGGACAGCTGCGTGAAGCCCACGATGTCTGCGAACAGAATACTGCAACAGAAATACAGTAAAAGTCCCCTTTAGAAACCATCTGCAAACCATTGAGCTTTTTGAGGACCTCTGAATGTAGCGAATCGTACCTGACGTTCTCATGGCGATACATGTACATGGTGTTGAACTGCTGCATCTCTTTCTGACTGGCCTCTTTCTTCATGTCTTGAAGCATCTCGTCTGCGATGTGCTTGGGCAAGATGGACAACAGAAGGCGCTCCTATGCACAGAGGAACACAACAACTAAATATAGCCTCAGCTTTTTTAACAGAAAGTTGAGGCTGCAGTAGGCACAGGCTCACCCAAACTGGGCAGTTAAAGGCTGGTCTGATATGACAAATCAGGATTTCTGTTGAGGTGGGCCCACTGCAGCCTCAGTTTTCTGTTCTTGGCTGACAGAAGTGGAACCCAACGTGTTGTTGGAACCCATCCGCATCCAGGTTCGACATGTTGTGCAATCTGAGATGCTATTCTGCTCACCACAATTGTACAGAGTGGTTATCTGAGTTACCATAGCCTTTCTGTCAGCTCAAACCAGTCTGGCCATTCTCCGTTGACCTCTCTCATAAACAAGGCGTTTCTGTCCACAGAATTGACGTTCACTGGATGTTTTTTGTTTTTGGCACCATTCGGAGTAAATTCTAGAGACTGTTGTGTGTGAAAATCCCAGGAGATCAGCTAAACTAGCAGATGCTTGTATCCAAAGCGACTAACATTATACATTTTATCAGTTTGTGTATTTCATAGGAATCGAACCCATGATCTTGGCATTGCTAGAGCCATGCTCTACCAGTGGAGCTACAGGAACTCTGTTGGGCCACCAAGAGTCTATGGCTGTGCTTGTATATAAAAAGCAAAAGGAAATGCAGATAAAACTTGTGGGGGTGCCGTATGAATTTATGGAAATTTGTCAAATCTATAGTATTGGTCAAATATGCTCCTTGAGGCACTGATGGCCCTAACCAGGAACTGATACACCAGATGGCAACATGATAACATGCCCACTCACTCACGCAGTGGGGGATTTCAGTCACAAACATATTTCAGAACTCAATAACATGTTACATAAACCGCTGTAAAATCAGTCCTTACAGGTTCCTAAACCTGTCATGCTCACACACATTACCGTGATATGACTCTAACATAACAAGCAGGACGATGCCGAGCCCTTTAGCACACAAACACACCCACACACACACACTCTTTTTCTCTCTTCTCCTCCGACACATTCTAGCACACTTACACATGAATAGAGGAGGGGTCAGTAGATTCACCCAAGAGTGTGACAATAAAGAGCAGATAAAGGGTGGAGGGATCAAGAGGAGCGAGATGCTAGTGTGATTACAGCTGACATCGTCTCAGGAGGTTGGTCACCATGGTAACCTGCTGTGGCCGGATGCTCCTCAATTGGCTGGCATAGCCGTCTCCCAGCAGCCCCTGCTTTTGCATAAGTGTTCAGGGAGTTTCTCCTCATATGGTCTTGCATTTTTTGCTTTCACTCTCACACGAATACGCACGCACGCACACACACTTATATTCCTTACAAACTCTTAACTAGAAGCAACAGTCACCATTCACTTTAATTGTATGGAGAACAAATAATGCAATGAAAGGTGAACGGTGACTGAGACGAAAAGCCTAAAATCCAGTGTTAATCTTGAAATCACTGATGAAAACGTTTGTTGACGAAGGTTTTTTTGATTTTGTCAACAATAAACGAATACGAAATGAAAAAGATGCATCAGAACGATAATGAAAGATTATATTAAAACATTTTGAAGTTCCAAATGCACATAAAAGGCAGCATAAAAGTAACCCAAAAGACTCCAGTGGTTTAATATGTCTTCTGAAGTGATATTACAGGTGTGGGTGAGAAACAGATCAATATTTAAGTCCTTTTTTTACAATAAATCTCCACTTTCACTTTCACATTCTTCTTCTTTAGTTTTTGGCGATTCGCATTCTTCATGCATATCACCACCTACTGGGCACGGAGGACAATTTATAGTAAAAAAGTATTTCAATATTGATCTGTTTCTCACCCACACCTATCATATAGCTTCTGAAGACATGGATTAAACCACTGGAGTTTTATGGATTACTTTTATGCTGCCTTTATATGCTTTTTGGACCTTCAAAATTCTGGTCACATCACTTACACTGTATGGACCTACAGAGCTGAAATATTCTCCTAAAAATCTTCAATTGTGTTCAGCAGAAGAAAGAAAGTCACACACATCTGGGATGGTATGAGGGAGGTTCATTTTTGGGAGAACTATCCCTTTAATTAACTTATTCAAATGCATCTTATTTATCCATGAGATTGATCACTATATCCACAACATATACTGTATGTAATATTACAACTTACATCTGCACAGACAATGAAGTAATGAACCGGTGAACTTGAACTAAGTTATATGCTAGGCATAATATGCGTACTGTAACTTGTGTTGTGTAATTTAATATGCTGTTTCTGAAAAACATGTTTTGACACATCATCACCCTTCCTAAAATGTATCACGATTTTACAGCTGTAACAATAACTGTGATATTTTGACAAAAATGTTGAAGTTTCATTTTAAATATGATAATCTTTTAAGTAAAATCTAAACTTTTTATCACAACTAAGAGTTATAGTTAAAGTTTCTAAATGTGTTAAGGCAACTATTCATAAATAATTTTCAGCAAAATAGATATTTTCATAAATAAATTCAGCGAGACTAGTTATAATATTCTGAATGTTCCCATGAGTAGAACACTTTACTGAGTTTGGACTTTGCTTGTGTAAATGTTTGTTTCCTACTCCATAAAAGATATTGATTTCCTTTCATCAGACAAGTAATCTTTAGGAATATCGGATGGCAAACAAGGCCAGTTTATTTCCTAATATTAAACATCAATCGAAGAAAACGTATATTAGTCAGGAGAAAAACTTTGTCTATAATTTGTTGACATGCCTCAGAGGTTCAGACTTTAAACTCCTTTATGTACATGAAATTATATTTACAGTGCAATCCCATACGCATAGTTAAGACCATGGATAGTTCATTCTTTCTGTGGTTAGATCAATCTTTCTAAAACTTAAATTATAGAAATAAGATATTAATTAATTTAAGTTTAGTTTGATTTCACATAACACCTTCAATTAAAATATTAGTAACTGAATTCTCACGCACAGTTGATTCAAAAGAACCGGTCCAAAAGAGACATTTGTTTGGCAACCAGATTGTACTGGACGCGCAATATCTCTCGTGCAGTTGATTTAAATGATCCGGCTCAAAGGAGTAATTTGTTTGGGAATCAGCTTACACTGGACGCGCAATATCTCTCCTGCAGTTGATTTAAATGATCCGGCACAAAGGAGTAATTTGTTTGGGAATCAGATTACACTGGATGCGCATTATCTCTCGTGCAGTTGATTTAAATGAACCGGCACAAAGGAGTAATTTGTTTGGGAATCAGATTACACTGGTCGCACATTATTCTCACACTGTTGATTCAAAAGAACCGGCTCAAAGGAGTAATTTGTTTGGCAATCAGATTACACTGGTCATGCATTATTCTCATGCAGATTGAAAAGAACTGGCACAAAAGAGTCATTTGTTTGGCAATCAGATTACACTGGTCATGCATTATTCTCATGCAGATTGAAAAGAACTGGCTCAAAAGAGTCATTTGTTTGGCAATCAGATTACACTGGTCATGCATTATTCTCATGCAGATTGAAAAGAACTGGCTCAAAAGAGTCATTTGTTTGGGAATCAGATTACACTGGTCGCACATTATTCTCATGCAGATTCAAAAGAACCGGCTCAAAGGAGTAATTTGTTTGGCAATCAGATTACACTGGTCATGCATTATTCTCATGCAGATTCAAAAGAACCGGCTCAAAGGAGTAATTTGTTTGGCAATCAGATTACACTGGTCATGCATTATTCTCATGCAGATTCAAAAGAACCGGCTCAAAGGAGTAATTTGTTTGGCAATCAGATTACACTGGTCATGCATTATTCTCATGCAGATTGAAAAGAACTGGCTCAAAAGAGTCATTTGTTTGGCAATCAGATTACACTGGTCATGCATTATTCTCATGCAGATTGAAAAGAACTGGCACAAAAGAGTCATTTGTTTGGCAATCAGATTACACTGGTCATGCATTATTCTCATGCAGATTGAAAAGAACTGGCACAAAAGAGTCATTTGTTTGGCAATTAGATTACACTGGTCATGCATTATTTCTTACACTGTTGATTCAAAAGAACCGGCTCAAAGGAGTAATTTGTTTGGGAATCAGATTACACTGGTCACACGTTATTTCTCACACTGTTGATTCAAAAGAACCGGCTCAAAAGAGTCATTTGTTTGGCAATCAGATTACACTAGTCATGCATTATTCTCATGCAGATTGAAAAGAACTGGCACAAAAGAGTCATTTGTTTGGCAATCAGATTACACTGGTCATGCATTATTCTCATGCAGATTGAAAAGAACTGGCTCAAAAGAGTCATTTGTTTGGCAATCAGATTACACTGGCCATGCATTATTCTCATGCAGATTGAAAAGAACTGGCACACAAGAGTCATTTGTTTGGCAATCAGATTACACTGGTCATGCATTATTTCTCACACTGTTGATTCAAAAGAACCTGCTCAAAAGAGTCATTTGTTTGGCAATCAGATTACACTAGTCATGCATTATTCTCATGCAGATTGAAAAGAACTGGCACAAAAGAGTCATTTGTTTGGCAATCAGATTACACTGGTCATGCATTATTCTCATGCAGATTGAAAAGAACTGGCTCAAAAGAGTCATTTGTTTGGCAATCAGATTACACTGGTCATGCATTATTCTCATGCAGATTGAAAAGAACTGGCACAAAAGAGTCATTTGTTTGGCAATCAGATTACACTGGTCATGCATTATTCTCATGCAGATTGAAAAGAACTGGCTCAAAAGAGTCATTTGTTTGGCAATCAGATTACACTGGTCATGCATTATTCTCATGCAGATTAAAAAGAACTGGCACAAAAGAGTCATTTGTTTGGCAATCAGATTACACTGGTCATGCATTATTTCTTACACTGTTGATTCAAAAGAACCGGCTCAAACGAGTAATTTGTTTGGCAATCAGATTACACTGATCACGCATTATTCTCAAGCAGATTTAAAAGAACTGGCTCAAAAGAGTTATTTGTTATAGAATCAGATTACACTGGTCGCATATTAGCTCTTGCACTGTTGATTCAAAAGGACCGGCTCAAAAGAGTTATTTGTTACAAAATCAGATTACACTTGTCGCACATTATCTCTTGCACTGTTGATACAAAAGAACTGGCTCAAAGGAGTCATTTGTTTGGGAATCAGATTACACTGGTCACGCATTATTTCTTGAGCTGTAGATTCAAAAGAACTGGCTCAAGAGAGTAATTTGTTCGAACTATACCTGTCAGGCTTTATGTCTCCTGCTGTGCAATTAGTAGCTGTGTTGCATCAGTAAAAATCTGAGTATTTTAGTCTGGATTTCTGTTTGCATCGCCTGAAGGATGCACATTCAAGAACCGTTAACGGAACCAAAGGTTATGAAACTCACTTGGTTTTAGAAATATAATGCTATTATTAATGGAGAATTTGTGTGTGGAGGTAATAGGCAATTACAGTTCAACTTTCTAGCACATTCACTCGAAATTGGAGAGTGGTCTTCCGTTCTTCCCAGAACAATAGCATATTTAAATTAGGAGTTCACTGCTGTTTCATGTGTGGTTTACAGATAAGTCACAACTTTTTATAAAAGCCTGTTCATAATGTCAGTGACAGGCAGACACAAAGAGGCAGGGGAGCATTCATTTTCAATGAGAGAGCTGCATCAGGAGTAAGAGCTACCGGTTACTTGTTTTCAGTTTACTGACTGAATTTTTTTATTACGAGTGTGATGAAATGTCATTTCTGTGGGCATGTGAGAAGTTGCGTTTGACAGCGGTCTAGAGTTTTTCTAAAATACTATGATGATTCCTAGACAAATAACATTGATATCACAGTTTTACCACAGCAGTACATCTAATCTAGTGAGCAGATTTACTAAAGCTATAGCCAGTTGTGCAGATAATGTTAGAGCGACAGCAGTTGGAATGCCCACTAGCGACATAGAGTACAGGGGCTATCGAGCATCCAGCGACAAAGTCGCTGACAATGTGAACGGGTCTCATGGTTAATGGACCTTTCAGATGAAAAAAAAAAAAACGTGACCTATTGCAATCCCGATTGGTCAAGCTAGTGGTGCATAAATTACATAAGTTTCCTTTAAATATCTTTGGCTTAGGCATTAAATATATTTGTGTAATGAGGGAGGGTGTGGCGAATGTAACTAACACCTTATATCAGGGTGTGTATAATTATTTGGCAGCTTCATTACCTCAGGTAAAATGGGCCAAAAAAGAGATTAAACTGACACTGAAAAATCTAATATTGTAATATTGTTTTTTGGTGAATATTCAACTGGGGCGCAAAACAACCCACGGAGAAGAAAAGGTGCAAATTAACTGAAAAGACTTGAGAAGAATTAAACGTGAAGCTACCAAGAACCCATTATTCTCCAATGCTACCATATTCCAGAACTGCAATCTACCTGGAGTGTCCAGAAGTACAAGGTGCCAAGTGCTCAGAGACATGGCCAAGGTCAAGAACACTGAAACACGACCACCACTGAATATATTCACAAGTTGAAGCGTCAAGATTGGGCAAAGAAATACATGACTCTTGTGAGTCTTGATGGACCAGATGGATGGACCCGTGGCTGGATCACTAATGGATACAGGGCACCACTTCGAGTCAGGTTCCAGCAAGGTGGAGGAGGTGTACTGGTATGGGCTGCTATCATTAAGGATGAGGTAGTTGGACCTTTTCGAGTTGAAGATGGACTGAAACTGAACTCTCAAACCTACTGCCAGTTTTTGGAAAGTACTTTCTTCAAGAAGTGGTACAGGAACAATCCTCAGGATTCAAGAAGGCCATGATCTTTATGCAGGACAATGCTCCATCACATGCATCCAAGTACTCCACTGCTTGGCTAGCCAGCAAGGGCCTCAAAGATGCCCAAATAATGACTTGGCCCCCTTCCTCACCTGACTTAAATCCTACTGAGAACTTGTGAGCCTTCTCAAATGTGAGATTTACAGTGAGGGAGGACAATACACCTCTTTGAACAGCATGTGGGAGGCTGTGGTTGCTGATTCAGCAAAAGTTGATTGTGAACAGATCAAGAAACTGACAGATTCCATGGATGGACATCTCATGGCAGTTACTGAAAAGAAAGGTGACTATATTGGTCACTAAATATTTTTGAAAGGCCAAAAGTGTTATGTCATTGTCATTTTTTGTTGCACCTACTCTAAAAATTGAGAATAAACAATTGATTTAGGAGGAATTATTTTTGTAATTTAGTTGCCTAATAATTGTGCACATTTATATATTCCCCTGAGAAACACAAAACTCACTTTTTCTTTGTTAACCATTCAGGTTTAAGGTTCAATAACATTTTGGATTGACTGAGAGCATAGTGTTTATTCAACAATAAAATGAATCCTGAGGAATACAATCTGCCTAATAATTGAGCACACAGTGTATGTTTCTGAAGAGTACGCATGTGCATATGTGCTCAAGTGTGTCGGGGGAATCCCGAAGTCTGATGTAAAGGGAAACCCCACCAACCCCACTAATGCAGTGCAATTATCTGTCACATTACACATTACATGCCACTTTTGTGCACATTAAACAGCTTTCTGGAATACGTGTAGATTAGTTATTATAATTTAATACCCAAACAAATTATTACTCTACCCCCTGCATAACTTCATTAACGACAGTTCTAGGTATATTGTTGAACCAAAATGGTTCCAATGATAGATGTGCGGGAAAAAGTCGTTACTAGCTATGGTAGTTACTATGGTAGTTAAGCAGTGAATTACGTAGTTGTACAGGAATAGCACCCCTGGTCGGGATGTTCGAGCAAACCGAGCGATGTCTTGAAAGTGTCATAGAAACACAGGTTTACTCATAGTTGCCTAAAATTACACACTTCCCCTTTAACATTTCACACAACATACTTTTGCACCCAATAACGGCTAGCACTACCTGTTGTTTGAAGATTTTTAACAGATGACAGAAAGAGCCCTGACCCATGCGAATAAGCAGGATTGATGTTGACTGTTCGCTCAGCACTAAATTCCACTTGCTCGTCAGCCGTTTGCTCTCACCTGCTGCTGACTCTGCTCCTCCAGGTTCAGCTTCACCTCCAGGGACTGTCGCGCCTCCAGAAAGGCCTTACGGTGTTTGCGGTCAGCCATGTAATACGACATGACACCCACTGTGATGGTACATATGTAGATCACAATGTTGGCCAGCAACTGAAAAACACAACAGCACAATCAATCATCTGCAGAACACTCAAGTTCTCACATAAAGCTTCTTTATTCATCGGCTATAACAGGAATAGACCCAACGTCTAAGTTGTATATTTCTTTTACTTTCTAGATGTCACATGTAGCATCTGTTTAGTTTCACTTTCACATCTGAAAGTGAAAGTGGAGAATTAACAGTAATAAAAAAAAGACTTAAATATTGATCAGTTTTTTTTTTTTACCAACACCTATCAAATCACTTCTGAAGACATGGATTTAACCACTGGAGGTTTAAGGATTACTTTTATGCTGCTTTTATATGCTTTTTGGACCTTCAGATTTCTGATCACCATTCACTTGCACTGAATGGACCAACAGAGCTGAGATATTCTTCAAAAAATCTTCTTTGTATTCTGCTGAAGAAAGAAAGTCATACACATCTGGGATGGCATGAGGGTGAGTAAATGATGAGAGAATTTTCATTTTTGGGTGAACTATCCCTTTAATACTACTGGGTGGCGTTCATGAAACCTGTCAACATATCACAGTAGAATCCATAGAGTAACAATGGTTTTACATCTTAGCATTAAGATTTTAGAATTTTTACACTATTTGCTTGTCAATTAAGCACATTTCCCCCCCAAATTCATATAAACATAATGAAAAATGCAAAGAGGGGAAAAAAGCCAATGATACATTATTTGAATTAGAAAAATATTTATACATCACGGTATAGTATTTTTTATTCTCATAAAAACAATTATTGTATTACAGTAATTTTTACAGTAAATGTACATTTCATAGAAGGGCTCTAGCACCGTAGTGTGTTCATCAGTGTAATGACTCCGGGCGAACACAATACAAAGGTTTCGCCCCTCACACCAGTGTTTATGCTGTATTAACAGTAAATGCGTTAAGACACATTTACGCGTTAAACTTTTTTATTTAATCACATGCATTAATTCTGCAACATTGCAATAATTGTAACATTTGTTTAAAGCAGTTAAATATAAATGTTTGATTAAAAACTTTATTTAAAAAAAATACACACACACACACACACACACACACACACACACACACACATAACAGTAGAGGACACTCTAAACTGTATCACACCATTAGTTTTGGTTCACAGCTTACTAAAGTCACACAAAAATCACCCCAAAACACAATCAAGATTTTATAATCAGTGGCTTCCTAAAAAACACTTTCGACGAGAAAAAAAGGAAATAAATCAATGTCAGTGCTTGGATCTCTGAGTTACCTATAATACAAAATATTACTTGTGAAATATGATCTTGACATCTTTTGTGGACAGATTTTACTACACAAGGATCTGAGCATTATACAGTAAAGCTCCCATGATCACTTGATCTGCAATGTATTCTAACAGTGTCTCTTGAGAATGCAGTTTGTGCCACAAACAGTGTTGCTGAAGCAGCACGGCCTGACACCCACCTGCAGGCCCTTCTGGCCCCTTCTGCCATCTTAATACTGCAACCCCACAACCAAACACACGTTTGTACATACAGTACAGAGCCAACATGCTAGTCACTATTCATGATGTAAATTGGGTGACTCTTTCAGGTCCAGGTCAAACTGCAAACCCAAATCAAATGATAAAAATACAAAATGATGGTTGATTCTGTCAAGAAAATATCCTGGTCCTATTTTTACTCCATATTCAAAAGAAATAAATAAGAAATTATATTTTGCAGATAGAAAATAAAGCATATTTTAGGTTCCTCAAGCTTGCGTTGTGACATTGTTTTTAGGATAATAAAGTACATTATTGCGATGCATTTGAACATTTTACTTTTGAGTTGTTTTTTTTAAAAGTGACTAGAATTAAATTTTTCATTTTTGTAAAAGTTTTTTTTTTTTACTGTATTAAAATATCAAAATATAATATACATTAAATTCAATATTGTGTTCAAGTCTATCTCAGTTTAAATATGGTGCTCAGTTACAAATATTACAACTGCCCCTGGTCTCCGTCTACAGTGCTCGGCAAAAGTCACTTGGATAAAGAATGAATGTACTGATAGTTAAAAGCTATAAGGTCTTTACTGACAGACAATTCTTCTTCAAATCTTCAGACCGTTAAGTTTGTGTTTGATGCTGAAAATGATTGTTGAGCCTGTACAATCTTCTCTTCTTATGTTTCATCACTGGTTTAATCAGGCTTGATCAGAGTCCTCAAGAGGGAATGTGTAAATGAATGAGTCGGCTGACTGGGAGCAGATTTGGGCACATGAAAACATTTATATCAGTGGTTCTCAACTGGTGGGTCACAACCCAAAAATGGGATGCATGGTATGAGGAGAAACATGGTTTCTAATGACCACAATTAATTATGTGAGGTGAATTACTGGCTGCCGAGAGCATGAAAAAAATTGAGGTAGGGCACTTACAATGGATGTGAATGGGGCCAGTCCATAAACATTCAAATACACACTATTTCAAAAGTTTAGCAACAGAAGTAAAACATTATATAGGTCAACAAGATTTTAGCATGATCAAATCGCGTATAGGGTTTACCAGCAATGCACGGTCATGGCAACAAAGTTGTAATATTGGATAAAGTTTTAGACTGAAAAGTTTAGTAAGCAATTATAAATTGTGGCTATACTTTTAAAACTTTTGAAAGTGTGTATTTTGAGGTTTATGGACTGACCCCATTCAATTCCATTGTAAGTGCCTTCCTGTTACCACGATTTTTGCATTTTCTAATTAGCCACAAATGCTGATTGAGCTTAGCTTGTATTGAACCTGGAGCTTTCCTTTAATTTGTGATTTTAAGGACATTACCAGACAGCACACGTACATCTCCGAGATGTCTTTTAAAGAGTGTTTCATCTGGAAAGCATCAAAATCTAATTAACATCTAAAAAACACCTTAAAAACATCAGATTTACAAACATATTAAATCATAAACATATCAGACATCTGCTGAATGTTTTATTGACATCAGAGACAAACTTATTGACATCTGTCTTATAGACGTATATTGCACATAAGCAAACAATCTAAAAAACATGTCTTCCAGATGTAAAAACACACATCAAATAGACGTCTGGGTGATGTACTGTCCGTGTGCTATCAGGGAAGGCTACTTTATGGTCGCCACCAGATGTCCAAAGTAAAATCTACACCCTGAAGCAAAACCAGCTGAGATTTGCCATTGATGGCACACGTACATCACCCAGATGTCTATTTGATGTGTGTGTTTACATCTGGAAGATGTACATTTTTTACATAGTTTGCTCTTCTGCAATACATCTATAAGACGTTTCCATTTGGATGTCAATAAGCCATTCAGCAGATGTCTTTGAGATGTTTTGCAGATGCTAATTAGAATGTGATCCCAGATAGCACAAGTACCTCTCCGAGATGCCTATTTTAGATCTTTTCATCCGGAAAGCATCCCAATCTAATCAACATCTTCTAAACATCTCAAAGACATCTGCTGAATGTCTTATTGACATCCGAGAGGAAATGTTTTATAGACGTATCACAGACGAGCAAACAACCTTAAAAATAGTAGTCTGGGTGATGTACTTGTGCTCTTAGGGATGCTTTCCAGATGAAAAGATCTAAAACAGACATCTCTGAGATGCATGTATGTGTGCTATCTGGGACTGTGCCTTTAGAAAGCCTTAAACTGCTGCCATGTTGCTCCCTACCAACATTTATCTCACCTGTCTTCCAAGAGCCACCCCCTGAATGTCCTCCTGCTGTTGCTGGGCGATGGTGACGCCCAGCACCAGGGTGTGCACCCCGCAGGACACAGCTGTGATGAGCACTATAGGGGTCAGCCTCAGCGGCAGAGTCAGGAAGAAGGAAAAGCTAAAAAAGGCCTGCCACCCCACTGTGTCACTGGGCTGATGGAAGCGGGCAAAGTTCAGTCCTAGGTAACAGAAGATCTGGGCCGCAATGAGCACCCAGAGGGCGAAGGGCACCAGCCGGCGAGACACACGGTCTGGCAGCAGGCCGTACCGGCACAGTACGTACAGCAGGACGTCTGCCACCAGGCACACCGATGCAACGGCAACAGATGCCAATTTATCGCTGGAATAAAGCACAGTGCACATCACGATGACATAGCAGTCGAAGAGGGCTGCAAAAACCACCAGCACCAGTAGGGTCTCGTGTCGCTGGCGGCGGAAATAGGTCTGATAGAGGTTTTCCAGAGATTCAGGTGCGAAGGTCAGCCGCATGAACCGTGGCAAGCACAGGCAGCAGCCAGAACTGCGCACGGTCACCTCGTGTGTGCGCCCTACTGCCTGGCCGGGGTCAGAGGGCAGGGTGACCGAACAGTCGGCCGAATATTCCGCGGAATACTCCGGCTCAGAAAAGGCCCGGTTGCGAGGCATTGTGGGATTCGATTGTAAAAGATACTAAACTATAATACACTCTTTAACGCAATGGATGTTCAAAACACATCGTGCTACGTTGCATGAATGCTTCGAAAATGCGTCCAACAATGTCCATACCTGAGATGTACAAAGATCAGACCTGATTGTCATGCGCTGCATGTTGAGACGTGGAATCAGATCTTGCATGCATGTTTACATCATGCCATCACAGTCTCTGGTGTCTCCTAGAGACTCTTTGGCACTCTCAAAAATATGCTTCCTGCTACACGCTTTTGATTTTTTGGTGTCTGCAAAGACAGGTCATAGCACGTGGACATGAAGGCGACGGTAAGAGGCTGCGTACACATCAATCAGCCTCTGTCCGAGTGTCCACCAGCGCTCACTCGGGGTTTCCATGGTGAGTACTCGCATGCATGAAGAACATCAGGACTCAGGAAGGAAGCAAACCCCCACTGAACGAGATTTCCCCCCTAAATCAGCATGACACACATTGAACACGAAAATAAAACCCCAGTACACGAAAAAGACATTAGCGCTAATATATAGCGCACATCTTGGCCTGATAATGCCCTATCTTTACATACAGGGATCACGAAGGACATACATGTTGCGCTTCTCATGCCGTATGAAATATGGACATGAAGATCACAATCCACGGCTGCTGTCCTCTGTTATTGTTATAAGCAGTATATATCGCTACGAAGCGCTGTAAAATCAATACAACACATACAAAACACAATTGTAATCTCCAGACTGTCCATCTCTTATGGAAATGCAGCACATTGTTCATATAACATTATCCGTTTAGTTTGGAATCCGTTCAGGGGCTCCTTCAAAGATGTGGAGTGTGAAAAAGATATATCTCAGACGCGCGGAGAAAAACGCATGAATATCCACTCTTCGAATCCTTTTCCACCCAAAGTCATAAATAATCACGCGACACTTCCTGTTTTATAGAGGAACGCTGGAGACACCGGTACAACCTTTAGTTCTGATGCCGAAAAACGATTTGATGTGGACAACCCTGACTTTTCATTGTGTGTTTATACGCAGAGAGATTCAGTCGTCCTCACTTTCTAAATGCAAGCGAACAGTGATGCCCGAATCGCGAGCGAATCGTTTTTTTGGGCTGCTCATTTAAATGATTCGTTCGAACCGATTCGCAAAGCGCGATGTGAACCCATTCGGATTGGAAGCGAAAAGTTTGAGTAAAACTGACATTTTGAAAACAAATATTAGGCAAAAAAAGTGACTGTGTGGACCTTATTCTGAGTAGCGCCATATATTTGAGTTTTGACAGGAATGAAATCGGCTATGAGGTAGATTCTTCAATGCTGCTGTTTATATTGATGTAAATCATTCAGATGACCAAACCTTGATCCTTTTAAAACATTTTCAGTCGTCAGAAACTCCAGAAGACACCAGTTGTCTGACAGCTTTATACAGTGCATACCAAAGACAATAAGACTATCCCCCACAGCTTTGTTTTCATTCGTGTAAAAAATTAAAGCTGAAATATGTACAATTTTCAGTGTTAAAATACTTTCTTCTGTCCCAGTTTAATATGCAGAGACAACTATAAGTAAGCCATTCATAGGTACATTTTCTCGTAAACTGTAAACACTGTGTTTCTGTGGCACTATAAAATTCCTGTTTTTGTTTTGAGCAACCCATTAGACCCGCCCCAACAATGATACTCAACCAATGCCGTGAGTACTCATCTGCAACACTTCTATAAGATGCATATCAATAAGTTTGCCTCAGATGTCAATGAGACATTCAGCAAATGTCTTTGATTTTGAATATTTGTAAATCTGATCTTTTTAAGATGTATGTTAATTAGATTGTGATTCTTTCCAGATGAAAAGATATAAAACAGACATCTCTGAGATGTACGTGTGCTATCAGGGGCTACTCTAAATATAGGTTGATGATGTATGTAATCCTTAACAGAGTGATAAAACGTCAGTATTAAGCAAACTATTTATTTTCCTATGAAATTTAGGAAAAATAACGCCTCACGGGGACTTCTGGGAATACTTGGTCGATGACTCAAATGAATCGATTCATTTAAACAAATCGACCGATTGAACCGAATTGCTTAAATGAATCAGACTACTCAACATTAAATTAAAATGTCCAATCCTACTATGAAAAAGGTTATTTATATATATATATATATATATATATAGAACATGCTGACGTTCCAGGCTAAGCGTCCAATCACTCTACCTAATTAATATTCATTAAGAAAGCCTTGCCCATATTAGGATTGGTAGTTTTGCGCTTCTGTCACCCCCTCTTTTTTACTCCCCCTTCCGTGGGGATGGTTAGTGGAGCAAAGACACAGATATGCAGCAGTCTTATCTTATTGCAAACCTAATATCAAGTTTTTATTAATACATTATGCAGCACTATGTGAATAAGTAATTAAAGTACATCTTTTGTACTGTTACAATTTGTTCTCTACAAAACTGGCAATACTCTAATATTCTAGTAAGCAATGCTTTTGTGGCACAGCTGTATATAGCACACATGCACATTTGTTTTTTATCCTTGTGGGCATTTTCCATTGACTTCTTGTGGTTTTACAACAAGTATATTTATTATCCCCTAGCCCCCTTAATCTAATGCTCAAACAAACCTTTCTGCATTTTCTTTTTTATTAAGAAATGTTTTATATGCTTATTAAACTGTATTCAATGGTGAAAGACAGAGATCTCCAAAAACGGTTGGTCAAATTTACTATCAAATAACATATTTCAAAACAGCCAAAATAAACTATCGATCGCATGAGACCTATAAACATTTATTTATTCATTAATTTAATTTTTTTGGTTTGTTCATATTGTTTCTAGGGGTGTATTCAGAACATTTACTAAAGTTTGTCTACTTTAAGAATATAAATGTCAATCAATAAAATATTCATGTTGGAGTATATTTAGACAATACAGTATATATATATATATATATATATATATATATATATATATATATATATATATATATGTGTGTGTGTGTGTGTGTGAGTTTGTGTTGTCAGTTGATAACATTTTATAATCACGATTAATTGCATAATATTTTATAGTCAATCGCGTTTAATTGCAGATTTTGAAAGTGCTGAAATTTGACACTATATACTTCTTTTCCTATCCTGTTAGCGGCTCGTGGTTCAAAGCCAGTACGTTTTTGACTGTTGGTGGTACCTGGGCATAAGACAATGGGTGAATGACCAATGGGTGGCTCCGGCCCATCCAGAACCACCTGTGGTTACACCAGTGTTCCAAAAAACACCATTTTTCAGGCTGGTCCAGTTAATGTGCATTTGTTCTTGAGTTAACCGACAGGTGATGTGTGGATCTAAAAGGTGATTGGCTCATTTACCTGTAAGGCGGAACTTCTTTTTCTACACCTGCCAGTTTCCAGTGTTCCATTGTTGACATTATTTGTATTCTTCTAAGAGCCATAGTTTTTAACAGTAAGAGATAAAAACAAATCTGCATAAAGTTTAACAAAAATGTATGTGTTATGAGAATTATATAATATTTTTAAGAAATAGGGATTGTATGTTTTATTAAAGCTGGTTTGAAACAATAATGATAGTAAAAAATTACAATTGGACTGAAAATGTTTTTCTTCAGGTTTATACATTCAGTAGAATATAGAAAAAAGACACTGTTAACTTGATACAAAGTCAACATATTTCAGACAATATTTGAACTATTTCTTTTGGTTTTAATACGATGACAATATAAAAGCCAATTCATTCATTTCACAAACAGCATGTTGTCTTTATAATATCATGCTTAGGGGATCATCGTATCTGGGGGTACTTGGCATCAACAAGTTTTAAAAACTCGGAAGTAAATGACCTTAACAAATGCAATGAAAAATGACATTAAATTCAACAGGTCAGTACATGCAATTTTATGTAGTGAAATACAGTAATAAAAAAATTAATATAAAAAAGTAGGTTGGAAGCTATAACATTCCATCAGTTAATACGCTTATGAACTGTATCCCGTTCTGGAACATTTAAAACATTGTCAATGTACAGTGATTTTCTGACAACCACAGCTGGAAGGTTTTTTTGTATACATTTTTTTAATACCGTACATTTCCCAGTATTTTATGTTTTACAGTGTACTGTTATAACTGACAATGTCTGATGCCGAATGCCTCCATTGACAGCACCTCAGGGTCATATTGATTATTCCACTGAAACCCTGCATTGAACAAG
Source organism: Xyrauchen texanus (assembly GCF_025860055.1). Taxonomy (NCBI): domain Eukaryota; kingdom Metazoa; phylum Chordata; class Actinopteri; order Cypriniformes; family Catostomidae; genus Xyrauchen; species Xyrauchen texanus. The sequence continues at coordinate 39,109,493 of NC_068290.1, forward strand.
TAATCAATAATCAGACATCAGACCTTTATAAAGCATATAGAAGCCATCACCATCACATCATCATGACAAACACATCACATCAGTACACCCTACTCAACCATGAATGACATCACATCCTTGTCCAGGCTCATTATTATTGACTAAACTTTTCCTGTAAACAGTTATGAGAGGGCAGATTTTCACACCCAAAAGCTGCTAAAGGAACTGTGCTCTTGAACACTATTTGCGGTAATTAATATATACTGTATTCCCAGGCTGTTGTTGCTAAGTACACAAAGAGAACACAAGGGAAGACAGAGAGCATGGTAATTATTAAATTCGCTCTGCCTCAGAGGTTCATAGGGGAACAATTAAGGAATACTTCATTATACTTGTGGAAGTTTGGGACTTTAAAGCTTCAAGGGAAAAGAGAGTGAAGAGACTGACCTTCTAGCAGCTTTGTTTGTCATTTTTACTCCCGCCTCACATCCATTAGAGGTATTGTCCTAATATGTTTTCAAACTCATGTTCAAAGCCATTGGAAGGAAACTTCTATTAGTCATTTTTATTCATCTGTTTTACTGTATATTAAATATTTAAAGCTAGAAGATTGCCAAAAGCTACAGTGCAAAAAGGTCCCTTGGAGGGTAAAAATTGGGAATCTAAAGAGTTTTAGTTAGCGTTAAATTTTTCTTTCAGCTGAATACCCACCCACAGGAAAATCACAACTGAGCTCTCATCAATATTGTGATTGTTTCTCCTATACAGCAATGAGATTAAAAGAACAGTTCACCCAAAACCTTTCCTTGCAATGGTGCCTAGAGCCTTCAAGCTTCAAAAAGGATGCAAAACAAGCCTGGATCAGTTACATTAGGGGGGCAATAAAATATAATGCAGGGGCGGAGGGCTGTATTCTCTTGATGGGGGAGGGGGTTTGCACATGTTTCCAGAGCCAGCACATTTCTTTAGGGTCAGGGTTAGGGTTAGCGGCATGATGATACAATTCGACCCTTTGCTTCACTTGCGCCTGAGAGGGGCTCACCAGCACCCCCTTGATCTGGCCCTGATGCAAAAGGATGTTAAATGTATCATACAATTAGTCCAAGTCTTCTGAAGCCATATGATAGCTTTGTGTTAGAGGAATAGATCTAATTGTATGTAGTTGTTCACTGAAAATCTTAACATTTTCCCTAACTGGTGCATTCATGAGTGTTCTTGAAAGGCCTTGTTCAGACTGCCACTAAAAATCCTATTTTTTGCATATCCAGATTGTATCTAGATGAGATTTTGATAGTCTGGATGCGTCTGAGTCCGGACGCTCTGGATACTATATTCTGATTTCAAATGGTCTTTTGCGTCACTCTCAACGATGATGTCAAAAATCGGTGACTGCAGCATGGAACATCACAATATGTATCCGTCTGCTCCGTCACAGATTAATTCTTGTGCGACGGAGGAGTTCTGCTCCGCGACTGGACAGGGCGCTTATTTGGAGAGCGAGATGATACACCTCTATTTTTCCCAAATCTGTTTTGAAAGCATCGTCACGTGCATCCCATGCAGTTCACGAAACGAGTCTTAATAATTAATTCACTAATCAGACTGATCCAGTTCTCAGGTTCAATTCACTGACTCAATGACCCGGCCATAGTGATTCTTTAGTTAAGAGCTCACCTGAGGGGAAGATTAACAGCCAATAATGACTATAATCATTATTCAATCTTTTCCTCAGTCAAAGCTATTGTATGACTTCACTATACTTAGAATACATTGCACAAGTCATATAAAACACTTTTGATACTTTTATGGTGCCTTTTTGAAGCTTTGTGAGGATCTGAAGTCCTCATTCATTGTAACTGCATCGAAATATTTACATTTTTGTTCCACAGAAGACAAAATTTTTCAACTGTTTCAGAAGAGATCTCAAACTCATCGCCAACATACCACAAGTCGGATATTTCAATACGAACTCATCAAATTCTTTCAAGACTTATTATCTGAGCTGCGCAATCCACAACATCATGCCTCAGGAATTTCCAATGGGCTTTTAGAGAAATGAATGTCTGTGGTTACCATTACATTTATATTTAGCCATTTAGCAGAAACCTTTTTCCCAAAGCAACTTACAAATAAGGAACATAACAAGCAACTTGTCATCCAATAGTCTATCTGCAGTATCGCACTGCCAAGTTCTCAGAATAGCTGGAGTAGTATAGAAGCTAGCGTAGAAGGTTTTTTTAAAATGTGTATTTATTTAATTATTATTAGTGGTAAGTGCAAATAAGGCCCAAACCTACTCTACATAAATACGCAAACTAGAATTTCATGCATCACTGCACTGTAAATCGTGTCAGCGCGCAATTCGTAACCTAACGCAAGTACGCGCTGTGTTCTCAGTGTTGCCTCAAGGGGCGCTACAGCAGATTTTCTTTTTTCAATGAACAACTGTCATGGTGGAGCAGCAATTTGGGGAGAGTCTTGCCAAACAAGTTAGATTATACACACATATTTTTCTGTCTTCTTTTTAGAAAATACAGAAGCAAATTCCTCAACTGTGAACAAGTAGACTCCACCACATCTGGTTTCATGGCTTTCAGGCCATTGTGGTCCAAGGTTTGTAACCGCCAGAGCAACTCACAAACACACTTAATGTATGTGCAACGGGACCATGTGTTGGCCATGCGTTGGTGAAGTGCTTGCGTTTGCATACTTGCGTGAAGTATGTTTGGGTCTTTAGTGTGGATTGGTTAAGTGCTTTCTAAACATGTGTTTTCAGCTGGTTCTTGAATGTTGAGATGGTACTAGCAGATGATCAGAGAAAGTGAATGATCGTAAAATAGACTTTATGCCTCTTTGTGATGGGACCACTAGGCCCCACTCATTCATTGACCACAGAGAGCGAGTTGGGACATAGAACTGGAGGAGTGAATTAAAGTAAGAGCATACTGTTCCACAGGCTGTCCTGAAGGCGATATTCAAAGCCTTGAATTTAATGCGGACAGCTACAGGTGGATTGAACTAGTGGATTGAAATCATGAGTGGGGTGACGTAAGCCCTCTTTGGCTGATTGAAGACCAGAAGCGCAGCTTCTTTCTGGATATTTTGCAGTGATTTAATTGAACCAGCTGGGAGGCAGGCCAACAGGGCATTACAGTAGTCCAGTCATGAAATGACTAGAACTAGGACCAGGATAAGTGAAGTAATATTAGACAGGAAAGGTATGATATTCTTGATGATGTAAAGCGCAAACCTGCAAGACCAGGTGGTTGATAAGATGTGGGCGGTGAACTTAAGCTGGCCATCCCAGATTCTGAGTGGTCCTGGTTGGCATTAGTATAGTTGAATCAAGATGAATAGTGAGGTTGTGATCAAAGGACAGACGGACTGGGATTACAAGGGGTTCTGTCTTGACAAGGTTGAGCTGAAGGTGACGTTCATGCCAAGATCTCCGAGAGGCAGGCAGAGATACAAGCTGAGACAGTAGGGTCATCAGGCTGGAACGACAGGTAGAGCTGCATGTCATCTGCATAGCAGTGGTAAGAAAAGGCATGTGCCTCAATGAATGGTCCGAGTGATGTTGTGTACATCAAGAAGAGGAGGGGTCCAAGCATTGATCCCTGAGGAACACCGGTGGTCAGCTGGTGTGACTTGGACACCTCTGCTTTCCAGGTTACCTTGAAGGATCTGCCAGTGAGGTTTGACTCAACTCATCCAAGCGCAGTTCATGATGCCCAAGTCAGAGAGGGTGGACAGGAGGATCTTGTGGTTCAAGGTGTCAACTCATTATTGGAAGAGACATTTTATTCTACAAAATAAATGACACACAGACACCTCAATCTTGAATTTTGAAGACACTGCATTTAAGTTGCTATCGAGGTTGCTACATGGACTACAATGGTTGTAAACTCACATCTTTGTAGTATTTGTAGTCCTCAAATACCACAAGGATGTGAGTTTACAACCATTGTAGTCAAGCACGCTTGTTGTTAGCAACATGCTTTTAAAAAAAAAAAAACAGCAGCTTCAAATTAACGTTGGAGGTACGACTGTGCGTTATGTATGTTGTATAACACACATAAAAGTATTTTCAAGTAATACTAACACCAGACCTTAGTTTATTCATACATTTAAAGCTTATATTCTAATAAACAGTAGGAAATTCCTGCGAGAACCCATGGCTTGAAAATGCTAATTGTCTTCTGGGTTTTAAGACTACAAACTGAACAGCTTTATCAAGTAAGTTTGAATATCTGCTGGTTAAAATACTTGAACAGAATCTAAGAGCAACAATTTGTTTAGTGGTTAATACAGGAAATTTGTTTCCAAAATATTTACCATAAAAAAAAAAACAATACAATAATTTTACAAGATGTAAAATAGCTATTGTAATATTATAAAAGGATTGACCACATTGTTTCTGGTTAAGTTTGAACCAAAATAATAAATTGGTTTGATGTAGTCACTTTTTATACCTATAGTAAGGTGTTAATACATGTTAAAAATGTAAAATGTAAATGGTGCCTAAGTCTAAATCTAAAAGTGATACAAAACATTTAGAATTTTTTTTATTTGACGCCAAACCTGGTTTGAATTTTTATTATTAACTCGCCATTTGCATAAATAATAATTTTCGTATAATAATAGGCCTATATTGTATTAAAACCACGTGTCAATGCACCTATAGAGGTGTTTTCAAAGCTTGCTTTGTGTTTGCAGTTTTTCAGCTCCCTAATAGAGCATTTGAAACTTTGGGATGTCTTGAATATTCAAGGATTTACATATAATGTTCCATATAATTTCAATATAATCTTTTAATAAATTTAATATATTTAATTTTAATGGATTTATATAATTAAACATGTAAAGTGTATATATTTTTATTATTTTATTATTTATTATTGTTATTTAATTATTTCAATTTTGAAGCAGAAGTAACCACTTTTCACCCGTGCGTTATTACTACTTTAAAAACAAAAACAACAACAATTGAATGCGTCATTACTACACTTATTACGGTCAGAGACCTTCTATCAAGGTCAACAATTTAACAAAGCAATGCACAACTCGTTTTTCTCATAGACATTTTATGGGCGGTAAACTGCCGAGGATACAAGAGGACGATTTTTTTTAATGGATGTCTATGGAGGAGATGCTTCAGTACCTTGAATAAACTGATTTTGAAAGGAAACAGCTCATCATTTAATGAATTGACCACCTCTCCGCTAATCTTCAACATGTTTTACACTAAACAATTATTTTGGAGTTAACTATGTGTGGAGTTTACTACGATAAAATGTATGTTTTATTAGAAGACACTCACAATTTTGCGACAGGCAGGTGTCCGTTTACAGCTCTCCCCATTCATTTGTATGGTATCCGCTAACGGTGACTTGCTGTCGTAACACGCTAGTTGACGATCGTACAAAGGGGCAACAGCCTAATCATACTGTGCAAGTAACAACCAGAGGCACCTTTCTCCCATCGCGCTAGTTGACCGTGACGCTCTCACCTAGGGTAAAATTTATATTATTGAACATAAACAAAATGTACATCTATAATGGGATTATATTCATAAAGGAAAACAATACAACAAATAACAGAGCGCACATATAAAATTAAGAAATAATAAAAAATTAAAATAAAATGGAGAGAGGGGTATTTTATCATCATAAGGAGTTTGCAGGCTTGTTTAGTCTTCATACATTTCAGTGATGGAAAATAGTTACAAAACAAATCACTTTTAAATACAGAGAAATACGTTTTTTTGCTTTATACATTTACATTTATGTAGAAAGGATTTACCCAGAATCAACATAATAAAGAATTCTACTTTTTTGTCATCCAAAAACATTCCAAATACATCATGGGTCCTAGAGAAGGTAGGCAGTGATTGGATTTCTGTCTCCAACCAATAGGACATATTTTCCCAGGAAATATTCGACTGCATACAATAAAAACAGAGATGATCAGTTGTTTCTATGTCAATTTGACAAAAAGTAAAAGTATTGTAGTCAAAGTTAAATCGAAGTCTTAAAAATTTTAACTTGAAGGATATATACCATTAAATAAATTACCATTAAATATATACCATTAAATAAATTGTCGCACTACATGGTAGTGTGACAATAAAGTGATTTGATTTGAAATATTTTAAAGTGAGTTTTTTTTGCAGTTGTTTTATCATATAAACGTGTAATATATCATTACGATATAAAAGCGTAGGATATAATTTAGAATTAAAGGAAGAACGAATATGTTTGTTGGGAAGCGTTGTCATGAGGTCGTTACCATCAAAGAGAAGGGATTTGAGTTCACATACGCCATCTAGCGAGTGAACAAAAGTATTTTATATTAAGTGAATTACATTTTTTGGAATGGCATTTATAATACGTTCAAATTGCTTGCGTTCAGGTTGTATTTAGAACAAAAATCTTAAAAAATTAACAGATTACCATCCTCATCCATTAAGTGAACTTTCGAGCCAATCAATAATACATAGAGACTGCGCGGTGGTTGTTTTAATGGAACAGATCAGAATCTCTGATTACTGTAGAGCGAATGACGCCTAGAGCGGACGCGTGACTCCGTCGCGCAGGACATGACGCTGTGCTGACGTGTAGCTAGGGCAACGAGGAAGTAGATGGTGGCTGTTTGACTAATGCAGTGAGTTTATCCAGTGGCATGTCTACTGAACACTGGAAATACTGCAAAAAGAGACTATAGCGCGACAGACACACAGGTGCAGTGACTTAAACCACCACTCGTGCTTTAAAATAACTTATAACTGCATTTAAACTGTGAGAGGAGTGCGAGCTGCACAGCGAACAATAGAGACAGATATATTGATATTGGCATAGAGCTGAATTAACCCTTCTATCGTCTAAAAGAGAGTCGGTCCGCTCTGTTATGTTCAAACGCAAGTACTGTATAAAGTGTTTTGTTGACGGGGGTTGTGATTATCTCAATCTGCCAAAGATCTAAAAGCATGTAGACACAGAGACTTGAGTGTTTATATTGTTTACAACAGTGGTGCATGAAGCCGGTTTTTCGGGTCTGTGTCAGTCCCTTTTCAACTCTGTAACTTCTCTGTTACTGTGAATATGCTTGTGTTGTATTTTAAGGAACCATTTTTAAATGGTTTTTATTATTTATTAAATTGAATTATTAATTCATGGACTTGTTTGCCCCCTCATTCAACTTGATTGTTTACATTATGGCAAGAAAATAAACAGGATTTGGTTGTGTATTGGTTTTGTGGAATTGTGTGTAACACCTTTCATTTACTTTCAGAGAAGCATGGGTAAACGAAGAGCGCCTGAGCTGTACAGAGCACCATTCCCTCTGTATACTGTTAACATTGACCCCAAGACTGGTCTGATCATCACTGCAGGAGGAGGCGGGGCGTCCAAGACCGGGATCAAGAATGGAGTGGTACGAGCAATAACTTTCTTTTTAAATATCAGCTACCAGGGGTTTTTCCTGGCTCAAAAATTGGAGTTTTAAACAATTAAAACAATGTGATATTTTTGTGTCTATCATAATGATAGTGATTATCTGACTATCATAATGATAGTCAGATTTTTATGTTTGCCTTCAATGTCCAAATACTTTAGTTGGCCACTGTATGGAGGGACTGCGTGCTATTTAGTTGTTGGCCACATAATTGTTACTCTTTGGTTGCAGCATTTCCTGAGTTTGGAGCTGGTCAGTGGTAAGCACAGTGCCACCTTGCTGCACACTCATGACACGGACACACGAGCCACCATGAACATGTCTCTGGGTGGTGATGTGATCGCTGCAGGGCAAGATGGTAACTGCAGCTTGATGAAGTTTGGACAACGTGCACCCAAGCAGACGAAAAGTCCTGCTGATAAAGATGGTCAGTGCAGACTTAAATTCTCAATGACCTTAAAGGAATAGTTCACTCACCCTTTTGTCATTCCAACCCAGTATTATTGTCTGTCTTCCATGAAACACAAAAGGAGATGTTAGGCAAAATCTCTGAGCTCTTTCCCATACAATGAAAGTGGATGGTGATTTAATGTCAAGTTCCAAAAAGATATAAATGCACCATAAAGGCAGTCCAAAAGATGAGAGTAAATAATGACAGAGTTTTTTCATTGTTGTGAACTATCCCTTTAAAAATCAACATATTGATAAATCTGTTATTGTCTTTAATGTTTAAGGTTGTGTATGGTGATCATAACTGCACCCAAAAAATAGCTCTTTGGCTGAAATCGATTCAGATGTGGAAGTTTAAATTCATTTTCTTAACCTAAAATTACTATGTAATCTCAACACAAACAATTTGTGTAGAAAGAACTTTGTTGAATTGGGTAAACCCAATGAAATTAGATGTGTCAGTTAGAGGACGACCGATAGTGGATTTTACTGATAACTAAGGTGGAAATATCAATATATATTTCACCAGATGAGGTTTAAAGAGGAATAAGGTTTATTATTATTATTATTCACAACAAGATATGAAGTTAGAGACACAATATATGTGCTGATGGGGTATGTTAATCAATATATCGGCCTACCTCTAGTGTCAATTTAACTCAAATAAATCTCTTATTTCTTTGCACATGAAGAAATTGTTAATGTATTAGGAAGAAGGAAATAACAGTACACACAGTAGTCCAGCAACAATGGATGGCATGTCCACATTGGCAATCACATTTTCTCCAAAAATACAGAATCAAACCAACTGTACATACAGTGCATAGTGAATAAGGGATCTGTAGAGTGGTTAATATATGAGCGCTCCACAGAATGCTGGATCTGCCCAAGTTGTGTGAGGTTAGTTTATTACATCTGTTTAAACAAGATATGCACATGTTTGCAGATGGTATAAATGATATCAGTTTTATTGATATTTGCCTTTTTATCATTAGACAAGACAGTGAGAGAGGGAGAATTAATTTAAGATTATGAGCTCATATCGGCCAAAGGGGAAAATTTATCAGCCTGTGCGATATATCTGTCGACCAATAGTTTGCACAGCATTTGCTCAACGAAGCGAGCGATCAATTTGACGTGCAATTTGATCTGTCCTCATCATTAGCTCAAGCTCCACTCTTCATAATGATAACCCCCAAAATGCCAACATAACAGCAACTCTTCTAAATCTCATCATAACAAAACATTAAACATGAGTATCCCTTTTATATTCATCTTGCATAAAAACACATCAAATTACACTTAAATTTACCATTTTCTCTCTTTATCGAGTCCCATGCAGAGCATCCTGGGAAATGGAAATCCCCTGCCCAGTTTCATCAATACTACCTTAACACTACAAAATGTATTCATGTTGTTCCGACTCTAAAAGATTAAGTAAACTTCCATTTTACTAATTCAAATGTGTAGAGCGCAATGAAATTAAGTTGTGATGAAACGTTCTAGAATTGTTGCTGTAGTTCATTTGAATTCAGTACATTTTTAGTGTATGCATGTAATATCAGATATTGGGAATGTTTGTGACGAGACAATGATCAACAGGTGCTGGAGAAAAGAGTGCAGCCAGGAGGAGAAGAGGGAAAGGGCAAAATAAAGATGGAGGAGCAGGAGGAGATGCAGCTGAGATGGAGGAGACTCCTCAGATCTCAGTGGAGGATGTGGATGTGGTACAGGCAGATTTCAGTGCTCAGGACCCGTGTGTGAAGTGTGTGCGCTTCAGCTCTGACCTCACACTTCTGCTTAGCGGAGGGGCAGATGGCTACATCAGAGTGTGGGAGGTGAGTCTGGGCAGACTTTTGCTCTGTTTCAAAACTTAGTGAGCGTCCTACGTAGGAGGAGGATTAAGGCATTATAGTTGCACTCCTGACATGAAGGCTGTTCTAAAAGGCATGCAGTGTAATTATGCTGCCTTCTAAGAAACACATTGTGGTCAAAAGTATGTGGACACCCCTTATTAATTATTGAGTTCAGGTGTTTCAGCCATTTCAAAAATTGCTGAAATCCAGCCCATAGCATGAACTCTCCATAGACAAATATTTGTAGGACAATAGGTCATACTGAAGAGCTCAGTATCTTCAAGGCACTGTCAACTCCATATAATGCCCATAGTTTGGAATGGGATGTTCAATAAACTCATAAAGGTGTCATGTTCAGGTGTCCACATACATTTGGCCATATAGTGTACCTACAGTGGCAAGAAAAATTATGTGAACTCTTTGGAAGAAGATGGATTTCTGCATTAATTGGTCATAAAATGTGATCTCATCTTCATCAGTCACAAGTACAAACAAACACAATGTGCTTCAGCTAACAACACACAAACAATAATACTCTTTCATGTCTTTATTGAACACATCCCATTAAACATTCACACTGCTGTGGAAAAAGTAAGTCAACCCTTGGATTTAATAACTGGTTGATCCTCCTTTTGCAGCAATAACCTCAACCGAGTGTTTCTGGTAGCTTTGGATTAGACCTGCTCAACATTCAGAAGGAATTTTGGACCATTCTTCCTTACAGAACTGCTTCAGCTCAGCCATATTCTTAGGATGTCTGGTGTGAATGGCTCTCTTGACATCATTCCACAGCACTCTATTGGGTTAAGATCTGGGCTCTGACTGGGCCTCTCCAAAAGCTGGATTTTCATTTTTTGTAAGCCATTCTGCTGTGGGCTTCGATGTTAAGGGTCATTGTCCTGCTGCATCACCAACTTCTACTGAGCCTCAGCTGGCACAGAGCCCCCCCGACATTATCCTGTTGGATATCTTGATAAAATTAGGAATACATTTTTTTCCTTTATGATGGCAAGCGGTCCATGCTCCGAAGCAGCAAAGCAAACCCAAATCATTTTCAAACAGTATCAAAGCAATTCAAGCTTAGTTGTATCAGTCCACAAAACATTTTCCCAGTAGTTTTGTAGAGTGTCACAGGTGGTCTTTGGCAAACTTCAAGCACGCAGCAATGTTTTTTGTTGGAAAGCAGCGGCTTCCCTCAGGACACCATGCCTGTTTAATATTTTCCAGATAGTAGACTCATGAACACCGATGGTAACCAGTTCCAATGATTCCTTCATGTCTTTATCTGTCACTATAGGGTTCACTTTTACCTCATTGAGCATTCTGTGGTGTGCCCTTTGAGTCATCTTGTCAGGACGGCCACTTCTAGGGAGAGTATTCACAGTACTAAATTATCTCCATTTATAGACTATTTGTCTAACTGTGTACAGATGAAATTCTTGATCGTTGGTCCTCTAAGATCTCTTTTTTGCAAGGCAGCAAATGCTTCTTATGAATGGCAAACTCAAAATGTTTGAGTGCTTTTTATAAGTCAAAGTAGCTCCAACGCACACCTCCAATCTCGTTTCATGATTTGGATGCCAGGTTTCCCAACCCCTGACTCTTAATTAGCTTTTGTTTGCATCAGTAGCCTAGGGGTTCACATACGTTTTCCAACCCACACTGTGAATGTTTGAATGATATATTCAAAATGTACAAGAACGATTCAATACTTTTTGTGTCATTAGTTAAAACAGATTGAGTTTGTTCATTATTGTAACTTAGATTAAACTAGATTTTCAGACAAATATATTAATAAATGCAGGTAATTCCAAAGGGTTCACATAATCTTTCTTACCACTGTATACTTCTAGGGTATCTTCGCATTGCAAATAACTTTTGCAGCGAAGGCAATCCTACTGTAAAATGCATTGCGACAAACTTGATGAAAAAAGTGTGCATTGTAAATGTATTTCATTCAATACTAAAAGATATTGATAAAAATCATTACATCTAATAAAAATTTACTATTTTACCCAATATGTACGTGTACTATGTATTATTATCCTAATTATTGTATCATAGCATTAACAACATGCTAACACCAAACTCTATTGAAATCAATTGAGTCAAGTCTCTTGTGCACATCATGTGGGGAGCACTATTTATATGAAATCTGGAGTTGTTGACAATGTAGAGCATACTAAATAATTCACATATGAGGTTCCAGATCGTGCCTATGTAGGCAATGAGATGGCTTGCTATGTTTTAGAGCAGAGCCTTTTATTCAACGATGTCTTTGTGGTCTCAACTGGTGTCCTGTTTCTGCAGTTCCCCGCCTTGAAAGAGAAGCTGAACTTCAAAGCACACAAAGATGAACTGGAGGATATAGACCTCAGTCCTGATAAAAAGGTAACTCATATGTTCTGTGAGGTTTGTTTTACTTATTAAAGCAAAATTCCACTCAAGGTCATATGTTCTAGGGATTTACCATGATTTAAAAGTTTAGTTTATCTAATTTTTTCCTTCTGTTGGACACAAAAACAGATATTTTGCATGATGTCCAAGATGCTCTTTTCCATAAAATTAATGTGAATGGGCACCAGGGCTGTCAAGTTTCAAAAATGATGAAAAAGCACAAAAAAAGTAGTCCATATGACTTTACTATATTCAAAGTCTTCTGAGGTCATACAGTAGTTTAATGAGAGGAAAAGTCCAAAGTGAGGTTGCAGAAACTTCAGGAGTGTAGTCATGACTCTCTGAATAAATTTGAGGATATGACAAGTTCCTCGGTTTGGTTTTGGTTGACTAGATTTGCTTACACTGCTGTGGCTGCTGCAGAGCTAGTACAAAGACATGCATGTAATGCCTCTTACACACTACACGACTTCAAAGACGTCGGATCGTGGTACCGTTCATATTACACAAATGTCTTGTCATGGAAGTCGTAGCGTTTTCAAATTACACGAGGAATCGCCTATTGATGAATCCCCGACGACTCTGTTGTGAAACATAATTTGGATTCCATGCAGAGTGCATGCGAGAAGTGATACGAGATATGAAAACAAATGCCTGATCATGTGTTATGCATTTCAGAATATGATTTGTATGTTTTTAATCATATATTTTATTGGTTACAATATGAAAAAGTTCCTCCTACTGAAAAATCGACCTATTTGCTTACCTGACTGTCCAAGAAAAATGGCAATTTCTCTCCAACACTTCTCTTTCTCCACCCGGTTGATGGTACAGTTCAGAGGAAACATTAAATAGGCACTGGTGCTCCTGCCAATGTTCTACAAATATTTCCTTAATTTCTTCAGTCCAATGAGACTTTCTTGATACTGCAGCTTTGCTAGTTGATGTTCTGTTGCAGGTACATCAGGACTCCTCCCACTGAAACTTTCCGTGCCCCATTTCTTGCTCTCTCATTGGCTGTAGGTCAACGCTGCAGTTGTATTCAGTCAAAACATATTTCACTTTACGCGATTTGGAATCGCAGACAGGTCCAGATATTTAACATTCTAGATATCTTGCTGACATCGGTGACGCTTCTCTCAATTTGTATTTGATAGTTCATACATTTCGATCTTTGCTAACGGGAGAGAGCACCAATTTACCTACGATTTCGGGCTTTTGTCACCGATCTCCACAAAACTGTCGGTGAGCAAAAATCAGTGTAGTGTAAACTCTGCATAAGACATGCTACAGCATAATTAGACCCATTTACACCTGGTCTCGGGTGATCTGATCACATGTGGTCAGGTGAGACACATCACTGTTTACACCTGGTCACATAAATGCGTCTCCTGTGACCACTTGAGTTCAGATTTGGAGGGGAGGGTCTCTGATTTCATGACAACATACATCAATGATTATGTCAGTGTGTTACTGAATGATATTAAAGTAAAACAAAGTCCGAAATGACAAAGCACAAAAAAAGTTATGCAATTTCTCCCAGATGCAGCTGATATTTAATCTAAGAATGAACGCAATTTATTATTTTAGTGGATTTTCTGTATATGCCTGAACTTCAGATGTTTTTACTTCTCATTTCTCTCTAAAAGAAGAAGATGATCCGTGAAGTTCTCGTGCTTGTGAATGTATCCGCTTATTAACATTTTCCAATCGGACCGTTATTTCCTTTTTAAAGCTGCTCGTAACCTGCAAAGTTGAAACACTTGTTTTAGTGCAGTAGTTGATTGACAGATGAGGGGTGGTGCCTCTTTGCTGTCTGGGACTCATGCAAGACTGATAGCATTTACACCTCAAATGTGATGTGGTAACGTGCGTTTTTGACCATTCATATGTGGTTTCTGTGATCCGATCACAAAACATTTTAGACCCTATTTAATGCTGACCACATGTGATCGGCTCACCCGAAATGCATCTTAATAACAGGTGTAAACAGGGTCGAAAACATAACACATGCAGGACATGCTGCTGCTGCTCCACAATTAGACACACACTTCTCTTGAGGCAGATCTAGACAGGTGGTACTGGGGAGGAGGGTTTCAAAGAAAACTCGCATAGCACACTGCAGTGCAATGGAAGTACCTGCAAAAAAACTGCGCAAATGAAACGTTAATCAAAGAGAGAGTATGTAAGTTGAGCAGATTGAGCTATGTAGAATTTCATGACTGATAATCTAATTGTAATCGCTATCAATTCTGTTTATTCTAACATTATTCTTATTTTTGTTTTTAATGTAGCACATTGTAACAGTAGGCCGTGATTTTGAGTGTAGCGTGTGGAGTGGCGATCAACTGGTCGTGGGTTTGTGTTGGCATGAAAACATGCCTCAGATCACCGAGAAGATGTACCGCTATAAGTACTGCAGGCAAGTTGCACACACTTTTTTGACAGCTAGTAGCAAATAACATATTGACAAAAGCTCCGTCGATATCTGTTTTGTCATTTTCTTCATGCTCACTTGCTCCTACCAGGTTTGCAAAGGTAGAGGATCAAAAAGACGCTTTAAGACTCTATACAGTCCAGATCCCTCACAAACGAGACCGCAAACCCCCACCATGCTACATCACTAAATGGGATGGACGATCATTCCTACCGTTACTCACGAAGCCATGTGGAAATGAAGTAATATCCTGTCTGACTGTGAGGTAGAGAAAACCATCTCTATATCTGTAATTCTGTAATCATTGGCAAACTGTATTTAGCTGCAGTGTGTATGCAGCCATTCTTATGGTCAGTTATGTTGTATGACATGGTTATGCATTGAATTCTCAGTGATTCTGGAACATTTCTTGGTCTGGGAACTGTGACTGGATCTGTGGCCATCTACATAGCATTTTCCCTGCAGGTACCAATAACTTAATCATGTGCCATGTCACTGATCCATTCTACACAGTATTTCAGCACTGACATCTCTTCTGCTCAAACCTCCAGAGACTATACTATATTCAGGAGTCTCATGGCATTGTTGTCACAGATCTAACGTTCCTGCCTGATGCTCCTAAGAGTAAAGCCATAAAGGGGGAAAATGAAGTTGTTATGTTAAGTGTCGCTGTGGACAGTCGCTGTCAGATGCATGCAGTGCCCAACCGAAGTAAGTATGAGTATGTGATCTAAAAGAATAGTCCTTTCCCTCTCAACTGTCTTTATACAATAAGCAAAAAGCCCCTAAAGTGCTTTGTATATTGTTAAATCAGTCCTGTGAATGTTGATGTGTAATATTGCTCATGTATTTGACCCTCAGGATCCTTCCCGTTATGGCTGGTGCTGTGCTTGTGTGGTCTGATGGTAGTGGCAGTGATTCTGCTGCTGCAGTCTCTATTCCCTGGATTCATTTAGAGTACAGAAGGAACCATCACCTGAGCTTAATATTTACATACTAAAATGACTTAAAAACAAACTTGAACCTATGAAATTTGTCTGTATTTAGCGCCAGGTTTTAAGTAATGTATCATGTCTGGAGGGTGAATTTGAATTCTTATGAATTTGATTGGATGTCATGTTTGGGCATGACCTGAAGATGGAGCAAAAATCATGAAATCCTAAAGAGCTGCTTTTCCTCTTCAGTGAGCTAATTGCTTCATGATCATTGGAAAACTGGATGAAAACATGAATGCATAAATGACGATGTTCTGAGGATATCAACTGCTGCACCAGCATGTGTCGAGAAATGTCTTTTAATGTCATGGAGAAAAAAATATATATCCAGGAAAGTTCAACAGTGGATTATTTTAAATATTTAAAACCATGTACAAATATAAATATACACCCTGAAAAAAACAAGTTGTCTGTCCATGATTTATGATTACAATATCAAACAGTGAGAAAATATGTTGCACTATCAGTCATTTTTATTGGGTATTGCTCTTCGCATTATAGTCAATTGTGACATGCCATTTGCAACACAATTAATGTAATGTAATCTGACCTATCTCTGAAAAAATGTAGGGCAGACTAGATTTTACCCCCCAGGAATTGATTGTAATGCGCAAAAAAGTAAAAGGAATTTGTAATGTCGTTCAAAAGCATAATTCGGTTCAGAGGGAGAGCAAGTTATGTTAAAAGATTAACAAGTCAAACATTTTGTTTTTCATTTGGAACAGTAAGCACCATGTGTGCACACTTAGACCAAGAATGTGAACTAAGAACGTAAATGGGGTACAATGCAAGAGCCTAGACGTGGCTTGAACATTAGGGGTGTTGTGGCGTGAAGCTTTTGCATGTTTCCATCGATCATGGTTTAAATAATGCACTTGCCTGTTTTGAGTACAGTTTGATTTAATGTTGAAGAGATTTGATCAAGCTCATGTTTTTAATTCCTCCACTAGGGGACGCCATGACATTTATTTAGTCTTGCAGTTCACCAGACTGAAGTTTCAGACTCTGTCACTCCTGTTTTTTACCCCCCTAGTTTTGTCTGATATGGCTCCCCTTACCAAATTCTCTGAAAAGGTTTTTTTTCTATCAGTAAAATGTTTAGCAGCTAGAACTAAACAGGCAAGGTGTAGCTTCAACTAGATTGCAACATGATTCAGCCAAGTAGAATATGTTCTTGGATTCCTATGAACCAGATTTTAGGCTTAAAGGGACGGTTCACCGAAAAAGGAATTTTTTTCTCACCATTTACTCACCCTCATACAGTCCCAGATGTGTGTGACTTTCTTCTGCTGAACACAAAGATTTTTAGAATAATATCTTAGGCTGGAACTTTGAAGGTTCAAAAAGCATATAAAGGCAGCATAAAAGTAATCCATACGACTCCAGTGGTTAAATCCATATCTTCAGAAGGTGATATGATAGGTGTGGGTGAGAAACAGATCAATATTTAAGTCCTTTTTTACTATAGATTCTCCTCCCTGCCCAGTAGGTGTTGTTATCACCACCTACTGGGCAGGGAGGAGAATCTATAGTAAAAATGATATAGTAAAAATTCTATATAGAATGTGAATAAGAAAAATAAAGTGAAAGTGGAGATTTATAGAAAAAAAAAGGACTTATAGTATGAGTGATGCTTGCTTTTTCAATGCAAATCAAATGAGGCTATGAGGTGTAAAGTCACATCTAATGTACAAAATGTATTTTTTCTTAATTTCCTTTTTTTCCCCATGCATTGGAAATCTTTTGGAAAGCCATATCTCCAATGTTTTGTTGAATGTTTTGTAGGCAACAATCAGCGATTTACACCAAGGTACACAGAAGTACAACCTAGGGCTACTCAACTTCAGAAAGCTACTTTGTTACCAAGTTGATACTAAAATAAAAAAGATTTAATGATATTATAACCAGTATGATTTTGACTCAATTCGTTGCCCGTTCTTTCTCCAGCAATTTTGGCATTACGAACACCCTCCATGAGTGCACCCTCGCCATGTAGAAGAAAACTGATTTTATAAGGTTACTGATATGACTGTCTTCATTTTACAGAATTACAATTCTTGTATTTTGAAGTTTTGAAGAAGAAATTACAGAGTGCCCCTTTAAAAAGGGGAAATAATTTATGAACAATATGTTAACCAGATTACATTTTATTTGCCTGCTAGTTTTCAATCAGTGACTAGAACTTTCACCTATTCTGAATAATAGAAATAACTGAACATGTGATAATACTTGAACAGAAGAGTCTATTTCATTACAGACTAATTTGGAAGTTTGCATGCTAATGTTTTCCAGACTTTTCAGAGTTGTGTTCAAAGAGTCATTCTGTTGTAGACACTGTGACACATGATAACTGTTAGTGTTAGTGTCATTCTCTGTCCTTTAGGTATTTAAAAAGATTCAAACAGTTGTCCACATTTCCCATTTGGTGCCAACATTGAGGGAAAAAAAGCAGATTTCAATAGCCAGTTTAGTAGCTACCTTCCAACAAAAGGTGTGTATATGGAGCAGAGTTAATTTAGAGACATCTCCAAACTTTAAGAATACACCACCATTTAAACTAGGACACCATGACATTTACAGCCACAGACCCTTTGAATACTACTACTGATGTCACGGCAAGTAACTCTTCAATCTTTCAACCAATTAAGCACTTTGTTTGAGTTTATATTTGTAGCAAAATGGCCTTTAAGTGTATGTTATGTTGTATTTATGTCAGATTTTACACTGGGGATCAAGTGGCAACCCAACACAGAATCAAAATGTCAGTAAAATCAAACATAATTTTTTTTTAAAGGTTTTGTGGATATGGGCATTTCATGCTACTTGTCTGATTTGGCTTCTGTCTAATTTGGCTGCTTCTATAAGTGACAGATGAATTTGATCTAATATATTCCGTATCGTTTGAGTGGAAGCTGGCCTAGGGCTCAACAATAAAAAGATATGGGAAGTGTTTTCTCCTCGCTTTTATAAGTTGAGAAGTTTATATGCCTTGGTTTCATAAATATGCACCTTTGGTTTGTTAGCATTAGTTAGCATTTTATTATTTGCATTTAGCATTGATTTTTTACCCTGCTGTTGGTGACCCTATCAGAATAGAAACATGTCAACACTCCCGTTTTTCCCGGGAGTCTCCCGTTTCACACCCATCTCCCGCCCCCCTCCCGTTTTGTTATTTCTCCCATCAAGCATCACTGGTAGACGAGAGAAGATTCAGGTGGTGCTGCGGCGAAATAAATAAAAAAATAAATATATATAGGCTACACATGTAAATATATCAACAGCTGGATGCAATAATTTAATTTCATATCTTGAAGCCATATAGACAATGCCCACACCTTTTGCAAAGTGTGTCGCACTGATTTTAATATCGGACACGGTGGGAAAATTTTTACTTAGCACATTAAATCACAATGGCACAACTTGTATATATTTAGCCTGCCTCTGTCACCCAGCACCCGCTCAGAGGTCTCCCGAATTTTGGTACCCAAATGGAATAGACCTATGACTAAATTTCTGTCCGCGACCCACCAGTGGACAACCACTGCATCAAAGACGTGTTTGCAACATGTTGATTTCGCTAATGTGACGTCATCGTGACGTATTACCAGTGGTGAACGCAAAGCATTTTGGGAATCCGCGGCACAAACAGAAGGCGCCAGACTTGATTGCATGGAGGGAAGAACGCAGTGTTCAAGGTGCCGTCTACCTGCTGTGTTATAAACTGCAATAGTCGTTCTCACGATAGAAGTGGCATAAAGCTTAAGAACGGAAAATAATTTTATCGTTTTCCAGCGTGGAAAAATAATAGTACAAGCCATGTTTCAGAGGTGACAAAAAGTGCGACGAATGGCATGTATAGCAGCAGTAAGGAGGCCCAAGATTACCTTCGATAACACTCCACCACACATGATGGTGTGTTGAAAGCATTTTCTCAAAGTTAAATTACAGAGAGTAATTGTAAATGTTATGTTATGGGCAAATAACCAGCGTGTTTTGTTTGATTTGACGTTAGGCCAATGTTAACCGTTAACTAGCATGAAATGGCTAGAAAATGAGCTTAAGTTACCAATGTACTAAAGCGTAACGTTAATCAGTTTTAAATGTTGTACATCTAGGCTACATAGCTATTTATTTGGTGACTGTGTTTGCAGGCAAACCTGCCTATGAAATGTTGGAGTGTGATCCTGACTGGGCCTGGGATATGTGGTGCCTTGTGAGGGGGAGGATAAGACTTTGCTGGATAAAATTGTGGTTGTGTGCTGTGCTTTGACCAATATGTGTCCAAGTATTGTTGTGAAGCCGTCGTGTTAGAATTATACACCATGCTCACATCTAATATGTAAATTATTATTTTTTATTTTTTTTCAAAAGATTTTGTAATGTCACTTCTCACATGTAATGATTTTTAGCCATCTCTGTAAATAAAATACACAAAGACTGAATGAAATTCTGCCTCGTTTATCTATATTAAGGAAGAATTGTGCAAAATCAGTTTGGATTGCAATACACAATTACATAACTTAAATGGTAGTAACAACCAACTTAATTTCAGTTTCTTTACAAATTTAACATGTAAATACATTTAGATGAAGACATTTATAAAGAGTCCATAGAAAAGAGAACTGGAAATGTATGAGGTAGGTTGTGGGTGATAAGTCACAGACATACAAGCATCGCATTGCCGTAACTCTTCTCTGGCTGGTGCGCTGCTGAATCCCACGCAACCTAAATGGAACCACTGTATAGGACAGTTCTGATTATCGCAAGCAACCATGTCTGCAAACATTCAGGCTGTCTGCAAATGCACCACAACACAGCCTTTTCAGGTTGACCTCCCCTGACCAGTCACTATGCTCCTAAGAATCCAGTCCTTTGATTCCCTTTATTTTCTCGTCTTTGCATTAGGATGTAGTTTTAGGCGGTATGGTACGACAATGTTTTCTTTAGCCCGCTGTATTTTTTAGGATTATATTCTGTTTTTCACGCTAATGTTTTTATTATTTTCATGCCACTAACCTGCTATGCGATGCCAGCCTATGTAAACGGGCCAAACATTCTGATGACGTTGCCCATTTGGTCACATGTTTTAGCAATCTCTCATCCAAACACCTCTCATTTTGTTTTTTTTTTTGTTTTTTTATTATTAATTTTAAGAATTACAATTTCAGTCAGGGGTACAATGAATAAACTAAATAAACAAACATAAAAAGACAAACAAAGCAGTGACAAACTTAAAAGTTAAACAAAAATGTGAAAATGCTTACATATAGATACGCACTTTGCAGCTTTCTTATTTTTCAAACCCAGTATTGTTTTTAGGTATTGTTGAATTTCTGCTCTCAAAATTAAAAACAAAGGCTTGTTTCCTCCACATTTACATTTATGAATACTACATTTAGCTAACAGAAGAAGCAGATTAATTAAGTAGTATTCCTTATGACAAGAATGGTCATAAAGGAAAAAACCAAATAACACATTTTTAAAGCAGAGTTGAAAGCTGGGCATGATATGAGCCTTAATAAAGGAGCAGAAATCTGACCAAAAACAAACTGAATGAGGACAACTCCAAAATAAGAGATAAGATGTTTCATCATGTAAATCACAAAATGTACAAGATGTATCAATATCACAATTAAATCTGTTCACAAGATAATGATTACATGGGTAATATTTATGAATTAGTTTAAGGGAAATTTCTTTGATTTTGTTTGTGACTAAATATTTATGAGGAAGTTTCCAGATTTTATTCCATATCAGATTATCAGCACAACCATTCCAAAAAGATATAACAGCAGGTCTGGAGACAATATCCCTTTGAAACAAAGCCCGTACACAACGATTCTTATTTTTAATATAGGAAGGAGAAAAACAGATACGGCCAACTTCAGTATTAGCAGGATCCAATGAGTATGGAGATAGCAAAGGGCAGGTATTTTTAAGAAGCATTTTTAGACCAGAGGGAACAGCATCCATAACCACAGCAAAATCTTTAGGAGTAACTGGAATATTATATTTAGAAAGAAATTCAGAATAGGTCAACATAAGACCTTCATGGTTATACAGTTGGCTAACAAAAACTATATCATTACAAAACCAGTTCATAAGAAATAAAGATTTAGATTTATACAAAATGTACTTATTATTCCAGATAAAACACCTGTTTGGGGAGAAATTGTGTTTATAGATTAAATTCCAGGAAAGAAGCATCTGTTTGTGAAAATTAGATAGTTTTAAAGGAAGTTTAGCAATTCTGTAGTCACAAAGCAAAAGGAATGGAAGACCACCAACTTGTGAAAAGATAAAGTGAGGTATAATATTCCAGATAGAAGTTGGTTTTTTAATAAATCGCTTAATCCAGTTAACTTTGAAGGTGTGATTAAGAGTGGTAAAATCTAAGAAGTTCAGGCCTCCATTTTCAATTGAATTCATAACCACAGATTTCTTTATATAATGGGTTTTATTTTTCCATAAGAAGTTAAACAGTATTTTATCAATCATTTTACAAGTATTATCATTAACTGCTAAGGAGAGCGCTGCATATGTAAGTCTCGAGATGCCCTCTGCCTTTGTGATCAGTACTCTCCCCCTCAAGGATAGGTCTCTCAGTAACCACTGATTAAATTTTTTCTTTGTTTTGTCAATGACTGGTGAAAAGTTAAGCTTACAACGTTCCTCTTCATTCTTTACAATCTTAATACCTAAATATGTGATTTCGTTTTTAATGGGAATATTACAAATTGACAGAAGATTGCTGTTTTTAAGAGACATTAATTCACACTTATTTATATTCAGATAAAGCCCTGAAGCTTTAGAGAATGTATGGACAATTTTAAGGGCTAAAGGTATTTCTCCTGTATCTTTTAAAAAAAGAGTGGTATCGTCTGCCAATTGACTAATAATAATTTCACTGCCAGCAGCAGTGATACCTCTTAAAGGGCTCTGTTTAATATGATCTGCAAGAAGTTGTGTACAAAGTAAAAATAAGTATGGGGAAATAGGGCATCCTTGTCTGATACCACGACTGAGATTGAATCTGGGTGAGGTGCCATTACTCAGCTTGATTGAGCAATTTGCATTAGAATATAAAGTTTTAATGGAATTAATAAAGAAATCACCAAATTCAAATTTTTTTAGGGCCGAATATAAGAAATGATGTTCAACAGTGTCGAAGGCCTTATGGAAGTCTAAGAAAAGAATGAAACTCTCATCTGGGTATAGATGTGGGTAATCAACAAGGTCTAATACCATCCAAACACCTCTCATCCACACCGCAGCTTTTCTCCACGCTCTTCATTACTGCATACTTTGAAAAACTATGGCATTAGGAAACTAAAAACTGACTTTTCAAACGAAAATTGATTAGGCCAATAACGAAGTGTATTTTTCTAATTTAATAAAAAAAATATATGACATTATATGATAAGCATGATATGAGTAAAAAACTGAATTGGAAAATGTCCTTTTCAATCAAGATGGCGGCCCATATTGTAGCGGCGTTGTTGTGCCTGTTTTATAAAGCATTATTAAAAATAAATGTTACCATGTACAACATTCACATTGCATTACTGCAAAGGTGACTGGAAGTTTATTCGGAATTGCTGTCTGGCTACAGAACACGAGGACAATTGCGTTTTCTTACGTTGTTTTCTCTCGCATGCACAACAAGGTGATTTTGTCCATTTCAGTGTGGATGAGCAACTTTTGGAAATGTTTTTAAACGGCAGTGTGGATGGAGAGAAAACGCCATTTTTTAATTTAGCCAGATTAATATTGATGTAGGCCTATTATTTGGTATGTCCCTTTTCGCTTTAATGACATTATGAGTTGGAATGAACTCCACAAGTTGTAAAACCTGACGATCATGTTATCCAGCATAAGTTGAGAATATTTCAGAGCATCTTTTGTGCTTCTATGGAAGAAAGGAAATCTGACCTTTTAAACAAATGAGTAAAAATGCGTGAGTAAATATAACAAATTCACATTTTATCTTTATCTTATTTTATTAGAAACCTAGAAATGGTGTAGAATCTTAAATCCACATTCTTTCACAATACCTGTAATTTAAAATTAAGAATTTAGAATTACATTTCTGTTTAATTCTAGGTTCAAGTTTTCAATATATCATTTTGTTTTCAATTTTCAGACTTGTGAATTTTACTGTACATCCACATCAAGCCAACAGGTGGCACTGTGGACCAGACCCTGAGAGGCCCTGCTGTATTGTTGACCTAACCTATATTCACCAAGAGTGGCACAACCTTCCACACACCTGCACCTCAGAATAGAGCAGACACATCTTCTCACACGTTATGGGTCTAGTACACGAAACAGGGCAAGACCAGAAGCCAATGTGTGCAAAAGCGCGGACACATCAGACAAATGTACAAAATTATGTCGTAAAAGGTTGGTGGCTTGTGTCTTTCAAATGTCAAGCCTCAGGCCACACTTACAGATTGAGACACTCTTTAAACACGCCTCCACCCGACTTCTGTAGTGGGCCAGAAACACAACACCCACCTCACCTTCACTGAAGCCCAACAGGAAATGAACACCCCAGACAGACCAGTGTCTCTGACACGCTGAGGAACAAGTAGCATTCCTTTTTCTCCTTCTCAGCTTTTCACAAAGGCCGATTCAGCCTGTACAAGGAGTCTCAGTTTATTTAAAACACAAGTGTTAGCAGAGCAGGGAAATCCCAAAGACTGGGTCTCTAGGGAGTAGCTGAATCATTTACTATTTTTACCCTCTGATTATTCTCAATTGTCATTTTATGCCACATGAAAGCTTTAACTTTTTGCTCAATCCTGTTATGTTGTGACCCTGTAAAAAAGATTACATCATAAAAGTTTTATTAAAGTTTTAATTAGACTTATTAGTCTATTGAAGTTCAATAGTTCAACTCTGTTATAAAAAAAGTGATAATTTTTAAAGTTTTTTTTCTTCTTGGCACAAAGTACACAAATATTGATTGTGAATAATGTGGTGAGGTATGATATTTGCTAGTTACGGCTGTAATGCGCCGTCTCAAGTATATTTCTTTTTATGCCACACATATTTGCCAATGTTTAAAACTTTTGTAGTGCGCAGTGTTTGATTGACAGGTGAGGGGTGGATGGACGGATTAGTGTTTACACCTCAAATGCAATTTTGTATGTGGTTTTTGTGATCACAAAATGTTTTGTGATCTGTATATATAATGACACATATGTAACCATATGTCAGTGACTGGTCCTCGCTTTTGTAAAAATGGTTAGTCATCTCAATGAGCTGGAAAGAGTTATGGGTTAAGTTAACAGGATTTCAAAGTTGTGATTTAAAATATGGGGAACATGCATGCTTTCCCATAAATACAGGGTCTCTCTTGATGCCGCCTAACATGCACAGGAAGATGAAGCATTTCAAATTAAGGAGAGAAAAATGCATTCTGCCAGATGAAAAAGGGTTTCCTGGGGTCAATTTCAAATAAAAAACCGCTCTTAAATGGAGAACAGTTAAGAAACCATGAACGGTAATGTAAAACAGACAAGGCAAAGCAAACATTACCTGCTTCTGCTGGTTTCAGCAACGCAAACAACTAAGATTGTAGAGAGAAAAGCCACAGGCACCCTCTGGGCTTTCATTTTTTACTTCAGCAATGTAACGGCCTCTTCTGCCATCATCCCTCTTTGAACTGGAGGCAGAGTACAGTGAAGTACAGTAACGTAATTAGTGGTGTTCAGGGGTGTAAAGTAAAGGAATTACAAATACTCACGTTGCTGTAATGAAGTCGTTTTTCCCAGGAATTGTACTTTTTTAAGTAGTTTTAAAATGGTATACTTTTACTTGAGTACATTTTAAGTATGTGCTATTTTCCCACCGTCGGTGTTCACTACTTCCCTGTCCTGCTTTTATTTTTATCTAACAACGTGCTTGGCTAGAGAGAGTCTTGTGACTCCCGTAAAATAATATCCCACTTAAAAACTTGAAGGGCAGCTGCAGATCTGGTGCCAACTGTTATGGATGTGGAGAATGCCTCAAACTTAACTTATAGCTTAACATCACAGCAGCACCTGAAAAGGATTTTCACAGTGAAAATGGCCAATTGCTTGATCGTGTCATGTGAGTTTAACTTGCCCAAGCCAGATATCAGCATGAATCCTGCCTCTAATTTCAAGAAACATATCAATGTAAATTTCATATTTCTGCTAACTAAATTCTATTTCTATAAGGTTGCCTGTAATTTAACTATCTATCACTGAGATTATTGGGCTGATAATCGATGATAACATTTTGAGTAATTTTCTATACTTTGCCTATGTTCTACATATAGAACAGGGTGTTCATTACATTGATCGCGATAGCAAGAGCACCACTGGTTGGTTGATCTAGATAAAATATAAAAATGTGACTTTTTATTTTCTGACTCCTGTAGCTGCGTGGTGTTTGATTGACAGGTGGCTAATGTTAGTGTGCTAATGTGGGTACACTTTAAAATTCCACCAATGCCCGTCTTGATGAAGATTTAATGTAAACAAAGCAGTTTATGTCTAAAGTGAATTTAAGCAGTGGGACAAAAGACTTATTTGCATCAAAATGTTGGACTTGAAGTGTACATGTAACCAAAATGAGCACTGTCTAGTAGGCTATGCCATAAAAAGGCTATTAATCAAACAACATTAACAAGAAAACCACTCACTACTTTTGGCTGAATAACTTGAGTAGCTTTAAAATATTATATAATATATTAATGTAATAGAATAAAACAGTGATATTTTTTTATAATATTGTTAGTTTTTTTATTAATAATACTGACCCCTGATGTAGAGAGAGTGTTAATTTGTCTAATAAATTACCAGGAAAGTAGAGATGATCAAATAATTTATAATTATGTTTAGCCTTTATAAAGATCAGTAAAAGTATCAATATTTGGAGAGCAATACATTCCACCAGTCACAAACATCAGACATCCTGGCAACTACCTAGCAACCTCCCAAAACACCCTAGGAATTACATAGCTGCCACACAAACACCGTAGCAACACCAAGAACACTCCAGAAAATACCAAAACTCTCTAGCAACCGCCCAGAACACCCTAGCAATTACCCAGAACACCCTAGCAACTACTCAGAACCCCCTACCAACCACCTAGTGACCATCCCTAACACCCTAACAACTACCTAGCAACCACCCATAACACCCTAGGAATTACTTAGCCACCACACAAACAACCACCCAGAGCACACAAGCACTAGTTTACTTTATTTAACTACTTTAACACCCTACCAACCACCAAGCAACCACACAGAACACCCTAGTAACTACATAAAAACCCTGCCAACCACACAGAAAACTTTAGCAACAACCCAGAACACCCTACCAACTATGTAGCAACCACCCAGAACATCCTAGCAACTACGTAGCAACTACTAAACACTCTAGCAAACAACCAAAACACCCAAGGAATTACCAAGCAACCACCCAGAGCACTCTGGCAACCACATAATTACCCTAGCAACCACACAAAATATCATAATAACCACCCAAAACACCCTAGCAACTGCCTGAACCATGGTAGAAACAAACTAACAACCACACAAAAACTCTAGGAAACAACCAAAACACCATAGCAACTGCCTAGCGACCACCCAGACCAACAGAGAAACCACCAATCAAAGCCCTAGGAACCATTCAGAATGCTCTAACAACTACCAAAACTCCATGGCAACCACCCAGAACATCATACCAGCTACCTATTGACCACCCAGAACACCCTAACGACTACTTAGCAACTACCCAGAACACCAAAGGAATTACCAAGTAACAACCCAGAGCATTCTAGTAACTACCTAAACACCGTAGCAACTATATAATTACCCTAGCCACCACCCAAACACCCTAGCAACACCCAAAACACTCCAGCAAATACCTAAACTCCCTAGCTACCACTCAGAACTCCCTAACCTAACAACTAATTAGCAACCACTCAGAACATCCTAGCAACTACCTAGAAACCACCCAGAGCACCCTAACAACCACCCAGACCACCCTAGAAACTACCTAATAAACACTCTAGCAACCACATGGAACACCCCAGCAACCACCAAGAAAAGTCCTATAAACCATCCAGAAAACCATAGCATCCACCTCAAAATGTCCTGAGAACTACTCACAGCAATACAACACCCTAGCATTGTGGTGGCAAGTTTGGAATGGTCAAGCAAATCTAGTACTTTTTTGTTATATAATCTGTTTGCATATAATTTTAGTCTGTCATCTGTCAGTGAACCCACTCCATACTCTGAATGAAAAGGAGACTCGTCTGTTTACCACATATTTAAGTATAGCTGAGTGGAAGTCTGGGTTGTGTTCTTGTTTTGTGTCAGTGTGGCTTGCGCACAAATTCATTGCACTCGACACCTAACTTACACTTGCCAACAGCCCACCTCATGAACACTGTTTCCATACATGAAAGTAATCATGAACCCTTACAAAAGATCTAAACTAGCCGCAAACTTAACAAAAATGTGTGCTTGTTATTTTCACGTGCAAATGAGCTTTTGATTTGCCACAAATGTTTGCAGCTCTTTGCCGGTAGTGGTGAACCTCCGGCAAAACCTTTGGCAACAATGGACAATTTGCCGCAAGGTTACGGAAAATTTGCCACGGACTCTCGATTTTCATAAGGGAAGTGATGCTGCCATCAGAATGATCCTACTTCCCATTTCTGAAGTCACAATAATGAGTATGACACGTTCAAGTGTTTTGTTGTTGGGAGATTAACATGGTGGAAGCCATTTTCATTATTATTTTTATTACTTGGGGAGCTCTTATTTTGACACCAACACATACATTGCACTCACCTCCGCCATGTTGAAAGTCTCCTCACAACTCACAAACTCAGGTATCAAAATTATCTCTGTTTCCCAGTCATAATGACTAGAGGGGGTGTTTATTTGTACCTTCCAAGTAAACTTGTATGATAATTCTCTTAGCATGTGAAGGCAGCATGAGAGATAATATGGATGTTCTGACAAAGTATACACTCTCTATCTCTCTCTGTCTCTCACCAGAAACTCATAACAAAAGTTGGTCAATTGTCACCATTTACATTTATGCATTTTGGCAGACGCTTTTTATCCAAAGCGACTTACAGAGCACTTATTACAGGGACAATCCCCCTGGAGCAACCTGGAGTTAAGCGCCTTACTCAAGGACACAATGATGGTGACTGTGGGGTTCAAACCAGTGTCCTTCTGATTACCAGATTACCAGTTATGTGCTTAGACCACTACACCACCACCACTCCGATTTCTGGGAGTAAATGTATAATTTCACAGGGATGAAACAAAATCTCTCTAATTACGCTGCTTTCAAAGGTTAGGAACACAAGTGGAGTGATAAAAACAGTAAATCGTCCTAGTGCTGTTATGACTCCTTTATCAGCAGTAAAATAGACTGAATGTCTATGGACAAGCACATGGCGAGTGCTCAGCTGCGTTAGAGCACCAATTACTTTGTGATGAAAGGTGACAGTGAAAAAAAAAATCTTAGTACTTGCTGCCATCTATTGGAATGGCTTTCAAAGTTGTAAGCAAATCATAACATTGTAAACATATACAAAGTTATTTATGAATGATTTCTTTTTATTATAACTTTTTTGGGGAATATGGGGGGTTTTCTGTAAAATGAGGCCAATACTTTGCAATAAGTTTAGTGCAGCAGAGCTGAAGAGGTTACTAAACATTAAATAATGTCTTCATGAAAATGTAAGTTTTTGTGAGAGTTAGGTATAGGGGTATGGTTAGGGGATGGAAAATATAATTAGTTCAGTATAAAAACACTACAAGTCAATTAAAAGTCCCCAATATGATAGCAAAACAAACGTATGTGTGTGTAAAAATGTTCTGTTTAAAAAGTCATCAACAGTAGATCGCAGCTCACAATTGCAGTCTTCAAGCATGTGTGGTCTCTGAGGTTTCAGCTTGTATGTTTGAAGGTATGTTCAAGTTTATACATCAGTGTGTGGGATTTCAGGGTAGTGTGTGTGTGTGTGTGTGGGAGAGCGTTGTGCTCATATGAGGTGGAGGCATAGCCGGAGTGGCACCAGGTACAGCGCTTTATGAGAGATGGAACATATTAAAGAGTATTATGACTTCAGCATGTTTAAGCCACACATTATTTCTGTGTCACCGACTCCTATCATAACCAGTGTGCATTGGGCGGGTTAGAGGTTAGCTTTAAATTTCACAGATAAAAACTGTACATTTTACTTTTATTGAATCTGTGTGTGTTTGTTTGAATGAGTGTGGCCCCACCGCCGTGCACATGGAAACTGAAGATAAACAGAGCAATACTGCTAATGAGATTGTTGGTGGTCATGTGTACAGTAAAATGTGATCTGAATGGATTAATTCTGTGGTGGGTAAAACCCTGAAGAGCATCCAAAAAAAGTTTGTTTTTGACTGAGGGCTGCAGGGCACGAGATGGAAGAAAATAGCAAAAATGTGTGTCAAGAACTTTAATTGTGGGGCCCCTAATCTGCAGTGATCCACCCCCACGGCTGGGTGGCGGGCAGTGACTCAATCTTTAAATGTGAAAGTCTCATCTCTGTCTCAGTGTAGGCCGTGTTTTTTCGGATTTGGCACTTGGTTTAATTTCTAAAGACCATTTCTGATGACTGTCACATGGAGGTCTGTAATACCTTGGGAGAGCTATCCTTTAACATTCCCATTCATCTCAATTGCAGTTCTTCGCATCCCAAGTACACAACCTGCTCACTGGCATCTTGCGCATGGCGCTAAGCAGTGATGTCAAATTCATTAAAAAAAAAATCTTTTGAGCTGGCTTTTATTCACTGTTGGGTGCTAAAAGTAAGTTAAATGTTCTCCTAAACATATGAGGTTTTGAAGGTTAATGCTCTATTGAGTTTTAAACCAATACAAGCTCCCTACGCTAAACCTAACCAAAAGTGCAATATAAAGCAAATGTGAGGTAAAAACACAATGGTTTGAACAACCACTTAATTTTGTGGTGCTTCTATGGCACTTTTGGCTCATGTGTCGTCTCGCATGATCTTCAGGACTCGTAGCCCAATACGTTGCATCGCAAGCGCAACGCTCTATCAGTTGAGCTACCTTGGAATTTGATCGTGCTTGAACAAGCTTGTAAATGTAGTTGGTTATGTAATGTAAATGGTAAAATATTTCATCTTAAAACTCATGTTAAAAAGTGTTTAGGTGTCATAAAATAGCATTGTGTAACAGGGCGAAAAGTGTTTATGAATGTATAATCTACCGTTTTACTGTGTGACAGTGAATAAAAGTCATTGTTGTTGTAGTGCCTCTAGTGTTCATTTCACCATGAAACTGCTGCCATACAACGAGTCACTTAAAAATAATTTCAAAAAATTTAAGAATAGTAACGTGATTTTAGAAACACATTTCAAGTTCTCTACGGAAGGAAGAATATAGCCTGAAAAAGCCAGTGCATTATTCCCAGATGTATTGTAATATTTGCAAAGTAAAAAAATGTAATACATTTCAACTGAAGTAAGACATATTATACAGGGTTACTTGGATAATATACATGCATGCAGTTCAATGCTGCTTTTCTGTGCTGCTTATAGATGAAATTACTCTTGACGTCACACACCCTGTCCGCAATCAGCCTGATGGGGGCGCACGCGAGAGGTAAAGGCGGCCGGTGACGACGGTTCGAGAGAGAGAGAGAGAGAATTACAGGCAGCTGCTCTGTGTGTTTATGTTTGTGTGCTTTTCATTTATTTTTCATTAAACTATTATTTGTATTGGTCAAGCCGGTTCTCGCCTCCTCCTTTCCCTTAACCCCTCTTACACATGGGAAATCTGCAGACATGGTAACTCTGGTTCTGAGCAATGTTTGTTTAACATTATAAACCTTTCATTTAACATGTTTTTTTTTTTTTTTCAAAAATAAATTCTGCATTCTGAGTTTCATCCGGCAAAACAAACCATCTGACAAAACTGTTTGACTATGACGTGTAGCGAGTCAGATGTGGCATTATCATGGGAGAACTGAAATGTACATGTTGCTTTATGTGTTTGATATGATACTGTTTCCGTATTTTGTCCATGACAGCCTTCAAGGTCAGACCACAATAAAGCTCTGAGCTGTACTTAGTGGTTGTGACTGAGACTCTGGTTTACCTCCTCGTTTTGATGTTGTCTGACCACTGTGCCATGAACCGCCCATGTGTCTGCCCATTGCCAATCCTGTCTATTAAGAGAGGGGGCGGGGGGCACACCATGGGCTACAACCTTGCAATTTGTCTTCCATTTACTTGTAGTTGGGAAAATGAATCAGACTTGCAAAACCCCAAACCATTGGGGGAAAAGAAGGACGTCACAACACTTGGCTGAGTGTATGTGAGCGTGGGAGACAAAACCGTAAGATGTCGAGTTTTGTTAGGGTGCACACATGAATAAAAGCAACTTCAAACACACAGGGTACAACAAGGATACATTTCCCCCGGTGTAAAGGGTAGTTTTGATTTTATATTCTCCCAAAACTCTAAATAGCAACAAAAACTACCACAGTACTTTCCTAATTTACCCGTTTGTCACTATGCACGGCCAAGTTTCCTGATCAATGAGACCGGTGCGTCCAATGACTAAAGGTTGATTCTGAGCAAATTTGATGTAACATATAATAACTTTTATTTTGAGACAGGCATTATCTTCATTTGTTACTCAAAAAAGCATCTTGCTGTCTCAAAAGTATTTGCATAAGTTGACAAATTTGCCCTATAATTGTTGTCCCTATATCTACACTATATCACTATAACCCCATTGTTTATATAAAAAAATATTTTAATCAAAAATCACCTTCTGTTATTTATTTAATTAAAAGAAACGTATTCTTCCTGTGGCTGATGATTATTTTCTAAAGGGTAAATTCCTCTTTTCACTGACAATTTGTTAGAAAAACAAGAGTTAGAGTTTCAAGGCCTATTTTGAACCATATTTGTAAGAAAGTGCCAAATGACGAGTTTTGTTAGAGTGGACACATGACCAGAGGGCAATTTGGCTTATAAAAGCAACATTGAACACATCATTTGGAAGCTCATATTAAAAAAGAAATAAAAAAAGATTAGAGGCACAAATGCCAAAAAGGAACATAATTTTGACCCTTTCTACAGCAAATGACCTCATTCCATTTACTTCATTTTTACACAAATTGAAGCATTGACTGCATTATTCAAGCTCAACCAAGCAATCCTGAACCAAAACCAAAGTTATTGTAATTTTGGTTTTTATTTATGTATTTATTTATTTATATTACATTTATCATTAACTACAAACCGGCATTTGGTCCCAAATGAGCAACCCCCTACTGAGTGCTAGATTGCAGACATGTTACTTGCAACCCTGTTATCCATTCTGGCTTGTCTGGATCATTTTTATATTGATTTAATGCATTTTGTAAAGAAAAAAAAAAATCACACAAATAAGGAGTTTAAACTGTATATAGACATGTCCAAAAGGGTTAAAAAAAAATAAAAAAACTTCCCCACTCATTATTTTCACATGCAAATGAACTTTGCGGCTGGCTGGACTGGGCCAAAAAATTGGCCCTGGAACTATTCAGCCCATCCGGCCCATGCGTTCCCCCTCAACGGGATGTGTGTTAATATTACAGATAGTGATATTGTTATTGAATTGCAAATGCAGTTATCAATATTAATACTGCATGCATTAATGTACATTTGACTGTGAAGCATTCAGTTGTGAGGCAGATGTGAATTTACTGATACTAACAACAATAAATCAGTAATCAGTATGAAATCTATGAAAGGCTATGACAGTAGGACTTAGCCAATATTTTGGTTTCATCCTCAACTTTTCCCATTAAAGTTAATTAGAACTGAACACATTTACAGAGGTGGAAAATCTCTTTGCTTCATCCTTAGTTCACAGGGGTCCACGCTTTAAAGCTCTTGTTAAATTCTGCTTTGTACTTGCCCTTATGAAAATTTAACACAGTTCTTGCATAGTATCAGTAAGTATTAGTAAGAACATGGTGATCACAGGTAAAATGGTAGAATCTTATTTTACAGTACTGTTTTCTATTTATGTACTATATAAATACAATAACTACAGTAATTACTGGGTACTAACCCAAAACCTAACCCTTATTAAGTACATGTAGTTACCTAATATTACTTTGTTGGGTAGCTACACTGTAAGTATACTGAAAGTACACATACTTTCAGTAAAATAAAGTGCAACCGGTAAAATCATGCTCCTTAAAACCAGATGTATTTATGGTTTCTAAATATCAAGAATTATACAAAACAATATCCATGTAAAGACTATAAAAACTACTGTAAAATACTGTAATATACTATAATATACTACTTATATTCGCCTAATATACAACATTTCATGTAATTATATTGACATATACAGTATCTCAAATAAATAAAATATTTCTGCTAAAATACCATAGTTTCTACAGTTTTACTAACTGCAATGCAATAAGAATGGTGATGTGTGGATTGAAAACACATTTTTTCCCCCTGTTTACCTCGTCACAGCTGTTTAGAATGTCGGGCTGTTTAATCTGGTTTCAAAGAGCTTTAAAGGAATGTTCCAGGTTCAGGACTCCTCCGGGGTCTTCATTGAAACGCACACTCCTGTTCCGTACCTCCTTTCTTCAGCTCACATCCCACTACAGGTTTGTTGACAACATCATCATGGTAACAAAACTGTACAATTGGCTATAATTTACACAGAAAAGGTTTGTAAGTGATTTTATCACACTAAAATCATGTTTACACACATATCCTTTATGTCTTTTGGATATACTATTGAAAAAGTGAGTATTTTAACGTAAACAAATTGGCCCCTATTCACTTCCATTGTTACTGCCTCACTGGAACCTCGATTTGTGCTTTTTTACTGAAAAGGGGAGAGGAGTCTAAATAATTGTTCTGGTAATCAATATTATGCCACAAATGCTTTCGATTGAGCTTAGCTTGTATTGAACCCGGAACATTCCTTTAAGGTTTTAATTGTGTTTACCACGGGACTGCGCTGTGCGAGTGCAAAGCAGGTTCGTCAGCGCTGCATGGGAGGGCCAGTCCTGCTCATCTATCATGCTGCGCGGTTTAATCGGGTAGTGCCGTTTCATCATACTTCTGGAGTATTTTGTGTTTTCTGTGCACAGCAGAAAATGGCAGTGCTTAATAAATAAGAGTAGGGTGATTGACCAGCCCAATACTTGACCGGCCCACCTGTATAAGTCCAGGGGCTACAAATGGCCAGTTCATCACTGGCTTTGCCAAATGTTTCACCAATACCATAAAGAGCTGCAAGCTTCTGGCAAACATTTGCTGTAAATCACAAGCTCATTTGCATGAGAAAATAATGAGTGGCAAATTTGCGGCAAGTTTGTCAAAACTGTTCCCTTTGTTAAGGGTTTATAAAAGGGTTCATTAATGACTATTAAGTTGAAGTACTAAACGACAAAGGTACTCAATCTCCAATGCACAATTATTTTATTTTAAACCAAGATAGCAGTCTTCAATTTGGATTCATATTGTTTTTTAATTTTAAGAGCATTTGCATCACTTTCCCTAGAATGTACATATATGTGGGTCCTATATGACCCATATACTGTGTGTTTACTATGGTGGTCGATGTTTTAACACTTGTATTACTTGTAATATATTGATTATTTTCAATTTATGTAATTAAATATATGTTAGATACTATGTCCACATTCATATTCATGACACATAAATGCAATGACATGTATGCAATTATGCCAAGTTGATCATTCAGTTAATGCTTTTATCGACTATCGATACTTTTTTAAGCGTATGACATTATACCCATTACAGAGACAGCCCCAATGGAGCAACCTGAGGTTAGATGCCTAGATTACAGCAAGAGCACAGTGGTTATAGCCAATGGCGTAACTTGGATCTTATGGCCCCAGTACAAAGAACCTGTCGTGCCCCCTCTTTGGGGTGCCTCTGTCATTTTTCATTGCCCATTGGGCCCACAGTAATTTTTATGGTTCTTTTTGGTCAGCCTTCTTTGGCTCCCTCTCACGCCATGCCCTAGGGCAGCTGCCGACCATGCCCTCCATGTAGTTACGCTCCTGGTTACAGCCCCTGGACCACTTCTTAGTGTGTCTGCTACTTTTCTTTATTTCAGTTTGGATACACAGAAATTGTCAGGGTGAGTGAAACAACTATGTCCCTTCATCTGACTCATTCACGTCACCCCCTTACTCCCAGAAAAATCTGGGTCTTGTCTGGGAGGCGGTAAATTTCATCTGCTGAAGCCAGACAGTTGGAAAACTGCTTTCGTGGGGTAACGAGATCACCACGCCACATCACAATTCAGACATGTTAAAGTATAGACACACTTCTCTTAAAGTATTACAGAGCTGACATCACATGCTTAGAGAACTTGAAATATTGGATGCTGACAGGGAGAGTGGAATGAGTGATTACGGTAATGATAAAAATAAAGGGTGTATATTATAAGATGTAGGCTAAGATACCCCATTTGTAGAGACACCCAGAGACATTCAGTCTGGCCCCTAATGCTCTGATGGTGAGGGAGATGGGCCTGACCTCAAAGGGGGGCTTGGAGCCAAAGCCATGTGAAACATTACGTTTTAGGCAGTTGGCTTTGTGGTGGGGGCTCCTCTCGCACTGATGACATCACTTTCCTTGCCGCCTGCACACACACAGTCACAAATACAATAAAATTATATGTCTGGTTTTTAGCTCAAACATGTTGTGATTTAGTGTGTCATGGTATTTTTCCCTATTTGAGAGAAGAAAAGTGTATAACCAGGAACTTTCTAAAGTTTGTGCTTGGGGTTACTAGTCTCACATGGTCATACATTTGACTACACTGTAAAAGAAAAAAAAAAAAATGAAAAAAATGGTCTTATTTCCAGGTACAAATATCTAAATATCCTTTAATCAAATCAAAAGTGTTGTTCCGTTGTACACACATTACGTGCACTCTTGCGTTGCTCTGGCAGTTACTAAACTCAGACCACAAGAGGGCAATAGACATTTTAGGCATGACCATGAAACTGGTGCTGAAATTTCTTGTCTGAAACCAGGAAAATACTGCACTTGGAGGCTGTATATGGCAGCAGGATGAAAACAAGTTGCTTTTCAAACTGTTCGGAGACCAGTTCTTTAAGAGTTCCATTCATTGAAAACAGCTGTCAGTTAAGACTTTAACTGAATAGGCAGCAAGTCAGCTGCCTACGTTTTCATATGCAGCCCGGATGTGGTGGATGAGTCGATAGTTGAGGAGTAGGGAAGAGACACATAGAAAAAACAGGATAGTTTTAATGGACTGGAGACAAATTTTTTTATATATATTTAGATAAGATTCAACTCAAATTGCTGCCCGAGTCCGCCATGACAGTTGTTGATTGAAAGAAGAAAGTCCACTCTAGTGCACCTTGCGGCAACGCTGAGAATGCAGTGCATACTTGCATTGTGTTATGAATTGAGCGCTGCATTTCACAACGTGAAATCGAGCTTGCGTAGCAAGGTGGGTCTGCGTTCATGTACTTGCGTAGAGTATGTTTGGGCCTTAAGAATGGATGGTCTATTTCGTGCATGATGTTCTTTGCTCTGAGCACCAGCTGCAGTGGTTCTGACTCACATGGTGCCCTAGGCGATATCAGACATAAGCCACCCACCACCACACTCCAATTTAAAAGGACAGTTAGTTTGCAAAAACTAACAAATTAGTTTTTTGTAACATAACTATCAATAATTATTTAATTTTATATCTACTTTAAATTTTAAATAATTTTTCTGGCACAAAAACAGTTCAACAATCTAAAAAAAATAGCTGCGAGCTGCAATTATCAGGGCCAAGTCCATAGGGCAACATGTGTCCCGCAATAAACACACCTCAAAGAAAGCACAGAGTGGACATGATTACTGTACATTGCAAATTCTCAATGTTTTACATGTTGCCCTGAGCTGGTCTCAAACCAGTACCCTTTCATTCTCCATGGTGCACAGGCATGGTGCACCAACCTCTGTGCCACATTTCCAAAAGCTTTATAGGTGCTAAAAAGACATACTAAGCTAACAGTCAAAAAACATTCAGTCATTTCTGAAGACTTCGAATAAGAAGCAATGATACATAAAAAGTTTTGCTTAAATTGACTAAGCATTTTGACCACTATGTGGTACTGTCTCCAAACTGCTCAGGTACCCTCAGGACATGATGTTGAAGACATCAACAGGATGAGAGTAATCAGAAGTAAAAATGATTTAGTTTCTATGCCAAACAGTTCAAAAGATATGCCCAAAAGAAAAGTGAATTTTTAAACTGGTGGTGGTGCTATAGAGTTTATCCTACAAGACTCCAAATTTGGTCTGGTGACTAGTCATACCCACCCCTATCAGTGTGCCAAATTTGATAATTTTCCTATGAACAGTTCATAGTGCTGCCATAGACTCCTATGGCAAAATAATAATAATAAAAAGATGAAAACTAATGGATACAATAGGGGCAACACCCCTTCAGGCTTGGTCCCTAATTAGGGTGATTTTGAACAAACAAGTTGACAACAATTGAACAAGTACATTCATACTAAAACATATTCAATTTAACATATTCATTTAGATTAAATACAACTAATAATTTTGTTTTTATATTAACCGAGTCAAAAACTGTGATAAACAGCTGCAATTGCCAAAATATTTTGCTTTAAAAAGAAGAAGTAGTATTTTCTACGCATTGGCTCAAGTGAATCGTTGAATCCTTTATTTAAACTGGTTTATTTACATCAACCATCTAAACAAATTCACAAATTCAAATTCAAAACGATTCACTCAAATGAATTGGACTTACCAAAGCTACATATAAAGTGAGTAGATTGGTAAATTGTTTGTTTTATCCGGTTCAGTTATGAACCGTCTAATTGAATTGATTTAGTTAAATGTTTTTGACTGCCCATGAGAGAGAGGGGGCAGTTTAGGCAAGCACGCTTGTTTACCGTCTCGGTTCGCTTGGGTGCTTTGTGCGCTAAGAAAATGTCACAAAAATGTACTGCAGTGTGTTTTGTCACATACACCATTATCCATTGAAAAAAGTAGCTTGTTAATAGGCTTGAGATTGATGCCATTTTCACTTATCGATTATAGGAATATTTTCCCTATGATTATCAATATATATCGGGATTTTTTTTTTCAGATATTAATAGGGTTGCTCGTTGCACAATATTCTTTGTCTCATCAAACATATTTCTCAAAACAACAAGTGTGAACTCTACGGGGGATGACATGGTGCATTCTAAAATTCTAAACAATCATTTTCTATGAAAAAACAGAAGGTGCAGGCTTGCCTTCTTCGGAGGCTGTTAAAAAGTTCCACATATTCAGCGAGGTGAGGTCTGCCACGTACCTCAACTCGCATACTTTTCCATTAAATTTGACCCAAATCATTATCAAAGGACATAGATTATTTACTCTAGTCATTACTGGATGATATATTGTGAATAAGTATCTTTCATAGAGCCTTCACAATGTATTTTCAGTTACAAGTATGTGTTTTTGTGGTTTGACAGCTTGAATGAAAGACCATCAGAAACATCAGTTTCATACACTAACCTGCAAACTCATCAATGTCAGTTTGTTCATTCTTGAAGATATACAAAACCTTTGTAACTTTGGACTACCATCAGCTTGTAATGTGTGGGTTATATGCCGCCACCGGCTTCAGAAAATGTTATGTCGCCCCCTTGTGGTCTACCAAAGCTTTTACGTCAGACAACATTGAATGGAATTGGCAGTGAATTGAATGCACACAAATTAGGCTTCTAATTTAAATGTTGGCTGATGTTAATATATCGATGCCTCAAAAATGTAGTTAAAATAACATGCTGATCAATAATCTATATTTTATGGCATCCCTACTTGTTAATAGAAAAGCAGCACTATTGTGAAAATAGTTGAACTACATAGTTGAAAAAGCTAATTAAGTTACTAGTTACTGGTTGCTTCTGACTAGTCAGGGTGCCCCAGAGAACTGCCACCCTAGGTGACTGCCAATATTGCCTATGCCAAGATCTGACACTGCTGCAGACATAGTCCCCAAAATTTACCATGGGATTACAATGATGATTATATGACTATTATAAAAGTAATAATAACCCATATTATTACTGAAACCAATTCAAAACATCCAATATTTCCAGTATAATGATGTGTCAAACTGTGCACATGTAGACCATGCTGCTTATATGTAGCTTGAAAAAAGAAACAGTACGGAAGACAAATAGTTTCTTCTTATATTTATATAAGTATATACAGTATTTTCTGATAAATTGCAGGAGGTTTTGAACTGAAAATAAAGCAATCTAAATGTGTGAGGGTCGTCAAAATGATTAAGCACCGATTATTTCACAAACATAACTCTGCCTGTGGATATCTAGTTAACTTGCTACTTAGGCCCTGTCCCAAATGGCACCCTCCGCCCTTGCGGTCCTCCTCTGAGTGCAGACTTTGGTGACATAAGCGAGTGCAGAGCGATGGGGTCCTAGTCATCAAGTCCATGAGGGTGCATGATTTATAAAGGTGTGCATTTGGGACAGACTTCAATCAGATGACACATGGATGGTTACAGGCAGGTGCTTAGAACACAGATAAATGTATAGAAATAACATACCACCATATATTTGCAAAAATAGTTATAGAATACACACAGCTACACTTCTGCAGGTGTAAATATCACTGTTAGACAGAATGTTGCTATATCAATAAATATAAGCAATCTTACAAAATAAAGCCATATCTCTAAATAAAACAAAGTTTTGAACCAGTTCTACACATCAGACTTAAACGTGATATTATATACACATGATAAGCAAGTGATACACTAGTGACAATCAGTAAAAAAGGATTGACATCGCCTCGTCCGCCATTTTTTTTCCTCCAGCTTGGAAACTCCAGTCTGCTGTGATTGGTCAAGAGGATCAGTAGAGGTGACTGCTGGGTAATTGTGAACAGTGGAGCCCACACTAATGCGGGCTCAGCTGATTGGCGCAGTGAGGGTGCAAAGGGGGGCACACGAGCACACCTCTGAACAATGTCAAATGGGACATTGTGGACTTTGCAGGAATGTGCAAATGAAGGCCACAAGACTACAAGTTCACATCAAGTGTGCCATTTGGGATAGGGCCATAGTGCCTCAATCAAATCTCTGACTTTCTTAGAAAGATTTGATGCCACTAACCTGGCAGAATGGCAAATCCAGTCATTTCAATCTGGTTCCTTGTTTCCAGGCATACTGTTAAAAACAAAAATCCCTGTGTGCTTTTACTCCCAGAAGTTGTGTAAAGCCAGCCAATCAGATTAGAGCTTGCCAGATTGAGAAAGTTCTTTCCAGTTTTCTTCACCACTGAGCGTTTGGTTGAGAAAACAAGGGCAGGGGTCATTTTGAGAGGTATGATGTGAAATAAATCAAAACTTCAGTTCAGCTGTTCTCTTCCCTGTGTAACTCGGCCCCAGATGGTGGTTACCAATCGCTACCTCACTCATATGCGGGCAGCCTCATTATCATGAGGTGAATTACAGTAAAACATTACCAATCTCTAGCCTGTTATGAGCTTAACAGATGTGACTCAAGTTTGTGGTCTTGTTTCCCTACAGAGCAGAGAGTGCATACAGACTTATTTTGAAAGCTCATTTTACCAGGTTAACATGTCCTTGGGCTCAAAAAGGGGTGGTCAGAGATACAAACACTCCACATTGACATGCCTCCTACTTCCAGTATGACCTTATTATTATTAAATATTGGTTAAAAAAATAAATAGTCAGTCATTGAAAACTCATATTGAGCAACTACTGATCTGAGTATTGTAGGAGACATGCCAAGGGATCGGGTTTGGCAGGTTAGCATGGGACCAGGTGGTCAAGAATGAAGTATCAGTCTCTGGCCTATTCCCAATCTGTGGGCATTTTCAAACCAGGATGGGCATTTTTCAACTATCCAATGAAAGTAAGGAATCTCAATGTAGTAATCAGTGGATGTTTCCAAACCAGGATGGGCATTTCTCAACTATCCAATGAAAGCAGTGAATCTCATTGTAGTAGGAAAATCTTGTAAATGGTTGAAAAACGCCCATGAAAATGTCATTTATAGGGGAAAGCCAGGTATCCCCTTTAAACCCCTGTTCATTGATGTATGATGGCAAAAAGCATTTTTTTCTCCATTGAAGCCATTCAAAAGTTGGCATGTTTTCTGATGAAATTTTTTTTTTCTCCAAGAAATATAGTAAATGTTTTACCATTGAAAATATGTTTGTTTCGAGGGCTTTTTAAACTGTGAAATGGAATTACTCAATGACGTCATTACGCTGTTGAGCTAAAAATAACTGCTGGATTGCTTTTTTGACTGATTCATTGAAATTAACCATTCGAAAGAACCAATTCTCAGAAATGAATCAGATAATTTTTATGACTCTTTATGTCCTTGTGGTGCCATCATCCAGTCAACCAAAGATTTGTAATGATATGGTATTCCAGTGGGTCCAGAGTGATTAGTCATATGGCATTTACTGCTAAGAAAACTGGCTCAAAAGTGTCTGTACTCAGAACTGAAAGCCCTAGAGCAAAGAAGACAGCATGCAGGTCATGTATTTCCTGGGTGGTCATGTGACAGATGAGCAACTGTCATTG
Source organism: Xyrauchen texanus (assembly GCF_025860055.1). Lineage (NCBI taxonomy): Eukaryota > Metazoa > Chordata > Actinopteri > Cypriniformes > Catostomidae > Xyrauchen > Xyrauchen texanus. The sequence goes on from NC_068290.1 coordinate 39,151,757, forward strand.
AGATGAATGGGAATTCTACCGGATATCTCTCTCCAGGTATTATAGACATCTTTGGTAGCCAGTGGTCCCCATCTGTCTTAATCGGTTCAGATTTCAGATTTAGATCCATTTAATCTGTGTGTTGCTTCTGTATTTACAGTATACACAAATTATACTGTTGTATATTGAATTAATTATACAATGTCTTTTTGGGATTTCACTTGAAATTTGGGGCTCAAATTGTTGAGGTTCATCTCGTGCAACCCAAATTGACTTTTTAAACAAAATAATAATGTTTCTGTGATATACATGTGATATGTAAATCTACAATAAAGTGATAGATATCATTGTTTTTGTTTTGTTTGTTTGTGCTCTGAAGGCAATCCCAATTAAAAGTATTCAAGCAGCGTAATGTTGCTATATTTACTTTCTTTGGAAAACACATTTTCGTTTTGCAAGCATCTACAGTACAATTTTGTGGCTAGTGAAATGTTTGCTAACCCAGTTAAAGGTGCACTCAGTAATTGTTTCCTCATTAAAAAGTTGAACTCCTTAAGAAATTTTGCAATATATGTAGTAAAACATGAGCACTCACATTAAAATAAAGACTCCAGTCATATCAGTAACCTTATAAAAGCTGTTTTATTCTACATGGCGAGGGTGCACACATGGGGGCTGCCATGTTGGAATCACATGACCAGCTGAATACTACTCTCTTAATCTCAGTAACTGTCCTGTTATTTGACACTTTCACTCATTGATTAAAGTAATCATGACTGACTGTGAATACTATTTACACAATGGCATCTGAAACTGAAAACTATTGATTTAAAATAATGCTGCATCCAAACCACTAGGTGTCAGTGTAAGTCCAAGATGACACAAAGACAAATCTTACTGAGTGCACCTTTAATGCATATGCACTTATGTTTGTGCTGTTAAAGGGAAAGTTCACCCCAAAAATATTATTTTCTCATAATTTACTCTTCTCTTATGACTGTAGCAAGGAGACAGTGGATGCCAAGATTTATAGTGAGAAAGAAGTTACATTTTGGTCCGTTTCTCACCCAAAACCGATCGTATCGCTTCAGAAGACATGTTTTAAACAACTTGAGTAGTATGGACTACTTTTATCTTTCCTTCCCTGTCCTTCTTGGACCTTCATTGTTTTGGACCCCATTGAAAAAAACCACCATATATCCTTCAAAATATAAATGCTAAATGAGTAAATGATGAGAGAATTATAATTTTTGGTTAAACTATCCATTTAAATATATTTGTCATCACAATTAAATACAATGAAATAAATGTTATCTTGGTGCCTGTATAGTTTCCTCTTCAAAAAAACTTGTAACGACTTTGATACATGTTTATAGGTACGTATGGTTGATCACACCCTTCCTATATTACATTAGTAAAGATGTCAGTGATCATCTCTCAACATATGAAATGCATTAAAAGGCTTTACACTTCTTTAGAGTTAGAATGGCTAAAACAACTGCTGCCTGTTAAGAATGTATTACATAACAGTTCAAGTTTTTATGACACTTCTATAAATAAAGCAAAAATAAACCAGAAAATGCTCTGGTAAATCTATCAGTGGTCTCATAAACAACACACCCCTGAACGCCCTGTGAATCTGGCTCAAAGTGTCATAGCCCATAGAAACTGGCAAAGAGCAGCAATCAAAAATCCATGACAAATACAAGAACAGTCTGTCTGTAATGCAATGCTGTGTGTCAACCACTGGATGGGCTCTGACTTCTGGAATGCTCTCTTGAACGTCTACAACTATTGGCCACATAACTCACACTATTTGTCAGACATTATACGTTTGGCTAAAGACTTCATACTTACACCAGATTTATTTTCAACTCATTCTCAATTGTTGTATCGTTCGAAGTAGAAAAGTCATTCCATAAATCTCCATACAGTGTATCTTATTGTCTAATTGTCCACTGTTTATTTTAATTAACCAATGGACATTTTAACAGTAGGACTGTCCATTTACTTAATAACCTAGTTATAAAGAATCACTTTAATATACCAACATTTTTGGAAAATTTCTACGTGACTTATTTGATGTATTGTGGCAGTTTTCTGTTGAAATGAACACTACTATTTTACGGCACATAAACGGCACATTATCAATTCATAAACACTTACTTTTCACCCTGTTTCTGACACAAAGCTATCTTATGACATCTAAACACTTTTACTGTAGCGCATGACTTGTATGGCGATGCATTTTAATGTTTGCATTACAGAACCATCTGCATTTACAAGCTTGTTCAACTATGATGGAATTGTGCAGTATATCAACTGATAGAGCATTGCTCTTGCCATGCAAAGGACCGGGGTACAAGTCCCGTAGAGACTGCGAGTCAAAACGATAGTCGAAAGTGTCATAGACCAACAGAAAAGACATGGTTGTTTCAGCAATTGCGTTTTCATCTCGCATTTGCTTTTTATGACATTATCCGTTAGGTTTAGGATTAAGGTTTAGGGTAGGGAGAAAGGTTATAGTTGATTTAAAACTCAATTGAGCATTAACCTTAAAAACCTCATCTGTTTGGGAGAACAACTCGCTTTTAGCGCCACACAGTGGACATTTCACCCCGGAACAACCGTGATACGTGTAATACACCACGAAATATAATTTTTACAAAAATGTCGCCACAGTCACGTCATTTTTTTAGGAGACCAGGATGTGATTTCAATAGTTTATTATGATTAATCTCACAGTTAATGCATTAACAGATACGGTTTCAAGAAATCGAAATAAACTATACTATTCTTTATTTTCAAATTCTATTTAAACTCATGGGAAATATTTATTTAATATTGAATTCATCGCATGCGTTAACCCATTAATTATGACAGCTCTAATTAGAGTTAAACCAATACATTATGGAGGTAAGTCAAAGCAGATAAAATTGGAGAGTGCATTCTTCCCATTGTGTAAATTGAGGCTTTAAACAAGCACACCCGCATGACTTCACCTTACATTGCCAGCAAGATCAAAAGAATATTTGTGCCGAGGTGCAAGGGGTGTGATCTTACCCAACTGTATGTTTCTGTTATAAAAAAAGAAAATAGTGCATTTGAACTTCAGATAAACAGAAAAAGGAGCCTAAAAGAAAACAGGGCCAGTTGAATGTATACACCACATCAAAGCCTCACTGGATTTGGTCTACAAATCAGTGCAAGTTACTTTGGGCGGCATGCGATCGCTCAGGCTTTGTAGTTTACCACAGACCTTAAATGGGGTAGGCCATCTATGGCATCTTTGAACAGAATGCAGGCAATGTCTCATGATAGCTTAGACGGTAGAAAAATATGTGTTTTGGAGGAGTGCCCACTGTTGAAGATGGAACCTCATTCAGGCACTAAACTAAACTTCTCGGAGGTGCCTGAACGACGTGCCGGAACGGCGATCCGGACCATTCCGTCCCAGTTTAACCCCTGCACATCATTTTTGCACTGACATTAATTGCGCATTGTGAGGGCAACCTCTGAGACATAGTTCCGTAGGAACTAAAAGATAAATGCTTTCATATAAACAATGACGTATGCAGTTTGAAGGTTACTTTTTTGCTCTAAAATAAAATTTTTACCTCACTAAAGGTTAGGTTTAGGTTGGGTTTTGGGGGTATAGTTAATAAAATATGCATTTCTGTTTGACTATATTATAATACAGCTTGCTTTTGGCCCCACTCTGTGAACATTTCACCTGGAAACTGGAACTCACATGTGCCACGTTTGAAAACACTTCTAGATCTGGCCACAGGGGGCAGTGATTTTAATTTCAGTTAGCAAAGACCAATTTCAGTTGAAGAACTTTCGATCCATTGTCATCGAATTCACTGTGAGATTAGTCTGGTTGTGTTGAGAAACAAACAAGGCCATTGTGAGGCCGGTGGCATGTGGTGGACTTGTAAAATGAGAAATATGTTCCATTTGATGTTTTTTGTGTTTGTTTTTTGTTAAATCTTTACCCTCCTTTAACATCAACTTGCTCAGGGACGAGATGTGAAAATTAGCCATCTTGGTGCATGATGTTAACATGATGTTAATTAATATGTACTGTATTGTCCCTTTCATAAATATAAACAAATAAACAAATACAAGTAGAATGTTTACATGGTTTACAGGTAGAAGATTACACTACCACTAATCAACCAATACTACTATAAAACACTATTTATTAAAACCAAGTTACATCAAATACTTTATACATTTTAAACACTGTTTGCATTGCTTCAAAGATAACAACTACAGTGGCCTAAGTAGCTCAGTGGTAAAGACCAGCCCTGGAGTTCACTAGTTTGAATCCCATGGTGTGCTGAGTGACTCCAGCCATGTCTCCTATGCAACCAAATTGGCCCGGTTGCTAGGGAGGGTAGACTCACATGGGGTAACATACCTTGTGGTCGCTATAATGTGGTTCATTCTCGGTAGGGCATGTGGTGAGTTCGCCGTTGATGCCGTGGTTGATGGTGTGAAGTCTCTGTGGCAATGCGCCCAACAAGCCACGTGATAAGATGCGCAGATTTACGTGACGTGGAGGCAGCTTCAGGCAGATTCATCTTCCGCCACCCGGATTGAGGCGAATAACTACACGACCACAAGGATTTAAAAGCACATTGGGAATTAGGCATGCCAAATTGGGCGAAAAAGGGTAGAAAAAAAAATATAATAACTACAATAATACAGTAAAAAGCACATTTACAGTAACCTATAAGTCTTAGAACCCCTTAAATATATAAACCCTTATTTATTTTAAGAATAGACATATTAATAGAAAATGTTATTCATATTATCAATCATAAATAGTCTGAAGAATGGTTATATTGCACTGTATATAATGAGCTTTCACTTCGTCTCCTGTTTTTGCTTAGAATGCAGTCGACTCTTGGTATCAATTCCATTGATTCCGTAAGCAGGAATTGGAAGCCAAAAGAAGCCAAAGCAAAACTTGTTCTCTGCAATGCTCTCATGGTCTTGAACTAGTGGGGTTTTGTTTGTAAACAAATTTGTTTTTGCTCAAATCATTCTCGTTCACTTCCATTGTTTTGACAGCGAACGACTGTTTGTTTTTTAACAATAAGTTGAGTCAATAATTAAATTACCCAATCATAACATCAAAGATGCTCATTGGTGGCAACCTACTGGAGTAAATATGCAATCTCCAGAAACTGTCACTGAACAAAACAATGAATGAAATCAAAATGAATGCTAAATTTCAATCCCCCTCACTATATGGACAGCCACATACAGAGAAGTGGAGTGATACCGTTGTTAGCGTCTTAGTACCGTTGGAATGTTTACCAGCACTCTTGGACCATCGCTCATCCAATCTGGTTCGAAGACCTGAATAAATGATTATAAGAATCAAAAATAGTTCATTATATTATATTAGATATTTTACCAGTTCCTGATTTTTGGAGGGCTCTTAAAAGGGAGGAATTTAGTTTATTGAAGGATTTCTCTCTCACTCCTGCCTTTGACGCCACAGCTCTGATAGTGAAGGGTTTTGGACGGTGTTCTTGTGGTGTCCTCAGCCAATCCGTGTTGTCAGGATGTTATTTTTTTGCAACTCCAAAATGATTAGTCATATGGCATTTATGGCTCAGGTAATTGCAGATAAAACCTGCATCTGGAACTTGGTGCCTATGAACAAAAACGACCCATTTCAAACGTCACCTGTATACACCAGCCAAGCAACTGCCATTGAGATTAATAGCTCTCTCCAGATTTTATAGACCTCCTCAGGTTTACACATTATTTGATCACATATTTCAAAAGTTAGGTTTTTATATTTGTACTGTCAAGTGTCTTTGTAGAAAAACACCCCTGCTTCAGGTAATGTGTTCAATGATTTGATCACGCTTTTAAATGTTATGAAATTTGAATGTGATCTTTCTTCAAAACTGCACAGGGCAGCATGTATTGTGATTAGAGAGAGGAGTGTTTATCCTTATGTTAGGCCGCAGTTTCTGCAGCAAAAGATTTTCTCTGGCAGGACTGGCCCCATGCAGCCCATATAAAGCGATGGTAAAAAAAAAAGGTTAGTGAGTTTCTGTCACCCTGAATGCTTCGGCCGCCTGGCCCCCAAACACCGAATGAAAACATGAGCGCCCTCACAGGGCCCTGAGTCAATATTGCCTCCTTTCACTGGCAGACGCATGCAGCTGCTTTTCTAATCACAGAAAAACAGAGTGAACCAACAGACTCGCACACATACATAAGCCTGGTGCAAACTGCAATTTTTTCTGTCCTTTACAATTGTCATGTGTCAGATTGTACATAAAGGCAAAGACAGACTGTACAACATACTGTACATCTTAGGGGCCGTTCACACATGATGCGTTTTTTCATCGGCCTCCACTTAGAATGCGCTGCAAATTGATTTTCTATCATGCTAGGAGGAGGTCTTTGACAGTTTGATGTGTCTCACTGCTCTTAAGATGCTGTAAGAAGTTTAAAGAACTTCAACTTTTAACAATGTGTCTGGAGACACCTGCATTCTGTTTCCTTTGCAGTGCAGCATCAAGCTTTTTTTAAATGCCCCATAGGACTGTGGACTTGATTGACAAAATTGACTGAATGATCAATCGTGTCACTTTCTGACATCTTCCAAAACAGAGGGGTGAATCCACAAAGAATGAATTGCACATGTTAAATGCCATTTGTCTGTTTTACTACAAACATTGTTCGAATGCAGCTTTACAGATAATAGAAATAAAATGTAAATAAACAATGAAAGAAATATTTTGTGATTCCTGAAATTTATGAAACTGGTTGTAAAGCAGTTCAATGGAAAGGAGGAGGCGAGAACTGGCTTGTCGATATAAATAATATTTTAATAATTCACTTAAAAGACAAAACACACACATGACGGACATGTCCGTAAACGATCTCTCTCTCGTTGCACCACCGTCTGCCATCGGCCTTTATCCCTCTCAGAGGCTTAATTAGCCTGATAAGAGACCGGGTGTGTAGAATCACAACCCGGCCCCGCCCTCCGCCCTGCCACATTCCTCCCTCGTTTTCTCAGGCTGGGGAGCCCCCAGCCTGACGCACCCACCCCCCCCTCCTCTTTCCCTGGGGGAGGGCATGCTTTAAGCAGATGGTCATCATCCACATCTACCTGGACGAGGGAAGGGACAAGGGGAGGGAAACAGAAATAATTAAAATGGGGGGTACTTCCTGTAACAGTGTAGTACCCCCCAAAATACACTGTAAAATTTAAACAAGAGGGAAAGGGCCAACGCAGAACGGCAGTGAGAGAGAAAGAGATTTGGAAAAAAAACCTACTCGCCGGTTCTCTGATACACCGTCGCATGGTCCTCGATCACTCCTCCACCCTCTCAGGCGGACGACAGCCGCTTCTCTCCAGGCGGACCGCAGTCAGACTCATGACCCCGGGGGTCAAAACGCCCTCCGCGTTCTCGGTGACTCGTGGGGACACTCCTCCACCCCTGGCAGCAGCCCTACCGCTCCACCGCTCCAGGCAGTCGGGGAGACAATTCCCTCCTCCCCTCGCGGACGTCAGTCTTCCTTCGACCCCTCCGCATTTCTGGGGGATGGCAGGGCTCTCCTCTGCCCCCGGCAGCGGCTCCATCGCTCCAGGCGGTCAGGGAGTCCAGTACCCACTCGCCTTGCGGACGGCGGCCATTCACCGTGTTTGGTGGTCGGTCTACTCCCTCCCCCGGTGGATCCCATGGGTGGATGGCAGTGTCGAGGACTCCGCGACGGGCATCCCTCCTCCTTCCCGGGCTTCGGCACCAGTGTAAAGCAGTTCAATGGAAAGGAGGAGGCGAGAACCGGCTTGTCGATATTAATTATATTCTAATAATTAACTTAAAAGACAAAACACACACATTACGGATATGTCCATAAACAATCTCTCTCTCGTCGCACCACCATCTGCCATCAGCCTTTATCCCTCTCAGAGGCTTAATTAGCCTGATAAGGGACCAGGTGTGTAGAATCACAACCCGGCCCAACCCTCCGCCCTGCCACACTGGTATTTATGTTGGGAAGCAACTAACTAAAAGTAGCAATACTAACTTAAAGGTGCTATATGTAATATTGACAACAAGCATATGAAATGGGTGCTGCAGTCTAAATTTAAAATATTGGAGCTCGAAGCTCATGCGGGTTTCCAGAATGTTGACATGCAAATGAGCCAACTCAGCATCATCTTCCAAAGGCATCTCCAATATTTATCATTGTTTTACTACACCTCTAGTCATGGTTGTTTTTAAATGGATGGTGAGGCTTTTTATCTGTTATCTCTGATCCAGTTTGTTTGGTGGCATCCATGGCTGCAGCACGCAGTGTTGTTCGCCAGCAAACTTGTTCAAATCTAGCACCTTTATCTAGACCAATATCCTCAAATGCATCCTATACATGAGGCATTATCCCAATTTGATCATTACGTCATTAGCTGCCAGTTAGGTTTTGAATTCATTTTTAAGTTCTGCTAAGTACTTACAAAGCTTTTAACGATCTAGCTCCTCATTACTTATTATCTACCATTATAATCCAATATCCTATAGTCACAATGGTCGCAAAATTACGGCCTTTTGATAGTACCTTAAAAATCTAAATCCACAAAAGGAGCTCAATACTTTTCCTATTTGGATCCTTAACTATGGAATAGTCTTCCTAGCATTGTTCGAGACTCAGACACACTCTCTTAGATTAAGTTTAGAATGATTAATCTCTTCAGCCAGGCATACACCTAATTTAATTTATCTCTCAACCTATAGTTAGGCTGTAATAGTCAACCGGAAACACTTCTCATTAACTATACCTCAGAATTAATCCTTTCACATTTTTGATGAAACTGATGTGATTACAAGTAGGTATACAATCAAACCTTTCAACAGAGTGAAATTACCTTACCTTCAGAGGAATACAATCAAACCTTTGCGTCTGCATATTGCGGTTGTCATAATGAACCAGCTGCTCAAATAGTCTTTTCAACAACACAATCATTTTTTTTAATTTTTATGATAGAAGCATTTAAACAATCACTAAATAAAATGTTAAAGCTATAACCATCGGAGCTGACTGTTTTGATGCAGTGATGTGGTCAGGTTCCCTTTCGAGAGGTCTCTCCTATTGCGTAAGTAGCTTACGCTATGGGAAAACTCCGTTTCTCGAGAAATATTGAAGTCTTTATGTAAAACGCATTGCAGCTGCACAGCAGACAGCAATGAGCGAGGCAGCTCGGTCATTGGCTGTGCTGCGGCAACTTGCTCGAACCAATGATGGGGCGACTCTGAACGCACGACCACAGAGCCTGCCAAGATTGGCGTGGCTAAGGCTATATATTAAGGCCGTCATGAGAGTTCTTTAGATTTAATCTCCTTCAGCAAAGACCTTCTCTTCGCTGGATCCTCTGGATTATTGGAGTCTTTTCGCCCGCCGTCGACAAGCCTACAGCAGGACTGCTAAGAGGACGCCGGTGCCTTCAGCCACCTTCAAAGCCTTCTGCTACGCCATCCGGTGCGCATCACCTTATATCCTTATATCCTTTACTAAGCTATAACTTTTACAAGTGTTTGCCTCTGCAACGCTTTTTGTCCTTAGTAAGGAGCAAATTTGAGGCGTTGTTTAAAATGCCTTCGACCTGCGCCTCGTGCAGAGGCCCTCTTCCTGACGGGGACCGTCACATTATCTGCGCTCGCTGCCTGGGACCTGACCACGCAGAAGCTGCTCTCACTCGAGGCGGATGCCCCGAATGTGAATCCCTGGGCCTCACTGAGCAAGCGGTCGCCTTGGCTCTCAGAGCCCTGCTTCCGTACCTGAAAAACGAACACGTCCTGGTCCGAACGGACAACATGACTGTAGTGTCGTATATAAATTGCCAGGGTGGACTCAGGTCGAGCTCCCTGCACTCTATGGCCAGGGAGCTCATCTTATGGTCACAGCACAACCTGCACTCGCTGAGAGCAGCGCATGTGCCAGGCATCCTGAACCAGGGAGCGGACATGCTGTCCAGAAACAAGGTTCTCCCAGGAGAATGGTCTCTCCACCCCCCGACAGTCCAGTGGTTATGGCAAACCTTTGGCGAAGCAGAGGTCAACCTCTTCGCCTCCAGGGAAAATGCGCACTGCCCTCTTTTCTTCCCAAAGAGCACGGACGCGCTCGCCCAAGTCTGGCCGAGCCGCCCCTTGTATGCTTTTCCCCCGATCGCGATGCTACCTCAGGTCATCAGTTGGATCAGGGAGGTGAAATGTGCAGTGCTCCTGGTAGCCCCACTCTGGAAGAACCAGACGTGGTTTCCAGAATTGATGCAGATGATGCAATCTGCCCCATGGCCGATTCCGTTGAGGCTGGACCTCCTCAGGCAGGCCAACGGGATGATTCTTCATCCCCGCCCCGATCTGTGGGCCCTTCATGCATGGCCCCTCAACGGGTTCCAGAGAACCTCCCCAGCGGAGTGTTGAGAACAATCACTGAGGCGCGAGCGCCCTCTACGAGGCGCTTATATGCCCAAAAGTGGAAAGTGTCCAGTGACTGGTGTAATACCAAGAGCTTGAACCCCAAATCGTGCGAGATACCAAGTGTACTCGCCTTTTTGCAAGAGCTGCTGGAGGCGGGCCGCACACCCTCCACGCTCAAAGTCTATGTGGCTGCCATAGCGGCATCACACAATCCTGATAAAGGACGCTCATTAGGGAAAAACAACCTAATCATTCGCTTTCCTAAGAGGCTTAGGAGGATGAACCCTCCTCGCCCCTCGGTACCGATCTGGGACCTGGCCACAGTCCTGGATGCACTCAAGAGTGCCCCGCTCGAACCTCTCCGAACCGTGCACCTTAAACAGCTCTCGCCAAAACTGCACTCTTGCTGGCACTCGCCTCAGTCAAGAGAGTGGGCGTACCTGCACGCGCTGTCATCAAGCTGCTTGCCTGGAATTTGGACCTAACGACTGCAGAGTTGTCCTTAGGCCAAAGCACGGGTATATTCCTAAAGTGCTCTCCACACCCTTCAGAGTACAGGTGATATCTCTGGCAGCGCTATCGCCTTCAGCAGACCTAAAGCGATGCTAATTTACTCTGCCCGGTCAGGGCGCTCAGAGTATACTTGGAACGCTCTGCCCGCTCAGACAGACGGAACAATTATTCGTGATGCTTTGGCGGCCGCACTAAAGGTCTCGCAGTTTCAAAGCAAAGAATATCGCTGGATAGTAGATGCTATAGCGCTGGCTTATGAAGCCAAGGGCCTTCAATGCCCCTTAGGCGCCAGAGCTCACTCTACGAGGAGCATGGCCTCCTCGTGGGCGTGGTCGAGTGGGATACCCATTGAGGATATTTGTGCGGCGGCAGGCTGGGCCTCGCTCGACATTTATCAGGTTTTATAACCTACAGGTCCCCTCATTGCATTCCAACATTCTATCAGCCTGACTGTAGTATGGACTGGAGTACATATATGCTGAGCATTATCTCCTCCCTTATAAGGTCCATCTCTGACTGACTTAGGGAGTTTTTTATGCATATCAGTAAATAGAAAAATCAGTACATAAGATATGTGCGTGTGTTTTTACAATGAGCTCCCACCATGGGCCACCTTGGGCAAAGGCTCTGTATTATCCCATTATATAGCTCGCCGCTGGTCGGCTCGTTGAATAATCACTTTGCTTTAAGGCTCAGGCATCTGCCTCTGGCTTTATAGAGCTAAGTCAGCACGCACGGCGTTTTGCATGGTGTTCCCATAGCGTAAGCTACTTACGCAATAGGAGAGACCTCTCGAAGGGAACGACTCGGTTACTAACGTAACCTCGGTTCCCTGAGAGGAGGGAACGAGTATTGCGTAAGCTGCCGTGCTTGTGCTTGGTCAGTCGCCTCAGTCGATTGAACCTAAAGAACTCTCATGACGGGCTCTAATATATAGCCTTAGCCACGCCAATCTTGGCAGGCTCTGAGCGCGTGGCGTGAAGCGCGCTCATTGGTCGCGTGCTCAGAGTCGCCCCATCATTGGTTCGAAGCAAGTTGTCGCAGCACAGCCAATGACCGAAGCTGCCTCGGCTCATTGCTGTCTGCTGTGCAGCTGCAATGCGTTTAACATAAAGACTTCAATATTTCTCGAGAAACTGAGTTTTCCCATAGCGTAAGCTACTTACGCAATACTCGTTCCCTCCTCTCAGGGAACCGAGGTTACGTTAGTAACCGAGTCGTTTTCTAACATCAAACATAACGTCAAACATAATCTACAAACTAGTTATTCCACTCGAGCCTTCTCACATTCCATCCACTCACATTCATTCGAACCACTTTGGTGCTGGGAAAGTGGAAGCACTATGTTTTAAGAACTTTCTGTGCTTCACGAACTCAGAATCCCATGCTCCATTGCATTGTAAAATATATGGTGACACCCATTGCCAGCAATCGCATTAACGATCGCATCTATAAATATCTAAAAACCACATTATATGTTTGATAATATCTAATCTACCCTCCAGTATATCAGCTGTGTAGTTTAGGGGAACAGTCTGTAATGGAAAAATGTGCGAAAGGATTCATGTGAACAGCATCAACACTAATATTATAACATTGGTTTTCCTGTCTCATCCCAATGTTTGACTCCCACTGCTATAGAGCTGTTCAGGTTGAAGTCCAAAAATCTGGAATAGAATTTGCCATGGATTCTCGCTTGATTTTCCTATGGTTTTTATAATGAATTAGCCTTCCAGGTTTGCCCACAAATTGACATCAAGGCTGAACATCTCTTTGAGTCACTGAGCGATGGCTACTAACTGCAGTCTGGGCCAGCAAGATGGTGAGTGGAGCTTCGATGATCACTGTCTACATCACTTCAGTCAACTTTGATGGACTTCACAGAGGATGAACTGCTGCTCACTCCAGCAGTATAAAAAGGAATACTTCACTAACAAATGCCTGCACATTGGTCTTAGGATGGAATATACAGTGAATAAAATGCTATCGACCAACGTCTTATGGTCCTCTTGATTGTCCTCCTACAAATGCATACATTATTTTAATGATCACATGTTATTTACTTTAAATGTGGTCAAATAATCAGACTGTTGGACAAATATGTCCACATAACCTAACACAAGTTATCTGGTTACTTGTACTCTCAATACTCTCAACTCCCACAACTGATGATGGCACACATATTCATGTTCATACTTTCTTGAGCTAAAGCAGAATATTCCTTCTGTCCCACTATAATTAAAAGCACTGACACAGTGATTCACAAAACAGTAATGATATCACTGAGACTGACAAAGCTAGTATGACTAATCTCCATAGCCAGCGGTGCCAATGCACGTGACATCATCATTGTACGACCAGCATGATGTGTTGCAAGGTATTTACATCTTAAGTTTAGAATTTTATACCATGTGTTTGCTGTCTCAAAGAAAGATGAGTGTTCTGCTGGCAAGTGGAAATGTTTTCCAGATAAAACTCACATAAACACACAAAGAAAAAACAGAGAGTCAGACAGTCAGACAGAGCATGACTCATTGAGTTGTGACATTACCACATATGAAATATATGTGCTATGACTAGTGCAAAAGAATGGTTTAAGGTAGATGGGAGCAAATATAAGTGTGACATCATCATGTAAAGAACGTCTGCTGCTATATCACTGAAAAAGTTCCTGAGCTGTTTGGTCACCCTGAATTTTTAGTCATTGCAGGAAATGGATTGCACTAGATAGTTAGCTATCACTAAAAACACTGCCACTTACTGTTGAATTTATTTGTGTAGCTTAAACCTCATGTAGGTTTCTTTATTGTTAGTCCACCCAAAAAAATCTAAAAATGGTGTACTCATTGTCATTCAAAACTTGTATGGATATCATTGTTATTTGACTAGGAATCATTTGCATTTGTTTATTTTGAGTTTTTATATAAACTGCAGCTGTGCTAAATGCATCTCACAGGAGACAGATGACGTGAGCTCCACTGTCGTCTCTCATTAGTAGTCGCTCTGCATTTGCATAAAGTTACATTTTTCTCAACTTTATCACATCTCTTGACACACCCACATCATGTCGCCAATGGTCACTGTCGCTCATATCACCAGAAGTTGCCAGCTGTGATTGAAATAAATAATCTCCTGTCGCATCTAGCACCAAAATCGCTGACAGTGTGAACGGAGCTTTCAAGAGCTGATGCAATCAAAAGTGTGCGATACTGAGATACGCTGCCGACAGTCTGCGGAGCCGTGTTTCTCCAGAGTTAAGGCCAATGTATACTTTGGTTGTCAGCATTGCTGATCTGAGTGTGCACAGTATGCATGGCGCAAATTTCGTCATCAGTACAGTCTTTGCAGACTGTCGGCGTGCAGCCCAATTTTTCTCGACAGTCTTCGTCTGTGCACATTCATCTGTCATTGACTGTACTAAAGGAGTATCATAAAGCAGTTGTAGCGTGCATGTGTCGAACGCGGTCGTATCGCATTCACTGGCAGTCAAAAGAGTATACTTCGAAAGGCTGAGCGCTCAACAGTGTGCGAGACGACCTGGAATGCAGAAAAACAAAGTATACCCGAACCTTTATTTTAAAATTGTGCGTCTTTGACAAATAGTAATTTTTCTTTATTTTATCTGCTATTTAATTCTAGATATTGACTGGCATTTGGCTAACACTCCATCAGCATTCAGTTATGTTATTCTAAAAATTATTATCTTTATTATTCTGTTAATTATATTAATAATGATCTATATACAGTATGTTTCAGAACCACACAGACTTATCGGTTCTAATAGACACCGGTTGTGACACATTAAAACAGACTCAGCAATTTTATTTTTTAAATACAGTCCAATACTGTAATTCTCTACCCATCACCCATTTATTTAAACAAAAATCTGTGTTCCAATGAGGCACTTACAATGGAAGTGAATGACACCAGACCATACACATTAAAATACACTCTGTTTCAAAAGTATAGCTGCAAGACATAAACATTATACATGTTAACATGATCTTATTGTGATAAAATCACTTATAGGCTTCACCAACGTTGCATTGCCATGGCAACAACTATAGTTTGGGTGAACTACACCTTTCATTTGTATTGAACCTGGAACATTCCTTTAATAGATTAAATAACTATCACGTCACACTGCAGGCAAACGCACCTCCAGGTTCATTCGAGCAGCATATTTAAATGGTGGATATGGGCAGCGTATAGTTTTAATAATCTTATTAAGCATTATATACTCTAATAATATTTAGTATGTTAACAAAAGGGATTATAAAGGGATATTAATGGTTTATAGTGAATAAATATGTGTAGATTATTTCTAAACTATCTGCAAAACAAGTTTTAACATGAGTCAATATGCCAGTATAATTGTGCCAGACATGTAAGAGGTTGATGAATACACATCCTCACACATATAACACTTCTAAAGCTGAGAAATGTGGCATATGAAAATGAGAACTTCCATCAGACATGCAATATGCATATTTACTGCTTAATCAATCCTGGTCCATTTTTGGGCTGCCACATGAAACGTTACACTCTCAAATTTAAAAGCTCACTATTACTGTGGACTATGAGTAGGGTTGCCACTCTTCCCATAAAATACGGGATCTCACCATATATTAAAGATAAAATAATGCATCCCCGAGTTGTCCCATATTAAAGCTGGTCAGATGGCGTCATGGCAAAATCGTTCCAGATCACTTTCCGTTCCAGAAAATTTGCCTACGGTGGGTAAGGGACCGTCTGAAAAGTCCACAAATGGTGGTAAAACTGTGGAGTTTCTTTTCTATATAAATGTTCAGTAAGATCAAACAATGTATGAATACAAACATAAAGACAAATAAAGGTCTTGATTTGATTATTTCTTGTAGAGGCAGCCAATGCATTGTGCCGTTAAAGAAATGTAGAAATGTAATGAGCAATGCCTACCACTGGATGTCAGAGGGCATGCAGCAGCGATGATACTTCCCCTTTGAGGAAACGCAGATGTGGACATGTGAGAAAAGAAAACGTGCGTGATTTAATGCGATAGGACAGCAAACGCAACGCAAGAAGCATCATCTTTACATATATAATCAGATCCCATACATTGAAGTACTTGTGCGTAAAGAGCGTGCATGAATTAGGAACCTGCTTCCCCAATAGAGCGCTAAGGCATGCAAACACTGAAAAAAATTGAGAAATAAGCACCTGTACTCGAATGCGTTTGTGACTCCAGTAAAAAGAACATTTGCAGCTGAAGTGCTATTGATGCATTCTAAGGCTTATGAGGAACAGCGTATAGAGAATATTGGAAGCAGAAGGCCTGGAACCCCATCTACCAACAGCTATTTGCATTGACGATTGTTCCCCAAAAGAAGTACTGACTGAGAATTTACTGAGAATGAGAATACATAATTTTTACTTCCTTTCACAAAGAGTATGCATTGCAGTGTTTGATTGTAAACAGCACCTTCTTTAATAGTGTCATAACCAGTCACTTAGTGCGAAGTTTGAACAAGTGGAAGCACAAATCAGATTTGAGAACTGCAACAGAGGGGAAGATGTCCAGCTAATCATGACTTACATTTCGGTCTGTTCCTCACATAAAGCTATTGATTGGCTTTTGAAGATTTGAAATTGGAAAATAGTACGTGAGTTGTATAGATTACATTTATGGTGCTTTTTGTCCTTTTTGGAGACAGCACCAGTCTTCACGTTCATTCACTGCACGAAAAAAAGCAAATGTTTTTGCGAAAAAATCTTTTTGTGTTTCAAAGAAGAAAGTCAGTATGGGTACAGAATGACATGATGGTACGTAAAGGATTGCAGAACTACTTCATTAAGTTTCTTTTCTCTAAATTTGGGTTGTTTCCATTGTTGCTCTCCAGCATGCATAGCCAAACAGCAATATTAGCTTGTTTATGTGTTTACCCCTAAATGCTTAATGGCTTGTTTTAGGGCTTGTTAATGTTGCGCTAACAGTTATTAAGCCTATCCATAAGAAACAGGAAAAGGCCAATTGAATTAGGACAATTATGATGAGCTAAGCTAAAGCTTTATAATGGCCTTATGCAGAAGAATTGCTCTTTAGGGAGAGGGATTGCGAGTGGTACTGGGGATATTACAATGGAGATAAGCCAGAGTGGAAGTCCACATAAGGCAGTTCTCTACTGCCCCTGGGAAACAAGGAGGTAATACGTTTTCATAGTGCTTACAAGAACTCCCAGTACATAATTTCAAGAGGCCCTACAAGGGCACTGGCAAACAGAAGTTGACAATTAAAAACATGGATGTATTTGAGCTCAGGGGTGGCCCACAGGGTTTCGAATGCATTGCCCAGCCGTGAATATAGGAAGTCCTAAACTCCCAGAAACATTGTACAGCTCTGCTGTGTCGGCACTCAGGACTGTTACAGCATGAAAATGGAAAAGCCATAATAGGAGGGCAAAGTCAGCACAGGGGGTTTGGAGTAGAGTGCACGAGATCATGAGAAGAGTAATTTGGGGTGTGGGCACAGAATGTCAGGTTTGGAATGATTCGAAATGTAGCAGTACCGAAGGTCTGTTCACACCAAAGATTAGAAGCAAATTTTTTTCATTTGATTCATTCTGAGCATAAATTGCATTTATACATTCCGACTCTGGAGTTCCACGAACTCCTATATAAATGGTGACCTGTTAGAACTAAATAAACCAATGGTAAATAATGTTGCAGTCACTGCTGAATTCTTCTTGGTACAGAATCTGACATGGTCACTGCAGTCACCACCGGACAGGTGAACTATGTGCCGCTCTACACTGCTACTTGTAAGGAAAAGTAACTTGTTTGAACAAAGTAGCTAATTTAAAAAATATAGTTACATTTGTAATGTCACTACCTGTGGTGATGTGGGTGTGGCTGAGCAACATCTGTGGAGTGTGAGGCCAGGAGAGTAAGAACGGTAAGGATTGACACCTGTGGGAAATCACAGTGAGCGCTGGAAAGGGATAAGAGGGCAGTCCAGACTGACGGAGGGGAGAAAAAGAGCGACACATGAAGCTGTGTGTGAGCACGTTTATGTTTAGCTGAAAAGCTACCCGGTTGTGTTAAGCTGAAAAGTATTGTGAATAAAGAGACTTGCTCCCACTTCCTCCTTCGAAGAGAGTTAGTGATCTGTCACACTACCTTTCTTAGTTACATCCAAATACTGAAAGTGAGTATCTGTTCAATTCACCATTCAGGGCCTCTAGAGTGATAACAAATCACAAATCTGGTATCTTACACGATGAAGCAACTTGAAACATCAGAAAGCGTGATCCACCATTCCAGGCCGAAGAAAGAAAGAGAGTGAGAGAGAGCTACAATTGTCAGTTACATGATGAGGGGAAAACATCCAAAACACTTTGAAACCTGCAGAGTCTGACCTCAGCATCGGTATGGTATCAATAAAAGGGATTAAATAAATTCTCATCATTTCCTCACCCTCATGCCATCCCAGATTCTTTCTTCTGCTGAACAAAGCAAAAGATTTTAAGAAGAATATTTAAGCTCTGTAGATACATACAATGTAAGTGAAAGGGGTCCAAAACTTTAAATCTCCAAAAAGGCAGCAGAATAGTGATCCATAAGATTCCAATGGTTAAATCCACATCTTCATAAGCAATCCAATTGGCTTAGGGTCAGAACAGACCGATATGTATCAACACCTTGCCTTTGCAGCATGATTATACTTCCTAGCACTTGACATATGCGCAGAGCGCTAGATGGTGCTAGAAAGTGTAATCGAGCTTGAAATCATGATCACCAAGGAGACTGCTGATTTCAAGATTTATAATGATTAACGAGTTCTAACCCAAAACCAATAGGATCATTTCAAAAGTCATGGATTAAACCACTGGACACTTATGGATTATTGCAGAAGAAAGTTAGTTATGCACATCATGGGATCAGGCTAATTAAACAATGAGATTTGTCTTTTTATATTTCTTTAAGGCTGCATGCTTGTTTAAATTAAGAATGAAATCGGCATATGCTTTGCATGATTACTTACTCAAAAAGGCAGTTTGATAATGCAGTCTGCACTGGTGTCTCTTCTGTTTTTTTTTCTGCGGCACTTCACAGTTGATTTAAAGATGCCACTGCATGACTTGATGATGTTGTGTTTTGTGATATGACTGTTAATCCCAGCTCTGAGACTCATCAGACTTGCTACACTGCCGTTTTGGCATTAAGAGTGTTGTCATAGAAACAAATAACTTCTGCGGTCCCAGAGAATTGTGGGTTATGAGTGCCAAAGAAGGATACACCTGCTGAATCCTCCAAATTCCTGTTAAAGAAGGTAACATTGGAAGGTTGTTTGTGTCATTCTTGCTTTTCTGAAATGAGACAGCCTCTCCTTACAGAGGACAGCAGACTAGATAGAGCATTAATATAGAACAGTGATTAAAACTGACTGGAACTACCAGTGCATTAAACGGTTTTAGAGCACTCATTCCAGCCAATCAGAATCGAGTATTCAAATATACCATGGTATATATACATGTATATACTGTATATATATTAGTTCTGTCAGTCAATATTTTTTTTTAAGCGCGATTAATCAAAGATTTTGAAATTGCAGAAATTTAACACTATATCTTAGGGGTGTTGAGTGAAGCCATTATTTGTATTTGTATCTGTATCTGTTCATATGACAAAATTATCTGTATCTGTCTCTGTATTCAGATAGAACACAGAGGGGCTTAAACCAGAAGTGCTTCAACACTAAAGGAAATGCCCATTTTTTAAACGTTACTCTTATATTTATAATTTCTATTAATAAAATGTGCTTGTGTATGCCTTTTCATAATAATAGCCAAATAAAAATTGTAATAATGATAAATATTATTATTATTATCACAAACTTGCCGCTCGTAATTTTCACTTGCAAATGAGCTTTTGATTTGCTGCAAATATTTGCCAGAGGTTTGTAGTGGTGAACCTCCGGCAAAACTAATTTGCATGTGGAAATTATTTGTGGCAAATTTGCCATAAACTCTCGAGTTTCGTATGGGTAATTAATTATATAAAATATAACACAATTAATCATGTCCCTGGACTGTAATAAGCAAGATTCCTGAGCAATTCAAGCTGGAAGTACCACCTGTTTTCTCCAGGGGGCAGTAAGTGAAACTTCAGCTGTTTACGCAACACCCAGCTTACACCAGGTTGTCAGGAATTGGCTGGTTAGCAGGTCCCTGTTAGCACCTGGAAACTACACCACCCGATGGCAAAAAGCATGTTTCTCCATAGACAGCCATTCAAAAGCAGCCGTGTGTTATGATGAAATAAATGTTTTTCCAAGAACCCTTTCAATTTAAATGATTTCATTACATTATAGCACACCGTCATCTGGTCATCTTGTTTTTGAAGGGCTCTTAAACGCGTGCAATTGATTTATGTTTGTCCCTATCTATTCCCATTGATGAGAAATTAGTCATGTGACACTGATCCTGGAACTGAGCGCCAATGAGCAAAGATGGTAGCCTCCAATTAGCTAGCTTTCTGGGAACCCAGCACTAGCTGAGCACAGTCATAGAGATGAATGAGCATGCTAACAGATAGCGCTCTCCAGGTATTTTATAGCTCCGTGGCTACAGAGAACAAACCAACCCTTCAGCAGACAGCACAACACAAGGACATGTTCTTGCTTCAAAACACATCTTGATGGAGCTCAAATCAAAATTTAGGGATCTCAAGAAATGTTTTTCTGTGCAGTGACCTAATAATGGTATATTTATCACACCATGTAATTTAATTGAATAAACATTTGAATTGATTGACAGCCCTAATAGAAACATAAATATTTCTTATTAGAATTTGCAATCAAGCTGTATTCTTGCCAAATAATGCAAGAAGTATATATATATATATATATATATATATATAATACATTTGTATTTAGGATGCATTAAATGCTAGCTATAAAATGAACCTTAATAAGACCCCTGTAATGGATGTACAGTGTATTGAGTGTTGGTGTGAAAAGTTAAGGTATTTTAAGTCCCAATGGTTTATGAAACACTCACTTGTGATATGTAAACTTATATTAGAGAAACCATAACAGCACCTGTTCATGTTTTGTCGATACACATTCCAATAAAGATCTTAACAGAAAGCTTTCAAGCAGTGCACTGTTGCTATAGTAACCTGAAATGCTTTTTCTGTTTGGGAATGTCTATCTGGTACCATATCATCTAACTTTGTTGTTATTGAAATGTTTGAAAACACAACTGAAACATGTAGAATTAAAATGATTTAGTAGTCTATAAGTTCTTCTTAAGACCCCCAACCAGAGGGCCTGGGTATCTCAGCGAGTATTGATGCTGACTACCACCCCTGGAGTCGCAAGTTCGAATCCATGGTGTGCTGAGTGACTCCAGCCAGGTCTCCTAAGCAAACAAATTGGCCCAGTTGCTAGGGAGGTTAGAGTTACATGGGGTAATCTCCTCGTGGTCGCTATGATGTGTTTTGCTCTCGGTGGGGCGCATACTGAGTTGTGGATGCCGTGGAGAATAGCGCAAAGCCTCCACACATGCGTGGTCTCCGTTGTAACACGCTTAACATGCCACGTGATAAGATGTGCAGATTGACAGTCTCAGATACGGAGGCAACTGAGATTCATCCTCTGCCACCCGGATTGAGGCGAGTCACTACGCCACCATGAGGACTTAGAGCACATTGGGAATTGGGCATTCCAAATTGGGGAGAAAAAAAGACCCCTAACCATTCGTTTTGGCTTCCTTTGTAAGGGTTCAAACCTTATTGGGTGTGTCAGACCTTGATGGTATGGTAAAGGTCAACTGTCTAGCTGAGTAGTGACCCTCAGATGGAGGTGTAGCCAGATGGGCGATCTGGGATCCGTCAACACCTCTGTTCCCAAAACCGGCTTCTCTTGCCCAGAGAGCCACATGGAAATTAAGTGCACAGTGGAAACTGCTGCCAAAAAAAAGTCCAAACTCCGCACCTCATCCAGATTAGCATTCCTTCCATCTTACACATGTGCTGTGAAGCAGATTATCATCTAAGTGGATAAAGTAGAATATAGAGGAAGGTGAATACCTCAGAGACAGGGTGAGGAGGTACCTTATAACAACATGATTCACAGAGGGTAATTGCCCCATGGGAAAATTAGGCAGTTCTGTGATTTGGGAAATGGTGAACCGGAGTTTGTGGAATGTAAATACAGCACGTCATCCTGGTTTAGAAAGAGAATGTATATTTCTGATTATATAAAAATATAGATGATCTAGCAGCTTACAATGCCCTTAAATTATGCTGTTAAATAGGACATATCATGAGGTGTCACATTTCCCTTTATCTTTAACATTTCAACAGAGATCAAAGAGCTTCATGTAGCTACTAGAAAACTACTAGTAAACTTTCTCCCCACTTCAAAAAGACAGTTTAAACTAAACCAATGAAATGGCTCACTCTGAACTTCTGCAGCTTTGTGACGTCACGGAGATGAATGCATCTGCACACGACCAACTATGGTTACAAAGTCAATGACTCCTATTGGGTATTCTAAACCTGTTATTCTCAACATATAGATTTTCAGATTAGTCGCAATCTTCATTTGAAAAATGCTGATGTAGATTCTTAAAATCCCAACATCTTTCACCCTATGCACAGCCCCGAGTAAAGCATTTGCATGTGTGTGATTATACACTGGCTGGTAAATGTTTCAATTTCACCAGTGTTTGAGTAGTATAGTGGTGAAGAAGTTCAGCACAGAGATCCTTTCACTGTGTGTTGAGAGTAAAAGATTGGTTTGACATGTTACGTGTAATGTGTGTTCAAAGATGAGATCCACGGAATCCATTTGTCATTGAGTAATGTCTCTTTTAATATCCTTTCTGTTCTTTTACTCAGTTTTTGATCAAAAACAACAAAAAAGAAACAGGTCATTCTAATCACCACTCTTGTTAATATGCACTCAACCAAAAAACACTTCTATTAGATGCTCAGTGAACTGCCGCTATTCTTAAAGAGACTCATACATTCAATTTCCCCAACATTTTGGATTGTTATTACTGTATTTGGTCATTTGTATTGGTGTTATAAAATATCTAATAATGATCTTCCAACAGTATTCCTTTCAATTTAGTGAACTAGTTGATTTCCATTTAAATTTCCAAACAGTTGACCATTCTTCATCAGTAAAGATTATTTCACTTTCTGTCATTCTGTCAAATGTCTTTGATATAAGTTGTAGAGTGTTTTTTCGTATTTATTAAACTCTTATATATCTGAGAAACTATCTCATATCTAACACCTGATGTGTGTGCCCTTTTGAGTAAATCTGTCAATGGATTCGAATTATCTTTGAGTTTTCCTCTTATTTTTTGATCATAATAATTTAGAACCTGGCGGTACCTGTATAAATCTTGATTTTCTAGTAAAAATATTTTCTTTAATAATTGAAAGCTTAAAATGTCATCTTTCTCAATGATGGTGCATTGTTTGTCCACAATTTAAATCTGTTATCAAACTGATTTGGTGTGAAGACTGAATCATAAGTAAACCATTTCAGAACTGTAGTATGTTCCAACAAATGAAATCATTTTATCACCATTGCCCAAACCTTTATGGTAAGCTTTGCCCATTGGTCTTCTAACTTACTTGTCGTAATTTGCTGTCTGTTCATACTGCTTATTCAGGAATATTCTTTGTAATACAATTTTCCATATCCTTCCATGGAGCATGATAATGTGGGTCACACCAGTTTACCACTGCCGTAATTTGTGCTGCTATATAATAATCTTTTAATGAAGGAAGAGCCCAACCTCCTTTATCCTTTGGCAGCTGTAGTGTATTAAAGTGTACTCTGGGCTTTTTCCCTTGCCAAATGAATCCTGAAAGCATTTTGTCCCATTCTGTGAATTGTTTTCCGGTTATTTCTACATGATTGATTATATAATATTGAGGACTAGGTGATACAATCCCTTGTGTGTTGCACATACCTTGAGGCCTTGCTGTTATGAGTGGGAATGATGATGACATCTCAGGGTTTTCAAGTGGGCACCCTCCTTCCTCAGCATTTCACTGATGAGCCCACTAAACCTCCAGAGGGTTCAGCAATGAGGCCTGGCATCCCAGGCTCACCCCCCCTTGACGTCAACTTGTTCTTGATGTTGTTTCTCCTCTTAATCTAAAGCCACTGGCTTGCCCTTTCAGCTGCACTGGAAAGGGCTTTGATGGCTTGCCGTTGGGCCTGGCCTCGGATTCCCATGTCCTTAAGCAGCCTGGTAGTTGACATGCCACGAAGCCTAGGCAGGCAACTTCCACTGGACAAACCTTAGCTTTTCAGCCATTTTGTTCAGCATCGGCTGCCAGCTCAGCGTACTTAAGGCTCTTCCATTCATAGGCCTCGTCCACAGCATCCTCCAAGGGCACTGTAAGCTCTATGATGTATGTGGTGTGAATTCAGGTGGACCAGAGCACGAGATCCGGTCTGAGGTTGGTCGTGGCGATCTCAGCTGGGAAGCAGACCCTCTGTTCCAGGTCTGCCAGTAGCTTCCAGTCCCGTGCCACTCCCAACTGCCCAGTTTTGAAGTGCCGGCCTTGGGTTGCTTCGCACCTTCTCGAACAAACTCTCTTGCTGATGCAGGATGGGATGACTGAGGAGGCTGGGCGTTAAAGTCTGCTCTCCAGCGTAGCTGCTAGACACTTCAGTACTTGGTTGTGCAGCCAGGTGTAGCGGCCTTGTTTAAGCCTCTACAGCTAAACATTGGAATAAGTATAGAATTTTTGGTTATACGTTCATTTTAATTGCTTCAAACCTCGTACTACAACAAAGAAAAGGGAATTAAGTTCCATCACGTTAAATCTTCTTTTATTTTTACAGTTAGCGGTCTGAAATTCTTTCTTTGTACATATGTCTAATGTATCCCTAAGTATTTAAATGATTTTGTATGCCATTTTAACGAGTTATGTATTTTTAATATTTGTAGGGGGGTTATAATTATATGAAATTATTTCTGTTTTATCAATATTTTATTTATATCCAGAAAGAGGGCCAGAATTACGAAATTGTTTCATGAGTTGAGGTAAGGACTTGGTTGGGTCTCCAAGATAAATCAATATAGCATCTGCATAGCAGAATATTTGGTGTTCCACTCCTTTTATATTAATAGCCTGAATTGTTTTATCCGGTCTGATGCTTTGTCCTAAGGGTTCCAAATAGAGTGCAAATAGCTGAGGGGACCATGGGCATCCTTGCCTGGTACCTCTTTCCTAAGTAAATTATTTTGATAAACAGCCATTAAGCTTTATTTTTGCAGTTGGTGTATCATAAAGTGCTTGTATACTTCTGATTATAATTTCATGAAGGCCAAATTTGTGTAGAACCTTATAGAGATAGGTCCAGCTAACCAAATCAAAGGCTTTTTCAGCAACTAAACTTAGAATCATGGCTTTTTGTTTATTTCTCCTAACATGGTTCATAAAGTGCAATGTGCACCTAATATCCTGTGTCTGACACTGATGAATAAAACCTGTCTGATCTTTATTTATTAAGTTAGGCAGGAATTCTTCCATTCTTCTACCCATAATTGATGTGAACAGTTTATAGTCAACGTTTAATATTGATAAGGGTCTGTACAATCCACATTCTAACTTATCCTTACCTTCCTTTGGTATAATAGATATTACTGCATCCTTCCAGGGTGGAGGAGTTGCCGCATTCTTTAAAACCCAGTTAAAAGTACGGACCAAGATAGGTATGAGTTCCTTTTGAAATACTCCATACCACTCCCCAGTATATCCATCTGATTCTGGGGATTTGTTAGATTTTAATTTAGTAATAACTTGTTTTACTTCATCCGATGTAATTTCTGGGGTTTGGTGTGACCTCTTCATAATCATTATTTCCTAAATAAGAGTGAATCTCATTTTTTTATACATACAGGTGAAACTCGAAAAATTAGAATATCGTGCAAAAGTTCATTAATTTCAGTAATTCAACTTAAAAGGTGAAACTAATATATTATATAGACTCATTACAAGCAAAGTAAGATATTTCAAGCCTTTATTTGATATAATTTTGATGATTATGGCTTACAGCTTATGAAAACCCCAAATTCAGAATCTCAGAAAATTAGAATATTACATGAAATCAATAAAAAAAAGGATTTTAAATACAGAAATGTCGGCCCTCTGAAAAGTATAATCATGCATATGTACTCAGTACTTGGTTTGGGCCCTTTTGCATTAATTACTGCCTCAATGCGGCGTGGCATGGATGCTATCAGCCTGTGGCACTGCTGAGGTGTTGTGGAAGACCAAGATGCTTCAATAGCGGCCTTCAGCTCTTCTGCACTGTTTGGTCTCATGTCTCTCATCTTTCTCTTGGCAATGCCCCATAGATTCTCTATGGGGTTCAGGTCAGGCGAGTTTGCTGGCCAATCAAGCACAGTAATACCATGGTCATTGAACCAGGTTTTGGTACTTTTGGCAGTGTGGGCAGGTGCCAAGTCCTGCTGGAAAATGAAGTCAGCATCTCCATAAAGCTTGTCTGCTGAAGGAAGCATGAAGTGCTCTAAAATGTCCCGGTAGACGGCTGCGTTGACTCTAGACTTAATAAAGCACAGTGGACCAACACCAGCCGATGACATGACTCCCCAAACCAACACAGACTGTGGAAACTTCACACTGGACTTCAAGCATCTTGGATTGTGTGCCTCTCCATTCTTCCTCCAGACTCTGGGACCTTGGTTTCCAAATGAGATGCAAAATTTGCTCTCATCAGAAAAGAGGACTTTGGACCACTGAGCAACAGACCAGTTCTTTTTTTCTTTAGCCCAGGTAAGACATTTGACATTTGAAGCCCATGTCCAGGACCCGTCTGTGTGTGGTGGCTCTTGATGCAGTAACTCCAGCCTCAGTCCACTCCTTGTGAAGCTCCCCCACACATTTGAATGGCCTTTTCCTGACAATCCTCTCCAGGCTACGGTCATCCCTGCTGCTTGTGCACCTTTTTCTTCCACACTTTTCCCTTCCACTTAACTTTCTATTAATGTGCTTTGATACAGCACTTTGAGAACATCCAACTTCTTTTGCAATTACCTTTTGAGGCTTTCCCTCCTTGTGGAGGGTGTCAATGATGGTTTTCTGCACAACTGTCAGGTCAGCAGTCTTCCCCATGATTGTGAATTCAACTGAACCAGACTGAGAGACCATTTAAAGGCTCAGGAACCCTTTGCAGGTGTTTAGCTGATTAGAGTGTGACACTTTGAGCCTACAATACTGAACCTTTTCACAATATTCTAATTTTCTGAGATTCTGAATTTGGGGTTTTCATAAGCTGTAAGCCATAATCATCAAAATTATATCAAATAAAGGCTTGAAATATCTTACTTTGCTTGCAATGAGTCTATATAATATATTAGTTTCACCTTTTAAGTTGAATTACTGAAATTAATGAACTTTTGCACGATATTCTAATTTTTCGAGTTTCACCTGTATTTTGAAAGAGGGGACATCAAGAAAGTTCAAGTTAAATTTCCACAAGCTATCCTTAGGTTTATTATCTAGTCTTACTGTTAGCTACAATATTAATCGTGGCTTTCCACTTTGCTACAGCAATCGACAAGCCCCATTTACATGATTTGCACTGCTTTGAACTCCACATGAAAAGCACTGGCAGAAAATAGTCAAACAGTCTTGTTTTGCTTTTGAGTGATGGCACTGTTCATTTAATGATACATCATCCAAATTGTCAGGTAAGATTGAAGTGCAACACGATGCCTGGAAAATGCTGATGCTGCACTCCAGCGGGTCGTGTGAATGCGGCTTTCTCACAAGTCACAAAAAAGTCACAAAAAATTATGGTTAAGAGGTTCTTTCTCCATCCATTGCTCACTGAATATGCTGTTATTGATGTGAGTGTCTGTGGTTTGTACATCAGTGTAATGTCCCCTGACACATTGCAAAGATTCCGCCCTTTTCCAGCCAATTTTCAGAACTCACAAGGAGCTGAATAAAATCTAATGTCAAATTGAAAAATTAGAATCGAATGTCAAATTGGTAAATGCTTTATTCACATAAAAAAGTGACGCGTTATACATTTCAAATTAATTGCATGTGTTAAAGTGTTAATTTCGACAGCTCTAGTACACAGTATATGTATATACAGTGTATACTGTATATATCCAATATAATATGTGCAATTTAAAGATATAATATTTATTACTATTTATAGTATAATTGTAATACATGGAATTTGTAAATGTTTAAAAAGCTTAAATGTGATCCAAATGAAAAAAATAAAAAATAAAAATAAAATAAATAATATGATAAAATACAATTTGTAAAATGTATATTTTCGGAATGTGCAAGTTAGAAGGTCCCCTGCATAATTAACAGCATTAACTGAGACAGAATGTCTTTCATATGTACATTATAACGTCTAGGTTACGTATGTAATCTCCGTTCCCTGATAGAGGGAATGAGACGTTGTGTCAGAGAAGCGACACTAGGGGTCTCTCTTGAGCGCCGATATTCACCTCTGAACCTCTCGTTCCCTCCATCAGGGAATGGAGGTTACATACGTAACCTAGACGTTCCCCTTCTGTCGCTCTCTCCATGTTGTGTCAGAGAAGCGACACTAGGGGTCCACTTAAAAAGTGCCATGCGCTGAGCCGTGTACGTGAACTGCTGATACAGGAGCGAGCAGGTATTCTTACGTGCAGAACGACCAACTGTATCAGGCTGCGCGTACCCTTCCCCAATGCCCCATTTAAGCCATCAGACTCCTTATCATTACCCTGGAGGGGGGAACAAGGTGATGGCTGCCAACCTGGGAACGGGCCAGCCTGGCTGGGCCTCTTTTCTCTCTATGTTTCTCGCATAGAGCAACTACGGTCGGGGCCCTTACACGCATTGAGGGAAGGGGGTCTTAGCCCTCATTCAGGGCGGAGAAGACCCTGCGGAGGCCACACCTACCCGGGAGGGGAGGCACATTTTAGTGGCAAATACATCAGATGGCCTAACTTAGGACCTATGTGGAAAAGTTGGTGCGGTGGTAGATCCAGCCTCGTAGATGGGGGAAGCATACAGCACGGCGACCGAGGCAGCTGTAACTGCCTAAGGGAGACACGGGGGTCCACTCGTGAGGGGACAGTACTGTGGCATTACACACAGGGGGAATCCGAACAGGAGGCCTTACCTGTGGAGCACCTATACCAGTACAGGGTAGCTTGCGGTACCCGCAGTGGTTTGGGTCTGCGAGTTCCTCCGCCGAACTGCGGACCAGCGAGGGCTAGGGAGGAGTCAACCAGCGACCCAAAAATGGGATCTCCTGGGAACAGAGGCGCACTGTTTTCCCTTGGTTAGGGGGAAAGGGCGCTAGGCGCAAGCGGTTCACCCGGTCAGATCGTCAGCGTGCTACCGAGTTCTACGGGCTCGGACCTGAGAAAACACGGAACGATACTGACTCAACTCGGAGATTATAGAATCTCGCAAATGTGTTAGGTGTTGCCCAGCCTGCTGCTGTACAGATGTCTGCTAGGGCGGTGCCCCTAGCCAGTGCCCACGAGGACGCAACACTCCTGGTGGAGTGAGCTCGGACCCGCAAGGGCGGGGCATGGCCTTGGTGTGATAAGCCAAGGAAATGGCGTCGACAACCCAGTGGGCGAGTCTCTGCTTGGAGACAGCGTTCCCTTTCTGCTGTCCCCCAAAGCAGACGAAGAGCTGCTCAGAGCGTCTAGTGCTCTGTGTGCGGTCCAGATAGATATGTAAAGCACGTACTGGACACAGCAGTGAAAGGGCTGGGTCTGCCTCCTCCCGGGGCAGCGCTTGCAGGTTCACTACCTGATCCCTGAAGGGTGTGGTAGGAACCTTGGGCACATAGCCCGGTCGTGGTCTTAAGATCACGAAAGTGTCTGCCGGACAGAACTCCAGGCAAGAGTCGCTAACAGAGAACGCTTGCAGGTCCCCGACCCTCTTGATGGAGGCGAGCGCGATCAACAGGGCGGTCTTGAGAGAGAGGGCCCTGAGTCCAACTGAGTCTAGCGGCTCGAAGGGGGTCCTCTGGAGTCCCGTGAGGACAACCGAGAGATCCCAGGAGGGGACCAGTTTAGGCCGGGAGGGAGTCAACCTCCGGGCACCTTTTAGGAACCTGACAATTAAGTCGTGCTTACCAAGAGACTTGCCGTCTACCGTGTCGTGATGGGTCGCGATAGCGGCGACATACACCTTGAGGGTGGAGGGGGACAGCCTCCTCTCCAGCCTCTCCTGTAGAAACACGAGCACTGACCTAACCGCGCACTTCTGTGGGTCTTCGGCTTGGGAAGAACACCAGTCTGCGAACAAACGCCACTTTAGGGCATAAAGTTGCCTGGTCGAAGGGGCTCTGGCTTGGTTGATAGTGTCAATGACGGCCGGTGGTAGGCCGGCTAGCTCTTCCGCGTCCTGTCCAGGGGCCAGACGTGGAGGTTCCAGAGGTCTGGGTGCGGATGCCAGAGCGTGCCCCGTCCCTGAGAAAGAAGATCCTTCCTCAGGGGAATTCGCCAGGGAGGGGCTGTCATGAGGAGTGTGAGATCCAAGAACCACGTCCGGGTGGGCCAGTAGGGGGCCACCAGGGTGACTTGCTCCTCGTCCTCCCTGACCTTGCATAGCTCCTGTGCAAGAAGGCTCACTGGGGAAAAGCGTACTTGCGCAGCCCCGCGGGCCAGCTCGGCCAGAGCATCTGTCCCGAGGGGAGCCTCTGTGAGGGCATACCAGAGCGGGCAGTGGGAGGTTTCCTGGGAGGCAAACAGGTCTACCTGGGCCTTGCCGAACCTGTCCCAAATTAGCTGGACCGACTGGGGGTGGAGCCTCCACTCTCCGCCGGGCAAGCTTTGTCTTGATAGCGAGTCCGCTATCACATTGAGGTTGCCGGGGATGTGAGTGGCGCGCAGTGACTTGAGTCGCTGCTGGCTCCAAAGGAGGAGACGAGGGGCGAGCTGTGACATGTGGAGGGAGCGTACTCTGCCTTGGCGGTTTATGTAGGCCACCACCGTGGTGCTGTCTGTCCTGACTAGGACGTGCTTGCCCCGAATTAACGGAAGAAACCTCTTTAGGGCAAGAAAAAAGCCAGCAGCTCTAGGCAGTTGATGTGCCAGCGCAGCGGGCCTCGGTTCCACCGGCCTGCGGCTGCGCGCCCGTTGCACACGGCGCCCCAACCCAGTTTGGAAGCGTCGGTCGTAACCAGAACACGTCGGGACACCTGCTGCAAGGGTATTCCTGCCCTTAGAAAGCAGAGGTCTGTCCAGGCTTTGAAGGCTTGGCGGCAGGTAGTGATAACTTTCACATTGTGCGTGCTGCGGCGCCATGCTCGCCTCGGAACTCGAGTCTGGAGCCAGTGCTTAAGTGGTCTCATATGCATCAACCCCAGCGGTGCGGCCGCTGCGGAGGATGCCATATGCCCCAGGAGCTGTTGGAAACGTTTTAAGGGGACCACGGCGCCTGGCTTGAAGGAAGCGAGGCATTCCAGCACTGACTGAGCACGCTTGTTGGAGAGACGTGCTGTCATTGAGACTGAGTCTAACTCCAAACCGAGAAAAGAGATGCTCTGGACCGGGGTGAGCTTGTTCTTCTCCCAGTTGACCTGAAACCCTAAACGGCCGAGGTGCTTGAGCACCTGGTCTCTGTGTGCGCATAGTAATTCCCGCGAGGAGGCCAGAATGAGCCAATCGTCGAGGTAATTGAGTATGCATATGCCAGCTCCTCGGAGCGGGGCAAGAGCCGCCTCTGCGACCTTCGTGAAGACGCGAGGGGACAGAGACAGGCCGAAGGGGAGGACTTTGTACTGATGCGCCTGGCCGTAGAAAGGGTCGATGTCGAGGGAGAATCGAGACGTGGAAGTACGCGTCCTTCAGGTCCATCGCTGCGAACCAATCTAGATGCCGGACGCCAGATAGAATTTGTTTCTGGGTGAGCATTTTGAACGGGAGTTTGGACAAGGTCCGATTGAGAACTCGCAAGTCCAAGATCGGTCAACGCCGCCGCCTTTCTTGGGTACAACGAAGTAAGGGCTGTAGAAACCCTTCTTTTCGGTTGGAGGGACAGGCTCTATCGCGTCCTTGATTAAAAGGGAGGCGATTTCTTCGTGCAGGGACTGAGCGTGTCTGTCGTGCACTGCGGAGAAATGAACGCCCATGAAGGGGGGCGGAGACCTGGCAAACTGAATTGCGTAACCGAGTCGAATGGTCCGGTGCAGCCATCGCGACGGGTTGGGCAGTGAAAGCCACGCCTCTAAGCTCCGTGCTAGGGGCACCAAGGGGACAAGAATTTTGGACGTACCCGGCGGGGCTTCGCAGCGGTGCAGAACAGGTAACGCGGCATCGGGGGGCAACGTGGCATCCCGAGGCTCTGGTGCTGAGAGCAAACTCAAAGCACTTACCTTGCTCTGCGCACCCGGCGGGGGGCGGGTTCGTGACTGAGGAGGAGGTCCGACACTGGCATCCTCTGGACTCGTCTGAACCGGCCAGCCGGGAAACAGTCGTGGGGCTGAGGGCGGGGACACCGCATCCAGGAAGCCGGGACTGTTGAGGCCTGAAAGCAGAGTGCCGTGAGAAAGGCATTTGCGGGCCATGTGACCCAGAGGTAAAGGAAATAGCTCTTTTATTGAGAATTTGGTACCGCAGCCCCTGTTGAGGGGTGCGGCAAATGAAAAAACAAAAGATTCTCCTCCCGGCCCTCCACCGGGGCACGGAGCGTTGTTACCACCTCCGGAGCTAACTTCTTGCACTCTGGGTCCGTTGTCTCAGGAGCGCCTGGGAGCCTTCCGGGTCCTCGATGGAGTCCGTGAGACAGGGGGCGTACACTTCCCGCGGTTTGCTCGACGCCGAGGCTGAGAGCTGGGCCCGGGTTGAGGCGGAGCAGACGGTCTTCTGGCCGCGGGAGGACGCCCTCGGTGAGCAGATGGGGCCTGGGCCGGGGCAGCAGGCTTGCGGCGAGGCATGATGTGAGAAATGGCCTCCGTCTGCTTCTTCACCAGGGAGAACTGCTGGGCGAAGTCCTCAACGGTGTCGCCGAAGAGGCTGAACTGGGAGACAGGGGCGTTGAGAAAGCGAGTCTTGTTGGCTTCACGCATCTCAACCAAGTCCAGCCATTGCTGATGTTCCTGGACCACCAGTGTGGCCATCGCTTGCCCGAGCGCCTGCGCTGTGACCTTCGTTGCTCTCAGGGTGAGGTCGGTCGCTGAGCGCAGTTCCTGCAGCGTGTCGGGATCAGGGTCACCCCCGTGCATGTTTTGCAGTGCCTTGGCTTGGTGGACCTGCAGTAGAGCCATGGCATGCAGGGCGGAAGCGGCGCGTCCGGTAGTGCTGTAGGCCTTCACGGTGAGCGAGGATGTTGCTCTACAGGACCGGGAAGGGAGTACAGGGTGACCCCGCCAGGTGGTAGTGCTTCCGGGGCATAGGCCTGGCTGCCCGGGAAAGCATATCGGACATCTGTGCGTCGGCCTCTTCATGGGCGTGCAAGCCTGAAGGGCTTTAACTTGGGTCAAATGTTTTGGGTAGCCTTCTACAAGTTTCTCACAGTAAGTTGCTGGAATTTTGGCCCATTTCTCCAGACAGAACTGGTGTAACTGAGTCAGGTTTTTAGGCCTCCTTGCTCGCACATGCTTTTTCAGTTCTGCCCACATATTTTCTATCAGATTGAGGTCAGGGCTTTGTGATGGCCACTCCAATACCTTGACTTTGTTGTCCTTAAGCCATTTTGCCACAATATTGGAGGTACTGTATATTTGGGGTCATTGATCATTTGGAAGACCCATTTGCGGCTTTAAATTCCTGGCAGATGTCTTGAGATGTTGCTTCAATATATCCACATAATATTCCTTCCTCATGATGCCATCTATTTTATGAAGTGCAACAGTTCCTCCTGCAGAAAAGCATCCCTACAACATGATGCTGCCACCCACATGCTTTTTCTCTCCAAACATAATGATGGTGATTATGGCCAAAAAGTTACATTTTTGTTTCATCATACTAGAGGAAATTTTTATGGCAGTTTGGAGCATTGGCTTCTTCCTTGCTGAGCAGCCTTTCGGGTTATGTCAATATACACTCACCTAAAGGATTATTAGGAACACCATACTAATACTGTGTTTGACCCCCTTTCGCCTTCAGAACTGCCTTAATTCTACGTGGCATTGATTCAACAAGGTGCTGAAAGCATTCTTTAGAAATGTTGGCCCATATTGATAGGATAGCATCTTGCAGTTGATGGAGATTTGTGGGATGCACATCCAGGGCATGAAGCTCCCGTTCCACCACATCCCAAAGATGCTCTATTGGGTTGAGATCTGGTGACTGTGGGGGCTATTTTAGTACAGTGAACTCATTGTCATGTTCAAGAAACCAATTTGAAATGATTCGAGCTTTGTGACATGGTGCATTATCCTGCTGGAAGTAGCCATCAGAGGATGGGTACATGGTGGCCATAAAGGGATGGACATGGTCAGAAACAATGCTCAGGTAGGCCGTGGCATTTAAATGATGCCCAATTGGCACTAAGGGGCCCTAAAGTGTGCCAAGAAAACATCCCCCACACCATTACACCACCACCACCAGCCTGCACAGTGGTAACAAGGCATGATGGATCCATGTTTTCATTCTGTTTACGCCAAATTCTGACTCTACCATCTGAATGTCTCAACCAGACCAGGCAACATTTTTCCAGTCTTCAACTGTCCAATTTTGGTGAGCTCTTGCAAATTGTAGCCTCTTTTTTCTATTTGTAGTGGAGATGAGTGGTACCCGGTGGGGTCTTCTGCTGTTGTAGCCCATCCGCCTCAAGGTTGTGCGTGTTGTGGCTTCACAAATGCTTTGCTGCATACCTCAGTTGTAACGAGTGGTTATTTCAGGCAAAGTTGCTCTTCTATCAGCTTGAATCAGTCGGCCCATTCTCCTCTGACCTCTAGCATCAACAAGGCATTTTCGCCCACAGGACTGCCGCATACTGGATGTTTTTCCCTTTTCACACCATTCTTTGTAAACCCTAGAAATGGTTGTGCGTGAAAATCCCAGTAACTGAGCAGATTGTGAAATACTCAGACCGGCCCGTCTGGCACCAACAACCATGCCACGCTCAAAATTGCTTAAATCACCTTTCTTTTCCATTCTGACATTCAGTTTGGAGTTCAGGAGATTGACTTGACCAGGACCACACCCCTCAATGCATTGAAGCAACTGCCATGTGATTGGTTGATTAGATAATTGCATTAATGAGAAATTGAACAGGTGTTCATAATAATCCTTTAGGTGAGTGTAGGTTTCGTTGTACTGTGAATATAGATACTACCTGTTTCCTCCAGCATCTCCATAAGGTCATTTGCTGTTGTTCTGTGATTGATTTGCACTTTTCGCTTCAAACTATGTTCATCTCTAAGAGACAGAATGCGTCTCCTTCCTGAGTGTCACGATGGCTGCGTGGTCCCATGGTGCATACCATTGTTTGTCAGAGTTTGAAGGTAGGCCTTAAAATAAATCTACAAGTACACCTTTAATTCAGTACACCTCCTATCAGAAGCTAATTGGCTAACTATCCAAGGCTTGACATCATTTTCTGTAATTTTCCAAGCTGTTAAAAGGCACAGTTAACTAGTGTATTTAAACTTCTGTCCCACTGGAATTTTGATGTAGTCATTAAAAGTGAAACAATCTGTCTGTAAACAATTTATGGAAAAATTATTTGTTTCATGCACAAATTAGATGTCCTAAGCAACTTACCAAAACTATAGTTTGCTATAATTAAATCTGTGGAGTGGTAAAAAAATTAGTTTTAATGACTTCAAACTAAGTGTATGTAAACTTCTGTTCCCCTTCTGTCACTCACTCGATGTTGTGTTGATTTTAGTGATACAAGGGACTTCATTTGAGAGCTTAGACAAGCGCACACAGTCAGTGCTGAATTGCCTTTCATCATTCAAAATAGGCACCGCGGTCGCTCCTGGGACATATGGCATCCTCAGCCACGGTCGCGCCGCTAGGGTTAATGCATATGAGACCGCTTCAGCACTGGCTTCAGACTCCAGTCATGAGATGGGCATGGCGCGACGGCACATGTCGTGTGATATTCACCCCCCCTCTGCCATCAGTTATTGAACCCTTGGACAGACCTCCGTTTTCTGCAGACAGGAGTCCCCCTACAGCAGGTGTCCAGAAGCATTGTGGTCACCACAGATGCCTCCAAACAGGGTTGGGGGCGCCGTGTGCAACGGGCAAACAGCCGCTGGTTCCTGGACAGGCCCGCATTTACGTTGGCACATCAACTGCCTAGAGTTTCTGGCTGTATTTCTTGCCCTGCGGAGGTTTCTCCCACTGATACAAGGCAAGCATGTCTTGATCCATTCAGACAGCACCGCAACGGTAGTGTACATAAATCGCCATGGCGGCTTGCACTCTCAGTACATGTCACAACTCGCCCACCATCTCCTCCTTTGGAGTCAGCACTGACTGAGGTCGCTGCATGCCACTCATATCCTGGGCAGCCTCAACATGGCAGCGGAAGGGCTGTCGCGACAGACTTTGCTCAGTGGAGAGTGGAGGCTCCACCCCCAGGTGGTTCAGCTGATTTGGGACCATTATGGCAAAGCACAGGTAGACCTGTTCGCTTCCCAAGATAACTCTTATTGCCGCTCTGGTACTACCTGAAGTCGGCGGCTCCTCTCGGGACGGATGCACTGGGACACAGCTGGTTCCGGGGGCTGCGCAAGCATGCATTCCCCAGTGAGCCTACTTGCACAGGTGCTGTGCTAGGTCAGGGAGAATGAGGAACTCATAGTCACTCTAGTGGCCCCTACTGGTCCACTCGGACTTGGCTCTCGGACCTCATGCTCCTTGTGACAGCTCCTCCTTGGCAAATTCCCCTGAGGAAAGACCTTCTTTCTCAGGGACAGGGTACCCTCTGGCAACCGCGCTCAGACCTCTGGAACCTCCACCAATGGCCCCTTGATGGGATGCGGAAGATATAAGTGGTCTACCACCAGCTGTCGAAGACACATTCAACCAAGGCAGAGGTCCGTCTACCAGGCAGCTTTACGCCCTAAAGTGACGTCTGTTTGTAAACTGGTGTTTTTTCCAATCTGAAGAGGTGTGCAGAGGTGTGCAGTCGGATCGGTGCTCTCATTCCTGTAAGAAAAGCTGGAGGTATGGAGTATAGTGGGACGTGGTCTTGTGTCTGTCACTGGGGAGAGAGGAAGCGGTAAGGGCCATTACCTGGTGATTAATGATGCGTAACACCTGTTTCTCATTACAGTGATGATGGAGATGGGCTTGAAAAAGCCGCAGAGAATGCCAGTGAGCGAGAGAGTTGTGTGAAGCTAAAAAGCCATTTCTGTATCTATAAAGTCTGTTTAGTGTTCGTGAAGCTGAAAGTCTGTTTAGTGTTTGTGAAGCTGAAAAGCCTATACTTTGTCTGTGAAGCTGAACTCTTGAATAAAAGCTGATTTACCTGGACTGCCAACCCGCTTCCCGCTTCCCAGTTCTGTTGGAACCTTTACACAGTTTAATACACATATTACTCAGTTAGCTTGCTGACGATAATGAAATTTGGTCAAATACAAGTTATTTTCACTGTGTATAAATAAACAACATGCATCAAATGGTTGCAGATATATATAAATTAAAATGACAAAAACGGTAAGCGCTAACAATAAGCTGTATTTAGAAAAATTAACAAAACCTTTCATTCACTACAGAAACCATACTCTCCCATGTTTAAAGTATACATCTCCTCTCAACTGGTAAACTCAGGAAGATTTTCTCAGTTGTAATTACGACTTAAGGGGTCGTTCATATGCAACTTCCTAGTGCAAACCACATATTTAAAATAAATCTGATAGCATTTAAGACAGCAATAGCTAAGGAATTTTTTTCCTCCTGCTCTGATGTGGTGAGGGGCTGCCATGCTTTGTAAAAATTTTATGATAATGCATTAGGGTAAACAGATTTGGTGTGCTGTCAAGGACGATTGAAGGGGCTCGAGCACGGAACTGGGCTTGATTACATTACAACATACTACAACAAATATACTTGCTTATAGAAACATGTATAAAGAGGGTGAGCGATTTCGGGTTGGGTTTGGCTTAAACTTAATGCCCGTGTAGACCTTTACTATGTGCTTAAAAGTCAGAAAGAGGGCTAAAAACTCTTAAACAAATTTATCTCATAAAAAAATATATGGCACAAAATCTGTATTAACATTATAAGTGGACTTAGAGAGATACTGACTTTGTTCATTTCCTCACCTAATGTTACCCCATGAGGAGCAGACTGCAAGGAGCCACATTCATTTCCACCACCTATCTCTGCAGTTAAATCATAAAATGCCTGAGCTATAGTCTGGCCCCAGCGCTCACTGAGGACCCAGCCCGTATACCCCAAATCACTCATTCTCTTTATAATTTCTTATCCAAGCAAGTGCATTTGCTGCAATAGGCCATATTTTACTTAAACAACACAGGCTAGGCAACATTTGTAACAGTGTATTATCAGCTTTTAACAAAGCACGTGGCTCTTTAGCACACTAGATCAAAAGGGGAAAACACTGACTTACCGTTGATCAAGCGCTGTAACTTTACTGGCTGCAGAACAATTTGGAATCATGTGAAACAGTGAAAAGTTCTTTTTGCAACAAACTTCTTCAGAATGTCAAATCTTTCTGCAGCTGCGCTAGAAACAAGTTAGCTGCAGGGCAACGAATGAGACAGAATACAGACTTCTTTTGAACTTAACTGTGTGTAAAAAATTTGGAGGTCCTGTGTGTATGAGCATGTGCACAAAACAAGAAACGTTAGATTTAAAAAACAAAATATTCAATAAACTTAGCCTATATTATATTAACTATGTACTGTATATATTAATTAGCAGTGTGTTTCTTTTAAACATCACTCTCTCAAGAGTATGAAGTGCAGCATTAAAAAGAGGCTGCTTGGCCATTGTTTTTTTTTTTTTGCGGTTTCACGCGGCTTCAAATTCCGCCCACGCCTTCGTCGCCCACAGAATTTCCCAGTGCAAAGGTGAATGTGACTACCTCTAGCTCTAGCAGTTTCCATCCAAATGTTTCGAATTTTTTAAGCGCATTTCTATTAATGCATATCATCGCAGGTTTACATCCACCACCTCATGCGCATTTTCTTGAGGAAGACTGTCTTGTATGACACCAACATCAACTTTCAAGCTAATCAAAAGTGAAGCAATATACTAAATAAATTAAAATATATACACAGTCAGAAAAAACATTAAATCCAACACTATTGTACATTACCACACTATACCATTTCCTTCTACAGTTCAAGATCAAGGAAAACGGACATCAGATTTAGTAAGACACTATCTCCATCCATGATTTTCGAAGTGGAAACGGGCAAGATTATTGTTTTCATAGTCATAAGAAAGGAGAGAAATCTATGTCCTCATTAAGTCCAGGATGTGACAGATCTTTTAATGTATAGATCCAGTAAGTTTCTCACTGTTTTAATCGTTTCAATATATCTCCATCCTGAATGTCACAGGACACCTGTTCTATACCCAGAACTTTCAAAGAGCTGTCATTTCCATGTTTGGATTGGATGTAATGTTTAGCCATTGGGTAGTTCATACTGCCAGTACGTATTGCATACCTATGTTCTGACACTCTGTCCCTCAACCTCCACTTGGTAAGACCTATATAAAAACATCTGCATGGGCATTCCAATCTGTAAACCTCATGAGTAGAGTTGCAATTGATGTAGTTCTTGATGTTGTAAGTCTTCTTATGCCTTGTGTCCTCAAACAAATAGCTTCTCATCATATTATTACAATAATTGCAATTACCACAGCTAAAATGTCCTTTAAAATGTCCACCAGTTTATCCTTTATTGTTGGAGCATGTTAAAAGTAAAGCCAAGGAGTTCAGTGAATATATCTCTCAAATGATCATCTGCTTGGAGAATACTCCTATTAATTTTAAGGATTTTTTTGATTTGAACAGCTTCTTTACTATACCTTGTGACAAAATATGGCTTTTGATTTTGTACCTGATGATGTTTTTGTTTTCTGTCAAGTAGTTTATCCCTCTTAAGCGATCGAGCTTTGGTATATGCTTCTGTAAGTACTGACGACTGGTACCCCTTTGACTAAAACGCTGTTTCATATCAGTTGATTGTATATCAAAGGCTTCATCAGAATCTGAA
This sequence comes from Xyrauchen texanus, assembly GCF_025860055.1. NCBI lineage: Eukaryota > Metazoa > Chordata > Actinopteri > Cypriniformes > Catostomidae > Xyrauchen > Xyrauchen texanus. Next base: position 39,191,885 of record NC_068290.1, read on the forward strand.
TCAAATTGTACATGTCATACAACTATAAGCCTCTAGTAGCCAGTATGCATAAAGCACTATGGGGTGACAATTAAGTCACTTCCTGTGTCTTTCATTTTGTGACACCCTGATGAAGACATGTTTGGGCCAATACGCATTGGTGCTTTTTATAATACGTAGCCCTCACAATAAAGGCTTTTTAACTTAAAACCCCACTAGAGTGCCTAGATGTGGATTTTTGTTTCCACTATTTGTTTTCCAACTTCTTATCCCTGATTTGAGTACCAGATGCTCTCATGGACATTTCTTTCTTATGCATAAAAATAGTTTGATGGAAACCCAACAGCTTTCTCCTTTGGTCAGCTTTTGTTGTTTTGCTAAATTGATCTTGTTTGTTTTTGGAGGACTAAGGGCTGAAACACACTCTACGCAAGTACGTGAACGCAGACACATCTTGCAGTGTAATCTCGATTTCACGCCTCGTTGCATTCGGAAATGTGGCAGACGCCAATACATAACTTAACGCAACTATGCGTTTCATTCTCAATGTTGCCACAAGGGGCGCTATAGCAAAAGTAGAGTAAACTGTCCGCTTCTACAGAGTTTTTCTTTGAACTCAACTACTGTCCTGGCGGAGCAACAGTTTGAGGAGAGAATATTGCTGAGCAGGTAAATTATCTGAATAATAAAACATCCAGTTAAATAGCACAGATGTTTGAAGGCAACTCTATCGCCTCATTGAGTACTGAAGTTTGTTCCTGCCCCGGTTATGCTAGAACACACGCTAAGCATGTTCAGCCACACGTTGGCAATGTGGTGGCCAAGCACTCACATCACGTACTTGCCTAGAGTATGTTTCACCATCAACTGTGCAAAATACAGCTGACTTTGCAATCTGACACTCTGTCCCTCAACCTCCACTTGGTGAGACCTATATAAAAACATCTGCATGGGCATTCCAATCTGTAAACCACATGAGTAAACAAATACTTTCAAGTGCACATGGAAATTTGGAGAAGTATTTACTTTCAATAGTAAGGTGAACATGTATTAAAACGTATTTTCTTTCTAAAAGTAGGACACAAAAAGCAGAGCACGTGGATGCAAATCCTACAGAATCAGTGTCTTAATAATGTGGCTATTTATAACACCTGCTGTGAAAAAGCAATAATGTGCAAAGGGGACTGCACAAGCAATATGAGAAAAAATTGACTCCAGCCAGCATCAATCTCAAAACATGCAGTATTTTGTGTGTTTGAGAATGAATACTGCTCCTCGCCTGTCCATATCCTTAGGTAGGCAATTTATGCAGCGTTTTGGTGAGATTTGTGTCGACCTTGAGTAATAAATGTTCATTGAAAAAATGTGATTGAAAGAATACCATTCGCATTGACATTCAAACTGTTGTTGCAACCAGTTTGCACAGGTGCCTATTACAATGTGCCCATTACAAGCTATATTTGCTGCATCTTCTATGTTTTTCAATACCTTATAGCACTGTCAGTAAGGCCTACTTATTGGTCAGACGCTGCCATGTTAGTCTTGGCCTGTCGCCTCACTACACAACCCAAGCAGAACAACTACACGACTTTGAACACAACACATTGAACATGCTAACCACTTCCTCCCAATAACCATTAATGAAGCGATCTGTGTTACTGTTCGAGACTACAGAGTGAACCTCCAAACACATGTTCAGCAGATTTTATGGAGAGAACTTTAATGAAACTGGGAAAAGGGGGGAGAACGGGAGCAAGAGCTACCTCGCTCTGCAGGAAACATGAGGGTGCCAAACAGACCGGATTCTGGATCCAGACCACAGAGCCGAGTGGCATTCCTTCTCTGCAGTGTGATAGCTCTACCTGCCGCTTCAGTCTGACCACAGACACTACAGGCCAAACCAGTCTCCATGGAACAGTCATCACAGTCTGCAGAATGGGCTTCACTGAGGACTTTCAAGTGGTTATGCTGCAGGCTATGAAATGTGCACAATCAGTAGATCTTCATTAAGTTGAACACATGCCGGCAAACCAAGGTTCTATATTAACTCAAGTTTATGCACAGGGACGGTTGCAAAAACAGCAGGGTTTGCACGGTAAACATTAGGGATGTGCAAGATGACATATTTCGAAAGCGAACTAGTAGTTGAGTTGTCTAAATGGTTAAGGCTGGATTACACTACACAATTTTTTTAAATCACACACTTAATGACTTTGAAAATTGCTACCGACCAAAAGACTGAGGATAACACACAACCTGACTGTCAAGTCGACCTGATCCAATCACAAAAATCATGTGGAAACAAACACCATCTCATTCTAGGAGATGCATGACAAATGTAAATAAAAGTTCAGGAACCTACTTTTATTGATGCTGTTACTGTGGTACGAGCCATGAAAGACATGGGTCAAACACATTTAGGTGCGGTCTTGGGTGTGAAGAAGCCTGTGGGCAGTATGGCTTCTAGAAAGTGCAATGCAGGTTGAGTGGCGTTAAAGGTTAAGCTGCGCTTTAAGTGCTTGTTCACAAGTCTTGATTTCTTGAGCTTTGTGGCCCCGCACACTCGATTTCTTTCAGATTTGAGATGTGTAGCATCACACACTATGAAATGTCCTCTATACTCGTGGATAGCTGCCTCACAAATATCAAACATGTTTCATATCCTCCGACTGGATGGAATCGCAATTGGAGAGTAAGAAATTGGAGTCTGTACCCGTTACTATGCCATTTTCTGTGAAATCTGTCAACTTCGGCATATGCAATCCAGCCTTGAGTTGACTAGTCAATATCCCTGTATAATTAGGTTAGTTTAGGGCCATGGGCTAGCACCACTGTATCCTTTGTGATACCTGTATACCAGGAGGGGATGTGCCTAGCTGAGAAATGCTTCTGATCAGGTGGTGGTACAACAGGTATGTGGAGAAGCGGACGCTAATCCCAGTTGAACATGCCTACTTTGCACTCTTGCGTTAAGGTGGTGGTACCAAAGCTCAGTACTCAAAGGGGCGATAGATTTACCTTCAAAAGTCTGTGCTATTAATTAATATGCAGGTTAGTTGCTAAAATATATTGACTTCAACTTACTTTCTCAGTAATATTCTTGCAGTCTGACTTGCGCACGATATCGAGCTTGCAAAGCTAGAAGCGTCTGCATTCACGTACTTGCTAGAGTATGTTTAACACTCTATTTTCACATTGAGTACCGGCAACACGTAGTCTGAAAATTAGGATTCCCAGTTACTGTTGTAAGGCTTTATATTTTCCCTAGTGTATTTAAGTGGTGGTTAGCTAACAATATCTATAAACTTTTATTGCACTGAACTATCAAAGTCCTCACAAAAACTGAGGCCTTCTGATTATGTATAACATAGAAACATTGTTCATATAAGATGATTTAGAGTTTGACAGTAGCTATCTTAAAATGTATTGTTAAAGGTGGCAGGTTTGTTACAAAAATGGGATGAATTTTAAGACCAAAAGACCTAAAAGTTAATAGTTAACCCAAAAATAAAAATTAACATTGTTCCAAACCTCTATGACTTTCTTCTGTGGAACACAAAAGCAGAAGTTAAGGCCCTTTTAAACTGAAAAAGATGTTAGCACTCCTCACTGCTGGTACAGGATTACTTCTTTAAGTTACTTCAGTGTTTAATGTAAGTGGGCAAAACAGCTTTCTATGTTTTAGTACCACCGATTGTGTCTGTTTAGGTAACTACAGTGGCTTCTGACATGTGTTCCAAAACTCAAATTCTATTGGTCGATTGTTACATCGCTCGTAGAGGCAAAAAACTAAAAACGTGCTTTGTTGCGCAAATGTTCGCTCTTGGTAAGCAGTAACCACTGAACCATTGTCCACTAATAATGCAGCTATAAAGTGGAAGTTTCTTCAGGATCCAGGACCGTAGTAACTCCAGGTCTTGCTGACACAGCTGATGGTTGAGTTCTGGGAAGGAATGGAAAGACATGTGGAGGCCAGCTTTCTTCAACAGAGAGTTTGTCTCCTCTCTCAGCTATGAAACACACGCTCATCCGCTGTGCCGTGACATTGGAGGAGCTCAGGTGGGGGCGCTGTATTACATTCTCTAGTGCCTGGGAAAAGAGAGAGGTGATTTAGCATCTTGGACATTTTGATCAGAAAATATATGGTTAATGCTACTCTACATGGACAAAAGAATTTGGACATCCCCTTTCCAACTAACAGGTTTGACATTTTCAGCTACACCCATTTATAGCATGTGAATAAAATCAAGCATACAACCATAAAATCTCCCTAGAATAGGGGTGCGTCTCAATCAGCTCCCTAGCTCCTATGTCATGAAACTTCTTTCGGGAAGACACGCAGGCTTGAGTGAGGTTTAAGATGCCATTTATTTGATAAATGTAAAACAGAATAGTAATGTCTCTCTTTGGTGTAGGCCCCTTCTGGCGGTCCGAGGGAGTTCATATCCTGCCGGAGATAGGAGGCAGGGGCGAGGAGCCTACACCCGTGCGGGACAGGGCTCAACTGGTGGTGGTGGGGTGGTGGAGGTTGCCGTGTTAGCACACTGAAACAGCAATGTGATTGTGAGCAGACTTATAAAGCAATGGCTTACATGCGATCGGCTGGGAATTACACAGCTAATGGTGTGATGATGAATAGCTGCTAGTCTTCCCGCTAGAACTATGCTGCGCTTACATATCTTGAACACTAATTCGGGTACTGGCAAGGGTGTTCACCCACTGAGCATTGACATCCATACCAACACAACCACACAATTTTAGCTGCATCATTTATTCAATTGGCCTGCAGTTCACTATAATACAGCAAAAATATATATATATTTGCTGTATTTTTGTATGTATTTTTATACATATATTTGCTCCATAAGCTAAACATGAGAACAATGGTACTATCTGGTGGAAAATATTTAAAAAATAAATACATTTTGAAGCCAGGACTCTGAAAAGAAAGCATAATATCATAAAATTATAATTTTTTTATGCTTTAATGACACTGGGATCAAATATTCCAGTTTTAATTGGTACATTTTTGAGTGTAGCTATTTTGTGTACACAGTGTAGTATATATTTATTTTAGGAACTGAGGTTGAAATATAAAAATTCCCCCCAAAATACACACCTTTGGCAAAATGAATGCAGTTGGCATCATTATCACAGCCAAAATGATCGAAAAAACAAAAATGAAAAAGACAAAAATGTTCCGAAGGTCTATCACTAAAACGCAGAAGAGACGTTTTTGTCTGCAAGCACTTTTCATGTGGATGTCAAAGTCGCGCTTGATGCTGCCGCCCTGACGTGAATCATGAACACGACTTCATGATTGCTGTATGAAAGTGAATAGCCACAGTCTCCCTGCAGATTAATAGTGTGGAGGTCGAGAGCAGGGCTGGACTGGGAAGAGAAATCAGCCCGGGATTTTACATAGCAATTGTCCTTCTACGCATATTGTGGCCCCGTTTTGTGGTCCATTCTGCATAACACAGTCCCTGATTGGCCCTAAAGAGCGTCGGCCCACCGGGAAAATGCTCAGTATGTCAGATTACCAGTCCAGCCTTGGATGAGAGTTTAAGAGATGTAATGCCCACTGCAATGAATATGCAACCATTGGGGAACCTAGTTCTTTCAATTAGTCAAACTCCCACTAAGCCTTTGGAAAATGTTTAATGTTACTTGAATTGGTGATATTTTAATGCATTTCTATCTTTATACTGTGGAAATATGATGCATGATACACAAACTACTTTAGTGAGACTTTTTGGCACCTTTTTAATGCTTTAAAGTAAGTCAGCTGCCATTGTTTCAAATCCAGGACTGACATGTTTAAATTCCTCCTTTTGTGTAGCACAGAAGAAACTCATATGGGTTTGGAACGACATGAGTAAATGATGACAGTATTTTTATTTTTGGGTTGAACTGCTCTTCTAAGTTACAAAAGCCTCTTCACTTTTGGAGCGAATAAGTGTGCAGGATGTTATGTCAAGTGAAAAGTGTGTGTAATTCAATGTGGTAGCAGTAGCTTATGATCTTAAGCAGTCAGCCCAAATTTTAAAAAAAGTAAGTCATGAATCAAATAATAAAAAAAGAAAGCTAGTCTTTAGTTCCACATCATCACATCTCCATTTTTCTGAAGTCCTCTTTCAAGCCTGTCCTTAATCTTACACATCTGGGCAAAACATGGGCAGCACATCTGCTAAAGTGCACAAGTGCCCATCAGTCTATCAGAGCAGAGGGAAGGAGTCATGTTGGACAGAGGATGGATAGTGTTCACACGTTCTTTAATCATCTGACAGAGATGATGTGGGCATTTCATTCTCCAGGACTGATGAACTAACATTTGCCCAAAACAGGTCTGCTAGCAGAGCTGTACATAAGGATAAGGATTTTTTCTGCTGCCCTAGTAGTTCAGATTTGTACTTGCCCTAAAGATTTCTAAAGTGCTGAAATTGAAATGAAAGGGGGGTGCATAAAACGGTGCCCCCTAGGGAGTTGGTGTCCTATGTAGACTGTGTAATATGCGTATAGAGAGTGGCGGCACTAGTATAAAGTTAGAAATGCATTCAATTAGATTCAATGGCATACTATCCATACTACTCTAACTGCTTCTGTCATCTTTAATATGGCTGGTAGGAAGCCATTTCAAACATGGCCAATGTCTTGTTCTGCTTTTAGTGCTGACATGTAATGATATTTCATTTGAATTGTCCTGTAATCATTAGCTGATGCTTGAAGGATCAGCGGCAATGGGTACAAAGTTGGTAAATTGGTAAATGCGTTAATCGCGTTTTAGAAAAAGAATGCGTTAAAAATTGGTGTAAACAGTTTTAGCTATTCAACTTCCACGAGACTGAGCTGTTGAATTAGCCACGTGACCCTCTTTCCAAAACCCTGCACACCAAAGATAACAAATGAGCTTAATTGAGTCCGACATCGTCCACAAACTGTTGTCTAAAACAACAGCAGCACAATAGCACCCTCAACTGACCAATGTTATGAGCAACATGGCATAAAAATGGCGGTAAGCCTTAATAATTTGCTGCGACTACAATACTATGAGAACACGCAAAATGTTTGACAGGTCGAAAGCGCAAGAGACAGCTGTCCGCGGCCACATTTCTGTTTGATGTTTACAGAGTCTAGTGCTGTCACAGAGACCAGTGAGATATCTCACGACACTTAATTCATTAATATCTTTCAGGGAGTAGGAACATTTATTGCATACCTTTGCATGGAAACATCGCTTACAGCACTTTTAAATATATATGTATATATATATATATATGAAGAACTGTGGGACAGTAGGAATTAAAAAAATAAATAAATATATGGATATATATAAGTAATATCACACTCGCAAATGTGCTATATGGCCCTACATCAGCACTGCTGTGATTCGGCCGCAGGCCGAGTGCCGTAGGTAATTATAGCAGTGCTGATGTAGGGCCATATAGCACATTTGCGAGTGTGATATTACTTACAACAGTTTAATGAACAAGTCAATTTAAAAAAAATTGGAAAAACTGAGTAAGGTCATAAAAATGTATTTGTGCATGGAACTACTTTATTACGTGACCGATCAGATCTGATCGGTCTTAAGGCTTGGACGCAAACAAATGATGCGTCCAAGCCTTCATTAGTAATTCAAAAAGTTCAGAAATAGTATCGCGCTTGTGCTGTTTCTAACAAGTTATTGGATAAACAATGATGGATTGATGTGTGGGTGTGTGCGCGCGTGTGTGTGATAGAGAGAGAGAGAGAAAAGAGAGAGAGATAGACGGAGCATGTGTGATCACCTGTTGCCAAACCCAAGCAGAGATGCCGTCAGTGTTCTGTAGGTAAGCTTTCTCAGTGGAAAAATAGCGTCCAAGCGGGGGTATTTCTCCCTATTTTGTGGTAACCGCGCAAGATTCATTCGCTATAGGAACAGCGATGTCCTCTGCCATTTTAAACAGTGTGTATCAAATGTGGAAATTTGGTGAGCGCCTCGAGTTCTGTAATCAAACAGTCCGTTGTTTCTCTCAGCTGCGATGAGCCTTAATCCTGAAATTGTTCATTTAAAGCCATTTAAAACAATGTCCTAGCTTAATCAATGTAGTGTTAATACGAGCAATCATGGAGCACTGTTCTATGTAAACAATGACTAACGGATTCACTTTACGTCACCAACTGGCTGATATTACATACAAAAATCTTTTGCCACCACCTGCTGACTACACTTTAGTTTAGAATGGCACGAACACAAGTGGAGTGATACACACACAGTGAAGCATCCGATTGCTGATGCTGTCAGACCATCAGTGGTCATATATAAGAACGTCTCTCGTCCAATCAGATTTGAGGACCGAAACTAACTGTTGTATATATATATTAAATAAACATAAAACACTTCAATATGTGTTGTGTGAAAATGATTTATAACTGTCCCACAGTTCATTTCCACCATATCAAAACATTTTGCCCCAACAAAGTTAGTGTACATTTTAACCAAATGTACAAGTGTCAGTGAAGAGCATGCTTGAGATGAAATATGAGGCAAGTGATATTTGAAGAAAGCAAAAGGGGGAAAAAGAAAAATGTGACATGTGAACAAAATAATTGTATTAGCTATAATTTCTAATCATGCTGTAATTTTACCAAATTATGCAAAATTATGAAAATATTATTTTATTGTGATTTATGATACATAAAATGTTAGTTATGAAATTAGCCATAGCAAGTCAAAAGAGTCATACAAAACAAAAAGTTGACCAAAATGTTATATCATGATATGAATAATTATATATATTCATATACTCTACATCACAATATAGTCATTTTTAACCATATTGCAATGTTTATTTTCGGAAACTCCAATCAGTGAATGACATACTTTATAAATGAAAACTACTTTTTTAACAATAGTTTTCTCTTTATTTAGAACTTGACAAACATAGTCTAAGTAAAACAACAACAACAACAACAACAACAATGAATAAAAAATACTCAACTTGGTTTGAAATCAACGTTACCATAATGCTTCATGCATTTCACATTGTCGCAAGATGAAAAGTCATTGAATTTGCTGAATTTCATTTAAATTTCCAATGCTGGAAGAACCCTTTAAATGTCTCTATTATTCTCTTAGTCTCATGTTTAGCCCCGCCCACTGATAGATCCACACACACGAGTTATACACGATATTGCAAAATCTATATTGTCTGACACTTTATACTGACTTGTCGGCACGATATATATCGTCATATAGCCCAGCCCTATAATGAACTATAATGCAAATTATTTATTAATACACAACCTTTTGCCAGAAAACACTAGAAAATGGTGCAAAACATCGCCCAACAATTTTTTACCAATCTTATTTTCCACAGGGATTATATTAAGTCCTTAAAAAAGAGTTGTAAGCCATGAACCAAACCAACCAGCTCCAAAGTGAATCACAACATTAAACACTTTGATTGGAATCTTTCATGAGAGAATGAACTACAATCCCATGAAGCAATGCGAATGACATAATCAAATAAAAAAATCTATTCAAAATTCTTTGTCATACTGCAAGTATAGAAGGAATATATTTTCATTTTATTGCAAAATACTGTATTCTGATACTAATATATAAATAGTTTGAGAGTGTAGGGAATCCGACACGATTGCGTCATTCGAACGTGCTGCGTCATTCGTGCTTGTTTTGCATGTTTTGTTGTCCATGACTCTCTGATTTGTAGATCTTTCTCTTCAGGATCATGGGTAAGTTGTTTCTTCACCAGGAATCATGGGTGAAACACCGGCCCCATGGCATCCTTATTGTTGAGACCTGACTACTTTTCCATTTGAGCACGTCTTATCTCATCAAAGAGACATGATTTTCAACCAATAGGAACTCCATCCTGATAATAAAACTCCAAAATCAACATAGTTCTTATACCCCATTGTTGTTTGGTTACAAATATTGTACATGCTATTTCCTATACCACCAGGGCTTTTCCCATTAAATACGACACCGAAAAGATTGAAAAGCACAGAATACATTGCAGCCGCTCTCTTGAAAACCTTTTCCATGGAAAGTTCTGGCGCTTGTCAGTCCGTCAGCCTGAGAAGTGGACTCAGCATACAGACCACTGCGTGCCGAGTGACTCCAATGAGTATTTATAGTTAATGACAAAATGTTATGATTTAGGAAGATAATATTTCAGCAGCCTCACAGGAACATGTGCTTTTTTAATCAGTTTCTTTGGAACCGAGTTCAGGGGCTTTTCTGTCCTTCCACACAGAGCCTTTCACACAAAGACTTTTTTTGTTTTTTTTTGGCACTTTTCACATTTTCTGGGTATTTATCTGTGATTGGCATGTCAGTTAACCCTTCTCCCACAATTGACATTGGGTTTCAAATAATAGTTCACCCAAAAATTTAAATTCTGTCATCAGTTACTCAGCCTCATGTCATTCCAAACCCAAATTACACTTTTTTGTTTTTTAGAACACAAAATTCTGAAGAATGTCCTGGCTACTCTATTGCTAATAATGAAAGTCATAGAAGTCTGTTTAACTTCAAAATGACAAAAAAAGTACCATAGTAACTCCATGTCATATCAACCAAATTTCAGAAACTTCCCCAGCTGAAATTTGTGATTTTGTTAAAAGTTTTCTAAAGAAAAATAAGCATAAATGATGATGACAGCCGAAATGTTAATGCCATGAATCAATATTTGACCTTGGAGAAAAAAATAACCTTAGAAAGGTGGCAGTGTCATTATTTTATTTTTACACAGAGATAGGTCGATCTATTACTAAAATCAGCTGACTTCAGCACCCCTTGTTGCATTTTATCCAAACACCTTTTGCTAAAGTTGGGGTGCCTTTAATTTCACAAGTATTAAATATACAGTATCTTAACATCATGTGACCCCGCATACACAAGTGTGGACGTTGTATTTAGGCTTCACTATACGGCATGCACATTTTAATTCATTTAAACCAACTGATCTCAGTTCGGGAGACTCTGTGCTGTCAGTAAAGGGTTCAAATGTAGACATACGGAGACATACGGTAACAAAACAACATGGAGCCGATCACAGCAGAGTTTGTTTTTGGGAGGAACGCCAACAAAACTACATCTGGTAATAAACAGTTTTCAATGTAAAAGCTTAATTAGGTTGGAGTCGAAAGATTAGAATCTCTAGTTTTATTCGAAATGCCATTTCTAAAATTTGAACACCGTGCTGATGAATTCACAAAACACAATGTAGACTAATGTGTAAAAAAATAAGAGAAAGTCAAATGGGTTAGGAAAAACATGATGGTGTAATATTTTTTTTTAGGTGAACTATTCCCTCTCTTATTTCTTATGTGGCTATTCAGCCTACAACACTTACCCTGAGGAAAGATTTACCTGGGTTGGGCAAAGATTCCTTTTTACTGAATGATTTCAGGCACTTTTATCTTATTGTTCAAGACCTTTAGGACATCAACTTTGTGCAGGCACGAGCAATTTTTGCAACAGTTGTCTACAGACAGATTGTTTCACTTTTAATTGACTATATCACAATTCCAATGGGTCGCAAGTTTACATACACTAATTTAACTGTGCCTTCAAGCAGAAAATGATGTCAAGCCCTTAGACAATTAGCCAATTAGCTTCTGATTGGTGTATTGAATTGGAGATGTACCTGTGGACATCATGGGACAATCAAAAGAAATCAGTCAAGACCTCTGACAAAAAAAACTGTGGACCTCCTGCCTGAAGGTACCACGTTCATCGGTACAAACAATAGTGCGCAAGTATAAACACCATGGGACCATGCAGCCGTCATGCAGCTTAGGAAGTAGATGCATTCTGTCTCCTAGAGATGAACATAGTTTGTGCGATAAGTGCAAATCAATCCCAGAACAACAGCAAAGGACCTTGTGAAGATGCTGGAGGAAACAGGTAGACAAGTATCTATATCCACAGTAAAACGAGTCCTATATCGACGTAACCTGAAAAGTTGCTCAGCAAGGAAGAAGACACTGCTCCAAAACCGCCATAAAAAAGCCAGACTACAGTTTGCAAGTGCACATGGGGACAAAGATCTTACTTTTAGGAGAAACGTCCTCTGGTCTGATGAAACAAAAATTGAGCTGTTTGGCCATAATGACCATCGTTATGTTTGGAGGAAAAAGGGTGAGGCTTGTAAGCCGAAGAACACCATCCCAACCGTGAAGCATGAGGGTGGCAGCATCATGTAGTGGGGGTGCTTTGCTGCAGGAGGGACTGGTGGACAAAATATTTTGCATCATGAGGAAGGAAAATTATGAATTTAAAGCTCATCGCAAATGGGTCTGAATGTGATGAAAGAAATAAAAGCTGAAATATATTATTCTCTCTACTATTATTCTGACATTTCACATTCTTAAAAAAGTAGTGTATCTAACTGACCAAAGACAGGGAATGTTTTTAAGGATTAATTGTAAGGAATTGTGAAAATAATGTATGTATTTGGCTAAGGTGTATGTAAACTTCTGACTTCAACTGTATATATATATGTATCTCAATATCTATATTGTATATATATATATATATATATATATATATATATAGTTATTGAAAATATATATATATTTTACCCAATAACCCAAATATTTTGAGATACAATTTTGCAGAAACCTGAGAATCATCCAGAAATTAATTTTGGCCCATTCTGGCAACATATGAAAGGAATACGAAAAATGTTTCATTTTACACATGAAGGAGAGACTTATGAGCAGTGGCCTAAGACACTGCTTAATTTGGAACAAGTGGAGTGTGAGAGTGTGTATGTCAGAAGAAAGCAATAAGGCAATAATGGGAGAGGTAAATCGTGGGAGAGAGGGTTAGAGAGAGGGGAAGAGAGATAAGCCAGTAGCTGTACATATCCGTGTTAGGGTATCCCTGCTCAGGTCTCATCCTGGACAATGGCACTTAAATGATCACACATGGAATCTATGGACACCAGGTGTTCAGGGCAATCCTGAGAAATCTTGTGCCGATCAAACCACACATGAGATAGACCATCTCGCATGGGTGTGTATGGCCTAAAAACTAGGGATGGGCATTTTTTAAAATATTGCATTCGAATATTCGAGCTCACAGAAAACGAATATTCGAATATTCGTTTATTTAAATAAGTTTATTGAGAAAGACGTTACTTCAAACAAACGTTAGTTTTGTCACCTATGAACATCTCTGAACAAGCCTATATGACTATATTAACAAGCTTATACATTTCATCCTTTGTATAATTGTTGAAAACATTGTGTGCACAAAAAAGACTCATAAGAATAAGAAATACATAAGATAAAAACCATTTAAGCACTAAACGCAGAGCGCACAAAAAACGCCAATAAAGCAGGCTGCCCCAATTATTGTACAGAACGTTTAGCCTACACTCAAGTCTGGATGTTATTGCGTTGTTTTACATATTCTTGTTGAGAAAAACAAGCATATCAACATGCTCGGGTGAAAGTCGGCATCTTAGTCTGTTAACAATAAGGCCGGCTGCAGAGAAAACGCGCTCCGCCGGAACAGACGTTGCAGGGACACATAAATAACGGTGTGCTAAGCGGCCAAGTTTCTTGAAGCGCTTTGTGTTGTCTCTCCACCAATTCATGGGATATTCATCTGGTGGAATACACGGTTCCATCAAGAACTGTTCCCACTCGTCTCGGCTTGACTCTGTAATCTTCGCCGAAGAACAGGCTCAGCCTTCTCCGATGACTGGGCACTGGCTCATCCTCTCTATCATTGGCGGGGGCGGTGGCGGTGGCGGCGGCAACGGCTGCACCCGCACCACTCACATCAAAAGAAATGCTCTGATATTGTTCAAAAAGTTTTTCTCTTACGGCTTCTCTCATGTTTTCGTCGAGGAACCTGAGGTGTTTGTGCCGAGGATCTAGAGCGGACGCGAGAAGAGGCGTTTTCCCTGCGTTCTGCAAGTTAGCGATGTTTATTCGTTGCTTGAGAGATGCTGCAACTGTGTTTTTGAACTCATTCACTTTCTGTGATTCTCCACCGCTCATCTGAAGGTGTCTGTAGATACAGATTAAATAACTGAATATGAAAACTGAATTGTAGTCTTATTCCGTATTGCTTATTTATATTTAATTTGTAAGTCATTTAAATAAATGATAAAACAGTTGACTGAATTTCTTAAATTAACGTTTTATTCGTTTTTATAAATGCATATATTTAAATGGAAAGAACCCGATAGAATAATTAAAAATAGACCATAATCAAATTAACTAGAACTGAGTAATATGCTACATTTATTCGTTCATTTGAATTATAGACGAACCTGGATAGAAGGCTTTGCACAAGTGGATACACCATGGAGACAGACACGTAGTTTTCACCACCCAGTGCTTCACTTGCTATTTTCAGGGACTGGAGAACAGGTAATATTTCCTCAATTGTCTGCCAATGATCATCGATTAATTCCAGAGTCTTGGCATCCACCAGCTTGGTTGTGGTCCTGTCAGACAGGACAGCGGTGATCGGCCAGCGTTGTTCGTGCAAATGTGCAAGCATTTCAGCAGCCGAATTCCAGCGTGTTTTGCAGTATTGCACGAGCTTGTGCGAAGGCAATTCCAGCTGTCTTTGTTTCTGTTTTAGTGCATTTGAGGCAATCGTGCTATGATGGAAATGTCCAACAAGTTTACTACATGCACCAATGAGTCTATTCATGCTTACAGCTTTAAATCCATCATTAATGGCCAACTGAAGTGTGTGTGCGAAGCAAGGTAGAGATTCCCAGTCCACGTCTCTGTTTGCAGCTACTATATTGCTAGCATTGTCATGCACGTCAATAATGACGTTTTGGTGTTTGGATTTCATATGACTCCTCATTGTGCTGGTACTGTTATGATAACTCAATTTCATTTGACAAATTTTGCACACGACATGTTGGTCATTTTGATCAAAGTAATTCCAGACTCCACTGCGTCTAGATTTAGACGACGCCATTCTTCAAACACCAGTCATCAAATGCACAGATGCCACAGCGCCACCCACTGCATTTAGTTATAACTGAGATTTAGTTTGCGTGACCATGATTTATGAGGGATTTTTTTTACGACCATCAAAGCAACCTTTTGCAAAATTCGAATAGTGTTTTTATTTTTCGAATAATTATTGCAGATCGAATTTTCGAATATTCGTGCACATCCCTACTAAAAAGAACACATTTTGCAGTCAGGAAAAGCAGTCGATGTTTAAACTCTTACCCTTAACCCTTACTTAGTTTAATAATGTTAAAGCATGACTTTAACTATACATAAGTAATATTTACATTATATTCATGATGTTAGTCAGAGGGGAACTGGCCCCCACAGTGAGTCTGGTTTATCCCAATGTTATTTTTCTCCATTAATCAACATCTTCTGGAGTTTTGTGTTCCTTGCCACAATCGCATTCGGCTTGCTCACTGGGGTTATTAATACAATTATTAATTAATTACTTAGTTTTAAACACGATAAACAATTGTATTTTATCTAATTACACAATGATGACTCATAGACATTATAGACAATACAGTTTTATCTTCTGTTAATGCTGATCTTCTGTAAAGCTGCTTTGAAACGATGTGTGTTGTGAAAGGCGCTATACAAATAAAATTGACTTGAATTGACTTGAAAAAGAAAAATCTTTTTTTTTGTTTAGCTTCTCATATGAGATCTAGCCTCAGTCTCCCCTATTGTAATTACAATATTCCAGAATCCAGATACTCTGACTCTTACCTAAGTTTTTCTTTTATTTAAAAAAGTGGAGTACAGCACTCCAAGAAGTTTCATACTCCTGGCATTAAAGCACCAAAACAAACATTTGAGGAATAAAATCAAAGTAGGTCTTAATATTTGTGTGACAGGCGCCATTTCAACAACTTAACAGCAGTGAAAACTAAATAATAATAACAACTAAAAATTCCTTTATCATAGGAGAAACTAAATATAACCTGCAATGAAATAATCCAAAATGTAATTTCATGGCCGAAAAAAAACTTTTTGAGAGGAATGCACTGCGTACTTATATAAAAATAGCTCAGTTACATTAAACGCCATCGATTTAGGAGATGTCTACAGGTCACTTTAAACACATACTGGAGTCTTATTGGTCAAAACTAAGTGCTGCTTCACTTTGATTCTGGTATATTTCAGTTGCTGTGAACGCTCAGACCACACAATCTGCGTCCTAAATCTCCCCTCCTACCACCTTTACTCTCACTGAGTGGGAGGGATGGGCTACATTTGTGTATATGTGCATGTCTCTCTTCAATACTGACAAATGAGTAGAATCACATACTAGAGACCTGCCCCACGTGTTAAATCAATGCCGTATCACATTGTCTGTTTATGTCTGCCCTCTATAGGCAGCTTGGTAATGGATCTATTTTATTGTGAGATGGGACCAATTTGTTTCTTTGTATCAAAGTTGGCCAAAGTTGGTCAAAGGCCTGTTTTTGGTAATGCAGATTGTGACATGAGATGAAGTGTTGACATTCGCAACCTGATCATTTATATTAGACCTATACTGAAGTGCATGGAAATTGCCGAAACAGGATATTCAACAAGAAAAGAAAAGTAGAAATAGATATTACAATTGACACTGCAGTATTTAATGAACAAGTCCAACTGAGGCGCAAGTTCATGTGTCCCATATAACCGACAGCAGTGGCTACATGCTTGTAGTGAGGATCTTGCACTCGCATTATTTACAATATCAGCAAGCAATTTATATGTAACTAGAAAAAGATTTTTCTATTTTGAATTTAACAATCAAACATATACAACTTTATTGCGTTATGTTTGAAATGAACATTTACCAAGGTTAATAAATGCTGTAAAAGTATTGTTCATTGTTAGTTCATGTTAACAAAAGTAGTTAACTAATGTTAACAAATAGGACCTTATTGCAGTGATACTGACTTTTTTTTAAACTATATATGACACTCTTGACATGTAACAAAGCATGTCTTGTCAACCAGCCTAATACCTTTTGCTTTTATCACATTGGGAAGTTCAAAAGTGGAGGAACAGCACTCTGACGGCTGTGATTTTTCACCTCACTGTTTTTCTATGAGTTTTCTTTTCATGTTCTTCTTTTTCAAGCATGATCTCATTGGTTCCTCCCCCAGGAGACATTCGTGGAGAACCACTTAGTGCTCATCAGTCAGCATTGATGAAAGACTTGCCACATTCATACTAAGCTTAGTGATGACTAAAACAACGAATAATTCTGAGATGATTTCAATTTTCTCTGGAACAGGGAAGATGGCTTCCAGTTGAGTTTTCAAGTCCATCTTTCAAAGGTCAGTCCCAGGTCATTTGCACACGTGAAGTCTCTCTTCAAATCAAACCAACATGGTTCACTCAGTTCATTTGCATGTGCAGTTATAATGGAGCTACAGCAGCTATTTAAATAGTTGAGTTACAGTCTGTCTGGCTACATTAAACTGTGTACACAGTACAATGTGTAATCGAATATTTGAAGGAAGGTTGACAGGTGAGGAAGAAGTGAAGCTCGTCCAAAATCTCCATGTGTGGGCATGGATTTACTCTGAGGTGATTCCATGATTTCTATGAGTTTTTAAAACATTACAACTGTCACTGTGGCGTAATTTATATATATATATATATATATACACACCAGTCAACCACAACATTAAAACCACCTGCCTAATATTGTGTAGGTCCCCATCGTACCGCCAAAACAGCACCAACCCACATCTCAGAATAGCATAGAGATATTCTTCTCACCACAATTGTAGTAGTAGTAGTCCTTTATTGTCACATAGTAAACCAGTACAGAGCCGTTATCTGAGTTACCATAGACTTTGTCAGTTCGAAACGAGTCAACAAGGCATTTATGTCCACAGAACTGCCACTCACTGGATGTTTCTTGTTTTTGACACCATTCGGAGTAAATTCTAGAGACTGTTGTGTGTGAAAATCCCAGGAGATCAGCAGTTACTAAAATACTCAAATCAGCCCATCTGGCACCAACAATCATCAATGTGATTATCTAATCAGCCAATTGTGTGGCTGAACTGCGGTGCATAAAATCATGCAGATATAGTTCAGGAGCTTTAATTAATGTTCACATCAACTATCAGAAGGGGGAAAAATGTGATCTCAGTGATTTGGACTGTGACATGATTCTTGGTGCCAAATGGGCTAGTTTGAGTATTTGGTTTGAGGTATGTAATGTTTTTCCGCCATTTAGAATTTTTGGAAAAACATACTTTTTCCAACTCCTCCTAGACCATTTGTCCGATCAGCATGAGATTTGGTATACGTCATCTACAGACTCCCCTGACAAAAACTTATCAAAAGAATTTCGATACCTCAATTCGTTCCGAAGATATT
Source organism: Xyrauchen texanus (assembly GCF_025860055.1). Taxonomy (NCBI): domain Eukaryota; kingdom Metazoa; phylum Chordata; class Actinopteri; order Cypriniformes; family Catostomidae; genus Xyrauchen; species Xyrauchen texanus. The sequence continues at coordinate 39,210,230 of NC_068290.1, forward strand.
AATGATAAAATTCCTTCAGTTTAACGCAATTTGAGTAATTGATCAATAGTTACTTAATGCAAACTCCAAACATAACCAAACACTAGACAAATAGTCAACAGGACGTTTAGACTATATGGGGAGGCTGCAAAAGTTTGTTTGCTGTTTGACAAATTAAGTTCAAATTAAAAATGCATCTGTAACAATGTTCACAAAAGTAGAAAGCAGGAACTGGGTAATCAATCAATGTATCATGTTTATTAACAGTCTCAAACAAAACAGCCTTCCAGTGGCAACTAAAATTGGGATTATCCGCCACACACACTCTAACTCTTCGGCAAATCAAATTTCAGCACCTTATAAATCGTATTGGTTATGGAAATTACTATACACAAGCAGGGTGTCAACTCAACGCCGCATATACAATTATGTGACAATTGGCCACACAGTGGTGCAATAATTAGCTAATTCATGTTCCCTGTCAAAAGCTACACTTTGATGCTGCTCTGATTTAGCACTTTGGGAACAACTTAAGGTGTGACCAGCTGTGAATATGTGTGCAACATGTCAATGAAATTGACCAGAATTTATGGTCTCTGCTAGTGACATCATCAGGATGCACCTGTAGCAGGGCTATAAATAGATGCATCACAGGTGCATCGTCAGATCTTTTGTCTTCAGATCACTCTGTGTGTGTTGTGCTTCTTGACTGTCAGAACTTTCTCCTTTCCTCTGTTAGGAGTTAGAATTGTTAGGCAGTGTGCAGAAACCTTCCAGCTGATCCTTCTCATAAGCCTGAAGCGCACTTCGGCGTCTCTTTGGTTCACAAGGGGGACGCTGAACCTCTGAACATTCCACGCACAATAATAAAGCGGCTGAGGAATTACTCGAGGTGGTTACTCAGGCTGTGGCCAGACTACAGTTAGACTGGCCACGCGAACAAGAGACCCCCAAACGCTCCAAACTAGAAGACAGATTTCTGTCTGGTGGCCAAAAAAAAAAAAAAAGGAAGGGAACGCTATATTAGTCCCTTCCTTTGATTGTCCCCATGACGAGCTCTCTCATTCATGGAAGAAACCTTATACTTCCCGTGTCTTCGTGCCCTCAACATTGACATATTCGACTATCGTGGGTGCTGCACGGGGTATTCTGTGATGCCGCCGGTAGAAGAGACACTTGTGGGTTATCTCTCGCATGGCTCGGCATCATCACTAAAGAGACCCACTCTCCCCACAAAGTCGTGGCATCTTTGCCTTCTGGCTTATTTGGTGACAATATGATGTAGATATCACCAGGTTCCAGGAGGCAAAAAGCCTTCGGGCAATTCCTTCCTCGCCGCACTCAGGGGGAGGGGCCGTCAGCCACCCAGCCCTGGCCTCCTAGACGGGAGGTTCAAAATCAAAGCGTGGCGAGTCGTGCTCCCCCTCGTAGATACTGGGGGCCGGCTCATTGCCCTCAGCAGCCCCCAAAGCAAGACATCAGTGCAGTCATTTCTAAGAAGAAAAAACTCTGACGGTCTTGCGCCCAGCCTTGTGGGGGTAGCCCCCTCGGGTCGGGGCGCGTGAAGCATTCACCTGTACCTTCCCGATACCCCCACGAAACCTCTGCCTCTGGTGTTTCGGGAGTTAGAGGTTTCTAGCAAAATGTTGGGTGTTCCGTTGCTTCCTGCCTTAGTCCAGGACACGGAATACTCGACATCCCCTCAACAGGAAGTGTCAAAATTGATACCATCTCCGAGAACCTGGCAGCGTGGAAGCTACTGCCAGGTGTTTCTATATGGGTTCTAAGAACAGTAGAAAAAGGCTACAGAATTCAATTTGATCGCTGTCCTCCGCGTTTCAACGGCATGGTCTCCACTACCGTGAAACCGGAACAAGCAAGTCTACTGTGGAAAGAACTACCAAATCTCTTGGTGAAAGGGGCCATAGAACCCTTCCAGAGAAAGTGTCAGGTTAAGACAGCGCTTAACAATTGACGCTTGTTATCATCGTACATATAGCATCTTTAATATTCATGCGCAAAAGAACATTTTGAAGTAACATGCAACATTTCATCAATTTGGCAGCGCTATAACAGGAGAAATAGCTATTTTTACTACTGCATTTTTAAGCAGTTACAAATATGGAGATAGACAGGCTGTTTCACTTTTTTTCTACCAGAGGGAGTCACAAGGCAAATTTTTTTAAATGTCTGATTCCACAGAAATTCTAACATAATGTATTTTGCCACAGCCCCTGTAAATCAGATAACACTTGAAGTTCATTATGCATTGCTGTCTGACTGTCATTTAATTGTTGCAGGGATGACATAATTGTTAAACATTCTGTGCATCTTAATTCAGCTAATTTTTAACATGCTTAGAAATTTAACACCAGTTTAACATTTAAATCTTAGTTATGGATTAACTTTAAACTTGCAGCTGAAGTGGTATAAATATGAAGCTGACCTACAAATAAACATCTCGTCAGCCCTATATTGATCATATTATTTATATTTATTATGGCCCAAAAAATTCAAATGTCCCCTTAATTATTGTATAACCTAAAAATATTGAACAAATTTTTATCAAGTTGCCAGACATGATCAAATATATTGTTGCCCAATTAAAATGAAGAGAAAGTATTATTTGTTTTAATAAAATATATAAAATATTATAATATTTCTATAAAGACACTAATTTAGTGTTGTGATAGGAATAATAAAATGAAAAATGAATAGTAGTCTAATCCTATTTTACTGTACTATTTCTAGCACATTATCTGCTGTATTATGACTTTTAGTTCTGTGTACTTTGTCGTATTACTGTATTATTAAAAGTACAAATGTTATCCTCCCAGGTTGGCGAGACCGCCCCCATGAGTGCGGAAGGAAGACCTGGGCCAGTCTGCTGGAGCTGTGGGGAAGCCGGACACAGCCAGGAGCGGTGTCCATTGATGAAGTTTGGGACACTAGTCTGGATCCCCGACGCTCCACAGGTGGCCCCCGATCGGGCAGGGGCATATTGGATACGGCTCTCCCGAGTGGGGATTCCAAAGTAAATCTTCTCTGATCAAGGCACAACATTCATGTCACATATACTTTGCAAACTATGTGAATTATTAGCCATTAAATCGATTCGCACCGGCATTTATCACCCTCAAACCGATGGGTTGGTCGAAAGATTTAACAAGACCTTTAAAAACATGATTTGTAAGTTCATACATGAAGATGCTAAGAATTGGGATAAGTGGCTCTTACCAATGCTGTTTGCAGTAGGAGAGGTCCCTCAAGCCTCCACAGGGTTTCCCCCATTTAAGCTACTGTATGGGCGCCGGCTGCGCGGCATGCTTGACGTCAAACGGGAAGCTTGGGAGGAGGGACCTTCAAATAGTAAAAATCTAATTCAATACGTTCTTGACATTAGAGCAAAACACCACACTTTGGGGCAGGTAACGCAGGCAAATTTGCTCCAAGCATAAGAACATCAACGGCGACTGTACGACAGGGGCACTCGACTACGAGATTTTATACAGGTAGATAAAGTGCTTGTATTGCTGCCCACCTCAAGCTCCAAATTACTCGCCAAGTGGCAAGGACCCTTTGAGGTCACACAATGAGTCAGAGATCTCGATTATGAGGTTAGGCGAATGGATAGGTGAGGGACATGTCAAATCTACCACCTCAACCTCCTCAAACCATGTAGTCTTGGCGACGGTAGTTCCGGAGAGGGCAGAGCTCGGGCCGGAGGTATCTCCAAAATCAAGTTGAATCACCCCGGTCCCTTTCGGAGACTACCTCTCACTGTCGCAGCTTACAGACATTGCCAGGTTGCAAGAACAATTTGCGGATGTGTTTTCACCTCTACTCGGTCGCACAAACCTCAAAGAGCACCATATCGGGGTTGTGAATCATAGTCACCCCTGTCGTGTTCCTGAACACAAGAAAATATTGTTCAGAAATAATTAGAGGCAATACTTGAATGGGCGTAATTCAAGAGTCATACAGTGATTAGGCCAGCCGGTAGTTCTGGTACCGAAGGGCGATGGCTCGGAACGGTTCTGTGTTGACTACCGGAAAGTAAACACGGTGTCCAAATTTGACGCTTATACTATGCCGCGAATTGACTAGTTAGTCGATCGGTTGGGTGCGGCTCAATTTTACTCAATGCTGGACTTAACATAGGGTTATTGGCAGATCCCTTTAACTCCAATATCCAGAGAAAATATGGCTTTTTCCACACCGTTCGGATTACAGCAATTTGTGACGCATCCGTTTGGTTTGTTCAGAGCCCCGGCCACGTTTCAGCTCCTTATGGACAAGATCATTAGACTGCACACGGCATATGCTGCCGCATATTTACATGATATTTTCATTTAAATTAATGACTGGTGGCGACATATGGAACATCTGAGGGCTGTCCTGAGAACGCTGAGACAGGCGGGACTTATGGCCAACCCGAAGAAGTGTGCAACTGGCCGGGTGGAAGTTAGGTATCTGGGGTTCCACTTGGGTCATGAGCAGGTGTTTCCACAGGTTAACAAAACTGTGGCGATCGTAGCCTGCCCAGTGCCCAAGACCAAAAAGGACGTTAGCAGTTTTTGGGGCTGGCTGGCTACTACTGAATGTTTGTGCCTAGTTATTCTGATGTCACCAGCCCATTGACTGACCTTACTAAAAAGGGGGCAGGCCTGTTTCTCCTGCATGGATTATTTACTTTGTCTTTTCGCCGTTTGGGGTAGTTTTTTTTCCCCCTCGTGGGAGTTTTTGGTTTGTGTTTTTGCCTGTGTTATTAAATAAATTATTTTTTATATTTCAACTCTGCGTTTGGGTCCTGCTTCTGCATTCCGTGACACCGCAATTATTTCATTTTGCATATTAGGGTCCATAAAATGTTAGGTATGAAATAAACATCGCCATGCAGCTGGGTCCAACTACAGTTTCACCTTCCAAAATGGTCAGAAATCTAGGGGTAACCATTGATGATGAGCTAAATTTCACAGACCACATTTCAAAAACTGCAAGATCTTGTTGATTTACACTCTACAATATCAGGAAGATAAGACCCTTCCTCTCTGTACATGCCACACAACTGCTCGTTCAGTCCCTTGTCATAACTAGACTGGACTACTGTAACGCTCTCATTGCAGGCCTTCCTGCATGTGCTATTAGACCTCTCCAAATGATCCAGAATGCAGCAGCACGTCTGGTCTTTAATGAACCTAAGAGAGCACATGTTACACCACTCTTTGTCTCTCTCCACTGGCTGCCGGTTCATGCCCGTTTTAAATTCAAGGCCCTGATGCTGGCATATAAAACAGTCACTGGGTCTGCTCCAGCATACCTAAAAACATTTATGCAGAGCTACGTTCCCACCAGAAGCCTGCGGTCGGCTAAGGAACGTCGCCTTGTCGTAACAAAACAAAGAGGCACCAAAACACTTTCCCGGACTTTCAATTTCATCATACCACGGTGGTGGACTGACCTTCCCAACTCAATCCGGGAAGCTAACTCACTCTCTATCTTCAAAAAACGGCTAAAAACACATCTTTTCCAAAAGCGCTTAACCGGTCAATAAAAAAAAAAAAAAATAAATAAAAAAAATTATTTACATTTCTTGTTGCACTTAAATCTGTTTTGTATACTATTATGATGATAGCGAAACTTTGTAATATGGCACTTTTTGTACCACTGTCTCCCTAAGATGATTCGCTGATGTTCCTCCTCTTTTGTAAGTCGCTTTGGATAAAAGCGTCTGGCAAATGAATAAATGTAAATGTAAATGTAAACCTAACCAATGAGCAAGACAAATGAGTTTGTCATTTTATTTAAAAAACATAAAAAATATAATTTCCATCAGCACCATTTCCACCACAGAATTTTATTAAACACAATACAGAATTTAAGATGTGCTGGAAATGACACTGTAGTGGGAATTTTATGACTTGCAGAAAAAATTTCAAAAATGACATAAATCTCCTGTCGTGCAATAACAAAATTATTTTTAATGAACTTTTACTTTCTAGAAGTCCACAGTGCTAAAAGTCCAAGAAGTTGCAGAAACACCTGTATATGTGCTAGATCTAGGTCTGTTAGTCCGACATTACAAACTTTTATATGTTGCAGTCACATACATTAAGTGAATGTTGCAAACTCAATACAGATTCCAATATATTTAAACCACCTATCTTGCATTGTGATATTCTGTGGTCCAGATCAAACTTCTTCATGGAACAAAGTGTTACACTCCTTGAGCTGCATTCTGGCGTAGCTAAAAAGTATGGCACACTTTCATCTCGCATGTGGTCTGCAAAGACTTAGAGTTCATTGGTGCAATCAGGACTGCTTTAACATCCCCCCGCCGACTATTCAAACCTGTGTCCTGCTACCACCTCTGCAGCAGTATGCAATGTTGGCTTCATACTCACGGCACTTTTGGCAGCACTTCAAAGCTCCCTACTGTAGCTCTGCCAGAGAGCAGCACATAACTCAGCCAACATGAAAGGAAGGCCCGTCGTAATTTTTGCGAAAAATTGGGGGAAAAGAATCCTTCCGAAGCCAAACAAGTTTAATAAGTAATAGAACAATGCCACTGCATTGCGAGATTGTTTATCTGATGTGTGGCGTTAGCTGTTGCAGGTCTCACTTACTATGTTTAACAGCATTTTCCATTTATGCCCAAGTCATAATTCCATAAACTTACAGCTATGACGAGATATTGGGTTTTTAGGAATGTGCATGGAGGAGCCAAGGAATTGTTTAGCTAATGTGATTTTATTTTCTAGTTTGACTTTGATGGCAGTCAGATTTTTCTCTATTCGGTCTATTATATGGGAAAATTTTAAGAATGTCTATCTGTGCAAAGGTCAAAGATGAACGTGAACAGTTACTGTAAAGTTATGTTTAAAAATAAATCGTTACCTATAAAGCAATAACTTTAAACTAATATTGAAGTTAACTCTCTCATAACCATACCTTGTAAAGTAAGTCACTTATATTGCCTCTGGATTTATGCTATTTCATTCATTACTTGTGACGCACCGATACCACTTTTCTCTCCTGATACTGATTCAGATACTCAGACTCTCTGTATCGGCAGATCCGATACCAGTATAGTTTTTTCTTAATCAGTTTAGAATATCTATGCTTCGCTGTGTGGAACTTATTGGGAGTATTCTTTTATGTGTAAAGAAACCCACACTTCAAACTACACATTATTTCATTATACAGTATAGGCCACTTTTACATGCACTTAGAAAACTGTTTATTCCAGGGGTTTTTCCAGGAATTGGCATTCTGAAACATCATGTAAACGAAAACGCTGATTTCCTTACATGCTTAAGGCATGATAAGAAAGCAGTTTAACACACCAAGGTTTCTGCTTGCAGCTTAATGCAGTCATGTAAATACATAAGCAGCATTCTGATGAGTGTTTGAAGAGAACAGACCGGATAACTAACATCATAGGATGAAGACCAACAAAAAGGCAACACAGTGGAAAGAATGCAACATTTCAGGGAGTACAGTGGGAAACTATTGCCATTTTTAAACACCAGTGTAAAGTATTGATGGTCCCTCATGTTAGCATTTATGAGCTTGTACATTGGGGGAATCCCAGAGTTTGAAGTAAGTGTCATGTTTAGATGTGTTTTTGTTCATGTCTTGATTCCATGTCTTTTATTTTGAAAAGTTTTTTCCTGTTTCCATAGTCATTTGATGTCCTGTTTTCCCTCCATGTTCATTGGTTCATGGTCATTGTCTTGTTATCTTGTTTATTAGTTCAGTCTTGTGATTGGTTATCTTGTTCATGTGTTCTTCCTAGTCCATGTATTTATACCCTCATGTTCGCCATTTTCCTTTGTCGAGTATTTTTAATGTAACACAGTTGTTTTGTTCAAATCATAGTCAAGTTCAAATCAAGTTCATTTTTTTGTTTAGTTCTCGTTTATTGTTAGGGTTTTGGAATTCACATTTTGCTTAATAAACTGCACTTGGGTTCGTCTACACTTCATGTCATCGTCTTCATACTTGCCAGCAGCGTTACAGGATACTCAACCTCACAATGGACCCTGCAGTTCGGCTTCTGAACCTCTGTCAGGGGAATCGTACCCTGGAGAACTTTGTGATGGACTTCTGCTCTCTGCCAGCCAAGTGGACTTTAATGAGGTTGCGCAAGAACGCAAGTCTCTGCCCATGTTCACGACCACGGAAGTCGTTTCCAAGTCTCTGTCCATGTTCATGACAACGGAGGTTGCTTCCAAGTCTCTGCCCTGGTTCACGACCACATATTTCGTCTCTGAGTCTCTGCCCATGTTCACGACCACGGAGGTTGTTTCCAAGTCTCTATCCATCTTCATGACAACGGAGGTTGTTTCCAAGTCTCCCATGTTCACAACCCTGGAGGTCATTTCCAAGTCTCTGCTCATGTTCACGACCACGAAGGTCGTTTCCGAGTCTCGGTCCTTGCCCTCGACCACAGAGGTCATTCCAGAGTCTCGGTCTACGCCAGAGTCCGCTCCAGGCCATGTCACAGCAACGCCTCAGCCTGCTCCATGCCATATCACAGCCATGCCTCAGACTACTCTATGCCATGTCACAGCCACACCTCACACTGCTACATGCCATATCATAACCATGCCTCAGACTGCTCCATGCCATGTCACAGTCAAGCCCCTGACTGCTCCATGCTATGTCACAGCCAAACCTCAGACTGCTCCATGCCATGTCACAGATGAACCTCAGTCTGCTCCATGCCATGTCACAGCCATTCCCCAGACTTCTCCATGCCATGTCACAGTCAAGCCCCAGACTTCTCCATGCCATGTCACAGCCGAACCTCAGTCTGCTCCATGTCATGTCACAGCCAAACCCCAGACTTCTCCATGCCATGTCACAGCCGAACCTCAGACTGCTCCATGCCATGTCACAGCCAAGCCCCAGACTGATCCATGCCATATCACAGCCAAGCTCCAGACTTCTCCATGCCATGCCACAGCTGAACCTCAGTCTCCTCCATGTCATGTCACAGCCAAGACCCAGATTACTCCATGCCATGTCACAGCCAAGCTCCAGACTTCTCCATGCCATGTCATAAGCAAGTCTCTGCTCCACAGTCCAGGCTCCATGGGGGGACCTCCATCCCTACGACTCCACCTTGGTCCTCAGCCCCATGCTCCAAGCCGCCTTGATCCCATACGCCACGTCCTGCTACGTCAAGTTGCCACAAATCGCCACTGTGATTAGAAGTAAAGAAACAATACATTTATATTCAGATACATACAAATATATAAGAAGTTTGAGAGTGTAGGGAGACTGACTCCCCTTTTTTGTCATTCACAGTGCATCATATGAGTATAGACCAATACTTTGGCAACATCACAACCTACATCACAGTCGGAAGTGGTGGCAAAAAGACCGGTGCCGCACCAGCGCAAATAGTAAATCACATTTGTAGTTAGCTGACCAACAGTCCTCAAAATGTTAGCTGTTAACTTTAAAAATGTCTGGTTAAGCTAAATGAAATGTCGTGCTGCACTGTTGGCTGTCAAAATCGAAATGGCAAAAACCGATGGCTTCACATTTATCAAACGCTTTAAACAAACAGAGCTGACTGGACTGAAGAGATCAATTCCAACTCACGGCTTTTCAGCAAACATCTTATTACAGTTATGTTATTGACAAATATCATTATAATAATAGAATAGCTAAGAATATTTTTGTATTTATGTTGGCTTTGTGTCATACTTTCATTCAATCAGTGATTATAACTAGCTGTGTTTCTAGCAATAGTGTACCCAAACCTAGCTAGCTAGGCTAAATTCTTTCTATATTATCCTTTAAGTATATTTAGAGGAGCTAGCGAACGCAAGCTGTCTTATCTGTCAAATCTAACACAAATGTTTGTAAACAATGGGATTGGTCTATGCAGCTGCTTCTGACATGCTTTGTTGGCTGCGATTCTCTGATTGGTGGATGTTCCCTCTCAGGATTATGGGCAGTGTAGTTCTTTACCAGAAATGCTGCTAATAAATATGTTTTTATTATTAAAGAAGTTGAAATAATGCACACTGATGGCTTCAACAGAAGCATATACCATTGACAACCTCAAAACCTATGGTAGGTCTGTATTTACATTTTTATAAATTAAAGTTAATAATCCATTTCCCTATGGAGAAAATTAATGGGATTTTTTCTTCCAGAACCAGACTAGTTCACTCTAATACAGTGGGATTACCATTACACTTGCTGTTGGTCAGCCAAACAGGTAGTCCCACCCTAAACTCACACCATTGGTTGAGCTAATTTGGGGTTTTCACAGTGTTTGGTGATGCTAGTGGTGTAGATATTACAAACTTTATGTTTAAGCTATGAGAACGTGTTTTAACATCGAAAAAAGGACACACTTCACCTTTTAAACACCAGAAATATTTTGTCAGTGGAAATTGATTCAAAAAGTTTTCATGAGTTTACAGCCACTGCCGATATAGTCATGGATGCAAGAGGCTTGTCCAAAGCTGAAATGCTATAGCCTCCAGGAGAGGAAAGGCTGGGTGGCTCCAGATCTAATTGCAAGGCCCATTCCAACCCACCCTCACTTTCAGGTCCCAGATCATTAGATGCCTCTTCCCAGGGGTCCACCTCTACTTCCTTCATCGTATCCCGACCCTGTCTTTCACCTCACTTTGAAATCAGACACTGGAATGATGAAGTTATTTATTATTCTCAGTCCTCCCTACTCATTCTCCTCAGGAGGAAAAGGAGAGGGGGAGCAAGAGCTAGAAGAAAGAGGCTTTTGCTGGAAAAGGGAGTATTGAAATCTCCTTCCCATCTTTCTCTGTCAACATGAAATTTGTTCTTCCCCTCGATATGTATCCAAGCTCAGCTACCGTACATACAGTGGCCAAATCTCGACTTGGCGGCTATGCAAAGTAAAGGCATGAAGAAAGCATAGAGGTCTACTTGTTCCCACAGAAGCAGACCTTGAAGTCAAGCATGTGTTATTTTAAACAGCCATACTCTCAACAACAATGTCCCATATCCAGACCTCTTTGAGACCGTCCAATTTCTGCTCCCACATGATTCTAAACTTTGAGAGTTTCAAGTGTACATCAAGCCAGGTTTGTTTTATTCCAGCTCAAGTTTCAAATGAGATCTTCTTAAAAGCTACTTTTTGGTTTTTAGATAGCAATGGGATTAAATGAACAGCAAATGGACTCCCAGATGTTTCTTCAGAGAAAAAGACTACAGTAATCTCACGTGTCTACTATAGAGTTTCTCAACAGAGAGATCTCAAAAGTATCTTAAGCCCTGTTTGGACAGGACTAGATTTCCCTTAGGAGGTTAGGGAAATTTGTGTTTCATAGATGTACTTTGTGATTGCAATCCTGTCCGAATTTGACAAGTCTGTGTTTTTCTCACACAACCTTTGTGAAAATTCCTGAGAAAATTACCTATTGTTTTTCAGCTAACTCAAGGGTCCTCAGAGAAATCTAATCCTGAATATGAATGTCTGTGATTGCTGATTTTGAATTTTTAGAACGCTTCACCTTGTGTATTTTGACCTACACGAACTACTGTTAAGATCGCACTTATGCGTGCCAATCTTCTGCCTAGAACATGCCTTTCAATTTAGTTATATATATTTTTTTCATCCGATGAAAAAAATAAGAAAATATAATTAACTAGGAGAGCAAAATTGCAGAAACTGCTAAGACTGGACACGGTAATATCAGGTAAGATACTTGCCTTTATTTCTCCACTTAATGTTGTTATAATTATATAATTCACAGATAAGTATTGTTTATTTCATTGGGTTTATTATGAGCAGCCACTTCTATAAACTCATGCAAATTTTATTTTATTAGGCTTTTTAAAAATAAGTATTTTATAATGTAGAATTAATAAATTACAATTAAATTAATCAATTAAAAAATTATTTAAAATTAATTTTGAAGTAATTTTAAATTCAAACTATTAAAGTTTAAAAGACATGTTAATTTTTTCACCTACATTATGTGTTCGACCTTCTGTAATGCCCACACCTAGTAAGCAGACACTGCCACCTCTGTAATAAACAAGTAGATCTTTTGTCCTGTCCGAATCAGTACATTAAATATAAGACATTGCAAGATACTAACTGTAACTCAAACATCGTTTAGAAAACTAATCCCATCTGAATAGGGCTTTAAACTGTGCTGAGATCTGAAATAAATATCTGAGATTTTCATATGAACTCAAATATTTCTCAGTCCAACCAATGATGACACAACTTTAATTTTTTGATGAACTATTCCTTTTAACCCTATGGCACTATTGGGGATTAAATCCTGTTAACTAACTCCAGAGGTTTAGAATAGCTGGCATTGAAGATCTGCCCATTGAAATGGTGAACCTCTTCTACAAAAAGTATTAGGCTTGTAAATCTCTTCTCTGCTTCATGGGCGACTGGAGAGGAAAGGGGGCTTAGGGGCGAAGGGTCATAAATCTCTGTTATTGATGCATCACTGACATATGAGATCCCTGGGGAAGCCCACTCTCATATATACAAGCTCAAGTTTAGCACGATTCTTCATGGGGCGTAAAGCAGGGGTAAGGTCTCAAAGAGCCTGTCATGAAAGAGGGGTCAGGGGCATTTAACCAAGCCGACCTGGGACAATGATCAGTAGCTGTTGCTCATTTGTAACAATATTCAGTTGCCATTAAAGCTGATTTGTTCCAGTTTTTGGATGTTAAAATGCTTTCTACCATCCCAGCTTAATATGAAGAGACACTTGAAAGTAAGCCATTCATAGGTTGACTTCCTTAAAAGTGTAAATGTATGGTGGGAGAGTGTTTTGTCATTTTTGCAGTTCCGTTCTGTGCCACTAGTGGCGCATACATTATACACTCCTGCCCAAAAAGCAAGGTCATATCGTGAAATAAATAGAAAATTTTAGCATAGGAACATTATTTTGTCCTTACTCTGTGTGCTCTAACATATTGCAGGATGGAGTCACGTGGCGCCATGAGAGGGTTGGACATGTGAATGGTGAGCTCTGTGCACTTTGCTGGTTTTAATACTTGTTATTACATAAACTGGTGAGATTCGATACACTCAGATTCTTGACTGTTCTAGGAAGACACTATGTCAAAGAATTCAAAATCCTCGGGCTCTGGAGACATTAAAAGACACTTACATGCTCAAGTTGAAGCCCCTGAGGATGCCACAAGCCCGGGACTCAATTTGGACAATGCAGTGAAAGAGATTCAGCATCAAATGTTGAACATGTTGTCAATGCTGGTGAAGGTCGTTGTTGACTTGGAGGATCTTGTTGTAATACATTGATTTTCTGGAGTCATCAGAGAGGGAATTAGCTGCTAATCTGCTAGCGATCAAAATAAACTTGGAGCATGTCTGGGAAAAGTTGGAAAATTAGAGAATCATAGCCAGCGAAACAACATCCGAATCGTTGGAATTCCTGAAGACGAAGGTGAAGTCTGCTTGACATAACAGGCAATAAGCTGGAAATCGAGCGAGCTCACAGAGTTCCGGCTCAGAATTCCGCTGAGGAAGACAGGCCCCGATCAATTCTGGCCAAATTTCTGAGATCATTCGATAATGATCTTGTGTTACCTGAGGCGAGGATTAAAGGAAGGCTTTCATGAAAGAACCACAACATTTTCTTGTTCCCAGACTTTGCGAATTCAACAAGAGATAAACATGATAGATTCAAGGATTGCAAGAAACTCTTGCATCAACAGAAGTTCGCTTTTGCACTGATGTTCCCGGCCAAATTGAGAAAAGATACTGTGGATGGCCACAAAATATTTACATGCCCACCACAAACTATGTCCTTCATTAAGTCAATGGAGTGTGTAGGTCATTGTGTGTTACTTTCAATTCAGCTGAGTGGACTGATTTGTGTTTGATAGTTGCAATAATGTCAGAATGCAGAATTTCTTTTCTTAAACGTAAGAAATATGATATAGTGTTTCTTCAAGAAACACATCTTTCCATGCAGAAAGCTGAAACATTTGGGAAGAAATGGGGTGGACATGTTTTCTTTAGTGCTGGCACAAATAAGAGCAGGGGAGTCATTATACTGACAAGTAAACATACAATTCAAATGTCTCAAACAGATTAAAGATAAATTAGGAGGAGTCATTATTGTTTTAGCAGAAATTTAGGGGCAAAGGTTGATTTTGGCTAGTATTAACACACACACCTAACACTGATGATCAGGGCTTTTTTATAGATCTTGAAGGGATGTTGCAAGCTGCTGGCACCCCTCATGATAGAATATTGGGAGGAGACTCAATATTTTGATGGACTCAGTCCTTGATCATAGTGAAGCAAAAGTGTGTAGGCCCCTTAGAGCAACATTGATGCTTCACAGGATGTGTAAAATTATTGGTCTTATAGATATTTGGTGACTTTTGAACCCATCTAGTAGGGACTTTAAATTTTTTCCTTCAGTCCATAAGATTTATTCTAGAATATATTTTTAATATATCCCTCATTTCATTTGTTGTTTCTTGTTCATTTGGAAACATTTTAGTCTCAGATCATGCCCTGGTGTGTTTAGAGATGTTGCCACATCCAGAGAAAAATAAATCATATATTGGTGCTATAATGTATCTCTGTTGCAAAATCCTGAATTCCAACAAACGCTAAAGGCTGAAATCAATGTCTATATAGAGACCAACTGGTCCTCATTATCCTCTGTGGGTGTAGCTTGGGAGGCACTTAAGGCAGTTCTTAGGGGTCGGATCATACAATATGAAAAAATCCAAAGCACTTGAACTCGTGGAGTTGAAAGGGAATATTAAAAGTGCCGAGGCAGAGCTGAAGTGCAGATGTCATCTGATGGCCTCAGACAATTAACCCAACTGAAATGCAGATATAATACTATTTTGTCACGGAAGGTGGAGTTTTGGCTATTCAGGGCAAGACAGTCATAAGTAAATATTATAAATAAGGTAAATATGGCCTTGTCTACAGACAAGCAAGGCTCTGGGGCCAGATGGCTTTGCAGCTGAATTTTTTAGATCTTATGATGCAGAACTGGTTATGATATAGACCAGTAGGAGTGGTGGTGGCATAGTTGTCTAAAAAGCACATAACTGTTAATCAGAAGGTCGCTGGTTCGATCCCCACGGCCACCACCATTGTGTCCTTGAGCAAGGCACTTAACTTCAGGTTGCTCTGGGGGGATTGTCCCTGTAATAAGTGCACTGTAAGTTGCTTTGGCTAAAAGCATCTGCCAAATGCATAGATGTAAATTTAAACTGGCTCCACTTTTGCTAGAACTTTATACGGAATCATTAAAGAATGGAAAGCTTCCGCCAACCATGACACAAGCCCGGATCAGTCTGATTCTTAAAAAGGACAAAGATCAAAGCGAGTGTAAGAGTTACCATCCAATTTCCCTGATCCAGTTAGTCATAAACATACTGTCAAATTTTGGCTAACTGATTAATTAAAGTTCTGACATCTCTCAAACATATAGATCGGTTGGGGTTTATTTGGGTCCGTAGCTCTTCTGATAATATTAGGTGTTTCATCAATATCATGTGGTCAGTGCCGAATGATCAGACTCCGGTCTCTGCCATCTCACTTGACGCTGAAAAGGCATTAGATATGGTAGAATGGGATTAACTTTTGAAGATTTTGGAAACGTATGGGTTTGGGAATACTTTTATTGGATGGATTAAGTTAGTTTATAGACATCCGGTAGTGGCGGTACAAACAAATGGATTAATTTCAAATTATTTTACTCTGGATAGGGGCACACGTCAGGGTTTCCCTATTTCCCCATTATTGTTCTGTCTTGCCCTGAAACCATTAGCAGCCACAATAAGAAAGGAAGATGATTTTCCAGGGGTGGTGGCTGGAGGTATGGTGCATAATCTTTTGCTTTACACAGATTAAATTTTATAATTATCTTTGACCCAACTAGAGCTATGCCTTGCCTCCACAGAATTATTAATTCCTTTTCTAAGTTCTCAGGATACAGAGTCAATTGGTCTAAATCTGAAGCTTTGGCTCTGACAGCATACTGTTCAGTAATGGCTTTTCAGCCATGCACTTTCCAGTGGCCCAAACAGGGCATTCAATATTTGGGCATTTTATTCCCAGCAAATTTATGTGATTTAGTTAGAGTTCATTGTGACCCCTTTATTAAAGGTTTTTCGAGCAATGTGGGCTTCATTACATATATCTGTGATTGGGAAGGTTAATGTTATTAAAATTAATTGTATTCCAAAATTCCACTATTGCCTACAGTTGCCCTGTAGATGTATCCCTCTATTATTTCAAGCATTTTGATAGCATTGCAAAGTCCTTCATTTGGAATGGTAAACGTCCCGGAATGTTCGGGGTGAGGGGTTTAATGTATGTAATTGATTCCGTATTGTATGTTGTGTTTGTCTGTCTTGTGGATGGAATCAATCAAAATGGTTAATAACAAAACTTTGCAGGGAAAAACCAAAAAGCACTCATTCAATAGTTGTTTAATAAAACTCCCATGCTGCAATTGTTCTTAAGATTACTGCACCTTCAATAAATGCCCTTACTGCTTCCACCATTGTCATGATGTGGATTTAAGATGAGATCAAACGTAAAGAGAAAACAAATCAAATCAGATTATTCCCGACCTGGCCCTGGACTAAGGAAAGTGATAGGTATTACAGTGTGATGAATGGTGATACTGTACTTCCCGGCTAACAAACAACATATGCTTTCACTTTACATTGGAGTGAAACATGATTTGGCAAAGATGGGGAAAGGTTTTTGGTGGTAATGAATATTCCTGTGTGAACAAGGCACCGACTGACTTCAATTTCAGCTCCGCTATTTTCCAGGATTCACATCAGTGAATGTGCAAAAGCAATTTTGACTGGGTGGAAAAAGTGTGCGCTAAGTGAAGAAGCAGGCGTTGGTGCTGTTCCAAAGTCATATAGAACATGATCCTAAATAAAGGATGTGAGGGGCTCCTCCAGTCTGTGCATGTGCTTTTGTGTGTGTGAGGTTGTGCATGTGTCAGCATATGTGTGAACACGAGTGTATGCAGTACGAGTGTGAAGAGGATGACGATGTTATTTGTGTGTGTGTGTGTGGGTGTTTCTTGGGCACTTTTGGCCCTGTGGACTTTAGAGAAATAAACTCCCTTAAAGGAATACTGTATTCTGGGTTCAATACAAGTTGTACGACAGTACAACAGCATTTGTGGCATAATGTTGATTACCACAAAAAATTATTTTGACTTGTACCTGTAAGATAAGGTATTTTGAGAAGAAATCAAGATGTATCGGCTAAGTAAACTCAGCAGAATTACAGTACTTCTTCAAATGGAACAGGCAGGGATGTTGTGAGTCTGAGACATAGGTGTACCAGACATATAGGTCCCATATGATGTCCATTGAAACTGCTGGACCCCCCCCACCCCAGAATGCAGAAGTAATTTTGAGTATTAAATAACTGTACACTGTATATGTAATCACAATATAAAACTCTACATTTACTGTAATTGTATTTAATATTTAATTATATGTACAGGGTGTCTAGATGAGGCTGTGTACCAAATTTTGTAATATAAGAAACCAATTTACGTTTTTTTTTTCTAATTACTCCGGAAATGTATGGGTTCCAGTTTGTTTGTCTGATTTGGACAAGATTAAGGTAAGTATCATCAGAGATGCTCTATACAAAAGGTTTTGAAAATAAATTTGATTAATTAAACTATTTAGAAGACATGAGCCTATACGTTTTTAGGTGTGGCCCATAATAACAAAATGGGCTGTATCTTGTGAGCACAATATCCAAACTAGACCAAATTTGGTTCACATGTACAACAGGGCATTTTGAGGACACACACCAAATTTCCTCAATTTCTGATTCTATATGGTGTTATAACTTAACAAAAACCTAATTGTGCAACTATGATCAAGCAGGTTTAAGTTTGCTACAAAAAACAGTTGTATCCAGTCCACAGTATCGGCAGAATCTATTTTTTAAAATTTGGCAACTTTGGTCGTGTTCTCCTCCCATTTGCTAAGGACCCTGATTATTACAAGAAGGAAATAGTGGTAGGCAGAGCGCCAAAAAGGGGCAGGATCTCTAAACCGCCAGCAATGATATAGGGTGCCCCTAACCTAACCCTTTTCATGAGTGAAAGTGAGGCTCCTTTTCTGGAGAAACCTCACCCCCTTCTGGACTAGACCCACCCCATTTGGAGATCTTCGGCCTGCAGCTATACCTACTTGATGATCGCCACTTGCAGCTATATTTGACATTTTATTTTTCTGAACCAACGGATATTGTGTTTGAAATCATTCTGTGGAAATGTTTCAACATATTTGGAATAAAATGACAGACTCCTCGCTCTTGCTTAAGCTTATTTCATAGCTAACATTTAATGTATCCTACATACACACAATTAAATAATATTTTCCGAACACGATTTGACACAATTACAGTTTAATTGGAACTGACACACAATAAAAATATTTATATTTTCACACACTAAATATTTAAAGAGTTTGATGTTTATTTAACTTTTTGTTAGATTATCATAGGTATAAAAAGCAGTAACAAATGGATATACTGCAAATATTAATCCTTATTAGTCGTTATACGCTAACTGCCCTTGGAAAAATGAAAGCATATGGAGTATACGTGCATATGGCACCGACTACACCACTGATGTATGTGTTTAATGCGCATTCTGCTTGTGTCTACGTTTAATGCCCACTGCATTTTGATGGCTGCATCTGTAAGAACTATCGGACCTGTGGGGTTCCGAGCATATGTCCTGCATTCACTGAAGATCACTCGCACAGTCCAGGTGTTTTCTGAGCCTGTGAGGCTAAGCTCGAGTCAAGGTCTTCAAACTGTTCCCTGCGGTCACAGAGAACTAGTGGCTATGGGCAATAAAGGTCTGCAGGTGGAGAGATGGCTGTTCTCAAAGGCCACCCATGTGCGTTCCTTAAAAGCTGCTATTACAATTAACCTGTGAAATCTGATTTGGGAACTTATCCATATCATAAACTCACATGACATGAGGCATGAATTACAAATCATGTTCTGAACATTTCTACATCTCTGTCTGGGTCATTCTATGAAACGGTAAGGTGGTTACAGTTTGGTACGGTGATTTTTAAAGCAATTTTTTTAAATATTCTATCAGTTAATACATTTGAATTATGCTATCTCAAGGTCAATTTGAAAATATATTAGGACATGATTATGGCTTCAGAAGGGTAATGGTGTATATGGTAACAGGGTTGACAGTTTTAGCATTGCTCTTCGTGTCATGTTATGGTAAAGGAAAGATTAGAATTGTTTTTGATGATCAATTTTGATTTTTTTTTCTTGTTTTAAAGAATTAGTTCACCCAAAAATGACAAATCTCTCATGATTTACTCACCTTTAAGCCCTCCTATGAAGTGTATGACTTTCGTTCTTCAGCAGAACTGATGTGAAGATTTTTAAAAGCACATTTAATGGGTGCCATGATGCTGCTGGCTGTTTGACGGTCCAAAAGGCATATTTAAGCAGCATAAAAGTAATCCACAGTAATCCAGACTCCAGTTGATCAAGTAATGTCTTCTGAAGCAAACCGTTAGTTTGGTGTAAGAAACAAATCGATAATTAAAAAGTTGTAAAACTTTAAATCATTGCTTCCTCCCAGCGCTGGGATGCTGTTTGTAATGACTTAACATTCGCGTGATGTTCAGTTCCTCTGTTGTATACAAAGCACGCCCTTCCAACTTCTCGCGTGAACGTGCCATTGCTCTTACGGCACTGATGCATCGACCGTTAGCAGGAAGAGATTTTTTAAAAGTTAATAAAGTTTTAATTATCGATTTCTTTTTTATACAAACCTATCGATTTGCTTCAGAAGACATTAATTGCTCGACTGAAGTCGTGTGGATTACTTTTATGCTGCCTAAATATGCCGGTTGGACCGCCAGACAGCCATCAGCGTCATGGCACACATTCTCTTGCATTATATGGACACAGAGCTGAAATAAAAAATCTTCACGTCTGTTCTGCGGAAGAAGGAAATTCATACACATCTGGGATTGCTTAAAGGTGAGTAAATCATGAGAGAAGTTTCATTTTTGGGTGAACCTTCCCTTTAAGAATAAGCAAACAAAATTTTGTTAGATTTAACTGAAAAAATAAAATATTTTTTTTTTATTTATAAGGATGTAAAAATATTAAGAAATATATTATTTACGGTGTTAATAGACAGACTGGATATTAATATGAATTTCTTAATTTGTGTTCTGCATAAGTAAGGTTTGGAACAACATGAGGGTAAGTCAATTATGACAGATTATTTTGTGTGTGTGTGTGTGAACTATTCCTTTAATTTGACATTACAAATATTGTGCTCAAGCCACTTCTTAGACAGTTTAATGCTGATATTTCTACAAATATCCATATTTCAATGATCAATAGACATTTAAGATTGTACCCTACTTAGAAACAGTAAATAAAACTATGGCTGTCAATCAATTAAAATTGTTCAATTCAAAATCAAATTAATTACATGAAATGCAGATTGATCAAATTAATCGCAAAGAAAGGTCAACTAAAATGAAGATAATTCAAATATTAAATACTGCATATAATATAATGTTATAAATATATTTAGATTTTATATTCAGATAATTCAAATATATTATATTAAGATGTGTGTATACATTTTTCTTTGAATATAAGCCTTGAATCACTAGCCCAGGGGTCAGCAGCATGCCAGCTTTGGGGTAATCACTGGCACCAGCCAGAGAGGAGTAGATTATTTTACAATCTACATCTTGATGTAATCCTTCCTCATGATCATGCAGCAGTTTTTCATGAGCTGACTGGGAGGCTAAACTAAAAGTTAAAATGTGACGAGACTGCAGTATACCCAACAGACTTGTGGCGAGTAAATGCGCCCGCTTTGCACCGGTTAGGCTGCGCAGATGACAGCATACGTTCCGTGTTTAATTAGTTTATTTTTGTTTTCAGAACAACACCGGATGTAATAAGGAAAACCCCACTGATAATTCTTGAGATTTCCAACCCAGCATACAGGTACACCCTCCTAAAAGCATGATCACACTCAAAACTACATTAAATGATTAAAAGAGAAAAAATAAACTCACATTGCCTCTTCAAAGTATAAATTAAACTTAGAAATAAAGTTTTTGGATTTTGCAGGTGTGATTCACGGAAAAGGCCTAATATAGCTGATCAGTTTGTGATGTACGAATGGCTTGCACACGCAACGCGAGTCTCGTCACACTTTAATAGTTTTTAATCTCCCATTCAGCTGATGAAAACCCACTGCGTGATCATGAGGAAAGATTACATCAAGATGTGGATTGGAATGGATATGTGAAAAACGTCTTATAAATAAACTCCTGCACTAGCCTTAAGTCCATAGTGACCCATTTTACAATGGAGTTCATCGATTTGTTCTCACAGGAGGCGTTCTTGCATCTTTAGGAGCTGTTTTTGTTGGTCTATGTACACATCCATCCCTGTGGTTGCGTTGCATTGTGTTTTACTTGTTTTCAGTGTTTCAAGCATAAACGCTGCATTTAAAGGATGCGTGAAAGTCGGCATGAAACAGAAATTGCGACCAACTTTTTCTTCTACATTGTGATGTATTTCCGAGTGAAACAGAAGAAAAAAATGTAGGCCGGAGACTTAATCTGATGCGAGTTTGCGGTCGACACACACACACACACACACACACACACACACACACACACACACACACACACACACACACACACACACACACACACACACTCCACTGGACTGAACAATGATCTAACTGACAACATTAAAACAAACCCATACAGCACATCAAGGTCTTTGCTTACAATGGGACTGAAGCCATTATGCAAGTCCAGTACACATAAATGAGAAACAATATTAAAAGATCACAATATTTCAACTTTTTGACTCAAAATACACAATATATATATAGGTAAAAAAGAACACTTACTCATACATCCCAAGATACCTGTATTGAGAAATATGAATAATCTCTCAACACATACGACTCGCGTTGAATTCAGTAGTGATCCCCTCTGGAAGCATCCAGGCGTGAAATGTCTCAAACACAACCACAAATTTGCCATTATTCCTCCTTCAAAATGTAAATTCAAGTAAGAAGGGAACATCCGAAAATACAGCTCTTCATCTCTGCATTGGCTGCTTTGACCACAGGTTTGTTTACACAGGCCAAAAAAGCTATACACTGGCGGCCAAAAGTTTGGAATAATGTACAGATTTTGCTGGTTCGGAAGGAAATCAGTACTTTAAATCACCAAAGTGGCATTCAACTGATCACAAAGTCACTATTTGACCATCACTATTTGAGCAGCCATCACTTCAATGCCTTATCCTTGAGTAATCATGCTAAATTGTTAATTTGGTACTAGAAAATCACATATATTAGCTATTATATCAAACACTGATGAAAGCTGTTTGGTTTGTTAAATGAAGCTTAACTTTGTCTTTGTGTTTGTTTTTAAGTTGCCACAGTATGCAATAGACTGGCATGTCTTACGGACAATATTAAGTAAAAAATTACAAAAAAGAAACTTTCTCTAGAAAGTCATCAGTCATTCATTGTTTTGAGGAATGAAAGCTATACAACGCTTAAAAAATGTCATACAAAGGTGTACACTACATTCTTCAAAGACAAAGGACAACTGGCTCTAACAAGGACAGAAAGAGATGTGGAAGACCAGATGTACAACTAAACAAGAGGATAAGTACATCAGAGTCTCTAGTTTGAGAAACAGACGCCTCACATGTCCTCCGCTGACAGCTTCATTGAATTCTACCCGCTCAACACCAGTTTCATGTACAACAGTAAAGAGAAGACTCAGGGGTGCAGGCCTTATGGGAAGAATTGCAAAGAAAAAGCCAAACTGACAGCTAGAATGCCAAGGATCTGCAAAGCTGTCATTGCTGCATGAGGAGGATGAATGAGAATTTGTTTTCAAATTGTAATAGTACTTTTTCACATTATAAATGACCTGACTATACATTGTGATCAGTTGAATGCAACTTTGGTGAATAAAAGTATCAATTTCTTTCCACAAGAGCAAAATCTGTACATTATTACAAACGTTTGGCCACCAGTTTATATGTATATATATATATATCACAGGAAAATGTATTTTCTTGTCTTTTCTGGACATACTGTAAACTGACCCTTTAGGATCTAACCGTATCGAGTAATCCATTCTTAAGGTCGTTTCCACCAGACACCTGTTTGTTGTGTAAACGTAGACATGCACTGATGACCTTCTGCACAGGAGGAAGTTCAAGTTGCAGTATATTTAAATGCAGTTCAAGAGGTCACCATAATCAGCGTGGGACGATCAATCCTGGAACGTCTCGCTTCTGCTACAACCACAGTTTCTTTCACTGGCTCACTGCTCGCCTTTTATGTGCCCCTCTCTGGTCTTCTCTGTGATTGTAATTCTGTCTGCAGATAAACTGGATGTAGATATGTACATC
The DNA here is from genome assembly GCF_025860055.1 of Xyrauchen texanus. Taxonomy (NCBI): domain Eukaryota; kingdom Metazoa; phylum Chordata; class Actinopteri; order Cypriniformes; family Catostomidae; genus Xyrauchen; species Xyrauchen texanus. The sequence goes on from NC_068290.1 coordinate 39,233,703, forward strand.
TGATATTTCAATAGAGAGCACACTGTCCGTATGTGTGTGTGTGTGTGTGTGTGTGTGTGTGTGTGTGTGTGTGTGCCGGTGCATGATATAAATTTGAGTGAAAGGAATCTTGTTGCGGAAGACTGCATTTACACAGTCATGCTATTCCATAATGGGGATATGATGTGTTTTCACAGCCGCTGTGAGGCACAGTAGGATATCCTGCTATATACGCATGAAGCTTAGAAATCCTTCATATGGCAGGTTCTGCTTCTTGGCTTTTCCACACTTATCTTATGAGGTCTAGAGTCAGATCCCACAGATCTGCTGCAAAAAACTTCTGGACATGCTGTATTTGTTCAACAGCATTAGGCCCAGATGGAATCTGCGGATTTTTACGCATTTTCTGTGCTGATATAGAATCACTCTTTTATATGTCAGTTTGTGTCCGGTGAATACATTTAATTGGGTTACATTTAAAATCTGCTTAACATAAATAATAATAATAATAAAAAACAGACCACACAGCTGGGTGACTTAGGAGGGTATCTACAGAATTTACAATGTTTGAATGGATTTAAAGGTGCACTTGGTAAATTTTTCAATGAAATGTAATGTACTTTTGAAACATTCACATGAGATGAAGAATCCAGTCATATCAGTAACTTTGTCTTTATCTCCATCCCTGAATTGGCTATATCACTCTACTCTCTCCTTCCCACCAATAGCTGGTGTGTGGTGGGCGTTCTGGCGCACTATGGCTGCCGTCGCATCATCCCTATGCTATGTAAAGCACTTTGAGTACCTAGAAAAGCGCTATATAAATGTAAGGAATTATTAATTATTATTATTATTTATAAAAGCTGTTTTATTCTACACGGAGAGGGTCTGAACATGGTGGCGGTCATGTTAGGATCACATACTACTCACTTAATATCAATAACCGCCTTGTTATTGGACCCTTTACTCATGAATTAAGTTAATTATGGCTGACTGTGAATATTGAATTTTTATAATCATGTGGGTACTGAAAACTATTGCCTTTGAAGGATGCTGCATCCACGACAAATTCAAAAAATAACTGAAAGCACCTATAAACATGTTAAAATAAAAATGGATATAAGAGTACTACATTCTGTTTTCAGCTAAAAGCATAATCAAATGAGCCTAAATGATTTTAATAAACAAACACACAAGTGGAAGTGGGTCTTGAATAGAACTTTCTGAATGATGGGCCTTCCCATTTTTCTGAAATCTACAGAGTTTTGGGAAATGTTACTTTAAAATTTGACATAACAGTACCATTTCCAGACCCACTTTATATTAGGCGGCCTTAACTACTATGTACTTAACTATTTGATACAATGTACTTATTATGTACATACATGTTGCATTGTAATTACATTTTAAGAACTTGCATTTAATTACATTTGTAGTTACACTGTTAACTTTACCCCTAACCCAACCCTTATCCCAAAACCTAACTCTAACCCCCTAATCAAACCCTTACCATGTCCGTCATATGTGCATGTTTGTGTCTTTTTGTTTAAGTTCTTAAATTAAATGTATATTTTCAAGCCGGTTCTCGCCTCCTCCTTTCCATGAATCCCTTTACAGCCACCTAATATAAAGTGTAACACCATTTCCAACTGTTCATTCAATTGGGTAATTCCATGTCAACTAAATCACAGTTCCCAGTCTTACAATTTTGCATTTGATCATTTATTTTACTGGTGAAAGATACACAAATGATGATGAAAGCCAGTTCAGTCAGGACTTCTGTCAAAGGAATACTTGAGTTGAATAATATATATATTTTTTTTCTTCCACTTATAGACAATTAAAGCAATCTGTTGGTGTTGGCAGTATGGTTCTGGTCTGGGCAAACTCTCCAACCATGCATGGACAGGGCAGGGAGTGCAGCAAATAACCCCCCCAAAAGACACGATTTTCCATTCAATAAGTCAGTGAGTCATTGACCTGAGAACTGACTCATTGAGTGAGTGAGTAAACTCAAGAACCACTCTAACAATTCAGTCTGATTGGTGAATTAATTGTTTTGATTGTTTTTTTAACTTGTTAACAGTGCTGTAGTTAAAACCAGCTCATCCGAGTCCCAGTCCAGTCCGAGACCAGAGTAGGTTGAGTTCAAGTCAAAACTGAGACCAGACAAGGTTAGAGTCTGAATCAAGACCAAGACCATAGCATTCCGAGTCGAGACAGACACCAGTAAATGGTAAGTCTAAGACAAGTTTTTTATGAATATATTAAATTAATAGTTTAAAGAAATAGTGACTCTAGCCACAATATTATCAGTTGAGAATAAAAATCAAACAAATGACATGGCCTAGATTAAGTCAACAAATTGGTATTTCAATTAAGACATTTCAGTGTTAACAAATTGTACGTGAAAAACTCAAATTAAAGGTTAAATGTGCCTAAGTGGCTTTTCGTGGCAAACCAACTACTAGCTTCTGTATAGGCTGCTATTATATTCAATTCCAGTCAAGTAAACATTTCTGCATTACAAAATACAGGATTACTGCACTATAACTAAAATGGGCCTGAAAAAACAAACAATAATGTATTAAATTTAACAATGTTTGTGCAGAAAGTGAATATAAACATTTGCATTCAATTTGTTAACAATTTCCTCAATGGCACTACTATATATTTTTCTTTGTAAGTCAAGTAAGCATTTCTGTTTACTTTTGCTGTCAAGATTTCTTCTTAGGGTACGCACAAAAACCGGTTCCCAATAAACCATTACATTTTGATGAGTTTGAGAGAAGTATTTTTACATTTTCTTCAGTGTGTATAGCATTCATGTAACTAAAGTTTAAAGCATTTCTAAAAGACTAGAGGCCATTCAGACCAACGCTGTGAAACAAACCCAGATAGCACGTATGTCTCAGAGATGCCTTTTCATCTGGAAAGCATCTAATATCTGCTAAACATCTTAAAAAGTTAAGATCTACAATCATTCTAAATCATAAACATCTCTTAGACATTTGCCGAATGTCTTATTGACATATGAGACACACTTATTGACATAAGACTTATAGACATATTGCAGATGAGCAAACATCGTAAAATAGTCTTCCAGATGTAAACACACATGTCAAATAGACGTCTGGTTGTTCTACGTGTGCTATCAGGGAAAAGAGTATGACACAGGTGTCTCAAGAAATGTTTTTAACCGTTTTTAATGTTCTTTTTAACTCAACAATAGAACTTAAAAAAATGGTGGTGCTCCTGCACGAAATGGCAAAAACACAACGATAAGTAAAGCAATGGTCAAAGACAATCATTTAGCATGTAGAAAAACAACTGAAAAATGGCATGGGTGGAACTGAACAAATTTGATGTGAACAGCCCGTTATTTACAAGACACAGCACCAATGGAAGTTTCTCAAATTTGCCTTTCAAAATGCAGTCTTTTGTTGACTGTAGGTAAATATCCACTTTCTCCAAACATTGGTTTGTTTTCTGTTTTCTAAAATATTCAAATGCTGTTTTAATGAGTGAGAAGCTGCTGCAAATTATTCAGTGAGATTGAATAGCCAATCGATTCAGACCTTTTTGCTAACTCGTTTGGCCAGTTTGCTGAAAAGAACCGACTCAATAGAATGATTTATTTGTGAACTGGGCATCACTAGTTCTGATTCTACACAGCAGGCTGAAATAAGGGAAAAATATTTTTACACATCCTGTGAAGCGTCAGTGTTGCTCTAGGGGGCTTGGACACATTTGCTTCACAAGGACTGATTCCATCAAAAGATTAAAGTCTCCTCTCAATATTATATCATGAGGATTGCCAGCGGCTTGCAACATCCCTTCAAGATCTATAAAAATGCCCTGATCATCCATGTTAGGTGCATAAATATTAGTCAAAATAAGACTTTGCCCCTGAATTTCAGCTAAAACCATAATGACTTTTCCAAATTTCTCTTTACTCTGTTTGAGACATTTGAATTGTATAAGTTTACTTATCAGTCTAATGACTTCCCTGCTCTTATTCGAGCCAGAACTATAAAAAAAAATGCAAAGTGTTAAAACTAGCAAAGTGCACACAGCTCGCCGTTCACATGTCCGATCCTGACATGGCACATGTGACTTTTGTGTGCTGATTATTGAATATTTTGGACTTGTATGATGCTTATTGTAATTTCTGAATTTGAGTTATGAAAATACATGAAAAGACGGCAAATATTTTGTGTTTGGAAGTTTAATTTTGTGTTTATTGTGAACTGTGATAATCTCTTAAAAGTTTAGGGATTTGTATGAAAATATCTTATTGAGGTTTTCTACATTTCCTTGTATGTTTTATCTTTTACTTTAACCACTGACTTGACCTTCCCAAACAAAAAGTCAAACATTCGACAGGTGGTTCCTGTCTGGCACCCCAACTCTAAAAAAGTAAGGAAAAGGTGGTAAACATTAAAATACGTGTTTACTTCTGGAAGACGTTTTGCTGGTGAACAACATGGCTATGATGGTCGCCATCTAGATCAGCACCAAACCAGCATAAAACAGTTAGGACTGGCCTAGAAATTCATGCTGGTCTAAGATGGTCTTTTCAGCAGGGAGGAGGTCACTTCTCGGCATTCTTTCTCCATCTGTATGACATCACTCTGTCACACGGCTTCAAATATACTAAGCACCGGTGCGCCCCACCTGGTACGTCCCTGGGGCTCAGGAAAGCTACGCATGCTGGGGCCGACCTCTTACCTTGAACTCAGTTATTGAAATCATTCCCAATCTTATGATATACAGTAATCACCCTTGCTATGGTCGTAACTTCTGCAAAGAGAAGGCCCTTCATCCAAGTTATCACAGGAATGTTGGAAGTGTGTAACAAGGCAATGAAAATCAGAGCTTAGCTCATTTCAGTAAGAGATCAAAGCAAACAGCATTTGGTTATAATAGTTCACAGTATAGAGACTGCTATAAAAGTACACTATGATGCTTACAGCTTACTTACTCTGCACTTGCTTTGTTCTAAAATTACAGGATGCATGCTGCATGTATCAAGTACAGGGTTTCAGGAATATGGGTGTAGTTAATTATTTTATTTATTTTTTCTTGCCTTTTCTCCCCAATTTGGAATGCCAAAATCCCATTGTGCTCTAAGTCCTCGTGATGGTGTAGTGACTCGACTCAATCCGGGTTACGGAGGATGAATCTCAGTTGCCTCCGCATCTGAGACCTTCAAACTGCACATCTTATTATGAGGCTTGTTGAGACATAGTGCGTGAACTATTCTCCGTGGTATCTACACACAGCTCACCACGCGCCTCACCGAGAGCGAGAACCACACATTATAGCGACCATGAGAAGGTTACCCCATGTGACTCTACCCTCCCTAGCAACTGAGCCAATTTGGTTGCCTGGGAGACCTGGTTGGAGTCACTCAGCACGCCCTGGATTCGAACTCGCGACTCCAGGGGTGGTAGTCAGCGTCAATACTTGCTGAGATACCCAGCCCCCCCGGATGTAGTCAATTATTAACAAATGTGTTCAACTTTATTTAGGTGCATGTATGGAGGGCATCAAGGAATTATGAGTAGCAAATTGCTCACAAAACTGAAAGCACTTGAAAATCTCAAGCTCCGGTGACATTGTCAGATGGAAACACATATTTAAAAACTTTTCCAGGTTTGTGGCAGTTTAAAGAAAGATATTTAGGGGTGAATCCACTAAACAGTTGCACCACTGTTGCGCATGGTATTTCAGATCTTATTCACTAACTACATGCAATCTAGTTTAAGCAGGTGCATCAATCAGTGCTGAAATTGTGCTGGGTCTTGAGATTACAAAGTCATTGGCATTCCTTTCCATGCAAGCACACCTCCTTTCTATGTAAATCTGGCTCATTATAGATTGCGCTTCATTCAGAAAACTTACACAATTTACATCGTGCAATAACTGCCAGGTGAAAGCAGGCGGTAAAATACATTTGATTTAAAAGAGATGTTTGTGTACATTTTCTATTGAACATATCAGCAGTAATTCATGAAATAATGATAAAATCATGAAAAAGAGCATACAAATCTGGCATACAGTGGCAAGAATAATATGTGAACCCTTTGGAATTAACTGGTTTTCTGCATTAATTGTTCATAAAATGTGATCTCATCTTCATTAAAGTCACAAGTACAGACAAACACACAAACAATTATATTCATTGAACACATCCCAATAAACATGAACAGTGCTGTGGAAAAAGTAAGAGAATCCCTAGGCATCCCTAAAGACAACCAAAAAACTTATTACAGTCAGGAGTTGGCAAACCTGGCATCCAATTAATGAAGATTGGAGGTTTGGGTTTCATTTTGAGTTTACCATTCCAAAGAAGCATCTTGTTTCTGCATAAAGCTGGAAAGGGTTACAAAGTTATCTTAAAGAGCTTAGACATTCATCTGTCCACAGTTACACAAATTGTCTATACATGGAGATGGTTTAGTACTGTTGCTACTCTCCCTAGAAGTGGCCATCCTGCCAAGATTACTCAAAGGGCACACCACAGAATGCTCAATGAGGTAAAAAAGAACACTAGAGTGACAGCTTTGTTTAATAATTTCTTAACTTACTATGCAGTCCCGGTAAACCCTAAAGCCTTCATTATGGTGGAAGCTTTTATTTTGAAAATGGAAAGGATGGAAGTTTATGTTTTTTGAATTTGAGTTGACAACAGCCTTTTAATGCAGTGAAATGTTCTCATCATCTGACTTGCTGTCAACAAAATCCCGCTCGCATCGGGTTATTTTAAATGTGTATAGTAACATAGAGGTATCTGAAATTACACAAATGTGGAATTATAGTAAATCTTGGGCACTTTAAATAACATGCTCAGTGCATGTTAGCATACCTAACTGAACTCATCTCTCAATCAGGGCACCAGATAGATAGAGTTTGTGGGTATGGAGCACAGAACCACTCTGAAACCACACGTGTGATTCAGTACACATGTATTTAAGAAAGCACTACACACTACAGACAAATCAGCCATGCACATAGGCGCAGCACAGCGGGCAACACGTTGAGACATATTTATTTATTTATTCAATCGCAGCCCTTGCGGTTTAAAAATCATAATTTTTTGGTTAATTTTATATTTTATTTAGATTAATTGTTCAGCCCTATCACAAAGTCTGCGCACATTTTCCACTATACATGTATATACTGTATATATATATTATTAAAAAAATAAAAAAATATATATATATATATATATATATATATATATATATTTATTTATTTATTTTTTTTCCTGTACAACCATTCTCAGATACCGTGGAGCCATAGTTTGAATAACTATTTTTTTCTATGCCAGTCTATCTGGTCTTTGGTTGGTTGCTTTAGATGTCTGTCAGATGGGGTCAAAGTGGGCGGTTTTTTGCCAGAATTTACTGCATTATGGACCAGACTTTATGTCAAAGTCAAAAGTCTGGCTAGTCAAGACTAGGCTCAGGTGAACATCACTCACTTAATGATTTAATTCTTATTTTATTCATGAAGTACAGCACTATATTATTCTCCTCTGGCAAATGAAAGAAAAATGAGATAGCTGTTGATAGGAAACGATGATGACTTTTGAAGAAGACAACAGACAATAACATGATGCTGGTCAGTGCTACATGAGTACAGCTTTTCACAAACACTTCCATCCTCTGTCCCACCAAAACCCTGTTGCTCACGTTAGATTTATCTACAATCAGCATCTCCATCAGGAGCCCATTGTGAAAGTGCTGGCACAGATCCACAGAGAAACCCAACCACAGATCCTGCTCCCCCCCCATCACAGAGCCCTAACAACCACCATCATCCTTTGACCGTGTGTGAGATCAGTGTGGGGAAAGAAAACCTTCAGATCCAAACTGTAAAATCAATAGCCCCGAGTGTATCATTTCAATAATGATGGCAGTTTGAAACAGGAAGTGTTTTCGAAATCTATGCAACAAAGAAACATATTTGATTGTGTCATTCTTATGAAAATGCAAGCAACAGTTGATGATGTTGGTCTTTTGATTTGTTTGCATTTTTGAATGATTGCATTTTAGCCAGTTGATTACACTTGATGATATTTTGTATTTCATGCTGCAAAAAAGGTAAATAGTATAAATAAAGAACTATTGTACTACTTGCACTGCCTGCAGCAAAGAAAAACAGAAATGAGATCACTTAAAAATCTGAACTGTTTCCCTGAGCAGCCTTATCGCATTATCATTTGTTCATAAAATGCAAGTGAATGGAGGCCAGAACTTTGAAGCTCCAGAAATCACAAATGAAACATAAAAGTAATCCATATGACTTCAGTGGTTAAATCTATATCTTCAGAAACTATATGATAGGTGTGGGTGAGAAACAGAAATCTCCACTTTCAATTTCACATCTGACTTAAATATTGATCTGTTTCTCATCTACACCTATTATATCACTTCTGAAGACATAGATTTAGCCACCAGAGTCATATGGAATATTTTCCTTTATGTGATTTTTGGAGCTACAAAGTTTTGGTCACCATTCACTTGCATTGTAAGGACCAACAGAGAGGAGATATTCTTAAAAAAATCTTTGGTTGTATGCTGCTGAAGAAACAAATTCATACACATCTGGGATAGCATGAGGGTGAGTAAATAAAGACAGAATTTTCATTTTTGGAGAACTATCACTTTAACCCTAACACTAAACATATACACTATTTAAAGGTGCTGTAAATGATTTTAGCTAGTGCCCGACCAATTTATCGGTCAGCCGATATTATTGGCCGATATTAGCCTTTCACAGATATATCGTATCGGCATATATGTTTTTCGATATGTGCAGATATGAATTTTTTGCAGAACAATGCTGGGGTGATTTAGAATCAGTGTCATAACGTAGTTTGTCCAGCAGAGCGTGCTCCGACTCCATTGTTTGCAGAGCTGAGCTGACGGTGGTTCTGCAGTTCTGAGTTTAGCGGTGGCTTCATGGTAAGTTGCTAACTAGTTTGTGAAATACATACTGTCACTCATGTTTATCACATCTGTACGCTGTTAGCCAGCTATAGTTTGTCAGTGCAGTCAGTAATGTAGCAGATTGAAAGGTTAACATCCGAGCATCTTTTTGCACCTCAGCAGACAACGTTGCGGTGGTGGATTGTGTCTGTTGAGTGTTAATTTCATGATGTGTTGTTGCGTTGTTGGTGAGACGCAATGCTGGAAAATAAATAAACAACATCCATCTTTTACTCTCCATGACAATGAGCTTTTAGCTAACTAGCTAACCACGTAGCTACTTTCATACCTTGAATTTACCTGAACAATTTCATTGTTTCGATGATTAAACCATTATCCTAAAATGTGTTGAAAAGTAATAATAAAGAATGAGTAGGTGTGTCAAAATATTTGGCTGGGGCTGTATATCTTTAGAGCTGTATCCAGACAGCAGGGCCTCAGTTTTAAACAACAAAGAGCATCTATTTTCAGGGGTCACACAACCCCCCCAAGCACAGTGAGTGCATGCAAAGAGTATAGTCAATGTCTTGTTACCACGGAAATTACATATAAAATTACTTTTCATGGCTTTTATTTAATGGTACATGGCTACACTGACATCATTCTTTCTAAACCTCTCTATATTCTTTCTTCGTTCAGAAACAGCTCTTAAATCACAAAATCTCAACGATCTCGTTGAAACGGCCACATAGCTACCAACAATAACAAACATGTTATTTTCAAATTCAGCTTAATTAGCATTTATTAAAACTTTGCTTTCACACTAACGATAGGGTTAATGATTTATGGCCAACAGGAGCGGGCTGCAATTGCGCAGTCTGGACTCAGTAACAGTTACTTTTTCTTTCCCTTTTTTCCGATGAGATTGCTTCAGCCTCTGATCTGATGTACACCGTGAGGAATGAAGACAACATGGAGAGCGCTGTGATATCTTTACATCATTCCCTAATGATTTTATTCCCTTCCTCACTCTGAATTGGGAAGAAAATGAAAACCTTTGTGATGCAATGTTTCGCTCTGTGTATATACACGTGAGTTTCTGCCAAAGATATTCAGCTGCGGACAAGGGAAAGGGCACCTCTGCTTACATTTCAACAATGCAACTCTTTAGAGAGATTATGAGTTTTTTTTTAGCATGTGCATCTATTTGTGTGGAACAAATTTACAGGATTGGTTCACCAAAAAATAAATCTGTCATCATTTACTCACTCTCATATCTTCCAAGCCTGTATGACTTACTTTCTTCCATAGAACAAGGAATATCTTTGGCCACACTTTTCCATATATTAAAGTTGGATGAAAACTGAGGCTGTCTTGCTTCAAATGCATGTTAATATGACTTGTTTCAAGGCTACTGAAGGTAAATTATAGCAACAATTCAAGAAGATCATTGAGTCAGTGAGCACGCCATATCACACCAATACTCTGATTACTCCCAGAAATCAGCTTAATATTTTCAATTTTTTATCCCCCTTTTTCCCCAATTTGTAATGCCCAATTCCCACTACTTAGTAGGTCCTCGTGGTGGTGCTGTTACTCACCTCAATCCAGGTGATTGATGACAAGCCTCATTTGCCTCCACTTCTGAGACAGTCAGTCCTCACCCCTTATCACGTGGCTCATTGTGCATGACACCGTGGAGACTCCCAGCATGTGGAGGCTTATGCAACTCTCCGTGATCCACACACAACTTACCATGTGTCCCATTGAGAGTGAGAACCACTAATTGCCACGAGGAGGTTACCTCATGTGACTCTACCCTCCCTAGCAACCAGGCCAATTTGGTTGCTTAAGAGATCTGGCTGGAGTAACTCAGCACTCCCTGGATTCGAATTTGTGACTCCAGGGGTGGCAGTCAGCATCAATACTCAATGAGCTACCCAGGTCCCAGAAATCAGCTTATTTAAAAAATTCGACAAAGCAAGAAAATGTCTTGGTTACTGTTGTAACATCCATTTCCTGATGGATGGAATGAGAAGTTGTGTCGATTTAGTGACACTAGGGGTCGAACATAGGGAGCCCCAAACACCTCTGATATTTGAAAAAAGGCCATTGAGAATTGGCGAGTGGAATTTGCATGCCACTCCCCCGGACATACAGGTATAAAAAGAGATGGCTTGCAACCAGTCATTTAGGTTTGTGCTGAGAAGCTGAGACATTCTGGCCATTTCAGCTGGTAGTTCAATGTTGTGGCAGGAGGGACACAAAGTGTAGTTTCCTCCATCAGGGAACAGAGGATACAACTATAACCAAGATGTTCCCTATATGTCACTCACTCGACGTTGTGTCAATGCAGTGTCACTAGGGATCCATATACAAAACACCACAACCAGCTGAACTCTGTTACATGGATCGGCGGTGCAGGTGCAAGCAGGCTGCCGCGTGCCTAGTAAAAAGTGCACACAGCCCCATCGTAACCTTCCCCACATAAGTCGCATAGTCCCTCTTACCCAAGTGGGGGTCAAGATGTACTTACAATGGGAATAAGCCGCACCAGCTGATTTGACCTTTTCTCTTTTTCTCTTATTTTTTTTAAATAAAAAATTTACTTTGCTGGGAACACAATACATTGGCACCAGTGAAGGTGTTCTTTTTCCCACATCCAGCCCAAAGGGAAGGTAAAAATGTGGAGAATACATCACATGGACTGGAGTTCCTGCAGTAGGTCCTACCTGGAAGGGCAGAACTCTGCGCAAGGGAAGACACAGGTGTACCTTCAGGGAAACACTACCGTTGAAAATACCTCAAATGTGATTACCGACAGGTAACCACCACATATGGAGCACCCAAGTACAAGGGGTGACCTGACAGGGCATACTTCATGAGTACTGGGCTTGGCATCGAATTCCTCTGCCAAATCCAGGGTGCTGGGGGAAGAAAGACATCCAGGGTTTGCCAGTCCCGGGAACTCACATGGACAAAATGTGCACGTTATCTCCTCAGGGAGAGGAAAGGTGCTGTGTGCAAGTGGTACACCCGGCCAGCTGTTTGCATACTTACCTGTTCATACCTGCTAACACATGGGACGAAATTGGCTCAACCCGATGATTGTAAAATCCCGCAAAGGTATTGGGTGTCCAGCACTCTGCTCTACAGATGTTTGCTAGAGAGGTGCCATTCGCCTTTGCCCAGGAGAATGCCACACTCCCAGTGGAGTGTGCTTGTACTCCCAGGGGGTACGGCGTGCCCTGGCCTGGTATGCGAAAGCAATGACATCCACAAACCAGTAGGTAATCCTCTGTTTGGAGACAGCCTTCCCCTTCTGCTGTCCCCCAAAACAGACTAAGAGCTGCTCAGAGCACCTAAAGCTCCCTGTGCTGTCCAAGTAAATACACAAGGCGCATACTGGACACAGCAACGACAAGGCTGGGTCCACCTCTTCCCTGGGCAATGCTTGCAAGTTCACCACTTGATACTTTAAAAGGGGTAGTGGAAACTTTGGGAACATAGCTCGGCTGGGGTCTCAGGATCACGTGAGAGTATGCCGGACCGAACTCTGTATGTAATGCTGACAGAGAATGCCTTCAGGTCCCTAACCCTCTTGATGGAATTGAGCGCAGTCAGGAGGCCGACTTCAATGAGATGGCTTCTAGCTTGACTGACTCCAGGGGCTCAAACGGGGATCTCTGTAGGCCCAGTAAGACTACAGATATGTCCCATGAGGGAATGAGGCGTGACCTAGGAGGAATAAACCTCCTGGCACCTCTAAGGAACCTGATGACCAATTTGTGCTTCCCTAAGTACTTACTATCTACATACTCACCTGTCTGTATCCACTTTCAAGGTGGAGGGGGATAGCCACCCTTCCAACCTCTCCTGCAGGAAGGAAAGCACCAAAATGACTGAGCACTTCTGTGTGTCTTCACCTCGGAGAGAACACCAATTCACGCACAGACGCCACTTCAAGGCATACTGCTGCCTCATAGAGGAAGCTCTTGCCTGAGTGATAGTGTCTACCACCGCTGGTAGAAGCCCACTTAGGACTCCTGCCCAGACATGGAGGTTCCAAAGGTCTGGGCGCGGGGGCCAAATTGTGTCCCATTCCTGAGAAAGGAGAAAGGAGGGTGGGCCAGTACGGTGCCACCAATACGACTTGTTCTTCATCCTCCCTGAATTTGCTCAGAGTCTTTGCAAGCAGGTTCACTGGGGAAACGCATATTTTCGAAGGCACCGGGGCCAGCTGTGTGCCAACACGTCTGTGCTGAGCAGAGTTTCGGCCAGGGAGTACCATAGCAGGCAGTGGGAGGATTCCTGGGCAGCAAACAGGTCTACTTGCGTTTCACGAATTGACTCCAAATCAATCTCCACACTCCTCTGAGCGTCACCTGTCACGACAGAGCGTCCGCTGCGTGATTGGGTTCACCTGGGATATGAGTGGCCAGCAATGACTTCGGTCAATGCTGACTCCAAAGGAGTGCACTTTTTTTATAACCACCAATTTATATACACTAACGTCGCTGTGTTGTCCATCAAGACTAACAAGTGCTTGCCCTGGATTAAAGAGCTCCAGGAGCTCGAGGCTGCGTGGCCGTTGCAAATGGTGCCATAGCCTGACCTGGACTCATCTGTTGTGACAACGAATCGCCTGGACGCTTGTTCCAGGGGAACCCCTGCCCATAGAAGTGCAAGATCCGTCCAAGGTGGGGAGAGGAGGATGGGCGTCCTTGTTGCATGTCACATATACCTGGTCATGGGTGTTCGTGTGTGTCACAGCTGGGTGAACGAAGGCAGGGGACAAGCTACTGCGAATGATCAGTGAACGGCTGTTGTGACAAGCCCCCTTGGGCATGCGGCAAACCAAGATTCTCCTCCCGGCCCTCCACCGGTGGACAGGTGGTTCATGTACCACCTCCTGGTTGACAGCGGGTCTCCTCACACCTGTCTAGTGGACATTGCCTGCCCGAGAGCCCGCGCCATGAATTTCATCACCCACAGGATGAAGTTGGTCACCGAGCACAGCTCCTGCATCAATCCTGGGTCAGGACTACCTTCGTGCAGCTCTTTCAGAGCCTTGGCCTGGTGGGCCTGCAGGATGCCCATGACTTGCAAGGTGGAGGTGGTATGTCCAGCAGCACTGTACACCTTGGCCATCAAGGGTGAAGCCTAGGATGATTCCGCTAGGTGGTGCCATTTTGCGGTCACAGGTGCACTGCAACCACCTGCTCCTCCCGAGGAACCTCCATGTACCACCTGGCCACACCACCATCAAGGGTAATGCTGTTTATTGCATTTACATGACCACACGTATTGTTGGTTATTAAGCATATGTTGTGTAAGAACACGTATGTAGGCACTTTCAATAAGTTGAACTTGTATCAGTCCAATTTGTGAATAAATAATGAATTCCGGTTTTGTGAATTGGACCAACAGATTCATTGAAAAGATCCCACCCAAAAGAATCATCTGTTTATGAATCAGACATTGGTGCTGAATGTGCCATGGAGAGCTAGGGTGGATGTCAATATTTTCAGTATATAATGGCCTAAATGTTTCTCACAAAAGCTATCAAATGGCTTAAGAATATTTGGAATATATCACATGAGTAATATGGACCATTTTTATGATTCACTGTAATTGCAGATTGCAGGAAAAAGTGCAAACAGTACATTATTTAAAGTTTCCCCTTTGTGTTTCACTGAAGAAAGTCATAGATTTTGGAACAACATTAGGGTGAGTAAATAAGGAGAGAATTTTCATTTTTGGTTGAACTATTCCTTTAATCTTAGCGTTGTTTGCTGACAGGTCTCCAAACGTCAGCCCCTACAGCAAATATAGGTTTTGTGTGCTCTGTCTGACTATTTTCCCCATTCCCACCAGATATCCCAAAAGCAGGGTGAACAGTTTCTGTGTCACTAGCAAGTGATGTCATCTCTCTGTTTATGTTTGAGAGATATAGAGCAGCGATGAACAGGGCAAGCAGTGTCTTCTGTGAATGGTGCAGAAAATTCTGGAAAGAACTTCGGGAAGCTGATCCAAATAAAGGAAAAAAATTAAAATGGCATGAAATCTTGTCTAGATGAATCATTGTCATAACGAGGGGGAAAGAGAAAGGAACCAGATAAGAAGAAAAACACACAAAGCAACTCAAATCAAGTGTTTTTCATGAGCATTTGTGAGCTAGAGTAGGTGGTACCTCAAATTTGTGTTAATGGCCACCAACATCTTGAAAGAGAACACTTCAAATGTATTGACTTCAGTGGGAGTGTGATGCAAGGATGTAGAGGAAACCACAAAGGTTTGTGAAAGTAAAACTGCATCACTGTGACCAAAGTTTAAAAATGTTTTGCTGCACTGTACTCTGATTTAGACATTTGTTGACCAGTGAGAATTTCAGACCCAGTTGTGGCTTTGATGTTATCCAGCTTGATTTTAAATTGACCCAGCATTTTCCACACCCTAAATGATTAAAAATGGTTATCAAATTATGTACATGAAATACTGATGAATTAATCAAATGAACCACATTTATCAATATTTGCAAAGAAAGGCCCAAAATCATTACTTCAGTGCATAATGATTATATAATTATAGTTAAATAATTATTAATATATATAATAAATATAATAATTCAGATAATTAAAATACATTTCATTATTGTGGCAGATGAGTAAAGCATTGATTGGACAAAAAAAATTGCTTTAGAAGACAATATATTGTTTATTTCCATATCAGCCTATCATCGGCCTACAGACCACAGGAATCTATTCTGCAATTGAATTTGTTAATTTGTCCGAGGTGGACTTATTAAAAGGGCTTTTCTAAGGACACATCTAAGTACATATGTTAGGACGGTTTTGGAGCATCTCACTTTGGTTGCGTCACATCATAAACATTTGAAGTTAAACAGTTTGAATCTTAGGAAATCATGTTTCGAGACACCTGTGTTAGGAGTTGTTTCAGTGTTTGAACGCAGGAAAGTGTCCTCATCTTGTGTTGTCTGCTGTAAGAGTGGATTGTTGTCTGTACAGCTAAAATTATGCTTACTGCCCCCTGCTGACTGGGACTTGGAAAAACATGAAGGTGGATCTGCAATTGAATTGCTTCATTGATTAATTACAGATTTTTTTAAGCATAATTTTTTATGTTATTAATCACACTGAATTAAAGCGTTAAACTGGCATCCGATTCATCGTGATTAATCACACAATTTTCATAGTTAATCACGATTAATCACAGGTTTTGAAAGTGCTGAAATTTTACTGTATACTTTTTCCTGTCAAAAAGTGTTTATTACCTTCTTAGGAAAGAAAACAAAACTTTATGTAACAATAATACTTTATTAACATTTTCCAAACAAAGCTTCCCACAGGATAAAGATAGAAATGCACTTAAATAGAACCAATTCAAGTAATATAAAATGTTTCCCAAAGTCTAATTGGGAGTTTGATTAATTAAAAAACTGTTCCCCATAGGTTGCATATTTATTGCAATGCACTTTTAATCTTTTAAAGTCTCATCCTCCACAATATTATTTGGCTGGCAGGCTGTGGCTATCCACTTTGCTATACAAGCGTGAAGCTGCATTCATGATTCGCATCTGGGCATAAACACCATCGTCAAGCGCTGCTCCACATGAAAGCACTGCAGACATCTTGTCCTGCTTTAAGCAATGGCACAGCCCACGTAATGATACTTTATCTGAATTTGCATTTTGGTGATAATTAAGACTTCATTAAGTGCTGATTAAATTGCACCCTACAGAGGCTCCAAAGTACTTGATTTCTGTCACCAGTCTAAACTAACATCAAATTGGTAAATGCATTAATCTTGTTAAATAAAAATTAGCACATTAAAGATTTCTTTATTAATTGCATGCATTAACACATTAATTTTGACAGCTCTAGTTAATTACAGGTTTCTATCGGTCAAACGCACCCAATACTGAGCCTTGTGGCACCCCAAACTTCACTTGTGTCAGGTTTAACAATGCCACTTTTACATTAACAATGATAGAGGTAAGATCCAGTCTAATGCCTGTCCACAATGAAGGGAAAGCACATAAAAACTCATATCTGCACCTGTCAACCACCATTTGCAAGCTGGTCTCATAGAATCGCATTTCGATAACTACATTTTTGCTAAATAAGTATAATATGCCTTGTGGCCGTTTCCTGGTTAAACCCCCCCAAAAAAAAAAAAATCAGCAATCATTATATTCGGTAATGCCCACTTTTCATGACCCAGACAATTCCTGATGGACAAAAATCAAGCCACATCCTACATGTTTTCTTGTTGAATATTCCGTTTCACTCAAAAACACTTCTGATTATGGAAGCAAAATTTGACTTTATAGCCTTAATATGCTGGTAACATTAAAAACTCTTGATCTAGTGCAAATTATGTGTTGAGTAATCTGATTATAAATTGCATTGGACCTTAAGACCTGCATTTCGCACTGTCCAAATGTGTCACATATAAACCCTGCTGAAAAGACCATCAATTATGGTCACCATTCACCCTCATATGTTGTGTTTTAGATACTGGTAACGGATGATGGTTTGCTGTTGTTTCCACAAGCATACCCAGCCAAGACATACTTGGTCAACCAGCTTGACCACAAATATCCGCCACAGCATGGCTATACTGATCCACCAGATAGAACAACACCAGACCAGCACTAACCAGCATGGACCAGCATAGAAATGTGTATAGTGTCCCACTATTCTTCAGGCTGGTCCAGCTAATGCACATGCATGTTCTCGAGTAAACAGACAAGCAGTTTGTTCTTTTTACTGCATGGCAGGAATTCCAGAATTGCAATGCCTGTATCAAAAAGGTGATTGGCTCTTTTTTAAATGTAAGCCAGGTCTACAGCTACCCTATTTAGTATTATTGACTATGTTTATATGGACACCAGAAAGCAGATTATTGCGAGAAAGTGGCGTTCCAGTTTACATGCACTGAATAAGAGGTATACTTTACACTCCCGGCTTTACACATCAGTATCCAGTATCAGTTACCTCTGTCAGTAAGCAGCTTTCTCCACAGCAACGTAATTTCCCTGCAAAGCTTGTGTAAATAACAAACATGGCATCTTAGGAAAACTTTGTTATTTTATTCTCCGTTGCTTTGCTTTATTTCCATATATTCACAAGTTTTTGCTGTGTTTGTGTTCTTTACTTTCTTTCGCGACCTGTGGCAGAACTGCACTGCAATAGTGGGGCTTCCCTCTATCTTCAAACTCTGGGATTCCCCCAAAGTAGGAGTCCATATACACAAACATGAGGGACAGTTGATATTTTACACTGGTGTGTATAAATGGCTATAGTTTATAGTGTATGTGCTTTTCCCACTGTACTCCCAGAA
The DNA here is from genome assembly GCF_025860055.1 of Xyrauchen texanus. Taxonomy (NCBI): domain Eukaryota; kingdom Metazoa; phylum Chordata; class Actinopteri; order Cypriniformes; family Catostomidae; genus Xyrauchen; species Xyrauchen texanus. The sequence continues at coordinate 39,251,987 of NC_068290.1, forward strand.
ATGTTGAATTATTTCCGCTTTGTTGACTTGTTGTTGGTCTCCATCCTATGACGTTTATTTTCCGGTCTGTTCACGGACATGCACACTCCTCAGATATCTATTAGAATAATGCTTATGTGTATACATGGTCACATTAGCTGTGTTCTTCCAGGAGAAACCTTGGTGTGTTAAAGCACTTTCTCTTAATCCCTTTACATGATGTGTCAAAATGCCGATTTCTGCAAAAAACGTGGAATAAACCATTTTCTTAAGCGTATGTAAACTGATTTCTACCATTTATTATGTACACATGTCCCCTCTCATCCCCTTATAATATCTCTGCCGATAAGTAGTTTTGAGATCTGTAAAGAAAAAAAGGGTGGTGCCAAAGAGTTCAGAACCTCCATGACATGAGCTACAATTATAAAACAAAAACAGCTTTATTTTCACAGCTTGCTAATAGCTGACTAATTGCAACGCTCTGGTTCCATATAAAAATAGCAGAAGTTATTCTGTCAGCACTGTGTGGGAAAATCTGAAAGTTATTTTTTTACATTGACAGTTGAAAATATTGGCCAAAAACACCCTAAAATGGAAACATCAGAAGTCCTCAGGACAGGAACAAGTCATCAGACTGCAAATAGGAAGTTTCCTGCTCTTATCAAGAGCGGAAGGCATTCAAATGGCTTGAGAGCAGTTACTCAATAAAGTAAAAAATGTGGAAACTCTTTATTTTACCGCCAGACTTTTCATGTTCAGTTAGGTTTCATCATTTTCGACATGTTATATTCATCATGAGAATTTAGGCAGAGAGAAATAGCAATCAGTTTTTCCATTCTCTCACTTATTCTTAAATGGGCCTGGGCAAATGAGGGGCACGTTACATTGAGGAAATGAGGGAGAGAGAGAAGCTAAAACTGAAAAGAGGAGAGAACTAAACACAGGTGGCTTTCTGATTTTCTCTTTTTATGGAGGATCTGATCAGCAGAGTCCCAGCATGTTTTTTAAGGGAGTTATATCATCAATTCAATACTTTCAGCCAAGTGCACACTAGAAGACTGAAGCATGTGTTCGGGAAACCTTTTTGAAAACGATCATTATTTTTGCAATTCCATTTAGTGACACTAAAGTTACAGAAATGTCACACTTTACCTTTAAATAAACAGGGTGTCTAGAGTCTTGCAGTTTTAAAGCCAAACAGCAGAGCGTGTCGCATTTTGCATTCAATCTCGCCTTCATTTCTCTTCCAATTTCAGAGCCCTTATAACTCCTTCCTCACCACAATCTACAGCAGCCTCTTCTCCTCCCACTGACCTCTCCTTCACCACTCTCTCCATCCCTGTCCCACACTCTCTGGCTGCAGTTCCCTGCTGCATGCTTTTCATTCTTGCTCCATGTGCTTTCATATGGCCTTTTTAGAATTTATATCTAACAACTGTTTCCTGATGTTAAGATACTGCCACATGCCGGAGCTGCTGGAATGGCCTGCTCTGGGAATCTCCACTGAATTTCCAGTGAAAGCATGTCGCAAATATCGCTCCCATTTTAAAAGCCTGATCTCGTGAAAATTATGTGACTATGGCGACAGTCCTGCAAAATGACAAAAAAATGTCCACTGTGGGGTGCTAAAAGCGAGTTCCTAACCTAAACCTAACCAATAGTGTCATAAAAGCACATGTAAGAGGAAAAGTGAAATTTGCGAAGCAACCATGTAATTTTGTGGTGCTTCTTTGAAACTGCTCAGAGAAGACCAGGAGGCTTGGGTAAAGCAGGATTCTTTACTGTAGAAGATCACGAGGCATCAGTCTACAGGTCAGAATGTGCTGTCTTGTGTGACAGTCATCAAGTCTAACTAAGGGAGGCGTACATTGTATTTTATAGGGATTCAGAGGGCAGTTCTTATCTATAGTGTCCTTACACACAGAGGTGAAACAGAGGTAAGAAAATGAACCCCTGAATGTAAGCTGAAATACACTTACTCTAAATAAGTGCCAATAAATGGCACAAGGCCTTGTGAGCTCCATGCATGCCTAATCTAGTTAAAGAGTAACACTAAAAAGGCTTGAGTCCCCGAGAACTAGTGACAAGTCACATTAACGCACAGTTTGATTGTTATCAAGAATGAACAAAGAAACAGGCATTATTTATCTGTGCTCATCTTGAATGCTTGATTGCACATTACTGAAGTTTTTTTCAGGTGATGTAATGTAAAAGACAGCGAACCTCCAGATCTTAGTGACTGTTAAATTTGCAATCCCACAAAATGTACAGTTCACATGTTGATTCACGTGCTCTTTATGGCTCGTACGTATCGGTTGAGCTAATGCACTATTTTATCGCATTCGATCAAGCTTGTAAATGTAGTTGGTTATGTAATGAAAACATTCAAATGTATCACCTTACAAGTCATGCAGTATAATGAAAGTGTTTTGATGTCATATATAGCATTGTTTGAGGAACAGGGCAAAAAGTCATTTTAGTCTTGATTTGTGTGAAATGAATTGAAAGTTGTTGTTGTAGCACCTCTAGTGTTCATTTCACCAGGAAACTGAGAATGAATTACACCCACTGAAACCATTTTATTTAATTAACCCATTAATACCATTAGACAAAATATAAAAAGATCACAGAAAAAAAAAATCACTTTTATTTATTATATTTGATAAATTATGCTTTAAAGGTCATCATACTCCTGAGGCCCAGCAATTCATTTTTGTATAGGATATTTATTATTGAAGTTTGTCTTACCCTATACTTGCTACAGTGGTAAATCTTTGAGTATTATCAGAGGACTCACTGGGCTTTTCAGAGATACCAAATGTTTGAGAGTTTGGCCATGACAACATCCTCTGCTTGGTCTATAAATATTCATTAAAATGTATCACAGTTCAATTCAACACATCAAATAAATAGGAATAAAAATATATTTTTTTCAATAAACCATTTTTTTTACATGTATTTTATGCACAAAACACTATATTGATATTTAAAAGGTGAAATTTGTATTAAAAAAAAATGGCTTGATCTCAGGAACTTATTGTAAGATGACATCATAATAGCTTATAGTAATGTAAAATAATGAGATCTTTATAATGACAGAGCAGACTGCATAGATGAAAATACACAGAAATATGAGTTCAATCTAAATATATCTGATAAACTGTATATGTTAGAATTTTTAATGCGCTGTGATTTTATATATATATATATACTTTTTTTTTTTGTGATGGGCATGAATATAAAGTAATGGTGATTGAGAAATAAACCTCAAAAGCTTGGTGTATAATATTCGATAATATTATAATAATATAATATTATTTTTCAATAAAATAATACACAACATTTTAACGCACAATTTGATTATATTCAGCAAATACCCTTTTTAAAATATCAATTTTAATTTAGTAATTTATTCCAACATAAGAGTCACTATTTGCAAAAGTCTGTCACCATTTTAAATAGATCGATATAAACATTGAAACCAATTTTTTCACAAATAACCACTAGATGGTGCCATAAACATGTGAAACTTACATACCATAGTTTTTTTTGGCTCGTCAGCTTGAACAGAGACTGAAACAGGAGCCGTCAAACATTGTGTATTGTATTTGATACACAAAGCATTGTAGGGTTAAACTTTTTCACATCCAGCAGTCACTGTGGCATTAACGTTCATTGCATTTAGAGAACACTGCTGCAAATCATTGTCAGTGTGAATGCACTCAATCAAACAAACCTAGATCGCTTTTATTATAATCAGTTGAAGATGCTTTCTTGCAGTGCTGGCAGGTTTGTTGATTATTGATACTAAACCAAGTGAGCTGACTTGTTGTCTCCTACATGCAGTAGGCAGCTGCCTTCTATGGATCCTCATAAGAAACTATTTGGAATGCAGCGACTCAACATGTAACAGGAGCGCACAGGAGATTTGACTCACAACTCGCACTGCAATAGAGGTGATGCATAGAGATATCTTAGGAGGCAGCATAATTAAAGGGATGGTTCACCCAAAAATAAAAATTTTCTCATCATTTACTCACCCTCAAGCCACCACAGATGTGTATGAGTTTCTTTCTTCTGCTTAACACAAAGATTTTTACAAGAATATCTTAGCACTGTAGGTCCATACAATGCAAGTGAATGGTGACCAGAACTTCAAAAGCTCTAAAAAGGAGATTGTGGCAGGGCGGTGGGTGGGGCCGGGTCATGATCATACACACCCGGTCCCTCTCGGAGGCTTGATTAGCCTGATAAGGTCACAACCCGGCCCCGCCCTCCGCCCTGCCACATTCCTCCCTAGTACTGTCAGGCAGGGGAACCCCCGGCATGACTTACACCCCCCCCCTTTCCCTGGGGAGGGGGCATGCCTCTTGCCCCATCTGCCGGCAGGTGATACCCGTCTACCTGGACATGGGAGGGGACAAGGGGAGGGAAACAGAAATAATTAAATAGGGGGTTCCTGTAACAGTGTAGTACCCCCCCAAAAAACACACTGTAAAAATGTAATGAGAGGGAAAAGGCCAACGCGGAGCGGCAGTGAGTGAGAGAGAGGAGAGAGAGATTAAAAAAAAAAACACAGTTCTCCGATACGCCGTAGCTTGGTCCTCGGTCACTCCTCCACCCTCTAACAGACGACAGCCGCGCCTCTCCGGGCGGATCGGTGGCAGACCTCCAGCCCCTGGCGGACGGATGCCCCGCCGCATTCTCGGGGAACAGAAGGGGTCTTCCCCACCCCTGGCAGTGGTTCTCCTGCTCCAGGCGGTCAGCAGCGAGCCCCTCCCTGCTCAGCGGTCTCAGACCCCACCGCGTTTCAGCGGCTGGTAGGGGACTCCTCCGCTCCTGGCAGCAGCCCTGACCACTCCAGGCGGTCAGTTAGGAGCCCCTTCTCCCCTCGCGGTCGGCGGCCGTCGTCCGCTTCCAGGCGTCCGGGCTCCTCATCCCCTGGCAGATGGCCACAGCTGCTCCGTTGAGGTGGACGGTAGTGGCGAGAACTCTACTACGGCGTATCCCTCCTCCTTCCCGGGTTTCGGCACCAGTGTAAAGCAGTCAATGGAAAGGAGGAGGCGAGAACCGGCTTGACAATTTAAATAATAGTTTTAATGATAAACTTAACAGACAAACACACACATGACAGACATGTCCGTAAACTATCTCTCTCCCCGGCACAATCCTACGCAGTCGGACTTTATCCCTCTCGGAGGCTTGATTAGCCTGATAAGGGACCAGGTGTGTATGATCACGACCCGGCCCCGCCCTCCACCTTGCCACAGAGCTAAAGTCAGCATTAAAAGTAATCCATTAGACTCCAGTGGCTTAATGGCTTCTGAAGCGATCCAGATTGTTTTGGAACAGACCAAAAAATATCTCCTTTTTAACTGTACATCTTGTCATTGCGGTCTCTAAGCACAATCACGATTTCAAGCTTGAATACACTTCCCTGCGCTTGATGCATATGCAGAGAGCTAGATGGCACTGTACAAAGTCTAATCAAGCTTGAAATCATGATCACCAAGGAGACTGCTGTCAAGATGTACAGTGAAAAAGGAATTTTATTTTGGTCTGTTCTCTCCCTCAAAACCAACTGAATAATTCCAGAAGACATTTATTAAACCACTGGAGTCGTACAGATTACTTTTAAACAGACTTTTTGGAGCCTTAAAGGCCTGAACACCATTCATTTGCATTGTACGGACCTACAGAGCAGAGATATTCTGGGATGGTATGAGGGTGAGTAAATGATGAGAGAGTTTTCATTTTTTGGGGAACTAACCCTTTAAGGTAATTGCCATTTTTTAACAGCCTTGGCATCAGGAGAGCGTCCATGATGCCTTGAAGTGCTGCCTCCAGAGGTGTAAATAGGGTTAAACTCGGGTAACACAGCACAGATAACCCCAAGACAGGAGGAATAAAAATAAGGGGGGAAGAACTGTAATGTTACATTGTTATTGATTGACAGTGTAGTGTCCCTAGAGCAAAATACTCAGATTTTCCACAGTTTAAGGAAGACGGCTGGAGGTTGGGGGTGTACTGTGAGGGGCAGGATTGTGGAGTTATTTGGAGGGGAAACCCCACTTGTGCTGAGGCCTTTCTGGCTCATCCTGGGTTCAGACATATACTCAGAGCAGGAGAGAGAGGCTCTGTGAGAAAACCTAATGCCTAAACTGGCAAATTGATGCAAAGGTCTTTTAAGTTACCTATTTTTAGTCAAACTATGAGTCTGCATCACATGTAACCTTTGCAGTGAAGGCAATACAAGAATTTATTGAGATGAACAAATGTGGTAAATATCAAGATGTGAAAGCAATATTGATTATAGATAGGCCTAAACTTTTAGTTCATATTCAGAACTGAAAAGTATCAATAAAGATATTTCAATTTAGTTAAAAATGGACTATTTCACCCAATATTTCTGTATTCTATGTATTTTTATGCTTATTAGAGCATCACATCATTAGCTTAACAACATGCTAATGCTAAACTCTTTTGAAATCAGTTGAATTTAATCTCCTGTGTGCTTCGCCTGAGGAATGAGCATTTCTATAATCATGTATATTAAAATCAGCTGTAATTTATTCCAACATAAGAGTGCACAAGTCACTTTTTGCACAAGTCTGTCACCATTTTAAATAGATCGATATAAACATTGAAACCACTTTTTTCACAACTAACCACTAGATGGTGCCATAAACATGTGAAACTTACATACCATAGGTTTTTGGCTCGTCAGCTTGAACAGAGAGTTAAAATTTGGAATGAGGAATGCTTATTGCTAATTTGTGGCATAATGTTAATTCCACAAAAAATGATTTTGACTATTCTCTCTTTTTCTTAAAAAATCTGGGTTATAGTGGAAGTAAATGGGGGCCAATCTGTGCATGTTATAATACTCACTGTTTCAAAAATATAGCCTCAAGATGTGATATATATGTTAGCTGGGCACAAAACATAAACAATATACTGTACATGTTACAGTAACATTATTTTAGTGTCATAAAACTGCTTATTAACCTTTTCTGTGTGAAGTTAGTTGTATCCAATTTTACAACTTCATTGCCATGAAGTTGTCACGCCGTAAACCATAAAACCCCAAAACAACTGTAAAAATTATGATTTAAATAACAGCTCCAATAATACACGAGTCTAAACAGAACAATTAATGTAAGTTATTTTTATGAAATAATAAGCTTCTCTTATTCTTGCCTTTAAACTCCTCAAATATTGGCCCCATTCACTTCCATTTTAAGTGCGTCAGTGTAACCCAGATTTTAGTTTTTTTTTTTTTAAGAAAACAAAGGACGCGTTGAAATAAATTTTTTGTGTTAATCAATATTTTGCCACAAATGCTGCCGATAGAGTTGAACTTGTATGGAACCCTGAATATTCCTTTAAATGTAATGAATTACTAGCGGTTTAGAGCATGCAGACAAAATGCTCTGATGAACTTCATAGCTAGGGTTCAACGACAGATGTCTGGGAGTGCAAATGCGTCACACAGTTCTGGAAGGTGATAGTAGCCAGACAATCATTCTGATGACAGGCTTAAGTATTTCAGAATAAGCAGAGCAACATTTCAGATGCTCTCTGATATTTTTTGATATACTCTGAGTGAATTATATATTCACATGGCTTGTTGAGGCAAAGTTACATTACTTTTTTGACGCATTTTTATATTCCTATATAATTTCTATAGGCAAAGTATCCAGTAAATGTGTATTCTTGTAGTTTATATATGGAGTGTTCCACATCAGTCACTTATCAGGTTCTATTACAGTCAGGATGCTACCTTAGAAGGCATCTGTCTCTGTAGCCAATAGACAGCAAGGCAGCTCACTAGGTTTTGGAAAAGAGCCATTGAGATGTGTACAGTAGATAAGATCGCTAAAATCATAATTAGATGGGGAGGGGAAATCTTTCCATTTCCTCTTAATCTCCCTAGCATATTATTCATGTTTCGTCTGTCAAATATAACTGAAACAAACACCTACATGAATATGCTCACAATAATCCCACACACACAACTGTCAAATACATGCATATACTATATAATGCTAATGCATACTGAATAATACACACATCACAACACCCACATATATGGGTTGATATGAAATACTTCTGGAAATGTTGCGTGTCCTGTGGTATGACATGCTGCACACTCACACGTTTAAAAAAAGTCTTTTTAAACGTAAGTTTGCTAATTCTTTTATAAATATTATGTTTGCAGCTTTCATGACTCATACTTTAAACACTTTACATTACACAAACATTTTGGCTTTGGTGCGATACCAGCCCTGGTTCCTCGGTATCGAAACTAACTCAATACATAATTAAAAAAATCAGATTTTTTTTATAGAAAATGACTTGTCTAAAAGAACTGCATAAAGTCTTATAGATACAAATTATGCTTTTTCTGTTTAAAATGATCTGGATTCCATGTTAAATATTTTAATAAAATATTATGATCAAATTATGGGCGGCACGGTGGTGCAGCAGTTAGCACTGTCGCCTCACAGCAAGAAGGTCGTGGGTTCAAACCCTGGTTGCCCCGGCCTTTCTGTGTGGAGTTTGCATGTTCTCCCCGTGTCTGCGTGGGTTCTCTCCGGGTACTCTGGCTTCCTCCCACCATCCAAAAGACATGCAGGCTAGGTTAATTGGTGTCTCCAAAAAAAAAAAAATTGCCCTAGGTGTGGATGTGAGTGTGAGTGTGAGTGTATGTCTGTCTATGTGTGGCCCTGCGATGGACTGGCGACCTGTCCAGGGTGTCCCCCGCCTTTCGCCCAATGTTAGCTGGGATAGGCTCCAGCCCCCCGCGACCCTGTACACAGGATAAGCGGTTGACGATGGATGGATGGATGGATGGATGGATGGATTATGATCAAATTGTGTTTAATCAAATACATAATGAATAGATTTAAGCAAATGAAAATATAATACTTTTCAACTATATATATATATATATATATATATATATATAAAATAAACAAATATTCAGATAATTAAAATGCATTACATTCCTGTAGCAGAAGAATTCATCATTGATAAGACAATACAAAAAGTGGCTTTAGAATACAATGTATTGTTTACTACCATATTATTTATTGATCATAAATCAATCATGACCATTTCACAAGTGAATTTGTCAGTCAGTTGGAGATTTATTATGAGGGCTTGTTTAAGGACCCGTCAATTTACACCTGCGTTAGACTTTTTTTTTTTTTTTTTTTAGAAACAAGCCAGGGGTACACATAGTACACAATACTACAGATATATTTTACAATAATGCCAAGATATTATATTCATTACATAGTGCGATTATTTTCAATGCTTTGGAGTTGTTGGAGGTACAAAGAGTATTTAAATAACATTTCAAGTCTTTACAAAAAAGTGCATATAGGGGCTTTATAGACATACATTTACACTTATGTATTAAAAACTTGGCAAGAAAAATAAACAAATTAATCAGAAAATATTAACTTAAGTTATCAAATCTGTGAAAACCAAATAAAATGTCTTTATAAAGCAAAAACTAGTTAAAATATAGGTACGTACAAACAAACATCCTATTCATCTACAGCATTACAGAAGGAGCAAAGTGGATCTATTTCTGGGAGCATGTTTCTTAAATAAAGACTGACAGGGTAATAACTGTGTAACAGTTTAAAGGACACCTCGTTGGTAATTAAATATGTATGAGGTAAAGACCGTACGACCTGCATCAGACATGCGTGTGTCGCGTCTCGGGTGTGTTGCGTTCTCAAAATAAAATGTTTAGGTCAATGTGTCGAGTTAAATATAGTTTAATACTTAATCTTTAAACACATCTACACAAACACAAACGCATTTGCGCTCCATCAAGTGTTTTGAACGCAAGAAATTGTTTTCTTCACTATATAAACTGTGTATTGCTCACACAGCTGAAATTTCAATTACTGCCCTCTGGAGTAAACAGGTGTTACTACAAGCTTGAATTTCTCAGTTAAGCATTGCAATTAAAGCATGTTAATTTTTGTCAAATTAATCGCAAGTTATTAACGCGTTAAATCGACAGCCCTAATATATAGATATGAAAGCATTAAATGAAAACAAACTGATTACCTGAGGCAAAGGCTGCCATGGCTAAATCACAACATGCTGATGTTCGGTACAGTTGCTTTTGTGATATTGCTTACAGATAATAGTACTAAAAATATAACCATTTAATGTTATATTATTGCTACTACTTTGAATATTACACTTTTATACAGTAGTAATATTTTTCTGTCATAATGATTTCAATTGAATCAGTTGAATAGAGCTCTCATTTCAGCAGGACTTTTATTTTAAAATATCTTTTAAGTTCTTCCTGTTTGTGAAGGGTTAAAAATCTCCAAGCTGCAATTGAGAAAGAGTTCATTATAGAGTTCACAGCCCTTTATACGCTATATACACACTGATCTGTGGCTATGCAGATGATACTATTGGACACACTGCATGAAATTCAAGCATTAGTAGAGTGTGTTCCTTTTGTGAGTGTGTTCATGCCTGTGTGTGAATGAAGGAGATGACAGGGCAGAGAGGTGCCTTTTATTCAAACAGTGGCGCGAAGCGCATGTGACTGTATATTATTTCATTAGATTACATTCTTCTGCTGTTTAATGATCACACTTGGTCATATAGAGCCTTTTTTATTATTATTTTCAAACGGTCTTTAATTTCATCTCAAAACTCTCACATTACATTACATTTTGCTAATGGCAGCATACTTTTAATATGGTACCGAATTTGGAGGCCTGGGTAGCTGAGTGAGTAAAGACACTGACTACCACCCCTGGAGTTCGCGAGTTCAAATCGCAGGGTGTGCTGAGTGACTCCAGCCATGTCTCCTAAGCAACCAAATTGGCCCGGATGCTAGGGAGGGTAGAGTCACATGGGGTAACCTCCTCATGGTCACTATAATGTCGTTCGCTCTCAGTGGGGAGGGATTATGTCATTTTGCGAAAGTCCACTTTGTGTTTATATTCATTACTGTATTGTCTTCTTGACACATGTGTATTGTTACTTTCCTTGTCACGTTAATGTCAAATTATTGGTGCTGTCCCAACTGACCTAGTCCTAGTTACCTAAAGTCTTCTACAAAAACACTTTTCATGTCTTCATGCTCATTCACAGCATATATCACATAATAAGGCCTGATGACAATTAAACCATACTGAACTTTATGTACATTAATAAATTGTTCACTTTACATAAAGATAAATTTTTATAGGTTACTAATGTTGAATAAGTGTTATTAAGCATTTATAACATATGAGGTAAATGGGCTCACTACTGACAAGTATTGCATGAAAGTCTCCATTTTTATGCATGCTGTTGTAAATCATAACAATGATTTATAATGCTTTTGCAAATTATTTATTAGTCATTAATGAAACCATTTATAAACCTTTAACAAAGGGAGCATTTGTTTCAAGTTTTACCCTTTTGAAAAAAACACCACAGTACCATTTAAAATTAGCTAGTAAAGGCAAGAGGGTTATCAAAAAAAAAAAAGAAAAAAAAAGTTGTGGTCAGCACTCATAAATATGCACTTTCTTTAATACTTTCATACAAAATTTGATGTAGAAAAACAAACTACATTGTTACGTTATGCATTAACTACCCAAATACATAATGTACCACCACAAAGATTCAGTACACGTAATTTTGTGAAGCTGCCTTTGAACTTTGCTTGTCATTATCAGCACAAAAACACATATATGGGGTCATTAGGAGATCATACCAATATGTATTCATTTTTTCAGGGCCTTTATATTTCATATAAAGAAACGGTTTGACAGAAAGCAGTGTGGCTTCTTATTCACAGTTGTGAAAAAAGAAACAGTCTGTCCAGGATTATGTGCAACTAAAGTATCAGGTGGCAGCCAAGGCATAAGAGAGTGTGTGTGTGTGTGCGCTGGGTGTGACCGCAGAAGGTGCCTGCATGTTGGACAGCTCGTTTAGAGCAGCAATGGCCCACACATTTGGCACATGGATCCACTAGCTTCACAAGCTACAGTGGCAATATCCTCTTTCACCACAGCTACTTCTGTTATTTGGGACTCTCCTTCTCTCTCTCTCTCTGTTTTTTCTGCTCTTTCAGCTCCTGTCTGTCTGAGGAGATAATGGCTCCTGAACTTAAGTAACTTGGCCCTCTGTCCTTGAAATAGGTAGCAGTTGTTCTTTCCTTTTATATATAAGTGTTATTTTATACAGCTGGTTTAGGGCCAGTGTCCAGGGCCTAGGACTATCAGAAGCCTCAAAGCCTTCTACCTGAGTACATCATGGGTTGAGATGACCAATTGGGTTGAACACTGGACATCAGGGGTGCATTTCAGTACAACAAGTAACACTGCTTAATTACCATAGTACAATGCTTCATTGGAGAAATTAACTGGCTAGTCACGATTGTTTCCCAAACCATAGAAAATATGTTTCACATCCGTTGTTCGAACCACGTTGGTTAAACGATATAGAGCTGTCGTTAATGATGTTACACAGGGGAGGAACTAATTATTTCTGCAGAGATTGAATGGATGTCAAATTACAGCACATTTACATGGACACCAGAAAGCCGTTCAATGCAAGAAAGCTGCTTAAGACACAAAAGTGGCATCCTTGTTTGCCCATTCTCTTTACCCCCATATACATGCAACTCGGTAAGTTTCCCCTCCTATGTCATACTCTGGGGTTCCCCCGGTGCATTTCAGCTCAGACAAATTCTTCAAAAACCTGTAAAAATGCTGATTATACGTTTACATGGCCACATAGGTGTTTTAAATGGCTTTCTCTTCATCTTTTTGTGTGTGTGTGTGTGTTTTATATATTTGTAATTGTATTTATTTATTTGTGTTGATTTATATATTTAACTCTAGTTTTTAAAGTAACAAATGTAAACAACTTTGCTATATGTACTCAATTCTTCTTTATTAATTTAATGTTTATCATGTGTATTAGGCTTACATCTTGCTATACTTATATTCCCTGTGCTGTTTCAAAATTCTAAATGAAAGCATTTATTTAAAAAAGATAAATGTGCATCCAAAGGCAGTGCATCCAGTCAAACTCTATTCCTTATATATCCTTATATATCCTTATTAGCTTCCACAAAGTGGCCAGTAGTCCTCCTGGGGTCCATATAAAATGTACACAATAAAAAATGAACAATGTATCCATATTACGTATAACAAGAATAAAGGTCCGTTCACAAAAAGACGATAACTATAAATATAAATATATTAGTGTCCACACCAACGGACGATAACTTTCTGTTTAATTTAAGCATGCTGCAGTTATGTTCACAGTCAAGAAACTTGATGTAGATTTCCACTACATTAGATACAAGTAACAGATTTAGCTAATGTTGTCATTTTCACAAAATTGTTGGGTCAAAATAGACAGGTGGCGTGACATTCACTCTATAAATCTATAAATCATCAATCCTATTTACATGATAAACAGGATAATATTTTTTTTTTTTAAAAGACCCAGATGACATTAAATAAGAGTTATGGGTTTGGTCCTGTGTTGGGTTGCCACTTGATGTCCAAAAAAACATCTAGGTCCTGAACCAGTTGAAACGCACTGCCTTATGAAATGCATGGCATGTTGTTTCATTGCAACTTCAGACTATTTCATGTACCAGGGGTTGATTTTCATCAAAACAAACAGTTTTCAGATTTTTTTCTTTTTTTAATATGGTCACATCATAACTGAATTAGAAACTTTTTACCAGGCCTTCGTCATTTATTTGTGCTACTTTTCCAATGCTGTTGATGTACAGATTTAACTGTTTTAGTCTTGTCCTAGACCTAGACTTAATATTTAACTGAAAATCCATTATAAAAATACAAATGATTACTTTTAAATACTCCTATAATGGGAATCTCTTGTAATGGATGGACATTTTTAGTAGACAAATAAAAAATAATGATAATTGAGAGCATGAAAAATGTTTTGTCAAGACTTTCTAGAAATCAATGTTAAAATTGCCCAAAGTTGAAGAAACACCCAGCAATGCCCTTAAAACCACTCAAAACACCCTAGCTTTGTGACAGCATGTTTTTTACTCCAAGTGTTGGGAGTAATACTATAAAAGTAATGTGCATAACATAATCGGATTACCTTTTGAATAACGAGCAATGCAATATTTTTATTTGAGACCATAATATCAGAGTTACTTTTTAAATAAAATATCGTGATGCTTTTGCACATCTCTACTGTCCCTGTATTGTGAGAAATCAGGAGTAAAAGTGTGCAAACTATGGGGAGGATGCGTAGTGCAGGATGGGCATTGCATTTCTACAGAGTGTGAAGCCAGAGACTATTTAGCAGATAGAGACAAGTCACATCTATTTAAATAAATGGGAGAAATTGGAAAGCCCAACCAAGAAGCTCTAGCACCCAACAGTCAATGGATGTAGAAAGGAAGTCCCGCCTTGCAGGTAAAAGAGCCAATCACCTTTTAGATACAGACATCGCCTGTCAATCAACTCGCTAACGTGCATGCGCATTTCGTGTTTTAGCATAATATGAGGTCAACAACATTCGGTTGAGTGAAACGTGATTGATGCATGTGTTAATATACCCTGCATTAAAAAATCAGTAAACACGTTTAGGCAGAGGGATTATAAGACTAGTCTTCCACTGGACACGACATGATGAAATACTCGCTCAATTCACTGACTTATGCAGCCGAACTGCTCCGTGTTACAGCTCCCCTGTAACTAGGGGAATGGGATGAGAAAAGCTGACTTTGGATCATTCGCTCCGAACAATGTTCTACATTGACTGTGTATGCAGAGAAAATGTCTTTTTTTCTGTTTTTAAAGATATTCTACATTTTTGTTGTATAATAAACAAGTAGTTTGATTCACGAAACAACCCATTATTATTACATTTTGGTAGCATTAAATGCGATTCCATTCAAGTTGCATCAACATGCGCCTTTGACGTTGTGGCGTCTGTACGCACCGTGGATCAACTCAAAACAAGCGTGCACTGAGATGACTTAAGTGAAGAAGACATATAAGATACAGGTTCAAATGTTGGACTTTTTGCTGCTTTTGCTAAGACTTGTTTATTCTTCATTATTCATATTGGCTGCCATGTTGATGGAAAAACAATGAAATGTCTCTTGTTTGCAATGCATGGCTTCTTTGTACAACATGCATTGCAGAAGAGAAAGTGACTGTGAGAAAAAAGTAATGCAAAAGTAATGTAATGCTTTACTTTCCATAAAAAAAAACTTTTAAATGAATTAAGTTACTTTAAGGAGTTACGCAATATTCTAACATGTTACTTTTAAAAGTAACGTTACCCAACACTGCTCACCTCTAACATCTTTTTTTTTTTAAATAATTGCAAAATTCTCCTTTTGGGCTGGAGGTATGTCTGGCCTGGGATGAGGCCTTTTGTTACTCTCACAAATTATGGCAAAAGACTGAGCCATGAGAGACTACACAGCTACTAGCCGTGTCTGCATACTGTTGAGGTTAGTAGATAAAACTCACAGACTTCAGACAGGAAATGGCTGGTTAATAAAACAAGCCTGTATTGTTGTAGGGCAGCACAGGGTTGATTTGTGTGTTTTATTATTTTGTGACCCCGGATGAATCTTTGAGCTGCAGAGTAAACATGGTAAAGATCCAGGATTACATTGAGCCTTGAGACTCTCAGCGACAGAAGCAGCAAAAGAGTAAATTTGTGCCATATAGTGACATATACACACAACTGAATGACACCAGACACCAACAATCACCTCTTTTCCACCAACCGGTCACTTCAGACTGTAGGTGTATGGACAATTTTAAAGCATATTCGTTGGTTTTGGGAAGTGAACTCTGTTTCTAGAACATTTCTAGTTAGTTGTCAAACTCTTTCAAAACAACAGCAAGAGTCACTTCATTCAAAGTAACTTGTAGTGGGAAAGTTTACATGATTGTCATAAAATGTCAACATTAAAGTTTGGACCATGTTGTTTGGTGGCTGGACGCCTGGATTGCAGCAGTGAAGCGAGATGGCTGGATGCGTACTATCAACTGTAGGATATGTACCAGACAATTTGTCTCTGGTAGGTGAATGATGTTTTTGCCAACTCACTGTAAGTTTGATAGGTAGAGTCTAGCTGGCTAATTAAAGGATTAGTTCACCAAAACAAATGAACATTCTCTCATCATTTACTTAAATCCGCATCTTCAGAAGTAATATGAAAGGTGTAGGTGAGAAACAGATCAATATTTAAGTTATTTTTTACCATACATTCTCGTCCTTGCCCAGTAGGTGGCGACATGCACAAAGAATGCGAATCGCCAAAAAAAGAAGAATGCGAAAGTGCAGATTTATAGTTAAAAAGGTCTGAAATATTGATATTTTTCTCATCTATCATATCACTTCAGAAGACATGGTCCAGAACCACTGTGGGCGTATGGATTACTTTTATGCAGCCTTTATGCACTTTTTGGACCTTCAAAGTTCTGGTCACCATTAACTTGCAGAGCTGAGACATACTTCGAAAATTCTTTGTGTTCAGCAGAAGAAAGAAAGTCATATACATCTGAAATGGCATAAGGGTGAGTAAATGATGAGAGAATTTGAATTTTTTTAGTAAACTATCCCTTTAAGTATTTCTTAACAGGCTTTAAAAGTGACCTTATAGATCGCTCCCATTATAATGAATGAAGCTGTGCAAGTCACATGCTTGCACTACTAACAGCTTCATTGACTGTAATGGGAGCAATTAAACATTCCAGACCTTTCCGCTAAGGAAAAAATGATAAGCATCTAAACTACAATACGCTTGTATCGCCTCTCTCATGTAGATGCACTCAGTATCAAGAAGATAATTGTTTACATCTGGAATGGATAAGTCACTTCAGGTAAACGTTTGATGCCCTTTAAGAAAAGTTGTTCCCTCAGTCTTTTTTAAAGGATCCAGTTATGACACCTCATTGTTTATTTGCAGTTTTTGCATATCTTATTGAAGTATGCGCTAGTCATTTTGCTTTGACAGTTCTGGGGTATATAAATGCCACTACCTGAAATGCTTTAGGACCAGACATGCACTGTAGAGTTGTAATTGCTTAGTTATTGTTTACATCCTTGAAAAGGTCTATAGAAAAGAGCTGCATGCAAATAATTATCTTTTAAGTTCCATAGAAATAACAACAGTTTATTGGTTTGGAACATCATGAGGGTGAGTTAAGGATAACAGAATTTTCATTTTTGGATAAACTACTGCTTTAAGGTAACATCTGGAGTGAGCTTCAAGTTCGTCAGCTTTTGGAGTCCCTCTCCACTGATGTTTCATCCCCAGATTCTGATCAAAACAACGACCCACTGCCTCCAGACTTGGAGACAGCGAGCTCTGTATGTTATAGCACCTCTAACACCCACCTAAAAATGCTCATACTGTGGATTCCTCCACTGCATACGTTGCACTTCGGCTGTCCTCAAACCCCGGCATACCTGGGAGAATATTTGTTTCAGCCAAATGCTGTAAATGTTTCACATTCTTTCCCCTTTTTTTCATAATTCTCCAGAAAAGTGAAAAAGAGCTGACTGGGGAAGGCCAGGAACTGCCTCTGGAGTTACAGGGCTCTGCCCTGGTTTATTGTGTTTGGTTGGAGATGCGTGAGTTTTAAATTGTGTGGGAATGTAAGAATGAGTGCTTTAAAGCTAATGTGTTTAATTTCTTTGGCACTAGTCTCAGCAAATGCTAAAACAATGACTGTTTTTAGACAGGTTTCCCAAACAATGCTGCCATCTACTATTAGTTGGACAAACAGATAGTCCCGCCCCAAACTCACGCCATTGGTTGAGCCAGTGTTGCTGTGTTGGACTGGACAGGATGCTCAAACAAACTTTTTTCTTTGTGGGAGGATAAAGAGAACTTGCTTGTCAGTGCAATGTGTTAATCGCCATTCACTGTTCATCTGAAATCACTGCTGCACGATGGCTGCCCATTTTCCACTGTGTTTGTGTGCGACTCCTACATGAGCGATTTAATAAAAGGCTTTGGCATGTCACAGCTGAAGAGTGGGATCCCATTCACTGGTGTCCAGGTTGATGTTATCGCTTAACAGCTGGCCGCGAGATGACATCAGATAAAGTCAAAAATGTGTTCTGGAGGGAACCTCAGGTCACGGAGAATGGGAAGAAACGAGAAGAGACACGGGGTAATGAGAAACAACTGTGTGTCGAAGCAGCAGCCTGTCTAACATCTTCTACACTGCCGAGAGATAACCTCTGACCTCAGGCTTCCTGCTTGCAGAGCAACACGACCCTATCCAACCACACTGAAACCACCAGCATGAATTCCCATGCTGGTTAAAGGAATAGTTCCACCAAAAATGAAATATTTTGTCATGATTTACTCACCCTCATGTCATCCTGACCCTTAAAAAAATAGAGAATTCATGGCAAATTTGCTGCAAACTTACCGCAAATTCGTCACTGATTATTTGCACATGCAAATGAGCTTTGTGACAAGCTTGCTGCAAATTTTGCCGGAGGTCAACACTACCGGAGAAGAGCTGCAAACATCTGGCAAAGTTTTCTGAAGACATACAATAGCTTTGTGTGAGAAACAGACAGAAATTTAAGTTGCTATTCCAAAAAAATTCTTCCCCTTCGCTTCAGCTCTCAAATCAAATATTACAAGTCACATCAGTTTTGACATAAATAACATACAGTATATGGTGTGTTTAAGTCCTCCTGGGAAGTTAATCGTTAATATGATGTGATGTGCTTTCAAGTGATATTAGTCGGAAAGTACAGACCAGTTTTGCAATTTCATATTTCGTTCTCTCTTTTTCACTTACTAGCAAAGGCAGGAAACTATTTTTAGCACCAATGGAACAAAATGACGAGCAAAGCTGCACATTACATGTGTTATTGATGCTTCATCTATTTATTTCATCATTTTGTGTGGCCCCATTTAATGATGAGAAATTTAGTTTTGTTGCAAATGCTTGTCACTGCATTAACCAACTAAATGAGTCTTATTTTCTTGTGAGTTGTATCGCTATTCTTCATTAACAGTACAGAAAGTCCATAAAAACTAAATGGCACAGTCAAAATCCTCAAGTATAACTGAATCGTTACCAATAACAATTTGCTTCTGCCTTGTTTCTAAAATCATCACGCCCCCAACTCTGAAAATTAGGGCTCTAAGTGAAATCCACCAATCAGAGAAGTTCCAATTATCACTCGCTTTTTTAGATTTTTGAAAATGGTTTGCTTCAAATCAAATGCTTTAATGGTGTTAATTAATAATAGAGCTTTCTGGTTTTGGTCAAGGATGCCAATAGAGAACATTAATGGGGAATATCTCATGCTTTTCCATGGACGCTCAAGCACCCGAGCACCCACGGTATCGGCGCCTGTGGTATAATTAAATATGGCAGTGTTTTGAATTTCGGTAAGTACAGATGGAGTTAAGCTCAAGAAAAGTCATCCTACTGTCTCAGAATTCACAAGTGAGATTAGTTTGCTGTTCTTGACATAAAGCTTACACTACAGGCACCATATTTGTGAGTTTGGTCGGTGTCAGAACGCTTGAGTGTGTTTGTTGGATGATGGGTACATTATGTAAAGACCAAGTTCCCACTCTGACTCAGTGGCAAATGGCAGGAATTGCTTGGACCTTAACACAGGAAAGACATAGCACTTGCTGACAGTGCAGCAGACACACACCAGCAGCCCTGTTCAAACACACACTCCTACATATAGTTCATCACACATTCGGTCTGTCTGCCTCCCACAGATGGTCTGTCTATACAACTGGCCACAGACACACACAGAAACTCACCGAGCGCAGAGCTCGGAGAGTCTGGATAAGATATGGAGGAGAGGGGCTTTCCCTGCTGGAGTAAAGAACATCAGATGCCCTCTGTCCATTAAAAAACTCAAAGAGCTCTTGGATTCCCACAGGAAACAAACAGTACAAAAGAGATCTCATTAATATCTTAATTGTTTTTCCTAGATTGTAATGAGATTATATTGAGAGTAAAAGCAAACAAATCTCCTGTTCTCAGATTTTTCTCCTGAGATTCTTTTTCAGTGTCAATGATAGAGAAACTTTTTCTTTGCGGTGCTGTATAAAGTTGAGTTTGCTAAATGGGTATTTGAAAAGTTTTTGATAGATTACACTTTTTTCAGTATATTGGTTTCTGGGTTCTATAAAGCATCAGTACACAGATAGACTGGGGTCTTTGGGGTCTTTCACACAGGACACAAACTTCTCCATCTGCGCTATTTTATAATAATTTGTCTACGGCCAATGTGGCATGACTTTTTGTTTTTTAGTGTCTTGCGCTATGAGTACCGCATTTTTTAAATGCTGTGTGAAATAAAAAATAGTACAAGGAGTGAGTGACGCTTAGCACAGTTGATCAGTGTCATTTGACTTCACAACCATGGACCAATCTGTTAATTGTGGGGGCAAGACAAGCACCTTGGATCTATAGAGCACAACAGTCTGGTTCCAGAAGTAAAATTACCAATAATTTTTCCATTGAGGAATTGATTATTAACGATAACTTAGAAACCTATAAAGACAGACCTACAAATATGTACAAGACCTTAATTATTGTATATTTCTTGGGGAACTCTTATTTTGACACAGACACAGAAAGCGATTATTTTCCTACTCCATGTTGAAAGTTTATGTTTTCTCCCAAGTCGGAAACTTGTATCAGGTATGCACCCTTAGCATGTTTGATTTACTCCGCATTTCACGACTCTCAGCTGTGATCGGTATTAATGCTGAAGCTGTTAGTTTAACTCTATTTCTCAGCTATAGTGTACTGTAGTAGTATTCAGAGTGATCATGGAGTGAGAAACAATTCCAAATGACTTCAAAGAACTCGTGCAATGCCTGACAGTTTTCAACATCAGCTCAACATGCTTATAGCACAAGCATGACGGCAATTTGTCACCACCTGCTGGCTCAGCTTTAATGCCACATGGAAGAGTGAAAATTCACACATCTAGCTGCTTTTACACATCTGCACTGCTCTTACATGTTTTGAACACCACTAATGAACATAACTAATACAAGCGGAGGAATACAAAGAGTAAAGCATCCTAGTGCTGATATTGTGAGCTATCAGCACTCTTGCAATGCCTCTCGTCCAATCAGATTTTATTTGGTCCACCACTTTATCATCTGCCACAAACAGCTACTGAACTGGTTTGAAAACATGAAAATATGAGAGAGCCAGAGTTAGTTTAAAAGGGAGTCTGGATCTGTCTTTACAAAGTGGGGCCTGTAAGAGGGGCATCTGTGGTGTCAGTCAATACTCAATGGGATTCTGAGTCACCCTGTGTGAAGTCATCACCTGATTTGTTAAGCTCCGGTCTGATTTCCCCCATCGCTCTTCTGCTAAAACATTTACCTTGTTTCTTCACACTCTCCTGCCAGGCTCACACTTAATACCTCTTTCCCTCTTTTACTCACACCTGTGCCGAGAGGCGTTCAGTCCCTGTCACTCAGTGCTGCCTGAGTGCGAGTTCATGAGTTCACCATCTCAAAACCACCCAGCGAGAGATACAGGTACCGTACATCATTAGTAGGAGAGATAGTGTCAGCTCTAGCTGTCAGGGAAGGCAGCCAGCAGGTACTACACCCTCAGCAAACCACCCAGGATGCACCGCTTACGTCTGTCAGTACAGGAGTCAGCCAGTCTCGCTGCATTTGAGTTATGAGGGAGGAAATGTGGGATGAGATGGGCAGAAACTGAGAAAATGTGCTAATGTGGAAGTACTCAATAACATTTAATACCATAACAAAACCCTGAAAAATTCAGTACAGAATAAAAAGCATGCTATTGGCTTTGTGTGTGTGTATGTTGTTTGACTGGTTGGCCAGCTTGTCTCCCTGCATGACAAGTGCCCAAATCCCTCTTAAACCAGCAAAACAGACCAACCTAACTAGCTTGACCAGACTGGGAGACCAGCTAAATGCTAAGGCTAGTTAGACCAAGGCTAGTTTTTTCCCCAGCAGATTAAAGGAATCAAGTATCCGGTTCATGTAATGCTCCATAAGATCTGGTCCCAGACCAATGATTACTGGCTGATCTGATAAACAAATTGAAGGAGTGTGTTTGTCTGTGTGTGTGCTAAGTTACGAGGCCACCAGGGCTCTAAGCTTGCACATTGCTCAGTTATTATCTGGCTCTTAAAGGACATTAGTGTGGTGTCAGTGCACACAGCCTGTGGCACAATGTATCCAGGTTTGTAGGTGAGCAATGCAGAGAAAGGCAGTACATTGTTTAGTGTATCCCCTGGAGGGGCCAGGGAGGGTTGCCTATGAGTTCACCTGCCACACAAGTTCACCCTCGACTAAGCACATTGTACTGATAGACAGGGACAGTTAGGTTTCCAGGCCACAAACCTTGGCCATCGCTTTATTTCATTCCATTTTTTTCTCGTGAGCTTGACTTAGACCTCATTTAAGAAACTGCAGGCAAGAGTGTGTAGGTAGGTAATTTAAGTTTAATGCCATGTCAGCAACTATGGTTATTCTCATGGCAGGAACTGTGTTGTTTATAAAGGGTTTAAATATTTCAACAAGTACTTAAAGAGTTTTATAAATATCATAAATAATTGTAAAAGTAAAACTATATAAGATGTTTCAAATAGACATGTGACAAAAATTCTAAAACTTTTCCTGGTAAAAGCTTATTAAACAAATCCCTCAAAAACCTTGCTGAATAAAAATGTCGTCTACGTGCATTAAAAGCAGGACAGACTAGTAAGATATGTTTAAGAGACAAAGGAGTCTTGCAGTAATGACATGATGGTGGTTTCTCACCTTTCAGAGTAAATACATGCGTCTTGAGTGGCCTATACGACATGTGGTGGACACCATTTGATCACGTCTTGTTTTGAAGGAAAATAAAAGTTGGCCAAGAGCGTGTCAAACATATGCGTAGCTGTGGTGTTCCCCTGGTGAATTAAGTTTCCATGCTGGTCCAGCATGGTTTATGTTTCTGCTTTGTACTGGTCAAGCTTGTGGACTATTATGGTTGGCTGGTGAAGCTACCAGTAAAAAGATGTTTGAACAAATCAATCTTGTTGGTTAAGCTAGTTAAGAAGCCTGCTGTGGTGGGGAATCAACACTGTTGGCTGTTTCCTGGTCATTGCTATGTTTTTGCAATGGTGTTGCTTACTGTCCTAAGTCAAAAGAGTCGAACCCTAAGTGATGAGTGCTATTATTTTCCTCTAAGATGCACTGATGGTTGGGTTTTGGGTTGGGGTTTTGGGGTAGAGTGAATAAAATATGCACTCCTCTTCACTGTATAAACATTATTTACAGCTAAAACTTTTGGTGCTCCTCTGTGGGTATTTCACCCGGGAACTGGAGCTCACATATTATGTTCAAAAACACTTCAGGCTTCGGCCAATTGGGGGAGTGCTTTGAATTTTGGTAAGTACAGACCAGGTTTAGCTCAAGAAATGTCAACCTACTGTTTCCAAATCCACAGTGCGACCAGTCTATCTGGTGATGCTGGTTAACCAAAGAGAGCTTTTTGGTTAAGCTAGTTAAGAAGCCTGGTGAGGACATCAGAACACCAGGTTCCCATGCTGGGAACCAGTATCCAATACACATCATATGCTGGTCTTTTCATCAGGGTCATGCAGGCTATAATTGCTCACACCACAATGAATACATTGGTGTATTGGGTTTGCAAGATTGTATCTTTTGTCTTTTTTTGGATGTGTGCTGGAGTGTGGAATGTCAGCTGGCAGGGACGGATCCGGTCCACAGTCTGTCCTAAAAGTTGCTTAGTTGATTCCCATATATGTAACTGCCAGATCCGTTGAGCGCTCGCCAAGGTGTAGTGTACTGGATGGAGATAAACCTTTGGTAAACAACAGACTCATGGCAGCTGTGATTGGGTCTGTCTGTTTTTGTGGACCGGATGCAGGGAGATACAGTGATTTACTCGAGCGGTTATTTGGAGTCAGCACCCTTTTTTTCTGCATATGTCTCTCTGCCACATAATGGCAAACATTCAAGACATTCTCTGTTTGCTTTTGTAGATTGTAGTTTATGCACACAGCGATGTTATCAGCTTCTGTGAAGTCTTATTTAACTGCTTCGAAGCTGTCTTATATAAATAGTTTAGCCAAAAATAGAGTGGCCGGTACATTTCTTCCTAACATTTCTCCTTTTGTATTCTCCTTGTGCTTGGTTTCCCAGTCCTTGATGACTTGCAGAGACAATATGTGAAAGACAGAACAGTGGGTGTCCTGAAACTCCAGTCACAAATATGTGCAAGATTAACAGCACACACCAGGAGAAGTTGGAGGTCTTGGACAGTGTGCTGAGGTCCCTAAGACACAGCAGAAGTGTGCCAGATCCCTGGAGGCCTGGCAAACTTGGGAAATGTTGGAGTTGTGCGAGAGTTAGAGGTAGAGAGCTTTTTAGGGGCATGTGAAAAATTAAGTTGGGCCTGCAATTGCTCAAAGCTGCCACTTGACAGCTCGATTACGGCCAGCAATGCAAACCATTATATGCCATTAATCTTGCAGGCTGGCGCGAGTCATTATGTGCTTTTAATCTCTGCGAGCTGGGTGCAACCCATTATAAGCCATTAATCTTTGGAAGCGAGGTGCAGCGTCCATGATCAGTGGGTTCTTCAGGTCACACTCTGCACCCCGCTGGTACCTGAATACAGAGCATTCATCATCACAAAAGATGGAGTGCCATTTAATGACTTCCTTACACAGACAAGGTAGAACAGAGTTAAAGTAGCAACAGTTTTTGTTACCTCTCTGCCTTCGCTGTGACCCTACACCCCTCAACCAATATATCTCACCTACAGGTTCTGATAGATGGTCTCAAATGCATTCTCCTTCTGTGAGAGTTCTAGGAGATGTGCCTTACTGAGAATACATGATTGATCCAAGTATTTTGCGTGTTTGGAGAATAGGAAACACCTTTAAGGTCTATTCACACCAAAAGCAATGCAATAAATCCATGTGAATCAACGACAATTTTTCACACTAAAATTATGCCCACCAAACACAACGCAAAAGCATGTTTATGAAATGGGTTGTTCTGACTATGCTATTACATGGATTGGCAACAGTAAACAACCTACAGACTAATGATCTATTGGAAGAATTTGAAATCAGATTACAGTTATCAGGAGTCAAGCACCAAAGGATAGGGTAAGATATAGTTACTTAGGTCCGTAAGGTAAAAAGTTATGAAATTTGGCACACTGGTGGAGGAGAGACTGAACATTACTTGTGCCAAATTGCGAATCTGTAATCTAAACCCAACAGTTCTAAGATGTTTATGTTTCTAACTTTTGAACCAAATGGCCTAGAAAATTTTTTTCTCACATTCTTTGGGCCATGCAGAGTCATGCCTGATCATAATATCAGATTGCAGCTATATTTAATAAAAGTAACTATTTAATATTTATATTTTTATGATATATGTTGCTGCCATTTTATAAAAACAATGCCAGCATTTTAGTCAAGAGGTGGTGCCTTACAGTGATTTTTCCACAGGTAAGGGGTGTTCTTTGGCACAAAATGCCTAACCCCTATATATATATATATATATATATATATATATATATATATATATATATATATATATAAATATATACAGTATATACAGTATATCAGAGTTGTGGACTCGAGTCATTTGATGATTTGCAACCAATTTGATGATGGGAAAACCAACCAATCAACTTTCCCAAGATTAGGACAAATTTTTAAAATCGCACATTCAATGAAGACACAGCCAAATTGATACCAAAGGTAATATCATTTGAATATGAAGAATACAATATCAAAGGTAACAAAAGGATTGCAACATGTAGAACCTGCAGTTCAAAAATTACATACGCTTTATCAACAACGTCCAATTTTGTGAGGCATCTGAAAACCCACAGACAGAGGTACGTTGGGATTGTTAGCTTTTACATATCAGCTATGGTTCAGTAGTATTTAACTTACCGTTTTAGCTAGCTAGCTATTATGGATGGAGCAATATATCATATTTTAAATAAAGACAAACAATATCAAGGCAAAACTTAATATTTAAAAATTTGCAACAAACATCCTAATCTTTTTATTGCATGATTTTACCCCAAAAATATTTACAGGTTTCGCACAAGGTACTTGAAAAGCATAAAGTTAATTTTTAGAACTCTTAATTACTTGAATACCTGGAAAATATGTGTTTTTGTTGAAAAGTGCTTGAGGTTAATACAGTACATTTCTTCCGTGTAATGTGTCCATCAAAATTAGATCCCACACTCCACTTTCATTGAATAATGCGACATTTAATATCCTTCGTGTTTTTTACAGTCAGATAAAAAATAAATATAAATTTTAATCACAAACTGCATGGATGCGCTAAATAAAAGAGCGACTTCTCTCTCCTTGATAAACCGGGACACATACGGGAGTCAGTGAGATGCTCGTTGCTTGTTAAAGTGACAGTGCCATTTTTTTGCTTGTTAAAGAAATATTCAAAGTTCAATTCAAATTAAGCTTGAAAAAAAGCAAATATCTGTGTAACAATGGTGAATGGGGGCCAATTTGTGAAAGCTAAAATATGATTTTTTTTTCTTCAAAAGTATAGTCACAAGATAAACAATGTTTGTTAACATGATTTTAGTGTGATAAAATTGCTTACTAAGCTTTTCTGTGAAAAGTTATAGCCAATTTTAAAACTTGTAATGCCATGACGATGTAATGGCAACAAACCCTAACATGACTGTAAAAACGACAATTTAAACATTTTTAGAGCTCAAATAATACACAAGTTTTAACAGAAGAATTAATGTAAGAGCTTTTATGAAAGGTGCTCGTGCTCTGAAACCAACAATATCAACAGCTCCACATCTTTCTGGAATGCTGGTTCCGGAAACATGATCCAAAAGCTTACATCTAATTGGTCAATATGTTTTTTTATACAAAGCAAACCAAAATGTGTCCCATTCTTTGTGAAAGGGTCCATATGATTTTTTTATTTTATCATGCCAAAAATTTGCAATCCCCATTTGTTATGAATAGTCCTTTGGAGATGCTGGAGAAAAAGGGGTTGGAGTCTGTAGGAGCATGGGAACGCCACCCAGCTGTCAACATTACACTGTCTGCGGTAGACTCTACTCAGCTCATCCTGTTACCAAAACCACAGGAATTTTATTGAGGGTATGAAAAAGCTCTGGACAGGTAATTTTCTCTCAAATAAAGGGGGAAAAATATAAAGGAGAGGAGCGGGTACTATTGAAAGAGGAGCCGTGAACAAAGTTTCCATAAAGTCTCTCTTACATAATCTATATTCTCCTTCTCTCAAACACTTTTTCTCTTGGAATGGGTGGAATTGCAAATCTCTAATTTCTTCAACTCTGTGAAGGCTCTAGTGTGGCATGGCACATCATCCTAAGGTGGTTAGCTGGTCATCTATCCTGGCAAAGCTGGTTAGGCTTGTTAGTTTAGTTGGTTTTGGGCTCTTGTCAAGTCTGGTGAAGCTGAGAGACTGGTGGCTGACAAGCTAAACGCCAGCTTGGCCAGCCTGGGAGACCAGCTAGATCAGCTTAAACCAGCTACGTCTAGCAAACCACCATAAGCTATTTTAAGCAGGGTTTTTTTGTGGCATATCTAGACTATCACCTAACCAACAACAACCAACACATGCTGATTTAAGCTGGTTAAAACTGGTCGTTTCAGCAGGGAAGTGTGTAAAATTAGAGGTAGAAGGGCAATTTGAAATGAATGAAAGCTTTCTCTCACACAAAAGCAAACACAGTGACAGAGCTTCATTCTAGTGAGGTAAGGAAACACATCGGGTGCTGAGTAAGCTTATGGTATCACAGCTATGAGGAATTTCTCACCAGGTACAGTCCAAGCAAAATGTCCACACCCTGCACGCCACATTCCGAGGTGAGACTTTTTTGTAGTGGTCCACGAACAGATTGCTTAACTGATTTTCAGGCTTTAGCTTTATTTACATGTGCGTTTGGAAAACGGTGAGAACTATTGTATGTGATGCATGTGCATTAAATGCAAAGATCTACTGTGCTATCTAACTGTTACTGGATCCCGCTTTTCTTGGTTCTGCAATTGTAGGTCTTTGGGCTGTCATGACCTAGCCAGTGACCTATATAAGTTATAGTTCTCTTACAAAGAGGTTCTCTCGTATTGCGTAAGCTAGCTTACGCTACGGGAAAGATTCATCTTTTCTGAGATATTGAAGCCAAAAAATTATCCTTAATTTTGTATCATTTGTCAATGCAGTGCAGCAACTGCAGACCTTGAGTGGGCTAGCTAGCGAGCTCATTGGTTGCTCTGCGGCAACTGCTGCAGCCTATAGACGAACTTGGGCGAACTCGCGTCCAATGAGAGGCGTCCGCGCGCTTACTGCATCAAAGCCCGCCAGAATGGGCGTGGCTAGAGTGCATATAAGCGTAGTTCAGTAGGCTGGAACCCTGATTTTCATCTCTTCAGCGAGCTCTTCGCATCTCTGAACTGGAAGCCGCGTCGCCGTTCGAGGGGCATCTAGCAAGCTTGGACAGCGCTCGAAGAAGCCGGCCATCTCCGCCACCTTCAGCCATCCAGCGAGCTACGCCATCCGGCGACGTATCCTTTTTTAGAGCAAGCTAGTTCTTAACGAACTTCACAAAAGAGTAACGAGCGTCTTTTTAAGATGCCTCGCACCACTTGCGCTTCATGCCGCGCCCCTCTCAGCGCCGGAGACCGCCACATCATCTGCGCTCTCTGCCTGGGACTGGGGCATGCAGAGCTCGCCCTCGCTGAAGGCGGATGCGACCTCTGCAAGGAGCTTCCGTTGTCGACCCTGCGGGCTCGACTCGAAGCACTCAGAACCGAAGCCGCTGCGCCGCCTTCCGTTCCGCCGCGCAGGAAAAAGCGCCGCTCCCAAAGGCTGCCAGAACCGGTGATAGAAGCGACTGCCTCGCCGGAGCCTCTCCCTCGAGCATCACTCTCACCCTCCCCGCCCCCCCGGGACGCGCAGTTGCCACCCAGCGTCCGCACTGCGGCCATCTCGGAGGACGAGGCGGAGGATAAGAGCTGTTCCATCATGGCTTCGGACAGCGAGGAGTGGTCAGACTCCCACGCCTCCTCCTCGGCCCAGGAATCCAGCAGGATCCGCGCCCGAGTCGAAGGGAACTAACACGCCTCCTCACACAGGCCGTCGACCGCCTCGGGCTCGAGTGGTCACTGCCCCTGAGCAGGCTCCCAACAGACTCGGCGGCTGCTTTCTTCAGAGCCGTCGCCGCGCAACACCAGCGGCCGGGCCGCTCCCTTCCTGCCGAACTCCACGGAACTGAGCTTGCAAAGTGCGTGGGCAGCTTCTTTCTCGGCCAGGATCTGTTCCCACGTCTCCACCCCTCTCGCCCGGTGGGCGGCGCCACCGAGAAGGGCTACTCCTCCATCCCCGGTCGAGGATTCGGTAGCAGCACACCTTTGCCCGCCCTCCGCGAGATGGCGGTCTAAGCCAGTGCTCCCGTCTAAGGCCTGCAGAGCGACTTCGCCTATGTTGGCCGTGCCTATTCCGCCGCCGGCCAAGCGCATCTGCTCTGCACTCCATGGCCGTCTTACAGATCCTCCAAGCGGACCTTCTTCGGAGTGGGATGAGAAAGGCAGGCACCCAGAGGCTGTTACAGATCTAAGAAGCGTGACGGACCTCGCCCTTAGCACCACCAAAGCTGCAGCCCAAGCTCTAGGGAAGTGCATGGCCTCGCTGACTGTGACCGAGAGACACCTGTGGCTAACGCTAGCCGACATGGGAGAAGCAGAGCGCTCCACGTTCCTCAACGCACCGCTCTCTCCGACCGGTCTCTTCGGCTCCGCGGTGAGTGGCATTGTTGACCGCTTTTCAGAAGTCCAGAAAGCCACCCAAGCCATGAACCTCTTCCTGCCACGTCGCTAGCTCCTCTGCAGGCCGCCCCGTGACCAGCCTCCTGCACGAGCCTCTTCACAGCGCCCAGCTCAACAAAGTCAGACTTCTCAGCGTCGACAGGGCGGCCGCCCTCGATCAGCGCTCAGACAGCCGCCGCAGACCGCCGCCCCGCGGGCCTCGGTCTAAGGTTGCGCTGAAACCTGAGCAACCGAAGTCCTCCTAGCCTTGTTGAAAAAACAACGGCTCAGTCCCGCCACGGCCGGACCACCGTCAAAGCTTCGCCCCCTGTCAGTCCCCCTCTCTCAGGCTACTACAGTGGTGGATTCAGCAGCCAACAAGCCGGTGATACTGCCCGCTTGCCTGCAATCAAACGCCGTTTTCACGGCAACCCAAAGAAATCTTGTAAAAAGCAAACATGCCTTATGTGTAGAAAATGTGCCCACAATCCAGTGTTCACCCCTACACACAAGCATTACACTTCCCGTGTTCCTATCAGAGCCCACTCACATAAAGTGGACACAGCCCGCTCGAGTGTTAGAGTCAATAAACGTGCCCACGAATCTGTGCGCGCGCCCCTTCTGTGGCCGCTCTGTCACACGACCAGCCTTATGTGTAGAAAATGTGCCCACAATCCAGTGTTCACCTCTACACACAAGCATTACACTTCCCGTGTCCCGATCAGAGCCCACTCACATAAAGCGGACACAGCCCGCTCGAGTGTTAGAGTCAATAAACGCGCTCACGAATACGTCGCGTGCGCCCATCTCTGCCCGCTCTGTCACACGGCCAGCAAACACTTCTCTGTATGTAAGTCCGTGCCCGTGACTATGCTCGCGCATCACTTAACAGATGTGACTCTTTCCCCATTCACCTCAATCGGAAGTCACTCACAGAACAGCCTGTCCCTGCTGTCTGCGAGCAGTCATGCATAAGCACAGTAAGCGCTCTCACACATTCTGTTCAGCGCTGTGTGCAGCAATCAGGCGATTTGGCCATTCACCCTCTAG
The DNA here is from genome assembly GCF_025860055.1 of Xyrauchen texanus. Lineage (NCBI taxonomy): Eukaryota > Metazoa > Chordata > Actinopteri > Cypriniformes > Catostomidae > Xyrauchen > Xyrauchen texanus. Next base: position 39,282,881 of record NC_068290.1, read on the forward strand.
CGTTACGCTTCAAAGCGTGGAAAGCTATCCCAGGGATATCCAAATGGGTGTTAAGCACAATAAAACAGGGCTATTTGCTACAATTCGATCGCCGCCCTCCCGCTTCAGAGCTGGCTCGAAACTATTGTGAACACGGAAGCAGCCTGCATGCTTCGTTCAGAAATAACAAACCTTCTGTGCAAAAGGGCTATAGAGAAGTGCAGCCTTAGCTGAGCGAGTCGGGGTTTTACAGCCGTTATTTTCTTGTTCCCAAGAAAGACGGCGGCCTCAGACCAATATTAGATCTAAAGGGTTTGAACAAGGTGCTTGCAAAAGACCGTTCAAAATGCTTACAATCAGGAAACTCCTCACGCATACGCGCCAGGGGACTGGTTTATCTCTCTCGATCTGAAAGATGCCTACTTTCAGATTCAGATAAATCCCGTCACAGGCCATTCTTGAGATTACGCCGGCGGCCAGGTTTATCAATACACCGTCCTTCTGTTCGGCCTGTCTTTACCACCCCGTACTTTCAAGAAGTGCATGGATGTGGCGCTCGCACCCCTGCGGAGTCAGGGCTTGCGAATTCTGAACTATTTGGACGACTGGCTGATTATGGCACAGTCACATATGGAGCTTCTGTCTCACAGAGCCAGCCATCTGAACAGTTTGGGTCTTGCAGTCAATTGGACCAAGAGCTCACTACAGCCCAGTCAGGCAATTTCCTTCCTTGGAATAGAACTAGACTCCGTGGCAATGACGGCTCGCTTATCTACACAGTGCGCGCGCCGTGTTCAGCGACTAGCCGCGTCCTTTCAGATGAACAGCCTCACGCCTCTCAAAAAATTTCAGAGAGTGCTAGGTTACATGGCCTCAGCCGCAGCAGTACATCAGCTGGGTTTACTGCGCATGCGCCCGCTTCAGCATTGGCTAAACACCCGCGCGTCTCGCCGGGCTTGGGCCATAGGCCGCCAGCCGATCAAGGTGACTCAGACCTGTATTTCAGCTCTGCAGCCCTGGACAGTGGCCGAATGGTATCAGCGGGGAGTGACGATGCGAGCTGTATCTCGCCGAAAAGTCATCTCGACAGACGCGTCCAACACGGGTTGGGGCGCGGTCTGCGAGGGCTCTCTGGTTTTCGGCCTATGGTCAGTTCAGGAAAAGCTCCTTCACATAAATTGTCTGGAAATGATAGCGGTCGAGTACGCGCTTGTGTGCTTTCTCCCGGTCATTCAGGGTCACCACGTCCTGGTCCGTTCAGACAACAGATCTGTGGTATCCTACCTAAACCGTCAGGGCGGTGTCAGATCCAGGAACCTCTTCCATCTGACGAAACACATACTGAGTTGGTCCCAGTGCCACCTGCGCTCGCTGAGGGCGACACACGTGCCAGGCCACCTGACCGACAGCCCAGACAGACTGTCCAGAGACAATATTCCTCCAGGGGAATGGTCCCTGCACACTCAAACAGTCCAGAAGTTATGGCGCATATGCGACAGAGCAGAGATAGACCTCTTTGCATCAGAAGAGAACTCTCACTGCCCAATATTTTTCTCGAAAAGCGAGGACGCGCTGGCCCAGGACTGGCCCAACCACCCGCTTTACGCCTTCCCTCCCGTCTCGCTATTGCCACAGGTAAAGCAGAAGATCAGGGAAACGCGTCACTCGGTGCTCCTCATAGCCCCGCGTTGGGAGAATCAGACATGGTTCCTGGAGCTTACGCAGCTGTCACTGACAGCGCCGTGGCCCATCCCAGTGAGAGCAGATCTCCTCTCTCAAGCTCGCGGCACGATCTGGCATCCCCACCCAGAGCTGGGCTGCACGCATGGGTGATCAGCGACTACCCGTCGCTCTGCCAGAAGGGGTAATAAACACCATCATACACGCTAGAGCCCCTTCCACGAGAAGACTCTATGCGTCAAAATGGTCTGTGTTTTCAAAATGGTGCACCGACAGAGACCTGGACCCACGGACATGTGGGGTGTCGTCGCTGCTCGTGTTTTTACAAGAGCTGCTGGATAAGGGCAGATCCCCATCCACGCTCAAAGTGTATGTGGCGGCCGTCGTGGCGTTCGCTGAACCCCTGCACGGCCAGTCACTGGGAAAAACGAGCTGGTCATCCGCTTCCTCAAGGGAGCTAGAAGGATGAACCCCAGCGCCCCATCGGTTCCTATCTGGGATATTTCTATAGTTCTCGAAACTATGAAAGCCCCCCCTTTCGAACCGCTTCAATCCGTGGATTTGAAATACCTTTCACTCAAAACCGTTTTTCTGACTGCCCTGTCATCAGTCAAACGTGTGGGAGACCTGTCAGCGCTGCGTGTCTTGAGTTCGGACCAAGTGACTCCAAGGTCATTTTAAAGCCTAGACACAGCTATGTTCCCAAGGTGATCGGTACTCCTTTCAGAGCACAGGTCATTTCCCTATCGGCGCTGCCAGCATCCGATAGCGAACATGACGCCAATCTCCTTTGCCCAGTCAGAGCACTGAGATTGTATACTGCGCGCTCCGCCTCTTTCAGACGCTCTGAGCAGCTTTTCGTTTAGATTGGGCGCGCAAAGGTCTCGCGCCTCGAAACAGACACTGTCTAGATGGATAGTGGACGCTATTGCTGCCGCATACGCGTCAAAAGACCTGCCATGCCTGTTGGGCATTAGGGCTCACTCCACTAGAGGCATGGCCTCATCGTGGGCATGGTCCAGCGGGATTTCCATTCACGACATATGTGTGGCAGCGGGCTGGGCTTCCCCCTCCAACTTTGTCAGATTTTACAATCTGGAAGTGCCCGCCATGCAGGCAAAACTACTAGCGGTTTAATACGCTACAGCTCCCCTGGTGAGCTGCACTGATGGGACGCATTCCACACAGACCGGCACCGCCGCTCTGTCGTTCCCTTCCCACTATGTGCTTATGTATTACACACACACTGGCCCGCACTGTTGCTGGCCAAATATTATTTCCCCACTCACAAGGGCTCCCCGGGGTCCCCCCACCCCCGGGGCTCATGCAGTGGATGCTTGGCGTGCACGGCCTTGACAATGGGTTCCCGTAGCGTAAGCTAGCTTACGCAATACGAGAGAACCTCTCGTAAGAGAACGAATCGGTTACCTAACGTAACCTCGTTTCTCTCTAGATGAGGGAACAAGTATTGCGTAGCCGGCCGTGCTCGCGCCACGAGCGACTTTTGCTTCATTCAATGAAAACCAGGGTTCCAGCCTCACGAACTACGCTTATATGCACTCTAGCCACGCCCATTTTGGTGAGCTTTGATGCAGTAAGCGCATGGACGCCTCTCATTGGACGCGAGTTAGCTCAAGTTCGATCTATAGGCTGCAGCAGTTGCCGCAGAGCAACCAATGAGCTTGCTAGCTAGCCCGCTCAAGGTCTGCAGTTGCTGCACTGCGTTGACAAATGATACAAAATTAAGGATAATTTTTTGGCTTCAATATCTCAGAAAAGATTAATCTTTCCCGTAGCGTAAGTCAGCTTACGCAATACTCGTTCCCTCATCTAGAGAGAACCGAGGTTACGTTAGGTAACCGATTCGTTATCATGTAATTTGTCTCTTTTCCTCTAAACACAATACGACAGTATTACTCTGCACACGCTTACTATCAATTTCTTAATGGTGAGTGTGACAGACTGATTGGCAAAATTTCTGAATTTTATGTGCCATCACCAAATGTTATCATGGTAATTTGAGTTAATAATTGGGTAGCTATCGTGAAACTCTGCTGCTCTTCCTGTAGATGTCTGGCAGGCTTTCTTTAATGACAAGAACAGATTGATTTCAGAAGTAACATGAATGGTCTACATGCACTCATATAGTGCACTTCTCTCTCCCTCCAATGGGAAGCCAGCTTATTTCCAGGGGCTGCTAAGTTTTAATTGTTATTTTATACTATGGTTGGACATATTTTATATGCTCCACAGGGATTTTAAACTTCCTCTCACATAGTGGCAGTCAAGTTTTCTCATAGAAGCATAGTAAGGTTCCCACAGTGCAAATACATGTACTGCACATCCTAATGTAGGGGTTGCACAACTACTGATTTTTAAAAGTCGATTAAAGTGAGGTCATTAGTCGAGTTGAATTTGAGTTGTGGTGTCGTCATTCATTATATATTTAATAAATATAATAATTCATCTAATTCTAATAGATCCATTTTGCAAATAAGTTTGCAAAGATGCGTTTAAGCGTCTGTTTTTGCTGGTTTTGTTGGTCTATGTACACAAGCATCAGCGCATCTCACTGTTGCGTCGTGCCTGTACAGCTGGAGTAGCGCTGACTGCCCACTTCTGACTGAGACTCGCAAAAACTGTGGTACTTAAAACTTGAATTGCTCAGATGGCTTGAAAATGTCTTTTTAGGGAATTTATACATGATCAGTGGGCATGATTAATCACATAATATTTATAGCATGTTATTTTTATATAATTAAGTGCACGATATAAACATGTTAAATAGACAGCCCTAATTTTAACATATGTTGATTTTGAATGGGTGTACCAGACGTCAATCTGGGTGAACCATTGCCACTCTGTCAAGGCTCAAATCCCCGTAGGGATTCGTATCAGCACAGACCACCCCGTCTTCTCAGTCCTTCACTTTGACTGCGCACTATAAATTGCTTTCTTACTGGGGGAACATTTTGAACACTGTTTTGTCTTCATTCCTCCCAAATGAAGTTTTCTACAACACAATATGGGGTGTATACGTAGGTGAGTGTTACGGGGCTCAGGGTCTAGCCCTATCGCCAGGCAGACTTGCGCTAAACGGATTGAATGTCCAGGGCTCAACAGCTCTCTTTCTGCCTCTCTCTATCGTGATATCTCCAAGACACCTGTCAAACTCAAGAGAAGGTTGTGTAGAGGGACACATTGTACCCATATTCAGTGTGATAATTCACTGCCTTCATGCCTCTTTTTAATGCAACACAAAAAGCTACTAATCCGCAGTTCAAGGGAGCAGGCTTTCCTGTGTAATTACAGCTGCAATACAAGCCTCTGTCTGCAGGGCAATTACTGCTGACACACAAGACAGGTCAAGAGCGCTGTAGACAGATGTCGACATGGCATCAAAGGAATTCTTTTCATTTTCATAAAAACACTCAGGCAAACGTAGCTTTCCTCTTATTTTTCATGCATGAATGGACGCACAAACAGCCTTTGACAAGTAGTCCCAAAATTCCTCTGTGTGCTAATGGGGTCCCTGCATGCTTTGGTGTTGACATCACCATTGAGAATGCTTCTCGCTAATTTCATATTGTTGTGCGCAGCCAGCTGCAGCTGAATCACTGAATCCCCAAATCATTTTGCTCCTGAGGGACGGCTGACCCTTTAACCTCGAACCTCTCCTGCTGGAATACATGAATCTTTAGTGCGTTTCTGTGTGTGAAGTCTTGACGCTATGAAAGCAGAGAGCAAGCAGTTTCTCAGAGAGAGAGAAATACAAAGAAATGGAGATAAAGGGATAGCAAAAGATAAAATGAAAGAGGGAACCAAGGAAAGAATTGAAAGTGCTTCTTTTCAATCCTTGTGAAATCTCAAGGCTGTATGGTTTAAAGAATCAAACCTAAAGCTTGTACCACGAAGGTAGTTGAACAAACTCAGAGTTACAGGACTGGTTTTGAGTTTACAAAACAAAACCAATCCAAGATAGTATAACTTGTCCCATGACATTAGCCATACACTGTACAATACGTAGATTGGTATCGGCTCCGATACTAATGTTTTCAACTGGATCGGGTATCATTCAGAAGAGACCGATCCAAATCCATTACTGTGTTAATCATGGTCATTACCGTGAAGCTCCAAAAATGGCATAAAAGAACATTAAAAGTATCATTAAAGTAGTCCAAATGACTTTTAAGGTCTTCTCTTGAAGACATACGATAGTTTTGTGGATCTCAAAAGGCTGCATTTAATAATACATATATAGTCTGCATGTTTCAGTAAATGAGCCGTGCTCTGTTGTGTCCCAAACACGTGATGTTTTCATGCAATATGTGAGCGCTCCATACGAGCTCCATCTCAAACTCGTAGTTTGGTTCACTTATTACATACATTGAGATCGTAACCGGAGGGGCAATTCAAAACAATCAGAATGAAAAGGACTTTAAAGTTCTGTGAACTAGCACAAACAAAGGCGTCTCTAAAGTCACAGTCTTCCTGGAGTGTTCCGTCAAAATAAAAGACCATGTTTTAAAAGTTAATTACGACAAATAATATATGTATTTTTTTTGTTGCAAAAAACTGTATTAGATGTCTGCAGCCACCTGGTGGACGTTTCCAGGCATTTCTTAATGAAAAAACATTTGTAAAAACTTTTTCCGAATATATCAACAATGTAATGCATGCACTTGTTTTTTTTTATGTGAAATCTTTGCTGATTTTAGTAAAGAAGTAAAATTGACTGTAATTTTTATATTGTTACTGATGTTTAAAAAAAGGGTATTTGCTGAATATGATCAAATTGTGCTTGGTTAAAATTTTGTATATTATTTTATTGAAAAAGTCAGTTGAAATCCATGTATCGAATATTATACACCAGGCTTTTGAGGTGTATTTCTCAATCACCATTACTTTCCATTCATGCCCATCACAAAAAAAAAAAAAAATAATAATATCACAGAGCATTGAAAATTCAAAATATACTAAATATACAAAGATATATTTAGTGTAAACTAATATTTCTGTGTTTTTTCATCTATGCAGTCTGCTCTGTCATTATAAAGAGCTCATTATTTTACATTACAAGCTATTATGATGTCATCTTACCATAAGTTCTGAGATCAAGCAAAAAAAGGTTTACAATTTCCCTTTTTTAAATATCAATGTAGTGTTTGCTGCATAAAATACATATAAAAAATGATTGAGAAAATAATATTTTATTCCTATTTATTTGATGTGTTGAATTGAACTGTGATACATTTTAATCAATATTTATAGACCAAGCAGAGGATGTTGTCATGGCCAAACTCTCAAACATTTGGTATCTCTGAAAAGCCCAGTGAGTCCTCTGATAATACTCAAAGATTTACCACTGTAGCATGTATAGGGTAAGACAAACTTCAATAATAAATATCCTATACAAATTGAATTGCTGGGCCTCAGGAGGATGATGACCTTTAAAGCACAATTTATAAAAAATTATACATAAAAAAAAAAAGTGCATTTTTCTTTTTAAAGATTTCATTTTATATTTTGTCTAATGCTACTAAAAACAGTTTAATGTAAAAACATTATAATTTTCTGACAGTTGCTTTACAGGGTTAAACTTTTGTAATTAGCTACTGGCTTTAAATTAAGCATTTTTTTAAATACATTACTTGGGAAACATATTCCTAAAAATATATTATTCATTTACAATACATTTAAAACATTATATTCATACTGTATGTATGTCTGTTTGCATTTGTTACAGCTGAAGGGACAGCAACAATGAACAAGGAGGAAACACAGAAATCATTTTAACTAGAAAAACAAAAATGTATCTGTGAAAATTGTACCAGAATGTAATTTAAAAAAAATAAACAAAATAGTAATGTGATTACTTTTCCATGAAGTAATCTGGTTAGTAATATGATTACAATTTCAGATAAGTAGCTATTCATTTGTAGTGGATACATTTTTTGAGTAACTTATCCAACACTGGAAGCAAAGTTTATTTTCAATAGAATTGCTCACCCAAAAAGGAAAACTCTGCTATTATTTACTCACCCGAATATTACTTCCAACCTTTATGACATTCATTCTATGATAGAACAAGTAAATGTTTAAAGTCTACACAGGGTTTATTTGGCATGTAATGAAAGAGAATACAGACTCCAGTCTGTCATGCTTGAAAACAGACAAACAACAACAACAAATGCTATAAAACCACAGTAAAAGTAATCAAGATGACCATGCACATCTGAAGACATTCAACCACTTTGTGTGATAAAAATAACAAAAGCCACTAAGCCATTATTTACTCTTAAATCAAATAAATGTATTAATAAACTATGGTGGCTTTGTTGGTAGCATTACAACTTATTTTAATGTGTTGCAAACCTTCTAAACTATTTTTATCTAACCATTGTGTGGATTGTGTGGATTTAACTAGAAAAGGGTCTTGTGAAGTACCAAGATGGCATCCGGCAGATAAATAGGGGAGACGGCAGTTGGTAGAAACCAGCAATTCTCACACAGCCTGTACGTGTGTGACATCATCCGTTTGCAGAGCATTTATCTGTAGAATGTTGAGTCTTAATCAATCTGAACCCAATTCCAGATTGACAGTCTCCAGAGCTTTCTGCTGCCTGAATCTCACTCCTAAATAAAGAACCACATACTCATGGCTAATGAGTTTGGCGTGATTCCAGAGCTCAAGGGTCAATGGAGAATATACAGTATCAAAGAATCAGAATGTAGTCTGTGTGCTCAAGAAGGGCAGGAGTTTTCACTCTGTTTGTGAATGTGAGTTTAAAAAAAAGTCTGTTTATGTTTGAAGGAGTTGTTTCAGATTTGAAATCATTTGGATTCGGGAAAGTTAACTAAAAATACAAAATCGGTCATTTACTCAACCTCATGTCATTTGAAACCCATCTGTTTGTCCCCCGTCTGTGGCATATATAATGATATATTTCAAATGAGGTCAAAGCTGCTCTTTTCCATACAATAAAAATGCAGGGTGAACACTGGCATTCAAGTTAAGCTGCAATTTAGCTTGGGTAAATGATGTAAATGGTTTCAGTCTTAAAACTCTACATGCCACAAGCTGATAGGTCCTTCGAACATGTAATCTGTAACCCTCCCTTTGTCTAACACAGTGGTTCAAATAAAAAAACAAAAGCAAAACTCAATATATTTATTTTTTGCTTAATTTGCTTGATGCAACTTTGATGCATTGCATAATTTTAACATTTTGTTAATAAATTCAGCAGGCTTACCCATCATGCATAGTGTTATTAAATTGGCACAACATCTCGTTACGACAGGAACAGAAATGACTTTGTCAGTTTGAACCAGTCTGGCCATTCTCTGTTGACCTCTCTCATCAACAAGGCGTATTCTGTCCACAGAACTGCCGCTCACTGGATGTTTTTTGTTTTTGGCACCATTCTGAGTAAATTCTAGAGACTGTTGTGTGTGAAAATCCCAGGAGATCAGCAGTTACAGAAATACTCAAACCAGCCCATCTGGCCCCAACAATCATCCATGTGATTATCTAATCAGCCAATCATGTGGCAGCAGTGCAGTCCATAAAATCACGCAGATACGGGTCAGGAGCTTCGGTTAATGTTCACATCAACCATCAGAATAGGGACAAATGTGATCTCAGTGATTTGGACCGTGGCATGATTGTTGGTGCCAGATGGGCTGGTTTGAGTATTTCTGTAACTGCTGATCTCTATTATCTATTCTGATCAACTATTTTATCTATTCTGTGCTATACTACAGTCTACTGTTGGGAAAAGCAATAAAAGTCACTGAAATAACACTATTGCAAAGAGAGCGTGGGTGTATATGGTGGGTCTGAGTAAGGGGCATGACACGTACTTTGTAAGTAGAAGCACAAAAGAAATTTCATCAGTCCATCTGAGTTGTGTTCACAAGGTTTTGCATTTAGACAATGAGGCAAAATAATTATCATTTGTCCAAGTTTGCTAGGTTAGTGACGTCAAAGATATAAAGATATTCAGAGTTTCGTTTGAAGCATGTAGCAGAAAAAAAAGGATTTCCCTGAGCAGAGCTGCTTATTCTGCTTTGTTTACTTATTTATGTCTGTGAAATTCTCTATAATGTGATTTTCTGAATCTGTACACATTTTCCACTATTTTCCTGTGCATTTTCTGTGCAATCGTTCGTGGAGACTTGCGTGCCATTGTCTGTCTTTTATTATGGTATGATTTATACATACTCATTTGCCAGATGATAACCACAACGTGAACACATTTGCCCAATACAAATGTGCAGTATTCTATGCCCAAGCAATAAAGAGTGAATGGATTTGGAAGACTGAGAGGGCACCAAGGTAAGCAGGACTGCTACTGATTGTTATTGACGTCAAACCTGAATATGTGTAAATAAGATTTGACAGCTGTGGCAGAGGGGAAGATTTACAAAGGAATTGTATGACTCCAGAAGGAATTTGGAATAGCGTGCACAAGGCTACTTGTTTTGGAGCTTGACATCCACTGGTCACTATCTGCTTGCTTTGGGTGGAAATGAGCAGTTTGGATATTCTGCAAAACATTTCCTTCTCCATGTTTCACTGAAGAACGAAAGTCACATATTTGAAACAACATAGAGGTGAGGAAATTATGAATTTTCATTCATGGGTGAACTATTCCTTTGAATTTTTATGTGTAAAATTTGACAGGGATGTATTTCCGTGGCTGAGCCAGCGTCTGTTTTAGGTTCTGTAGCCCTTCACTGAGCAGGGACCACACTGTCTTTATTTGTCTTTATTTATGTGAACGTTGCCCAGAAATATACTGTATTTGCACAGGCCTCTATCGTACAACAGTAACAGTAATCAGCATCTACTGAACTATTTTAACTATAGTTTTAGAAGCATAACAGTAGCTGAATTCAAAACAGTGTCACTTTTACAGTAACAAATGTCTTTGTCCAAAGAGTTGTGGTTTAGTGTGATTAAACACTTTTAGTTTGTATATCACATTGCACAGACAGCTTTACACACACACACACACACACACACACACACACACACACACATATATATATATATATATATACAGTGCATCCGGAAAGTATTCACAGCGCTTCACTTTTTCCACATTTTGTTATGTTACAGCCTTATTCCTAAATTGATTCAATTCGTTATTTTCCTCAAAATTCTACAAATAATACCCCATAATGACAAAGTGAAAGAAGTTTGTTTGAAATCTTTGCAAATTTATTGAAAATGTAAAATAAAAAAAGAAAATCACACGTACATAAGTATTCACAGCCTTTGCCATGACACTCAAAATTGAGCTCAGGTGCATCCTGTTTCCACTGATCATCCTTGAGAAGTTTCTGTAACTTGACTGGAGTCCACCTGTGGTAAATTCAGTTGATTGGACATGATTTGGAAAGGCACACACCTGTCTATATAAGGTCCCACAGTTAACAGTGCATGACAACATGTCAGTGTCATGAAGTCCAAGAATTGTCTGTAGACCTCCGAGACAGGATTGTATCGAGGCACAGATCTGGGGAAGGGTACAGAAAAATTCTGCAGCATTGAAGGTCCCAATGAGCACAATGGCCTCCTTCAATTGTAAATGGAAGAAGTTTGGAACCACCAGGACTCTTCCTTGAACTGGACGCCCCGCCAAACTGAGCGATTGGAGGAGAAGGGCCTTAGTCAGGGAGGTGACCAAGAAGCCGATGGTCACTCTGACAGAGCTCCAGCGTTTCTCTGTGGAGAGAGGAAAACCTTCCAGAAGAACAACCATCTCTGCAGCACTCTATCAATCAGGCCTGTATGGTAGAGTGGCAAGACAGAAGCAACTCAGTAAAAGGCACATGACAGCCCACCTGGAGTTTGCCAAAAGGCACCTGAAGGACTCTCAGACCATGAGAAACAAAATTCTCTGGTCTGATGAAACAAAGATTGAACTCATTGGCCTGAATGGCAAGCATCATGTCTGGAGGAAACCAGGCACCACTCATCACCTGGCCAATACCATCCCTACAGTGAAGCATGGTGGTGGCAGCATCACGCTGTGGGGATGTTTTTCAGCGGCAGAATCTTGGAGACTAGTCAGGATCGAGGGAAAGATGAATGCAGCAATGTACAGAGACATGCTCTGGACCTGACTGGGGCGAAGGATCATCTTCCAACAGGACAACGACCCTAAGCACACAGCCAAGATAACAAAGGGGTGGCTACGGGACAACTCTGTGAATGTTCTTGAGTGGCCCAGACTTGAACCCGATTGAACATCTCTGGAGAGATCTGAAAATGGCTGTGCACCGACACTCCCCATCCAACCTGATGGAGCTTGAGAGGACCTGCAAAGAAGAATGGGAGAAACTGCCCAAAAATGTGCCAAGCTTGTAGCATCATACACAAAAAGACTTGAGGCTGTAATTGGTGCCAAAGCTGCTTTAACAAAGTATTGAGCAAAGGCTGTGAACTTATGTACATGTGATTTTTTTTTTTTTTTCGTTTTTTATTTTTAATACATTTGCAAAGATTTCAAACAAACTTCTTTCATGTTGTCATTATGGGGAATTGTTTGTAGAATTTTGAGGAAAATAATGAATTTAATCAATTTAGGAATAAGGCTGTAACATAACAAAATGTGGAAAAAGTGAAGCGCTGTGAATACTTTCCGGGTGCACTGTATGTGTATATATATATATATGTAATGGTGTGGGGGATGTTTTCTTGGCACACTTTAGGCCCCTTAGTGCCAATTGGGCATCGTTTAAATGTCACGGCCTACCTGAGCATTGTTTCTGACCATGTCCATCCCTTTATGGCCACCATGTACCCATCCTCTGATGGCTACTTCCAGCAGGATAATGCACCATGTCACAAAGCTCGAATCATTTCAAATTGGTTTCTTGAACATGACAATGAGTTCACTGTACTAAAATGGCCCCCACAGTCACCAGATCTCAACCCAATAGAGCATCTTTGGGATGTGGTGGAACGGGAGCTTCTTGCCCTGGATGTGCATCCCACAAATCTCCATCAACTGCATATATCAATATGGGCCAACATTTCTAAAGAATGTTTTCAGCACCTTGTTGAATCAATGCCACGTAGAATTAAGGCAGTTCTGAAGGCGAAAGGGGGTCAAACACAGTATTAGTATGGTGTTCCTAATAATCCTTTAGGTGAGTGTATATATATATATATATATATATATATATATTACTTGGTTACTCGCCAATACTGGGTCTGATACCGTTTTTTTTTTTTCTTTTTCTTTTTTTCATACCAACAGATTATTTAAATATTATCATCAAAATGGTGTTTGTAAGAAATTAAAGTATAACAATTCATTGTCAACATAATTTTGTATTATTTTTTTTTATCAAATTAATTGCTTATATACAGAACCTCAAAGCACAATCCAAAATACAACATTGGAGTTTTATTTTGACAAATAAAGTGCTCCATGAGCATCACAGGTGTGAGATATTGCTTAAATATAATTCAATTACCATATTATCATTAATAGTAGTAGAATTACTGATGCTACTATGAATATTATGTAACTTTACAACAGTGATATATTTCTGTCATAATTTTTCCATTTCAATTGAGTTTATATTTTGACTGAGCTTTTATTTTGAAGTTTTTCTGTGCTGTTTTGACCAAGGAGCTCTAAAGTTTAATAGCAGTTCAGTCCGAAAATGCCGGTCGCTACCTGACTCTAAGAGGGGTTATATAATGCCATTTAATGAAATAAGAATGTGCCTCAAGCTACAAAGTCAAAGTGTATTCCCTGTGTGAGCCAAGGAGCTTTAAAAGGTATGTGCGGTGCAGCCGGTGTCAACACAACACTGTCTCCACACATTCACTAGTGCTCCGCTCACATTTCAAACATACTGCACTTGGAAAGTAAATAAAAGTTCTCAACTTATCATTCAAAAGAAAGCAAACACACACATGCCTTACTTGTCACTTAAATAATTTATTTGCCACTAGAGCACCACAACAGTAATGTGTTATAATACATCGTAGTGGGTCAACAATATCGACATCATCATCATCATCATCATCATAGACAACAATAAAGAGCTCTAGTGTGACAATGCTGGTGTCTCATTCCGCTTCCTGTGTCTCCAGGAAGTCCACTGGCGCTATTACCCTAAAATAAATGTCACCTAAAAGTCCTGGGCATAGGTAAAGGTTGCCATTTTAAACTGATCTAAGACCAGTTTTACCTCTTAAACTAGTTTAGAAAAGGACTAGTTAAAGGGAAACCTCCACCTGGACGCCTCTCATATCATCAGCTCATGTTATGTGGGTGAAGCTTTAACTACAAATAAAAAACAAACAAAATTTACAAATAAACAAAAAAAAGTAGAAATAAAAGAGTCAGTGCAATTCTTCATAACAAAGGATCTCTTTTCCTCCAAGAGAAAACAATGCAAAAAACTTTTTCTTAACAAGTGTTCTGGGTTCAAGTTAAGCTCAAATGTGATCTTGTTTAGCATAATGTTGATTAGCGCAAAACATTTTTTTTAATGATATTAATTGTTAATTAAAAAGGGTTACAGAGAGGCACTTAAAATGGAAGTGAAAGAGTCCATAAACATTTAAATACTCACTGTTTCAAAAGTATAGCCACAAGATGTAAACATTATATGTGTTAACATGATTTAAGTGTTAAAAAATCACTTGCTAACCTTATCTATGTAAAGTAATATCCAAATTGACAACTGCGTTGTCATGATGGTGTAACACCCATAAACCCTGTAATGTGGTAAATGGCGTAACACCAGTAAATCCCTGATTTTATCACAGTAAAATCATGTTAACAAGGATAATGTGTATGTCTTGTGTCTATACTTTTGAAACAATGTGTATTTGAAGTACGGAGTGGTGGTGGCGTAGTGGACTAAAGCACATAACTGGTAATCAGAAGGTCACTGGTTTGATCCCCACAGCCACCACCATTGTGTCCTTGAGCAAGACACTTAACTCCAGGTTGCTCCGGGGGGATTGTCCCTGTAATAATTGCTCTGTAAGTCGCTTTGGATAAAAAGCGTCTGCCAAATGCATAAATGTAAATGTAAAATGTAAATGTATTTCAGTGTTAATGACTGGCCCCATTCACTTCCATTGTAAGTGCCTTAATGTAACCTTGATTATTTTGCTTGCTCTTAAATAAATGAGGGAGAATTCAAAATATATATTTTTTGGTAACCAACATATGCCACAAATGTTGTCCATTGAGCTTAACATGACTGAACCTGAAACATTAATTTAATCAGTATTTTCTGTCTTGTTTTACCAGTAAAATATCTAAACATCCTTCAACTAAGATACATTTACATGAGAAGCAAAACTGTAAAATAATCAGACCTTTTTAGAGAATTCAGTTTTCTTTTTTTAAGAACAAATATTCTTGTTTTAAGCATGAACTCCACACATTTTTTTATTGAATGCATCATCTAGTTTTGTTTTTGCTTATCTTGTTTTAATGATGTTTAGATATTTTTACTAGACACACAAAAAAAAAAACTGATTAAGAATTGTTTTTATTGCAGTGAATATCACAAATTCAGGAAGGCAGTTTGAGATGTGTTACAGAAAGTTTCTCAATGATAAACATACAGCATTTGAAGCTGCTGCAGTGCATTTGTGAATCTGGCCTCATGTTAAACACACAACACACAGGGTTTTACTCGTCCTTCACTTACGCTACCTGTCCATTATATTTTCATTCTTCAAAATCTTCCATTATTATAGTCTATGACCTTAATGACACTTTAGCCCTCTCTCTTCTCATGTCACCTGTCATCACCTCGGTCTCTGTAGCAGCATGATGACATCACTTCATTCTGCTATAGAGCGCAACAGTGACACTTTTTCAGCTGCTTTATATTCAAAAGTATTTTTCTCATTCATTTTCTCCATAGGCATTTCAAGAAACTTTTTCAGTAAAGCGTTCTAATCAATGAATCAAACAAACTAACTCAGAGATCATGAATCGCAACATTACAACATTTGATAAGAAGCAGAATCGTATTTGAAAATAGGAGAAAAAGACAAAGGTATAAGTCTGTGTACGCATCTCATGAAGCACAGCGAATGGCGTAATCGAATAAAAAAATGACAGTACAATACAAAACTATTGTCTTAAAGTCATTGACTGTAAATATAAACATATTTTAAGTTTACTGCAAAATATTCAGATGCATACAAATATACACTGATGAGCAATAACATTATGACCACCTGCCAAATATGCTATCGGTCCTCCACGTGCCGCCAAAACAGCGCCGACCTACTGAGGCATGGCCTCTACAAGACCCCTGAAGTTGTCCTGTGGTATCTGTTACCAAGACATTAGCAGCAGATCCTTCAAGTCTTGTAAGTTGTGAGGTGGAGCTGCTGTGGATTGGACTTGTTGGTCCAGTACATCCCACAGATGCTCAATCGGATTGAGATCTGGGGAATTTGGAGGCCAGGGCAACACCTTGAACTCTTCATCTTGTTCCTCAAATTATTATTATTCTGCTGAAAGAGGCCACTGCCTTCAGAGAATACCATTGCCATGAAGGGGTATACCTGGTCTGCAACAATGTTTGGGTAGGTGGTAAGTGTCAAATTGACGTCTACTTGAATGGCCTGACCCAGGGTTTCCCAGCAGAACATTGCCCAGAGCATCACACTCCCTTCATCAGCTGGTCGTCTTCCCACAGTGCATCCTGGTGCCATCACTTCCCCAGGTAGCAGCGCACGCATACACAACCTTCCACGTGATGTAAAAGAAAATGGGACTTATCAGGCAAGATTTTTTCCACTGCTCCAAGGTCCATTTCTGTCGCTTGTGTGCCCGTTGTAGGTGCTTTAGATGGTGGACAGGGGTCATCATAGGCACTCAGACCAGTCTGCGGCTACACAGCAACATACACAGCAGGAAGTGATGCACAGGGTGTTGAGACACATTCCTCCTGTAACCATCATTAACATTTTCTGTGACTTGTGCCACAGTAGACCAGATGGGATATCCTTCGTTGCCTTCATGCATCGATGAGTCTTGGGCGCCCAACACCCTGTAGCTGGTTTGTGGTATTTCCCTCCTCAGACCACTGTCGGTAGGTACTCAGCACTGCTGACCGGGAGCACCCCATAATCCTTGCTATTTCAGAGATGTTCTGACCCAGTCGTCTGGCGCTAACAATTTGGCCTTCTAATCTATCTAATCTAATTGTTCGCCTTCTAATCTACTCAGACCTTGTTAGGAGATGATCAATGTTATTCACTTCACCTGTGAGTGGTCATAATGTTTCGGTCCATCGGTGTATATGAATTTTGAGAGTGTTGGGAGGCTGACTCGATTACGTCATCAGCGATTCACTCACTGAGGTGGTTGTTACGGAGTTGTTTTGGTGTAGTTCTTGTTTCCATGGAAACAGCAATTTCTCTGATTGCCGAATCTCTCTTATGTACTATGGGTAGTGTAGTTCTTTAACACAGCACCTTTCTTCAGGTCTGTCTGAAAAGGTTTTTACGTTATTGTTATATCAAGTATTTTGTCTATGAAGAAAATGAATGGGAAAATGAAAATGAATATTCCCTGACCGTTGTGTTAAATCCCTGCTAGCACTTTCTCTGTCAGGTCGATACGGGACCCTGATGATCAAATCAAATTCAAGTCAAGAGAACTGTTTGTCAGCGTCTTCTGAACTAACTTTCAGGTATGTGTGCTATCATAACCAGTGCTTCTTCTTGGAACATGCTGGTATTTTTGTGACTGTTTACGAAGTATTTGTGTAAAGAATGAAATAAGCAAATTAAACTCTTCACTCAGACTTCAGAATAAAGCCCAAAGTATACTTCGGTCAGGCGTGAACTCTCAGCATCTGCGAACTGGACACATGACACAAATCTTGTCATCAGCAGAGTGCTCTAGCACTGAACGCAAACAGCCCTATTCTTCTAACCACGCATCTTTGAACGCACAGAATGTGCATGCACCTGAACTTATTTGCACGAATTAGTGAGTCCACAATGCATAACACTCACATTTGAGCCATTGCTGTCACAAAGAAGCGCTAAAAGATGTAATCACCAGTAAACATCAGGACATGAAGTTAAAAACAACAACAGTGGATGTGCAAGTCAAGAGCGCATGTGTGAGAAGGTCTGGAGATACCTGCATTTGCATATTCTTGAGTCTGAACGAAGAGACATCATTATGGGTCTAAACTCATGCAGATAAACAGTCCAGTGTCTCATAGCAGTCGTAGCGCGCATGGAGTATACTTTGACAGGCTTGCGTTCAACTGTAAGAAGACGCTGAGCGTTCGCGTCAAAATCGAAGTACACTTTGGGCTTCAGGCCTGAAACAACATGAACAACATGACTTGCTGGTCTTGAACCTTTTCACTTTACATAAGGTGGCTAGTTCTAGTGTTTCTGAGGCTTGCGTTATCTCCAACACAGCTCCACGATTTTCCATCTTTCTGTTGTGATCTGTCACCTGGGAAGCTGGTCATTACCTCCAGTAATCAATTAATGGGTTAATAACATTAACAAATAGTCAAACATAGAAGATCTGTAGTCTTGAGAGAAACGAAATCAACAACAACAATAACTACAAAAGAACAGAAAGAAGATTTTGTTTTAAATAAATGTTGGAACGAGGGATCTTCTCTTCCGCTTGCTTCACAAATAGACACCTATCACATACTTCCAGTGTTTGCCAAACTCACATCCATAGAGTGATGATCGGGTGATATGACGCATGATGACAGGGCCCGTTTTCCAGCAAATGTACACCCATCCACACACAATCTAGATGGGTGTGTGTTTGCAAGGGTGTGTACTTAAAGGAACTGGCATTAACTCTATTGTACCTTGACGCAAGTTAGTGTGTGTTTGTTTGTGTGAATGCATATTGGTAAACAGGGAGCTGATCAGTTCTAGCTGCACTTGCAGGACTTGACAATCATGTTGGAGAGCTGCTCAATCTTGGGCGTTTTGCCGATGTAGTAGAGTATTGTGAGGGGCTCCAGATCCTGAGACACACAGCATGGAGATGCAGAAGCTTCTGGATTAATAGTGTTATAGAGGCCGAGGATCTGAAAGAGGAGAGAAAATTCAGTCATTAAACTAAAACCATTCAAGACCCTTACAATTTGTTGTTTAAGTTCTGCTGCATATTTTCCATTCATTATTTTGACATGCAAATGAGAAGTTTTCACCTCTTCAACGGTAGTGTTAAACCTGGAGCAATCCTTTGGTGACAATGAAGAGTTTGCAGCAAATTTGAAAGAACTCTAGATTTTTTTAAGGGGATTCATTTGTTGAACTAAATGCTGTAGGCTTTTTCTTTACTTAAAGAAATAGCTCACCCAAAAATGGGTGAAATAAAAGAGTAAACAATGACATCATTTTCATTTATGGGTGAGCTGTTTCTTCCAATGTCTTGCTGTTATATATCACATGTCTTTTATCAACCCTCATTTTTTTCATGTTTTCTACAGGACTTTTCCTAACCTCTATTCCACGAACTAGCAAAAACAACATTTTACAGAAACAATCTTTTTCTCACATTGCTGTGCTGGGTGTCAGCGCTCCACAGATATGGACAGGCTCCTGCGCAAAAGTTCGCGTTATAGCCTTTGGGTTCATGGATCCACCTCCAGCCCAGATCTTTCTTAAAGTCGATGTAGAGAGAGCGTAAACAGCAGTTGTCCTGCACATTCCTGTTGGATGAAGGGAGAAAACGTGGTTTCAACAAATTTTCAACTCAATGGCTTGAAAGCCAGATTGAAAAAAAAAAGAAATCTAGGGATGTTCAACGATTCAAATTTGTAATTGAATTAATGACATGGTATGCTGATTAATTAATCGAGTTAATCGCAATTAATCGCATACATAAATATTTGCAAAGAAAGCCCCTCGTATAACAATAATTCAATATATAATGATTAAATAATTATAAGTAGTTATATTTAAATAATTATGAATACAATTTACATATAAAATAACAATACAAATAATTAAAATGAATTACATTATTTTGGCAAACAAGTGAAGCATTAAAAAATATAATACAAAAAGTGTCTTTAGAATGCAATATATTGTTTATTTCCATATTACTGAACATAAGCCAATCATTGGCCTAAAGTTCACAGCAATCTATTGTGCAATATAATTGAATTCATCAGTAAGTCCAATATTTATTATTAGGGCTTGTCTAAGGACACGTCAATGTACACCTGCGTCAGACTGATGCTTTTGGACTGTCATGGTTGCATTGTGTCATAAACATACCGTTTTTAGGTTGCTGTGTCAAGTTAAAGGGAGTTTGAAACTCACATGTCTTGAGATCCCTGTTTTTGGATTTGTGCTCTGTCAAGCTGTGTTTGTACGCAAGAATGTGTTCTCATCTTATTTTGTCTGCACACTGTAAGTGTGGTTTGTTATCTGTATGAGCTGCACATTGCCTATACAGCAAGATTTGCTTACTGCCCCTGGAGGAAACAGGTGGTACTCCATGCTTGAATTGCTCTAATGGAAGGAATATTCCTTATTACAGTCTATCTATGAATAAGTTCACATTAATAGATCAGATCACTAATGTTGAATGCAACAGTAGGCAACATTTTTATTTGTCCTATTAGTTTCTCATAAGGACACAAGCACACAAGTTAATTTGTAGCAAATGTACAATGTTGTTCCTGCATACAGGGGTGGACTGGCCATAGGGAGAACTGGGACTTAACCTGGTGGGCTGGCCGTGAAAAGTGGCTAAGATGGTAGCCCCTCTACCACTAATTTGATTCTTGGCCCACATGACTCCAGATGCCGAAGTGTCCTTGGGCAAGACACTGAACCCCAAGTTGCTACCAATGGCAGGCTAGCGCCTTGCATGGCAGCTCTGCCACCATTGGTGTATGAATGTGTGTGTGAATGGGTGAATGAATCACAGTGTAAAGCGCTTTGAAAACCGTTAAGTGCAGACCATTTACCATCCAAATTTGTGCTTTTTTTTTTTAAAGAAATGCAGGGACGAGTCGAAATTGTTTTTTGTGGTAATCAACGTTATGCAAAAAATGCAGTCGATTGAGCTTAACTCAGAATGTTCCTTTAATTTAAGAGAAAAATGTAAATTGCAGAAATCACTGTGAAGAACTACACTACCCATAATCCTGAAGAGAGATCCACCAATCAGAGATGTTGCTGTTATGATGGAAACAAAAACCTTGGCAAAAAATCTTAGCCATGACTGCTTATTTCCATAAAGAATTGCAGTTGCTTAACTCTTTATTGAAGAATTGTTTTAAATGCCTTTGGGGAAAATTAATAGAAAATAATCCTCCATAATCATGTCAGCTGACAAAATGGGTGTCACTGTTACGATCTAAATCTCAGGAAGTATGAAATTTGCTAGAATGCGAGTAAGAATGTGATTATGACGGGAATGGCCTGAAGTGGAGAGAATACAGCTTCTTTTTATTAGAAGAAACTTGTGTCACATTAAGTTTTAATTCAACAGTGATAGAGTTCCAGTTCATTGATTAAGTTCAGTCTGCTTTGATATGCGGCCCACCAATTACATAATCCTTTATTAAACTCTGTCTGATTGTAAGGAATGACTGTTGTATATCTATAGAGAGCGCAGAAACGCTGGGTTGTATTAAAGGGGTCGTGACATGAGAAATTGTATTTTCCTTGATATTTTGACATGTACATTGTACTATACAAACCTACTGTATGTTTCAGAACTCAAAACGTCCTCCTCACAGCAAAAAAGAGCATTTGTTGAAACCAAGCTGCCAAAATGACTCGTTCTCTACTTCCTTCAAATGTGATGTCACACAGTGGTTGACATTTGCATCTGACCGCCTCCACAACAACAATAAGGGAACTGCTTTCCCTTATCACTTCCGTAGCCCACCAAGCAGCAATGAGCAGTGAGATGGCAAGGAGAGAGTGCAGATCATTAAAAAGAAAAGAGCCAATCATAACAGTGGGCGTTTACGGTCAAGTCTTAAAGGAAAAGCAGCATCAAAACCAAGCGTTTCCAACAGAGGGTCAGAATGAGGGTGAAAAATTATCATGTTTTACAAATATACGTCTAATATTATAAGTGAACCTTAAGGAACATATTTAAATAATAAAGAAAGGCATGTCATGACCCCGTGATTTTTTACCACGTATCCGGCCCCCCTCAAGCCCAGGCCTGGGACAAAAGGCCCTGTTTCATCTGACTTTGTTTGTTTTATATGTAAGGATTTTAATTGTTATGAACCACGTAATGTCATTTTGTGGAAATGTCGCCACCGTTATGTAATTTTTATACGAGCTCAGGATGCAAATTCCAATTCAGGAAAACACAGAAAAGAGCCAATTCTTAATTTCGGAATGTTGCCCAACCCTCGTGGAAGAAGTCAGTTTAACTGTTAGTGTATGGCTTGTACCTGGAGCAGTAGGCTGCATCCAGTGCTCGTTTCTGTCTGTGGCTCTTGTGCTGGGACTCCAGACGGAACGATGGAAGCAGCATCAACAGCAGATGTGGAGACTGGCCACTGTGTCTGCGCTTCTTAAAAATCTTCAGATCCCCACCATGCACAAAGCTGTCATCTATACCTGTGAACCCCGAAATCAGCCAATAAGAGGATGCAAATGAGAGCACTCCTATGACACCTTCAAGTATTTCTTTATCCAAAGCATAAAGTCAGTTATCACAGAAAATCATATAAACTTGTTCCTCACTTTTGCTTAAATGCTTGAAATTAATGTTGTAGACTAACACAAATTGTACCTATGTATGAATTGATTAACGGCACGTATATAAAGCATTTATCACAGATGGGTCTACAAAATGCCCAGAAAGTGTAAAATTTTCTGAGCATTTTCAAGACAATTCGAGAATAATAGATCATATATTTATTTTGTTATATTTTAATGTTTTATTTTTCAAAATGATAGAGCTAATTTGTTACTTCTAAGCAGAAATTTTATGAGACACAACTGGCTGTCACGTATTTATTTGTATGAATATAGTACTTATTTGTCTTGTAATAAAGCAATTGATATGCTGTGATAATTTATAACAATATAAATATGATTTATGACAGCACAAATATATTTTGTGGCACTATTACATGTCTTGGGTCACTAACGACCCTATACACTTTTGATAATGAAGCAATTAGAAAACTGTATTTTTTCTTTATTGTTACACTATTCCTAAAAAAAGGAGGTGGAATGAGTTCCTTGGTCACTAAAGACACTAGGAAGGCATTTAAAGGTTAAACAGCATCCCAGGACGCACCTCTTGAAGTTGGTTGAGTGAATGGCTACTTCGAAGAAGCTCAAATAATAGACAGTTTTGATTTGTTAAACATTTTCTGGTCATGACATAATTCCCATACTTGCATTTGTATTATTTCACAAATGCAGTTTGACAGTTATGACTTTAATTATGACTTCACTATTATTCTTAAATGTGGAAAATAGTAATAATAAAGAATGAGTAGGCACGTCCAAACTATTGATTGGTAGTGTACTTTTCAAGAACTCCCTAGACTTTCTTTGGATTTCATTTGCAGGGATTCAAGTATTAATTAGATAACATTTATCCTGACAAAAGTAAATATATGAATCAATAAACTCTGAGGAACTTTATGAAGAAACATATTTCCCCCTTTTCTCATACACACACACTCAGAGAAACACCCAAACACACAAACTCACTCGCACCCCCACCCAAAGCCACCTGCAAAGCGTGTCTCCAGCTCTTCACTCTTGTTGGGGATGATGTAATTATTTGATGGCACAAATGTGCAGCAGGGACAGTGCAGACTGATCTTGAATCCATTGTTTCTGTCTGGTGGGAGAAAAACAGTGAGAAATAAGTGCACAACGTAAGGATAGATAATTTCCAGCAGATAAATGAGCTCATTTCTGGAGCTGGCTCGTGATATGACTTAGTTCGACTCAGATAGCCCACTCCCATAGTCCCTCAAGAGTCACACACATAGTCTCCGCTGTCTCTCCAGCATTCATCATATTCTCACTAGTAATGCTCAATATCTCCTGTGCTGATCTCTCTCTCCGGTTGGAGACCTGCTGGACTGGACCTGTAATGAGCTCATGAGCTATGCAGTGCTGTGGATGCTACTATGAAATTGTCCTAGAAGAAAACTGTAAGAGTATATAGCAAATAAATGAATTTGGATAGAAGATCTCAGCTAATTTGGTCTTGGAAGATTCATATTGAGATCTCTGACTTTTGATTGCAGATGTTGGCATCTTAGCAAATCTGAGGACAGTTTGAGACATTGTTGAGATCTCTTCTGAACTCTAGAGGAGACACGTGAGATTACTGGAATCTTTTTCTCTGGAAAATCATCTGAGAAGCAGGAGACTTAATTACAGCTTCATGCCCTGTGACCCAAATTTGGTTTTCGACTACTGAAATGGGTACAATGAAACAAATTTTGTTGTTGCATGCAGCCACATAGAGAAACCCATATCTCTAGGACTCTCTGGGAACCATTTTTTTTTTTGGACACCATTGGCATATCTCCTACAAGGGGATTTGAAGTCAACTGATTTTAGTAATATACCTACCTATCTCTGTGTAAAAAAATATGTTGACACCTTTCTAAGGTTACTTATTTGATTTATTTTACCAGTAGATTTGCTCCAAAATCATAGGTGAAAATGGTCATTAAAAAATTATAGATTACTATTGCCATTACGTGCCATTAAACATTCACAGTGCTGTGGAAAAAGTAATGGATTTAACTGATCGATCCTCCTTTAGCAGTAATAACCTCAACCGAGTGTTTCTGGTAGCTTTGGATTAGACCTGCTCAACATTCAGAAGGAATTTTGGAACATTCTTCCTTACAAAACTGCTTCAGCTCAGCCTTATTCTTAGGATGTCTGTTGTGAATGGCTCTATCGACATCATTCCACAGCATCTCTATTGGGTTAAGATCTGGGCTCTGACTGGGTCACTCCAAAAGCTGGATTTTCTCATTTTTAAGCCATTCTGTAATGGATTTACTTTGATCCTGCTGCATCACCCAACTTCTACTGATTGTCAGCTGGTACACAGCCACCCTGACGTTATCCTGAAGGATATCTTCTTTTTTTTTTTTATTTTCTCACCAATTTGGAATGCCCAATTCTCAATGCGCTCTATGTCCTGATGGCATAGTGACTCACCTCAATACGGGTGGCGGAGGACGAATCTCAGTTGCCTCCGTATCTGAGACCTTCAATCCATGCATTTTATCACTTGGCTTGTTGAGCGCATTACCGCAGAGACATATCGCGTGTGGAGGCTTCACGCCATCCACGAACAGTTCACCACCGAGAGCGAACCACATAGCAACCACGAGGAGGATGCCCCATGTGACTCTACCCTAGCATCCGGGCCAGTTTGGTTGCTTAGGAGTGGACTGGAGTCACTCCAGTCGAATTTGTGAATTCCAGGGGTGGTAATCAGTGTCTTTACTCACTGAGCTACTCAGGACCCCATCCTGAAGGATATCTTGAAAAACTTGGGAATTCATTTTTCTTGAAACCTTAATGTTTTTTCCATGATGGCAAGTGGACCAGGCCCAGAAGAAGCAAAGCAGCCTCAAATCATGATGCTCCCTCCACCATGCTTCACCGTAGGGATGATGTTTTCATGTTGGCATGTGGTGCCCTTTTTATTCCATATGTAGTTATGCGTGTTCATCCCAAACAATTCAACCAAAGTTTCATTAGCTGTCACTCTAGGGTT
Source organism: Xyrauchen texanus (assembly GCF_025860055.1). Classification (NCBI taxonomy): domain Eukaryota; kingdom Metazoa; phylum Chordata; class Actinopteri; order Cypriniformes; family Catostomidae; genus Xyrauchen; species Xyrauchen texanus. The sequence continues at coordinate 39,308,305 of NC_068290.1, forward strand.
CTTTTTTTACCACATTGAGCATTCTGTGGTGTGCCCTTTGAGTCATCTTGGCTGGACAGCCACTTTTAGGTATTCACAGTACTAAATCATCTCCATTTATAGACTGTGTAACTGTGGACAGATGAATGTCTAAGCTCTTCGAAATAACTTTGTAACCCTTTCCAGCTTAATGCAAATCAACAATTTCTGATCGTAAGTCTTATGAGATCTCTTTTTTTAACAGGCATGGTCCACGTCAGCAGATGCTTCTTGTGAATAGCAAACTAAAAATGTTTAATGCTTTTTATAAGTCAAAGTAGCTCTAACCCACACTTCCAATCTCGTTTCATTAATTGGATGTCAGATGTGCCAACTCCTGACACTAATTAGCTCTTGTTGACATCATTAGCCTTGGGGTTCACATACTTTTTCCAACCTACACTGTGAAAGTTTGAATGATGTACAAAAAGAATACAATAATTTTTGTGTCATTAGTTAAAGCAGATTGAATTAGTTCATAATTGTAATTAAATTACAAGGGTTTGCAAAAGTTTTCTTGCCACTGTATGGGCTATCCACTTTTCAAATGGCTGAAAATTCCTTTGCTTGTGATGAGTGATGGTGGTATTGTCCAATCAGTCCATTTTATTTACTTCTTTCCAATTGAGCCCTAAAGCCACTGGATTACGATAATTGTTTGCAACAATATTTTTAAGAATGTAATATATTAGTATTTAGCCCTACCAGCTGGAACAAGGTCTTCTAGGTCAAAGTTCTACTAGCTGGTAGCCTACCAGATAAACCATCTACAGGGTGATTGACTGAATCAATGAATGAATTTCCATGACTTTTCCCATAAACTTTCCATTCATTTGTTACTACTGGTTGAGAATAGAAATAAAGAATATAAATTAAATCTTACAACATTTTCCTTGAATTAAGTTTATTTATCTTTGGTTTTGCTTGTTTTAGACATAGAACTATATTTAGTTAGTTTTGTTCGACTTCTCTGAAAACAAGTACAACAAATGTATCTTGCTTCTAAAGTAAATATTGTTTTGTAAATCCTTTTTTGAAGATGTTTAGATATTTTTACTGTAAAACAACTAAAATACTGTGTAAGATAATGACTTTCTGCGGTGTGTATTTTCAGGTCATCACTTTGCATAAGTTTCCAGGCCTGGAAATCTCAATTTGACAATTTCCTGATAATTTGAGGATGTCCATAAGTGTGGGAACTTGATCTTGATAATAATACATTAAATGACCAGCTTGGATGAGCTCTAAAGCAGCAACCACCTGGTTTTAGCAGGAGTTTCCAGCAAAGCTTACACAGAAAAACATGCAAAACACACAAAAACGTTTTCACAAAGTCTGTCTTTCATTCCCACTGCTTTACCTCTGTGTAGCAGCCACTCACTGACGGCCTCCGTCACATCGAAGGACAGCCACTCCCCCTCAGTACTGGTGCGCACCACCTTGCTGTCAATGTAGCGCTGTGTGGGTGACGTGAGGTCTTTATGAACTAAAATCTAAAGAAACAGGAAACACATCAGCACTGGTCACCCACAGACCACAAACACTTTCCTTAATAGAGTGCAATGTTTTTGTTTAGGAGTAATGTTCATTTATTTAAAACTCTCATTCGTTTTCTCCATAGAGAAATAGATTTTTAGCAATAACATATACATCTTTCAACACAGACCTAACACTGAGCGATGAGATTGTTAAGAGATGATATATGCTTCAGTAGTAGCCACAACTCAACGTGATTTCAACGTAATTTTCATTCATCGTGAAAAATTTTATAAAATCCTGATGAGAGATGCACCAATCAGAGAAGTCGCTGTTAATATGGAAACTGAATATGCAACAAAAGTGTTCAGCAGTGGCAGTCCACTCACATGAAGCATTGCAGATTATGTACTGGATTTGGTCTATATATGTATATATTCAAATATTTTGTATATGAAAAATATTAAACGTGGTTTTTGTCCTTATAATTCTTATAATATTATGTCAATAGTTTTATTTTGCCCATGACACATGGACTATTTTTTGTTAGGCTTTTTGAGGTCAGCTTCCCAACCCAACCCCACCGGGACCTGAAGAAATGTCAGATTTTGGGCCAGGTTCAGGTCAGGTTTTTCTAAGTACAAGTTTGGTTCATGTTCATAAGTATTGAAAATTGTTATAGTTATTAATAGTTCAACAACAAGTGGTGAGCCATGTGTGGGAGAGATACGGGCAAGCTGCCGTATAGATTTATATCTGTATGTAGAGTCTAATAACGCATCGCCAATGTACACTTCAGTTTCTCTTGCCTATAAAGCTTGATATAAACTGAATCCGCCCATTTGATGCATGTTTTTTATGGTATGTATACATAAAGTTGTTTCAAAGATTTATACCTGTAAAAATGATGACTAACCAATAATTTTCCTTTTTTGATTTTCTCCCCTTTTCTCCCCAGTTTGGCATGCAGAATTCGCAATGTGCTCTAAGTCCTCGTGGTGGCGTAGTGACTCGCCTTAATCCGGGTGGTGCAGGATGAATCTCAGTTGAGACCATCTCAGACGAATCTCCGCGTCTGAGACCATCAATCTGCGCATCTCATCACGTGGCTTGTTGAGCATGTTAGCGCGTGTGGAGGCTCACACTATTCGTCCCGCGCTCCACCGAGAGCGAACCACATTATAGCAACCACACAGAGGTTAAACCAACTCTACCCACCCTAGCAACTGGGCCAATTGGTTGCTTAGGAAGCATGGCTGAGTCACTCTCCGCACACCAGTCTCTGTAGCACAACAATGGAAATATAACCCAGATTGGTACAGAACGGCATACATCATCTACAGTAACCATTTGGGGCAATGGTAGAAAAGAGGCTATCAAATTGAAGATTTATTAGGTATCCATATGGAGAAAGTGATAGAGAAAATACCTCTGGAACCAATAGCCGATTACTGTTGCACTTTACTGTATATGCCTGCCCCCATTCACCCTGCTTAAAATGGTACCCTCTCTCGTGCCTCAAATAGCAGTTCAAATGATGAGCTCCTCTGCTCTACTACCCCCATCCCTTTCTCCCATTGGAGGCTTCCTGATTGATTAGCCAGGGCTGAGAAATGCTTGGAGAGGCTGTGGTGGCGGAAACAGATGCTGGACAGGGTGCACTGTTATTCCTCTGTCCTTCAGGGCTGTGTGTTTACATTGGACTGTACACCTCTTAATGTATAAAACACTGCTTCAGCTGCAACACTCCAATGGCTCTGCTTCTCTCCACCAGGCCATGGGACGGAGAGGTATAGACAGAGGCCAAGATGAAGATACTAATTGTAAGATTCTTCGAATGGAGCTACAGGGGTCGCTTAACCAGTGAAGGGGCTTTTGGGGTATTTGGTACAAATAAACACAACACAACAAAAAACAGAACTGTTGATATGGAGATAAATCTTACTGCTGAACTGCAATAACACTTGATTGGTTTAACAGCAGAGCTGAATTATAGATATAAACTAAAACAGTGTTAACAAATGTGATAACTTCACCGGGCTGAATTATGGACTGGGAAAGTGGGGCCTTGGACTGCCAGGTGTCTCTAAAGCCTCTTTTGGGGTTCAGCTTCCTTTGCCAAAGTAATGATGGCCCTTAGTATATTCGACTGTTTTCAGCTTTAACTGGTTTTACAATGAGATTTTACTGTTCCAGGCAAAATAGTACTGTGACTAAGCAATAAGGCTCTGTTCCATCTGTTCCGGTTACATATGTTCATTTCCTGTTTGCATTTGAACAATAATTGCTGGTCTGTGTGATAAGAGTGTTCAAAATGATATAGAGAAGCAGATTGAAGTACTATGATTTATTAATGACAACCAAACATTACAAGGTAACATTTCCATTTTTGTTGCTGTTGGTTTTTACGTATGTAAATTATATTAATATCAGATAAAGAACCCAGAAATTCAAAATCATGTCTGGGATGTATTTTGCCATATTCATATTCAGCGGTGAACACTTACCCAATCATTCCACTCAAATTGGGAGTCTATAATCCAAAAATGTAAAACATTTAAAACAGTGGTTCCCAAATGATCAAAGTCTGTGGTGAAAAGATTCTAGTAAAGTTAGTCTTCAAAACATACATGGAGATTATATGAATAGTAAGGTCACATGAGCAATGCAAACATCAGGCAATCATTGTTTATTCTGCACAATCTTTATTAACAAATGTATGTTTTTGTGGTTGTAAAGGGATCAATGGAAAGGAGGAGGCGAGAACCGGCTTTACAATATAAATAATAGTTTTAATGATCAACTTAAACGACAACATAAACACACACGACGGACATGTCTGTAAACGATCTCTCTCTCCCGCATGAACCTCTGCAGTCGACCTTTAACTCTCACGGAGGCATAATTAGCCTAATACGGGACCGGATGCGTAGGATCACTACCCGGCCCCGCCCTCCGCCCTGCCACAGTGATGTATGGCACTGTCATGCTTTTATATTATAGAAGCGTGCACGTTCTTACACTGATTATGCTTAATAAGTCAACAACATCATGTAAACGCATTAAACTGTGTTCCTTTATTTGTGAAAGGTCATAAACGGTGTAAGAATAAACTGATCGACACAGGTAGATTTTTGCCCATTGCCACGATTTCGTGATGCATGTAAACATCTTTAAGGCAGGGGCCTGTGTAGCTCAGCGATTATTGACGGCCGGTTGCTAGGGAGGGTAGAGTCACAAGGGGAAACATCCTAGTGGTCACGATTAGTGGCTCAATGGGGCACGTGGCAAGGATTGCGGAGAGTAGCTTGAGCCTCCACATGCTGCGAGTCTCCGGTGTGTCATGCACAACAGGCCACATGATAAGATGTGCAGATTGACGGTCTCAGAAGCGGAGGCAACTAAGATATGTCCTCCGCCACCTGGATTTGAGGTGAGAAACCGCACCACCACGAGGACCTACTAAAGTAGTGGGAATTGGGCGTTCCAAATTGGGGAGAAAAGGGGATAAAAAGTCATAATAAAAAAACACCTTTAACGCCATTCTTACTGGCTTATCCAATGTGTGCAAGTGTTGTGCATTTGACTCTTCATGGTATGACGTCAAAAGCAGAGAATAGCACCATTTTTTCAAATCTCATGTAAACATGGGTTCCTTAGTTTGTCTGATTTTTTAAATAAGCAGAGTTTTGGAAGTTATCGCCGTATTGGAGTGCATGTAAATGGGCTAATTGTTTGTGTTGTACTTTTTAGACTTTAAGGCAGTTTATATAGAAACTGACTTTAAAAAATAAACCTAACCTAAGAAATAGTCACTGGCAACTATAGCACTGGATTCAATTACATTATAATACAAATTACATTATGTAACCAAAGCTACAAATGGTCAAACTAAAAAATGATCTCTCTTTGTGTTCTCAGTTACATTGCAGTTAGCAAGCTAACTCATTAGCCTGCTAAACTATGCAAGATACTACTTGTATTATTACAAACAATCATAGAATTTTAGGCTCTCATCTAAGCCCTGTTCTCCCTTATATACATATTACATTATTTAACCAAAGCTACAAATGGTCAAATAAAAAATGTCTCTCATTATGTTCTCAGTTACATTGCAGTTAGCCAGCTAACTTATTAGCATGCTAAGCTACGCAAGATACTACTTGTAATTATAGCAAACTTTCAGGCTCTCAGTATAATATATCTTATTGAACAACATCAGTGGCAATTCTGGCTTACTTGGTGCCCTAGGCGAGATTGTTCATAATGTAAGAAAACATTCATAATCATTTAGAGCCTTTAAGGCTGAGTAGCCTGCCGGAGCGCCTTTCTCCTATCGCAATCTTGCAAGCTCTGTGCGGGGTGCTGCCCCATAGAGCGTTGCCACCCTAAGTGTCTGCCTATATCGCCTATGCCAGGATCCGCTACTGAACAACATTGAATAATAGTGTATTATACACTATTTCCTAACATCACAAAAACCTATGAATCATTTAATGTTGTTCAGTTGTCAAAGGGTATACGTTGATTATTTTAGTCATCATTACAGATTTACATATACTAAAGTATATAGTATGTTATAATATTCAGACTAATATCCATATAATAATTAAATTTATTATATTATACTATATTTAGGGGCTCAAGCACCAAACGTGCTGGAACCCTATTGTATTTGTAGTTCTTTTCTTGTTCTGCCCTAAAAGTGTCTGGGCATCAAATTCTTGAAGACACCAAATATAGCAGGATTTGAGTTTTCTGAAAAAACAACTTTTTCAAAGTCCTCCTAGACAGTTGGTCGGATTTGCACAAAATGTTGCATGTATCATTTAGAGACTCTCATGACAAAAAGTAATGAAATATATGTTGAATAAACATATTGTAAAGAAGATATAGCTTGATAAGAGAATTTGGGCCACAACCTAATGTATACATTAACTGGCTGATATCTTTTAAATTATTTGACAAATCAAAATTCCTTTGAAATTTTTGTCATGAGGGTTTCTAGATGATACATGCAAAATTGTGAACAAATTGGACCAACAGTCAAGGGGAAGTCTGAAAAAGTCAAATTGGCAGACATAAATGAAACCAGATATACATGTTGTGTTTTGCTAATCCTTGTAGGTCTGTAAATACCATGTCTACAAAGTAACTAGAGTACAAAGTAATTAAATTACTTTTCCCCTGACAGATCTGTTCTTTTAAATTTGGCAATAATGATTTTTTTCTCCACTTTTCCAAACTGCTTTTTCCCCGATATTTGAAGAACTCTTTAATTATGACTGTTTTTATTTGATAAGCTACAAAGTGAATAATAAAAAACTCACTCTTGCTTGCAAACTTCTTTTAAAGTCTCTGTAACACATTCACCATCTCAGTGTTAGTGTGCTCGTGTTTACTGCACCTGTCAGGACAGACCCTGACACATGAACAGAGAGGAGGGGAGTAAGGTTAAATGGAGAGGCAGGTGGGAGCACAGACCCCGACAGCACTGGGATTTTACTCTGCCCTCGAGACCCTCCGAACTCTAAATCACCAAACAGCATTCCACCTTCACTTCTCTCCACACGCACATAAAACCCTCCTGATCGATGTCCCAGAGCCGTATGGCACCACTAAGATAGATATACTGTACGCACATACGAGCAAAGACGAGGAGAAGAGAGATTAAAAAGTGCAATTTCTCACGCTTTCACACTAGATGTTTTGGTGTGGACACTGAGGTCAGAGTTTGGATGGTTTGGTAGGTGTGAAAGCAGTTTTTTTTAACTCATGTGAACTCTAGTATGATTCTCAATTAATGTGAAATCAATCTGGCCAAACTTGTGGAAGTGAAGCACTGTTGATGACGTTTAATTTGCCTCTTTGCATGCTCCGGGTCACAAGCAAGATTCGGCTGTAGGCACAAATTTTAGGAAAAATAAGTTAATATTGAGTTACTTCAATTTTAGGGGGTATTTACACTTGGTCAATTCATGCATTTTTACTGATCGGATTGCAATCCCATTACACTCAAAAAAACGATCTTTGATGCTTGTTCAGTTTACATAAAGTGAAATAAGCAACACAATTCTAGAATATTCAGTCCCAACTTGATTTCACTGCATTCTATCCATTTCAATTGTTGGACTACATAAATACATTTTGTGGCGTGATGAAGCTGGACAGGGGATTTCCTTTCCCAGCATGCTCTGCATGGGAATCAATAGGGAGAGAAAATTTTAATTTTTGTGTAATTTTATGTGTTTATATGCAAGATGAATATAAAAGGGGACACTTGTTCATGTTTAAAGTTTTGTTATGCTGAGATTTAGAAGAGTTGCTGTTATGTTGGAGTTTTGGGGATTATCATTATTGTGAAGAGTGGAGCTTGAGCTAATGATGAGGACAGGTTGATATTGCACATGAAATTGATCGCTCGCTTCGTTGAGCAAATCTTGTGCAAACCATAGCATAATTACTCAACTACACTGTATAGTGCTTTCAACCAGCATGTGTTTAGCATGCTAACATTCACTTTCACTAGTTAGTACATAAAGAGATAAAAGAGATTTATTTGAGTTACATTGACAAGTCTAATTTTGTTGGGTTTAGCCAATTGAACTACGTTGGTAAGTTTTTGTGTTGAGATTACATAGTAATTTTAAGTTAAGAAAACTCATTTCAAACATTTGGAACCACTGTCCATGATTGAATCAATTCAGCCAAAAAACTATTTTTTAGAGTGTAGGTCTGCATATCACATGTACACTTGGCCACCTAAATGTGTCTTTGCAACCCTGTAAGGACTCATTGGAGAAAGAATTGCCTGTGACTAGACATTTTAGTGTTTACTCATCAGACAAGACATGTAAGTGTAATGCAGCTATTACAAATTGAAAGAAATATACAGTATAGGGTTGCTCCGATAGCCACATTTTGACTTCGGTACGATGCCAGCCCTGGTACCTCAGTATCGATACTAAATCAATACTATAATCAACAAATAAAAAGCCTCAGATTTTTTATGAAATAACACAAATTTAAAATCTATAAAAAATATAGAAATATAAAAAAATTACTAATTTATAAGAACTGCATAAAGTCTTACAGATACAAATGATGTGTTTTCTGTTTTAATTTTTAAATGATTCATGTTAACTGTTTAATTAAATGTCATGTTTAATCAAATTGATATATACAGCTTTGATAAAAAAAAAAAATTGAGTTAAGGTATATCAAGCTTCCCATTAGTGCTGGGATAATCCCATCGTGACTCTCGAGCTGAAATATCCGAGCTGCACCGGAGAAGTTCATTTAAGTGTTAACAACCATTTATACTGTAAACACACTGCATGAAAATGAAGCACCAATAGTGCGTGTTGCATTTGTGTGAGTGTATGCGTACACCCGTTTGTGTGTGTGAAGCAGATGAACAAAATGGCACCTCTTGTCATTCTGTAGCGTGCAGCACATGTGACTGTACATTATCTAATTAAATAACATAATTCTGCTGTTAAATGATCACATTTGAACATATCCAGAGGTTTTTATTTTATTTTCAATATGTCATTGATTTAATCTCAAAACTGCCACATCTCATATTGTTTTCCTAATGAAAGCATACTGTCATATGGTACTGAAATTAGCAACAAGATGATATTGCGCCTTTTACATTTTTTTGGTATTGCGATACTTCGTTAGTAAACCACGCAACCCTAATACAGTATGAGTGCTCCTTTAAATATTTACACATTTATTACATATTTTGTTACATATTTGTTGTTTACATGCATAATTTATAGTATTTACAAGTATTTACATTGACTTTACATTGCTATGTAGAACAAGCGATAAAATGGTACTGTCTCTTTAAGAAAAGCCACATTTCAGCGAGTGTCTCACAGAAGTGTTTCGGCTGAGCGGATTCTTTACCGTATCAGGCTTTATGTGCGATTAAAATATATTTTTCTTTTGACTTTTTTAGGAACAACTGAATAAATGAATGAATGAATGAACGTTACATTTGTATAGTGCTTTTCTGACACTACACTCAAAAGCGCTTTACACAGTTAACAAGGGGTTCTCCTCAACCACCAGCAGTGTGCAGCATACACCTGAATGATGCAACGGCAGCCATAGTGTGCCAGTACACTCACCACACACCAGCTATTGGTGGAGAGGAGATAGTAGAGTGACAGAGCTCACTAGTGATGGGACTATTAGGAGGCCATGATTGAGATGGGCCAATGGGGGGAATATAACCAGGACACCTTTTCAAGAAGTGCCATGTAATTTTTAATGACCATAACTGACTAAAAAGAATTTAACAATATATATAAAAATAGTAAAATAATACATTTTGATCTGCCCACAGTAGAACAATAAAATAGTTCCAAAGAAAGCAAAAAAAGGATCAACCACTGCAGAGGAAAGAAAGTCATATAGATCTGAGCAACATGTGGGTTTATAAATAATGACAGAATTTTCATTTGTGAGAGGACTGACCTGGTAAAGCTCAATGCGCTGTTCAGACACACGAGCCTTTGGGTTCTGCAGTCTGAAAATCCTGAGCTCGGCCTTCACCAGGTTCGAGGCATTCTTCTCCATGGAGCTCACGTCAAACATCAGTCTCCTGAAGTACGGGTTGTAATGGTTTGGAGAGATGACATCTAGAAAACACAGTGGACACCATTACCACCAAGACTGATGTGTGGTGCTCTATGATGGTCCAGCCTGGACAAGCATGGAAATTCATACTGGTCTAAGCTAGTTCTTCCAACAGGGCAAACAACTGAATCACAGGAAAAGACCTGGCCTTGATATAGTGTTAACACTTGTAGTGCTCTTGTAATACAGTCATTAGTTTGGGGTCAAGTAAAACATTCAATACTTGTTGCAGATCCACATTCATAAAAGTGTCTGAAAAAAATGCTTGGCAGTTGTTGAATAAGGGCAAGCCTTTATGTTCTGTTGCAAATCATTTTATGTTTTGTATGTTTAGGGGCACAGAGAGCCTAATGCTGAATGCACAAAAATAATAATAGTACTTTTATTATAATAACAATGTTTTGTCTTGAACAGAATACTTCAGGTTTATTAAAAGTTAAGCTCAATCAACAGCATTTGTGGAATAATGTTTACTAAAAAAAAAAAAAAAAAATGTCTTGTCCCTTTAAAAATCAAGGTTACAGTGAGGCACTTACAATGGAAGTGGATGGGGCCAATTTTTGGAGGATTTAAATGGCAGAAATGTAATGATTATAATTTTATATAAGCATTTACATTAATGCTTCTGTTAAAATGGTCGTATTATTTGAGCTGTAAAATTGTATATAACCGTTTTTATGGTCGTTTTAGGGTATTAGGGATTACTGCATTACATCATTGTGACAACAAAGTTGTGAAACTGGATATAACTTTACACAGAAAAGGTTAGTAAGTGACTTTATCACACTAAAATCATGTTAACATGCATATTGTTTATGTCTTGTGGCAAAACTTATCCAACAGAGAGTATTTTAACAGATTTTGTTTACCGATTGGCCCCATTCACTTCCATTGTATGTGCCACAGCAACCCCGATTTTTGCTTCTTTTTTTTAAAAGAGGAACGAGCCAAATAATTTTTTGTGGTATTCAACTTTATGCCACAAATTCTGTCGATTGAGCTGAACTTGCATTGAACCCGGAATATTCCTTTAAATGCCTTTTTGCTGCTCAAGTTCAATAGGTTTTAAAGATAGTGCTATTACACTCTGAAATACTGAGTGTAACAGCACTGCTTTTAAAAGACGAGATCTGACAGTTCCATGGAGGGAGCGGTCCAAGACATGGAGAAGTGATGTAGTCTCTAAATTGAAAGAGTGATGAAACAACAGAGAGACACCCGTCACGCGAGGGTCAGCTGGGGTCCGATCGTGTTCCATATGGTTCCTGAGTGAGTCCAGTAGCCCAACACTTACAGAGTACTCAAAACCATGTGTGAATGTCATGTGCTTTGACAGGGCCTTGTACACAAACCGTGTGTGCTGAAAACCATGTGCGGAACAGCAAGATGAGAGCGTCACCCCACACAGTAGCTCGACAAATTAACAAAGACAACCAAAGCCAGATGCACAACTGCGTAAGCTAACGTCGGTGGGATATGGTAGCTGGTGGCGTGACACAGCATAAATTACAGCAAAGTGATACCGTTTGACTCATAGCGACATCCTCGGTTTACTCGAAAGCTGTCCACAGTTATGCAGGACTCTGATTAGACAGAACTATTACACACCACAATGCACGTACAACTCCAACCATGTGTAACAAGCGTGCGCTTAGCATGGGCTTCGTATGCTCTATGGTCACGGAGAGAAAACATGTGTGCAGTGGTGTGACAATGTTAGACGTGTATGACGAAGCTTGAAGGACTAAATTGATCGCCTGAGCGCTGCACAGAAGCCGGGGATTAGAGAAGCTTAACATTGTTTAATAAACATATGCAAGCAGGACGTTCCTGAAGAACACATCTAGCAGCTGCAGTGAGTGAAAGAAAGGCTTTGTAGAAGAAATGTTTGTGATAATGACCTGTTTGATTGTGCGTTATCCCTTACGGGTGTGTAGACTAGATGTGAACACAAGTCAAAAGAGCACATGCTTCTATGAATTTCCGGTCCATGTAAGGGTGTTTATTCAACTTCTGCCACTTGTAGCACTGTGAACTTCTAGAAACCAAAGTATGAAACACCACTAAATGTTCCTCATTGAAAAGGGTTCTTTGGTTCAAACATATAACAACCCTCCTTATCAAGCATCATTTTTCACAGCATAGGTTTATTGAGTTGGCTAGAAAATGTAAAGTTTATAGTTGGCTTTAGAGGTATATTCATGAACTTTACAGGACTTTAGCAAAATGTAGTTCAACATTACAGGTTTCGCTGTAGTGAAATGTCTAGCAGGGAGCAGCAAAAGCGTGTGAAATGGTGTCGTAATCAGACAAGGTTTTAAGGTGAATATTAGATGAATGTTTTAACGAGAAAATCGCACTTCCCTAAGGCTAACACTTTAGCCTAAACCTAACCGACAGTGTCCTAAAAGCAAATGAGAGGTAAACAAAACAGACATCCTTACCGTAAAACAATACCTAATCATAACTGATAGTGTTCTAAAAGCATATGCGACATGAAAAGCATTATTTTCTGAAGCAACTATGTCATTTCGTGTCATGATACTTTCGTCTCGGGTGTCAGCTTGCATGCTTGGCTGTGCTCTATTAGGTGAGCTACTTCGTGCATTCTAGGTTTCTGAGTACTTCATAGCGCCAGTGCATAGGCTGGTTTTCAAAACAGCTAAAGAATACAATTCTTTGTCTGACTTTGTAGGTTCTCGCTTTTAAAAGTGTAGAAGAACACGCTAGGCTGTTTAAAAATAACGGTGTCCCATTGTGATGGAAAGTTATCTAAGGGCATCTACACACTGGAGCTAAAATTGGTTGTATTCTTGCTTGATTTCAAATTGGCACATCTCTTTTTCATGCCCTCAAAACACATCATGGACTTTCCAATCCATTAAAAGTTCTATCAGAGCTTTCCTTAGGTTATAGATGCCACAGTGGTTTCCTGTAGATCAATTGGTAAATTGATCTACAGGAACAGCAAAGTCATTCCCAGGGAATAAACACCATATTCTCAAGACACCTTGCAATAATTTGTACGATATGTCAAAATTGTAAGATCTCGTATGACTTGGCTTGTACAAAAAGGTAAGACTTCTATTCCCATAGAGACCAACCAATCAACAAATCTTCCTATTAAAATCACGGTTAGGTTTAACGTTGGGGTTACGCTTAGAAAAACTCGTAAGAACATGATTCATTTGTGTGTTTATATTTTATGGGAGAAAAAGTTTCAAAATTCAATTTTGTACAATTTCACCAACTCATCCCATTATTACGTCTTCCATTGAGACCAGGTTGGAATACACAAAATTAAAACGTTACATCTTGCATGTGTCACCAGTCCTATTCGACGCCGCCAACCCCCCCTCGTGCGGTGATCCCCAGCATTGGAGTCGGATCTGCTAGCAAGGAGGCTGGAAAAATGCCATGGCCTCTAGCTTTGGTCACAAGTGCGTCTCTTAATGAGGAATCACATTTTCCTTGATATTTTGACATATAAGTGGTCATTCTACTATAAAAACATACTGGAAATTCCAGAACTCAAAACGTAATCCCCAATGTAATAAAAGCATTTATTTAAACCATCCTGCCAAAACACCGCATTCTCTACTTCCACAACTTCACTCGTCACTTGGGCCGCTTCCATGGTAGACAGCATCATTGATTATAGTGTCTGGTGTAGACACTGCACAACTATCACATACCATCTGGCTACCGTTCCACTCACCCCTCTAAATCTCACTTCCATCCGGGTCACGGCACCGGTAGTGTCACCAGTCTTACTCATCCCGCCCCCGAGCATGATTCGAACAAGCCATCCCCGCCATGGGAGTCGGACGCGCAAACAAGGAGGCAGTAAAAGTCATGGCCCCTAGCCTCCGTCGCTAGTGCGTCTCTTAAGACCAGAAGAGTGAGGTTTACACACTGCACCGCTATCACGTAACATCTGGCTACCATTACACATGTACTATAAATTGGTTTGGATGAAGGCATCAGCCAAATGCATAAATATAAATGTAATGCTCAATATCTCTGTCTCCAAACGTCAAAAGATGCTAGGCACAGCGTTACGCGCAAAGACCATACACAACGTCTTATCCAATTTTCGTGAAAGTGCTAATTCTAACCGCAATTTTCATGCTAGTGAAAAGCACAAGGGGGCGTAGGTGGGAGTGTTTGCGCTATCTCTGGGTGTTTGAGCACAAACTGTAGGTGTATTGAATGTAGATAAAGTGCAACAAAGTGCTAAATGCCATTTTCCTGAGAAATGGGTTGTTGTACTAAGATGTCTGAGAACCACAGCTATTCTTGGCGCAAAGTCTAAAATCAGTTCCTGCATTTGCAGTTTGGGGATTTCTCCAGCATATGATATCAATGAGCTTTCGATCACTTTTAATACTAGCCATGATGTGTGTTGTAGATCAATATAATTAATAATAATAAAATATGTTTATTTTGTATAGTGCCTTTCCAAAGCTCAAGGACGCTGTACAGAAATTAAACATAAAACATAACAAACACACAAAAAAATATACATTACAAAACGATGAACAATGGGAGAGATGCAAAGCATGTTTCAAGCACCCCATAACACCATCAAGACCGAAGGTGAGACACAAAAGTGCTCACAGGGTGAGAGAAAACTGTCCCAGAGAGACCTATAGAGAACACATGCAATACATACATTGCAGTTCGAAGCAGCACAGCCGACAGCACATGCTCGGTAGTATTTCACCATTAAACACCATAGTACTGGAACGATGGAAGACAAATGCGAGAGAGTTCACACAAAGGACGAACTTATTGTGCAAAAGAAGGTAAGACACAATGGTCCATGTCTATTCGTCTAATGCCCTGCATACAGCTCATTTACAGTGCAAACTTCTTGAATAGGTAGTCTTCATTTATATCAATGTTGCTTGACAGGGAATGGACTTTATAATAGCCGGAGAAAAGCCTCAGAAATAAATTGCACTTGACCCAGCCCATTAGCACTTTGTGCATGCGCCTGCACGAAAATATCAAAACTTCATGGCCATAGCTACTGACTTTGTGTATAGTGCTGTGATAGTCATCTATTTCTCTTTTCTTCCCTCTAGTTCAAGTGTGATCACATTAAAAGAGGAGCACTACCTAAACTAACACTAACACTTGTCTTTATGACCAGCTGTACAGAAGGGCCAAGACTAGCGCACTTCTCTCAATCTTCCTTCATCCATCAACAAAAAAGTTACACTTCCAATGAGTCAGCTTAAAGAGAAGTGTTTGCATGAACTGTCCCTGAGCGTCTTGACTCTATGAATGGCTCTGCTGTGCTGGACACTACACTGGACGCTTTGAGCAGGGTTCACTGAAAACCACACCGTGCTCTTCTGAGTGTACACACAAGAGAAGGCATGCGAGCGAGTGCACACATACAGATAATGATACTTCTAATCTCCACACACCACAGCTTCCTGACACCATTCAATCCGATGGGGAATATGGGCTGACTCAGGAAGCAAACTTTTGATTTACAGAGATTCGGTAGCAGAGACTGCGTAACCGCTGATTTATACAACTTGACATTAAAAATGATTGGCCACATGTGGTGCTGCTGTGGTCTAAACAAACTTCTGCAGCAGAACCAGATAAAACAAAACAGAAATGATGTCACGTGGAGCAGAAAGCAAATGTAACGGGCTAATCGTTGCAGTATGACTACAATATCAAAGCTGTTTATTTAATAATATTTTAATAATCATATTTCATATTATATAACAATAAGTTCCTTGAATCTGATTGGATGAGAGGCGTTACAAGAGTGCTGAATGCTAATGTACTGAGAGAATAAGCCTTCATTCCTGAAACAATTATACACTATTGTACTATTGAGTCACTTAAATAAAATATGTATATATGTTTTGGCACACTTTGACATTCCATGCTGGGAAAAAAATAAATGTCACTTTGTACAACCTTCACATTGCATTACTTCAAAGGGAAAAGGAAGTTTACTCGGAATTGGTGTTCGGCGACGGAACACGAGGACAATTGGTTTTCAGACGTACATGTAGCAGGAGGAGTTTCCGCATGCGCAGTGACACGATTAAGCATTTTCATACGTTTCAGTGTGAACGAGCAACTTTTGGAAACGCTTGAAAATGTTAGTGTGGACTGAGAGCGTTATAAAATGAAAACGCCATTTTCAAATGTATCCGATTAATGTAGACATAGCCTGAGACTGTCAATCCATGCATCTTATCACATGGCTTGTTGAGCACGTGGAGACCTAGCGCGTGTGGAGGCTTCACGCTATTCTCTGCGGCATACACACACCCCACTGAGAGAGAGAACCACATTATAGCGACCACGAGGATGTTAACCAAACTTGACTCTACCCACCCTAGCAACCGGGCCAATTTGGTTGATTAGGAAGCCTGACTGGAGTCACTCTGGATTCGAATTCGTGACTCCAGGTGTGGTAGTCAGAGTTTTTACTCGCTGAGCTACCCAGGCCCCTGCTGCTGCATAGATCTTAAAATAATCTTGGAGAAAATGCGAGGCTACCTCAGATATCTTTTTTTAAAGCTGTTGTGGTTACTTTTTTGGAGCGGTGCGCGTCAGGCTATGGCGTGTTCGGCGCAGAAGTTTAAGTCAGCCTTTAAGCTGCCTTTTCGCCCCCTTGTGGAAGTTGTGATGAACTTTATTATTCACAATTATTTAATAGTCATTTTTTAATCATTTTTAATTTATTAAGAATTTTTATTGTTGTAATTGTTACTAATTTCGCCCCCGTTTTTATAATTACAATGATAATTAACAGCAACAACAGCACCGACAACATCAATAATAATTCAGCAAATATAACTACATATTCATAGAAACCATTTATATATGAAGGTTTTGCATGTGTAGAAATAAATGACTAATGTTCACATTTAATCACACGTTTAATTACAAAAGCCAGTCTGCCAAAATACCAGGAGTTTCGAATAAAGTTTAAAACAAATATCATAAATATTTCTGATCATAACATTGAATGAATACATCACATCCAAACGTGTGTCCGCATGCAGTCTAGTTGCACAAGTTGAAATATTTTTTGCATCCAAAGCTCAAATTGGATCTGAAATTAGATTCTGCATATGCAAAAAAACAACAACTCTCTGTTAGAAATGAATGACTTCTGGTCTATTGTCTCTCACTTGCTGGATGCAGTGAAAAAGTAGCTTTAGAGCATGACTATGAATAACTTTACCCTTTATAAAATGTTTGTAGCTATGTTCTATCTACACAAAAACGTGCCACTTATTAAAAGCTATAATTCTCTCATCATCTACTCACCCTTATGCTGTATCAAGAACTGAAATTTTGTCTGTTTTTCACCGAAAGCAATTGCATGGCTTCAGAAGACATGGATTAAGCCACTCGACTCATATGGATCACTTTTAAGCTGCCTTTATGTCCTTTTTGGAGCTTGAAACAACAAATGGGCTGTATATGAAAAGGAACTATTTTGGATTCTAAATATCTCTTGAATTTCCATTGCTCTCTGCTACCAATAATTTGCTACAAAAAACATAATGTGGTCAGCACAATGTTTATATTCACAGCAAGTGAACCCATAATTGAATGTAGTCTGGCTTGTACTGTAGCAGTAGCAAAATGAAAAAGAATTGGTTTGTGTCTCCTCCATATTAAATGGTGATTTTGTTTATCCAACTATACTATCAGAAGAGACTTGAGGCCCATTTTGGGGTTACGATCCACCAGTTGAAATCCACTGCTGAATGAGAAAGAGTATAAGGTCATTTGACATAAGATTGTGACTATTTTTGCAGAATTAGCACGTACAGCTTGTCGTGGCACATATGACCCGCTAAAATACGACTTTATAGGCAGTTTAAAAGGCAAAACTCACAATATTTAACATCACGCAAGAATAAAATATTTTGCAAAGGCTTTTAATTCCCATTTAAGGATTAATACATAAGGTCTTTGATAACACCTTGTTACCAATCATGCAAAATTAGAATTTGAACCCAGTTGAACCCGATATAAAGCGCACATCAAAAGTTATAGCTTTGATGAATGATTCACATCTTACACACACACACACACACACACACACACACACACACACACACACACACACACACACACACACACACACACACACACACACACACACTTAATACACACTAATAATAACAAAGAGCCTGTTTTATGTTATCGTAAATCACTCGTCCGGTTTGCCATTGCAAACACTTGGATATTAAAGTCAGCAAGTCTTCATGAGTGAGGAGCACTTGTGATGTGCCAGAAAAACTGTACAGCAGCCTGATCTCACAAGAGCTTCCTTCCTGAGAGGAAAGACTTCGCTCTCTCTTCCTGTGAGCACATCACAGAGCCTCACTGTGGCGGACGACCGTCGTTTGGTCACTGAAAATGCTTATCTGTCACTTACACACAGTTCCCAACACATACACTGCAAAGCATTTTCTTAATCAGCATATCTATCTTGTTTCCAGTTTGAAATATCTTTTCCTAATCTGTACAATGTGTGTAACAAACCATTTGTATCATTCTGAAAGCACATGATGCATATTAAATGGCAATAAAATGGTGCTAATACATAACATGAATGCTCTCTTTGTTAAGGGTTTATAAAGGGACTCATAAATGGCTAATAATTCATTTACAAATGCATTATAAATAATTAATATGCAGTTATAACAACATAAAAAGAGTGACTCGTGTAGTACTTGGCGAACAGTGACCTCACATGTAATAAATGCTTAATAACACTTGTTAAACATTAATAACCTATGAAAATGTACCATAATGCAAAGTGGACACACATGGAGAATGTATTAAGTTGTTGTCAGCATTAGAATGCTATGTACATAAAGTTCAGTGTTGTTTAATGGTCATCAGGCTTTATTAAATGATATATGCTGTGAATGAGCATGAAGACATGAAAAGTGTTTTTGTAGAAGACTTTAGGTGACTAGGACTAGGTCAGACTGTCAATACACGTGTCAAGAAGACAATACAGTAATGAATGTACTGTATTTATTAAGCATTTATATCAAGTTAAAATGCTAACTATTTTGCAGGAATAGCATGGCTTTTATTCATGTTTTTGATTTATAATACATTTGTAAATAGCTTATTAGTCATGAATTTACCCCTTTACATTAATATTTCCTTTGTTAAAGGTTTATAAAGTGTTCCCAAAATGGTTAATAATAAAGGGCTGACTTTGAAAATAACCAATAAAAGGTTTTTACTTTGGCGTACATTTTATAGTATTTTTCTGGCAATGTGCACTGTGTGAAATGCTGCACATTTTTGCTCTGGAGAACTGCTTTTAGAGCATTTTTCACCCATCATAAAATATGATTCACATTTGCTCAGTGAGTCAACTTCATTGTAAAATATTTAGAGTCATATAAATTATTTGTATGTTATGAGGAATTGCTAAATTGTGTTTGTTGCCTAGAAGTAACTGTGCAGCAGTGGAATTACTGTGGATATTGTGGATATGAATGCAATGATTGCAGCCACTATAGAGAATATAGCAGTTATCGTATGTCATAGTATGGTTTTCATTTAGATTTTTTTGTATTTACTCTGTAAATGAAGTGAACCTAGAAGCCAATTCTATTATTTCTGTTATTTAACTGTTAGTTTTATTCTGACATTAGCAAAGTATTTCATTAACTTTCCATTGTTGCTTAAAGTTAACCTATTATGCAAAATTCACATTTAAATGGTGATTGTACATAAATGTGAGTCGGCAGTGTGTGTACACAACCACCCTACAATGTTAAAAGTCCACCCACTTATCTTTCTTATATTTCTATTCATCAAAAACAGTGTTTCAAAATGAATGGTTTTCGTTTCTGCTCTAATCTGACGTCACGTTAGAGCAAGCCTCGCCCACGACTGGTGACGGACTCCACCCTATTATCATAGATCCTCCCCTGAGTGATCTACATGCAGTCCGCCATTTTTGTCCACGCTGGAGCAGATACAGTGAGAAGAATAATGTCTCAGCATCATAAGTGTTGTGTTGTTGGCTGTAAAAGTGAACATAAGAGTCTTCATGTACTCCCGGCATCAGAGCCACTGAAGACGCAGTGGAAAAGCTGGACAGGTAATCTGGTTTATTGTTAATTTTCCTGGTGGGCTGATGCATTTTGGGGCTGATCAGGGTCGTACTGGCCATCGGGAGAACCGATCAGGCTGGTGGTTCGGCCACGCAGAAAAGGACAGCGAACGCCCCACCCCCCCCGCTCAACTTTTGGGCCAGCTGCCATTTAAAATCCCGGGGTGATTTCTTTTCGCAGTCCAGCCCTGCCTGAACTCCGGTATTTATGCTTACAGTCATATAGGTTCTGATTTGTTGTTGCTGTAGTAACCGAAGCACAAGCTGTAAAGGCAGAGCCCTCTTCCGGAAAGGGGGCGGGGAGCGGCAGCTCAGTTGCATTTAAAGACACACACACAAAATCAGCATGTTTTTGTGACTGTATAGTTACAGTTTAGTTGCTCTAATACCACAGTTCGAAATATTTTCAAAAGTATCACAAAGTGAAATATGATTTTTGTAAGTCATCAAATACAAATACGTACATCTAATAACTGCTGCTGTAAGACACACATTTCTGAAAACTGATTTTACCTTAAAGGGTTCTCTAATAATTAATCATCGTTTACTTGTCTGTGAGCTTATGTGAATATCTTATGTGATAATGTTATATCTTAGATGTTCAGAACAAAATATGCTACCCAGAAGGAAAAGCATGCAAAACATATCATCAGAAAATAAGTTTGACTATTAATGATCACAATATTAATAATTAATGAATTTATCATCGTAAAGGGGAGGATCTCAGCTTTCTATTGACACCTAGATTGAGCTTCTATTACACTCAGAGGCTAAGATATTCAATGAAACAACAAGGGTGGTGCTTGAACTGAAAATTAGACTGAATGTCTATGGACGAGCACGTCTGTGAGGGTTAAAATGTGTTAGAGCACCACCTACATTTCAGATCTGTGTACTGTGATGGAATGTGATAAAGAAAAACTTATTTTTTTGTTATCACATAGTGGAATAAAATTAGACTTTTCAAAGTGTGGTAGAGTGTGCTGAACCAGAATTACATGTTTACAAAGTTAGGACAACTAAAAAGTGCACAATTTTTTTTTTTTTATCATAAGATTAAAAAAATAACACAATATTAGTCTTTTTTGAGCCTTTTTTTCTTTTATTTGGATTGTTCTCTGAAAAATTAGACCAATTTTTGGCATTTAGTCCACAGTATGTGCACATTTGAGAGTGAACAATTGAGGGCGGCAGCCAAAAAATGCTCCAGATTTTAAGGGGTTTAAAATATACATGTTTGAAAGAAGAAATACTGGTTGCAGAACAATGCAGAACAATTTTATTATTTCTTAAACAAAAACTGTAAAACAATTTTGTTTAAATTATGGTTAATATTTTAAAAACTTTTGTCCACCAAATCAAAGTCAAGTGGTGTAACCAACATGTACAGGTCTCCGTTCTGTTGTCATGTGACAAAAAAATACAATCAAAGAAAAACAGAGAAGACCCTTTTTAGACCCTTCAAGAGTTAATTTATTTATTTTTTTGACATTTTTATAAAACATATTGTTCAGTCCAAAAGGTCAAAACGATTTATGATTTAAGGTAATGTATCTTGTTTTAATGAGGTTTAGATATTTTACAGGAAAACAAGACAAAAATACTGATTAAGAAAATGATAATCTACAGTGTATGATCCAAACCTCAGCTGAACCCTCTCAAATGTGTGCACTCACACGCACATCTGTGAAGACATGACATCATGTTTGTTTTAAAACAGTGTATAAGCTGTTTATCCTATTCAGAATATACATCTTGAAGGCATTAAGTAGTTAAACTGAATCTGGATGCCAGTTCCCGATCTGAATGCGCAGTGTCCTCCGCTCTTCCACTGACCCCAGTCCTACTTCCTGTGTACTGGACTCGGTCCAGGCATTATTGAAACAGATAGATGAGTGTGTCAGTCAGCTCAATAACACGGCTGTCTGTCCTTCAGCCTGGAAATAACTGCTGTTGCTGACCGGATCATCCGGCGCTCCGGCAATCAGACTCAAAACACTGACACATGTGTGTTTGACCGGGAGAGCTATTGTTGTATCAGAATACATATTAACCATGTTCGAAAAAAGAACCATGTATGGGTTTGGAACGACATCATGGTGAGTAAATATGACAGAAGTTTCATTTTTGGGTGAATTTCTTTTTTAATCTGCCGAGTAGGCAAAAGTGGGCTCTCTCGCATTAATATCAAAATACACCCACACGCCTGCTCACAAACACACAGACACTAAGAGTTGCTGTTTATATTATTTTCAAATGTATACGTTTAGTTACCATGGAGACCTATGGCATGACATGTGGCTTCAATAAAATTATGACATTAAGGGGCTTATTTATGAGTATATATTCATTTTCTCAACTTTTACAAGCAGTGAATTACGAGGAAAATATCCAAACGTTTGTTCACATTCAAAAGACTTAATCCTGATTTATGAGTTTGAAAAAAATGGCTAGATGCAACCGTTTGCTACCTCACAGTCAATTTTACCATTTGAAAATGGAAAGTGAGACCAAAGACTGGTAGCAGTGTGCTCACACTCCAGGAAACTATTTGACCTACTTTTGAGCAATTCTCAATTCTGTACGACATGCTCTCGGATTCCCCCGTTTCCTCAGAGGGACGTGGATCTGTCCAGTGAGGGTCAGAGAGAGAGAGAGAGAGAAATTGGGCGAGTGAACGGTGACCAGAGGTGGTGAAGAGGATATTGAACTGTAAGCTGCTGCCACTAAGCAGTAAGAAACTAACTAAGAAACTAATAGTATTTACACTGCCATCTATTCACTAACTAAAGGGATAGTTCACTTACTCAATATCATTTCATTTACCTTAAATTACCTTAAATCCACCCAAGGCAGAATATTAGCCTGTTATCATTCACTAAATGGAAATGTTGGTAATGTTCCATTTTGGGTGCAATGTTCCTTTCACTACATTTTTAAGTATCGTGATTGAAGTAGGTTTTCTGGTACAAGCCCCTTTATTCCAGTAATTAGTTGGCAAAGGCTACTCTCTTTAAAAAAAATAGGCATTTGAAGTCAGATTCATTTTAGCCAATTGGTTCTTTTAGACAAGTGATTTGGCATGACAAAAGCAAATCAATCCCATGATAATCAATGAAGCTGTCTACACTGATAGCGTCGCATCGATGGATGCACATGTTGTCGCAAATCCTGCCAACAAGTCAAATACATGGTTTAGAACGTTTGCTTCGAAATGTCCAGTGTAGCAGCCTCTAACATTACATTACTCTAATAGTAGGTATAAAAAAAGAACTGCTTCAGCTCAGCCTTATTCTTAGGATGTCTGTTGTGAATGATTCTCTTGACGTCATTCCACAGCACTCTATTGGGTTAAGATCTGGGCTCTGACTGGGCCACTCCAAAAGGTGGATTTTCTTGTTTTGAAGCCATTCTGTTGTGGATTTAATTAGATGTTTAAGGTAATTGTCCTGCTGTATCACCCAACATCTACTGAGCTTCAGCTGGCACACAGCCACCCTGATATTATCCTGTATGATATCTTGATAAACTTGGGGATTCATTTTTCCATCAATGATGACAAGCAGTCCAGGCCCCGAAGCAGCAAAGCAGCCCCAAATCATCATGCTCCCTCTACCGTACTTCACCGTTGGGATGATGATTTCACATTGTATGCAGTGCTTTATTTACACTATACATAGTGCTGTATGTTCTTCCCAAGCAATTCCACCTTAGATTCATCAGCCCACAAAACATTTTCCCAGTAGCATTGTGGAGTGTCAAGAAGGTCTTTGGCAAACTTCAAGCGTGTAGCAATGTTTTTTTGTAAAGCAGCGGTTTCCTTTGCAGTGTCCAGCCATGGACACCATGCCTGTTTAATGGTTTCCATATAGTACACTCATGAACACAGATTTTAACCAGTTCCAATGATTCCTTCTTTAGCTGTCACTTTTGGGTCTTTTTTTACCTCATTGAGCATTCTGTGGTGTGCCCTTTGAGTCATCTTTGCTGGACAGCCACTTCTAGGGAGAGTATCCACAGTACTAAATCATCTCCATTTATAGACAATTTGTCTAACTGTAGACAGATGAATGTCTAAGCTCTTCAAGATGACTTTTTAACCCTTTCCAGCTTGATGCAAATCAACAATTCTTGATCGTAAGTCTTCTGAGGTCTCTTTTTTGCGAGACCATACATCAGCAGATGCTTCTTGTGAATAGCAAACTCAAAATGTTTGAGTGCTTTTTATAATTCAAAGTAGCTCTAACCCACACCTCCGATCTCATTTCATTAATTGGATGCCAGGTTTGCCAACTCCTGACTCTAATTAGCTCTTGTTTGCATCAATAGCCTAATGGTTCACATACTTTTTCCAACCTACACTGACTGTTTGAATAATGTATTCAATATGTACAAGAACAAAGGAATAGCATGGTATTCTATTCTATAGGTGGTATTTAGTGTATATTAACTGTTAAATTAGCAGTCACACAATTGACAGCCTCGTTGTTTTTATGCCAGATAACTACTGCTCTGATTGCTAACAAAAACAAAAACAAAACCTATTTTATAATTTGATAGTTGATAGTATATATAAAAATATATTAGATAGATTGAATATTACTGATCCCAACACACATACATTTTATTAGTAGGTAGTGGTGTAGCTACCTATACCCTTTCTACCTACATTTACTACCTACTACCTATTTATTTTCTGTGCAGCACAAAAGGTACCATTTTGAACTTGGTTTTAAAGGTGTGTTTTAATCATGTTAACACAGAGTAGTTTGACAAACATGAGAGATATCTTGTTAAATTTGCCTCAACCATTTGTCTCATGCTACAAACATTTCAGGTTCTTTCTAATCATGTTTATTTTTTCTTTTAAGTTAATATCAATTTATGAATTTGCTAAATGCTCCTTAATATAGCTTATATTTATTTTCTTGAAAAAACAAATTACGCATTCAGTCTTAATCCATTTAGTCCCTTTCTTGAAATCACATCAGGGAAAATAGTTTTAATGTCAAATGAACTCAATGCATTTACTATTTAAAAATGTGTTTTTATAATATTTTACGGAATACCTTTTCTTTAGCAGTTGTAATATAGGCTGTTCACAAAACTGAAATATTTTCAATATCTTCTCCAAATCACATTTTGACATTTTGTTTTTGAAAGAAATGTATGCTTTTGTTCACCAAGGATTACAATAGACATTTATAATGTAACAATAACTATTTGTATTTAAACTAGATTTTAAAAGGTTGTAGACAAATTTTAGGTTGGCTTGAAAAAGTCTGGTCTGAAAGTTTAAGACAGGCAGACAGACAGGTAGAGATAGATGAATGGATGGATGTATGGATGGATGTATGGATGGATGAATGGATAGATGCATGGATGGATGATGGATGCATGGATGCATGGATGGATGCATGGAGGGATGGATGGATGGATGGATGCATGGATGGATAATGGATGCACGATGCATGGATGGATGGATGCATGGATGGATGATGGATGCACGGATGAATGGATGGGTGCATGGAGGGATGGATAGATGCATGGATGGACGATGGATGCACGGATGCATGGATGGGTGCATGGAGGGATGGATGGATGGATGCATGGATGGATGGATAGATGCATGGATGGATAATGGATGCACGATGCATGGATGGATGCATGGAGGGATGGATGGATGGATGGATGGATGGATGGATGCATGGATGGATGCATGGATGGATGGATGCATGGATTGATGGATAGATGCATGGATGGATGGATGCATGGATTGATGGATAGATAGATGCATGGATGGATGCATGGAGGGATGGATGGATGGATGGATGATGGATAGATGCATGGAGGGATGCATGGATGGATGGATGGATAGATGCATG
This sequence comes from Xyrauchen texanus, assembly GCF_025860055.1. Classification (NCBI taxonomy): domain Eukaryota; kingdom Metazoa; phylum Chordata; class Actinopteri; order Cypriniformes; family Catostomidae; genus Xyrauchen; species Xyrauchen texanus. Next base: position 39,334,483 of record NC_068290.1, read on the forward strand.
GATCAATGATGGATGCACAGATGCATGGATGGAGGGATGGATGGATGGATGAATGGATGGATGCATGGATTGATGGATAGATGCATGGATGGATGGATGCATGGATTGATGGATAGATAGATGCATGGATGGATGCATGGAGGGATGGATGGAGGGATGGATGGATGGATGGATGATGGATAGATGCATGGAGGGATGGATGGATGGATGCATGGATGGATGCATGGATGGATGAATGGATGGATTAGTGAATTGTGAATTATTTATTCAGTAGCAATAATTGTATTTAAGTAAAGACTTTCAATACTCTTTCCACCACTGGTTATATGTTCTCCTAAACAGATGATGTTTTAAGGTTAATGCTCTATCGAGCATTAGATTAATAAAACCTACCTCCATAACCTAAACGATCATTTCAGAAAAAGCTGATGTATGGTGAAAAATGAGAGATCTGAATCAACCATGTCCTTTTGTGGTGCTTATATGACACTTTCTGCTCACGTGTTGACTCGTGTGCTCTTCAGGACTCGTACCCTGCACCTCTGCATCACAAATTGGAATGCTCTATCAGTAGAGCTACAGCGGAATTTGTTCACACTCAAATAAGCTTGTAAATGTAGTTGGTTATGTAATGCAAACATAAAATAAGTCATGCACTATAGTAAAAGTGTTTACATATCATAAAATAACATTGTGTGCAGAACAGGGTGAAAAGTAAGTGTTTATGAACTGATAATCTGCCATTTTACTTGTGATTTGTGAAAGTGAATAAAAGTAATTGTTGTTGTAGCACCTCTAGTGTTCCTTTCAGCGAGCAAACTGCTGTGATACGTACAACGAGCCACATAAACATACTGTTGTGAAAATCTAGGTGTAGTAACGCAATTCTGTGAGACTATGACATCATTTCTCATTTTTGGGTGAACTATCTTTTTAAATTTTGAGTTGCTTGTATCTTCCTGAGCAACAGTTTCAAATTAGCTTTATAAACACTGGCGCTGAGAGTGCTGAAGCCTTGAGAGGCCGAACGGAAGCCAGATTGAGCAGTGAGGGCAGAAGAGTGGGAGTGAGAACTCTGGGAAACAAATGAAGGTCTAGAGGAGAAGGAGAGAGAGAGGAGAGAGAGAGAGAGAGAGAGAGAGAGAGAGAGAGAGAGAGAGAGTGTGTGCGTGGGGGGGGGGCTCAGGAAATTGAGAGAGAAACAGTTGAGGACTGTGAGGAAAAACGGAGAGAAAAAGAGGGAATGTGAGATGGAAGAGTGCGCTCCCCTCCGCCCATCTGCTCACCTGCCAATTGCAAATTGAAAACAACTCCACTCATAATCCCTGGGAACTAAAAATACCCCTCACTTTAAAGAGCCTTCCATGAGGCCCTGACAGTATCCACAGGACTCCTTCTGAACAACCATCCAACACAAACAGAATAATGAGATGGGAGAAATGGAGATGTCTGTCCTGATAGATGACAGGCTGCTATTCAGGTGAGACTGACACTTTCATTTTGAATTCACAATGTAAAATGAAATACAAGATTTTTACATTTTCCAAAGAAAATGTTAATGGTGCTCGCCCATGCAAAGCTCACATGATGCTAGTGTGCTCTGAGTGAGGGGTTCTCAATCTTTTTGATGTCAAAGACCCAAAGACCCAAATTCCCTTGCGGGGGCCACCCATTCCTAAAATATAAAGGCAACTACAAATTGTCATTGAGAAAGACCTATTTATACTGTAAGAGAAAAACAACATGTGTAACATAAAAATGTTGTTTGCTAAATTAATTAAGTTGCTTCTATATACTAAAGCCAAAAGAAATTAGAAATAAATATTATCTGGAACATTTTTCTTTTGCATGAAGTGGACAGCATATATTTTTTTCCCTACACAATATTAGAGTAATGTTAGATTGTTAGATCGTCATTTTTGGTGGAATTTCTGCTCCAAATGCCCTTAATTTCTGACCCTGGCTCACACCGAATGCGCTCTTCTATCCATCTGCACTATAAAAGTGCACTAGAAAGACATCTTTGATTGTTGCACCACATCTAGTGTTGGGCAAGCTACTCAAAATATGTAGCTAGCTAAGCTACCAACAACTCACCATAAAAATCAGTTAAGCTACGCTAAAAGCTACACTTCAGAGAAAGTAGCTAGTTACACTACAAACTACATGGCAAAAAAGTAGCTTTCTAAATTTTTTCAACCGCAGATGCACGAAGCATACTGTCATAGACAAAGCACCTAAAAGATGTATTCACATGATGTTTATCAAAGCCATGGTACATGGAGAGAGAGAGAGAGAGAGAGAGAGAGAGAGAGCACATCTGGGCAGTAACAATGTGATTTCTGATGGTATCAGATGGTAATACCATGGTACAGTACTTTGATATACATTCTGTAGTTGCATAGTGATTGAAAGTACTTCAAAGGATACCATGTTACTACCATGGTAAATTGATATATGATTAGCATATTCATATACTATTGTATTTACATGGTGCTTCAAGGTAATTCAAAAAATACCATGGTACTTCGCTATATTACCATATTCATATACCATTGTATTAACATGGTCATGTCCGGAAATCACGGTAATGTCATTGTATTTTTTTAAGTGTTTTCATGTAAGCTAATAAGTGTTTTGATACTTTTGGTTGGAAAATGTCTTTACACTCAGAAGTAGTGCAGAAACTTAATAAAGACTTTGTTCATCACTGGCAAACGATAGGACGCATTTACAGGTTTGGTTTCCATTGAATGTAGATCCACTGTAACCAGCGTTATCTTTATTTTCCGTGTTTTAACATATTCGGTGAGCGTGTTGGCGAGTGAGAGCGCACGCACAAGTCATTCAGATTGAATCACGATCCGATTCAGACCACTTTACTATCACTTGTGTCCAATTCATTGTAAAGGGCCGACTTAAATCAGCGTTTCATTTGTGAGTCGGACATCTTTAGTTCTGATTCAAAACTGGCTATATTAAACACCGGGTACAAGGCATGATGTAGCTTTTGTCCACGCTACGCCGCTACCTAATCAAAAATATAGCTTCACTCCAAAAGGCTACTTGATTTAAAAAACTAGCAAATCTACCGTCTCGCTATTCAGAAATGTAGTCAAGCTAATAGCTTTGCTAATAGCCCGCTATTTGTAGCGAAGCTCCTGCCCATCACTGACCACATCCCACTCTTTTTTAACATCTTGCACAGGAGCGCCATTATTTTCAGATGTTGTGTCAGGTGAAAGAATTTCAACTTTAAAAACGAGTTGCGTGACACCTGCGTTCTGTTCTATTGTATGTGTTGCGCAGAATCTAACTTTTTTCAGTGCAAGAATGTGTCTGGTCTGAATGGCCCCTAATACTGTCAAAATTGATTAATGCAACTTTTGTGACCTTTTATTTTCCTCTGAAATGGTCCACGTAACCCCAAACCTTGACCCAAGATGTCCCCGGACACCAGTTTGAAAACCCCTACTCTGGTTGGTTCTAAGGGTGCTTTCACACTTGGTTTGATTGCTTGGACTGAACCCGAGCAAATGATATGTCATCACAAGCGGTTCACTTCCGCGATTGTGTACGATTGCATTCAAATCAACAGCGAACCGTAATTGATTTCACATGAACCACACCCCAGACCACCTTTTCAAGCAGATGAGTTTGGAAAACAGCGTTCACATTATCCAAACAAGCTGAACTTTGATGTCATTCAACCCCAGGTGCACACCAGAAGTTCTAGTGTGAAAGCACCCTTGCTGGCCCAAGTCAAAAGAGCCCAAATCTAACCCCCAAGTCTCTATGATATTCTGGTCTCTAGATAAGACTCAGGTACTTCCTCAAATGCTAGTCTTTAAAAATCAAAAGTCTGACTGTTTAGAAAAGTAATAGCTTAGTTTAATACTTAGGGTTAGAGGTTTGTTAAAATCACTAACCCCATGCACAGTATGAGCAATAATTATAATGATGTTTGCCTTACGGTCATTCCGTGTCAAATCCACCAGAGGTCCATAGTTAAATATTTTGTTTTTGATAATTTTTTACTAGTGATGATGAAAGCCAAAATATGAAATACCATAGATCAGTATTACTGTTTAATCCATTACTTGGTTTGGATGCCAAAATTCTAATTTTCACCTATGATTTTGGAGCAAAACTGTTGTTCCAAAAAACATTAGAAAGGTCTCAGCATCATTATTTTACTTTTACACAGAGATAGGTAGGTCTATTACTTAAATCAGTTGACTTCAGCACCCCTTGTTGCATTATATGCCAATTATGGGAGTACAAAAATTCGTTTTTTTACTAAAGTTGGAGGGCCCATAACTCCAGAAGTATAAAATATATCTTAACTTCCAGTTTAGATTTTTTCATTTTTGTATCTTAATTTTTAAAGCCCTATATGGTTAATTCCCAGAGATATGGGTCTCTCCATGTGGGTCTATCCAAAAATGTTTACATTTTCCCAATTATTAATGGTCGAAAACCAACTGTTGGTCACATGGTTTGAAGCTAGTTTTTCTTGTCCAAATTTTATGTAAAAATAATGTTGAAACTAAAGAAGTACCTTTATTTTCGCACATAAAAAGTCCAAAATAAGTCCCAAAATACACTATTATTAGGAATAAGCGACACATTTGGTTCTTTAGTTAGTGTAATATCTGTTGTTTTTTTTGGGGGGGGGGGGTAAGAAATGTACATCTGTAAAACTCTGGCATACATCATTAGGGATCCAAGAACCAAAGATGTTGAAACTCCGTATTTGTACCGATTTCCTTATTATGCTTTTTCTGCCCTAAATCTGTCCTGAGGTCAGATACAATAAATCGTAGAGATCCCAAACTTGGTGGGATGGTCTCAAATCCCATTGTCATTTTGAAACTTTGAAAACTTGGTGTAAATGTAATTTCTACAGTAAGACCATCTATTCTCTTCTCTCTAACCTCTCAGAGCATCTTAGACACATAGATGGGCCCCAGATTTCATTCCCACACTGCAGTGTGCTCATGTTAGAGTGTTATATTACATGGGACCTGTGCTCTCCCTGTAAACAGTATAAAAGCGCTGGAAGAGCAGTTGTTTTTCTTTCCCAATCTCGCTCTCTCATCCTTAACTCAACTCTCTTTTTCCCTCCACTCTTTGCATGTTACGCAATCCAGTTTGGCCGTCAAATACTCCCCAGTACAAGCACAAGAGTGTCCAGGTCTTGCGTAAGTACTGAGCCCAATTTTTCGACAATAACCCCACTGAGGCGATCGCAAGAATCTCACAGAGCAAGAGAGAGAGAGAGAGATTCTAGCTGGACCAAAACCAAATATCTCAAGGCAGCTATGAGGAAACCGAAGGCTTTGTGATCAGGATGTTCTGTATAAACACACAGGCGGTAAATCTGCACGCAGACGACTGCTAACGATCAGATCCAACTCAGGAAATTTCTCCCATAGCCTTTAGATTATCAAAAACAACTCACAACACCAACAGCAAGAACTCACATGAACTGATAGAAATATGCATACAAAGGATGCACACATAATTTACTCACCCTCATGCCGTCGTGAACCCGTATGACTTTCTTTCTTCTGTGTTATTTTTCAGCTATCTAACAGTATTTGGACACTTAAAGGAATAGTTCACTCCAAAATAAAATGTCCCTTTTACCCTTATGTCATTTTAAACTCGTATGACTTTCTTTCTGCTGCGGAACACAACCAAAGATTTACTGAAGGAAATATGAGGTGTTTTTGTCCACACAACGTAAGTCAATGGGGTCCAAAACCTTTCAGCTCCAAAAAGGACATAAATGCAGCATCAAATTAATCCATATGACTGGAGTGGTTTAATCCATGTCTTCTGAAGCAAACCAATTGCTTTAAGTGAGAAACAAAGCAACCATAAGGTCTACCTTTATTCACCAAAAAGCTTGACTTCCACCATAGTCTCTTTCAAAGTACCGCACCTTTCAACTTTAAAAGACCAAAATCTCAGTTGGTCAAGATTACGTTCAAAAAACTAATTTCAAATCAGCAGTAAATGCTGATAACAATGGTGTCCTAAATGAATAAAAAAAAATTTTTTGCTTAGATCATGCTAAAAAAACTATATTTTTCAGGCTGGTCCAGCTAATGCGCATGAGTGGCTTCGGGTTGACTGACAGACAATGTATGTCTCTAAAAGGTCAAAGGCTCTTTTACCTGAAAGGCGGGACATCCCTTTCTACATCCGCCATATAGAGCCATTCGCCATTGTTTTTTAAGTATTTAATTCCATATGGTTTCAAAATTCACGTTTGAGGTATGAATGTGTTTAATTTATGTTGTAGAACAAAACGACCACGTATCATCAAGTAATGTTTACCACAGACCTTATTTTACAGAGAAGTTAAAAAACCCCATTATAAACACCCATAGGAAATTACTGAGGTGAATTATCTTCCGGATTTGGGAATACAAGCTAAAAAACTCTATTAGGCGTTCCAATTTCTCCCATTAATTTTAATACAAGTGATCCATCTCAGACTAAACAGTCTCTGCTTCCACCCAGTGAAAATATTTGGTGAATAAGGACACATTTTTTGTTTGTTTCTCACCCAGAGCGATTGTTTCACTGCAGAAGACATGGATTAAACCACTCCAGTCATATGGATTTCTTTTTTGCTGCCTTTATGTCCTTTTTGTAGCTTAAAAGTTTTGGACCCCATTGACTAACGTTGTGTGGACAAAAACACCTCATACTTCCTTCAGAAAATCTTCGTTGTGTTCTGCAGCAGAAAGAAAGTAATACGAGTTTAAAATGACATAAGGGTAAATGATGAAAGAAAGATTTATTTTGGAGTGAACTATTCCTTTAAGTGTCCAAATACTGTTAGATAGCTGAAAAATAACACATTCTGAATGGCTGGCTACATGCTAAGCCTCAACTTTTACAGGCCTGGGTAAATAAAACATTATTGAATGCACAATTTCTCCTTGCAGGTTGCTCAAGATCAAACTTCATTCGTTTCCACTGATATCACCCAGATTGGCTTGAAACTGGGCCTTGCACGCCCCAGTAGAGCTGACGTGAGTAACTGTGACAGGCCCGTGCTGTGGGGGTACGAGCGCCCACCCTTGGCCCGCTCTCTCTGGTGTGTTGGCTTGTTTTGGGAGAGCCTCTCCACACGCCTGTGTTTATTTACAAAGAGAGGCGCAGTGGGAGAGATCGCTCAGTGTCACTAAGCACAATCCGTCATACGCACACACAAGCCTCTTCTGGAACATACACAAGCACTGACACACTTATTAAACGGATGCACAACACACTCAAGATACTTCAACTCTCTAAAAGAGAAGATGGTGTTCAAGTTTTAAATGCTAAAACAATGGATTTACTGTTCAAAATAAAGGAAAAAGTATTTGTACATTTGGTTTGTCAAACATTAGTGTAACATGTCTACTGTATAGTAGCGCTGTCAGAAATCGCATACGATAAATTAATGCATTTACCATTAATACGGCATAAACACTTGTTGGAAGGGTGGAAACTTTGTAATGTGTCTGCCCGGCGTCATTACACTGGAGCTGTGTCTGTTTGTGGCGTGTGTGTCAGAGACCTTCTACCAAGATGAGCCTACAAGCTTAGCATAAAATAGCATAAAGTGGCGGTCCCATAGACATTCTATGGGTGGTACTGTCGTAACACGCTAGCTGACTATTATGCTCTCTCCTATGATAGAGGCTGTTATCGCAGTAAATAAAATAATCTCTTCCCCATCGGTGATAATATTACGGAGAAACCAGTTCTTAGTGCAATTTAATGTACTAAACAAGCCCAGATGGTACTTGCAAGATGCATTTTAATTACCCCATAAGCAAGTTAAGTCTTAACTATCACCAAAACACAGAAAGAGACATTTTTGTCTAGAAGCACTTTTCATGGTGAGTACAAAGCTTGGCTCTGATGCGAATCATGAACGCAGCTTCACGATTGCTGTAGGAAAGCGAATAGCCACATTCTACTGATTTAATCTGAGCAGTCATTCCTAGTTTTGATTTATGTTTGGGTTTGTGTATGTAAATGAATAATGTGTACATACAGTATACTCAATGATATGACTAAACTATACATAACCACACTGTTACAGGTATGCTGCTATAGTTCCAGCTCACTAAACTGACCCCTGTAAAGCTAAATTTGTCTGGAAGATAAAATAAACACATATCAACCACTGTACAAACTCCTGTAATGATTAATGTTCTGCAATAAATCATATGAATTTGTTTATATGAGAACTGGAAATCCATGTTGGATCACCATGTTGAACAGTTAATAAAGGGTTCAATATCTAAAAAAAAATTATTTATTTAATTGCAGGTACTGAAAACAAACCAAAACACTAATCAAGTGAAATATGGACTCTAGGGCTAATTGGTGACTTTTAAATCTAAAATGATTGATGACCATTTAGATGTGTCTGTGTACGTTTTGATAGTTTGATTTTCAAATGTCAGAAATAAAGAAAAACAATTTTTTTTTCCATTTTGTTTAAGAAAAAGAAAAACAAGTGTTAAGCTCAATTTTTCATTGTTATCTTCACAAGCAAGAAATGAGTTTACAGTCAATCAATATTTGATTAACACATGTGGGCTTCCCTGAAATGCCCCTTTCTTATTGGTCAACCAGCACCACTGTCGTTTCTTCCTCAATGCCGCGTGACACAATAACAGTTTACCGCCGTTTGATAGATGCCATTAAAGTTGTACAGATGAATTTATCTCCATTAATATTCTTCAAAATATATGACATGGCTGGGAACAAATATAGATTTTTTTTTTCAGATTAATCGCAATCTTCATTTAAACAACACTGATATCGATTTTTAAAGACTGAAAATAAACTTACTTAAACTTACTTTTTTTATCTTACTTTTACTTTTCCAGTTTAGTATCTGTTAAATAAATCTAAGGGCTGTCAACAGATTACAATGTTTAATCAAATTAATTACATAATATGTAAATACATGGATTAATACATATATTTAATCATTTATAAATTCATATATAAATATTTGCGGAGAAAGCCCCTCAAAAAACAACAGTTTAATATATAATGATGAAATAATTATAATTAGTTTAATTTAAATAATACAAAATACAAAATACAAAACATTCTGAAAATTAAAATTCATAACATTATTGTGGCAGATGTGTAAAGCAAAATGTGGTACAAATGTGGCTTTTGAATCCAATAAACTGTTTATTTCAATATAATTGAACATGGGTCAATAATTGACCTACAGTTCACTGAAATCCATTTTTCAATTTAATTCGTCAATCAGTCCGAGATAAATTTAATATGAGGGCTTTTCTAAGGTTGCGTCAATGTACACCTGCATCAAAGGGACGCTTTTGGAGCATCTAAATTTGGTTGCGTTGTGTCATAAACATATAGTTTTTAGGTTGCTGTGTCAAGTTAAATGTAGTTTGAAACTTAGAAAAACACTTATTGAGATCCCTGTATTTGGATTTGTGTTCCATCAAGTATTTTAACACAAGAACGTGTCGATCCTCATCTTGTGCTGGCTGATGTCAGTGAGTGAGGTTTGTTCTCTGTATAAGCTGTGCATTGCCTATACAGCTGGAGTTTCACTTACTGCCCCCTGGAGGAAACAGTTGATACTTCAAGCTTGAATTTCTCAGACAGTAGGAATTTTTTATAGAATTAATCGCTCTGAATTAACGCATTAAATCAACAGCCCTAATAAATAGCAACTAAACCGCATAGTTTGGGCCCTTTTGTCAAATGTTTTTTTATTAATATTTTCTAGATCTGTCAGAATAAAACCGTTAACATATGCGATTAATTAAAAAAGTTCATTTTTAATCACGATTAACACATTCCCCGTTAATAAACCAGCATAAACACTTGTTTGAAGGGCGGAACCTTTGTAATGTGTCCGCCCGGAGAGTTAACAGCCGTTTATACTCTAAACACATTGCATGAAAATGAAGCACCAGTAGTGTGTGTTGCGTTTGTGTGAGTGTGTCATTTTATTTAAAAATTGTCATTGATTTAATCTCAAAACTGTCACATCTCATATAATTTAGCTAATGACAGCATACTGTAATATGGTACCGAAATTAGCAAAAACATGATATCATACCATTAAAATATTTCTGGTATTGCGATACTTCATTAGTACCGGTAAACCGCGCAACCCTAAAATAGAATGTCTATTACTAGCAAACTAGTTTACAAGTCACACAAATAACTATTAAATGTTCCGGACTTGATACATTATAAATAATGGAGTGTTAGAAGAAAGGGCATGACGCTTCTGCAAGAAAGAATTTGAGGCTAGCATTCCTTTTGTAGCATTTGTCTTATGAAACTTCTAAAATCTAAAGAATCTTTTAGGCCAATGCCACAATTAAGAGTCTTATTTTAATTGATTGATGGAGATAACACTATTAAATTTAACAGCCCCAACTAGCTGTTTTTCCTCAAAAACTCCCAGTCTTTTTTAGCAGGTTAGTGTTAGTGGCAAAAATACGGTGCTGATATCCAGTGCAAACAGAGAGCATACATCAGCAACCACTCAAAGCACATATACCAAGTCATATACTCTTGAACAGCATAAACCACACAAAGCCATAAAACGCTGCAACGTAAACCATGTCCTAGAGCCTCTTCCCCGTGCACACAGGCAGCCTTGTGTTCTTCTGTGCGGAGTCACAAGGGAGCTCTGTACTGGGCTCCAAGAGACTTGCATTAACAAACACACCGGTGGGGCCATGGTATGTTAGCATTTATGCATGCATGGACATTTAATACCACAGCAAAAACATACTGTTGAGCTGTATGGACATTTGATTTAATGGACGCCATTGTAGGAGGAAAGATATTTGAACGGGTTGGTTTGTTTCTTAAATTCATTGCACAATAATCCATATATCAAGAGAGTGGTTGTAAATAAAACTCTTAAAAATAAACGTTTCCAATTAGAACCATAAAGATTTTACAACCTTTTCAAGTTTCACGACGAACTTTTAAATCTAGTTCTCCGAAACTTTGTGTTGATGCTTCGTTATTTACACCCAGAGATCAATTTGCTGATATCAAGTACTTTTCAAAGAACCAAACAACCAACTCTAGAACCCTATCAAAAATGGCTCTTGAGAAGGATTGGTAAATGAGAAGGCAAGGAAGAAGAGTTTTACATTTATCATCTTTAGATTTGAACTTCAACATAAATAGAATTGTTCAGTGTCATATATTTATTAATACAAATATTTAATGCAAACAAATTGCTGAACGCTTTGCATTGAATTTGAGTTTTAAAACATTTTAAATGGTAAAAAATTCAAATTTTAGAGCTATTCTTCTCAGAACTGACATACCACATGGTCAGACTAGTGGCGACACCTTGAAAAGGACAAGGATGCAAATATAATGCTTCAAATACAATACTAATGCTAAGATGAGGATGGACACGTTCTTGCATTATATAAATTTTTTTACTTTTAAAACAACAACAGCTTCACAAATTTTCAAACAAGCCCACAAGTTAACACTTTACAGGAATGATCCCATTGTTAAAGGTTTATAAAGGAGCTCACTAATGAATAATCATTTACAAATGCATTATAAATCATTTATATGCAGTTATAGTTACAAGCATAACAATGTAAACTTTCATCCAATATTTGCCATAAAGTTAGCATTTTAACTAGTTATAACATGTTATAAATGCTTAATTAATACACTTATTCATACTTATATTAATCGAAAACATAACATACCCTAGCAAAATAGACTACTGCAGTAAGATTAAAAGGAGGGATTATGTCATTTTGCAACAGTCTGCTTTATGTTAATTACTACACTTTCTTTGTCACATTCAGCGTTAGGTAAATTACTCAAAAAGTAATCCACTACAAATTACTTAAAAATTGTAATCAGATTACTTTACGGATTACTTTATTGAAAAGTCATAACATGACTAATTACTTTACTTTTAAGTTACTTTCTAAAACAATTTCCATTCAACAAATTCAAAATAATGTCTATTTCCTCCTTGTTCATTCTTGCACAAAAGTCATGAGCCCCTTTCCCACATAGTTCCTGTACATACCCCTTGAACTTTCTAGGTGAGATCTATTAAGAGGAAAGGCACACTAAAAAGATTTTTCCCTCTCTTGCATTCGCACACACAAAGGAACCGCTGTAGGGACATAATCTAATGTCGACCATTTTTCTTCTGATGTTGTTTGTATATGCGATTCAATAGCAACATCAACACCGATGGAGGATGCCTGGATCAGAGCAACAATTAAGCACTTATAACGAGAGATTTTGTCAACTATTGCATTAAAATCATCCTTTTTATGCATGTTGTTATAACCGCATATTAATGATATATAATGCATTTGTAAATTAATTATTAATCATTAATGAACCCCTTTATAATCCCTTACAGGTTCAATTCAAGTTAAGCTCAATCAACAGAATTTATGGCATAATGTTGATTACCACAAAAAAGTGATTTCAACTCCTCCCTCCTTTTCTTTAAAAAAGTAAAGATCCAGGTTACAGTGCAGCACTTACGATGGAAGTTCAAATTCCCCATGCAACTTTTTATTAGTTCTGGTGCTTCAAAAGAACCAATATGCTAATCTGAGGAACTTATACTGTAACAAAAACACTATATTCTTGATCTTGATATGAAGAGAGTTCTTTGCTAAAGCTACGGTGCTGCAAAGAGCCATTGAAGAGCCTTTATTTTTAAGAGCATGTGAGATTGTGTGGAGGTGGGGAGTGAGTGGGCTGTATGGGGGGAGAGGGGAAACCTCTCCAGTGACTCGAGCTCTCCACACCCCAACAACAGTGGGTCTCAGCGTGGAATTTTCCATGGAGCATGTGGCACGGTGCGGACTATATGCACACTGCTCTCTAGTTTAAATACTGCTGTGTGGGCTCTGCCAGCGCTATGTCCCTCTGAGCCCCACTCTCTCGCTTGCATTCTTGTGTGGCTTCCAGTGCTGTTGTGCCCTGCAGTGCTGCTTGTGAGGACTTCCAGTCACCCAACCAAATGTGTGTGTGTGTGTGTGTGTGTGTGTGTGTGTGTGTGTGTGTGTGTGTGTGTGTGTGTGTGTGTGCATTAGCAAACACATTATTCTGACATGGGACACCAAATTTAAAGTTCATTTTCCTGAAAAATTTTAACACGTCCTATATAGTCTTTCTTTTCTATTTGCTTATTATTTTTTTCCACACATTAAATGGAACTTTTTAAGCGACTGATTTGAAACACTCTACTGTACATTGGCAACAACTCTGTGCAGAACATAAATAACACATGAAGCACACAGGAGACTCCACTGCCAATTGATTTCAATAGAGTTTGTCATTAGCATGTTGCTAAGCTAACAGTGCCATACTCAAAAAACAGTATGCAAAAATACTGGGTTAAATAGCACCTTGTTGGCGTTTGGTTGATTTGTTTGACACTTTTTGCAGATTTGTTTCCTGGTCTCATAAAAATTCTCTGTGCAGAACATAAATAGCGTATCACACATGAAGCACACAGGAGACTCCACTGCCAATTGATTTCAATAGAGTTTGTCGTTAGCATGTTGCTAAGCTAACAGTGCCATACTCAAAAAACCTGTCAAATAATAAAGTCAGGCACTATGGTAAAAGTGTTTAGATGTTGTAAGATAGCATTGCGTAAGGAACAGAGCGAGAAGTACGTTTTCTTGAACTTATAATCTACCGTTTTACAGGGAATGGTAATAAAAGTAATTGTTGTTGTAGTACCTCTAGTGTTCGTTTCACCAGGAATATCCCATAATACATACAACGTGCCATGTAAAAATATTTAGCAAAATGTAGATATAGTAATGTGTTCCTATGGGACCAGGTCGAAATGTAGGTATTGAATGAAACATAAGTATATTTATGACACACACACACACATATACATATATATTATAATACATAATCTCCACATATCATCCACACATATTGCTGCCTACATTTTGGAACAGCCTTTGCCAAGGTTACATTTAAAAATAATCTGTGCCGTTTCTCTGAACGTTGACACTGGATTATTTATGCCTCATAAATGCTTTGCTGACTGGGGCTGGCACTGTGCCATCTCTATTCATATTTGGATTGTTTATACAATGGGCATAGCCAAGAAAAACATTTAATGGAAGACATACCTCTGGGCTTAAAAAAAATCTCCTAATTAATTTTTTGTTCATGCCCTATACTCACATTTGATCTGGGAACTGAAAATGATTACATAATTAACGGCACAATACGGGCATTTAAAAGCATTAATTTGCTTATACAGGCCTGACTTTGAAGACACAGTGGGGCAGTATTGAGGCACACTGACATGCATTATTCAAACGTGGAGTGTGAATGTGATTTTATTGAGAGGGAGGAATAAGGATTGCAACCTAGAAGTTCCTGAATCAACGCTTTGCTGTGATGTTTATAAAAAAATTGGCTGTAAGTACTCTGCTTCTCAGAAAACTGTAATTCAGCAAACTCAAGTAAATGCACTAGAGATGGTGCACAAGGGTTGAAGGTCCTCACAACAGACGGCTGTAAAAATATCGACACTGGGAGAACACACTACACCCTATGATGTGGTGTCTCTGTCTTAGTGATTAAATCTGTGCTGTAACTGAAAGGTTGTGGGTTCAAACCCACCCACGGGGTGACCACGAGTCATCACGATTGTGCCCTTGATACTGACGCATAACCTCCAGAGTTACTCCAAAGGGGATTGAACCTGAAATAAGTGCATTGTGAGTCACTTCGGTTAAAAGCGTCACCTTAATTACAAATTATCAATATTATTTGGTAATTAAGAATGCACGTCAAGAAAATGGCAATAACGTCAAAGCACTTGGATAGCAAAGAGAAACTGTCCCACCTCACATCTCACATGAGGTTCCCATTAGACAACAATTGGATAACTGTGCGCTCGAGGCCATCAACATTGGGCAGCTTTTTTGAACACAAACTCAAGAATAAATGACATTTCACTGCAAGAACTTAATAAAGAAAAACAATCTTTTAGAAGAGGGTGCAGCCACAATATCTTTAAACAGGCAAGCCAGGATTGCTGACAAAATGCCAAACTTCACTGTCCTACACTCAATGAGCACTTTATTAGGAACACCTGTATGCCTACATATTCATGCTATTATCTAAACAGCCAATCGTGTGACAGCAGTGCAGTGCATAAAACCATGGAGATACAGGTCAGGAGCTTCAGTTAATGTTCACATCAACCATCAGAATGGAGAAAAAATAATTGATCTCAGGGATTTGGACCGTGGCATGATTGTTGGTGCCAGATGGGCTGGTTTGAGTATTTCTGAGTATTTTTTCACACACAAAAGTCTCTAGAGTTTATTCAGAATGGTGCCAAAAACAAAAACATACAGTGAGCGGCAGTTCTGTGGATGGAAATTCCTTGTTGATGAGAGAGGTCTAGAGAGAATGGCCAGACTG
Organism: Xyrauchen texanus; assembly: GCF_025860055.1. Lineage (NCBI taxonomy): Eukaryota > Metazoa > Chordata > Actinopteri > Cypriniformes > Catostomidae > Xyrauchen > Xyrauchen texanus. The sequence goes on from NC_068290.1 coordinate 39,349,987, forward strand.
GTTTGAACTGACAGAAAGTCTACAGTAACTCAGATAACCACTCTGTACAATTGTAGTGATAGCTTCTCAGAATGAACAACATGTCAAACCTTGAGGCAGATGAGCAAGAAAAACAGCAGAAGAACACATCAGGCACACATCAGGCACTTCATTTGGACAATAAAGTTCCTAATAAAGTTCTCAGTGAGTGAGATCTCGAGCTAATTTTTATTTGCTATCTCATACACTATGCATCTCATTCATGGTGGCCAATTCTTCAAATTCTAAAAAGTCCTTAATTCTGCATAAAACAGTGTGTTTAGCCTTACATGTTATTCTTAAAACATTAAACTATCAAAATGATTGATTTCAAACAATAAATAAAATTATCCGATGCATTTTTGCTACATTTTTGGTCAAAGAAGGACCGACTTGGTATGATACACAGCATAGTATCAATACTGAGTAAATACAAAAATTACAGTGTCACAATTTTATGCATTTTAAGTTCATTCTTGTATGTTATGGGCCCATTGAGTGTTTTGCACTAGGGCCCATAATATGGGGTGTAGTTTGGAGGACGACATATAGGGTTTTTCATTGGCCGATGCTGATATCCAGAGACCAGGGTAATATTAAACTGTGTATTAAATCGGAATTACATTGGCCTAAAGATAGACCAATATAATGCTGATATACATTATTACACAATTTAATATGTAGTAAACTTATAGTTTGTACTTATATTGTTAACTTTTATTTAGCATTCTATTTACTCAAACTTTCACACAACACTTTAACTTTGTAAAAATAAACATAACATGTGCGCATTAGCAACAGATTTTCTCACGAAAACACTGAATCAAACAAATTGTACATACAGTGCATAGCAAATATGACATTTACTTATAGCGCATGTGAAGTGCTTTAACTTTGAAGTTGCTCTATTGCTCTCGTGATGACTCTGCTCGGTTCGCCTGCTTGGACTGTCACGGACTGACCGTCATGTCTGACCAACATTTGTGAATCAGAAAAACAAAGTTTTGATCTAGACTTCAGAGGAAGATATATGAGTGCTCCACATGAAGAAAATGCTGGATTTGCTCAAGTTTTGTTAGCTTTGTGAATTAAATCTGTGTAAACAAGATATCCGCATATTTCAGACGATATATGATTAGGGTTTTATTGATATCTGCCTTTGTATCATAAGACAAGACAGTCAACAGTTACAGGAAAGTGTTGAGAAGAGAGAGAGAATGAAACACCCAATTACTTTAAACATCCTTGCCACGTTCGAATATCCATACTTCCACACTATATAGTATGGCAAAAAAAATTGTATGCCAACGGAGTATACTCAGTATTCGTAAAACAGTAAGCTAGAAATACCCGACTGACATACTATTACTGGCAACATTCTGAAGTGCGGATCAATTGGACACTTTATTATCCCATAATGCCTCGGGAGCTTAGGTGAAGTCACGTTCATTGGATTTAAAGAAATGGCGGTGAATAGTGAGTCGTGCGGCTCTTTTCAACTGTACGTGATGTATATACCAAGAATGTTGTTCCTTGTGCTTGTTTAACAAAACCAGAGTAGATTATTTTCGTGCTTGTTGTAAATAAGTCATATATTCGTGTCACGGACAATACCCACATCCCGGGATGAAGTATGTCCAAAATCTATTACTACTTGCATACACACCTAAAGAATATTTTTATTAACCAGCCGAGAAGTGCGTCCTTCCTCAAATACAGTACATACTGTGACAGTAGAAGATTTTGGACACGGGACATGAGCTCATAAGCGTCACGTCTCTGATTTGCGGGACCATTTATATGAGACTGTGTTGCAAATTAGTCTTTTACATGCCTCAGAATGCTCCATCACATGCAAGCAGGCAATTCTCAGCACTGTCGTGACTTGAGAAACCAATCTGCCAAATGGGAAATAATGCTTATAATTACAAAATTAGGAATATCGACCGATTTATCAGCCTTGGCGATATATCATGCCATAACTAAAGTAGTTACCTCTAGTTATGGGGGGGGGGGGGGGGTTAATATTGGCCGCCGCCTTTCTTGGGTATAACGAAGTAAGGGCTGTAGAAACCCTTCTTCATTTCGGTTGGAAGGACAGGCTCTATCGCGTCTTTGAGTAGAAGAGTAGCGATCTCCGCGCGCAGGGATTGGGCATGTTCGCCGTGCACTGCGGTAAAGCGGACGCCCGCTAAGGGGGGTGGGGACCTGGCAAACTGAATTGCCTAACCGAGTCGGATGGTCCGGGCCAGCCAGTGTGAGGGGTTGGGAAGTGAAAGCCACGCATTCAATCTCTGTGCTAGGAGCACCAAGGGGACGAGTATTTTCGACGTACCCGGCGGGGCTTCGCAGCGGGGCGGAGCAGGTGGGGGGGGGGGGTATTGGGGGCTGTCCTTTTCTGCATATCATTGTGCAGTTTTGCAGCCCATTTCAGCTTATCGCTGCCCCTTCTGCCCCATTTCGTGGCCGGCCCACCAGGAAAAGCCCTGGTTCTCCCTACGGACAATCCGCCCCTGTATCAGAGATACCATTGAGACCAACACTGAACAGAAAATCAGCATTAGTGTTCCCAAGGTTGTCAAACACAACAGTATCAAGATTGCTCCCTCAACTGACAACTGTTATGAATCTGAAGATCCGCTTCAACTACAACACTATGAGAACGAGCAAAATGATTGACATAAACTATCAAAGACCGCGTCCCGGCTTTGTTTATAATGTCTTGAGCTGTCATAGAGACAGTGAGATATCTCCGGACACTTATTTCAGTAATATTTTGACTAGTAACATTTTCTACATACCATTCCATTAAAAGCAATCCCTTACAGCACCTTTAATGAAATAAATAGGCCTAAATATTTTCATTCAATTGTTATACATCTAAATATATTTTCATCTTTAAATAGCTTCAATGTTGCTTTTCTAGAAACTTGTAGTGTAGCTAACTACATTTGACTTTACGAGTAGCTTGGAAAAGTACAGTTTACTGCACTTATTCCAGGTTCAGGTTCATCCTGAGGTGATGATGGATCGAACCTTGTGGAAGTTCAAACCTACAACCTTTGGGTTACCGGTCCAGACCTTTAACCACTACACTACCAACCCCAGAAGCATCTCAAACAGAAAAGAAGTACTCACTTTCGGCAGGGTAGAAGGGCTGCATGTCTATTTTGTGCACTTCTTTGGCGTAGTACTCCTCCTCGCTGCGCTGCCTCTCGCAGGTGGCCGCTCGCTCGTTGGCTTTCTCCTGCAGCAGGTCCCGTGTGCTGTTATAGATGGCGATGATGTCCCGGGACACCTCCTCAGGCTCCGGATAGATCTCCGGAGGACTGCTCAACTTGAGCTTACTGAGGATCTGACCACGGATGGCCTCGATCCGTTTCTTCTTGAACTGATCCATGTCTAGAGTGCTGCATGTGGATAGACTGACGGCCACCGTGGCTAAATCCAAGGTCAGGAGAAGACTCAAGACGAAGTTCATTTTGTGCGTTTGTTTTTCTACCATAGGCGACTTTTAAAACGCTATTTAATGACTTCAGTTAAGCAGAAACCCAATCATCTCAATAAAATAGCTGGAGACTGACTCGCTGGCGAAGCTCAACTCGACTCTTTGCGCTCTTGCGCGCGCTATCATCAATGGCAAACGTCTCTTTTTACTGTACATGCAATGATCAGTCAGATTCGTTATGTGAGGGAGAACAAATAAGATCTTCATTCCAAATCACTTCATTGTGGATGCACATTCATCAACACAAAATCACGGGACACTATAATAGCCATACTAAATGCCCTAAGAAAAGATTGAGGTTCTAAAAAGCACAGAAGCGTCGCCTGCGGGGTTTTTGTGCGCACCTCCGCCGCATCCGAGCGCCGCAAACTCTCTTCAAACCGCCTTTCACTTGCTTGAAGACGAGAAGGTCCGGGGGAAAGCCTCCGCTCACTCTGCACAGCGCATCGCCTTGCGCGTTTGGCACCAGCAGATGCTGAAGAAAAGGAAACGTTACTGATCTGACGCGTCCTAACGCATATGCGCCTCAACAACCAGAAAGAGAACTGGATGATGTGATAAACTTATGTAGCAGAAGGCAAAAGTGTTTTCCCCTTCAGTTTACGCACTCCTCCATTCCTGCTGGTGGAAAACAACGCTCCCTCTGCCAACATACACAAACATCTGAAGGCAGCCGGTTGAAGAAGAGAGAGATTTATATAGGACTGACTTCACCACGTGGTTGTGGTCATTACGGTGGGACCGGGGGATTCGTCAGCGCGAAGGTTTACCGAGCACTTTAGTGTAAACATCTCAGCGTGTCATTTCACTGCAGCGCTGCGGTCAGGTCCTAGCGCCCACTGGGTACTGCCACACAGAACTGACCTCCCTAAATTAGGCTTGAACCCTCCCAAAAGAAAGTCAAAACAAAAGGCTGGAGGGTTTTAGAAGCGTAACTAAACACTTAATTAATAAACTAAACCACAAAATGGGCTTGAGAAAGATTCCACAAACATCCACTGACTGATTGGAGTTATAGTTCTATTACAACTCTGATCCCAAAAACACTGACCTACACATTTTCAAAGGTCGAAGGTGACATGGGCCTTTAAGCCCCGGGGGGCTTTTAAACTGGGGTAAAAGTGTAAAACGCCTTTAAGCGGTGGGCTGGGGTGGGCCTGGGCCCACCCAAATTAGACCAAGGCCCATCCACAAAATTAGAGATAATTTTTTACATCAAATATATATTAATAAAAAAGTTTAAAACTGCAGAAATTCTAATTTATGAAAGTGTGAAAGAACTGTTTGCACGCACCACCTTTCAGTTGTTAAGGAACATTTGGTACAAAAACAAAAACAAATTGGCACATCTTTTTTTATTGAAGCCCACCCAAAAGTAATTCCCTGGCAACGCCCTTGGTGTAGAGATATGGGCAATAGTTATAAGGCAACATTTGTCAACTTGTGTAGATACTTTTGATACAGCAAGATGTTTTTTTGTTTTGTTTTTTTGAGTAACACATTAAATAAACTCTTAAAGAGATAGTTCAACCAAAAATGAATATTCTCTCATCATTTACTCACCCTCATGCCATCCCAGATGTGTATGACTTTCTTTCTTCTGTAGAACACAAACTAAGATTTTTAGAAGAATATCTCAGCCCTGTAGGTCCTTACAATGTAAGTGAATGGTGACCAGAACTTTTATGTTTCCTTTATGTGCTTTTTGGACCTTCACAGTAATCCACACAACTCCAGTTGTTTAATCCATGTATTTAGAAGTGATATGATAGGTGCGGTTTAGAAACAAATCAATATTTAAGTCCTTTTTTTTAAACTACAAATCTCCACTTTCACTTTCACATTCTTCTTCTTTGTTTTTGCCGATTCGCATTCTTCATGCATATAGCCACCTACTGGGCAGGGAGGATAATAACAGTAACTTAGCTAGACTGAGATATTTATCTATTTCTCGCCCACAGCAGTATCACTTATTCAGAATGTTAATTTAAGAAAAGGGTGCACCATTTCATTTTAGTTTCAATCACATTTGGCATTTCATAACAAGTATTATATCAACAAACTAATCTCCGTTGTGATTGGATCAGTCAATATGAGCCTACACATTTTTCATTACAAAATTTTCCTTCCAACTGAAGATAAACAATGCATTTTATTTGGGGGCTTGCCCCCTCCAAATACTATCCCTTACAGCACAAAAAGAAACTACATTTAATCACTCTGAACAAACCTTAAAATGACAAATAAGTATTAAACTCAAAATGAATGTGATAATGTCATGGATTCTCATTAGCTATATGAATCTGTAACATTTTAAAAGTGATTCAGTGTGGGATCAAACTAGCTTAAAATTACATTTTAGTCATTGTACATGATGACTTCATGGATCAGGAACATTTTGCTGTGCATAATGACAAACAGGTGTTTCGGGAAGTGATGTGGTATATTTTGTTGCTATTTACTGTTTTGGAAGAAAATACAATTAAACCCCAGTGGGCCTTTTTTAGATGAACACAAGTTATTTCTCAGATCACTGTGTAATGGGAGACTCGTTTTTTTAACGAAGAAATATGGCAACTCAATGTATAACATTATTTAGAAAAATAGTCAAATATCATATAATTAATATGAGTTAATATGAGCTATAACTACAACATTTTGTTACATAGCCCAATGCTGAAAAAACTTTAACCTAAAATATGTGCTTGATGTGGTGACATCCTCAACAGATTGCACCGTTAAAAAGCTAGAAAAAACATCATATCTCACTATGTTCATGTGGGATCCTCCATGATGAAAATGTTGACTTTTCTGTATTTATATATATATATGCTCTAAATACAATTAAATGAGACAGAGCAGCATTACTTTACAGTAAAAGACCACCCATTCAATCTGTACAAGCTATTTCATTTGATTTAAAATACAGCAAATACATAAATTACACATAGTAGCTTATGATATTACTACTGTTATGACACGGGCAGCTGATAAGGAAGAAGAAAGCAGGCCCAGCTGTTACATCAGTGCATAAAAATCTAGCCGGTAACCCTTGTTGGAAGGTTGTTAAGTCAGTTGATCATTGGGACGAATCATATTCCACCCCACAGCTCTGGAGTCTTTGTGTGGAACATGTTCTCCCTCCATCTCCCTCACTGCACCTGCCTGATTTACTCCATCTCTTGAGCTTCTCCTTAAAAAATAATTTGCCAAAGCCTTTTGTACCTGAACCACACTCCAGTAATCTATCAGAAAGACAGGCCCTCAGAACCCCACCGGCAGCCCTGTCCACTGCTGTAAACCAGATGTTATCATTAAATCAAAACCAACACAGACAGATGCATTCCATAAAATATAGTACCATCGAATACTGTGTTTACAGTATTTAATGAGGTGCACAAAAATCTGATATTAAGTGTTTTGCAAGCTTAAATATGCTTATTTAAAATTAAAAATACATTTTATTCATAATATTATTTCATGTGTAAGCATTTTTCATAAGGAGTATATGCAATTTTACATAAAAATACATAAATTATTTTTAATATATTAAATTAGAACATTTTATAAATATGGTTTAAAATATATTACATGTTATAAACATAAATAAATAATATATATGTAAATTATGTTATCTGTAAATTATTAAAACATTTAATAATTTTAATATTAATAGATCTTCCTTTAACCCTAGATCAATCACACACACATACACACACACGCACACACACACACACACACACACACACATATGAAATCATAAAAAAAATAAACCACAAAAATGTAGTTTAAAAATAATATTTTCAAATTACATTAAATCAATCAGATTTCTATAAAAACATGTTTTTTATATATATATAATTTGCTTCAATTTTTACCCCCATCACACCATTTAGCCTTATTATAAAATATAAATATAAATATCTTTAGCCACCATTTATAAAATATTTGTATATATATATACTTTATTTAAATCATGAAGAGTAAGTGACAAGTTTAAAAGATACCAAGTTGAACCCTCACTAAACATTTATAATTTGTTTATTTCATGCTAAACAGGATTTATTAAGCATAACATATCCACCACGTCTCATAATTCAGACAACATATGACTTGTGTGTGTATGAAAAGGTAAGGTTAAGGATGTACAGGAATAAACCAAATTACACTGAGTGTCGAGAAAACTTTGTAAATGGTCCACCTGATCACTGGACAGCTGTGAAACAATGAGATATAGAGGAGACAGCGAGCTTGACCTGTTCTAGTGTGGTGTGTCAACATGACCTGGAGAGGGCGGGCATTCCTGAGTGGCAGGTCTCAGTGTTGCCGTGACAAATGAGCATTTTACGTCGGCCAAAATGAAGTGTTGTACCCTCTGAGACGCTGGGTAAATATCTCAACTGGGTGTGTACACAGAGCTCGAATGAGAGAGATAGAAAGTCTAGAATCAGCTGCACCTTTAAAGGTCAAAGGCCAACTGTGACAACTCTTGGCAACCTGCCAACGCCGGTATGCAGAGGTCTGCCCTGCACCTATGTTGAAATTGCCCATTATGTCATAATGACATACAATCCTAATGCACCATATGGCCTGCTCGTATCATGATGGTACAAATGCACTGGGTGTTCATGTACCATTTATAGAACGAGCTTCTCCATACAGTTCAGATGTTAACCGACCTGTGGATAATTACACTACTTTGACAGCAGCGCCACCCTGTGCTCAACTCAATAACAGCACTAGGACAGTCGAACTCCTGTAAAGAGCATACATACAGTGGCCACACAACACGACAATGAGTGTGTTTACATTCACGTTCTTGCACCGATTATATTTAATTAGCCGACAACGAGAAGGTCAAACGCCTTAAACAGCTTTCCCATATCGGGGTAAATTCACCCTCAGTAACCCAGCAACCACTCAACGTTCCCCTGTTAGCGGATGGTTACCGTTTTGTTATTTACTGGGAACCAATTCCAAACGGTCTCGTTTCTTTTTTGTAACCATAAACTAACGTTCTTAAAACGTTACATATTAAATCATTTTCCTCATGTCCCCAGTGCTGCACCTCAAATATCTTTGATAAAAATAAATGCGATTCCTATACTCCTCCCCCTCATACAATTAAGAGTTTTGTATAATATTCTCCCACTAACATGTATTCATGTGTGACAAATGTGTCATTTTAACACTGATGGTGGAGAACTGTGAGGCACATTGGAAGTCATTGGGGCCAATCCGTAAATGTTAAAATACTCAGTTACAGAAGTTTAGCCACAAGATGCAAAAAAAAAAAATGTTTTAACATGATTTTAGTGTATACAAATGTCTTACTAACCTTTTAAGTGTAGTTATAGCCAATTTTACAACTTGTTCCATGTTGATAATGTCAACAAACCCTAAAACTCAAATGAACGTAAATAGATGATTTAAACAACTTTACTGCTCAAATAATACTAGAGTTTTAATTGTGTCACACTGTAACTTAGAAAAGGAGGGATGAGGGGCCTGGGTAGCTCAGCGAGTATTGACGCTGACTACCACCCCTGGAGTCGCGAGTTTGAATCCCAGATGTGCAGAGTAATTCCAGCCAGGTCTCCTTAGCAACCAAATTAGCCCAGTTGCTAGGAATGGTAGAGTCACATGGGGTAATGTGTTCGTGATCGCGATTAGTGGTTCTTGTTCTCAGTGGGACACGTGGTAAGTTGTGCATGGATTGCGAAGATTAGCATGAGCCTCCACGTGATACGATGTGCAGATTGACGGTCTCAGAAGCGGAGGCAACTGGGACTTGTCCTGTGCCACCACAGGCACCTACCAAGTAGTGGGAATTGGGCTTTTCAAATTGGGAAAAAAGGGATATGAAAAAGAAAAAAGGAGGGATGGGTCAAAATTATGCCACAAAAACTGCAGATCGAGCTTAATTTTTATTGAACGCAAAACACTCCTTTACCTGGATGGACATCTGAATTATTTTAGTCATTTTGATTGACAAGTATGATTTGTTCCTTTAATAATGAACATAGATACTTGTAAATGCCGAATTGTAAGAATGACCAAGTTAATGTATTGATGTGCATGTAAACGTGCTCACTGAGACCACTAAAGATGATACATGCAGAGATAAATTTGAGTAATGGGCAAAAATCTACCCGTTGATTGGTTGTTGCTTCAACCATTTGAACTTACCCCAATAAACAAACTTTTTGTTTATTCAATTTAAGGCATTTACATGCCTATACAAGTTGTGGATTTGTGGATGTGCAAGATTGGATGTAAATACACTTGTAATGTTTTGAGCACTTTGCAGAGAGTATGAAACCATCAAAATACAAGAGACAAAAAAAAGAACTAATTTTTCCCATTCGGTCTATGTCACTAACATTGCATATTTTTGGGCCTCTGAAGTTCATTGTAATATTAATACATTTCATTTTCAGGTCATTTGTTGAGTTTAGTATGATAAACTATTTTGGCACTGTGTTAGGTTGCCACTGGCTTCAGAAGCAAAATCAGCAGAGAACCAACTAAACGTATATGACCAATTCAAGGCAAAAAATGCATGGCTACAAACATTTCATATAGGGAAAATAATTCACAGTCAAACTGTATTTATGAAATATCCAGCTAATTCATAAAATTATGAAGAAAACAGCTATTCTCAAAATCCTCTATACAGCTTAACAGCAACATAATGTATCGCTATGAAACCCGTCTGATAAAAAAAAATATCATGATACAGAAATGATTTATTATGCAAAACACAATGTGTAAATGACTATTTTCAGAAATGGAACACAGTTTTACATTGCAGCATTTTTCAATACAGATCCTGCTTTACCAGGACACATGGACAGATGATGCTCATAATGTCCAGTTCAAAGCAACATCACAAAACATTGTCTTTCTCAATTCCACAGTCAGCCAAATGATCCAGCCACAGGGATCTCTGGGTCATATAGAGTCTCAGTTCTCGGCACAGTCTGCGTGTATGAGCTGGATGATGCAAACAAGCGATCAGTCTGATTCATTGATGCAGTCCTCATCAGGCACCTGGTCTCCTCCTCCTCCTCCTCCTGCCTCTTCATCACTCTCTTTATCCCAGTCCTTCATGGATGCACCCATCATGAAGTCATCTCTCAGCACACTCCAGGCTGGATTCTCCACCTTCACCTGTACAGTCTGCAGAAATCAACCAGCAAACAAAGAAATAAGTCACATATATTGCACACTGCTATAGACATTGTGAGTCCTTGTGAGCTTTCCAGCAAAGCCAAGTGTGGCAATTATATATTATATTTTGATTATTTTTTAATTCTATTCTAATGGTAGTCAGTTCTTGTTGGAAGTCATGCAAAAACCAACAGAAAAGGATCTGGTTTTATGGTGGAAAGAAAATGTGAAGTGGCACAAGAAACTCTGAATCTTATCAGATCACATTTTATAAAAAAATACCACTTATTTTTCAGAATAATGGCATTGCTGTAGTTTTTAAATCAATAAAATTGAATAGTTTAACAGTGTGCAGATCTACTCAGTTTATTTCTGAATTATAAAGTCAAATAATAAATATTTTATAGCTTTTATGTAGCGTTTTTACATGCCCAATCTTTATTTGATTTTCAAAAGTGATTAAACAAAAAGGCACAGGCAATGTGGAAAGAGAAATAATTAATTTAACCAATAATATTATTGCATAATTTTTATGATCCAATTGAATCCTAAAGGAAGCCCTACATTATTCCGCTTCACTCAGAAATTGCATTGCAAATAGGAGTTGAATTTGTAGCATAATCGACACAATTAACAAAAAGTATATTTCATAGTATAATGAAAAACACGGTTGACAGTGCACTCTGAACAAAAAGTGAGAGTAGCTACAGTAGGTTCAGAATAATACTATATCGCTAGAAGCTTACTACTTATTGAATACTGTGCAGTACACACTATACCTTAAAATAGGCATTATTTCATAAACTTTGTAAACTGTGCACTGCTGTCACATCCCTAGTTGCATGTCAATTTAGAAATTAAAATAATCAAATTATGTGCAAAATGTCTTGATATTTGTCAGTCTGAGCAATAAAAATGTTAAAAAAATTTCGGTTTCTATTCAGGTTATAAGTTAAACTTTGCCAAAACACAGGTCTTAACATTGAACTATCTACCATCCAAAAATATACAACAAAAATACAATCTCAATTGGAATGCAACTACAATGAAATACCTTGAGGTTACCTTAACAAGAGGAATGGACGATCTATATGAGACCAACTATGTTAAAGTGGATAAATCCATTAGAAATGATGTAGAGAGGTGGAATGTCCTTTCTCTGGACTTTAGTTCCCGGATAGAGACTATAAAAATGAGCATTCTCCCTCGACTCCTCTACCTCTTCCAATCACTCCCTATTGAGATACCGGAGAATCAATTTAGAACGTGGGATAAAGTTATCTCTAGGTTCATATGGAATGGTCAAAGGCCAAGAATCAAATATGAAACTTTACAGCTTGGAAAACATGAAGGAGGTATGGCACTCCCAAATCTTAAGGAATATTTTTATGCAGCACAACTTAGACCTTTAGTTTGCTGGTGTGCTAAGGATTACGAGGCTAAATGGAAAAACCTAGAGCAGTATGTACAAGGGAGGGAAATTCAAAGTCTTATTGGGGATGAAGGGGAAGCTAAGGATTTATTTAAACAGATAGATGCTATCACCCAGTTCTCATTAAAATTGTGGTTCAGCATAGTACGAAAATATAAATTAGAGGCAGATCTCCCTCTACTTAGATGGATAGCTTATGACAGACACTTCACCCCGAATACTCTTGACCAGAGATTTCAACAATGGATACTGAATGGAATAACAGCACTGTGTATAGTAACGAAGGACGGGAATTTTATGAGTTTTGAAGAGATGAAACAAAACTTTACATTATACAATCAGGATCATTTCAGGTACTTACAATTAAGGGATTTTTATATGAAGGAAGTAAAACCAAAAATAAATCTGGAGAAAAACGGTATAATTAGAACTATAATAGGAATATACAACTCAAGGAAGTACAGAATAATATCTACATTATACCAGCAACTGAGGGAGAGGAAGGGAAATACAACGTCATATGTTAAGCAGAAGTGGGAAAAAGAGCTAGGTATGAATATATCTGAAGAAGACTGGTTACATATATGGAATACACAACAATCTACCACTTCGTCACGTATATGGAGGGAATTCCGTTTGGAAAAATGTAATACGATTTTTCATTACTCCTAAAATTAAGAGCACATTTTTGTCAATACCACAACCATGTTGGAGACAGTGTGGAGCGGTAAATGTAAACCATTCGCATGTCTTTTGGCTCTGCCCTGTTATTACACAGTTTTGGGAGGATGTCCACTTGGTTATTGTTGAAATCTTGGGTTATGATATACCTAAGTCATGTTCAGTGCTGTATTTTGGTAATATGAAAGGAAACATTGTGTCAAGAGAAGACCGATACCTGTTTAAAATTTTGCTAGCTGCATGTAAAAAAGGCCATTACGAAAAGATGGTATAAGCCGGACCCACCAACACGAGATGAATGGCTGAAACTAGTGTCTGAAATAAGTGTAATGGAATGGTTGACTCATAAGATAAGAGTTCAAGAGGATCAATGCGCAAATAACTGGGGAAAATGGACTGTATTTACATCTCAACGGCAAGAAGAGGTCTGAAGTTGATGTATCTCTTTCACTAAACTGTAATGTTAAGGTAATCCAGATTTTTATTTTTTTTTGGTTTGTTTGTTTTGTTAATTATAATTTTTGTATATATGTGTTGAAACTATAAAAAATAAAGTATAAAAAAAAAAAAAAAATGTTAAAAATTTCGGCTGATATTACTTTATCAAACTGGAAACAGAAGGTTATGTCAAGTGCATTGCATTATGTTATTAAGTTCAATGTGTTCTGTTTTATATTGCACCATACAGGTGCTGAACTTTATAAGACCAAGAGAACATGTAGTAGGAACATAAACAGGGTCAGGTTTTGACTTCATGTTGACAGAAAGCAAGAAAGTTGCCAAATGAAAAGGAAGAGGGAGATCATGGTAAAAAGCCGAGTAACCATACCGCTTTTTTCTCTTTCTTGATGGCAGGCGAGTCTGCTCCTCGCAGAACATCAATAAAGTCTTTCTTAGACACTGAAGACAAAATTTTGGATTTCTTTCTCTCTGAACCGCCAACATCCTTCATCATCTGATCCACACTCTTCTGATGTTTCTTTACCGCGTTGAACAACTGCACTACACCCCTAAACAGAACAACAAGAAAGTCCAGATGAAAAACAAATAATGAATTAAAACACAGGTGGATTGTGGTTCTCCCATATCGGATGTCCAAATAGCCAAATCCCATAGACTTCCATTTCACATTTCTGATCATTTTTCTTAGAGATTTCAAGCTACATCCATCCATCTACCTATCTATAAGGCTTTAACTTTACTCCCCCCATAGAGAAGCACACAAATGACTAATAGTCTAAATTATGTTTCACCTGGTGGCAATTCTCTGTAGATTCCTCTCATGGTCTTTGTCTCGAACCACATCAGGCTTCTCCCGGCACATATTCTCCCACACTCGCTTCTTATCAGTCTGTCAAACAAGATCATCTTAAAATGTGCAATGTCACATGTATCTAGTGGTTGGCCTTTCAAGGCCTCTTGTGAGTTTAATATTGTAAGTTCCAGACAAAAGCAATGTCAAATTGATCAGGTAGCCAAACTATACTCTACCCGTTTCTTTTCTTCAAGACGCTCTTTCTTCTTGTTGTCTTTGATCTTGTCCAGTTCTTTGTTCTTTAGAAGGATGCTGGGTTTGCTTTCTGGTATCTTCTTCCCCAGGATTTTTGCCATGGCTTCAGCCCATCCTGCATTAGGATTGGTGTTTTCCTCTGCTTCTCCATTCTGCTCTTCTTCCTTCACTCCATCGCTGTCCTCATCTGATCCCTCCTGATCACTTCCAGCTCCGCTCTCCTCATGTTCCCCAACACCATCATCAGAATCTCCACAGTCTTCCTCTAAACATCCATAAATAATAACTTATCCAAGTAACTATTTGTAGCACACATTTATCTATACAGTTATGGCATCACTGTCTTTTTTTTAAAAATAAAGCATGTAGGAGGCCTCACAGCTAACATACATGGACATAAAACTACACTTTTTCAGCTGCGTTTCTAATACCAAAATCTTAAGAATATCAACTAGTTGGCATACATAAAGAATAAATTGGTACAAAATTACAGACACTTGCAAATATGGTGTGTACTTACAACGTGGCAAGACAATAAAAATTTTAACACAAACATATATTTATCTTCAATCAGCCATTGAGCTGTAGTGCTGCGATATTGTAGAGTTTACTGCCATACTGAAACAATTAGTGTAATTCAAGTTTATAATTTTTTTTTATCTACATTTCTATTCTGGCAGCTACGCCAGTAACTGAGCACGATTAAAAGCCATTTGATTAACCATCAGTAACACATATACTTTAAAATGACATGCTGTGTCTATTAAAACATAATTTCACAGTGAAATTTCTCACCACTTTCATCTTCAACAGTGACATGTGGCTTATCGAAGAGCGTCGCCATCTTTACTGATATTTACGTGCAACATATAAGTCCGTATGAAAGTAGAGGCACTAAAGAAAGGTTCCGCATCGATTTAATTCCGTATTTCATAATAACAGTTTGTTCCAAAGCAGCTTTAAAAATAGTTTTTTGAGTGCGTTAAATCCCTTAATGAGCAAGCCAAAGTCGGGAAGGCAAAAAAACAAAAAAGAACTCTAAGAAGTATAGATGGGACAAGACGAGGAAGCCTTGGTTGGGATGAACAAAAGACTGCATCCGGCTGGGGGACTCGGATTCTTTTGATTCCGAGTCCTTGTGAATCGAGCACGGAATCGACTCTACGCAGTGGACGTGTCATTTGAACTATTGCTACCCGTCCTGGATTTTCTAAGTTTTTGTTTTTTAAATGGAGTAATCACGATAAATTTTACATAATGCAATATCAAAACAAGCACAAGAGAGAGAGAGAAAGCAATGTCAAATTGAGAGAGAGAGAGAGAGAGAGAGAGAGAGAGAGAGAGAGAGAGAGAGAGAGACAGAGAGAGAGAGAGTGTGTGTGTGAGTGAGTGAGTGAGTGAGTGAGTGAGAGAAACCAACAACAGAACAAATTATAACAGGTATGCGATAATCACATAAATAGCGTAAAAGTGTCACATAGAGTCCTAATGTGATTTAAAAATCCAAGAAGTAACTCAACATAATTTTCCATTTCTGTTTTAAATATCAAAATATTTGGGTTTCCTTTAGCCCATTTCTTTTTTTTGTATTTTTTTTTTTTTTTGTATGGTATTTTCCCATAATTAAACAGAACTATATTTGGTTGTAATCATTGTCCATTAAATAAAATCACACACACACACAGGTGGCCAAAAGTATGGAATAATGTTCAGATTTTGCTGTTTCGTAAGGAAATTACTTTAATTCACCAAAGTGTCATTCAACTGATCACAAAGTATAGTCAGGACATTACTGATGTAAAAAACACCATCACTATTTAAAAAAGTCATTTTTGATCAAATCTAGACAGGCCCCATTTCCAGCAGCCATCACTCCAACAACTTATCCTTGAGTAATCATGCTAAATTTCTAATTTGGTACTAGAAAATCACTTATCATTATATCAAACACAGTTCAAAGCTATTTGGTTCATTAAATGAAGCTTAACATTGTCTTTGTGTTTTGTGTCCAAATTGCCAAAGAACTGAAGATTTCATACAAAGGTGTACACTTCAGTCTTCAAAGACAAAGGACAACTGGCTCTAACAAGGACAGAAAGAGATGTGGAAGGCCCAGATACAACTAAACAAGAGGATGAGTTCATCAGAGTCTCTAGTTTGAGAAATAGACGCCTCACATCAGACATGGGGACTTGTGACTTGGTGACTTGGACTCGAGTCGACTTGAGTCGCTATTTTTATGACTTGTGACTTGACTTGACAAAAAATAAAATACTTGAGACTTGACTCGGACTTGGAAGTTAAAGACTCGGGACTTGACTTGAGACACGAAGACTTGAATGACTTGAGTGTTAATGACATCATGTTTTCAATTTGAATATAAAATATGTAAATTATTTTAAAAAATAAAGTTGATCCAGCTGGAGCGCAGGCTGAGAATACTCACGACACTATAGGCTATCATCAGCCATGCCCTCTCGTACCTTACGCACACCACGCCCACTTAGATCAGATAACACATCAACATGTCAGCCGAGGGGTAACGTTACCGAGGGTCATCGCTTTCGGCTTCAAAAATTATTATCAAGATGGCAAAAGGCGAACAGCGCTTTGCAAGACATGCAACGTTAAGATCGCGGACAGCCAGACGACAACCTCCAATTTCGTCCGCCATTTGAAGAGCCATTCTGCCCAGTAAGTGCTTATCAATTTGTTAATTTTATCTGGTTAGTTGGTAGTTAGCTAATGTAATAATAGCAGGGTTCCCACGGGTCCTTGAAATCCTTGAAAGTTTGTGAATCTGAAAAATAAAATTCAAGGCCCTGGAAAGTTCTTGAAAATAAACATACGTAGATACAGGTCCTTGAAAGTGCTTGAATTTATTTTGTGCAAGAAGTTTTCTGGAAAAAAAAAATCTGTCCATTAATTTTTTATTTCGCCAACACTTCGTGGCTTATGCTGCATACTAGCCTGCTTGATTTACCTTAGTTACGCGCATTTACGTTAAGTGTTTCCCGCGTGAGGTACTTTGTTTTGTACGTTGCCATGACGTTCACGCGCGCTGGTACCTCAAGGTGCAATACCTTTTAAAAGAGGTAATGACTAATGGATATACTCTGAGTGTGTGTGTGTGTGTGTGTGTGTGTGTGTGAGTGAGTGAGTGTGGGTGTGGGAGTGTGAGAGCGCGAGAGACGAGAGTGAGTGTGTGTGTGTGTGTGTGTGTGTGAGCGCGAGAGTGAGTAAGTGTGGGTGTGGGAGTGTGGGAGAGAGAGTGAGTGTGGGTGTGAGAGTGAGTGTGTGAGAGAGAGTGTGTGTGTGAGAGAGAGAGAGAGTGTGTGTGTGAGAGAGGGAGTGTGTGTGAGAGAAAGAGGAGAAATGTAACAAAGTTTAATGTATGTAACTGTGTTTGAGAGAGAGAGAGGGAGGTGTTCTGAGAGGAGTCTGTTGGATGTTAAGCTGTTATTTGTTTTATGGACTCAATGTTGAAAATTTAAAACATTTCAAACACTGTTGGCAGAAGTGAAAAATAAATAATTTTATGAAGTTACAATTTTGTTTGATTCCATGATGTATTTTACTGAACATGAGTATTGTAATTTACTGACAGTTACTTATATCTTGTCTTTTCACTTTATTATGATCAGATTCTGCAGGTAAAATTACAATAATAAGGTGACTTGACTTGGACTTGACTTGACATAGCCTGTGACTTGACTTGACATAGCCTGTGACTTGACTTGACTTGACTTGCCCAAGAAAAAAATACTTGGGACTTACTTGAGACTTGAAGGTTAAGACTTGAGACTTACTTGAGACTTGCACATGTGTGACTTGGTCCCATCTCTGCCTCACATGTCCAAAGAAATTGCAAAGAAAAAGACACTTTTGAAGCAGAAAAACAAAAATAAAAGGTTAAAGTGGACATAGAAACACATGTATTGGACAACAGATAATTGGAAAAGAGTGTTATGGATCTTAACCTCATTGAGCTTTTGTGGGATCAGCTAGACTGTAAGGTAGCCACATCTATGGCAAGTGCAATATGGCCCAACATCAGCACTACTATGATTCGGCCGAGTGCCGTAGGTAATCACAGCAGTGCTGATTTAGGGCCATAGAGCAAGTTTGCCTAACTGAACAAATGACATGCAGCTCCTCCTCTCGTTCAGTCGAACAGCAGATCCTCATTCATGGTGACCAGTTTTGAGAACGAGTGTATCAGTACATTCAGTTTGTTGATGAACGAGATGAGTACTTGGAGGCACCCGGAGGTTGAACTCTCCCCGGCCAAGCTTGTTCCCCTCCTGGGATCTCTCAGTGGTCCTCTCGGGCCTCCAGAGACCCCCCTTCCTGCCACTAAAATCAGTCGCGCTCAAGGCCCTCTCCCTCAAGATGGCCCTCCTGATCGCGCTCACTTCCATCAAGAGGGTTGGGGACCTGCAAGCGCTGCCCCACGAGGAGGCAGACCCAGCCCTTTCGTTGCTGTGTCCAGTACATGCCCTGCGTACTTATGTGGACCGCACACAGAGCTTTAGAGGTTCTGAGCAGCTCTTTGTCTGCTTTGGTGGACAGTGGAAAGGGAACGCTGTCTCCAAACAGAGGCTGTCACACTGCGTTGTTGACTCCATAGCATTGGCCTATCACACCCCCTTGCGGGTTTGAGCACACTCGACGAGAAGTGTGGTATCCTTGTGGGCACTGGCCAACGGCACCTCCCTAGCAGACATATGCAGGGCAGCGGGCTGGGCAACATCCAGTACCTTTACGAGATTTTACAATCTCAGGGTTGAGTCGGTTTCATCCCATGTTCTCTCAGGTCTGAGCCAGTAGATCTCGGTAACGCAGAAACAACTGACCAGGTGTACCGCTTGCATCTAGCGCCTTTCCCCTCCACTGAGGTGATCACGCGTGCTCTTATCCCAGGAGACCCCATTAACTCGGCTCCCTGGATGACTCCTCCTTAGCCCTCTGGTCCTCTAATTCAGTGGAGGAATTCCCCGACCAGACCCACTAACGGGTACTGAAACTACTCTGTACTGGAATAGGTGCTCCACAGGTCAGGCACTGTGTGGACACGTGTCTCCTTTGGGCAGTCCCCGCTGCCCCCTGGTTGCCGTGTTGTAGCAACTCCTACCTCTCAGCAGGTAGGATCTACCACTGTGCCATTTTCCACATGTGGCCTGAAAACCCATGTGATAGCGTTAAGATGGCCCCAGCCACTTTAACTCTATACGAGAAACATAGAGAGAGAAAAGGCGGACCTGCACTGCTTGCTCCCATGCTTGGCACGTCGCCTTGTTGCCCCCTTCAGGGTGCTGGGAACCAGAAGGTTATGATGATTTTTATGGGGTGTTGGGGAAGGGTACATGCAGTCTGATGCGGCCTGTCGCTTTGGCACGCAACTGCCTGCGTGATTAAATATGGACCCCTAGTGTCACTAGTTTCCCTATCAACAGACAGGGGATGTCTATGTTACTATTGTAATCTCTGTTCCCTGATGGAGGGAACGAGACTTTGTGTCCTCCTGGCCACGACGCTAAACCGAGCCACTTTTATGGCCGAACCTCATTTTCGGATCCTCAGGGCAAAAACCTGAATTGACAGACGCATTTCCCTCCCTTTATACCCGTATGTCTGGGGGCGGGACATACTAATTCTGTCTGCCAATTTCTCATTGGCCTTTTCTCAAGTTCAGAGATGCGCGAGGCTCTCAAAGAGACCATTAGTGTCGCTTCTTCGACACAACGTCTTGTTCCCTCCATCAGGGAATGGAGGTTACAATAGTAACCTAGACGTTTCTGTTGGTTTTGTTTGTAAAATTATTTGAGGCAATTGAATTATGTTGATACAAGGACTTTACAGAGTAGCACACTATCTGTTACTGACTGCCTATCGCTGATCAAAGGTCTAAGGGACATTAATGTACAGTTTTGAGAAATGTGAAAAAATATTTAGACAAAGTTTTAAAGTTGACGGATAAACTGATGTAAAATAATTTTCCTCTGGGATTGCACCAGAATGAGAGCTACCACCAAGACTTAAAGAGTCTGTGGTTTTATCTAGTTTAGGCAAATCCACAGCCATAAAAGACAACACTGAAATCAAACAGCTATAGGCTGATATTTTAAACAGACAAATCACTGAACTGTATAGCTGCTTCCAGGAGGACCAATATTGGCTAATGCGTGAATCAGCTGCATGTTTGCCCAGATCTGATCATTTTGATAAAGAAGAGTTACTAAGGATTTCATATGAACACTATGGTGTTTCAGTTGAAGAATCTGAACAATGCATTTTCTTCCAACATTTGCATAGGAAGATGTTCACGGTTTCTTTTCCTTATGGAAGTTTTCGACACCTGCCTGCTGATGTTTTCCCAAACATGAGTAGAGTGTTATCAATGATGATCACACTGCCTATGACTTCATGTAATGTCGAAAGACAACTGCCGGCAGATCTTCCCCACCTTTCTGGAGCCCTGGAAGAGATGATGGGAGGGTAAGGGTAGAGGGAAAGGGCAATGCGGAGCGACACAGAGAGAGAGAGAGAGAGAGAGAGAGAGAGAGAGAGAAACTTGTTCGCAGGTTCCTGGACATGCTGTTGCCTGGTTCTCTACTTCTCCTCTGGATGACAGCTTGCTCTTCCCCGGTGGACAGCAACAAGTCCTCCAGCCCCTGGCAGATGGAACCACTCCTCCCCTTCTTCAGCTGACAACGGCGGTTCCTCTGGCTCTCGGTGGCCGGCAGCGACCCTTCCGTCCCCAGGCAGACATCCGCGGCTGCCCCTTCGGCAGACGGCAGAGGTGAGAACTCAGTGACAGTGCATCCCTCCTCCCTCCCGGGTTTCGGCACCACTGTAACAGTATAAGGATGGGAACGGCTTAACAGTCAACGTATCTTTTAATGTAAAACTCAACATAAAACATACACACATGCAGCACTGCCGCGTGTGTCTCTCACTCCCTCTCGTACTGGTGCCTCCTGCTAGTCTTTATCCCTCTCCTGGCTGATTAGCCCGATTCAGGGCCGTCCGTGTGTCCTCACAGCCTGGTCCCGCCCTACTCCTTGTCACAAATGTGTTGTAGATTGCAGTGGATTGACATATTACACTCACTGAGCACTTTATTAAGAACACCTGAACACCTACATATTCATGCAACTATTTAATCAGCCAATCGTGTGGCAGCAGTGCAAAACATTAAATCATGCAGATACGTTCACATAAACCATCAGAATGGGGAAAACATGTGATCTCAGTGATTTCAACCGTCGGAATGCACAACATGTCGAACCTTGAGACGGATGGTCTGCAACAGCAGAAGACCACATCAGGCACTTTATTAGGACCAAAGTGTTCATATAAAGATGCTCAGTGTGGGTATTGTGAAAAATAGCATGATATAGCTCTGCTCTTACTTCCACCTGGATACTGCAGCCCTGGCCCCTCTGAAATGGCAAGTTCTTTGGGTCTGCAGTTGGACGTATCTCCCCCGATGCAGAGCCCTGTAGCTGCTTGATGGTCTCATTATAAAGCTTTAACATGTTAAACATGTATGCAGTTTTAAGAGGTTTTTGCTGTCTTGCTGTACACGGTTATAATGTTGCAGAAATTCCATGATTAAGATCCAACCCCCATGCAATATGTTTGGTGCATCATCCTCATACAGTTGTGCAAAGAGGCTCTGGTTGGTAGTGAAATTTCATGTTTTGCAACTGTTGCCAAGATGCCAGGGTCTTTGGACAGTTTTTTATGTTCAGGTTTTGCTTATCACGTTGAGTTAGGCGAGGATGCTGACATGCTGTCTTAATAGTATTGCGCATTTAATGGATCTTTGACCACCTCAAAGCGCATGAGCTTCTGCAATAAGCGCAAACCTCGGGTAAGGAACAAATTGATGTAGTGTGATAATCAAACCGCAAGTGCTGTGATCTAATTAAATAAACAGTCTGCACTGTATGCAAGCAGCTCTGTTCTCTGTAATTTAATACACGTGCTCAAAGTACTCAAAGATACATTTACGAATTGGCTAATTGCACATTTGCGTAATTCCAAATGTGCTTGGCCGCTAAAAGTTGTCCAAATTTACAAAGTAACCTCATAAAACCAAGTTTTTGTGGACTGAAGAGTGGATGAGAATTTCCCTGCATTTAAAAGCCATTTCCAACTCAACTACTAACAGAAACATCTTTCAGTGTTTCATCAAATAAGCTTAAGGGTTTAACTGAACTGCATATCAAGGCCACATCCAAGTTAAGAAATTATTACATAAATACTGTACCATTTTATAATATTATTAATAATAATAAGAAGAATTATTAATATAATTTTTATTGTTAAAATTATACAAAATATATTTTACATAATAATTAACTTATTATTGGGTTCCAAAAAATTATGATAAAAGTGGGCAGAGACCCAGTCACAAAGTGGACAAGAATAGGTACACAGTGAATCTGAAAATGCCCGTGTTATGATTTGATGGAGCAGGAGAAGGCAGACGGGAGGTTCGGATCCAAGTGCGGTTTTTATTAGCAAGTAAAGACAAATAAACAAACACAGGAACAAAAGAAAAGTCCACGATGGGAAAAATTAAACTTAAACACAAACTAACACACGGGTGAACACAAGTTAACAAACATCCACGAAGGGCAGGGATACCTCGAACGAACTAACAGCAGGGAACATGAACAGCAGGGTAATCCTCGGACGAACATGAATGGAGATAGCGCACACACTGACATAGGCACGAACATGAAACAATAACGATCGACAATAGAGAGGGGAAACAACAGGGTTTAAATAGACAGACACGAAGCTGACAAAATAACAAACAGGTGCGGACAATAACACAGTGCAGGCAGTGATGAGGGCCGGGAAACATGAGAAGTGTAGTTTTTTACAAGGACAGTGAAACACGGGGCAGACAACAAGGAAAACGTGACATGGAACGTGATCAGTGACGAGTGAAACAGAAAACACGGGGCAGACAACAAGGGATCGTAATAGCCCGGTATGCCAGATTAGCAGTCCAGTCCAGCCCTGGCCTGAACCTTGGATTTAGGATAGACCTCACCGAAATTACAGGATGGTTGAACTACGAAGAACCTCACTGATCTTGACTTGAATGATTGACTACACTCTTAAAACGGAATACACAGTCTATCAATAAATTGCCAACAAAAGCCTTCATCACCCAACTAACAAAGGAGAACTGCCATGACTGCATTTTGATAGAAGTGAAATTAAATAAGTAATGAAAAAAATAACTGATAATTAAATTAGTTAATTTAACCTTAAAGAAAACATAAATTACAAAAAAAGCTTTGTTTTCTTTTTAAACCATAGTCTATACTTATTTTGAAATGTTCCTTTGCTGCTTGCATTATTGCATTATTGCTTCTGAGAATAATTTTACCCAACTCTTTATTTTCTAGCAAATGTGCTTGACAAGGGATGATAAAATCATAGAAAGAAGCAGTTTGCATTTGATTTTCTCGAATTATTTTGAAAAGTCACAACATAAATATTACGTTTTTTTTTCTTTTATTAATATTTTATTTATTCAAACAATGATGAACATTTTGTTAAAAATAAAGATACACAAAATTACACAACTTTGCCTGTTGAAAATCAGAAAATGAAGGAAAAAAACCCTTTAATGAACAATCTGGATCTCCATGGCCTCCATGCGAGTCAACTGTTCCAGCTAATCTTCAAGCTGGATCTCCTCCCTGCACTTTTCCTAATTTCAGATTCCATTATTAAACTTATTTGCATTAATATTGTTATTGTTCTAACTTGGATTTTATGAGGGTCAAACTGTACCTGTATTAATTGACATCTACTGCCCATTTAATGAGAGAAGTGATAGTGACAGGATGATGTACCTCTGATGTTGAGACACTGATCAAGATGTGCACTTTCCTGGTTCTTGATGATGTTCATTATTGAAAATGATGACTCACTGATGAAGGTGCAGCTGGTATCCCCTAAAATTATATACTTGAAGTCTTTGTACTACAAGCATAACACTGTCTGTTTTTGAATGTATGCTTATGGTGTTTTGTCTTAATGTACATTATTGCATATGTATATGTTTAATATATACTGTGCCAGTTATATTCTCTTGGCATTAAAAATAGCAGTGAGGTTCGGCAATTGGTTTGCACTAAGCTTGTAGTAAAATATCCATAAAAGTCTCTTTACATGCAATAATTTACTGTACACAAACAAATTGCAGAACCACACTACTATTTTTATTGCAAGTATAATATAACACAGTATTACAATAATTTAGATAAAGAAAAGACCACGAGCCAGTGTTTTCTAATTATTTGTTATATTATGCATCATTATATATAACGTGCACGTGTATTTGAATCAGTGCATTGTGTTATATTATCCAGGGCCAGACATCAATGTAGACATTATAAAAAAGAGTGGTTGAGTTCATGAGTCCATTTGGAAAATACTCTGCACTACATGTAACTGCATTCTTTACTTATCTCACTCGTATAAAAAACACAAATGATATATTCCTCAGAATGCAACAATAGCATGAAAAGAACATAATGAAACAGTTATGCCATTAGGTAAATAAATGCTTTAACAGTGTTCAATATATGAATCCCTAACAGCAGAATGTGCGTGCAGGAGACTGGTATAAATGTTTGTAGAACTGCAACAGCGCTGCCTACTGTACAGGTGGTGAAAGTGCTTTTAATTTTTTAAGGACTCTTGAGTGTATAGAACCTTCAATTAAATTTTGTCTCATAAAATCGTTGTAGATTTGGTGTCAACAGGCCTTTAGCGTGGGCCAAACATTGTCTCCGAAACGGCAGCAAAACTTTGGTGACAATGAAGAGTTTGCGGCAACTCTAGATTTTTCGTAACTGATTAATTTAAGCTGGCGCCACACTAGCTCACTCCAAACAACTCAATTTTGTCTGAAGTGTCACATTGCCAAAATGTTATGGGGTTAAAGAAAATTGCATGTGTGTTTATTTATGTTGTTCAAGTAGGCTATAAGAAATGGTCTGTTGTGAAATGACTGGCTGTTAACTGCGCCCAGTTTTAAAGGGGTCATGACATGAGGAAACAAATTTGCCTTTACATTTTAAAGGTCATTGTACCACAGGCAACGAACCTGTGGGTGCTTGGGTTCTCAATAACTCACGGGAATGGCTGAGCACTCATGGAAAAGCACAAGATATTCCCCATTCATTTTCTCCACAGGTATTTAAAAAAAATTACAAATAAAACATTCTGGAGCCAGAGGAATTATTCTTTGGATTTTACGAGACACTACTGCAGATTGAACTCTTGAATAATTAATTCGTCAAGTGCACTGCTGCACAGAGAAAAAACT
Source organism: Xyrauchen texanus (assembly GCF_025860055.1). Classification (NCBI taxonomy): domain Eukaryota; kingdom Metazoa; phylum Chordata; class Actinopteri; order Cypriniformes; family Catostomidae; genus Xyrauchen; species Xyrauchen texanus. Next base: position 39,375,677 of record NC_068290.1, read on the forward strand.
TTGGAATTGACACTTTTGTCCATACCGTTTGCAAATATGAGAATGAGGTGTAACTTAACTTCTTCGGTTAGTTTGATAGAAAGGCTTTACAATGGCGAAATAGGGACAAAAACTTCCTGTTCAATACAAAACCAGGGAAGGGCTCTCTCAGGTGGAAATGACCAGTGAGCAAAATGTCTGAGACTGAATGCATAATAATGTGGCAGGACGGGTTATCACCCCTCCCACTTGTCTGAGGTTTGACCAATGGTCTGGCATCTGTTGCGTATAAGAGCACGGGCTACCAGTTCATTGATGTGCGTCATTTTCCGGGGCCGTGACGTCATCCGTGCGCCCTGCTGCTTTCTTTGCTGGAGTGCAGTGTTGAATGTGTTGCTCGTAAAGACCGCTAAAGCTGCTTATCCGCTGAATGTGCTGTCTACCGAGTGTGTACTTCCTGGGAAGTTGAATGTCGACAATCGAGACAGGTAAGGGAAGGGTTGTGTGCGACGGTGCTTTTGGGGTGCTTTGAGTGGGTATCTGACTAATCTGTATGCTTCATGTAGAGTAAGATCTATCTGCGTTTCCTGCCAATGAGCTTTGTCGGAGACATTTGGCTCCATCCGCCGCATAGTTTGGGATAGTGATCCTGGGACAGCATGCTTTGCTGTAAGTATATTGCTCGAGCGTGAAGCCAAGGGTGAATGAATTGCAGTATAACATCTTCTGTTTTGTTTTAGGCACGCGCTAAGGGCAATAGCGGCATTCTGAATGAGTATGTGCTCTGTGCCTCATCATAATGTGCTGATTGCTCCAACGCCCTGTGCTTCAGCATAAAATGCTGTTTGCTTTGTGCTTCATCATAGACTGCTGTTCTGTTTCCACTGGTTATCCCGCGTCTAGCACGGGAATGATACGCTGCCCATGAGCTCTCATGTTGTCTTAAAGTGAATGTTCTGTGCTGGGCTCAGTGATTTAGTGCTTGGGGTTTCTTTTGTGCCTTTCCTGTTTATTTCTTTAATTGATTTCAATGGTCAAGCAAGTTTTGAATTTGTATCTTTGTTTTTAATTTAATTGTGATTAGAGAATTCATGTATTGCTTTCATCAAAACAGTATAAATTTGTAACTCAAATTTGGTTGAGTTACACTGCCGAATCCATTTGACCATTTGTTTAGTGACTCTTTATTTAATTTGAGTTTATACGGTGTCTTTTGCTATTTTTTAGGGTTTTGATTTGTGACGACTGAGTTGGGACCAAATGGTTGGTTCCTTCTTGGGACTGTATTAATTAATTCATTATATAGTTGTATTTTGTTTTCTTTGCATATCCATGCTCTTTCTTAATGTCTTTTTCTTTCGTTTGTTGGCAGGACCTGGGCACCCGGGGGGCAGACGAGTGACCTTTTGGTGGTGTTGTCCTCAGTGGTTAAATTGGCTTTTGTAGGGAGGGGGAGCCCTTATTTACAGTGAATGGTCATCATTCAAAATCCCACCGTAAAATGACTTGAAAATGAAAGGGGATCTTTTTCCAGTATTAATGTGTAAGGTAGGGTTGAGTAGTTATTCAAACAAAGACAAATAATGTACAATTCACTTACTTTATTATTATTTTTACCTTGAAAGTTAACAGGCAGGAAACAGATTTCACCCTCGGAAAATGTATGAAATGAACATGTTTGAAAATATTGGTTGGCAAATATGTAAACATCTTTTTATACAAAAAATTTATGTTGATTTAAAGTGCTCATATTATGCTTTTTGGCTTTTTCCCTTTCCTTTATTGTGTTATATATCTTTTTTGTGCATGTTATAGGTTTACAAAGTCCAGCCCAAAGGGACTTACTATCTCCAACATAAAACACTGTTCGCAAACTGCTCCAAACAGCTCTCTTATAGTCCAGCCTTTACTTCCGTGACCAACGTGAGTCACTTTGTAACACATGTTATAATGCTCATCTAGCATGGCATGCTCTCATACTCTGCAACTGACTAGCTAGCAGTGCTTATCTAGCTACTGAGCATGTGCGACTCCCAACAAAGATGGAACAAAAGTGGGATGCCTCACTCGGTCGCTAAAACAGAGAGCTCAACACACAGGGTGAAAAGAGGAGCTGTAGCAATGTGCAGTACAACAAAAATATGGTGTTTTCTGAAAATTAAACCATGTAAGCCTATTCTGGTACAACCTCTAAATACAATTATGAACCTGAAAATGAGTATAATATGAGCACTTTAAAAGAATCAGGGCCAAATTATTTGGCAGTTTATGTTATGTTTGATTTAATCACACCGACACGGGAGGTAATTACTCAACTCAATGCATTATGAAAGAACCCGAACAATACTTGAGGCACTTGTGTGCAGACATAACAGTTTACACTTTAAATACATCACATTTACTTATTGACATACTACAATTCATGCATTCATCAGCTTCCAAATAGGAGTAAAGGCAGGCTCCTCTGGTTTATGCTGCCTTTGTCTACAGGCAGCATGGTCTGCTGACCTCCTTGTCATCACCCACCTCCTAACAAACTTAGTTGGGTTCCACAACTCTAGTGGTGGACCCACTAACTTTACAAACATCAAAGAGGACACATTGACAATCTTCAGCTGATTTCTCAGTGGTGAAACAATAGTATTCATTGCTGAAAATCCCCTTTCACATTCAGCTGTGCTCACAGCCAATGTACCTACTGTGTGTACTGTGTAATTGCCATGTTTGGGTTTTCCTTGTAGTCCCTGAAACCTTGTTTGACACTACAGTAGTTCATCGCCAGACTATTACACAGCTGCCTCAATTCTTGTTCTCCATACAGCAGTGGAACTGGAGAGGGCCAGGTGTCAGGTGACAACACATTTATTTGATTAAAAAGCTCCAGCTCATGCTCTGGGACCATCCTGGACTGCATGCTACAACTAAGTGCATGAAAAAACTTTTCATGATTGATTTTTATTTGTCTCCCACCAGTTTTCAATGGAACCCCCTTAAAAACACCATCCTGAACAGCCTGACAGGCAATCTGGTAATGAGGGCCTGGTGTCTCCATCATTGCTAAGAAAACATCAGCCAGCCGTTTAACTTTTTTTAACCCTTCTTAAAGATGCATTTCTCAGTTTTGTAATGCCTCAGACAAGTCTTTAAGCTCTTCTAGAGCATCCAACATTAGTCCCAAATTGACAACAAAACCCTCTGAGGATAATTTAGCTGCAAGCCCGTCATACATGCACCTTTCAGCCGAGGTCCTGGATGTATCTTTACCAGCACTAATAAAGTGCTGGTGCAAAGCACCATACATATTCCAGACAGCCTCAACTGTCCTGTAGGAAGAGGCAACTCATCTCACATTTAACACACAGCCTATTTTTCTCAGCTGTGTGCCCACTACTGATGCATCCTCATCCAGTTCCCTCAAATTCTTTGCGGACTGGCTATAAAGACAGTACAGCTTATCCAGGAAACTGGTGAAGTGGTTGGTTTCCACACAGCTCCTTACGGCATCCCCAACTGACAGCTCTAGCCTATGATTAAGGCAGTGCCAGCCAACCACTGCTGGATATCTGGACTTTAGCATTGCATACACCCCTGCCTTTCTACCCAGCATCACCGATGCCCCATCTGAGCAGAAGCCAAGAAAGCACTGCTTCAGAAACTCATCATCTAACCCATTGTCCATGAGACACTTGAGCAATGCATCAGTGATGCCATCTGCAGTAGTCTGTTCTAGCTCAATAACCTCTAAGAAAAAAGTGAGTGGGTCTGAATTTTGGTGATGCGCGAACGTATAAAACTAAACACGATTTTTTTGCTTAGTGTCGTGCTCTCATCTATCAGGATGGACACTTTGGGCTTTGTATTCCTGATGCTGGTCATCAGGGCATGTTTCATTTCTTTTGAGATGAAATGAACAATCTCTGTGCATGTGACATTAGTGTGAAAAACTCTCCCCATATTAAGACCATTCATGCGCTGTAGGTCGATGAGTGAAGGGTGATCTGTGTATGGGCGATTTCTTTTGGCAATGTGATATGCCGTCCTAAACACCTTCTCAGTGGTGCACAGCTGTTCTTGTTGTGCTTTTAGGAAGCTGGCATCTAATGTACTTTCTTCTTTTTTTTTCACAGACCGACTCAGCTAATTTGTGGCTATGCGATGTTACATGCTCGCATATTTTTTTTCGTAACGATCTCATCTGCTTGTCTTTAGTATCCCCATACGGTTTAACTCTGCCAGATTGCCACTCTGATGAAAAAGTGTATTTGTTTGAACCAGATCTTAGCACACCTGGTGACCCTGCATCTCTGCATATTTCACATCCCAGTGCATTATTAGATAGGAATATGAACGAGTATTTGGTTTTGAAGCGTTCATATTGGGCCAGAGTCCAACAAATTGGCAAACTGAGTGCTAAAGCTGGGCTGCTGCTGCTATGACTACTGAGGGCTGACACTGGGCTGCTGCTGCTACCACTGCTGAGGGCTGACACTGGGCTGCTGCTGCTACCACTGCTGAGGGCTGACACTGGGCTGCTGCTGCTACCACTGCTGAGGGCTGACACTGGGCTGCTGCTGCTACCACTGCTGAGGGCTGACACTGGGCTGCTGCTGCTACCACTGCCATTGCTGAGAGCTGGGTAGCTGGTTGTGCCTTTCTTTAGGGCTTTTCTACTAAATGTATAGTTCCATACATCAAAATTACTGATTCTGCACACTTCTGGGCTTACGTCTTCAATCTCTATAATTTTTTTTTATATGGCAATTGCAGCATTAACTTACCTCCCAAAAAAATCTTCCAGGGTCCGCTTCATGTTTATTCAGCATCTGAATGAACATAATCAGCTTATGTTTAATTATTTTAATTTTTTTAACTATCAAAAGAGATAGATTTATAGCATTTTTTAACATTAAAAAATATTTATAAAATCAGTTATCTAAGTTTTTTTTTTAAAAAGGAAGCTTTGTGTTATGTGTAAGGCAGTTAGATGAGTTCACCAGATGTGTTTTGACATGGGTAGGTCAAAAGGTCAAGCCGCATTATAGATTTATAGCATTTTTTAACATTAACACTAGAGCTACCACGGTCATTTTGACTGTTTTTAAATTTTGCAATGTAATAACTTTGTTGAACTAAAACCCATATAACCATAAGACCATGACTTTTCTTAAATGTGTGTATATTTTATTCTAACTTTGTTATTTTATTAAAATTTCAAAACAAAAAAGAGTTCTGAGTATTTCTACCTTGAATGGCCATAACGGTAATTTTGACCGCACGCATTTCAGCGTTTGCTATGTAAAGGAACAAAGGGCGCTGTTCACCACGGAGGTGCTGAGAATGTTACTGAGCTCGCTAACATTAACGTTAGCTCATATAGACATTTCATACATTTCACATAACATTTCTTTCAGCTCAAACTATTTTTTACCTAGTTTTATTGTTTTCCTATCACTTACCGGAGCAATGGAGAGGCACAGAGGTTCAAGACGGCTAAGAACTTAACCAAATCTTCAGTGGTAATGGCTCAATCGCTCTAGCCGTTAACGGGTTGCCAGGGTAACGTCGCTGTTATGCTTAGAATTGTGACAGTTTTCCCTTGATGGCTGTGGGCGGGGTGCTGAACCAGCGATTAATGCATTTATGACGTCTGATAATTCCATGTAGCATGGGTGTCTCTGTGTAGTCTTGCTAATTATTCAGTCTCATATGCCATGTATTTGCCAGGAGTCAGGAGATTAAAAATAATTCAAGTGGAATAACAATATTTGGTGCGGAAGGAGACGGAGCTGAGCTCCGGCAGGGTGTGTTGTGGACCTGAGGAGGCGGAGCTGCGCTCCGGTGCGCTCTGGCCCAATTTAACCTCTGGTTGTCCTCACTGTGTGTCGTGGTCTTCTTTGACATGACTTGCTTAGTGTGTGCTAGTGTGAGTGCACTGTGAATAGAGTGATTTTCATGAGGGTGATATCTTGAGACTGCCCCTGTTGGTAAGCCCGGGTTCCTCTGTTGCCAACGATAGAATTTAACAAATAGATGAGAGTGATTGTTGGTCAATGCCTTTTATAACTATTGTGTCTTTTAACAATTAATAAACTTTTTGTACGATTACCCTTGTCTCTGATTCCGTCTATGATTAGGATCTGCGTGTGCCTTTCGGTTAGAGGTTGTTAAATTCTTGGGGTGAAATTCCTCAGGTGGCATAGTCGGAAATAATATCAAGTGGAGTTTTGAGCGTGGGTATAATTTTTGTGAAAAATATAGCAAAAGTGGTGCCAGTTCTGTAGTATAAGATCTAAAAATTCAGCGTCAAAGCCATCTGGCCTCGGAAACTTGACTGTAGGCAAGGCCTTAATTACCTCACCAAACTCCTCCAATGTTATCTCTGAATCAAGAGAATTTTTTTGCTCAGTCGTCAGTTTAGGATGTTGTAATGCTTCCACAAAGTTTCTAATATCCTCATCAGTAGATGAAGACGTGGAACAATAGAGATCAAGATGGAATTCTTTAAAAGCGTTATTAATATCAATGGTCGAGGTCAATATTTCACCACCAGTAGATCTCACTGAGGGAATGGTAGAAAACGATTCTCTAGCTCTGCCTTGTTCCCCGACTCAAAGTATGACTGTCTTGCACTGAATAGCCAAAACTCCACCTTCCATGACAAAATAGTATCATATCTATATTTCAATCGGGTCAATTCTCTGAGGCCATTAGACAACATTCTGTGCTTCAGCTCTGCCTCGGCACTTTTAATATTCCCTTGCAATTCTACAAGTTCTTGTGCTTTGGATTTTTTGGTTAATGAGGCATACTGAATGATCAGACCCCTATGAACTGTCTTAAGTGCCTCCCAAGCCACACCCACAGAGGGTACTGAGGACCAGTTGGTCTCCATATAGACATTTATTTCAGCCTTTAGCATTTGTTGGAATTCAGGATTCAGGATTACACATCCTGTGAAGTATCAATGTTGCTGTAGGGGGCTTGCACACTTTTGCTTCACTATGATCAAGGACTGAGTCCATTAAAGGTTAAAGTCTCCTCCCAATATTATATCATGAGAGGTGCCGGTGGCTTGCAACATCCCTTCAAGATCTATAAAAAGCCCTGATCATCAATGTTAGGTGCATAAATATTAGCCAAAATAAGACTTTGTCCCTTATTGAGAAGTCTGCTGTTTCCAATTAAGCTAAGTGAGAAAACAAGAGAAGTAAGTGCACTCTTTAGGTAGAGAGGTGGTGTTTCTGGTACACAGAATTGATGCAAAAGGATTGCATATGTTAGCAGGAAAAGTAAAGGCTATCCAGGAGACACCCAGACCCAATAATTTTACATTATTGACTACATAGACTGTAAAACTGCTACCATTGGTTCTTACCAAATCTGTCCATGCTGCTGTCCCCCCTTCACGAGCTGTTCATGACCTTTATGAGGAATGATGTCCGATGGAAATGGGAAAATTAATCCTCAAAAGCTTGCTGTTGTTCCAAGCCCTCATGCAGTCTAACTCATTATGCATTATGATGGAAACAATGTGATCATTCTTGCATATGATGCATCCCCATACATAGTAGGAGCTCACATAAGTTACCAGATGGTTCGGAAAGACCAATTGGATTTGTGTCCAGAACACGGAGTGCAGCTGAAAGGAACTAATCTCAACTGGATAGAGGGTCTAGCAGTCATCTTTGCTGTGAGAAAATTCTACAGTTTCCATTATGGTAGACAATTTACCATTGTGACTGATCACAAAATACTCATTTAACTTTTTAAGTCAGTGCTACAAAAGGCCTCTCCCCATATCCAAAGATGGGTCATGATGCTGCATGCTTACACGTATGCAATCGTGTATAATGCAGGGAAAGACTACTGCAGTGCAGATGCTTTCAGCCACCTGCCACTGCTGGAGAAAGAGGAGAAAATGCTGGAGGAGGAGAGATTTCTGTTGATGGAATTTATGGACATGCCTCTGTTGACTGCAAAATAGGTAAAGAAATGGACAGACAAAGATGCTGTTCTTTCCAGAGTAAGAGAATATTTCATGAGAAGGTGGCCTAAGACAGCAGATGACCCTGCCTTCATGCTATATATGCTGAGGCGAGAGGAGTTAAGCACACATGATGGATGTGTGTTATGGGTGTGCAAGATTAGTTAGTTGTTCCTCCCCCAGGCAAAGCAGATGTCTTAAGGCAGCTTCATCATTCTCATCCAGGCATTACAAGAATGCAAGGTCTATCTAGAAGTTATGTGTGGTGGGCCAAATTAGACACTGAGGTGGAAGTAGTAGCAGGGTGGCCGCGGGTCCTTAAAAAGTATTAAAAAGTCTTAAATCACTTTTCCTAAAAATAAGGCCTTAAAAAGTATTAAATTGTCTTAAATTCAGATTGGATAGGTCTTAAATATGTTTGTGTCACGTCACCGCAAAGATGCAGGCAATCGTTCTTCCAGCCGGGTCGAATATTTTTTACAAGGTAACGTAATCTCATTTGCACATGACCCATCCCCTGACCAATCGGCTAACCTAACCTTAACCAATCGAGCTGCTTCATGGGCGGGTCTTGGCGTGGCGGGATTCGTAATTTCGCCACAGGTAATATAGCAATGGTTGATAGCCACTTAGAAATATGGGGAAATGTAAATTCAATTACAAATGGCTTGAAAAAGAAGAGTATTCTTGGTTAAGGTCGGTGCCTGGAAATATTTATGAAGCGAACTGCATTATGTGTCGGAAGACTTTCAAACTTGGGACAATGGGGCTCAGAGCGGTGGAATCGCACGTACAGAGCAAAAAACACAGAGACTATGGTAAAGACACGCCAGCAGCCCGCCATTGCTAGCTTCTGTTCCAACATCTCCACCGCTAGCAACGATGTTAACGCTACAACGCAGGATGTTATTATGGGAAATCCACAGGCAACAATGCCAGCTGACCTCCGCGCAATTTGTGGCTCTACGCCAACACTCCGAGCAGAGGTGATTTGGGTGCTGAAGACTGTTACAAGCCACAATTCATACAGGTCTAATGACGGGGTTGAAGAAGTGTTCAAAGCAATGTTTCCAGATTCCGGGCTTGTACAGTCATTTACCTGTGGAAAAGACAAGAACAGATACGTGGCTAAATTTGGATTGGCCCCATATATAAAAAAAGAGCTCATCACCGAAGTTCAAAAATGCGGTGCGTTTGTAATTATGTTCGACGAGACACTGAACCAGACAACCAAAAGCAAACAAATGGACTTGCATGTGCGTTATTGGTTAAATGACCACGTCCAGTCAAGGTTCTATGGAGCACAGTTCATGGGCCATGCAACTGCCCAGGACCTACTTCAGCATTTCAAAGTAAGTCTGCCATAACTATATTCATTAACTAACCTCTTGTATATTTTGTGTATCATATCATTTAAGCTTTACTAATTTGTCAAGTGAATAACCACTATGGATAGGGCACTACACGTTAATTAGACAAATTAAAATGAAAAATGTAATAAAAACAGGCAAATTGAGTTTTAGAATGGTAGTAGAGTCTGGCGTTAACTTGCCAATATGTAATGAATTTAACATAGGGGTGTCTATACTTATGCCCCCTGTATTTTAAGGAAGAACGTTTTATTTATTCATTTACAGTATTTACATTATTCATTCACAAAAGAAAATTAGTGTCCTTAAAGGTTGGATTTTTCCTTTTTTATTTTTTATTAAGGCATTAAGATCAATTTAGATCACCTCAATAAGAGGTGACAAATGAACTGATTACAGATAAAAGCGGAATGTGTCTTCTGATGATGTGATGGGATGATAAGAACGGCTGTGTGGGGGTGCAGAAATACTGAGGAGTTAGATCTATGCAGGTGCAAACAGGAAATCCAATCAAACACACACACACATCCGCACACACAGCTTTAAGATAGAGAACTGCTGTCTCACACTTGGAGGTGCACTGAACGAGAAAACGGGTGTGTGAGATTCACACTCAAGTGGAAGGACTTTCCGTGTGTTTACCTGTGTCACCATGGTGCCATCACAGCAGAGTAAGACAAAACTTTGTTAACATTGATGTAAAATAACTAACATAAAACTAAGAAATTACTGAAATCTCTGATCAGGCTTTATTACTGTAAGGCATAGTTATGATAGCTTTGGCAGATGCAATGTATCTGTATCATTCATTTTGTGTGTCTTGACCATTGTTCAGTTCTGAATTAGACATTTGGGTTGTTCAATTTCTTTTGGGACATGTCCTGCTGTGTAACATGCTGTACTTTATCTTAAACTATTTTAAACAAAAAGTTATTTTGTTTTATAAATATTATGGCTATGTGTGCAGAGTACAGTGGATACAAAATAGTTTAGTAAAATGAAAGAAGATAATATAACAATACATTGGAAAATCATTGAAATCTGAAGAAGAAGCATATGTTATCACATTCATGCATTAACTACTGCCTGCATGTGGACACAATACACACATAATTATGTTGCATGGCACCTAGAAAAACTGGCTAAACATGCTACCATCATTCGCTTATCTCTGGCAGACATGTTAAAGGCTAGAGTATTTATTCTTAACCAAGTTAAATGGTCCATTTTTTAAATGTAATTTAATTTAATATAATTTACATTCAGTTCCGGTCCTGGTTTCAAGAGTGCTGATATAGTAGAAGTCAAACAGCACTGGGAATCTTTACTGTTTGTATCACTCTGTTAATTGTAAACCAAATTAATTATTGCTGTTTTATAGCTGGAGGTTTTGATTCATCCCTGTGACAATACATATTTATTCCAGTATGTGGCAGCAAATAACAATCTTTATTTGTTATCCGTATGTTTTCATTGAGAGAGTCTCGTTGTCTTTCATTGAGCGGGTTTCATGAAAGCCCAAACATTTGCATTTTTTCTCACTCCATGAAGGCTCGAAGCAAATTAACGACGTCAAAAACAATGAAATAAACACACTTACATACAACTGCAGACTCCTGTAGATAGATCGCTTCTCCTGAATGACTATGTATCTAACAGTTTAAATAGCCTATCTGGCGCTGGCCACGCCTTAATGCTGCTTAGCACAACAAAGCTAGTCACGTGGTCAACCGAAACAGAGGGTTGCGCGAGGTGCCAAGCACGGGAACAAACGCGACTTTTGTACACCGCAAATAAATGATGCTGCACTTTAGCAATAAATAATACTCTAAAACAAGTCAAGCACTGTTTGCGGACACTAAAACGATGATAGTTTTACACACACTGGATAACCAAGCCTAAATCTAACAGCGAATACTATGGGACAGGTCAAAACAAATCAAGCAGTGAATACTACGGGACAAGTCAAAGCAAATCTAGCAGCGAATACTATGGGACAAGTCAAAACAAATATAGCGCACACACACAAACACACATTTAAGCGACCCTTGTTCAAGACAGTAAACAAACAGCACCTGATCTAGCAATGAATACCACTCTAACGATGTTAAAAACAATTAAATAAACACACTTACATACAACTGCAGACACCTGTAGATAGATCTATCACTTCTCCAAGATTACTCTTGTTACTTAGTCTTGTAACTCCAATAACTTAGAAGCAGCCCAAGCTCTTGTTACAAGTTCTTAAGTGATGCTTTTAATCCCATTCACAACAGCAGGTACCCTATCACTTAGTTGATAGACTGTATGTCGCTTAGGGATGTAATGGTTCTGGGTAAAAAAAACACCATACAGTTTGCCACCCACATTTCAATAAGCATTTGCAGAGTGGTTTATCTCAAGTCTATTGATGCAACTGGAGCATATGGTTTGGTGAAGAAAACTGTGTCAAATAGACTGGCACAGTTACAACCTTTGCTAATGCATCTGTATGGCTACGTAGATGGATAAACTCCTCCTGTGTCTTACATGGGTCAACTTTCTACAGAGAGTAGCTGTCCAATTAGCTGTTAGTATGTTAAATCATGTATTGACATCACAGTTATGCATGCATTAGTGTGTCATTGAACATGGCCAGCAGAGAAGATATGCCACTGAGATAAGCCCCTAGTGGCTTTCAAGTCTCCTGTTTGGGACCTTTTTTTACAAAATGATTTGCAGTCATTTACAACAACGATGGTCAAAGATTTTTGGCAAACAGTTAACAGCAACAGCAAATATTGCGAGTGCTGTAAACTCATGGTAATATATCGAATTAACCTTTTTATGCTGACATCTCTCTGGAATAAAGAAGTGCAGGTGAGCCCGAAACAGCACACACTCCCTCTTGTTTTTAAGAAGGAACATGCTAATTTGGACAGACATAACAAAACCTATAGTGCTTGAGGTGTTCATTGCCAAAGATATGTTGCCCTACTTCCTTAATAAATATTTGGAATTCCAGAGTATGATTTAAACACTCGAGCTGTGTTACATTATCCCTTCTTGTAAACTTTTTAATTGCAAGTTTATTCCCTCAGGAGTGATGTAAATTTCCAAATGTTGAATATACAGTATGTTGAGGTGAGTTTGAAATGCACTTAATGTTGATGTACTCTGTGTAGCCTAAAAATCAAGTTACAATTATTTTGTTTCCTTTTTTTATGTTTAATACCCTAACAAAAATTAAACATGGTTTCATTATAGTCGATGAATGCTTATTAATGTATGATCAAACTCACTCAGAATACAGACAATTTCTTACACATCACACTAATTTGATAATGCATCAGTTTTCTTACTAGGAAAATTTACATTTTGGAGAGGAAAGTAATGCTCAATGCATTATATCATTAACAATGAATGATCCTTACTTTCACTGACTTACTGTTAGGTGTTATGGGTAATGGTTTGACAAATGTTTCCTTATTTTTCTTTTAGAGCTTAAGAGCTTGGTGATGAATTCTGCCCTTAGCTTTGTGTTTGGCGCAGTGGCTGGAGGTACACTTGGAGCCACGGAGGTATCAGTGAATCAAGTCGCAGCTGAAATTGTCTCAGGAACCCTACTGAAGCCCATCACAGATGGCATGAAGACCGTTGGGGCTCTGGGACTGGGCACACTTCTAGGAGCTACGGCACTCACTACATCAATGACAGCGGCGGTAATAGGGATCACCATAGCCGCTTCTGTTGGATTGTTGCTATTAAGAACTCCAGCAGCTCTAGGTGGAATTACATGGACTGCAGCAGGACTGACTGCGGCCCTGGCCACAACCTCCAGCGGTGCGGCACTTGGGGCCATCATTGAAAAACTTGTGAGCTACGGAGTAGTCAACCTGCTCTGGGCTTTGGCAATCTTCACAGTGTTGAAACTATTAATGTACATTGTTGTGCAGTTTACGTGCAGGGAAAGAGATTGGTTTGGGATTCAGGGAGTCTGTACTGAGGATAATGAGAGTGAACAAGCGAGACTTGATGCTTTGGAGGTAGAACAAAGACAGCTAGTCACAGGGGAGATTGAACAGAGGATCATCGCTTCTGAGATGGTGAAAATGGGTGAGGAAGGGAACGATTTGGAACTTCGAGCCACTTGGGAGGCCCAACGAAGAGAAAGAGAAGAGGTAGAGAGACAACAAAGGCAGGCCCTTGAAGTAGAAATGAAGCAGAGGACTTCTAGACGGCGCCTGCTCAAAGTGGCGGGAAAAAATTTGGAATTTCTTGTCTTTTCTGGGATTCCGATGACTGTTACTGCTTCTGTGACCGCTGGCTTTGGGATCTTTGGGTTTGGAGATTACAGATTTGTTTTTGTGATCCTCTTAGTTCTGGTGTTGATCATGTCCTTTGGGCTAATGAGGTCGCAGCATTTGGACTTTTGGATGTTTACAGGCTGCATGGCAATGTTTGCCACGTTTGCCATCGCTGTGCTTACTGTTCATGCCGGGCAAGAGGTGGCAGGTATGTCTGTTAAAATGCACAAGGCAGGACAAGCCATAAGCAAGCAGAACATCAGCATTCGTATTATGCACACATCCTCCGTAGAAGCCATATATGCAGGATTCTTTGTGTCCAAAGTATCTCAGGTTGGTTTAGGGGCTACAGTGGGCGGTCCAATGGGCAGAGAGGCAGGAGGAAAGGTGATCGTAGGGGCGTGTGTAACGGCTGTGGCTGTTTTGTCATTAGTCGAAGTGTCATCAAAGATGCTGGGAGTTGGAGGTACAGCAGGGGCTTATTTGGGGGCAGTTGGAGCAGCGGGTGTGGCCATGGGAGGTGCTGCAGCTGTAGCAGTAAAATCATCTTCATGGGGAGGGACATTAGCAACTACTGCTGGAATATTCTTTGGGTTTTTGGTATTTGGAAAATGGGACATTGTCAACATTGGACTTCAGGTGTCTGTGGCATATATGTTTGCCATGACAAATCTTTATTGAAATGCTCTGATGTGATATTACAGCAGAGGTCTTACTGTCATGCCATATCTGATCAGTCAACTTATTTTGAATTGTGATTATAGTAATTTCATTGTATATATACAGTGTATTAGTGTTGATGTATTTTATGTTACAGTAAGTAATATTAAAATTACAATACTCTGTTTAATGAAAAATGTATTCACTCTTTTGTGTGGATTTTACTCAAGCATTGTTCCACTGATTTAAGCCTTTCAAAGAAAACAAAAACAAAACTGTACTAGCATATCTTAACATATTCACTCATGTACCTTTCACGTGAAAAAGTATTTCATATGGAAGCTTAATACATGCTATGTAATCTATTACACAACACCGCCATATTTTAATAGAGATAGAATCAAGATCCAGAGCTGTCCACACAAACCTGAACAACTGGTGCACAAAAAAACGATCACGGTAACAATCAACAAATCTTTTCTTTTTTTATTTTACATGAATGGGTAATTTTGAGCGAAACATTAACTTCAAACATTGCAAAACAAAAAGCTGCCAAATGCAAAAACAACAAAAATTAAAAACATCAACTTGCAAACAGTGAAACCATGCAAGCTCATTAATTATTCAAGCCCTGTGCATGCTGGGAACACAAGTTCAAAAAGGTAAGTACATTTTACTCAAATAAGCAAATAAATAGGTTTTCTACTTTAGGATTGAAACATAATGAAATCATAAATTATGTTTACTTACAAACTAGAGCATGCTAAATCTAACTTAATATTTTCTGCTATATTTACATCAGCACAAAATAATGTGTGTGTCTGTGTGTGTGTGTGTGTGTGTGTGTGTGTGTGTGTGTGTGTGTGTGTGTGTGTGGCGTGTATTTATCACTTTGTGGGGACCAAATGTCCCCATAAGGATAGTAAAACCTGAAATTTTTGACCTTGTGGGGACATTTTGTCGGTCCCCATGAGGAAAACAGCTTATAAATCATACTAAATTATGTTTTTTGAAAATGTAAAAATGCAGAAAGTTTTCTGTGATGATTAGGTTTAGGGGTAGGGTTAGGATTAGGGGATAGAATATAAAGTTTGTACAGTATAAAAACCATTATGTCTATGGAAAGTCCCCATAAAACATGGAACCACAACATGTGTGTGTGTGTGTGTGTGTGTGTGTGTGTGTGTGTGTGTGTGTGTGTGTGTGTGTGTGTGTGTGTAATAAATTGCCGCAACACCTCTCCTACAATTTTCTTGAGGGTTATGCTCAAGTGTCTCCTGAGGGAGTAAACTTAAGTCTAATATACTCAGATTTAAGCCAGTTTTCTGTCCAACACACCACATCAAAACCATGATCTACAATAATTTGATATGCATTTGTGGGTTTGGGAATATAATGTCTCAATATTCAAAGCTCCAAGCTTCAGGTCAGGCTTAGCACACGGGTGTGTTGTGTCTGGGATCATTTCTGTTGAATAAAATTCACAGAAAAAGCATTTCCAAGTTGGCAAGAATTCAAGTTAATCAATCCATTTGTCATTGTTATGTGATATATCTACCCCACTGCACACTGGCTATACTCACAGGATGAGAATTTTGTATTTTGTATTTTGTTTTGCCACTCTATGGAGCCAAATAAATAAAATATTTTTGTTAATTTAAAATGAGTACATTTGGATTTAAGACATACAGCTGCAGAAGAAATTTTTTATTAAATATTCTAACACTCAAAATGCAGAAATTCAGATCTTACAGAAAGTAGGCAAGAGGTCAAGCTTCCGAGTGCTCGATCATGACACAAGTTCTCTAGAGACACAATCTCTATATCCCCTCCTTAGAAATAACAGCTTGTATTCAGGAGTGGTGTCATCACCCTTCACCCCATATAGTCCAAATCGCTCCAAACCAGTGTCTTTAGTTTGTGCTAGTTTGTGCTGTAGAAAGAAACATCAACATGTTTTCCTTTCTTTGAATTTAACAAGATGGCTTTTGGGAGCTTTTTGCTCATGCAGGCTACACCCCATGTCAATCACTTCATCGTTTGTGTTCGCTTTGTGCTGGTTTGTGCCATGTTTGTTATCGTTAAAGCATTTATTATTGGCAAAGACTTAATATTGCACCTTATCAAACTCCAAATGTAACATTGAAAATTGTCTGTGTAATTTTGTCTACTGCAAATTATGGTTTGTTTATATGCTATATGTGAGATTGTTGAACAAAGTACATTATGTTTGTATAGACTGCATATTCAGAAGTTTTTTCGCAAGTAAACAGATGTTTTAGTTTTGCTAGAACCTTGCGTGACTTGTGTCGATGGTGTTTGTATAATTTTATAGGCTTACATGGCAGCAAATTTTTTTTATATTTGTGTGTTGAAGTGCAATGTTTGAAAATTGTTAGGGGCCATTCACAAGTGGGAATGCATTGTTGCACTATACGCAGTGCCACGAAAAGAGCAAAACTTCTAATAGTTTAGTTTTTTTTAACTTGACATGGCATCCAAAAATGCATTGAAACCATCAAAGGTGGCTTCTAGTACACTTTTACCTCGTTTGTGATTTTGTAACTTTTTATTGATTCATACAGTAATCAAAGAAAAGCAAAACATTATATATATATATATATATATATATATATATATATATATATATATATATATATATATATATATACACACACAGAATCAATATATAACCCCCAGTATTACACCTCCCAATCCCCAACCCCACCCTGATCCTCAACAAACATTCCTGTGGTCACACATGTGTAAATACATAATCCCCCCAATTTTTTTTTATAATAATCACACACATTTATAACTATACTTCTCTCTCCACTGCCCCTCTCCGAGAGCCCTCCAAGAACGGCAAATAGTTGCCTCATTTCCCAACAAACAAATCCAAGTTCTCCAGTCTACTAGATGAAACTTCCTCAAAAACCGCCACCCTCCCCATCTCTGTGCGCCACTCCTGAAATGGAGTGCTCATACCTCTCTCTCCACTGCCCCTCATCGAGAGCACTCCAAGAATGCCAAATAGTTGCCCCAATTCCCAACAATCGAATCCAAGTTCCCCAGTCTTCTAGATTAAACTTCCTCAAAAGCCGCCACCCTCCCAATCTCCGTGCTCCACTCCTGAAATGGAGGCGCTCCAGCAGACTTCCATCCCCTTAAAATAATTTGTCTAGTGATCATTACACTGGTTAGCACCCAATTTTTTATATGTTTATTTCCTATATGGATGACCGCCCCATCGCTTAAAATGTAGAGTCAAAATTAAATTTGAGTGCCCAATACGTCATACACAAAACTCTGAACCTTCATTAAAAATTCTTGGATCTTAACACACCACCAAAAACACGAGTTGTGTCACCATGAGTTGTGTCAGGTGTGTCTGTCTTTAAGACCAAACCTATACAATCTAGAGGGGGTCCAATAGAATTGATGTAAAATCTTGAATTGCATAAGGTGCCCCCTTGCATCTCTATATGCAGATTTTTAGAATATCAGGTTTTTTTTAGAATCTTAGTCCACAATCCCTCCTCCAATACCAAGTTTAAATCTTTCTCCCATAATCTCTTGAGAAGCTGAAGCTCCATCCCCCAGACTCTGAATTAGCAGGGAGTAATACACTGATGCCTTATGCAGTGGTTATCACCACTCCCAGAATATCTGCAGCTTTAGGGGGGTGTATGCTACTCCCAAAAATAGTACAGAGCAGGTGGCGCAGCTGTAAATACCTAAAGTGTTAAAAATGTTGAACCAAACTTTCAAAAGGATCTCAACATTCCACTCTCATATAAACTCAGCAAAAAAAGAAACGTCCCATTTTCAGGACACTGTATTTCAAAGATAACTTTGTAAAAATCCAAATAACTTTACAGATCATTATTGTAAAGGGTTTAAACAATTTTTGCATTTTTTTGTTCAATGAACCATTAACAATTAATGAACATGCACCTGTAGAACTGTCATATAAAGGGGATTTTCCACTGTACGATACAACTTGACTCAACTGCTTGCTTTTTTAGAGTTTCCACTGTGGATAGTACCTGGTACTTTTTTTAGTAACACCTCAGTCGAGGTTCCAAGCAAGCTGTGCTAATACTAAATGTGACGTCAAAATCCTGCAGATCAGTGATTGGTCAGAGAGAATCGTCACTACCAGCGTCACTGGATTTGCGACACAGAACTTCAACCCACTAGTTTTAAAGTTGTAACAGCGATAGCAGTAGGGGTAGAGTGGGGTAAAACGACCCCCACTTGTTTTTCACAAAATAACCACTAGAGGGAGCCATGATACATTTTTACTGTTGCTATGCACTACGTTGACAACGGGGATATACAAATCTCCATGCAGAAGCTGACACCAGCGACGTATTTGAAGAGAAGAGGATTACATGGTAAGTGCTATAATTTTCAGATATTAGTAAACAAGTGTTTAAGAGAATATTGTTCTGCAGGATATCACAGTGATGTATGATGGATGAATAGTGAAGTATGTAGTTTGAGAGCATATGTTGTTTATAAAGAATATAATTATATTACATATTTATTTTTTTTATTAAAAAGTCATATCTTGTGGAGTAAAACGCCCCCTACGATGAGGGGTAAAACGCCCCCCAGAAGGCATAGTTTCTCTCTATCATAATTACTATAATAACATATTTCTGTCTATCAAATCCTTTGTTTTACACTTAATGCAGTATAACTAGGTGGTAAAATCAAAATATTTGTAGAAAACATGAAAAAATTACCTCAAGTGAACATAAGCTAGCTAGCTTGCTAGCACAGTTAGCTCACTGATGGAAGGTGGTTAGGTGACCCAATGATAAAACATAGTGGCTTTTAATGCATTTATTGAATATATTTCACTACATATATACTAATTTACAAGTTTAATATTTATTTAGGGTTTTCTGTTTGTCTTGATGATAGTGGTGAACAAATAAATCAATTATCATCCCCATATAGGCGTAGTGTAGAAATTTCAACCTGATATAGCCTATATTTTTTTCTCTCCTTATAGATGCGGACATATAAGAGAAAAAGTATACGTGGTGCCTATACAGAGCAAGCTCTACAAAATGCCCTCAGAACTATTGAAGAGGGAACTGCTTTGAAGGCTGCAGCCCATCAATTTGGAGTCCCCCCAAAGACCTTGAGGCGGCATAGGGATAAAAAGGTTTTGGAACCTGGATCAAAGTGTTTAGGCCGCAAAGCAGTTTTTACATCATCATTTGAGCTCCAGATAACTGAGCACATTCAATCAATGGAGAGGGCATTGTTTGGGCTTTCAACGATGGATGTAAGGAGGCTGGCCTATGACCTGGCAGAGAGGTTAGGCTTGAACCATTATTTTAATTCAGAGCGCAAGATGGCAGGGAAAGACTGGTTCTATAATTTTCTAAGGAGACAAGGAACCCTGTCTGTCAGGACTCCACAGGCGACGAGAATATCTAGGATGGTGGGGCTCAACAGACCGAAGGTGGACCTGTTCTTCCGTATTTATGAGGATGAACTCAATAGGCTTGGTGAAAACGTTGACCCCACGCGTCAGTGGAATATGGATGAGGTGGGTGTCCAGAATGTACAGAAGCCAAACAAAATTGTTGGTACAAAGGGGAAGAGGCAGGTGGCAAGAGTCACAAGCGCGGAAAGAGGCTTTAATGTCACTGCTGCCTGTTCCATGTACACCGCTGGGCAGTTTGTACCACCACTGTTAATTTTTCCAAGAAAGCAAATGAATGAGCGCCTGCTGTATGGTGCCCCAGCAGGATCGATTGGTGGAGTGACTGACTCAGGATGGATGGACAGTACACTGTTTCTCCAGTGGCTGAGACATTTTTGTGACGCCATTGGATGCACTCCTCAGAGGCCTCACATTTTGATATTGGATGGCCACCACTCGCATAAGACCCTCGAGGCCGTGTTGCTTGCGTGGGGTGATAATGATTACCATCCCACCCCACTGCAGCCACAAGATGCAGCCATTAGACCGCACCTTTTTCAAGTCTTTTAAGTTAAAATACAACACAGCTGCAGATAACTGGATAACGCTGATCACTCTGCACAATAATCTAGAAACAATGTGAATCAACACCTCAACAACTGAAGCAGAAAAATTTGCGATACACAAAATGTATGTCACTGCCAGTACTTTTGGCCACAGCTGTAAGCTGGTATGTGGTTTCCACTGCTTGCAAACTCCCACAGTGTGGAGAGTCTCAAAACCCGTGCATCATGCAGGCTTCCAGGCAGGCCTGTGCAAACATTTCAGAAAAGTCTCTTTCCATTGACAATACCTTGAAGGATTATGTAGTGCCAGCCTTTATGGTTGAAATAGTCACTGTGATACTCCTGTCGTGCTATCATGGGTATGTGTGATCCATCAATAGCACCAATACATTGTGGGAGCCCCCACCTGTTCTCAATGTAGGCAGCCATTTTTTTAAAGTTATCAAGAGCTGGAAAACAAATTTGTTCCATTACCAACAACGTCTCTACTGCAGCGCAGAACTCCTGAACACACCGGCACAGAGTTGTTATCCCTACTACGAAAAGATGCTCAGGTTTAAGCGACCAATGAGATAAATGTCAGACCGAATGCATAATAATACATCAAAATCTTGGGTAGGCCTAGCCCACCTTTGTCAATCGACCTATGTAATTTACTGAAATGTAATCTGGGACTTCGCTATGCTAAATAGCTTGAAATAAGAGAGGGGGACATCTATAGGGAGAGACTGTAGCAGGTAGTTGAATTTTGGAATAAAAATTCATTTTAATAAAATTAACCTTCCCAATCATAGATAAATGTAATGAAGCCCACCAGCCCACATCATGTGAAAACATTTTTATTAAAGGGTACAAATTAACTTTAACTGAATCAAACAAATTTGCTGGGAATAAAATACCCAAATACTTAATGCCCTGTTTGGGCCACTGGAAGGCGCCCAGCTGAAAAGCCGGTACTAGGCAGTACGCTGTCAGAGCCAAAGCTTCGGATTTAGACCAATTCACACTGTGTCCTGAGAACTCATAAAAGAAATTAATAATTCTGTGGAGACAAGGCATAACTCTAGTAGGGTCGGAGACGAATAATAAAATATAATCTGCATATGTGCCACACCTCCTGACACCACCCCTGTAAAACCCCCTCCCTTATCGCAGCTGCTAATGGTTCCAGGGCAAGACAAAACAATAATGGGGAAAGAGGGCAACCCTTCTGGGTGCCCCTATCCAGATTAAAATATTTTGAAATTAATCCATCAGTATGTACCGCCACTACCGGGTGTCTATAATCTTATATCCAACCAATAAAAGTATTTCCGAAACCCAAGAGATGTCACAACTTAATCGGTTAGCCAAAATGTTTGACAATATTTTAACGCCTAGCTAGATCAGGGAAATTGGATTGCAACTCTTACACACGCATTAATCTTTATCCTTTTTAAGAAACAGGTTGATCATGGTTGGCAGAAGCTTTCCATTCTTTAATAATTCCATATAAACTTCTTGCTAAAGTGGAGTCAATTCTGTAGCATAAGATCGAAAAAAAACTTGATTACCTTCCAAATCCACGAGATCTCATGCTTTAGATTTTTTGGTGAATGAGGCATACTGTATGATCCAGGCCTTAAGAACCACCTTTAGTGCCTCTCAAGCCACACCCACAGAGGATACTGAGGACCAGTTGGTCTCCATATAAACATAGATTTCAGCCTTTAACATTTGTTGGAATTCAGGATTTTCCAAAAGGTATACATTAAAGCGGCAACTATATGATTTCCCTTTCTCCATATGTGGCAACACCTCTAAACTCACAGGGCATGATCGGAGACTAAAATGTTTCCAACTGAGCAATCAACTACAGATGAAATGAGGGACTTATTGTGAAGCGTCAATGTTGCTCTAGGGGGCTTACACACTTTTTCTTCTCTATAATCGAGTCCATCAAAAGATTAAAGTCTCCTCCAAATATTATATCATGAGGGGTGCCAGCGGCATGCAACATCCCTTCAAGATCTATAAAAAAGCCCTGATCATCAACGTTAGTCCTCAGGAGGACTTCTAAGCTGTCATAGTTTTAGGAGGTACGTTTAGCCTTAAAATGCTTAAATTACTCTTAGATACAAATTTTACGAGTCCTAAAATTAGGAGTTACATCCCCCTAATTTTTAAGTTGCTCCTAAATTTCAACATTAGGAGCTACTTTTAAGCCTTAATTTTGTTTTGTGAATACGGTCTTAGAATTTCTGCATTTTGAATTGTAGAATATTGAATTCTATATAGAATTTAGAATATTGAATTTCTTTTTCTGCTGTAATTTCACAATCTGTATATGTACAGCTAATTGAACCTTTAAAAAATTCAGAACAAAAAATCAGTTTTTAAAAAATACAAATCTATAAAAACAATTGTTAAGTACCACATGTCTAGAATTAAAATTCACAAAATTCAAAGCTATAAAATACGTCATGGAAAATTCAGTTTTGTTAAATGCTACATGTCTAAAATTTAAATTTACAAAATTCAAAATCAAATCTTTTTGTAATTTATCTGGCTCCATATACCTCCAGCATGATTAGTAAATGAAAGAAATGTGAAATATAAAGTGACCACTAGAGAGTGGTACACACCATGATACTTGTGGGTGCCTTTTTGACTTTGCAGACATCTACCTTTGCAGTATTGTTCAGGTCAATCACCAAAAAACAAAACACCAAATTGTGAATGAATGATGAAATAAGATTATAAAACTTTTACATTATAGTAGGGTACAATGGGGCTAAAGCCACCCCTTAATAATTTTTTTATTAATTGTATATATATATATATATATATATATATATATATATATATATATATATATATATATATATATATATATATATATTTTTTTTTTTATAAACAAATGTGTTTTTTACAAAATAGGTGGTGAGGGAGTCTTAAAGGTATAGTTCACCCAAAAATGATTTACTCATGCCATCCTAGATGTGTTGACATTCTTTCTTCTGCTGAACACAAAGATTTTTAGAAGAATATTTCAGCTCTGTAGGTCCATACAATGCAAGTTAATGGGTACCAACATTTTGAAGATCCAAAAAGTATATAAAGGCAGCTTGAAAGTAATCCATACGACTCCAGTGGTTTAATCCATGTCTTCAGAAGCTATGTGATAGGTGTGTGTGAGAAACAGATCAACATTTAAGTCAGATCAGATCTCCTCCCTGCCCAGTAGGTGGTGATATGCACAAATAATGTGAATTGCCAAAAACAAAAGAAGAATGTGAAAGTAGAGATTCCTTTAAGGCCCCCAAACTTGGATTACAAGGCCCCATGTGGTTATATTGATAAAGTGTAAATATAGGGCCAATAGTTATAGGAAAAATATTTGTCTTATTGTCAACTTATGCTAATAATTTTGAGAGAGCAAGATGTTTTTTGAGTAACAAGTTAAGATCATGCTTATTCAAAATAACTACTTCAGAAAAGCATGCACCATTTCTGTTATTTCTAAACACATTTGGCATTTCATTATATCAAGTATTCTATAAACAAATCACTCTCCACTGTGATTAGATCAGTCAATTATAGCACGCTTTGAAGATTCTTTATAACAAATCTATTTCTTTCAATTATGAAAGACTATGTGTATTATGGGGGCCTTTAGTCTTTGCAACAAGGGGGCTTTTTTTTTTTTTTACCTCAAATACTACCCTTTCACTTATTGGACAGTTATTAAAACTTTAATAAAAAATGTAAATTACACATATGTTTTAGCCTTTAGCCCTGTTGTACCCTGAATGCAGTGGTGAGCCATGCAGGTCTGTTCTTACAGTGAAGAGCAGGGAAAAACCATACTGTCCTACTTTATATTAGGTGTTTTTAACTACTATGTACTACTAACATTAACCTTCCTATGGTATTCATTCAATTTTGACTGAAATAATTTTTTTAAATGTTATAAAAGTATTTCCTTTATCTGAGCAGTACCAGACTTGGTGACTTTCCTCCATTTGCCATCTGAACATTAAAAATAAATAAATAAATAAGGGCCTTAATTCAATAAGTCTAAGTGGTCATAAAAAAATGCAACATCTTTGGTAGTTATGGTCAAAACTGAGCAACCACTGAAAATGAATGGGAAAAAAACAAAATACAGTCAATAAATCATCCACAATGCACAAAAAAAACTGACAGAATTTACAGGTTGAGACTCTACAGGTGAAACTCGAAAAATTAGAATATCGTGAAATTATCATTAATTTCAGTAATTCAACTTAAAAGGTGAAACTAATATATTATATAGACTCATTACAAGCAAAGTAAGATATTTCAAGCCTTTATTTGATATAATTTTGATGATTATGGCTTACAGCTTATGACAACCCCAAATTCAGAATCTCAGAAAATTAGAATATTGTGAAAAGGTTCAGTATTGTAGGCTCAAAGTGTCACACTCTAATCAGCTAAACACCTGCAAAGGGTTCCTGAGCCTTTAAATGGTCTCTCAGTCTGGTTCAGTTGAATTCACAATCATGGGGAAGACTGCTGACCTGACAGTTGTGCAGAAAACCATCATTGACACCCTCCACAAGGAGGGAAAGCCTCAAAAGGTAATTGCAAAAGAAGTTGGATGTTCTCAAAGTGCTGTATCAAAGCACATTAATAGAAAGTTAAGTGGAAGGGAAAAGTGTGGAAGAAAAAGGTGCACAAGCAGCAGGGATGACCGTAGCCTGGAGAGGATTGTCAGGAAAAGGCCATTCAAATGTGTGGGGAGCTTCACAAGGAGTGGACTGAGGCTGGAGTTACTGCATCAGGAGCCACCACACACAGACGGGTCCTGGACATGGGCTTCAAATGTCAAACGTCTTACCTGGGCTAAAGAAAAAAGAACTGGTCTGTTGCTCAGTGGTCCAAAGTCCTCTTTTCTGATGAGAGCAAATTTTGCATCTCATTTGGAAACCAAGGTCCCAGAGTCTGGAGGAAGAATGGAGAGGCACACAATCCAAGATGCTTGAAGTCCAGTGTGAAGTTTCCACAGTCTGTGTTGGTTTGGGGAGCCATGTCATCGGCTGGTGTTGGTCCACTGTGCTTTATTAAGTCCAGAGTCAACGCAGCCATCTACCGGGACATTTTAGAGCACTTCATGCTTCCTTCAGCAGACAAGCTTTATGGAGATGCTGACTTCATTTTCCAGCAGGACTTGGCACCTGCCCACACTACCAAAAGTACCAAAACCTGGTTCAATGACCATGGTATTACTGTGCTTGATTGGCCAGCAAACTCGCCTGACCTGAACCCCATAGAGAATCTATGGGGCATTGCTAAGAGAAAGATGAGAGACATGAGATCAAACAATGCAGAAGAGCTGAAGGCCGCTATTGAAGCATCTTGGTCTTCCATAACACCTCAGCAGTGCCACAGGCTGATAGCATCCATGCCACGCCGCATTGAGGCAGTAATTAATGCAAAAGGGGCCCAAACCAAGTACTGAGTACATATGCATGATTATACTTTTCAGAGGGCCGACATTTCTGTATTTAAAATCCTTTTTTTATTGATTTCATGTAATATTCTAATTTTCTGAGATTCTGAATTTGGGGTTTTCATAAGCTGTAAGCCATAATCATCAACATGATATCAAATAAAGGCTTGAAATATCTTACTTTGCTTGTAATGAGTCTATATAATATATTAGTTTCACCTTTTAAGTTGAATTACTGAAATTAATGAACTTTTGCACGATATTCTAATTTTTCGAGTTTCACCTGTAAAACATCCTTAGTTCAAAATATAGACACCCACTCACACACAAACACACTACAAACACAAAAATGAGCTTGTGAGACAATAACACGGAGACTTTTTTTTTTACATTTGTTAAAAAAACCATAAAACAGTCATAATGCTAAACACACACACACTCGGGGTGAGACGATAGCACACTAATACACCCAGAACCAGGGCATCAATAAGTGGAGCTCTACAGCCATTTTTGGTCATTGTTGGCATTACAAGTCATCTGTTGTTTTCCAGCTGATGACAGCAATCTGACACTCTCTCTCACACACACACACACACACACACACACACACACACACACACACACACGCAAAATACATTTTTACTATAAAAAGTTTGAAATTGCAATATGTTTACTCTGATTCTTCTGTTTTATACTCTAATTGAATTTTCAGAATTTTGCAGTTAATTTCTGTTTCTTGATGTAAATTTGAGTTAAATTGTTATGCATTTACTTTGAGTTATTACAATTTTTATGTTTGAAATAAATTATTGGTAGAAATGCTTATTCTGTGTCTTTTCTTTGTAACACCATGGTCAGGTTTGATTGCAAGCATAATGACATTAACTGCAAAAACTGAAACTTCAAATAAATAAAAATGCTATACTTTGACAAATAAAAGTTTGACAATGTGTAAATATATATCCAAATGCACATCTTGTGATAAAATATAAAATTAGCTTACAACAACCCAGCAGACTACACAGTAGGTGGCTACAGCCATCTACTGGCTGTTACTAGCATGACATGGGTTTCATGTCATCATATTTATATTTTGTTCACTAGATGGTACTCTGCCTTCAATTTATGTCACATTCTCAAACATTCTCTTCATGTTTCAACTGAAATAAATACAATTCCAATCCTACACTTCTATATTTTAAACATGTACTTATTTGTATATGCAAATTAATGGTAACATTTAATGAATAGAATGAATGAAATTAATAATTTTATTGTTTTTACTTCAGTGAAGAAGAAATGTTATCATCATCATCATCATAAAAAAGTGTTACACATTTGACCTTTCCTGTCAAAAATATATTCAATACATGTATTTATTGTGTAATTATATCAACAAAGATGCAACAGATGGTTAAATGTGATCAACACAAAGGGGATTTGAGGGGTGGGTGGTCCTTGCTCTCTGGTGATGTATCCAGGCAAAGTGTGCTGTATGGATGACATCATTTTCTCACTGGCCATTAGCCTCTCTGTGTCCACCCATGTCTTTCCCACACACATTGAATGGGTCATCCTGCTTATGACAAGGGTTTGATCTACAGTATGCTACCAGCCGGAATAACCTACATAAGAAAAAAAAATACAAATTCCCAATAGTGTTGTGGAGTGTCAAGGTGGTCTTTGTCAAACTTCAGGCCCCTAACCCCACTGAGCATTCTGTGGTGTGCCCTTTGAGTCATCTTGGCTGGACGGCCACTTCTAGGGAGAGTAGCCACAGTAATAAACCATCTCCATTTATAGGTCGCATCTGTGGACAGATGAATATCTAAGCTCTATCCAGGTCTATGCAAAGCAAAAATTCTTGATCGTAGGTCTTCCAAGATCTCTTTTTTTTTTCGAGGCCTGGTCCATGTCAGCAGATGCATCTTGTGAATAGAAAACTCAAAATGTTTTAATGCTTTTTATAAGTCAGAGTAGCTCTAACCCACACCTCCAATCTCGTTTCATAAACTAGGTGCCAGGTTTGCCAACTTCTGACTATAATTAACTTTTGTTTACTTAATTAGGCAAGTGTTTCACATCCTTTTCCCAACCTGCACAGTGACTGTTTGATGTATTCCATATGTACAAGAACAATACAATAATTGGTGTGTTATTAGTTAAAACAGATTAAATTTGTTCATTATTGTATCAGATGAAGATCAAACCAGATTTTAAGACAAATTTATACATAAATGCAGGTAATTCCAAAGGGTTCACATACCTTTTCTTGCCACTGTAATTCACCCCAAAATTGTAAGTTCTATCATCGTTTACTCACCCTCCTATAGGTCAAAACCGGTTTGACTTTTTTCTGTGGAAGGAGATGTTGGGTAGATTGTCAGTCTATGTCACAATTCACTTTCATTGCATGGAAAAAGATGCAATGAAAGTGAATGTGACTGAGAAATAAAGAATGAAAGTAATAGGGGTTTGTATAACATAAATACAAATATTATGATTATTATTATTATATAGCAGCACTGTCCATACTGTGTCATTCATGCTTGCAGTATATTCCTGCAGTTTCATGCACACAGACTGATGTACACAGATACAGAATTTGCATCCATTTGTAACTGCATCATGCAGTCTGACCTCTATAAGATGATGAAAACATGTTTTTACAGCAGACGCTGCACTGCACGGACATCTTTCCAGTACTGCTTGTTCAACATATGAACCAAGAACAAAGAAGTTAGTATGTAAGGAATAATTAATGACAGGCCATTTAAGTATTCAAAAATAATGCACACCCAAGGTGGTAATGTGGTCACGATGCACAGCGGAGCCTTTGTTGCTAGTTCGAAATTGTCACTTTAGAACTAGCAACGGAGGATGCACTGCTTTACTGGAGCACTTACTGGAGTATTAAGGTGCGCTTATGCATGTGTGTGTAAGTTTGTTTTTGAGGTATGGAAAGAGAGAAGTTCAGAAACTGAGAGAGATCGCCCGTGGGATTACCTTTATTTGTTGCAGCTGTTGTCAGAAGTAACATCGCTTCAAAATCACCAAGATGTAAGTTTAAGCACTTCTCAGCGGCAGCGAGTGTCAACATTTTTGTATATAGCTTCTCCGATGTAAACCTTAACTGTTTTCAACCACACTGAGATGCAGGTGTGCGCTGAACTGATGGCTCTGTTTTTCACTCGCGAATAGGTGTGTGCGTAATGTATGTGTGTCCGCGTGTGTGAGAGAGAACTTAAGAGAGGGGGAGGGGGAGCGTGAGAGTGTTTCCACAGATATTTCAGATAATACATAAAGTCTTGTATTGATCAAGTTGATCTAATTTTGACACAGCTCAAGCCTTCGTTGCTAGTTCGAAAACGTCACTTTAGAACATTTAGCAATGGAGGATGCGCTATTTTAGGCATAGGAGTAACAAGGTAGTGTGTGTGTGCGTGCGAGAAAAGAGAGAAACTGTGAGAGATCGCATGTGGAATTACCGGTGATTAAATCGGCTCTCGTCAGGAATAACATCTCTTTGTGGGGGGTGCAGCTCTATTCGTTGGTCACGACTCAAGTCTCAATGTGTGTGTGTGTGTGTGTGTGTGTGTGTGTGTGTGGGACAAGAGAGAGAGAAAGAGAGGGAGCTCAAGGACGCTTTTCAATCAAAATTGAAATACAGTAAATTCAGGATATTAGACATTTTTTGTCATTCTAACAAATAAATGAGTAAATTCTTACATCTCTGATGTACTTAACCAATGTCTTTGTTTTAATTGGTTATTTTGTTGTGGTAGCCTGTAGGGCTCTTTGAAATAACTGATGTAATTTGGCGAGGTGATATGGAACCGTTATGCGGTCAAGACCTGGAACTACTTCATAGCAGTGCGTTTACTTGAATCAGAATCAAGCATTAAACAAACATGTGGTATAAGAATGTGTAACTGCTGTTATCGGCATTTATAGTAATATTGCCCGGTCCAGACAGACAGTTCAAAGAACAGTGTCTTTCTGTGTTAGAAAAGTATGTGTGTTGGCCACAGCACAAAAGTCTAACAAGACATGACTAATGCCTTATGTTAATAATACGTAATGTATTACAACATTGGTATTGGTCACACTTTTACAGCTCTTTCCACAAGTACAATACATTTAACCCTGTTAACACTAGTAAAGAATTGAAGCATGAAGTAAGAAGAAAGAGCCTCTCCCAGTTCAAGTCCAAAGACTCCATCAAACATGTGCTGCCAGTATGTTTTCAATTCCCACAGTATCTATTCCCATAGGGAAGAACCAACAAGTTGCTTCAACCCCATTCAAAGAAACACTACAGTAACTAACGGAAAAATGATTTTACTTACAACAAGTTCATAATGGCTGTCAAAAGTAGTCCATACAACTTTTCTTCTATATTCCAGGTCTTTTGAAGCCATAAAAAGCTTTCTGTGAGGGACAGACTGAAATTCAAGTTGTTTTTCATTAATAATCTTCTGAAATGACAATTGCATCCATGTAATAGCATGTCAGTTAATGCCAAAACTGCATTGTTATTGCTGAATCTTATGGCAGTTTGAATATGCAGAATTGCAAATACGATCTGAAAGTTGCAGCAAAGGGGAAGTTTTTAAATTAATAATGACTTAAATTTAATTTTGTTCCTTGCAAAGATCTATCAAATAGCTTAAGAACACTTAGTTTATGGTACTTTGCGTTCCTTTTGGAGCCGTGGTCACTATGGCCAGCTATTTTATATGTAAAATAGCTGCAGAAAGATTCTTAAAAAATTCAACTTTTGTGTTTCACAGAGCAAACAGACCACAGATAAATGGAAATCTAATTCAATAAACTGTAGATGATTACATTGTGTTACGTTCCTGTTCGTCTGCCCTGTGTTCTCTGTCACACTATCACGTTTATGTCACGTTTCCTTGTCTGTTCCGTGTTTTCCGTTTCACCCGTCACCATTCACGCTCCATGTCGTGTTTTCCTTGTTGTTCGCCCCGCGTTTCACTGTCTTTGTCCAAACTACATTTCCCACAATTCCCGGCCTCCGTCACTGCCTACACTCATCAGTGTTTTCACCTGTGTCTTGTTCAGTCTCCACTTTGTCTGTGTATTTAAACCCCAGTTCTTTGTTCAGTCCCTGTCGATCGTTGTTTGTATGTTTATGACGTTTCATGTCGGTGCCTGTTTCTACTCGTGTTATTCGTGTTCCCTCGTGGTTACCCTGTTCCCTGTCGGTACCGTCCGAGGTTACCCTGCTGTTCAGCGGATGTTCATTTCTTTAATGTTGTCAGCCTGGTCCGTGTTCCCTACCCGAGTTCTTAGTTATGTTTGAGTTTTGTTTCATCGCGTTTAATCTGTTTCGTGCTGTTTAGTTCCCGTTTTCCCATTGTGGATTTTCCTTTGTGTTTACCTTTTGTTTCTTCTGTGTCAACCTTAATAAAACCGCATTTGGATCCGCACCTCTCGTCTGTCTTGTCCTGTTTCCACACCAGTTATAACAGAACGATCGACCCAACAATGGATCCAGCGGTTCTCCGGGCAAGCTGCCGCCTCCTGGACCTGAAGCAAGGAAGCCGCCCGGTGGAGGATCACATTAGGGACTTCCTGTACCTGGCGGGCGCTACCGACTTTCCTGACTCCTCCCTGGTGGTGTTTTTCCAGGCTAGCCTGACCGGTTCGGTCCAAGAGCGGTTGCCCACGACGACGCGTGGCTGGACGCTCGGCGAGTTCATGGAGGAGACACTTCTGGTATGCGGCTCGCTGCTTACTGTGGGTGTGGTTGAGGATCCTGCCTCTACTCCCACGGCGGTGACACTCCAGTCGTCCTTGGCTCGTCCTCTTCCACCTGCCCCACCGGTCAGCGAGCTCGCCCCCACGCCTGTCGTCATCCATGAGCCAGCACGGTCAACTTTGTCCGCCCAGAGGAAAAGAAGACTGGTTTCCGCCTCCCGGCCCACGCCTGCCCCGGTCTGCGAGCCAGAGCCTACGCCTGCCCCGGTCTGCGAGCCAGAGCCTACGCCTGTCACCGTGAGCGAGCCAGAGCCTACGCCTGTCACCGTGAGCGAGCCAGAGCCTACGCCTGTCACCGTGAGCGAGCCAGAGCCTACGCATGTCACGGTGAGCGAGCCTGCGCCCACGCCAGCCACGGCCAGCGAGCCTGAGGCCACGCTGACCAGGAACAGTGTCCCAGCTTCGCCAGTCGCATCAGCCCGGAGGAAGAGGAGAAGGGGAAAGGTCTCTGCTCTCCAGCCTCCGCCTGCCGCAGCCCCGTGCCCTAAACCCCTCTTGGCTCTGCTCTCAGCGCCCAGCGAACCCAAACTGGCGCATACCATGGTAACCCAGCCAGTGCCTGTCGCCTCAGAGGTCAGTGAGCCAGTGCCTGTCGCCTCAGAGGTCAGTGAGCCAGCACCTGTAGCCTCAAACGTCAATGAGCCAGCGCCTGTAGCCTCGACCGTCCCAGAGCCAGTGCCAGTAGCCGTAACCGTCCAAGAGCCAGTGCCTGAAGCCTCAACCGTCCCAGAGCCAGTGCCTGAAGCCTCGACCGTCCAAGAGCCAGTGCCAGTAGCCATGATCGTCCAAGAGCCAGTGCCAGTAGCCATGATCGTCCAAGAGCCAGTGCCAGTAGCCATGACCGTCCAAGCGCCAGCGCTAGTAGCCGTGACCGTCCAAGAGCCAGTGCCAGTAGCCGTGACCGTCCAAGAGCCAGTGCCAGTGGCCGTGACCGTCCAAGAGCCAGCGCCAGTAGCCAGGACCGTCCTAGAGCCAGTGCCTCTCGAGCCTTCCAGGGCTCCTCCTCCCGAGCTTTCCAGAGCTCCGCCTTCCGAGTTTCCCGAGCTTTCCAGAGCTCCGCCTTCCGAGTTTCCCGAGCTTTCCAGAGCTCCGCCTTCCGAGCTTTCCAGAGCTCCGCCTTCCGAGCATCCTGAGCTTTCCAGAGCTCCGCCCTCCGAGTCTTCCAGGGCTCCGCCTCTCAAGCCTCTCGAGCCTTCCAGGGCTCCGCCTCTCAAGCCTCTCGAGCTTTCCAGGGCTCCGCCTCTCAAGCCTCTCGAGCCTTCCAGGGCTCCGCCTCTCAAGCCTCTCGAGCCTTCCAGGGCTCCGCCTCTCAAGTCTCCCGAGCCTTCCAGGGCTCCGCCTCTCAAGTCTCCCGAGCCTTCCAGGGCTCCGCCTCTCAAGTCTCCCGAGCCTTCCAGGGCTCCGCCTCTCAAGTCTCTCGAGCCTCCTAGGGCTCCGCCTCTCAAGTCTCTCGAGCCTTCCAGGGCTCCTCCTCCCGAGCCTTCCAGGGCTCCGCCTCTCAAGTCTCTCGAGCCTGCCAGGACTCCGCCCCTTAAGCCTTCCAGGGCTCCGCCCCTTGAGCCTCCTACGGCTCCGCCTCCTAGGCCTTCCTCGGCTCCACCTCCAGAGTCTTCCAGGCCTCCGCCTCTAAAGCCTCCTACGGTGCCACCTTCCTCGGCTCCACCTCCTGAGCCTCCCTCGGCTCTGCCTCCAGAGCCTTCTAGGGCCCCGCCTCTGAAACCTCCTACGGCGCCACCTCCCTCGGCTCCGCCTCCAGAGCTTCTTAAGCCTCCTATGGCTCTGCCTCCCGAGCCTCCTATGGCTCTGCCCCCAGAGACTCCAGAGCCTTCCAGGTCTCCACTCCTAAAGCCTCCTACGGCGCCGCCTACCTCGGCTCTGCCTCCTGAGCCTCCTTCAGCTCCGCCTCCTGAGGCCCCAGAGCGTCCCTCAGCTCCGCCTCCTGAACCTCCTGAGCCTCCCTCAGCTTCGTCTCCAGAGCCCCTTGCAGCTCCGCCCCCAGGGTCTCCTGCGGCCTTGCCTGCGCCTCCTTCGGCGCCACCACCCAAGTCTTCGACTGCTCCGTCTCAGAAGTCCTCCTTGGTTCCGCCAGCTCCCCTAGTGGCCACTCTTCCCCCCAGGCCCCTTGAACCAGTCCTAGCCCTATGGCCACCTCCTAGGTCACCTAAGCCTGTCCCTGTCCTGGAGCCACACCCCAGGTCCCCTGAACTGGCCCCTGTTCTGCGGCAATCTCCCAGACCTCCTAGACCAATCCCTGTCCTGAGGCTGCCTCCCAGGCCCCCTGGACCTGCCCCCGTCCGATGGCCACCTCCCAGGCCCCCTAGACCTGTCCCTGTCTTGTGGCCACCTCCCAGGCCTCCTCGAATTGTCCCTGTCCTGTGGCCACCTCCCGGGTCCCCTGAACCGGCCCTTGCCTTATGGCCAGCCCCCGGGCCATCTGAACCTGTCCCTTTGTGCCCCCATGGACTGCCTGATTGCCCCTTGTGCCCCAGTAGACTGCCTAATTGACCCTTGTGCCCCCATGGACTGCCTAATTGCCCCTTGTGCCCCCGTGGCCTGTCTCATTTCCTGTTGTGCCCCCATGGTCTGTCACCGTGTCCCTTGTGCCTTCTTGGTCTGTCTCTGTGCCCCTTGTACTCCCTTTTCTCTGTCTGTGTTCCCCCGGGTCTACCCCCTCACTCCTTGGATCTTTTGTTTTTGTTCTTCTGTGTGGGTTTTCCTTTTTTTGCTTTAGGACCGTCTGGAATCCGGTCCTTTTAGGGGGGGTTCTGTTACGTTCCTGTTCGTCTGCCCTGTGTTCTCTGTCACACTATCACGTTTATGTCACGTTTCCTTGTCTGTTCCGTGTTTTCCGTTTCACCCGTCACCATTCACGCTCCATGTCGTGTTTTCCTTGTTGTTCGCCCCGCGTTTCACTGTCTTTGTCCAAACTACATTTCCCACAATTCCCGGCCTCCGTCACTGCCTACACTCATCAGTGTTTTCACCTGTGTCTTGTTCAGTCTCCACTTTGTCTGTGTATTTAAACCCCAGTTCTTTGTTCAGTCCCTGTCGATCGTTGTTTGTATGTTTATGACGTTTCATGTCGGTGCCTGTTTCTACTCGTGTTATTCGTGTTCCCTCGTGGTTACCCTGTTCCCTGTCGGTACCGTCCGAGGTTACCCTGCTGTTCGCGGATGTTCATTTCTTTAATGTTGTCAGCCTGGTCCGTGTTCCCTACCCGAGTTCTTAGTTATGTTTGAGTTTTGTTTCATCGTGTTTAATCTGTTTCGTGCTGTTTAGTTCCCGTTTTCCCATCGTGGATTTTCCTTTGTGTTTACCTTTTGTTTCTTCTGTGTCAACCTTAATAAAACCGCATTTGGATCCGCACCTCTCATCTGTCTTGTCCTGTTTCCACACCAGTTATAACACATTGTTAGTGTTTCTGTAAATCTTGTCAATGGTTTACTGTGTTTTTCAGTGTGATGTGAAAGTGTGACATGCATGCCTTGTGTTTGTGAATGAGAACTGATCTCCACTCACATTTGTGACATAAAGGGCCTGATTGTCATTGTTTAAAGCCCACTGGAGCTTGGTAATGAATGGCGTTTTGCAAACTCATTGAGGGCATCTGACTTAGTTTGATCCCCAATCACAGCATCATTTATTCAACATGAATTACTGATGTATCTAACAGAGGTTCACTGAAGAGACTATACAGAAAGACAGTCTCCAAATATGAGAATACAGGAAATATGAGAATCGATGAAACCTTTGACCAAGTCCCACACAAACTCATCTAGTTTGTACTTCGCTCACATGGAGTACCAGAGGCGAATGTCCAATGGGTCCAGTTTCTATACCGTGGAGCATGGTCCTATGACCTGTGCGAATATCACCAACATTCAACATCACAGTAGGAGTAAAATACGGCTCTGCCCTATTGCCGCTTCTTTTCATCCTCTGTATGGATACGGCAAAAAATGACATCAAAACTCCGCACACATGGACAATCCTATACGCCGAATATGTCATGCTTGCAGACCCGGCCCAGAGTAGAGAAGAAGACGCAGATCTGGAATGAGCGCCTGACTAATTTTGGGCTTACGAGAATGGATTGTGCGGCCAACACTGATGTAGGGAAGATGCTAGGTGACGCCCCGATCCAGGACAAGATGCCTGAGGCGCCTGCAGTGGTATGGGGACGTCATGCAAAGCAAGGTAGCGTCAGTGGCAAAAATGGTAATGAGGTTAGATCCAGCCGTTCAGCATCCCCGTGGCTGTCCCAAGAAACATTGGATGGACTGTATTAAAGATAACATGCTTGCCATTGAAGTCGACCTGGAAGATGCTCTGTACCGCAGGAAATGGAAAGTGGCTCGCAAAACAGCAGACACTGCACTAACGTGGGAAAAGCACTAGGAAGACATTTTTGTACCACAAAGTCAGATTACTAGTAGGATGAAAATCCTAGCCCCAACCCTCAGAGTTGAGGGGATGTCAACTACAGTATCATTGCAAAAGCAAAATTGGTCTTGATTACATTTATATTGTTTAGCTAGCTTATGAGGCAATAGGCTTGTGCACCCAAACTAAATTTCCTTTCCGTGGCACAATGAGAACAATAAAAAACTAATGTTGCATCCAAAAGCTAAAGCAGCTGTCTTGATGCCTCAGTGCCCAGTCAGTTTAGGATGGCCTTCCAAGGCTCCAGAAAGTCATGTCTAATGATTTAAAACTACTTCTAGTTAGCTTTACATTAAAACATAATATAATATAACACAGAACACCCCAAAGTTCAAAAATAATAAGTAACATAACTATTCCCAAAAAATATAATGAAATGTAATTAGTCACACATGGAATTCTGGGAATGTCCGATTATTTGTTTTACCATAATTTAACAATAATTTACCATAAAAACTACATGTACTCCCTTGTTAAACATAATATAAATTTTTACCGTTATTATATGGAAAAATCATACTTTTTACATCAAATTATTTTAGATTTTTACAATATTTTACAGTAAAACTACATGTATTGTCTTTTTAAATATATTTAAAAAATGTTAATGTATATTTTACAGTAACTACTCGTTAACCAATTTATGTTTTTTTACTGTAGCATTTTACAGACTTTTACTGTTAAAATTACGGATTTTTTTTTGCAAATCTTATGGATTAACTTTATGCTGCTTTTATTTCCTTTGACAGTTTTGGACCCCATCGACTTGCATTGTATGGATATAAATGCCTCATATATATCCTTGAAAATACCTTTGATTGTTTTCCACAGAAGAAATAAATTCATACGAGAGGGTCTAATGGTAATAAATTATGAGAGAATTATAATTTTTGGGTGAACTATTACTTTAAGATCACCTTATTTAATATGTACAGATTTGCTTTAAAACTATTACTCCCCAACTTTTCAGAGTTTTGTGGCACCAGGGGTGAAAATTTCATCAAAATGTTGGGGGGGCCAATAAACATAACAATTCTCAAGAGCAATTTTTGAAGGGGACACCAAGGGGTTTTTTGTTGTTGCCCCGTTTGCATTTGTATCATTTTAATTCTTAAACAATTATTTTAAGAATATATCATTATATTATCTACAATACACATTTTAATGATATTTTAGGGGGGACAACCCTCAGATGGGGGGGGTCCTGACCCCCCCGACCGCCCCGCGATTTCCGCCTATGTGTGGGACATATCTTATGCCAGTTGCTCACCTCAACCCAATACTTGAACTATTACAATTAACCCACTGATGCAAATCCATACAACAAACTGGCACATAGACACTAAGAGTCTGATAATTTCTCTGGTTCTATTACGCAACTAATTGTTTTCCATAATACACAATATGCACAATAACTGACACTGTTCTACATGTAAAGACAAGCCATCTTAAAGGCATTGCATGAGGATTACTAAGTATATATCAAATGTACTTAAAACTCTTTTTTTATTTTTTGTTGTTGTCCATTGTGACAACCACTGACAACATTAAGGTTTAGGTTTGTTCTCTTCATTGTGAATTAATTATCTCTCTGCAGTGCATTGATTTCTAAAGGGGCCACAGTCCAAGTGTCTACATGGGTGGCCACACGTTTACACTGCCTTAATACTGGGATGGCGACGGGCCAGCTTGTCAGCTGCCAGTATGGGTGGATTAAAGTTAATGCCACCTGCTGAAAGTATGTATGCAAGACTTTATTGTTGGCGCTGATGAATTTACAGAAAAAACCCTTACAAGATAACACATACAGGTTTACTCATTGCACAAAGTGCACTCCTTGATAAAGGTTTTCAGGATGTCGATGATCCTGTGTTAATGAGGGCATGATGTCATATTTATTGTAAGTTTGTAGACATCATAGGGTCATTAGTGTGGACTGTGGCCAGATGCAAACAAGGCAAGCTCATCATTTAAAGATTAAGGGGGTATTACTCCAGTAACAACAGGATATACTCACTGACCAAGACAATCGTGTGGCAGCAGTACTATGCATTCAATCATGCAGGTCAGGAGCTTCAGTTAAAAACAAAAAACATCTAGTGAGCGGCAGTTCTGCAGACAGAAAGACCTTATTGATGAGAAAGGGCAATGGAGAATGGCCAGACTGGTTTGAGCTGACAGAAATTCTATGGTAACTCAGATAACCACGCTGTACAATTGTGGTGAGCAGAATAGCATCTCAGAACGCACAACACGTCGAACCTGGATGCGAATGGGCTACAACAGCAGAATACCACGTCAGGTTCCACATCTGTCAGCCAAGCTTCAAAAGCCTGAGATCTACTTTTTCATCATGTTATTGCAGTAGATCTACCATGTATAATAAAGGCTATCCATTATCACAATACCAAACTTTCAGTAGTCGGTAGTGAAATTTGACAAATCTCAATACCAGCTTCAATTCCACAACAAATATCAACACTTAACTAATTTTTTAATTATGAAAGAATGGTTTCAAGACAAGTTATCCAGTCAAGAGCAGTGAATGTTTTCTCATTTTCTTGTTATGGTTTGATTATTATAATGACACACTACACTAGATGGCAGCAGGTCTATTATCTTATATTTATACTTACAATTCCGACATTTTAATACAAATCCACTTTTATTCTCTGCAGTTTAAGTTCACTTTAGGTGTTTCATTGTGAAATGGAATGTGGCACAATAATCGTTTTTTCTTGATTATCTTCATAATTATTGGAACCCAAAATTGTAATTGAAAATAAAATTATATTAATCAACCTGCGCCATCATGTTGCTATGTCCAAATATTCGAGTGTGCCTGTTAACTTTATAGGAAATCCTCTTATTTCAGTGTGTAAACATTAGCCATTCAATCACCGACTTTATATCCGAAATCTGCCTTTACAGCCTTACAACACAAACAATTACTTGTATTGCAAGTTTATTTATTTAGAGTCTGGAATTATTGCGGTATCTTAAAACTTTGAGGGAGTTCTGTTCATCTATAGCAGACAGTAACTAATAGATCAGATTAATGTAAACAGAAATCACAGAGATGAATGTCTTCTGCATTTACACACTGACGCCACATAACTGACCTATCATCAAATTTATGTCAGTGCTGATTAACTATGCAGGAAATATCAAATGCAACAGCCAGCATTATCTGCAGTTCATCTGAAGTGAAGCACATTCTTCTCTTGGCCAACTACAGACACTTGAATAACTTGAGAATCAATGAAAGTAAAATGGTTCACTGGTTGGACAGTGCAGATTCGTTGGCTTTTTACCAGCATGTCAGTTTGCTTAGTAGTGCAGAATTTTATTTGACCAAGAAAACTGCTATGTTTTTGTTGAACATTTATTTGTTGAGGAAGTATCGATTTAGTGTCGATAACAAGGTACCATGGCTGGTATTGTACCGCAGCCAACATTTAAGTATGGGAGCAACCCACATACATTACATCTTGTGCACAGTTTTACCACATCCCTTGGTGAAGTTTGTGCCACACTGATACACAGCACGCTGCTGCAGGTGGTTTCTCTGACATCGCTATCCGCCTTGTCTTCTTCATTGTAATGAATGTTACCCATAACAAGATAATCAAAAGTTAATCATGATAATCACTAGGGGTGAAATGCAACTGTTGTATTCAAAGGTCGGAAATGCTGAAAGTGTTGTCAGTTGTTGAGGATGTGGCTGCTCGAACACTTCCAGTGGCTTCACTTTCTGCTGGCAGTTTACAGTTGCGTCAGCAATCTAGTTCTATATAAGTGACTTGGTCTTATATTTGTCACCACGACTGCCCTTTGGAAGTTAAAATAAGCCTATATTAACTAATACATTTTTAGAAACGAGATGTGTAAACCCATTTTCACCTCAGTCTAAATGATGTGCTAATATAAACCAGCCTTTTTGGTCACCACCTAGCATTTGTTTGTTAACAGTATTTTCATATATAGACAGTAACTATTGTAAGTTATGTAAATGTATATGTAAATGAAAAGTAACATTTTAGTGACTTTTGTCTTGCTCAGTAAACATACAAAGTATGAATAATCACAATTGCTCTTTCCAGAAAGTTCATCAGACAGGTTGGGAATTCCAGTCTTGACTGTGACAGGTCAACTGATGATAAAGCCCATGTCAGGTGGTTTAAAGGTCATTCATTGGTTGAGAAACTGGGGGATTATGGTAGAGAGTGTTATGGAAATAAGATCCACTGCGTCCCAACAGAGTTGCTGTGCCATATTTCAGTCAGGGAAATACTGACGAGGTCATCACTCACAGATCATCAGGACAGTATCTCTCTTCTTTTTACACCTCCTCCCCAACGCATTGCTTCCCGCATCCCGACATAACAGCAGCTGCTGCAAGGTTAATATTTAAAACGAGAATATCAGCTGAAGGTCTGATATGAATATTATGGCTAAGGAGGTCACT
Organism: Xyrauchen texanus; assembly: GCF_025860055.1. Taxonomy (NCBI): domain Eukaryota; kingdom Metazoa; phylum Chordata; class Actinopteri; order Cypriniformes; family Catostomidae; genus Xyrauchen; species Xyrauchen texanus. The sequence goes on from NC_068290.1 coordinate 39,416,145, forward strand.
GACTGATTTTGTTCAATCCACTGCCACTACTCAGGGTATTTGTACAGGGGAGGCTGCCATGGGACCTTAAAGGTCTAAATCAGTGGTTCTCAGCTGATGTGTCACGACCCCAAAATATCTCACAGGTCTGTTTTAATAGTTTTGCATACAGAAGGGGAAATTATCCAAATAATAGGGGCCTGGGTAGCTCAGCGAGTATTGACGCTGACTACCACCCCTGGAGTTGGGAGTTCGAATCCAGGGCTTGCTGAGTGACTCCAGCCAGGTCTACGAAGCAACCAAATTGACCCGGTTGCTAGGGAGGGTAGAGTCACATGGGGAAACCCCATGTGGTTCTCGCTCTCAATGGGGTGCGTGGTAAGCTGTGTGTGGATCACGGAATGTAGCACCATGAGAACCCACTTAGTAGGGGGAATTGGGCATTCCAAATTGGGAGAAAAGGGGATACATTTTATTTATTTAATTATCCAAAATGCAGGTAACCATATAGAAAGAACTAAATCAACTTTGTTATTCAAAAGGAAAACAATGTGCTAGATTTTGAAATTGCAGCATTCTGAATGAACGAATGCTACATTTATATAGCGCTTTTCTGACACTACACTCAAAGTGCTTTACATACTGAACAAGGGACTCTACTCAACCGCCACCAGTGTGAAGCATACATCTGAATGATGCGACGACATCCATAGTGTGCCAGTACACTCACCACACACCAGCTATTGGTGGAGTGGAGAGAGTAGAGTGATAGATCCAATTAGTGGGTGGGGATTATTAGGAGTCAGTGACTGAGAAAGACCAATGGGGGAATTTGGTCAGTATACTGGTGTCACACCCCAACTCTTTTCAAGAAGTGTCCTGGGATTTTTAATGACTACAGATAGTCAGGACCTCGATTTAATGGTTTAATGTCTCATCCAAAGGATATGTAATGCACACATACACAATAAGGCAGCATAGTTTTCGCAACCAATACTCATGAGTACTATTAAATGAGCTACTCTTTTACTCATACTTGAGTAGTTTTTAGGACAAGTACGTTTACTCTACTCACACAAATGTTTTTGGGAAGTAACAGCATTTTTTTGAGTAGGATTTTTCAGTACTCTTTCCACCCCTGATGACGATGTTTAGTTTTGTACTCTAAACTATTTCAGTACTGTGTTGGGTCACCATTTGATGTTCAAGTTGAAAACCATGTAAATTTGGCACAAACATTTGTGAATGTAAATTTTATTTTTAGATTTCAAACATGACTGTATGTTGCCAACAGGGATGTAGTGGAGGCTAAACGCACTTAAACGCCGTTTACGCACCTCCCAAAATTCGGAAATAGCGTTACCCACCTCCAAAGTGGGTTTATCCACCTCTAAATTGCATTTATCCACCTCTAAATAGATAGTTCCTAAGCCATTTTAAATTAAGCTTATGTCGTTTTAGTTTCATAGGTTGTTAAACCTAAGACGAAGTCTTTCATAATGCGCTGCTGCCAGTGTTTCCCATGCGCGTGCATCGATATTGACTACTACCAGCTATATACAGCGTGCTGACCTAAAAAATCCAGCTGTATTCTAACAATAACTTAGCTCTCCTTATTAGCTAGGCTCCTTGCATGCTGGCTAATAAGTAATAACTGACAGTGCTGTGTTGGACAGATTTATGCAGCGTGTTCCATGACGAGAGCGCGAGAGGTACGGGTGAGAGAGAGAGAGAGAGAGAGACAGAGAGAGGGAGCGAGCGAGAGGTAGCCTAGTGCTGCTGTGAATGCGCTACGGCTCTCTGCAATCAAATACGATTTTAAATAGGCTTAGTAAAAAATACAAAATAAATCGAAAATCAATGTGTGGTTATTTTGTGTTCAAAATGGAACTTATATTGTCTTTCTTCTGTTAATTACAGAAACTGAGTTTTCTTAAAATTAAAATATGTGGCACCAGATTCATTCTTCTGTCGTTAATCTGCACTATTTTACTATCTAAACTATTTTGATAATCAATTAGTCGGGTTGAGTCATTTTTTAAGACAAAAGTAAAAAATTCTTTGATTCCAGCTTGTTAAATGTGAATATGTTCTAGTGTCTTCTCTCCTCTGTGACAGTAAACTGAATATCTTTGAGTTGTGGACAAAACGAGACATTTGAGGACGTCATCCTCCTGGGCTTTTGGGAAACACTGATCCACATTGTTCTGACATATTATAGACCAAACAACTAATTGATTAATCGAGAAAATATTCAACAGATTAATCGACTATGAAAATAATCCCAAATCCCTAATCATTATGTACAAGTGCATTGCATTGGAAGCCCTGGATATAAGCCTCCCTCTCTATCTCTCTTAAATATTTTTGTTCTCTCTGTTTTGTCATTTAGTAAACTTTATAGATTTCAACCATATTATTCCTTCTTGGGTCTCTTTAACAAGAACTTAGATTAATGTATGAATTGAATAGTGATTGTGTGACCTATGATGAGGGAACAACCAGTGATACCCTTGGTAGTACCATCAAATGATAGCCTATAGCGATGTCATCAGGATACACATACCCACCTTACCGGGTGACCACGTCGTGGTCCACCAGAATTTATAGTTTACCCACCTCTTTTTTTACCACTACACCTCTGGTTGCCAACTGACTGTGCTGCAAAATGCTTTTGAATCAAAGCACATGCAGACATGAGAGTGGAATGACTGACAGACACAGTTGTGTTGATGACAGCCATAGACATTGCTCGACTGGCATTGTAACTTTTACGCCGAGACTCTGTCAACACAAACACTTTAACACCTATAAAACTGCACGAGCCAGAGCGAGCACAATCTTATTTGAGCTGTAACCAGATAAGGGTCATTTACTGGGGGTAATATATATATATATATATATATCTGACCACATGCTTTTGGTGAGTCTAAATGATTTGACTCTGAAGGCTCATGTGATGGTTCACAAGTTTATTTAGTCATCCAGGCCTTATTCTGAAAGCTATCAGAATTACATAAAGCAAATGTGAATGTTTATTTATTTATTTTTAAAGTGGTCATGGCATGTCTTTTTTATTATTTTATATGCTCTTTGAGGTTCACTTAAAATCTTAATACATTTTTTCTGCTCAAAAAATAGTCATATATTGGTAAAAAGGGATTATTTTCCACACTAATTCTGACCCTCTGTCAGAATTTAGTGCTGCTTCTCCTTTAAGAATTAACAGTACATGCCCACTGTTATGATTAGCCCTCTGCTCTGGACTGACTCTGTTCTCTCTACTTGCCATCTCACTGCTCACCGATATTTAGTGGGCTACGGAAGTGATCATGTAAATTAGGCATTGATTTGTTTTGGAGGTGGTCAGAAGCAAATGTCTATGATATTATGACATCACAATGTGGAGAAATTAAACAACAAGTTTTTTGGCAACTTGGTTTGGACAAATGCTGTTTTGAGGGAGTCTTAAAGATAAAGGAAAATGTAATCCATCATGTCATGTCCCCTTTAAGGCACATATATTTTAACCAGTCTTTTGCATTTAATCATTTAGCAGAAGCATTTATCCCTTACTGCAGCTGAAATGGTAGAGCATAATGCTTGCAATGCCAATGTCATGGTTTGATTCCAAGGTAACACACATTCTGGTAAAAAAAACAAAATTATAAATATAAATACACATTTTCATTGGGTATTCTACCGATTAATTTTCTCTTGTTAAAATGCTTATTCTTGATATAAGCAATGGAATTACTACCAGTTAAAATGCTAATTTAGATTTCAGTAAATATATTTGAAGTGGTAATAATGGTAATTAATATTATAAAAGTTATTTTATAAAAGTAAAAGTAAACCCATTCTTGATATCCATTCAGGGCCACCACTGGCCAAATTGATACCCTACACAGAGCTCCACAAGGGGTGGTGTGAAAGTGTGAGCGTGAGGCGACAGTCTGTGTTCCACACCTGCTAGTGGGTCCTTGAATAATGTATAATGTGCGAGTAAGGGAAGCCGGTGGAGTTTCTGGTGCACCCAAGGGTAAGATGATGCCCCCCCTAGGGAGTTGGTGCCCTACGCAGGCTGCGTAATATGTTTGTAGGGAGCGGCAGTACTGTATCCGTCCATCTATTTTCTATACCCGCTTGTCCTATGTCGGGTCGCAGGGGGTGCTGGCACCACTCTTGAATTCAAAAATGTAATTTCAACTAGTAAAAAACATAATTACTGATATTTATAACTGCATTTTCATTAGTGGAATTTCCCATTTATCTGTCATCCACTCCTGTTCATAACCAGTTACAGATATCTACAATCAATTCATTTCTGACTAGTTGAAATTCCAATTTAACACATCAGCAATGTACTGCACTACTAGTAAAAATCAATGAATGTAATCAATTATTGCATTATGACTGTACACATATCCATTCCTTAGTTCAACAATTTCTAAATGACAACTATTTGATTTCACTAGTGTTTTAATATAAAAATGAAGAGTGATTAAAGATATATTAAATGCTGCTGCTGCAGAGAAATATGGATATTTGATACTACTAGAACATACACAGACATACTGAGTTAAGCATGTGAACATTCTGTTGCTTCACAATGATAAAAACACAAGACATTCTGCATCTAGCATGTTTGACAGGCTGCTGCAAAATTAGACATAACTACAATCCCCATGTAGCAGATATGACCGATGGAGCTGGGGAGGAGGAGGGTTCCAGTGAAAACTCTTGTTGTGTTCAGCTGTTCTGCCTTGTTTTGCGGCTGGCCCACTGGGAAAAGTCCTGGTTCTTGCTATGGCCAGTCCTCCCCTGCTGACATGCCAAAACTGTATTAAAATTGTGTTTTATAAAATGTGCTTAATTTAGGATGTGGCATTTATTTAATTTGTATTCTCACCTGGTGATATTGTTTAAACCAACATAAGCACAGGCAAATAATATACAAGGCGTATTTGTCATAGGATGAGATTAGAGTCAATTTAGTTGTTTACACTGTACATTTAACACATTAATTAAGATTGTATTAGGTATACATGGCCACATTTATACCTTGCATTAATATGCATTTCATACCTGGATATTATCTGAATATTCTGTAGCTGGATTGCATTTATGCGTTGAAGTCAAATGTCTCCATTGTGATCAGATAGCGAGTGGAGATTTGAGGAAAGAGACATGATAATTATTTACATTTACATTTTATTCATTTAGCAGATGCTTTTATCCAAAGCGACTTACAGTGCACTTATTACAGGGACAATCCCCCCGGAGCAACCTGGAGTTAAGTGCCTTGCTCAAGGACACAATGGTGGTGGCTGTGGGGCTGAAACCAGTGATTATCGGTAATGTGCTTTAGCCCACTACGCCACCACCACTCCTTTACTTAAGTAGTTGTATCTGGATAACAAAAATGTATTTGCATTTACACCTTCTTTGTATGTAGTCAGAATCCATTCCTGACCACCTCCAAATGTGGTTGCAGTGATCCGATCACAATCCAATCACAATGTGTCTTGGGTGCATTTACAACTATCAGTTTATTTGACAAAAGCAACACATCACAACTTGTTTATCAAGGATAGTACAATAAAGTAATAGATTTATTTACCGAATGTTAATGCAAGGTGTAAATTGGGACTTGAGCCTTGTTTTAGCCTTGGCATCTTTTAGTCTTGGTCTCGACTTGGACATGCCCCTCTTTGGTCTCGGCCTGGACTCATACTCAGATGAGTTGGCCCCAACTACAACACTGGTGTCTGGGTTGCAAAGGTGCAGTGATACTGTACAGTCCCAGTAAAGTTTGCCAGATTGCAGTCATTTGCCTCATCCTTTACATGTTAGCGCTCAGAACTGGCCTGCAATGATTGGGAATAGCATTGTGAAATTTGCATTCAGCACACATTTTTAGTGAATCACGTGCTAAGTAATCTGTATCTGTATTTCCAGTTTGTAAATGAACAAATGTGTTGGTTTGTTAACTTTGGAATTTTCCATGTGTGTTTTCCTGTGTACATCTGATAACATGTTGACTGAGAGATGGCCAGTCCAAGTTTAGAGGATAATACAGGAAGAGTAAGACCTAATTAGAAACATTTCAAGGTTGTGTTGTAAGATTTATCACATTACCTTGACCTGGCGCGATATCAGTGTTGTGAAACATTGACCACTTCATGCTTCCAATGTTAGCTTAAAAATATTGATGATGTAACCCACTCAGTGCTGAGCAACAGGCAATTTACGTGTACATCTGGTAACTAAAGTCAGCTCCTCCCATTTCCTCAACAATGGACTGCCACAAGGCTCAGTACAAGCACCAACACTCTTCAACCTGTACATGAGCAACATGCCGACAAAGAAGTTGAGCAAACCAAAGAAAACCGCACTGTCTGTATTCCATCTTGATAAAAAGAGTGCTAACCGCACCCTGAATGTGACAAGACACCTCTCCGACCTTTCTACAGGTAGGAGTACAGCTGGCAAAGACAGCAGTTAACCTAGTCCAGAAATTGGCAGACACAACTCGGAAGCAACAACATCAGTGCTATTAACTCAACGTTGGCACTTGTGTACTCTAGCTGAATACTGTGCACCAGTATGGGCTAAAATCTGCTACACTCGACTTGTCATTGCCCAACTGAACACGTTAATGAAGTGTATCACTGGAACCCCTTAGGTCAATGCCAACACCCTGGCTACCTCTGCTGTCCCACATTGTTCCATCATCCATCAGCGTGAAGATGCAACCTTCTGGTAAGCACACTGAATAGATGGCAATGAACATCTCCCAATCCACCAGAATCTCAATAATGTCCATCAAATATTTCTAAAGTAAAAACAAGCCATTTTGGACCTATGTGAACAACCTGGAAAGCTTAGAAATCTGAATAGATCTAAAAAAGTAACAAACAAACACTTTGTGATTGCCTGACACAGCTGGTAACTGACTCTGGCCTTTCAAGAATCCTATGGACATATCTAAACAATCCGCACAAACCATGGCAGATGCAGATTTTGATGCATAAATGGAGGACGAAAACCTCCCCGGAGTGTAATTTTGGTCACTCAGAACAGGCCATAGAGCACTTAAATAACTACCCAAATGCCCAATTCATAAATACAAAGGAGGCATTATGGAGATACACTCCTCTACCACCAATGCAATCTCCTGACTCAAACATGTTAAAGGTAAGCTATAGTTGCAGCTCTATACTCAGCCATATGAAGAAGAAGACAACAAAGAGCAGTACTACAGTACATGTAAAAATATACTCTCAGAGAAGTCTATTAGGAACACCTGTACACCTACTTATTCAGCCAATCATGTGTCAACAGTGCAATACATAAAGTCATGTGGGTCAGGAGCTTCAGTTAATGTTCACGTCAACATTCAGAATGGTGAAAAATTTGATCACAGTGATTTGGACCATGGCATGATTGTTGGTGGTTGGTGGCTGGTTTGAGTATTTCTGTAACTTCTGATCTCCTGGGATTTTCATGCACAGCAGTCTCTAGATTTTATCACTTAACACTTGCAAGTCAACATTTGGTTCTAAATGTTGTAAAAAAGAAACGCATTTCTCTTGAAACTCAGTCAATTGTTCTTTTGAGAGATGATGGTGATTCAATGTACTACAGTTTTGATTGTTTTCACTTAAGAGAACCGTGAATCACTGATACTGTAAAATTTCTTTAGTAAGAAGTCATTTAACAGATACAAAAGTTTACAGTATCAGTAATGCACAGTCCTCTTAAGAGAAAACAGTGCTCAAAACTGTAGTACATTGAATCAGGTTACTCCAGGAGAATGATCCATAGATCTATACAAAGCAACGTACACTACTCTTATAAAAAGGACCATTCTCCTGGAGTAACCTGAGGTTACATGTCTCTCTCAAAGGTGCAATGATGATAGCTCATGGATTGGGCAATGGAAATTAAAAACTACAGCACACCATCCTCATTGGTTGCGATCCTGAAGAGCAGATGCTATGAGCATTTGTATACTTTTATTTGGTTACTATATTGGCTGAAAAAGAAGAAATCATATCATCCACAGCAGTAGTCAAATCATCCACTGTGTGGTGATTTCATCCTCATTTAAGAGCAAGGATGAATGTCTTGTTTAGTCTTCATATATGATAACACTCTCTTTTAATAGCTAATCTAAAAGAGGTCTAGCCAGGCTTCATGCAGTTTCATATGAATGGAGTTTTAATAAGATCACAAACATATTAATCAGTATCTTCCTCTGAGAAAGTTGATTCATGACTGTCTGCCTAACGATTCACTGAAATGATGTCAGTATTTATTGCCATATGAAATCAGTATCTACGTTATGTCACAAGGATAAATCTGTGCGGTATCACATATGTATAAAGGCATATCAATGTGGGGAGACTGTCGGTTGGCACATTTTTTAAATAAGAAAAGTGTGTTCATTTTCAACCAAAGTAACACAACTCAGCCTGTTTTTATAATTAATGATTTATGTTTTATATGTGATTACTCAGAACCATTCAACAATCTTGTATTATGCTTTTTTTTAATCACTAGGGATTAAAACAACAGTAGTGAGATTTTACACGTCTTTACATGTGTCACATGGCCCTTGTGTGTGTGTGTGTAAGGGTAAATGTTCAGATCTGCAATGAATGATTAATTGTTCTAATGAAAACCAATTTGACAACCATCCCCACTCACACTCTCATAAATTATATTCAATATTTCTCATAAATGTTTCTGTTTTGGGTTAGTTGACATGAAATATTTTTTGAAAAGTTGTCATGTGGTGTGACATGCTGTATGCCACCTAAAACTATTTTAAATACCATTAAACCATTTTTTTATAAGACATAGAGAGCGGAGGAGGGCGGGGCCAGGCTGGACAGACACATGCCCTGTCCCCAATCAGCCTGATGGTGCGTGCAAGGGATAAAAGGTGGCCGGTGACAACAGTTCAAGAGAGAAAGCATTACTGGCAGCTGCCATGTGTGTGTGTGTTTGTGCGTGTCTTTTTATTTAATTAAATATTATTTACATTGTTAAGCCAGTTCTCGACTCCTCCTTGCCCATCTAAACCCCTTTACACTGGTGCCGAAACCCGGGAAGGAGGAGGGATGCCCGTCACAAAGTCCTCGACACTACCGTCTACCCAGGGGAGCATCGCTGCCATTCACCGGGGGACGGAGTAGCCCGAACACCCGGACGCGGTGAAGGACAACCGTCCACTGGGCGAGTGGGGACTGGACTCCCTGATGACCTGGCATAATGGAGCTGCTGCCAGGGGCGGAGGAGTACCCTGCATCCCCCAGATACTTGGAGGGATCAAGAGAAGACCGCTGTCCACGAGGGTAGGAAGAAAGCTACTCCCCGACCGCCTGGAGTGGTAGGGCCGCTGCCAGGGGTGGAGGAGTATCCACACGGGTTGCCGGAAACGCGGAGGAGAGAATTACTGGCAGCTGCCCTGTGTGTGTGTGTGTGTGTGTGTGTGTGTGTGTTTCTTTTTATTTAATGAAATATTATTTATATTGTTAAGCCGGTTCTCACCTCCTCCTTGCCCATCTAAACCCCCTTACATAAGTATTATGCATGCCGATTTTATGAACTCCTATTACAACTGAGAAACTATATGGAATATTTGTACTTTTAAATATTCATTTGTCACACAACAGGACCATTTACATGAACTAATGAAGGCAAAATGTGCAAGAATGGTGAACATTTTTTAGAGGACCTAAAAATACGAATATTCTGTGATACATTCATAAAACTTTTTTATCAACGTCAAGATTTTAGGATCTATGGACAACTACCCTTAGACATTTTGTTTTGGGATACATTTTTTATTGTCCTGATCAAATCATTGATTGTGGATCAAGATGAGAATTTTGAAAGCATCTAATTATGAATCAGAACATACTCATGTGCCAACCAATCCATGTCTCCACTAATTATGTATCCCATAATGTCATCCTAAAATTATTTTCCCACCACATGGGGGAACTATAACTTCAAAATGGCTGGGCATGTTGATCAAGACCCCACAGAAGGGTTGCAAAAGCCTTCATTGGGCCTGTAGTAACATCAATACATCACATACTGTAATGTTTAGATCAAATACGAAAATGAATGGTCAGAAACATTAGATTGAGAAAACAGCTGCATGATTTTGGCCATTTGTTCCATTTGACACTTGTTAGCATTTTTCAAACAAAGACTACATCAGTATGTCCAAATGATCAATTTAGATTGTTTTCTTCATAAGACATGTACCTTATTGTGGATGATTCAGTAGTGAAAATTATTCCAAATAAAATGAATATATATACATATTTTGATATATATTTATATCTAGTGCAAACCATATATAAACATATACAGTTTTGCCCACATGACTTATTACTGCATCTACCTGCAGCAGTCAAAGGGATAGCCCACCAAAATGTTTTAATTATTTCAGAATGATTTATGAAATCACTCATGCCATTCCAGATGTGTATGACTTTCTTTTTTTTCTGTTGAACTCAAACAAAGATTTTTAAGAGAATTTCTCAGCTTTGTTGCTCCATACAATGCAAGTGAATGGTGAACAGAACTTTGATGCTCCAAGAAGTACATAAAGGCTGCAAAACAATAATCCATAAAACTTCAGTGATTTAATCCATGTCCTCATAAGTGATATGATAGGTGTGGGTGGGAAACAGATCAATATTGAAATCCTTTTTTTTTTTTACATTAATGCTGCATATGAAACCGTGTACTGTCACAGTATGTACTGTATTTGATGATTCTGATTTGATCTGCTGGTAATACAGTATGTTTTTTAGGTATGCATGTGAGTAATATGAATAGATTTAGGACATACTTCAAGGGACATGGGTATTATCTTGTAACTCGAATATATGACGTAAGAACAACAACTGCGAAAATTATCCGCTCTGGTTTTGTTCAACAAGCACCAAATATTGCCACCTACTGGGCAGGGAGGAGAATTTAAAGTAAAAAGGACTTAAATATGGATCTGTTGCTGTTGGATCCAACACCTATCATATTGCTTCTGAAGACATGGATTTAACCACTGGAGACATACAGTATGGGTTACTTTTACTTTTTGTACCTTCAAAGTTCTGGTCACATGCACTGTATGGACCTAAATGTCTTCATTTGTATTCAGCAGAAGACAGAAAGTCATACACATCTGGAATGGCATGAGGGTGAGTAAATGATACGATCATTTTAATTTGTGGCTGAACTATCCCTTTAACTGCCGAAGCTAACCTTGCATTTTGGCTGACATCACAAATCCCTCCTACTTTTTCAACCAACCTGATGCCATTCTGGTATGTAACACCCACTGGATTGATCCAATCACTTCCCGATGGATTAAATCAAGTCCTGTCATATATTTTTTCCTCATTGAATATCTTATGCCATTTACAGGTTGTGAACAGCATTTCATGTTGACTCGAAGACATTTAGCCAGGCCCAGATTTCCATCTCACATGACTGCTGAGGACACCTGTTATGGTCACTGGATGTATTTCAATGTGACACTGTCAGGGATGGTGTGTGTGGTCTGACGTGACATTGTGAGGTCTCTGCCAGCTGATTTTAATGGGCACTCTGTAAGTGACAAGCTTGTGTGGGCAGGGGTGGGTGTGTCTCTATGTGTGTGTGGTAAAGTATTAGGAAACACATAGGTCATAGGTTTAAATGAGGACATGTCAAACCTTTGACGTATGTCCTCTGTGTCCACATGGCCCACCTAATTTGTCATGGGCTGGGATTCTTTAGGAAAACATTCTACATTCTACAACATGCACTGTTCAAAAGGGGCCCGGCTACTGTTTTTATTTACAAAACTTACATTCAGATCAAGAATATCAGTTTTTAGAGCACAACAGATGGGTATTGGAAGTCAAAATCCCATTCATTTTGATCATTTAAGTAATAACGACAAGGTAAATGTTGTTGAGGAATGACATGTCCATCTGAAATAGCTGAAAAAGTGTACGGCAACTTTTGTGCTCTATTGGAGCTGCACTTTTGCCAAATAGTTTGGTTAACCAATTTTTTTTGGTGTATAAAACTCCATATAAAGCACAGGGCCCAAATAAGTTGCTGTAACATTAATGTTCCAAAACCAGTCCAGTTCAGGCTCAAGTCATGGGCTCGGTTGAGGTTTCATCAGAAGACTTAATCCGTTGGCAACCACATAACATTCTGTTGAAGGTCAGAAAGGACCATTTTCTGTAATGGCTGATTTTTGAGTTTTTTTCATGCTTTTACAGGAACATTTCAAGCAGAGAGAGTGAGCAAATGTGGTGTTTAAGGTTGCCGAGCATTATAGATGGCAACTTCTCACTCCCCTGTGCTCTGAACAGCACAAATGTGCCTATTCACGTTTTTGCCTTTTCTTGTAATCCACAAAAGCCGCCCACGCATTTGCATGGGACACATTTAGACATAACTAGATGTTACAAAAATAGTGCTGCTCATTTTAAATTGAGAATGAGAGGTAATGAAGTGTAATGAGGAAAATCATACAGACAGAATCCACAGAAAGTACAAGATTGATTCAAATGCTCCTCATCATTTTGTTTTTCCATTTTTAACTTTTAGTTCAATATCTGAAATTTGTAGAGATCTGTGATGTTGACAAATGGACATATACATCGATTTAAGGAGGAATCTGTCAAGATCAAGATTTAAGCTTAAAATGTATATAGTTGTTATAAGGGAAAGTGTATATCTTAGGTCCTGTAACATCTCACCGTTTTCACCACTTTAATCAACCGTTTTATTTCACTAGTTTGTTTAAAAGATCCTACATTGTGTCAAGTACAAATATTCTGCATACTTTAGTCTCTCAGTTAATATGAGCTCATGAAAACTGCAAGCACATTAATTATAATTAAGACTGTGGGTTTTACATGTTAATTCCTTGTGAGTAATTCTATAGAGTAATGCTTTATAAAAATACATAAAATCACACAATTAATCATGCCCCCAGACCAAAATAAGGAATATACCTTCCATTGGAGCAATTCAAGCTTAAAGTACCACTTTCATGTTTTTGTGAGTCCAGGTCAGCAATAGTGGTGGGGATTTTGATTCATCCCAGTGACTTTTGAATCCATTCACCAAAAATATTTTTTCAGATTCGTTCACTACTTCGTTCAGTGACCATTTCTGCTCAAATTACAACTTTGCGGCAATAGATGGCCACAAATGAGCATCTCATTAAAATTTCAGACCATGGCAGAACTTTTGCAAAAATGTACATACTTCATTACATGTTTCGCTGCAGTTTCGCATTGAAATGTCTAGCGAAGGGTGCCAAAAACAAGTGAAATTGTATCGTAATCAGACGAGGCTCTTAAGGTGAATGTTTGATGGAGGTTTTTTATGAGTAAACCTATTTCCCTTACCTAAAACTTTAACCTAACCCTAACCAATAGTGTCCTAAAAGCAAATGCAACATGAAAAGCACATTTTCTGTAATTTTGTGTCACTTCCATAACACTTTTAGCTCACGTGCTAGCTTGTATGCTTGGCTGGGATCGAGCCTTGGTCTTCCAAAGTCCAAAGTCCAACAGTTTATCAGGTGAACTACTAATCATGTTGGAATAAGTGTATAAATGTAGGTGGGTCTGTAATACAAGCGTTAAAAATAGTGCTGTCAGTCTATTCTCATACTCATCATTTGTGAGAAAATGAATAAAACGCACAGTTGTTGTAGGGCCTAGTGTTAATTTCACCTGAAAACTAAAGCGAAATGTTGAAAGTGGCACATGAAACTCTACATTTGGCAAACATTTTGTTATATAGTTACGTTCTATGAGACTAGGTTGCAAAGAAGCATCTGTTACATTTTTAATTAGTGATTGCATTGAATCAAAATTCCAATTATTCTTTTTTAAAATGTATGTGTCTACAACTCTATCTAGAGTGATTAGCCATCATATGCATTTGACCACAACTGACAACAAAGCATATGAATCATATTGGGAACTGCTGAGCATGACTTTGTCAAGTTATACAAAAAAGAACAATACTAGCCTAAAAAATAATTATGAGTTTCAATTACATCCTTATCTCATTGTAATGTGTGGTCATCAGTAACTCATAACATTTGTTCATAATTAATCCAGGTCCTTTTGCTTAATAAACGAGATAGCAGGTAAAGACGATGACTAGTGAATCCAGTCAGGCTTCCTAAGCAACCAATTGGCCCGGTTGCTAGGGTGGGTAGAGTCACGTTGGGTTATCCTCCTCATGGTCGCTATAATGTAGTTCTCGCTCTTGGTGGGGCGCGTGGTGAGTTGTGTGTGGATGCTGCGGAGAATAGCGTAACGTCTCCTCACATGCTAGGTCTCCATGGTAACACACTCAACAAGCCACGTGATAAGATGCACGGATTGAATGTCTCAGGCGCGAAGGCAACTGACATTCATCCTCCACAACGTGGATTAAGGCGAATCACTACACAACCACGAGGACTTAAAGCGCATTGGGAACTGGGCATGCCAAATTGCGGAGAAAAAAAAAACAAGATTGCTGAATTTAATGAACAACATGCCACCTCCTCTAATTCAGCCAGTCAACAGAACGAGACAAGTGTGCCAATACAGTGTTTCCCAACCCTGTTCCTGGAGGCACACGAACACTACACGTTTTGGATGTCTCCCTAATCTGACATGCCCATTTCAGGTGTTTGAGCCTCTACTAATGAGCTGATGAGTCGAATCAGATGTGTAAAATGAGGGAGATATAAAGAATATGCAGTGTTGGGGTGCATCCAGGAACAGGGCAGGGAAACACTGTGCCAATACATTTTTATAATGAACGAGATGTCTCATCTTGTTCAGACTCAAATGATTTACCAACTGAACAAATATGCCCCTTCACTAAACCATTCAAACCAATGATATGCTCCTTCACATCGTCTTTAAAAGCAGGATGAAGCAACACAAATATAATTTGCAAATCTACAAAGACACTTTTGAAAATAGAGTTTTACACCATAACCACTCCAAGACATAGAAAAAGTTCAACAAAAGCCTAAATCTAGTTACACTGTGTACCAAAGCATAACATTTCCATTAGTAATGAATGTCATTTTAGCTGTATGGTTTTTAGTCATTTTTAGGATTCTGTTTTGTGCATACCTACAATATATGCATCTCACCACCTTCTCTCCTTCTTAAACAGGATTGACCCAAACTTTGACTTTGAAGTTTGATTGTGACTCGAATGACTGACTGGTTCAGTGAAGGGTGTATTTGATCAGTGGGTCAAACCAATAATTTGCCCTTTCACTGCCTGCACTCAAATGATTTTGGCTCTAGAGTCAGTCTTTACAGGCATAAAGAGCCACTGAATCAGTCTCACGCTTCAAATTAGAGCTCATTGGCTTTGAAATGGAAAGTGTTCCGGATGAGGAGAAATAAGAGTCAGTGTATGTAAGTGAATGAGAACGTTTCGTTCAAAAAGACAGATTTGCTCACAAACGAAACATCACTAGTCAGCAGGAGGCAGTGGGCGCAAGCACTGCAGCTGTACAGGCAACTGTAACAATGTGATTGTCATGTGACACATGTTGTAGCCGGACATATTTGAGAGCAACGCTTTTGGTGCTAAATCATGTTTAAACATGCACAGACACTGGTTCGTGGCTTGTCTTAGTTATTCATTTATTCACTCTTTGAGATTGAATGAGAGTGAAACATGGTAGCAGCAGTGAGAGTCGCGCAAGTAGGAATATATTGCAGAATGTGACGGAACAACCCGCTCCGCCCTCATCATCATCACCCCGCCTCTGGGGGCTGTCCTTCAGCCAGGCTCACAACGGGAGTAGGCAGGAGAGAGTTGAGGTGCAATTTATATGTGAATATCATAATAAAAATGTGGCAGTCTGTGTGAGTTTGATTTGTGCATAATTAGATTGTTCATCTTATTAATGTTCTGATGCATTGAGCATTGCTGCAGTTCACATAAAACACTCTCCCCTGTAGAATGTGCATTTTTTTTTTTAATCGAAAACCGATTCTTTGTCAAATTAATTTGATATCTTAGTTTTACTAGCCAGATGTCTCATCTATGATCTGATTTTCATGAGATGTGGCCAGATGCAGGGCCGCCGATAAGGGGGGTCAACTGGACATTTGTCCCGGGCCTGGGCTTGACTAGGGCCCTGACTGGAGGAGGGTCTACAGAAAGGCTATTCCATATTATAGAGCGCATCTAAATGCATTCAGGGCTTAACTTTAACACCTGCTCACTTCAAATCGGCAGTGGCGGGTATGTTATGCAGGTAAGTGAGGACCCAAAAGTGATTTCAATCAAAATAGGGTCTTTAATGAAAGTTCAATGCAGCAAAACGAAGAACACAAATCTTCTCCTTGAGAGGTATGGCAAACACAAACTACCCGCAGAGCGGGCGATGATATAACGGAAACTTCCCCAGATAGCTTTCAGAGAGAGTCCTTAGGCATCTGATGAGGGTAACAGAGAAGCGGCGACAGGCTGCTGGTTTCCAAAGGGTTGACTAGGGTTGAGGCGAGAGAGTGTAGAAATCAGATCACTAGCAGCGTACCACGAACTGGACAGAGTGCAAATAGCGAGATGATTAGCAGTGGATAGGTAACGTTGTCAGACGGGTGTCAACAGGACAGGACCGGACAGTGACAAACGAGACAGTGGTTGCATCTTGCGTGTGAAACTCTAGTGAGACTCGGACAAAGAAAGCAGCAAAAGCGGAGAGAGAAGTAGACACCTAATCAGCGGGAAATGGGAACAGGTGAGAAGGGAATAAATGAGGAATTAAGGGAAGATGAGGAACAGCTGGAGGAGAAGAGAAAGGAAAGGAAAATTAGCCAAGAAAGACCAGCGGAGGGCGACAGAGAACAAAAAACAAGACATACCATGACGAGACGAGATAAGACATGACAGGGTAACTATGTCGCTCTTACTAGCCACCTTGGCAGGTAGCCGTAGCCTAAGCATCTCGTCTTCAGCGCTTTAAAAGCAATAAATACACTTCTCACACCTGACACGGGCATCTGTGCGGGGCGAATGAAGCACGGTTTCGCGCATCAGCATGCTCCAGAGATACAGCCAGAGGTCTGAGACAGCCCAAAGCGAAACTTGCGTGATTCAGTCGGGATTTATGCAATATTGTAGCTTATGTGACCAATTTGAATTCTAAAGAGAACGTTAATGGAGTGGTTTTGGCCTTTATCATTACAAATGCAAAAAAAAATGGAAGGACAATGGTATATTTTCATGAAGCCAAGTACAATTTAGAAAAGTTAAAGTGGTTCAAATCTGGACCTCCATGGACAAATGGACAAATTATTGACTGTTTTCCTCCTGTTCTACACTACTTCTGTTCTAACTGGTCATGTTTGCCATCAGATATTCTAAAGGTGACTTAAATGATTAGGTCTGTGTCCTGCTGAACTTTTAATATATAAATAATGACAGATGTTTTATTTTTGGGTGAACTATTCCTTTTAACATCACATTAAAGTAGGCAATAGTCTGAGAGTGAAGGAAAATGCTTTCTAGTATCCTACTTTTCAAATTCCCCACACAGATGGTACTGTGTACTTAAGAGAACACTATTTGCTTTGATAGGTACAGGCTCATCACGCTGCCCTTGCTTAGTTAGGTGTGGCACTCAGCAAACACAGCTAATTGCTAATGGCAGTCATTTGTCTATATAACATTCACTTTTGCCTGTTTGTTCCCCTAAGCAACACTGTCCAAATCAGCGGTTACAGAAAAAAAACCACTCCATCTGACCAGCTTTGGAGGTTTGAGAATGAAAATGTGAATGCATGTAACTATGAGCTCTTAACTGTACAACTCAGTGGGATCTCATTAGTATTCATAAGTAGGTCTATGTAAAATGTTCACAGCATTTTTGTACATTTGCATAGATACTGAAATGTGCAACCTCAACGTGTTGACAACATATTCATAAACCAGCTAACCACCTAAGGCTGGTATAAGCTTTTTTATCAACCGCAAGGATAGTTAGGATGGGCTATGCAAATGGATGCACTAACCAACCAATCTTATTCACAAGTATTATGTCTTTATTATAAATATAGTCTCATCTATCAGGCAGCACAGCGTTTGGATGGAAAGCATTTTTCTCATGAAAATGTGGAGATGCGCTTAAAATCTAATGAAGTAGACGTACAAATCGCACACTTCTGCACTATTCAACTGCATTTTTTTGTGTAAGTAGTGCAAGTAGTATGTTCTCACTTAAGATGCAACAAAAAGAAGTGTAGTACCAGTATCCGGCAGTGGCAGTTCTAGAGGGGGGTCCCGGGACAGAAGCCTAATCCCCCCCATATGCACCCCACCCCCCGTTACATTGAAGTCTTAAAGGAGAATTATATAAAAAGAAAAGCATGCCACGGTGCCTTTAAGATTCTTCAAAATACTACTTTTGTGTTGAATGGACAAATATAACATCATCTGGATTTGCATCACTTTTAAGGTAAACTATTCCTTTAAACAATTTTTTCTTTCATTTGACAATGCTTCTTTAGCATTTTAGAGACAGACATAGCTCTATTTCAACAAAGCACCACTGGTGTTTTCTAATGGCATAGTGAAGCCATCTGCTGGGATATTCTGGACAGACTCCAGGACAAGTGAGTCCAGTCATGAGGCTGGATATGCTAAAAGTAGCATGTGCTGCCATGATACTGGCAGATGTCATGGATGCTGAATTATAAACAAGAATGAGATGGAAACTTCAGAAGTCACCTTAACTGTCAAAGCAAGTGTAAAGTCAAGTCACCAGGATGACCACTGTGGCCGTCACAAGATAATGTGTCTGTTGTTAGGCAGTATTATTATGTAACCTTCTTCAAACACATGTCTCAACCCTAATCCTAACACCCATAGTGCATTAGTTGTCCCATGATGTACAAAATAAAAAGTTTGGCTGGCATTAAGTAAAGAAACTGCCTGAAGTGGTTTGTTTGTCTAAGTTGGATTACGCTGGTTTTGTCCAGTCTGACAAATGCCCCCAAAAAATTTAAAACCAGCAAAACAGGCCAGCCTGCCCAGACTGGGAGACCAGCCTAAGATGATTTGATGGTTTAAGATTGTCTAGCTGGTCTTTCAGCCTGATCAATTTCTTATCTGGTCTTAGCTGGTTTAAGCGTGTCTTGCTGGTCTCCCAGCTGACCAAATGCCTTAAAATCGTATAAATCAAGCAAAACAAACCAGCTTGCCCAGACTGGGAGACCAGCCTAAAATGGTTTGATGGTTTAAGATTGTCTAGATGGTCTTCCAGCCTAATCAATTTCCTCAAAACCTTATAAAACCAGCAAACAGACTAGCTTTCCCAGACTGGGAGACCAGACGAAGATGGGTTTTGCTGGTTTAAGCTCATCTAGCTGGGCTCTCAGCCTGACCAAATGCTGTAAAACCTGATAAAACCAGCAAACAGACCAGCTTGCCCAGAATGGCCAGACTGGGAGACCAGGCTAAACTGGTTTTCTGGTCTTAGCTGGTATAAGATAGTCTAGTAGGTGCTTAGCTTGTCGTCCAGCTGGTATGACCAGCTAAAAAAGTGCCTGAAAAACAACAATACAGATGACTTGTGCAGGCTGGGAGACCAGCTAACCAGCTGGTTTAATGTGTTTTTTTTTTTTCTTTCTTTTCCAGCTAAATAAATATTGAATTTATAATGAATACTGGTTTAATGATTTCATGAAAAGTGTCAGATTGTAAACGCTTGTATTTACTACTTTGGTAGGTGTTAATTGTTTTGCTGGTTATATTTGGTGTTGGCATAGTCACAAGATCACACATACTCAAAACACTCTTCAACTGATGATGTATTAACCCATTGAGGCATAATGTTACTACAGGCTCTTGATTTTGAACATTTGCTACTGTAAATATTAAAAGGTAATGCACTTTACAATTGTATAAAGTAGATCCTCATAAGTTTATTTATTGCAGCTCAGTGAACAGGCTGCCGTGATGGCAGTCTTCCTCAGTGTGGTCTAACTTCTGGATGACCTCCAGGAGATGTTTATAGAAAATGAAAGCAAGGTCACCTTCTCAGAGCAGTGGAGAACTCACACGGCCCATGAATTCAGCAGTCCCTCGACGACACTGAGTATCTCTGACGTCCGCAAATAAACAGACTTGAGTCATGCTGCACATTCGACAACAAAGGAGTGTACTCCAAAAATGCAGCGATTTTTTCTGAGAAGCACAAGAAGAATCAGGGACTGTCTTCATAACCTTTTATAAAACTGTATTAAGTAAAAAATATTGTTTATTGTTAGTTTGTGATACAAAATGCATTTGCCTATGTTAACAAACGGAACCTTAATGTAAAGTGTTAACAATGAATTGAATGCTATTATTAACAATAAAACACAACTGAGCTAGAATTGTGGGTGCTATCATGTTCACAGATGACTCAGATTTGCCCATGTGCATTGGCCATGGCATGTGTTCTGAGAGGTCAGCCTAAAGAACATCTACCATTTATAGAGAGACACTGAATTGATGACACAGAGAGATATGGCATGATAATCTAATATGGTTGTGATAGTGTTCACTTGACGCAGATGGAGCAACATGTGAAAGAGGGTAAAGACAGCTGAAGGAGAGTAGAAGACCCCTTTAAAGGAACAGTTCTGCAGATATGCTTGAAAAATGTTATTATTATGTTTTACATTTTCTCACCCTCATGTAGTTTCTTTAAAAAACGCTTCCCATTATACACTAATGGAGACATTTTGTAAAATGTATTGGTTGCTCTTTTCCATACAATTGAAATGAATGGGGACTGAAGCTTATGGTACCGTCAAGCTTCTAAAGGGACACAAAAAACATAAAAGTATAATAAAATCATAAAGAGGCATAGGGGACACTTTTATGGAGCCTTTTCATTTCAAAATATGTATCATATTTTTATGTCGCATTTTTTATAATAAGGAGGGATTTTATATTGTAGCACTTCTATTGTTGTCTTTTTAGGATGAATTACTTATGGGTGTTTCTGCAACGTCGGGCACTGTGAATTTCTAGAAAGTCTTGTTAAACATTTTTCAGACTCTTATGTTTAGTTTTTTATTTTAGTATGTACATGCATCTCAGAAGATATACAAACATGCAGAAGTAATGCAAAAGGGCTTTATTAACCCTCTGGAGTCTGAAGCGAGATGTTTTGACATGCCCTGACATTTGTGCTTATTTCAGTTACTCAATACACAGTATTCAGCTCATATTGTGCTACAATAATATGTGAGCAACTTGTAGAGTACGTACTTGTTTGTATTTTTGAGAATGTACAAAAATATCATATTAAGTGCACTGAAATAGAGCCATAAAACACATACATACATTTTTTTTTTCACAAGACCTTTGAGTGCTGCATTTTTTAGACCAGAGCCTTTGATACAACATGTTTTGAAAACTATCCTGTCCATTCATTAAGATAAAACACTAAATTGATTTAACTTTTGTAAAACACCTTTTATTTTAGAAAGACTGTATGCAAGGGAGTGTAAATGGTCATGAATATTGATGTATTTCACACCTAGGGTGATACTGGCCCACCCCCTTATGGTGCTATCAGTGAAGAATGCCACTGCGAGAAGACAAAAGAATGTAAGAAATAACATAGTTCACAATATAATTTATATAACTATTTCAAACAATAACAATTTTTTCATGAAATATGGAAATATTTGGAAAAAGTTATATGGAATAATTTGTAAAATATTGCAAATAGTTTTGAGATGCATACGATGCATTTAGAGTATCAAATGAAGGTAATGCTTGTTCAAAATAAAACTTTAGAAAACGGTGGACCATTTCTTGTTAATTTCAATCATATTTAACATTTCATTACCTCTCAAGTATTCTATAAACAAATAAACCTCCATTGTGATCAGAATAATATGGTGAAATAATATATATAGTATGGAAAAAAATTATGCTTTTTAGTGATTTGGGAGAAAATAAAATAAAATTAGCATTTTACCTTGCAGAGCTTTTTGCCCCATTGTACCCTATTATTACACAGTACGTAAACAATGAATAGTACTCAAGAGCATAACCTCGGCTGTATCAAGATTATTTTTTAGATGCAAGCGTTTCTCATCAGAGTTGCGATGATCTTCTGAGGAAAATACAAATTTTCCTCACTGTTCAGGATCATCTGGAAACTTCCACATGTGAGTTGCATGTCATCTTCCAAAAGCGATGAGAAACCAATTAATCTGATGAAGCTTGATGCCACTTTTGTAGCATTGATTGGGACGTTTGCCATATTCATGATGATCATCCCAGATCATTACCATATGAATAGTGTGCTCTGCTAATGGGTGTTCCGAAGAGCTGCACTAATGAGATGAGGGGGACCAAGGCAGAGGCTCCATGTAGGGGGCGGGGTCTGGCAGACTGGGATGAGTGCTCATGATACATCCAGGAAAAGATGTAAAAAGTCTGAATGGAAATGTAAGCTGGTCTAGGCTGACAGCCACTCACTGAGCACTTTATTAGATAATCCCCATTCTGATGGTTGATGTGAACATTAACTGAAGCTCCTGACCTATTATTCATGCGATTATCTAATCAGCCAATCATGTGGCAGCAGTGCAGTGCATAAAATCATTCAGATACGGGCCAGGAGCTTCAGTTAATGTTCACATCAACCACCAGAATGGGGGTTAAATGTGATCTCAGTAATTTAGTGGCATGATTGTTGGTGCCAGACGGGCTGGTTGAGTATCTCTGTAACTTCTGATCTCCTGGGAGTTTCATGCACAACAGTATTTAGAGTTTACTCAGAATGGTGCCAAAAGCAAAAAAAAAACATCCAGTAAACGCTTAAGCAGTTCTGGGGAAGGAACGCCTTGTTGATGAGAGAGGGCAATGGAGAATGGCCAGACTGGTTCGAGCTGACAGAAAGGCTATGGTAACTCATATAATCAATCTGTAAATTGTAGTGAGCAGAATAGCATCTCAGAACGCACAACATGTCAAACCTTGAGGCAGATGGGTCACGACAGCAGAAGAACATGTTGGGCACATTATTAGGACCACAGTATTACCAATAAAATGTTAAGTGAGTGTAGAAGCAGAAACAAAGTTTTAAAATACAAAGTTCTCAATGAAAATAATGGTGTGAGGTCAGAACCAAACATTTAAAATTAAATCATCAGACCATGAAGAAAGAGTAGTTACTGTACAACCAAATTACAGTGGCCCTTAAAAGTATTTGGACACTTAAGCCACAGTAAACACTGTCTGAATGTAACTGCCTTAGTTCTTTTTTTTTTCTAAATCTAACTTATTTTTAGCCATTTTTATAAGTACTTTTCAGCAACTGGTGTGGCAGTGATTTTTAGTGAAGTTAATTCCCCTCACGTTCACACACGTGTCCTAGCAGAGTCACCACATTAAAGCTGAAGTGTGCAATTTCTTCATCACTTTTGTCACCAAATGAAATTGCAAAAATAAACCTTGTTTTCCATCAGCTTTCCTGAGAACTTACTCTCTCTGCTACTGACCTGAAAAAACAGATGGTTCTGCATAAAAACGAATGCCATTAGTTGAGTCAGTGTTGGCTGGATGGCTGCTCAAACAAACACAGGAATATTTTGATAGCACCACAGATCCTCAGTGTTTATACCTTTTGTGGAAATCAACCTATTAATGGTTGCAGCAAAAGACTATCATAGTAAGATTAAATTGAGATTATTTCATGTGTGTTTATATTCATCACTGCAATGTCTTGACCAGTGTCGGGTGTAATTGGATTACAAAACAAATTGTAACTGTAATCGAATTACTTTTATTAGGCACAACACTAATGTAACGTGATACACTTAAAATTCTTATAATCATATTTCAGTTACTGACTTTCAATTAAATCAATTACTTAAGGGTACAAATATTTAAAACATTACAAGTAAAATATATTATTTAGGTGTAATACAATGGTGAATCCTTATGTTCATATTTATGTCTGTTTGCGTTTCTGTGACAGCTGAAGGGTGTGTGATAATGAACTAGGAGAAAATAGACATTATTTTGAATTTGTTGAGTGGAAAAATAAAAACAAATTGTGACATTTTAGAAAGTAACTAAAAAGTAAATTACTAAAATAATAGTAATGTGATTGCTTTTTCAATAATGTAATCAGTAAAGTTGTTAGTCATTTTTAGTGGATTACTTTTTTTTTTGTAACTTACCCAACACTGGTCTTGACTCACTTGTGTTGTTATTCTGCTTGTCATGTTGATGAAGAATGTGGCTACTCCGAGTAATGTCTCAACTTACCTAGTACTTGTTTCCTAAAGGCTTCTGCATAAACACTTTTCAAGTTTTCATGCTCATTATCAGCATAAATCATATAATAATGCCTGATGACCATTAAACCATACTGAACTACATGCACATAAGTCTCTAATGTTGAACAAATATTAATAAGCATTTATATAATGTGAGGTAAGTGAGTCTCCCTTTTCATGGATTTTGTTATAACAGCATATCAATCATTTATAATGCATTTACTAATATTAAATTATTTTTAGTCATTAAATGAACCCCTTTATAAAGTCTAAACAAATGGAGCATTTAGGTAAAGTATTACCAA
This sequence comes from Xyrauchen texanus, assembly GCF_025860055.1. NCBI lineage: Eukaryota > Metazoa > Chordata > Actinopteri > Cypriniformes > Catostomidae > Xyrauchen > Xyrauchen texanus. The sequence goes on from NC_068290.1 coordinate 39,440,797, forward strand.
GTATTTTTACATTGTTAAAGTTAATATTACAGAGTCACTATTTTCACTAGGTCTGCCACACAGCAAAACTATTTGCATTTTAATTGTCTGATGGTGCAATGGTGAAGTGGGTAATAACAGTGTAAATGTGCTTTTTTTTTCATGTGGACGACTCAGGTTCTAATCCGGCTTTTTACCAAAATAATGTCCCCGTTTCCTGTTTCCACTCTTAATATTTCCTTTAATACTACTTATAATAATTAATAAAACCAGAGTGAATATTTGCACTAACTGTAAATAGCACCTGCCACAGAGTGTGGCTATTTGCATTCCAATAGTCTGCAGTGTTGTGATGGGTAACGACAGTTTAGCTGTGTCTCTTTTTGTGTGGATGACCAAGGTTCTAATCCAACTTTCTCCCACTTTTTCCCAACCTATTTCCTGTCTCCACTCCTAATATTTCCTTTAATTCTACTTACTGTATAATAATAACATGAAGGTTGATTTTCTCACAATGATTTGGTAACAGTGAATGTTGGGGAGTTGAGAGAAAGGTTTGATCCTAGTGAAATTAACCATGGTTTTACTATAGTAATATTGAAGTAACTATGTTTTCTGGCAGAAGCCATAGTTTTAATGTATTTAGCCATTGTGTTACTACAGTGATATGCTGTTAATATAGTAACCATGTATTTTGTGGTTACTATGATTTTACTACAAAATTCAATGTTGATACCTACTCAACAGTAGTGCAAAATATGAAAAGACAATGCAGAAAAGCAGAGCACATGTGACGGAAGACAAAACTTGTAGTCCATTATAACATCTACAAAGACAGCATCCATGCTTTTAATATGGAACTAGGCAAAGCTAGACAGACTTTCTTCTCGAATATTATAAACAGCAACTTAAACAACACACGCACTCTTTTTGCGACTGTAGAGAGACTGACAAACCCCCCAAGCCAGATTCCCAGTGAAATGCTCTCAGACAGCAAGTGCAGTGAGTTTGCTTCTTTCTTCTCTGAAAAAATCAATAATATCAGAAAGGTGATCAGCACATCCTTGAGTTGTGCTGGGGTCAGACAAATCAAACCACAACCTGAGAAAGTAGTTACTATGTCTGATTTCAAAGAAATTGATGGCAACATTTTGGAAGAAACCGTACAGCACCTTAAAACATCAACCTATGCTCTTGATGCACTTCCCACATCTTTTTTCAAAAGTGTGTTCAACTGTTTAGAAGCAGATCTCCTAGAAGTGATAAACTCCTCACTTCTCTCGGGGAGTTTTCCAAACTCCCTGAAAACTGCAGTTGTCAAGCCCCTCTTGAAAAAGAGCAATCTGGATAAGACCATATTAAGCAACTATAGACCGATCTCAAATCTTCCTTTCATAGGCAAGATCATTTTAAACGTTGTCTTCAATCAGCTGAACAAATTCTTGAACTCAAATGGATACTTTGACAATTTTCAATCTGGTTTCCGATCGCATCACAGCACAGAGACAGCGCTCATAAAGATAATAAACGATATTCGCTTAAATACTGATACAGGCAAATTATCAGTACTGGTACTACTCGACCTCAGTGCTGCATTTGACACTGTCGATCACAACATACTTCTTGACAGGCTGGAAAACTGGGTGGGGCTTTCTGGGATGGTCCTAAAATGGTTCAAGTCATACTTAGAAGGGAGAGGTTATTATGTGAGTATAGGAGACCATAAGTCTGAGTGGACGTCCATGACATGCGGAGTCCCTCAAGGCTCAATTCTTGTGCCACTCCTGTTCAAACTGTATATGCTCCCAATGAGCCAAATAATGAGAAAGAACCAAATTGCTTACCACAGCTATGCAGACGACACACAGATCTACTTAGCCCTATCACCTAACGATTACAGCCCCATTGACTCCCTGCGCCAATGCATTGATGAAGTTAACAGTTGGATGTGCCAAAACATTCTTCAGTTAAACAAAGACAAAACTGAAGTCATTGTGTTTGGAAACAAAGATGACGTTCTCAAGGTGAATGCATACCTTGATGCCAGGGGTCAAACAACTAAAAATCAAGTGAGGAATCGTGGTGTGTCTCTAGAGTCAGACCTTAGTTTCAGTAGTCATGTCAAAGCAATAACTAAATCAGCATACTATCATCTGAAAAATATTGCAAGAATTAGATGCTTTGTTTCCAGTCAAGACCTAGAGAAACTTGTGCATGCTTTCATCACCAGCAGGGTGGATTATTGTAATGGACTCCTCACTGGCCTTCCCAAAAAGACCATAAGACAGTTGCAGCTCATACAGAACGCTGCTGCCAGGATTCTGAGCAGAACCAGAAAACTTGAACATATCACACCAGTCCTCAGGTCTTTACACTGGCTCCCAGTTACATTTAGGATTGATTTTAAAGTATTATTACTGGTATATAAATCACTCAATGGGCTAGGACCTCAATATATTGCAGATATGCTCACTGAATATAAACCCAACAGATCACTCAGATCATTAGGATCACATCAGCTAGAAATACCAAGGGTTCACTCTAAGCAAGGAGAGTCTGCTTTTAGCTTTTATGCCAGCCGCAGCTGGAACCAGCTTCCAGAAGAGATCAGATGTGCTCCTACAGTAGTCACATTCAAATCCAGACTCAAAACACATCTGTTTAGCTGTGCATTTACTGAATGAGCACTGTGCCACTGTGTGTCCGACTGTTTGTACTGTATTTTATTTTATTTTATATTCTAAACAGTTTAAATTATTCTTATTTTATTTTTTATTTTTTAATTATTATTTTAATATCTTCTATGTAAAGCACTTTGAATTACCATTGTGTATGAAATGTGCTATATAAATAAACTTGCCTTGCCTTGCCTCGATACTATGCTTACTATAGTAAAACGTCTCGGGTTATGACTATAACCCTTGTTCCCTGAGAAGGGAACGAGACACTGCGTCGTTGAAAACGACTCTTTGGGAACGCTCCTTAGCGTACGCTTCTGAATTATGAATGAAACTATTCCAATCTTGATTGGTGTTAGCGCCATGACGTAACATGTGACGGCATAACCGATGCATAAAAGTGACGCCGGTACACACACACATTAGCCTAGCGATGAAGCAAGCCGCCTCAGGCATTGAGGGGCGTGGCAGGACGATGCAGTGTCTCGCTCCTTCTCAGGGAACAAGGGTTATAGTCATAACCCGAGACGCTCCTTCCGAGGGAACTCGCGACTGCGCCGCTGAAAACCACTCTTTGGGGAACGAATGCCCACTAGGCCACGCGACCAAAAAAAGGCCTGCCCTAGAGTGAAACTGAACTCAGGCACTCAACTAGGACGAGAGCACACGCGCGCCAGGCGCATTAGGGAGGTGCAGACTATAAAACCTGATGAAAGTGTGCGGGTAGCCCAACCGGCTGCCTCACAGATCTCCTGGAGGGGCACTCCCGATAAGAGAGCCCTAGAGGACGCCATGCCTCTAGTTGAATGAGCCCTTATGGCCAAGGGTGAAGGCAAATTAGCACCTGTAGGTCGAGATAATAGCCTGAACAATCCAATTACTAATGGTTTGTTTCAAGGCAGGAGCCCCTTCTTAGGTGACCCAAAACACACTAACAGTTGGTCCGACCTCCTCCAAGAAGAGGACCTCTCGAGGTAATGCCCAAAGCTCTGACAGGGCAGAGCAAATGGAGCCTCTCTTCTTCTGCCGACACATGAGGTGGAGGATGAAAAGCCTGCAGGACCGTGAGACCGTGTCGCGCTAGAAGGCACCTTAGGCACATAGCCAGGTCTCGGTGCAGAATGGCTTTAACTCCGCCAGGGTCAAACTCCAAGCAAGCTGGTGTTACTGCCAGGGCTTGAAGATCTCCCACCCTCTTTAGAGAGGTAATAGCTAAGAGAAAAGCCATCTTGAACGCCAGGTCCTTGGGCTAAGCCGACTGAAGGGGTCCGAAGGGGGCCAGGGATAACCCTTCGAGAACCACCGCCAGGTCCCAGGCAGGAACCCTGGACCTGGTTGTCGGTCTCATCCTCCATGTACCACGGAGAAAACGAATGACCAGCTGGTGCCTCCCCAGAGGCCCATCACTCAGTGGTGCATGGAAAGTCGAAATGGCAGCCACGCACACCTTAAGTGTGGAAGGGAGAGACCCGCAGAGAAACGATTTTGAAGAAACTCCAGAACTGAAGCCACCGGGCAGTTAACTGGATCTAATTCATGTTCTCTACACCAAGTGGAGAACACATTCCACTTGAGGCCATATAATCTCCTAGTAGGCGGAGCCCTAGAGCCAAGTATGGTTTCAACCACCCCGCTGATAGACCAGCATTTAGGTACTGAACCCCTCAGGGGCCAGACCCACAGTTTCCACAGCTCTGGACGAGGGTGGAAAACTGTGCCCCCTGCCTGAGACAACAGATCCCTCCTCAGAGGAATCTGCCATGGCGGAGCTATCAGGAGTGAAATTATGTCTGAGAACCATACTGGCCGGCCACATCGAGCAACCAAAAGTAGACTGATGCCCTCTTGGCGACCCTTTCCAGGACTCCCGGAGCAGAGCGATCGGGGAAATGCGCACAGGCGCAGGCCTCGCCAGGCCTGTACCATGGCATCCAACCCCAGTTGGGCTGGATGTGAGAGGAAGAACCAAAGTGGACAGTGGGACGCCCCTCGAGACGCGGATAGATCCACTTCCGATGGTCCAAATTTGTCCCCCATCGACTTCACCACCTCTGGATGAAGTCTCCATTCCCCGGCCTCAGCCCCTGCCTCGACAGGATGTCTGCTCCCTGATTCTGAACCCCGGAACATACATTGCTCTGATAGACAGTATTTTCCCTTGGGACCAAAGAATTATCTGATGCACCAGTCTGCACAGAGGGCTGATCCGAGTCCCCCTTGTTGGTTCAGATAAGCTACCACTGATGTATTGTCCGAACGCACTAGGACATGGTAACCTTAGATGTCTGGAAGGAAGCTCCTCAGAGCCCTGAACACAGCCAACATCTCTAGACAGTTTATGTGCCAAGAATGATGATGGTCCTGCCACAGACCCCTGGCAAAGCTGCCGTCCATGACCGCGCTCCAGCCAGTGAGGGAGGCGCCTGTCGAAACGGTTTTCCGGCGACATGACGCTCCCAACACTGGCCCTAGGGACAGGAACCAAGGTTTCTTCCATATTAGCAGAGAACGAAGGCATCTGCGCGCTACTCTGATTATACTGAAATGGATTCCCCTTGGGGAAAACCCCTTGGCTTTCAGCCACCACTGGAGGGGCCTCATGTGTAGAAGGCCCAAAGGTATAATGTTGGATGCCGCTGCCATGAGGCCCAGCAGTCTTTGAAACTGCTTTACAGTGATGGCCTGGCCTAGTTTTAACCCGACACCATCGCCAGAACGGACTCGACACGCGCAGGAGACATGCGTGCCTGCATCGTAATCGAAGTCCCACACAACACCCAGAAACGTTGTGCACTGGGATGGTTGTAACACACTCTTTTTGTGTTGAGTCTCAACCCCAAACTTCGAATATGGCCAAGGATCTACATCTCGATGCCGAATCGCCATTTCTCGAGACTGGGCCAGAATGAGCCAGTCATCGATAAAATTCAGTATGCGGATGCTCTGAAGTCTCAGAGGAGCAGGAGCTGCATCCATACATTTGGTGAATGTGCGGGAGAGAGTGCTAGGCCGAACGGAAGAACCCGATATTGGTAAGCTTCACCCAAAGCTTAACCTCAGGAACCTCCTGTGACATGGAAGGATGGGTACATGAAAATAGGCATCTTTTAGATCTATCGTGACAAACCAGTCCTCGGATCTGATCTGACTCACGATGACAGGAATGGTAAGCATTTTGAACCTGAACCTCCTCAAAGGCCGGTTCAAAACTCTGAGATCTAAAATCAGCCTCAACCCCCATCCTTTTTGGAACTATAAAGTACCGGCTGTAAAGACCGGACTCCCTGTCTGAATGAGGAACACGCTCTATGGCCTCCTTCAGCAGCAGAGATTGCACTTCTTGTTCCATCACCTGAGCCTGCTCCGAACCACTGTAGTCTGCACCACCCCAGAGAATTTGGGGGCGGTGCCCGAACTGCAGTCTGTACCCTGATTTTATTATATGCAGGACCCATGCAGATATGTTGGGAAGATGATTCCATGCCTCTACAAAATCTACTAAGGGAACCAGCCTCTCGAGGCTGGTCTCGGTGTTTTTCGAAGCACTGTTCTCGACTTCCTGAAGCGAGATACCGGCAGGATTTAGTCGATACAGTCCTTGTGACCACAATTGATGTGTGTTTTTATTTTTTGACGCTGAACGGCACGGTGTGCGCTCGCTGGAAATTGATGTGGCCCGGCGCCAGAGACGGCGGAACCGACACCGATTTCCTGAGGACTCGCTGCAGAGCAACCTCGGTTGCTCTGCAGCGGGGCAGCCCTCCGAGGTTCTACCACCTCGGTAGGACCTCTTTCCGAAGCTTCTACTAAGGGAACCAGCCTCTCGAGGCTGGCCTCGGTGTTTTTCAAGCACTGTTCTCGACTTCCTGAAGCGAAAGACCGGCAGGATTTAGTCGACACGGTTTCTGTGACCACCATTGATGCTTGTTTTTATTTTTGACACGTAACGGCACGGTATGCGTCGCTGGAAATTGATGTGGCCCGGCGCCAGAGACGGCGGGAACCGACACCGATTTCCTTAGGACTCCGCTGCGAGAGCAACCTCGGTTGCTCTGCAGCAGGGGAGGGGGGGAGGTTCTACCACCTCGGTAGTACCTCTTTCCCGAAGCTTCAACTAAGGCTGGTCTTGGGTGTTTTTCGAGCACTGTTCCCGACTTCCTGAAGCGGGAAACCGGCAGGATTTAGTCGATACGGTTCTTGTGACCACAATTGATGCTTGTTGGGTTTTTTATTTATTTATTTTTTTTTTTTACACGAACGGCACGGTGTGCGTTCGCTGGAAATTGATGTGGCCCAGCGCCAGAGACGGCGGAAACAAACACCGACAGTGTGCGGCCATGTAAGCCCTACTTATTAAAGCAGATGTATCTCTGCAGGGCTTACTAGGCAGCGCCGGGTTTTAGCCCATATCCCGTGCCCCCAAAACATCGCCTGTAATCAAACACTGGGGCTGGAGATACGGGACTAATGCGGTTTACCCCACGCATCTCGCTTTTAGATATCTTTGTGGAGATCGGGAAAACGGCAAACCCCGGCGCTGAGGTTGTGATCTGTGCCGCAGGAAGCGCACGCCTAATTTGCTTTCAACTTGCGCTCCCTGCTCATTTTGTGGCCAGCTGATATTCAGTCTGGCCACGCACGCGTCACAACCTCAATCAGCTCCTCATAAGCTTGGCCAAAAACTGGCGTGCTTGGCTCACGGTCGCCCGCGATCGATGCTGAGCATATCCACTTCCTCGAAGCAGTGAGCTCAAGCAACGGGACCTGATCATGGGCAGAAGAAGCCGCGACGCGGGCTTCTGCACCACTCACAGTAGGCTCGGATCCTCAAACGAAGAATGAGAACGTGCCGCAGCAGTCTCATTCTCATCTGCAAAATCCGCTGCTAACCCCCGCGATTTCAATCGCTGCGCTGCCTCAACAGACGCTGGACCAAAACCGTGGGGAACGCGAGCCTGACCGTGCTCATCAAAGCACGCCAACCGGAGCGCAGCACTCTCATGGGTAGTGCTTCACAACTTTCACAGGCAGATCCCTCGAGAGCTGCCTGTGCGAGCTGCGCTCCCAAACAGTTCACACATAAAGCGCGCGTGTCCCTACACGTAATGAAACGAGGGCAGGGGTGCACGCACTTCTTGAACTGTTCGGTGGCCATAATATTTTTAAATCAGACAAACAACACCAAATAAGACAAACAATTTCAACATAGAGCTTTGCTGAAGAGCTAAAGCTAATGTGTGTGTGTACCGGCGTCACTTTTATGCATCCGGTTATGCCGTCACATGTTACGCCATGACGCAACACCAATCAAGATTGGAATAGTTTCATTCATAATTCAGAGGCGCACGCTAAGGAGCGTTCCCCAAAGAGTCGTTTTCAACGACGCAGTGCGAGTTCCCTCGGAAGGGAACCATGGTTAATTTTTGTAAGAGAAGGTGTGACAGGGTGGAGGGTTTGGCCGGGTAGTGATTTTACACACCCTTATCAGGCTAATTAAGCCTCCGAGAGGGATAAAGGCCAACTGCGTATGGTGGTGCGACCGAGAGAGAGATCGTTTACGGGCAGCTGACCGTCATGTGTGTGTTTGTGTCTTTTGTTTAATTTTTTAATTAAACTATTATTTATATTTTCAAGCCGGTTCTCGCCTCCTCATTTCCATTAATCCCTTTACACTGTGCCGAAGACTCAGGAAGGAGGAGGGATATGCCGTAGAAGAGTTCTCGCCACTACCATCCACCCCAACGAAGCAGCTGCGGCCGTCTGCCGGGGGACGAAGGAGCCCGGCCGCCTGGAAGCGGAGGAACGGCCACCGACCACGAGGGGAGAAGGGGCTCCTAACAGTCAGCGCCGCTGCTGGGTGCAGAGGAGTCCCCTACCAGCCGCTGAAATGCGGCGGGGCCTGAGACCGCCGACCGCGAGTGGGGTGGGGCTCTCTGCCGACCGCCTGGAGCGGGAGAACTGCTGCCAGGGACGGGGGAGACCCCTTCTGTTCCCTGAGAATGCAGCGAGGCATTCCGTCCACCAGGGGCTGAAGGACTGCCTCCGATCCGCCCGGGGAGGCACAGCTGTCGTCCGTTAGAGGGTGGAGGAGAGGCCGAGGACCAAGCTACGGCGTATCGGAGAACTGGCGAGTAAGTGTTTTTTGTACTTTATATATTTTGTTGTATAAGGCCATTTGGATTGATGGCATTATACTTTTCTAAAATAACTAGCAAATTTTCAGATTGTTAGATTGTGAAACTAGGTCACTATATATGTACAAAATTCCCCACCGCACGCATGCGCGAGTCGAACTTGTTCAGACTTGTCTGATGTATGCGCAAAAAGTTTCATTCGGCAGCATCCAGCGCACGGAGTTTTCCTGGCATTGTTTCATTTCTAAAAGTCTTTCTTCTTTGTGTGGTATTGCTGTGCGTTAATAACTACGTAAGTAAAGATATTTAATGTCATTGTAGATGGTTTTTTGAGAGTGTCAGAGCGTGATTCAGTTTATTTTACCTCCGAAATATTATTGTGTCAATATACATACAATCAGGCGCAGTGCTCGCACGTATTTAACGAGTCATCATGTTATATTTGTTAACAATGTTTATTCATATGAAAAAAGGGAGTTGCTTGCATGTTGATTCAAATATTTGTCTTATCGGCATATTAATAATGGTACAAAGAGTGCACGGGAGTGCTAGAGCAGCGCACACACTTTGTAATCTGACACCTCTTGTTAGCTGCAGCGGTCTGCATTTACAATATATATATTTCTTAATACTACTTTAATTTAATTATAACTTAATACTACTTTAACCTCTCTATGTATATGTATACAGGTACTATCTGTGTATATTCTGTCATGTCATATTGTCATTTATATTTATCATCCTTATTTTGTTCTCTCACAGAAACCACTTTTATATGTATATCCACGCAAACCTGTCTACGACTTGCACTTTTGTGGCTTAATAAATATTGAGAATGGACAAGTTCACTCTGGAGTAGCTGCAGTTCTTTCTAACCGAAGAATTAGGCCAGTTGAGTTCCAACCATCCCACTGCGTGCAGAATATCTCACAAAATTGGTCCTTCGAGCCGGATAAAGGACATCAGCTGCGCTATGGCTACATCCAGAGATTACTACAAGGGAGAACAAGTGCCAGATCCTCGTCCAAGTCGTACCCGGCGGGTGCCCACCTACTTGGAGGATTATGTGCTCGATTATCCACTTCCACGTCAAGTTCATTCTTCATCAGCAGAGGTCGCTGCAGGAATATCCTATACAAGCCAGGGCTATATTACTCCTGCTCACAGGGACAGAGACTTTGAAATTGGAAAGCTGCATCACTTAGAGGCCCGTTGGAAAGATTTAAGCAGTGAGATGAGAGAGCTTCAAATCAGAATGGACAGTGCTAGGCAGGCATCTTTTCCATCTAGCTCTCCTGCTTACGGACACTATGAGAGTCTTCCTCACATTGAACTCAGTAACACTGGATTAGAACCCACTGCGACTGTAGCATCATCTGCACAATATGATGAAACACTTCATCACGAGCCCTCCATGCAGCTGCAGTCACAACCGAGCCTGCATCCACCTAATATAGCTCGTGTATCTTCCTTGCCTGGGCCACAGCCTCAGAGACCATGTGCCGAACTCCGACGATCAGACTCATGGCCCCACACGGCTGCTCAGCCTGTTCAGCCTGCCTATCCTCAGGTACAGCCACAGCATCAGCCGAGTCCAGTTCACCCTGCACCAGCCCACATGCAGCCACCGCATCAATCAGCTGTTGTACAGCCTAAGCATTTTTATGTGCAACCCCAACGTCAACCAGTGGCTTTACCATCTGCGCCAGCCTCACTGCAGCCACAGTACCAGCATATAGTGCCAGCTCCAGTTCCTCCTGTACCAGCGCAAGCAGCGATGCATCCTCAACGCCCTTATCAACCATTGCCTCTGCCTCCACCTCCTTGGCCTGGACCACTACCACAGTATTATTATCCTGTCAATCCTGTGGCACCTGGGCTTATGGAAATGGCCATTGCATCCTCCTATGGCATACCCAAACCAAAACTGGCCGTCTTCTCTTCAGGGAAAGAGAGTGATTTCCTTATGCTCAAGAAAGGACTGGACAGCATCCTTGGTCCACACAGGCATCTATCAGAGGACTATAAACATCAAGTGCTTTTGGATCATCTACCTCTACCCGCTGCTTATCAGGTAGCTAAGAGATATGTCAACAGCCCATTTCCTTACACCAGTGCTATGCAGGCTCTTGAACAGAGATACGGTCAACCAAGACAGTTAATTCAGAGCGAGTTGAGAGCTATCCTCAATGCACCAGCTATTCGACCAGGTGATGCGCAGGGTTTTGAGGACTTTGCGGCAGCTGTTAACACACTGGTGGGCATGTTGAACACAATGGATGGACCCTCTAGATACGAACTGCAGTGTGGCTTCCACGTTGACACTCTACTCACCAAACTGCCTGTCAGCTATAGAGACTCATTCATAGAGTACTGCCTCAACAAGCACATAATTGTGAGCGGCAGTTCCAGGACTTACACTCTGCCAGAATTTGCTGAGTGGCTGGAAAGGAAGGCCCAGGCCATTCAAATATCTAGGCGTGTAACAGGGCCAGTGCATACAGAGCCCTTTCGGCGAGAGCAGAAACCTCTTTCTTATCCCAAAGCCAAGGTAGCTACAATTCTCACAGGCAGTGAACAACATAAATCCATCAATTTGCCCTCTAGCTCCCTCACAGACACTAAAATGGTAACTACAGCTAAAAAGCGGGATCGCTTTAAGCCCTTTTGTCCCTACTGCAACAACCATGAGCATTATCTCAATGCTTGTGCAGCCTTTTGCAAATTGAACCACTCACAAAGAGGAAGCTGGATTAAAGATCAAAATAAATGCTGGAGGTGTGGACGAGGTCACAAACAGGACAGCTGCACGCTCAAGAAAACTTGCTCCACCTGTGGAGGACTCCACATGCCTGTTCTGCATGAAGTTGCAGTGGCTGTGGAAAACCAGAGCATACTCACAGTGAGTACAACCACTTCTCAAGTTTATTTGGATCAGGCCAGTCATTCAGGCAGAGTGATGTTGAAAGTTGTCCCAGTAAGACTTTGCAGTGGTAAAAGGTTCATGGACACACATGCTGTGTTAGATGATGGTTCGGAAAGAACAATTATCCTGCCAGCAGCAGTCAAACAACTGGGCTTGAAAGGATCAGAAGAAACTTTGACTCTCAGAACAATAAGGCAAGACCTTGTTCATCTAAGAGGAAATGCAGTCTCCTTTGAGGTATCTGCGATATCACACCCAAATGTGAAACATCAAATCCAAAGGGCATTTACAGCTGAAGAGCTCAATCTGGCTGAACAGTCTTGTCCTGTGAACTCACTGAAAGAAAGATATGGTCACTTAAGGGACATCCTGTTGAAAGGTTTCACTAAAGTGCAGCCTTTGCTACTCATAGGATCAGATTATCCACAGCTGATCACACCAAACTGCCCAATCCGTATGGGACTGCTTGGTAGCCCTGTAGCAGTACACACTCTTCTTGGCTGGACAGTTCAAGGGCCAACAACCTTTCTCCAGAAACCCTCAAATGTAAGCTCATGCCTCCACACCACATTCCTTCCTCCTATGCAAGTTACGTCAACATGTTGAGCGGTTATGGCAGCTTGACCTACTGCCACTGAGAAATGAGAAAGAAGTAGTCCGCTCCAGACAAGATAAAGCTGCACTTGCAATGTTGGAGGAGAAAACAGTGCATGTTACAGTTGATGGTGCAACCCGCTATGCTACCCCATTACTTCATAAGCGAGATGCGGCTAAACTCCAAGCACCACCAAACGCTGTCATGGCTCTTTTAAGAGCTACAGAACGTCGCCTTGTTAATAATCCTGATCTGGCGAACGTGTATGACAAAGAGATACACAAGCTTGAGAAGGCAGGTTATGCAGAGCGAATAACCAACCCAGAAGGTGTCAATTCCGGTAATTCATGGTACGTTCCTCACCACATTGTGCTGCACAATGACAAAGCCCGGGTAGTCTTCAATTGCTCTTTGACTTACAATCAAATGAGCCTAAATGACAATCTACTCCCTGGTCCCACTCTTGGTCCACCACTGCTGGGAGTCCTGCTCAGGTTCAGAGAGTATGCCGTTGCGATAAGTGGAGACATACGAGCCATGTTTCACCAGATCAGACTGTTACCTGAAGACCAGCCATTGCTCCGCTTTCTCTGGAGAGACATGGAAAGAGATCGTAACCCAGACATCTATGAATGGTGAGTGTTACCATTTGGGACCACCTGTAGTCCATGCTGTGCTTCTTATGCCCTCCAGAGACATGTCAGAGACAACAGTGAGGGCAATGAAGATGTAGTTGAGTCTGTCCAGCAGTCTTTCTATGTGGACAATTGCTTACAATCTCTTCAGTCTCAGCATCAGGCTAAAAAACTCATTGACAAAATGAGAGCATTATTAGCATCTGGTGGTTTTGACATAAGGCAGTGGGCTAGCAATGTTCCCAATGTGATTGCACATCTACCCACCGAAGCCAAATCAGTAGGCTGCGAGCGGTGGCTTTCGGCAGACAAAACTGATCCACAAGAGTTGACCCTCGGCCTAGTGTGGCATTGTTCCCAGGACACTTTAGGTTATAAAACACAGGCCTGTGTCAACAATTGGAGAAACCTCAATGAGAAATGTCTATCGCATCCTGGCAAGCCAGTATGACCCATTAGGTTACATCATCCCGTTTACCACAAGGGCCAAAATCATGGTGCAATCACTATGGAAGAGGGTTGGAGGTTGGGATGAACCTCTGCCAGCTGACCTTTTCTCAGAATGGCATGCTTGGGAAGAAGAGCTTCCTAACCTGCAGAGAATAACACTGCCTAGGTGTTACACACCAGCATGCAACAACACCTCCTCCACTATCGATATGCATGTCTTCTGTGATGCCTCGGAGAAGGCATATGGCTCTGTAGCCTATTTACGGGTGGAAACAGGTAATGACATTCAAGTCGCATTCATCATGGCGAGGTCACGAGTGGCACCCAAGAAGCAACTCTCCATTCCACGCCTTGAACTCTGTGCAGCATTGTTTGGAGCTCAGCTAGCCAAAACACTGAACACAGAACTTACACTTAATCTCAGAGAGACAATCATGTGGTCCGATTCAACAACCGTATTACACTGGATACAATCTGAGTCATGCAACTACAAAGTGTTTGTGGGCACGCGAATCGCAGAGATTCAAGACCTCGTTGGATACGAGAACTGGAAATACGTGGACTCGAATAACAACCCTGCCGATGATATAACCCGGGGTAAGACCCTCATAGATCTGTCCCAAACCTGCAGATGGAAGCAAGGTCCAGAATTTCTGCACCGATCTCCAGACCACTGGCCAATCCACCCGCCAGTGTCAGTAGAAGATTCAGAAGAACGCCGTAACTCCACATTCTGCGGTAATGTCACAATCAGTCATGCCTCTTTACCTGATATAGATAACTGCGAATCATGGGACGATCTCATCACGACCACATATCAGTCTCTGCATGGTTCGTCAGCACCCCCTATGTCTGCCACAGAACGCATAGAGACTGAAACTGCTGTACTCAGACGTGCACAGACTGAAAGTTTTCCTAAGGAAGTGCATGCCCTTAAAGCCAATAAATCGGTGCATTCAAACAGTCGATTACACTCCCTTGCTCCAACTCTGGATCCTCATCTTAATCTGATAAGAGTGGGTGGTAGATTACGCAAAGCTGCAACACTGCCAGAGGATGCACTTCACCCTATTGTGTTGGCCCCAGAACACACCATAACAAAACTGCTAATCCAAGACTTTGATAACCGCCTGATGCATGCAGGTTCAGAAAGAGTCTTCGCTGAGCTAAGACGAACTTATTGGGTTCTCAGAGGTCGCCAGGTAGTAAAAAAGTACCAGAGACAATGCGCTGAGTGTCGCAAATGGCGTGGCAAGCCCATTGTACCTAAAATGGCTGACCTGCCTGCTTCCCGTCTGAGAATTCATCAACCTCCATTCTGGTCCACAGGAGTTGATTGTTTTGGTCCCTATGTAATCAAAATTGGCAGACGGCAAGAAAAGAGATGGGGCATAATATTTAAATGTCTCACTACAAGATGCATACATCTCGACTTGTTATGCACCATGGATGCAGATTCATTTTTACTAGCCCTCAGACGTTTCATAGCAAGGAGAAGAAAGCCTTTTGAAATCATCTGCGACAGAGGCACCAACTTCAGGGGGGGAGAGCACGAGCTCTCTGAAGCCTTTACCGAAATGGAACCATCACTCCAAGAGCAACTAGCCAAACAAAAAATTTCCTTCCAATTCAACCCACCTCATGCACCTCACTTCGGAGGAGTATGGGAGAGGGAAATTAAATCAGTCAAAGCTGCCCTCCAAGTTGTGCTGAAAGATCACACCATCTTGGAGGAAGTCCTTACCACAGTATTGATCGAAGTGGAAGGCATCGTAAATTCAAAACCCCTGGGGTACGTATCATCTGATATAGCAGATCCTGACCCTATTACCCCCAATTTGCTGCTTATGGGGCGGCGGGATGCTTTCCTACCTCAGGCTGTGTATGGACCCAGCAATCTACTTGGACGGCGCCGCTACAGACACAGTCAGGTGATCGCCGATCACTTCTGGACCCAGTTCCTCAGAGACTACCTACCCAGTCTTCAGCTTCGACAGAAGTGGCAGAACATCACACCAAACCTAGCAGTCGATCAGGTTGTATTGATTGCGGACTTTCAACTTCCCAGAGCAAAATGGCCTGTCGGTAGGGTAACCCGAGTCCTACCAAGTGACGACGGTGCAATAAGAGCCGTCGAAGTTGACATCAAGGGCAATACATATGTCCGCCCTGTTGCTAAACTCATTGTGTTGCCTGAAATGCCTAAGGTTTAGTTCTTAGCACCAGTAGTTAATCTCTGACATTTTGTGGACTTACAAATTTCCTGGGTAAATT
Source organism: Xyrauchen texanus (assembly GCF_025860055.1). NCBI lineage: Eukaryota > Metazoa > Chordata > Actinopteri > Cypriniformes > Catostomidae > Xyrauchen > Xyrauchen texanus. The sequence goes on from NC_068290.1 coordinate 39,456,468, forward strand.
TGTGGGGCGGCTGTACAAAATTCCCCACCGCACGCATGCGCGAGTCGAACTTGTTCAGACTTGTCTGATGTATGCGCAAAAAGTTTCATTCGGCAGCATCCAGCGCACGGAGTTTTCCTGGCATTGTTTCATTTCTAAAAGTCTTTCTTCTTTGTGTGGTATTGCTGTGCGTTAATAACTACGTAAGTAAAGATATTTAATGTCATTGTAGATGGTTTTTTGAGAGTGTCAGAGCGTGATTCAGTTTATGCTACCTCAGAAATATTATTGTGTCAATATACATACAATCAGGCGCAGTACTCGCGCGTATTTAACGAGTCATCATGTTATATTTGTTAACAATGTTTATTCATATGAAAAAAGGGAGTTGCTTGCATGTTGATTCAAATATTTGTCTTATCGGCATATTAATAATGGTACAAAGAGTGCACGGGAGTGCTAGAGCAGCGCACACACTTTGTAATCTGACACCTCTTGTTAGCTGCAGCGGTCTGCATTTACAATATATATATTTCTTAATACTACTTTAATTTAATTATAACTTAATACTACTTTAACCTCTCTATGTATATGTATACAGGTACTATCTGTGTATATTCTGTCATGTCATATTGTCATTTATATTTATCATCCTTATTTTGTTCTCTCACAGAAACCACTTTTATATGTATATCCACGCAAACCTGTCTACGACTTGCACTTTTGTGGCTTAATAAATATTGAGAATGGACAAGTTCACTCTGGAGTAGCTGCAGTTCTTTCTAACCGAAGAATTAGGCCAGTTGAGTTCCAACCATCCCACTGCGTGCAGAATATCTCACAATATATTTAAAAAAAAAACAACCATCAAGTTCCAAAGTATCTGCCAGACAGACTTAACAACACAAGCCAATGAAAGCAATATACAACAACAAAACATTGTTCAACATGGAAACGTTATGAACCATAACCAACCTGTCTTTACAATATCACACATGTAATGATGAGATTTTATTTAATTATAGTGCCATGTAAGGGCAAGATCTCACAGGTTAACTTTGAAGCAGAACTTCAGGTTTTAATTCCTATTATCGTTTGCCAAAACGGATCTTTGATAACAAATCAAGAGATTGTGCTTCTTTTCCCAAAGTATAGCAGCAATGTCTGGAGTGTGTGGATGATATCTCAAGTTTTTGTCATATTGTTATTGTAGTAATTGTAATAATTTCGGAAAAGTTAGCTTCCAGATTGAGTCCCAGGCTGCATTGATGATTTCCTGTTGATATTTTCTCATTTTAATATTTATTATATGTTTTAATGTATTTCCTAAAGTATTTTGTATTTGTAATTTTTGTAAGTGGTGCACTTTATTGCTGTAGAAACAATTGCCCTCAAAGGGGGACAATAAAGGTTAAATAAGTAAGTAATAATTGTATAAAAGCAATAAGGCTGTGTAACAACATCCTTTAGCCATGCCTATAATTCACAATATAGCACAACATTTAGTGTCTTATTTCAGTATTATATAATATTATATGATGAGTGTAACAACCCCGGGAAACTCTAGACTGGCCCAGATAAGTCCTATGACCACTGCTTTTTAGAGTGTGCCAAGTGAAGACATACAATATCTATAACACATTCTCCCACTGCTAGTCTTAATTTAGATATTGAGAAGAGCAGTGATAGAGTATCAATGAGCGCACAGTTCTCCTCCTGAAACCCTCTCGTGTTTCATCCATGGGACGAGAGAGATGAGCTGAAGGTTGGTTAGTGGACCTAGAGGTGCAAAAAAGAGACAAACTGTCAAAGATTTGTTCTTGTTTCAAATGTGCAGTTCTGGGAAGTGTATATATATATATATATATATATATATATATATATATATATATATATATATATATATATATATATATATATAACATGTGTTTCACAAAGGAACCCAATTGATTGAATGACCCTTGAATTCCAGATATGCTGAGTCTTACAAGTAAAGGCCTTATAAATACGTCATACATAAAATCGTTGCACTTCAAAATTGTGTGTATTTAGTGTAATTGGGTATAAAAAAATTCTTCTTGCCTAAATATTTACTCCTTGTTTTGAGACTTGAGTGTTTTTTTCCAAGCATGTCAGGGAATCATCAAAACTTGGAATCCATTATAACACAGAAACTGTAATCTATCTCACCGGCATTTTGTCAATGTTAGTATTTGTCAGCTATATCAAAATAAACATTATTAATAAGGTAGCCCATTAAAATTCTACATGATGTGTCACATGATTGTGAAATTTGTGCAGCTTTTCCTGTTATAATTTGGCTGTGTATCCATGAACGTGGGTTTGGTATGAGACTCTTTTCAGAGATTAACATTGTGGAATTTCAGAATGGGCTATTTTGTCAAAGAAATGTGTGCCAGCTTCCACCGGTTTCCCTACAACATGATTTTACAGGAATTTGTTGGGTTATTTCCAAATATTTTCCACTTAAACTGGGAGCAAATGTTCAGAATTTTGGTTAAGTGCCACCATGCTGCAAATGTTTGTCTGAACTGTGCCTTTCACCTCAGGTCTCAGTACTGTGTTAGGTTTGGGTTAGGATTATTTTAATGTAGTTAACGGGACCGTCCCAGATGGGGTCCAATTCCCTGAGTAAGAACTCCATCTCAGAGCTGGCAGACATGATCAACCATCCCCCAATAAGTATAGGATTTTTAGATCCCCTAGCACCTCCTAATCAAAGTGCTCATCCAAAGAAAGGCCAGTCTCACCAAAACCCAACCCCTGAACTGCATCAAGACACATCTGGGCATACACTTGAAAGGGGTGGTAGCCTTGGCAGCTGTTACGCAGCCTGCTGATGAGGGGTATGTTCTGGGAGATCGTGTCTGCTGGGCGTAAGTGGTGGTAAGGTACAGTTTTATTCTGTCAATGTTGCAGCAAAAGAACCCAAAATCAAACAGTGGCAAGTCCAATACATAAAGAAAAATGAAAAAGGTACAACAAACATAACGGCCTAGAACACAACACTAAAGTAAAATAAACTACCCACAAGGGATACTGAAATATCTTCCGCAGTGCATGGCATGACTGTAGATTTTAGCAGACAAAACATTCGACCTACTGTTGGCAATTTTCCCATAAGAACATGTCTGTGATAAAACTGTGTTACTAATTATGCAATAAAAAATCTGATATTTGAATAACCTGTAATACACCTGCATCGTATAGTTTCAAACTGTCATGTGTTCTTTCTTCCATGGGACACAACAGTGATTTTCCTCTTAAAATCAAGTTTTGGTTTAGGGGTTGGGCACGGAATTACATTTTATGGTTAGGTTTAGGTTTTGGTTCTAAATGGTCAGTGCTGTGACATTATTGAACAGTTGTTTTGTATGCACACTAGTCATTCCATTAGCAGACATTTTGTGTTTCTTTGCCCTTTTGTTAGCCAGTGATTAAGTGCCTCAGACAACCTGTCTGTTTGTGCCATGAATTTAAATAAAAACCTTTTAAACAAGGCTGCAGTTCGTGCTGATCCTGAGTAACCATTAACACAAGACCAGCTCAAACTGTTCTTTTTATTTGGTTCAGCACTCTTTGATACTAGAAGAACCACCAGTTATGCCAATCCCATTGCACACTCCACCACAACATAGAGACGTTACTGCCAACATAGAATAATTAAGAAAATAATTTTAAAGAAAAACATGAAGTACTAGACAACATTTCCATTATCCACTGATATTTTATAGTGCTGTCTGATTACTACTGTACAGTACAACCTAAAACACTCCTTTTCAGGCCTGCTTACACATGTATCCAAACACACACCTAAAACCAGGGGGTTAAATTTGGGCAGTATGGTCTGGAACACCGTTCAAGCACCTCCAATTAAAAATATTTTTTTTTTCACGACTTCCATTTAGCTAGTGTGCTCACTTGAAAACTCCTTTAAATGTTCTTTGAAGTTATGCTTCTGTCTAGTCTGTGTTGTAGCCTGAATAAAAAAGGGGACATATATTCCCCCCTCAAAAATCTCAATTTACTCCTGCCTACAACACAATTTAGACTAATATAGACTGTATATTTACCTTGAACTGTGCAAAGGTGCTTGGAAACTGTTTTTGCATTAAATGTGTATTAAAGGTGATCTGTCTCATAGGAAAGTATTTAAACTTTCTTTGTTAAATACAGTAGGAGCCAGTTGGTGGGTGGGAGGGGTTAACTGAACATTGGTTGGTTGTAACATGTCAATTTCTCTTTGATGGTCATTACTCCATGAAGAGGATCTCTTTAGAGCAGTTGTGTGGTAATTTACACATGTTAGTTGTGTGAGGTGAGTCACCAACTCTTTATCATACCATCCCTTTACCTGAAAATCCTGACCCCAGGCTATTCACATTCAGCCAGCACAAACCAGATTGTTCAGGTATTATCATTCAGCTAGTGGAAGCCAGATTTTGAATTACTCCATGTGACTTATTGAGTATAATTTATATGTAAGATCTATTATTGAATCACTGCTCATCACATAAATCGGATGTTATCATCTTTGTGACATACCGTGGCATCTTGCGGATTGAGTGTGTAGGATCAAGTTCTACGGTTCATGACTGGTGTGGTGGAAGAATGAGGAAAATACAAATTTCAGGTAAAGCAAAAACACACTAAAAGACTTCCAGAAGTCTGTAACAAGAAGGTCCAGATTGTAGCCAATTTGCAACAAATGCCCGTTGTTGATGCTCTTCTAATGTTCACACCAGTGAGACAAAGCACGACTAGTCGCAGATGTTGCGTTATAATTTAAATGGTTTTGCATTCCTGACTAGCAGGAGAGTAGCAATGAGCAATAGAGCGTGAAAGAGTGCAAGGGGAAACCAAGATTAGGGGAAAATACAATTCTAACTGCTCCCAACATCTCCACATCTAAGCCATCTTTTCCTTTTTTTTACTGTTTTTCCTTCTTTATCCCACTCCGTCAAGACGAGTGTAAATATGACCACTTGCTCTTCCTGCATGATGTTTGCAGACCACCATTCAGGTTTCTATGTGTGTAAGTTTGATCATAGGATTGTATCTTAAGTCGAGGAGGAAAATTATCTTATATCTGATGGACCTAGTCTGTGATAGGCTTGCCAACTATTCCGCATTAGCAGATACATCCCTTATTTTGTCGAAAATGGTATATTATTCCGTATTTTGGCGGCATATTGTATTGAAGGCATTGTTTCCTGTATTGAAGCAGAACATTTCTCGAGGGTACAGAAATCCCACCACTAAACCCCTGGATGGTAAATCCCTGAAGGGGGATCCCTGTCCCGTATTGAAGCACATAAAAATGCTCAAGAATGATCTCAAGGGGAAAGTCTGCAAGAGAAGTTCAATTTTGTTTTCTGCTAAAAATCAGTCTGTGCTTGCCAAATTGACAAGCTGCTCTCCAGTTGTTGAAGCTGGAACTACAGTTCTGGGCATGCTCAACATTACTGAAACCAAAACAGCATTGATTCACATACTTTTTTAGATGGATGTGAAAGGTACAGCCCATCTGCATTTCAGAAACATTTTAGTAGTATTTAAATGAATATACTCTTAACCCTAACCCTAATCCTAACCCTGTCACCAACATAACATAATATAACATAACATAACATAAAATAACCGCATTCTTTCATTCACTACTTTGCATGTGTAGTATCTCGCAAGCCAGAGATCAAAAGGGATGTGACATCAAAAGCACAGTGCAGCCAATTTTCAGAGCTTAAATATTCACAGCATGGTGGCACTTGTCTGGAATTCAGGTCTGAATTAGGATGGAAAAAAATTCTGAACTAACATGCCGATGGGTGGCATTTTCTTGGGTTGGCTTTTGGTCTACCTCACCTCTCTTCCAGCACCCTACGGATGTGGAAATGGTCTTCCAATCTTTTCAGACAGATGACCAATTTGTCCAGTTACGTTACTGCATAGGACTAGTGAGCTCTTACAATAATACCCATTCACATAGGTTGGAACAGTTTCTGTGCCTTTACCTTAACATACTTGCATGCACATGGGTTTGTCCATTTGGCTTTGTACTGTGACCCGGGTCTCTGGCTTATAGGTGCCATTCAGTATGTGTCTCCTCTGATTCCCTGGAATGGGTGTCATCAATAAGTTCTGCAGTGGCGACATCATATCCTATAAAGTTTTGAACCTTACATTTACATTTATGCATTTGGCAGACGCTTTTATCCAAAGCGACTTACAGTGCAATTATTACAGGGACAATCCCCCCCGGAACAACCTGGAGTTAAGTGCCTTGCTCAAGGGCACAATGGTGGTGGCAGTGGGGTTTGAACCAGGGACCCTCTGATTAACAGCCCTGTGCTTTAGCCACTACGCCACCACCACTCCATTTAACAAGTTGTTCTGTGAGCAGTTCTGCAAGCAGCTTCTCATTTTGATATATATCTTTGCTTGCCCTGCTGAAAAGAACATCAAATGTTTGTTTAAAATATTCAGTTTATGTTTAGACTCAGATGGTATCAACTTACTGGGAAAAAATATACTTTAAAATGATACTTGATTACTTACTTGGGCTCCCTTTGAATTGGTAAAAAGATCAAGTATCCTTTTCCCAAGTATCTTTACAATAGTGCTCTTAGGAAAATACCAACAAGTCAAGAAGCAACATGCCATTTTTATCCTTAAGTAACCCTTTGAAAAAACTACCTCATAATTTTACAACACAAGTGAATGATACAGGTGACCTGCTATTCCAGTCATCCTCTACAGTATGTGAATCAGCAATTCAATTTAATCCACCAGTGCAAATCCTCTGATTAAAGATTAGGCTAATGTTAATAATGACTTTAAATGGAAATCTTTAATACTCACATCATATCTTTTGATTCACTCCTAAATCAGTCTCATATGCCTGGAACAGTAGTCACACGTTTTTTGTTTACTTTGGAGATTATAATAATTATACATTCATGTACCTCAAATCCCACATAAGAAACTTATTTTTAATCTATTTAATGTTAGAGATAATTCATTTAGATTTCTTTTCCTGAACATCTCATAGAAATGTCAACTTGTTGCATACATTTTTATAATTCCATATTCTTCAATGTACATTTTTTAGTACATTTTTCTTCATTAAAAAGTTTAACTCCAAAAGACATTACTTCTGTGCTATGTGTAGGAAATCATGAGCACTCACATTAAAATGAAGATTGGAGTCATATCAGTAACTTTATAAAAGCTGTTTTATTCTACATGGATAGGGTCCGCACATGGGGGCTGCCATGTTGGAATCACATGACCAGCCGAACTCTACTCACTTAATCTCAATAACTGTCCTGTTATTTGACACTTTCACTCATTGATTAAAGTAATCATGGCTAACTGTGAATACTACATTTCTACAATGAAATCTGAAACTGAAAACTATTGATTTTAAATAATGCTGCATCCAAGCCACTTGGTGTCAGTGTAAGTCCAAGATGATGCAAAGACAAAAGTTATTGAGGGCACCTTTAAAATATTCCAACACTGTGTATGAAATCATTCACTTATTCACTATTTCCTAGATAGTGAATAACAGTGAGTGCTCTATATCAGCAAGGAGTGAATTAAATAAGTGAGAGAATTCAGACGATGATGTATAAACTGAGCATCAGAGAGAGTGATTGAGCTGTCGCAGAAATGGCATCACATACACTGGCGGCAAAAAGTTTGTAATAAGATTTAGCTATTTCAGAAGGAAATTGCCACTTTGGTGAAATAAAGTACCATTCAACTGATCACAAAGTATAGTCAGGACATTACCAATGTAAAAAACACCATCACTATTTAAAAAAACATAATTTTTGATCAAATCTAGACAGGCCCCATTTCCAGCAGCCATCACTCCAACACCTTATCCTTGAGTAATCATGCTAAATTGATAATTTGGTAATAGATCAAATCACTTGCCATTATATCAAACACTGATGAAAGCTGTTTGGTTCATTGAATGAAGCTTAACATTGTCTTTGTGTTTGATTTTTAGTTGCCACAGTATGCAAAAGACTGGCATGTCTTAAGGTCAGTGTTAGGTCAAAAAATGAGCCAGTCAGTCAATCATTATTTTGAGGAATGAAGGCTTGAAATTGCCAAAAACTGAAGGTTTCATACAAAGGTGTACACTACAGTCTTCAAAGACAAAGGACAACTGGCTCTAACAAGGACAGAAAGAGATGTGGAAGACCAGATGTACAACTAAACAAGAGGATAAGTACATCAGAGTCTCTAGTTTGAGAAATAGATGCCTCACATGTCCTCCGCTGACAGCTTCATTGAATTCTACCCGCTCAATACCAGTTTCATGTACAACAGTAAAGAGAAGACTCAGGGGTTCAGGCCTTATGGGAAGAATTGCAAAGAAAAAGACACTTTTGAAACAGAAAATCAAAAAGAAAAGGTTAGAGTGGGCAAAGAAACACAGACATTGGACAACAGATAATTGGAAAAGAGTGTTATGGATCTTAAACTCATTGAGCTTTTGTGGGATCAGCTAGACTGTAAGGTGAGTGAGAAGTGCCCGACAAGACCGACACATCTATGGTGCTACAGGAAGCGTGGAGTGAAATGTCACCTGAGTATCTGGACATTCTGACAGCTAGAATACCAAGGATCTACAAAGCTGTCATTGCTGCACATGAAGGATTTTTTTTATGAGAACACTTTGAAGTAGTTTAAGAAGTTTTGAAAAAAATAATTACAATTGTAACAGTAATTTTTCACGTTATTGATGTCCTGACTATACATTGTGATCCATTGAATGCCACTTTGGTGAATAAAAGTACCAATTTCTTTCAAAAAATCAAAATCTGTACATTATTCCAAACGTTTGGCCACCAGTTTATGTACCTTTATATTACATGTACATTACTTTGAATAATAATATTAATCACAATAATAATAATAATTATACTTGTTATTCTTAAATAAGATAGTTTAATAATATAATAAATCTTTATTCTGTGTCATTTTTTATATATGTTCCTGATTATTTAGTAAAATACATAATGAGTACATTATTGTATTTATTTATTATGTTTTGATGTCTTTAAACTCCGATTCAACCAGCATGGCAAAATAAAACTCCACATCATAAGATCATCTATATAAATCAATTATAAATGTAAACATATATCTGTATGATTTTGGCAAACTATATTTTATTATGCTATTTAAAAAGGTAAAACAATATAGTCATCATGAAATAAAACATTTCAGGAATGAAGGAAACTGTAAAGTGGCATCTCTCGATTGTACGCGCTCTCTCTCCTGGCTTGTCTGTTCTCTTCGTGGTGGATTATATGCAATAAACCGTCGTCACTCAAAATCAGAATGCATTGTGGGTAAGAATGAGTGAATGACCGTAGAAAACAAGTAGATCACTCAGAATTCAGATGCTACAACAAAATGGCCGAAACCTGAAATAATATCGTGGATAGGGGGCGATTTCGTACACAGCACAAGATTCCAGGGTTTATGCAAAGCTCTGTTCTACTATGTTAATATGTTGCTTTAAACAGCTGATTGAAGACTTCCTTTAAAAAGACCAGAGTGAAAAGAAAAGTGTACACCAAAAACAAATGCCAAAAACAAAAAACATCCAGTGAGTGGCAGTTCTATCAGGAAGACTCACAAACTTGAGTGAGATTTAAGATGACATTTATTTGATCAATATAAAACAGAAAAGTAATGTCTCTCTTTGACGTAGGCCCCATCTGGCCATCCGAAGAAGTTGTACTCAGAACCATCATATCCTGCCTGAGATAGGAGGCAGAGGCGAGGAGCCTACCCCCGTGCAGGACGGGACTCAACTGGTGGTGGTGGGGTGGTGGAGGTTGTCGTGTTAGCACACTGAAACAGCAATGTGATAGATTGTGAGCAGACTTATAAAGCAATGGCTTACATGTGATTGGCTGGGAAATTCCCAGCCAATGGTGCGATGATGTACAGCTGCTAGACTTCCTGCTAGAACTACGCTGTGCTTACATTTCTGTGGATGGAAATGGCTTGTTGATGAGAGAGGTCAATAGAGAATGGCCAGACTAGTTCAAGAAAATAATCTCGGAATGCTATTCTGAGATGCGGTTTGGTGCTGTTTTGGCGGCACAATATTAGGCAGGTGGTTTTAATGTTGTGGCTGATTGGTGTATACTCTTCCACTCTGTGTCAACAGTGGCTTATCATGTGTGATAGCAGGAGAAATCGACACAAACCCACAGCAATTTGTGGTATGGAATACATTTTATACTAAGGTGTCAGAGTGTGATCATTCTTATGTGCTAGAAATTAGACTTAAGGATTTTTGGAACAAAATATCAGACTTCTTTGTGTTAAGGCTAATTATAGCCAGAATGTTATGTATCCTAAATACGCAAAGTTTCATCATATTTCACACCTTTTGCATAATTTGACAAATACAAAAATTAAAAAATATATAAATAATAGTGATATTTACCTTGATTTTTTCTTTGTTTTCTACACACATCACATCTCTCATATTTAATCTCAAACATGCTTTTGAAGACATTTGGAAAGTAGCTAAACTAAAAGATGAAAGCATGATAACAATTTTAAAGATAGTTTAAATGGCCTTCATTAAAAAAATAAAATAATCTGTTAGTTTTAATAAAAATCAAACACTAGGACATCAAAGTGCCTTTAGTTGAAGAAACAACCTTGTATGTGTCACGCTATGTGTCTGTCTCAGTTTGCTGGTTATCAAAGACTGTGAGAGATTAGCTGTTATGTGCAGTGTGTGAATCAGGGAGATACTGTGACTCTATGTCTGCTGAGTGCTTATCAGTGTGATGGATGGAATCCTCGCATGCACAGAGCTAAACTGAAGTCACTGATGGCACGGTCTGATTTGACAGATGCTACTATAGGCTTGATTTTACTCTGATATTCTTGTCTGTGCAGCTGTAGTACAGAAGCTAGCTGATTATTTGATTATAGTGTGAAAGAAGAGTGCAAACAATCTACATGAAAAGCAAACTGTTAGATGTAATACACAGTGTAAGAGATTTGTGAGAAATCAATGTCCATAGCTGAATATTCCTTTACAGTCTTTCTTTTTTGAGTGTAGTATATAACAAAAAGCATTAAAAGTTCTGAAATACTGTACATTGTTTTTTTACACCCTTTAAATTATGGAAACTTCTATTTCCCAGGGATTAATCTTTATTTAAAAGAACAGATTTGGAAGGGTATCCATATTTAGCTACATAAAATGAAATTAGCCTTAGCAAAACAAAAGAGTCACCCATTTTACTCCAAATTCTTTTTTTAAATATCAGTTCCTTACATAAAAAAAAGTAGTTTGACTGTAGTTTAACTATTTTAAGTTATACGTAGCTTGTAGCTACAGTTTCAAAGAAGCTTTGCCAACACAGCACAAAATGTATGGTGATTTGATATCTAGTAGGAAAATGCTGAAAATGACAGAATACTCCTGATGTATGTATATCCACTGTTTGACAGTATTATTCAAATCAAATCAAATCAAATCAAATCAATCAAATCACTTTATTGTCACACTACCATGTACACAAGTGCAACAGTAGGTGAAATTCTTGTGTGCAGTTCCGAGCAACATAGCAGTCATGACAGTGACGAGACATATACCAATCTACAATAAACAACATATTTACAATTTACATATCAAAATGTACACATACTTACACAACACAATAATTATATACAATACACACAATATAGAATACACAATATACAATACAATAAGTAAGGAGTTAATGATTCACACCAGTGAAAGTGTTTTAAAGAAGTTTAATTTCTTAAATGTCCATAGGGCCAAGCGTTGAAGAAACATGCCTGTTATGTCTGTGTCCATTTTACGATAGTTTAGGGTGACCAGATGACTCTGTTTTCTGGGGACAATCTCGGTTTTTGACGGTTTGTCTCCGACTGTAGCTGTCCCTGGAATTGTCCCCATTTTAATTCACGTTCAAAACAGTCTGCAAGGTGAAAATACATGGCAAGAACGCCCCTATTGAAGCAACAGGGCTAATTGTGTGCCGTTTATTTTGACCAACAGAGGGGGCTGCTCGCTATAGCCACTTTAAGTCATTCAGCATCTTCCTTTATTGATTACTTGTCCGTGCCAGTTATCCCGTTAGGACCAGGAAGCAAGTGCAATTGAAAGATACATCATCACCGGTATCAGCTTTGAAGTGAGGCACATTCTAGCTATGTTATAAAGAAGTTATATTGTTATATATGGGTCATCAAACTGGCTGCTGTAATTTCTAACATCTGTTACTTGTTACAGTGATAGTGGGGGGAGACCTCAAAAGCAGCCCAAACACGCCAGAGAGGGGAGGAGAGCGACACGAGAGTGCGAAATTGGTATGTTTACAAAGAGTTTATTATTGAGTTTATGTAATTGAGAAGTCGTTTAAGAAACTTTATGTTGTGGGACTGTTAATAAACCTGTTTCAGCACTGTAACAGATAAAGTACGGGCAAGGAGGAAGTGGGAACCAGCTGAGCAGTAAACAAAGTTTAATAAGAAACTCAACATAAAGCAAACATAAACACAGTCACACAACGTAGCCACATGCGTCTCTCTCTCTCTCGAATTGGCGTCTCCGGCTCCCCTTTATCTCGCTCTCAGCTGATTCAGCCCAGGCCCAGCCACGCCCTCCTCCTCATCACATGCACCTTGAGTTAAGAAGCCCTAAGGGCGATTGTGTGATCTGTGTTACAGGGCAGAAAATAAACACTTGCCTGAACTGCTTCGTTGCTTCCCGACTCCATTCTTGAGGTCGAACTTCCAACGATATTACACTATTAATTCAAATGATGACTTTTAATATAAGAATATGACATTAATAACATGGAAAAATAAATAAAATGTATAAGGTATCTGCAAAGAACAACAATAAGTCATCACATTACAGCATTGATTACATTGCGCCATGCTGGGAAACGCATGATAATGCGTAACAGTTGATCAAAACAGGCCCATAGTAGATACCAAATTAGATAACTGATAGAAACAGTTAGGTGAAATAGTGTAATCATAATCATTATTACATTATACTGAATTTCTTTATTTCATGAATAGAAAATGTAAAAAAAATGCCCAACATAAAATGATGCCTACCAGCTTACTTTTAAGAATGTGCCAGGTAAAGGTGAAGGAAAAGAGGAGAAGAAATTTTAGAAGAGAGTGAGAATAGTGATATAAAGAATGTGACCAAGGGCAGGTGTACCTGTGCTTTGGAGTCAGCTGCAATAGTTCCTATATTCAATCATTGTTTATATATGTTTGTTTAGTTCACTTTTTTTGCCACAATATCATCTACCGAATACAGTGTAGAAAACAATGAACTCATATGTAACAGAAGACAATTAAAAACGATAAACTTTACCTCTGTATCAATATTTCATGATAATGATATACCATTTTTCATTACATTACTACATTCACCATGGTCAAAATATATAACATCCGAATTGTCTTCCTTTTTAACTCATAAATAAGAATATTGAAATGCCATATTTACCACTGAACGAGACATGTCCCCGTTTTTCATTTCAGAATTCTGGTCACCTTACGATAGTTGATATATAATATCGTAATGTAGAATATCCAACTGGCTAGATACACTTTGACAAATGTTTGGATTGTTAAAACTGCTCTTATCAGTTTTTTTTTTCACATTGCTTGAGTTTTCTCACACTGCGTATCTCAAGATACATTTTATGACATTCTTTCAATCTTTTGAAACATTCTGCCTGCTTACATTCATAACAAACTAAATGTTCCATCTCTGTGGCTCCTCTGAGTCTTTGGAATTTATAAAACACCATGTTGGAAATAAGTTAGCAAGTAGGCTAAAGATTCTAATGACAGGGAACTGATACAGAAGCTGCATGAGCTGTTTACTTACAGGATAAAGTCAGATTTGGGGAGCATTGTGGTGCTTAGTAATGACTGTAATGATTTCACTTTACATTGTAAGGGATGTGTTATGTGTTCCAGACTGATCTTGTGGTAAAATCTGTGACAGGTGGTTGACAGTTTTGTCTTCTAAAATCAGTCAATGCTTTCCAGACTGCCCACTAGTCACAGAAGCTGGAAGTGCAGTTGTGCAAACCTTTGAAACTGCGTTCTATCACATACGTTTTTGAATGGCTGTGATGTTGAAAACATGGCATGTCCGATTCCTGAAACATTTTAGAATTACATTAATAAACTCTTAACCCAAACCCTAAACCTAACCATAAGCACAACAGTACTAAGACCACAACAGCTTTCTTTCAGTTACTCCTGTAGTATTTCGCTAGCCTGTGGTCAAATGGGATGCGACAATAAATGCATAGAGCAGGTGATATTCAGGGCATGTACAAAAATCCAGCATTGTGGTTCTTATCCGGAATTCGCAACCTGTTCTCATATAATCATATTACTATACCTAGATTAAATAATTTTTACATGGCTCATTGTACATATCACGTTAGTTCCCTAAAATTAACACTAAAGTCGCTAAAACAACTTTTTATAAAAAAGCACAGTAAAGTTGCGAGGTAGCTCAACTCAGTGTTGCTCTTGCGATGCAAAGGACCGAGATACAAGTGCTGAAGAGCATGCAAGATTTTTGCTTTTTATGACACTATCATTTAGGTTTAAGTTTTAGGGTAGGGATGTAGGTTTTGTTGATTTTGAAACTTGAGAGCATTAACCTTAAAAAAACCTCATCTGTTTGGCAGAACTTTTAACTCACTTTTAGCACCACACAGTGGACAATTTACCTCGAAACTGACAGAATATGTGTATTAATCCACATTATGTCATCATCAAAAAAAAATTGTAATGCACATCTCTGTCAGTTTAGAGATAATCTACATGTGTATGTACTTGTAAAAATGTACAAAATTAACTTTAAGCAGATAAACATGTTAACCGGTACAGTGTTTCTTATCTGGAAAAACAGCTTGCATTTATGAAATGGGTTGCTCCATTGAAAAGTGCTGCATGTCCAGTCTGATTCCCTCTGACGTTCTCAGAGCTTTTGGGACTTGGTTCACTTTCCATGTTCAGGTTTATTCCTTGAGGTGGAGCCAGTTTTGCGTGTTTATTCAAGCAGAAGGCCGTTGGTTGTGAATGATGTGAACAGCCACAAATTGACATTTACACTATGAACATTTGGAATGTTTTAATCATAGCTTAAAGCATTTTTAAGGCTAATCGGACATCATCCAGTTGGGGAGCTGTTAGAGGAGGTCACAGATTATAGTTACTTGCTGTTGGTAAATGCGGCTAACTTTTCCCACCTGTGAAAAAATGTCAGTGAGGCAAGCAACCATAGGAGAGGTGAATTATGAAATATGAATGTGTACTGGTTGTCTTACTTTAGGCTGTATTAGCGTGTAAGATCTGTATCACTCTGACTTGCAATTTACCTGTGCTGTGTCATCAGCCAACTCTCTTACATTGTTCTTTTGATAATGACCTACCACCAACTTTACTCTCGTTACAGGAAGCATGTCTTTATTTCATCAGGTTTGTTTACTTACAAACCAAGCATATATTTAGCTTTTTAAATGAATAGTTCACACAACAATGAAAATGCTCTCATTATTTACTCACTCTCAAGACACTCCTGAAGTATGCTGTTATTATTCTGTGGAACACTAAAGGGGAATTTTGTGAAGAATCTGCATGCAGCGCTTTTCAATATTTTGCAGTCCATATATTTCAAGTCTTCTGAAGCCATATGCACATGGTCGCGTTAAATGTCCCTAATGCCATATCTCCAAGAACTGAAACTAAACATTACCAGTGACATAAAGCCATCCGGCAGTTTTTGGAAAATATGTTACACAGTCATGTAAGTGTTAATTTGATCAGCTGTTTTTGGATTTCTCTATGGGACACACAAAACTTTATGACAGAGATGCCGTGGATGTGCTGATCCAGCTGAAATGGGGCACAGAGAGAAAATGAGTAGCTCTGAAGAGACTGGCGCCAAAGTTTAACATAGCTGTCTGAAAATCGGAAAGTACAAGTGCAGGCGGGTGGAGACATTTCACCCCATGAGTCAGCAGCTACACCCTAAAACAAGCTGCTATTAAGAAGAAAGTTGATGATCCCTCATTCACCCAAACATATTTACCCATTACCCATGTCTCTTTTCTGTGGGTCATTTTACAAAATGGGTGCTTTGGCCGAAGCTGGAAGTGTTGTTGAAAGTACGAGCAGATGTGAGCTCATGTTTCTGGGTGAAATGTCCATAGACTTGTGAAAGAAATGAGATATGTAAGCATAGTTTTAGTGGGAGACTCACAGCTGTATATCATCATGACATTATCTAGCTAGCTCTTAACCAATCACACATCAGACATTGCTTAAAAAGCCTGCTTTTTTTTTTTTTTTTACATATTTGCTGTTTCAGTGTGCTAACATGGCAATTCATTCTACAACTTACTATGAAGCAGTCAGCTTCGCTCAAGCCAATACCTAGCTCTGGACATGGATTTAGTCACTTGCCCCTTACCTCATCTCCAGGATCAGCAGCTCCTCGCCGCAGTGCACGTCTGCAATTTGCAGAGTCTCAGTGGGATCGCGGCCCTCTTGGAATGATAATAGAAATGTTAACCAGGCATCTCCGTCAACCTCAATCTCTCCAGGCTACAGGTGAACCAGCTCATACTTAACATCCCCGATCTCTCCAGACCACAGGTGAACCAGCTCATACTTAACATCTTGGGAAGCCTGACTTCCCTCCCCGACGATGCCACTGCTCCATCTCAACTTTCTGCCACGCATCAAACCTATGGGAAGTATATGTTCAGCAAATCCGGATCTTCATCCAGATCTCAGTCAAGTAGCAGACCTCCCTCAGTTGATCCACAGTACCTACCACAACCAGAATGCACAACTCACTGCTGGAAGGGGCACACTTCTCCCCAAGTCCATCAAAATTATTGCCTCAAGGCAGCAGCTGGTCCCCATCAGAAATGCACAAGTTCTCGATCATCTTCATCAAATACATTTAGAGGATGGTTTATTGATCTTAGGATTTCTGCTGCCAGTGTTGTCTGTTCATTGTAACCCTCATCTGCATCAATATCAAATTTAGTAATTTTGCAGACACTTTTATCCAAAGCGTAAATCCATTTATACTTTTATAACTGTTCGGACCATGTTTCAGTCAATGGAGACTTTCTAAGCATTGGGGCTTTATCAAAGTTCCAAATTTAACTACGTTAGCCTTACTATATGAAATTATTATTTTAAGTATCGATGCATTTCTCTTTTAATGTGCTTGTGGTTGGGGCAGTTACATTTAGTAGCAGATAAGTAAGGTTTAATTTACATATTGGATAAAACCCTTGCCGGATTAGTTTTTCCAAATGTTCAAAATTCCAATGCTCATTAATTGAATTACGCACAATAAATGTTCTGTATTTGCTGGTAAGGTCTAAGCTTCCTCATAATGCTGTGTACATTACATCTACGTTTGTCTAAACGCATTACATTTTAATTTATATTTACCAATACATTTTGCTCTCTACTCCGTTTACTGTAAATACATTCATGGTCAGGGAGGTTCATTTAGCAGCAGGTAAGTGAGGTTAGTTCACTTTTGGATAAAACCTGTGTCTTATTGGCACTTCTTACAAAGCAGATACCGCATATTCAGTCAACTGAAGCTTTACATTTCACAGACCATGCGTGGTGTTGCTGGTTTTACAGGCTTATCAGAGGCTTCGGATTCATACATCAAATCTTTCACATCCACATACTTCAGCCCCATCCAAAGCTGGGCATGTGCCCTCCTCACCAAAGCAGACATCGAGATGCTTCCAAAAGTCATGCCCATCACCCGCTACATGGCCCATTTCGGCATCATTGGCAAACTTTACTTCACTGTCTGGATCACAATTGGGTGTAGAAGTAGTCCACACATCTTATTATCTGTCAGAAAGCTTATGCTGGATCCTTTCAATATTTTAAGCTGCTGTCCATACGTACCTGCTCCGATTCTATGCTCCTCTATCCCATGCCACTCACAGCTCCAATCTAGATATTTAAACAACTTTTCTCACACGCTGGGCATTCCATCTCCAGTGGAAAAACCATGAGCCCTTCATCGTCTAAAATTGTTCCGGCATCACGCTCTATTCCTCCAAGATGCAAGCTTCCCTGCCTCTCTAAGAATCTGCATCTTCAAAATTTACCCCATCATCGTCACCAGCGCATTATGGGGTCCCCTCTGGGAATGCAAATGTGTCGTCGTTTTTGCAGCAACACTATTGTCGTCATGAGCAATAATAAAGGTCTGTCCTCCTCTAGTATCATTATGTTCCTACCAAGATAGTTGACATGGCTCAACTCGCTCAACTCTCCATCAGCTGTAAGATCTGGTGGCGGCCTGGGGCCACTCACAGTTACTTCCACACAATCCATATAACACAATTATGAAATTCAAGTATTTCTATCCTCCTGCAAGGATATCTTACAATCATATCTGCCCTCCTTTTTTCCTTTGCATAGGTACTGCTCAAGCTTAGCTAGACCTAATCGAAGGGCTCATGCGTAAATGTTGTTCATCTTTCTACAAAAGGTATTGCACAACAATGTCACCCTTATTGTAGGGCTTTAGGCTACATTGTTCGTCTTTTGGCAAAGATATTCCATAAACAACGTCTGCCCTCGTCGGAAGGCTCATAATAAAACATTGTTTATATTTCAACAAAGGGTATTGCACAACAATGTCACCCTTATCACAGGGCTTTATGCACTTTGGTCATCGTCTGGCAAAGATATCGCACAAGCAACGGTCACCCTCGTCGGAGGGCTCATCATAGGGCTCAAACGAAATGTTGTCCATCCTCTAACAGATATCACACAATTAACATTCATACGCAAGCATGGCTATCATCAAGCAAGTATATCACTCAAACCATACCCCCCTTTCTCATAAGGGTCAAAGCAAATGAAAGCACAGCTTATCATATCGTTAAGGTATCTCACAACCATGCCAGGGATATTGCATAATTCACACACCATTGTATGTTCAGTTAGCACATCTCCTTTTCTCTTCTCCAGATTGAAACAAAGATATGGTTCGTAAGTCATCTTGAACTCCTCTCTTTGGGGGGTAGTATCTGGTTTCTACTTTTGGGCTAGGCTACATGCCCCCGTCTCTCCGGAAGGATCGGTTCGAGTAGCAACGTCATCGGACTGCCAGATGGGGCTTGCACAAAAAGAGAAAATATATTCTGTGTCAACTTTAACAAGTCTGCAAGACTTTCTGATAGAAATGTAACCATAAGCATAGTTCTAGCAGAAGACTTGCAGATGTACATCATCACGCCATTATCTAGTTAGCTTCTAACCAATCACAATTGCTTTAAAAGCCTGCTTTCAGGCTACTGCTTTGCTGTTTCAGTGAGCCAACATGGCAATCTCCACCTCCTCACCACCACCAGTTGAGTCACGTCCTGCATGGGAGTAGGATCCTTGCCCCCTGCCTCCTATTTCTGGCAGGATCTGATGGTTCGAGTAGCAATCTCATCAGACTGCCAGACGGGGATTATGCCAAACGAGAAATATACTCTGTGGATCAATATAATTTAATAAAAATGAATGTCATGTCAACTTTACAAAGTTTGTATGTATCTTTATGATAGAAGTATTTTTATGTTGTAAATTATGTAATGCTGTCAACAGGAATGCATATTTTATTAACTCTACCCCCTAACCCAAACACCAACCCTAAACCTAACCATCAGTGAAATAAAAACGTAATTGTTTAAGTGGAAATTCAACCTCAGAATCATCCACTCAACATCGTTAACGTGAATACGATTACTTCCTGGTTCTCATGGGACTGAAACTCATGTCTTGAAGGTTGTTTATGCAATGCACCTTTAATAGTGTCACAGGGAAATGTGACAATGATAGAATTGATGCAGAAATGTCTGATTGGAGATGCAGTTTGTCAGTGTCAGGTGTCAGTGTAAGTCCAAGATGACACAAAGGAAAAGTTACTGAGTGCATCAACTCGGTTACCATCATATTTCCCCCTTTTTAAAGTAATAATCAATTTCATAAACTTTAAAATAAAAAAATAAAAAACGTTTAAGAAGGTATCCATATTTTATCACTGCATTTTATGTCTTGTTAGATTTGTCAGTAGGAATTTTTTAGCAGTGCCACAGTAGATCATCTTTTTTTCACAGTAGTGTAGAGTTTCAGTGTAGCATCACAAACCGCTACATTTGTCACATTGTATTGTGAACGCAGCATTGGAGCAAAGCGAGTAATGAAACACACTCACCTAAACTGTCCTCCCCCTCTCATGTAGTGCTGGAAAAAAATCATTTAAGTGAATGGGTGCTTCCGGACAGTTCACATAAATGAAATGGTTAAAATGAATGGTTCCCTTATATTTAGCATCAGGATTCATTATAGTGAGCTGGTTCTTTTGGATGGTTCTCATAAATTATTCACATTATTCACTGACAAGGACTTATCCTTATTAGTGTATATTAAGTATATATGTATGCTGAATTTAATGTTGTCACCATATTTATTTAACCCTTATGGAAATAAACGATGGTTCTGCTATAGTAATATTGTAGTTACCATGACTGTAGCAATCAAGGTTAATTTTATGGCTACTATGTTTTTTATACTACAAATACTATGGTTAAAATATGGTTACTGTAGTAAAAACATGGTAAAGTTTTGTAAGAGAATGTCACCCTAATTAAATAAATAACAATCAGGTAATATTATTTAGTTCTGCAATCATTGTAGTATGAAATATCATTTGATTGTTTTATATCTAAAAATATTTTATTTTAAAAATATATTCAATGTAGTAAGGTGCTTTTTGTTAGTAGCTTGTAGTGTAGCTTAATTCTGTACTTTTCCAAAAGAGTAGCATGACTGTTGCTTAATTAATTTAAGTTCAGGAAGGACAACTCTCACAGATAGATTAAAGCTTAGTCTTTGTGAACTAGATCCACTTTACACATGCTGCTGCTTGACCTGAGTCAATATGCTGCTGCTGTTGGCACAAAAACATGATCCTGCTGAGAGAGAAGAGACATGCTAATGCTGCTACTGTACCAACATTAAGATAAGCCCCCTGTAAAGCAGATCTAGACAGGAAGTGCTGGGGAAGTAGAGGGATAACGCTACACATACTGTGCTACTGTAGCCATTTCCTGGTGTATTGCGTGAGGTGAGTAGCAGCTTTATATATTTTATATGTAGGAGTGGTGGTGGCTTAGTGGGCTAAAGCACATGACTGTTAATCAGAAGGTTGCTGGTTCGATCCCCACAGCCACCACCATTGTGTCCTTGATCAAGACACTCAACTCCAAGTTGCTCCGGGGGATTGTCCCTGTAATAATCACTGTAAGTCGCTTTGGATAAAAGCATCTGCCAAATGCATAAATGTAAATGTAAATATAGTTTGACAAAAGGGAAAAGCTTCTGATTGGGTTCGTAGGATGAGTTGTTCGACCTATCAACTGTGCAATTTAGAGTTTCTCAATGGAACTTACGTTTTCATTTCAGTTAGGACAACACTCAGGAGATAGATTCAAGTTTTTTTAATTATTATTATGGCAGTGAATTAAGCTTAGTCTTGGTGGACTAGATCTGCTTTACACTTGCTTCTGCTTGACATGAGTCAATATGATGCTGCTGTGACATGCTGCTGCTACTGTACCACATCAAGATAAAGCCAACAGACATGGGCTGCTGAGGTGGATTTAAGTTGTGTGTAGCTTGTCGTGTATCCCTAAATGAGTTTATCTAGTGACCCGAAACACTATGTGTATGAGTGACTCTCGATTTAGCTTAAGGATTTAAGTTGATGCAAGACTGTGGAGTAGGCTTGGTCTTGTTGACTGATCTCCTAACGTCTGCTGCTTGACATGGTCAATATACTGCAATATTTATGCATCTACATTTACATTTATGCATTTGGCAGATGCTTTTATCCAAAGCGACTTACAGTGCACTTATTACAGGGACAATCCCCCCGGAGCAACCTGGAGTTAAGTGCCTTGCTGAAGGACACAATGGTGGTGACTGTGAAGATCGAACCACCAACTGATTACCAGTTATGTGCATTAGACCACTACACCACTACCATAATTATTATAAGCATGGTATTTGTGTAATGGTTTTAATTTTTTTACATTTTTGTGATGACTCTCTAGTGGTGACAATCACTTTTTAGTGTATAGAGTGTCGTGATGCCAATTACTTTCTAATGTACAGGACGGTGTAATGACAATTACTTACCAGTGTATAGAGTGGTGTGATGCCAAGTTCTCTCCAGTGTATACAGCAGTGTGAGGCCAACTACTTGATTGTAAATCTTTTTTTTTGTTTGTTTGTTTTTTTGCATTGTGTTTGTTTTATATGTCTGGTGTTGCAGTGGTTGTA
Source organism: Xyrauchen texanus (assembly GCF_025860055.1). Taxonomy (NCBI): domain Eukaryota; kingdom Metazoa; phylum Chordata; class Actinopteri; order Cypriniformes; family Catostomidae; genus Xyrauchen; species Xyrauchen texanus. The sequence continues at coordinate 39,478,938 of NC_068290.1, forward strand.
TTCGTGAGCCCAAAACAAATTTCCCAGTGGGACAATAAAGTATACCTACCTACCTACCATCTGGACACAATTGTGTGGTCACAATTGTGGTCCCAATTGGTTTATCTAGTGACCTGATGACTATGTGTAAGGGTGATTCAAACTAATTGACTAATGTGTGCAACTAAAGACTATTATCTTTCTAAAGAGCACAATGGGCCGTGCCTTTAGGCAGGGTCAAGTTGGTGCACTTGCATGCGTGCCGACAGGACACCCCAGCAACCACCTGAGCAATTGTATAATGACTGAATCAGAATCATAGTTTTAAGCATTCAGAATGTCTTTGCAACTGGGCATGAGGTAACGTTCTTAAGATACTGAAGACCAGCGTCCCATTTTTTTGTGACCGAGGGAACCATGGGTGCTGCAGTAGCTGCTGGAGGAACCACAAACTCATCATGGGTTCCTGTCGATAGAAGGAAGAGAGGATCCGAGGCAAGGTGGAGTCCCAAGATTGCTAGTATCTGGACATTGCAAGAGAGGAAAAAAATCTGTGTTAGTATGGGCTATGACATTTGATGTACCAAGGCATATCCATTAATGAATGCTAAAAGGAAGACAACATGTTAATAGTTGTCAGGAATGTTAGTATGTGGTTTAAAGAAGGCTGAATGAAAGAGTGTACATGTGGATTTTCCAAACCATAAACCCATAAAGCTATGAGTACAACAAATCCTAGAGCTGTTGTGTGATTATCAAAACACCAGGCCTTGACCGATGCACAACTTACGCAGTTACAGTAGTGAGAGAGCTAAACATTTAGCCTTGCCTTTTGGGAATCTTTCCTTTGGCCAATTCAGGAATGCTGGATGATGGATGGGTGAAACTAATGATGTTCAGGCATAGATGGAAATGAGTGCCTGCTAGGGTGGCTGAAGAGTTTGGTCCAAATTACAAGTTAAAACAAATGACTATATGCAAATATAAATACTGTTGTTGGAATCTGGAACAGACAAAACCAGCACAGAGGATAGGAATAGCTCAAGCAGGTCATAAAAGGAGTGTGGATTTGGCCATCCCTGACCTCATATTTGGCAGTAGTATTCATGAATAGAAGATTTAGGAGAAGCCAGTGATCTTATTATTAACCTGATTTTATAGCTAAATGAAGTTTAAATATGCAGTCCAGCTGAGTTGACACCACTATTGATATAGGGAATCAAATAGTGACCTTTATTTAAAAAATGTGTATCCCCTTTTCTCCCAATTTGGAATGCCCAATTCCCACTATTTAGTAGGTGCTCGGGGTTGTGCGGTTACTAACTTCAATCCGGGTGGTGGAGGACAAGTCTCAGTTGCCTCTGCTTCTGAGACTGTCAATCCGTGCATCTTCACTTATCACATGGCTCGTTGGGCATGACACCGCAGAGACTCTGCATGTGGAGGCTCATGCTAACCTCCGCGATCCACGCACAACTTACCACATGCCCCATTGAGAGTGAGAACTAAAGTCCAGCACAGGCCTCAAATCTAGGCCCTAACCTGGCCTGAGATGCTCAGGCCCTAGCCTGGCCCTTGTCCAACTGCTTATTAGAATTCTCGGCCCGAGTCCAACCGGAGCCTGTGACCATCCCTCTCTACGTCGGTGAACATCCTTAATCGACTGAACTTCGGCCATAAGAATATGGCCAGTTTGTGAAATGGCTAGATGTGGACTTTCTTCATTATGCACGCAAGGTGTCGTTGGTGGGTAATTGCTTGGGAAGGAGTGCAACACATCTGGCAGGCAATGTTGTTTCTGTTTGTGTAGCCAAGGCACAGCTCTCCCACTGATTCAGCTCCGTGCTCCATCAAGGCCTGACCACACCCTCCTCCTTGTCACAATGAGTTATTTTCATATTTCAAGGTAAACTTTAATAATTGATAGTCTATTCTTCATAATTTAAATATTTCTCATAAAATGTTTGCATTGTACTGCTGTGTAAATGCATTTATACCTATTCTGATCAGACTAAAATTCAATAAGATCAAATGCAGATGAAGATTCTGTGCCACCTGGGTGTAAAGGTGGTATAAAACTATGTATTCCTAAGCACTCCGAGACTAGGAGAGACTTTAGTGCATGGTGTTACTCTCCTTAGAAGAATCAAACAATCCACTATGAGTCAGTCTGTAATCCAGATGGCACTGATAATATTTTACCTGGTTTGATTACACTAGCTTAGCTCAGGCATATGATCAACCTGTGCAGTTTATATTGTGCTGCAGTTACCAGGCAGGGGACTAAAGCGGTTGTCATATGACTATTTGCTTATAGTCGTTTCAATGTCACAATCCTTAATTTATGTACAAACATTCAAATAATTATGATATGTTTAAACCGCTACTTCCCCCATACATAATAGCACAATACATAATAGTCCACCTGAGTCTTCCATTCTGTCAGTCACGTCCGGGTCTGGGAAGTGGAAGGTTAGCTGCTAGGTTTAGACCTTCTGCTTACAAACTCAGAGTCCCATGCTGCATTGCAATGTAAACAAACATGGCAGATCACATGACTGGCCACGCATTGCGATTGCAGCTTACCTATCGTAATCAATCCTTGTAAACATCTAAAATCACATGATATGCTTGAATATACAGTGGCAGCCAAATATATGTATTAATGTACAGATTTTGCAGTTTCAGAAAGAAATTGGTACTTTAATTCATCAAAGTGGCATTCAGCTGATCACAAAGTATAGTCAGGACATTACTGATGTACAAAAACAGCACCATCTCTATTTTTGATCAAATCTAGACAGGCCCCATTTCTAGCAGTCATCATTCCAACACCTTATCCTTGAGTAATCATGCTAAATTGCTAATTTGATACTAGAAAATCACTTGCCATTATATCAAACACTGCTGAAAGCTATTTGGTTCGTTAAATTAAGCTTAACATTGTCTTTGTGTTTGATTTTGAGTTGCCACAGTATGCAATAGACTGGCATGTCTTAAGGACAATATTAGGTAAAAAAAGAAACAGCTTTCTCTAGAAACTCATCAGTCAATCATTATTTTGAGGAATGAAGGCTATACAATGCTTGAAATGGCCAAAAAACTGAAGGTTTCATACAAAGGTGTACACTGCAGTCTTCAAAGACAAAAGGACAACTGGCTCTAATAAGGACAGAAAGAGATGTGGAAGACCAGATGTACAACTAAACAAGAGGATAAGTACATCAGAGTCTCTAGTTTGAGAAATAGACACCTCACATTCACCTAGAATTCATTGAATTCCAACCCGATTTACACCAGTTTCGTGAACACCAGTAAAGAGGGGGTGCCGGCCTTATGGGAAGATTTGCAAAGAAAAAGCTACTTTTGAAACAAAAGAAAAGGTTAGAGTGGTAAAAGAAACACAGACATTGGACAACAGATAATTGGAAAAGAGTGTTATGGATTGTCACGAACACGGGTGAAGGCGCCTCCTCCTCGAGCCTCCGGAGATCGCATTCACCCGAATACTGATTACTCACCCCAGCTGTTGCTTATTACCTCACTCTATTTAATCACGTCTGTTTGTTCCCTCCTTGCGAAGTCTTGTTTAGCCCCGGCGACATTTCCAAGCATTATTAGTTACCTCTCTAGTTTATCCGTGTACCGACCTAGCTATTCCCCGTTCCAGTTTGTTAGCCACCTGCCCAGTTACTCTAGCCTGCCTTGTACCACGTCTGTTTGCTGCCCGCCCTGATCATTAGCCTGTCCCTGTTTACGCCTCTGCCTCTCTGCCTAACTCTGTTTGCCTGTCCCAGACCATTGCCTGTACGACCTGAGTTTACTGTTCTAATAAAGCTGCATATGGATCCAAATCAACCTGAGTCTTCATTACAGAAGACTTCGCCCCTCGATCCAGCGGTGATCACCGCCTGTCGGAGGAACTCTCGGCGCAGGCTGAACCAGCTCTCAGCGCAACAGCTCCAGCTCGGGCGCCTCGCTTCAGCCATCGAGGAGATAATGCGCACCGTGCAGGCAGCACTCCAACCAGCGCCGGCTTCTGCGACCGCACCCGCGGTTCCTCAAGCTAGCCAGGCGTCAGCCGGCGATTCACTTCCCCAAGCAGCTGCCAGCCCACGACTCGCCTTCCCGGAAAAATTCGACGGTACACCCTCGAAGTGCAGAGGCTTCGTAACGCAGTGCTCTATTTTTCTCGCGCAACAACCGACGATATACCCGACTGATCAGAGCAAGATTCTCTTCGTCAGCTCCGTTCTGACGGGCCGCGCTCTCGACTGGGCGACCGCGGTTTGGCACAATCAGGGCTTCACACAATTTTCCTTTGACTCGTTCATGCAGAACCTGATCGACGTCTTTGATCACTCTGAATGTGGCAAGAGCGCTGGTGAGCAACTCCTGGCTCTCCGCCAGGGAAATCGCACAGCGGCGGATTACGCTCTCACCTTCCGCACCCTTGCAACGCAAACCGGCTGGCTTGAGTGCACCCTAAAACTCCTCTTCCGTCAGGGGCTGAGCGCGGATCTGCAGTCTGAGCTGGCGTGTCGCGATGAGGGGACCACTTTGGAGCAGTTCATCTCGTTGGCTATCCGTGTCGACAACCTCATCCGCTCCCGACGACCAGCTAGGTGGCTCCCGCAGCCCGCTCCGGCACCCCAGCGCCAAGCGGCTCCGGAACCCATGCAGTTAGACCGCGCCCACCTCACTCCGGAGGAGAAAGAACGCCGCCTCTCCAACCGCCTCTGCCTCTACTGTGGCCAGGTCGGGCATATCCGCTCCAACTGCCCGACGCGTCCTCCTGAGCGACAACAACCAGGGGTGAGTTTGTTCCTTTCTTCCACCCTAACCAGTTCCAGCCTGAAAGTTCCCATTTCACTCTGCTACCGATCATATAGCTTAAATGTCCACGCTATGATCGATTCTGGTGCGGCTGGTAATTTCATTGATGAGAACTTTTGTAAGAAACATGGTATTCCCCTGACTGTGTGTGAACCTCCCTTGGCAGTGGCGGCCCTAGACGGACGGCCCCTGGGTACCGGTAAAGTGTGCAACACCACTACCGACATCCGCCTGCAGGTAGGAGTGCTGCACACCGAGACCATCCGTCTGCACCTCGTCACCTCCCCTCACCACCCGGTAATCCTCGGCCTCCCCTGGCTCCGTCTTCACGACCCACGAATCTCCTGGCGGCACAGTCAAATCACACAGTGGGGCACTGACTGCTCGGCGAGGTGTCTGAAAACAGTCCACCCCTTAACCGTGGGAACCACCAATGTCCAGAAGGCTCCTGGCGACTCGGCTCAGATACCCCCCATGTACGCTGACCTGAGCGAGGCCTTCAGCAAGGCCAAGGCCTCCCTACTTCCGCCCCACCGACCTAGCGATTGTGCCATCGAACTCAAGCCGGGAGCCACACCACCCCTAGGCCGAATCTTTCCCCTGTCAGAACCCGAATCCTTAGCCATGAAGTCTTACATCGAGGAGGAGCTGGCCAAGGGGTTCATCCGACCCTCCACGTCCCCGGCAGCTGCCGGATTCTTCTTCGTGGGCAAGAAGGGCGGCTCCCTTCAGCCGTGCATCGACTACCGCGGCCTCAATGACGTCACCATAAAATTCAGATACCCCCTGCCACTCGTGCCCGCTGCTCTGGAGCAATTAAGGAGCACAAAGATTTACACCAAGCTGGACCTGCGCTCCGCCTATAACCTGGTGCGTATTCGGGAGGGAGACGAGTGGAAGACCGCCTTTTCCACCACCTCCGGCCATTATGAATATCTGGTGATGCCGTTCGGTTTGTCTAACAGTCCCTCGGTGTTCCAGTCCTTCGTCAATGATGTGTTCAGAGACCTGCTCAACCGTTATCTAATCGTTTACATCGACGACATTCTGATCTACTCTGACTCCCTTGAGGAACACATCACACATGTCCGAACCGTCCTCAAACGCCTGATCCAGCACCAGTTGTACGCCAAGGCCGAGAAGTGTGAGTTCCACCTGAAGTCGGTAGCCTTCCTGGGGTATGTCATCAGCCCAGACGGAGTGGCCATGGATGACCGCAAGGTACGAGCCATCCTGGAATGGCCTCAGCCCGCCACGGTGAAGGAGCTCCAACGCTTCCTGGGGTTAGCGAATTTCTACCGCCGGTTCATCCGTAACTTCAGCACAGTTGCTTCCCTCTTACCGCCATGCTGAAGAAAGGTGGAAACAAACTCCACTGGCCGGCTGAAGCCCTCCAGGCCTTAGCCCAACTCAAAGCACGCTTCACCACTGCGCCCATCCTGCACCACCCAAATCCAGACCTCCCCTTCGTGGTAGAGGTGGACGCCTCGAACACTGGAATTGGGGCCATCCTCTCCCAGCGCCAAGGAAACCCACCTAAGCTGTTTCCCTGTGCCTACTATTCCCGCAAACTCACTCCCGCCGAGCAAAATTATGATGTCGGTAACCGGGAGCTTCTGGCCATAAAAGCAGCCCTGGAGGAATGGCGTCACTGGCTGGAGGGGGCCAGGCAACCATTCCAGGTCTTGACGGACCACCGAAATCTTGAGTACCTCCGCTCCGCCAAGAGGCTCAACCCCAGACAGGCCCGATGGGCCCTGTTCTTCACCCGCTTTGACTTCAACATCTTCTACCTCCCGGGTTCCAAGAACACCAAGGCCGACTCCCTCTCACGTCAACACGAGACCACAGTCCAAAACCTCACAGCCGAACCCATCGTCTCGCCCGCACTCTTCCTAGCCCCCGTCCAGTGGGACCTCATGTCAGACATCTCCTAGGCTCAAGTCTCAGTCCCACCTCCTCCTGAGTGCCCTGCGGGTCGGACCTTCGTACCCCCCAGCCTCCGGGAGAGGGTACTCAGCTGGTGCATGACTCCTCAAGTTCCGGCCACCCCGGAATCACAGCTACCACCCGTCTCCTGAGTAACCGCTTCTGGTGGGGGACCCTACCCGAGGATACTGCTGACTTCGTCAAGAGGTGCTCAGCCTGCAACCTAGCGAAGTCCCCTAAACAACCACCGGCCGGCCTGCTCCAACCTCTCCCCATTCCACATCGTCCTTGGTCACATATCGCCGTGGACTTCGTAACCGACCTACCCAACTCCCAGGGGCACACCACCATCCTCACGGTCGTAGATCGGTTCTCCAAGGCTTGCCGCTTGATACCTCTACCCAAGCTACCCACTGCCCTCGAAACCGCCGAACACCTGTTCCAGTGCGTGTTCCGCTTCTACGGTCTGCCCGAAGAGATTGTCTCGGACCAGGGGACCCAGTTCACCTCCAGGGTCTGGAAGGCTTTCTGCCGTCTCCTGAACATCAACCTCTGCCTCACCTCCGGTTACCACCCCCAGTCCAATGGACAAACGGAGAGACTAAACCAAGAAATTGTCAGGTTCTTGCGCACGTACTGTCACCACAACCAGTCGGACTGGAGTAGATTCCTTCCATGGGCCGAGTACGCCCAGAACTCCTTACTCAAACCATCCACCAAACTGACCCCCTTCCAATGCATCCTGGGGTACCAGCCCCCTCTCTTCCCTTGGTCCGGAGAACCCTCGGAAGTCCCCGCCGTTAACGACTGGCTGCAGCGCAGCGAGGCAGTATGGGACCAGGCCCACGTCCACTTACAGCGGGCCGTGGACCGCACTAAGTCACAAGCAGACCGTCACCGCCGTCCCGGACCCGACTACGCCCCAGGCCAATGGGTTTGGCTCTCCACCCGAGACCTCCGCCTCCGCCAGCCTTGCAGAAAGCTCGGCCCTAGGTATGTTGGCCCCTTTAAAATCCTTAGAAAGATTAACCCTGTTACTTTCCGTCTCAAGCTCCCCACTAATTACCGAATCTCTCCCTCTTTTCATGTCTCCCTACTGAAACCGGCCGACGACCCGGGGGCCGAAGAGGAGGCCACTCTCAGACCCCCTCCCCTGATCGTGGGCGGCGAGGAGGCCTTCCTGGTGCGAAGGCTGCTCGACTCCAGGCGCCACCGAGGTCAGATGCAGTACCTGGTTGACTGGGAGGGGTACGGCCCGGAAGAAAGGTCCTGGGTCAGCACCAATGACATCCTCGACCCTAACCTCATTACAGAGTACCATCGGACCAACCCGGAGAGACCGGCCCCTCGACCTCGGCGCGGGTCGCATCTTCGCGTCAGGAGCCGCTCACAGGAGGAGGGCTCTGTCACGAACACGGGTGAAGGCGCCTCCTCCTCGAGCCTCTGGAGATCGCATTCACCCGAATACTGATTACTCACCCCAGCTGTTGCTTATTACCTCACTCTATTTAATCACGTCTGTTTGTTCCCTCCTTGCGAAGTCTTGTTTAGCCCCGGCGACATTTCCAAGCATTATTAGTTACCTCTCTAGTTTATCCGTGTACCGACCTAGCTATTCCCCGTTCCAGTTTGTTAGCCACCTGCCCAGTTACTCTAGCCTGCCTTGTACCACATCTGTTTGCTGCCCGCCCTGATCATTAGCCTGTCCCTGTTTACGCCGCTGCCTCTCTGCCTAACTCTGTTTGCCTGTCCCAGACCATTGCCTGTACGACCTGAGTTTACTGTTCTAATAAAGCCGCATATGGATCCAAATCAACCTGAGTCTTCATTACATGGATCTTAACCCTATTGAGCTTTTGTGGGATCAGCTAGACTGTAAGGCGAGTGAGAAGTGTCGACAAAACAGTCACATCTATAGCAAGTGCTACAGGAATTATCAGGACAAACTGACAGCTAGAATGCCAAGAATGTGCAAAGCTGTCATTGCTGCACATGGAGGATTTTTTTAAGTAGTTTAAAGTTCTGAACATTGTTTTCAAATTGTAATAGTAAGTGTTCACGTTATGCACGTTATCATGTCCTGACTATACATTGTGATCAGTTGAATGCAACTTTGGTGAATAAATGTACCAATTTCTTTCCATAAGAGCAACATTTTTACAATATTCAAAACTTTTGGTCGTCAGTGTATATTTTCAAAATTGTCCTCCAGTGCACTACACATACTGTTATGATTTGGGAAGCAAGAGAAGGTAGACGGGTGATTTGGATCCAAGCGTGGTTTTTCTTTATTAATAAACAAAAGAACACAAACACTGGGGAAAGAAAACATCCACGATGGGAAAAGGAACCTCGAACGAGAGCGTGACACAAGGAAAACATAGAACGGGAACAAGGAGCTAACACATACAACGATCGACAAACAAACAGAGGAAAGGCAGGGTTTAAATACACAAAGGAACAAACAAAGGAATGAGGGACACCTGGAGGAAACAATCAAGGGAACACCAATCATAAAAATTAACTACAAAAGGACTACAGAAAACCAAACAGGAACTTAACTAAACTTCAACATAAAAGCATAAAACAAAAGACAACAGTGAACATGACAACTACAAAGGACTACAAAAAACCAAACAGGAAACAGGAACTAAACTAAACTTCAACATAAAAGCACAAAAAAGAACAAAACACAACAATGAACATGACAGATACTGTGCTGCTGTAGCCATTTCCCGGTGTATTACGTGAGGTTAGTAGCATTTTTACATAGTTTGAAAAAAGGGAAAAGCTCCAGATTGGGAGCATAGGACGCATATCAGCCACACCATGTAGAGTTTCGGAACTGAACTTAGTTGTTATTTATAAGTAGCGTGTTGCTTAGTTGTTGAAATATCACCATTATATTATCTAATAACCTGACCATGACCTTGAGCACAAGTTTTTAATCACAAGTTTACTGGAAAACTCTCAACCCTGTTACATACATAATTATATCCCAACACACAGTATATTCAAATATATTAATTTAACTAAAGATGGCACAAAGCAATATATTACCTCAATTTGAAAAATCATGCAGAAATGTATGGAAAATTTTGGAAAATTAGCTAATCAAACTAGAAAAATAAAAAACGTTTCTTTGACTGACCTAGGCTTTTTTTTAAGAAACACTTTGATCACAAGTATTGATACATAACCTTCACTTGGGTCATTTGAGTCACTGTAATTTTTCATATTGATGATATAGACAGTAGAGTGAGGGCAGGAACATAATGTGGAGAAAAGTGGGGAATAGGATTGACAAATAACACTAGCTAGATTTCAATGTATTTTTTATCAAACACATTTAGATCATAGAGCAGCATGCTGAAATGTCAATGTTGATGTCAGAGCAGTATCTGTAACTTATCAGTATCTTTTGGACCTTTATGGCCATGTATATGAATCCTTTACTAAATTAATGACATGTCACATGCGACAGTGGCACTAGGGTCACTGTGCCCATTCTTGTTTTGTTACGTAGTTATTCCTGGGTCATTGACTTCATAAGCTGTTTGTAAAGGGTGTTACTCAATCTCAAGCACATTGCTCATACCTTTCCATACAAGAGGATGTCAACTGATCACCTGAGCAGGTAGGGGTGGGGCTTTACCAAAGGATGCCCAATGAAATCAGGCTTTCCAGTTTGTTTACATTCTAATGGCGTATGTGTGTGAGAGGTGTGTTCGAACAGGCCCATCGCCAGCCTCCGAGCATTGCTTACATTGTCAGTGTAATCACCTTTGTGTTGGGAAATCGAGTGGTCTGGTTTGTAGGTGTAATCGTTGCTGCTGTTTTATTGGATGTATGAACTCTGGAATGTGAGTTCCAGTAGAGGTGGAGCTTTAACTGTGATTTACTCCACGATATCTTCCAAGCAGCCTCTATAAATGCTGTGTGAATGAAAAAAGGACTGTTGTGCAATAAAAGTTGGTTTTAATAACCAAATATTAAGAGAGGTCTGGTTAGCTGTATTTTGTATATGTTTCTATATCACCTGAATTTATTTGTATTCCTTCCTTTAACATTCAGTTTTTGCAGTGGAAATCCCCTGTTTCTAAAAATATTGTTTCCTCAATGTGTTGCTCTAGAATGCATTTAGCAGGTCTAGACATGCCCAACTGTCACCTCAATATTCTTGCCATTAGGTCTGTCCACAACAAAACCACGCACACATGTGGAAAACTGGCATTCTTTAAAATTATTATCATGCCGAAACCAGTATAATATTTCTCAGTCATGCAATTTTCAGATTCTCTGGATTCTTTTGTTTATTTATTTAGCATATCACATGACATTTATTCAAATCAATTTGTTGAAAGTCAGCACTGTAACTTACTGGTCTTTAGCTTTTTTTATTATTTAAATAAATCATGACATGAAATAAAATTTTCCTTGATCATTTGACATATAAGAGGTCAGTGTACTATTAAAAACTTACTGTAAGAAAGAGCATTTACCTTAATAGAAAGATCATTTATTTAACCAAGCTGTAAAAATGGCTCGTTTGGAATTTGTAGAACTTGTGACGTCACAAGGACCAAATAAATCTGCATAAGACTGCCAATTCAGCAAGACATCAACACCTATTTTTCCATCATTGCATACTTGAACTGCCCACTGGTGCTCAGTCAGTGACACAGGTGAAGACGAGAGAGATGGACCTGTCATGGGAGATTCATCCAAATTGTACTTACACAGGAATTAAATGTTTTTAAAAATAAACATGAACTGCTTTGAACATTTGTATACATCTTGCTGTCTTGCAGGCATCCTGGATCGTTTTTGCACCCATCTGTGCTATTTTTAATTGTTGGTCTTTTGCAAACATGTTCTACAGGACGTTGTTGATCGTTTTGATGTGTTTCCGGCGATGTGCGCCGCGTTTTAAAAGCGGTACTATTGCAACTTTAAAAAATGCATCTCATTCTGTAAACAATCATGGAAGAAGTGAAATTTTAAACCAGTGTCCCTGCTTTGGCCTGTTGAAGCCGGTTGAATCACCCAACATCACCGTGGATTGTATCACGTAAGTGTATTTAGAACATTTCAGTGTGGATTGCTTGTGAAACAGTCACAATATGATGCAAGCTTTGAACCGTTATTGAAAGATGGGGAAGGTAAAATTGGACTATTGGACAAAAAAACTGTTTGATAGTTTATGGTGCTGCTTGAGTGAACAGTTTGATACATTCAGATAAAATGTGTTAACTATGTGTCAACACTGACATTTTGTTTTAGAATGTTGTATAGGGTTTGTTCATTTTCATCGGATTGCATAGTAAATGGCTGTATTGGAAAGGCTGCATGATGTTAGCCAAACAGTGGGCATTTACATTGAAGTCTTAAAGGCCAGACTACATAACATTTCAGACAAAGGGCCAGCAACAGGGTGGAAACTGATTATGTAGGACTAAATTCTGACTGTTTGGTGCCAAATAAATTCAACTTTACTAGCATTATAAATACACCTCAGAAAAAACAAAAAAAAACAAAAGAATATGTCCTGACCCCTTTAATATATAGTGTATATATATATATATATATATATATATATATATATATATATATATATATATATATATATATATATATATATATATTTTTTTTTTTTTTTTCAGTTCAAAATCATATCAGCCTAACAATTTAAGTGAAAAGTTTTTAGAATGTCTTAGCATTTGATATGTCGCTCTTGTGCTTTTATGACAGCGTATACTCTGGCATGAACAAAGCTGCCTTCATTCCAGCTTTCGCCACGCAGTCCACCCTCAGCATCCTGGCACTGACAGAGACATGGATACGTCCTGAGGATACAGCAACACCTGCTGCTCTCTCTAACAACTTCTCCTTCTCCCACACCCCTCGACATACTGGTAGGGGTGGGGGAACAGGTTTGCTCATTCATAATAACTGGACTTTTTCACCACATGCTTCACTATGTAACAATACATCTTTTGAATTCCATGCCATTACTACAATGCAACCCACAAAATTACATGTTGTTGTCATCTATCGCCCCCAGGTCAGCTGACAAGCTTTCTTGAGGAATTGGATGTCCTGCTGTCCTCCTTGCCAGAGGATGGCAGGCCACTTGTGGTTCTTAGTGATTTCAACATACACCAGGACAAACCCCAGGCCATTGAACTGAATACTCTTCTGGCCTCATTTGACTTGGAAAGACTACACACCACAGCAACTCACAGGTCGGGCAACCAGCTGGACCTCATTTTTACACGTAACTGTACCACCTCTAATATTCTTGTTACACCTTTACATGTTTCTGATAACTACTTTGTTCAATTCAACATGATTCTCCCATCCATTGTAAAACCGACCCCACCTTTGGTTTCCTTTCGCCGTAACCTCCGTTCCTCTCACCCTCTCGCCTTTCCACTGATGTCTCTGCCTCTCTTCCCACAATAAATGTATTTTCCATGCTTGATGTGAACACTGCCACAGACACACTTAGCTCTACTTTAACAACCTGTCTAGACAACATCTGTCCTCTCTCCTCTAGACCAGCACGGACTACACCACCCAGCCCCTGGCTGTCTGACGTCCTTCGTGAACATCGGACTGATCTCAGGGCAGCTGAGAGGAGATGGCGGAAATCTAAAGATCCAGCTGATCTAGGTAAATATCAGCTTCTGCTCGCAACTTTTTCAAATAACGTTAAAACTGCAAAAACTTCATATTACCAGACCAAGATCAACAGCACCACAGACACTCGTAGCTTGTTTAGAACATTTAACACACTTCTCTGCCCTCCCCTCCACCACCTGACACATCACTGACAGCAGATATATTCGCCACATTTTTTACTGATAAGGTTACAGCCATCAGCAATACATTCACAGCACCACACCCTGTCAAACACCTGGCTCCTGTATGCAACCCTTGTTTCCCTATGTTCTCTCCTTTAACTGACACTGAGGTCTCTAAACTCCTCCTCTCCAACCACCCCACAACCTGTTCCCTTGACCCCATTCCATCACACCTTCTCCAGGCCATCTCTCCGTCCATCCTACCGGCACTTACACACATAATTAACACATCCCTTCTTGCAGGCACTTTTCCCACTACATTTAAGCAGGCTCGAGTAACCCCACTGCTGAAAAAACCTGCACTTAACCCCACACAGATAGAACACTACAGACCAGTCTCTCTCATCCCATTCATGGCAAAAACACTTGAAAGGGCAGTTTTCAATCAGATCTCCGCCTATCTCTCACAGAACAAGCTGCTGGATGACAATCAGTTGGGCTTCAATAGTGGACACTCCACTGAGACTGCCCTGCTGTCTGTCATCGAGTCGCTGAGACAGGCGAGAGCTGAATCGAGATCATCCGTTCTGATTTTGCTGGACCTTTCTGCTGCCTTTGACACAGTCAACCATCAGATCCTGCTCTCCACCCTCTCTAAACTGGGTATCACTGGAACTGTGCTTGACTGGTTCAACTCTTATCTCTCAGAAAGGTCCTTTGAGGTAGCATGGAGAGGGGAAGTATCCAAGCCACACAAGTTACTTACTGGGGTACCTCAGGGATCAGTCCTTGGGCCACTTCTCTTCTCCATATACACAACATCACTGGGACCCATCATCCAGTCACATGGTTTCTCTTACCACTGCTACGCTGATGACACGCAACTCTACTTGTCTTTCCAGCCCAACGACACCACAGTGACCGTTCGAATCGCTGCCTGTCTGGCAGACATCTCGGCCTGGATGAAGGAACACCACCTTCAACTCAACCCTGCCAAGACCGAACTCCTTGTCTTTCCAGCCAACCCGGCTGTTGAACACAACATCACCGTGCAGCTGGGTCCAACTACAGTTTCGCCTTCCAAAACGGTCAGAAATCTAGGGGTAACCATTGATGATGAGCTAAATTTCACAGACCACATTTCAAAAACTGCAAGATCTTGTAGATTTACACTCTACAATATCAGCAAGATAAGACCCTTCCTCTCTGTACATGCCACACAACTGCTCGTTCAGTCCCTTGTCATAACTAGACTGGACTACTGTAACGCTCTCATTGCAGGCCTTCCTGCATGTGCTATTAGACCTCTCCAAATGATCCAGAATGCAGCAGCACGTCTGGTCTTTAATGAACCTAAGAGAGCACATGTTACACCACTCTTTGTCTCTCTCCACTGGCTGCCGGTTCATGCCCGTTTTAAATTCAAGGCCCTGATGCTGGCATATAAAACAGTCACTGGGTCTGCTCCAGCATACCTAAAAACATTTATGCAGAGCTACGTTCCCACCAGAAGCCTGCGGTCGGCTAAGGAACGTCGCCTTGTCGTACCAAAACAAAGAGGCACCAAAACACTTTCCCGGACTTTCAGTTTCATCATACCACGGTGGTGGAATGATATTTACATTTCTTGTTGCACTTAAATCTGTTTTGTATACTATTATGATGATAGTGAAACTTTGTAATATGGCACTTTTTGTACCACTGTCTCCCTAAGATGATTCGCTGATGTTCTTCCTCTTTTGTAAGTCGCTTTGGATAAAAGCGTCTGCCAAATGAATAAATGTAAATGTAACTCCACAACCTGATGATCCATGTTATCCAGCATGATCCGAGAATATATCTTGTGTGCTTTAATGGAGGCAAGGAAATCTGACTTTTTGTACAAAGGAATTAACATGCTCATTGATGCATATTTGATAAGTGGCACACAGCCATCAACCGATATTGGATTTTGACGATATTGATAACAGAGGTGGTGAAAAAAAGCTGATAACCGATTAATTGGCTAATAATTTTTTTTAAAAACGATTCTCTGAATGACTTTTTCTTAGTCTTTTCTTTCTGTGAAGGGCACAGATATAGAGACTAAAAGAGGCTAAATTGAAAGAAATCTCAGATTCAGTTTATTGCGCAACTGACATTCTAAAATAACCAGGAAAAACAATTATTTGTTGCAAAACACAGGACTTTTAACCATGAACAAGACTGAAACACACCTTATTTTGAAATGTCTGTTTTTCCAGCTCCTCATAATTCATCAACAGTAGATCTTCAGTCATCGCTTGTCATAAATATAAAAAATCTGTTATTATTAGTAATTTTTTCCTTTCCTCTAGGGACATCATCTATCAAAATCAACATCAACTCAGCAACTAATAATGGTTATAAATATGTACATACTTCACATAAATAAATAAGCATTCAATAATGTCTATGCTCAATAAGTGTCTTTTTTTATAACGTCATCTTGTATTAATAATCACCCATTAGTCCATAAACAGTGACAGCTGTGTTACAATTCACTAATGTAAGCATTCACCATATGAAGTTTTTGTATTTATAGCCTAAACATTCAGATGAAAGGTTAAGGACATAGGTGCGTTAAGGTTAAGGGTAGTGGGCTAAAGCGCATAACTGGTAATCAGAAGGTTGCTGGTTTGATCCCCACATCCACCACCACTGTGTCCTTGAGCAAGACATTGTGAACCACTGGAGTCATATGGATTACTTTTGTGATGACCTATGTGATTTTTGGAGCTTCAAAATTTTAGCACCCATTCACTTGAATGGTATGGACCAAAAGAGCTGAAATATTCTTCTAAAAATCTTCTTTGTGGTCTGTTGATGAAAGAAAGTCATTCACATCTGGGATGGCATGGGGTGAGTAAATGATGAGATAATTACATTTTTTGGTGAACTATACCTTCAGTGTGGTTTCAGACATTTTAACCCCACATAAAACCAGTGAGATTCGATACACTCTGTTCCATAACTGTTCTAGGGGGACAAAATGTAAAATAATTCAGCATCCTCAGGCTTTGGAGACATTAAGAAACACTTATGTGCTCAAGTGGACACCCCCGAGCAGGCCACGAGCCTGGGAGTCAATTTTGTCAGAGATGCGGGAAATGCTGAACATGTCGGCAATGCAGAAGAAGGTCATTGCTGACTTGGAGGATCTTGCTGTGATACGATTGATCGATCACTTCCATAAAGAGGCAAAGTTCTCTGATGTGGTTACAAGAGTGAGGGATGTCAAGAAATTATCTAAAATTATTGATTATCTGGGAGTTATCGGAAAGGGAATTATCTGCTGATCCGCTAGCGACCAAGGTGGATTTGGAGCATGTCTGAGAGAAGTTGGAGGACATGGAGAACTGTAGCTGGCAGAATAACATCCGTATCGTTGGAATCCCTGAGGGAGCCGAGGGACGGTATATTCCTGGATGGGCTCTTTACGAATCTGCTCGATTTAGTAGGCTATAAGCTGGAAATCGAGTAAGCTAACAGGGTTCCTGCTCGTCAGTCCACAGTGGGAGACAGGCCCCAATCAATTCTGGCCAAATTTCTGAGATCATCTGATCTTTATCTTTATCTTGTGTTACGCAAGGTGAGGAGTAAAGGAAGGCTTTCTTGGAACAGCATTCTTTTGTTCCCAGATTGTGCGAATTTGACAAGAGAGAAGTGTGATCGATTCAAGGAATGCAAGAGACTTTTTGGGGTTTATTTTGTAGAGTAACACACTTTCTGGACAGTTTTATGGATGAATCTACATGCTCTTTGATCTTCTGTACTGTACCCCTTCGGAAATGGGCATGTAAGGCAGGCTTTGTAGCACCTCAATTTTCACCTACAGCCACCAGAATTTATACATATGTAGTTCTCATCAAGCTGAACAACTTTCATGCTCACAGTCATTAGCTCTGCCCAACAGGAAGTCAGCCATTTTGGATTTTCTGAAAATCACAGGCTCTGAACTAGAAATTTCTGTAAATCTTGTGATTTTGTATTGTGCTAAATGGGTTACTGGTGCTTTCCACAACCAGTGGATAGAGCATTGGCTTGTGCAACAGAAAGGCATAGGTTCTAATCCATCCCAAGGAGATTTGTAATGCTGTGTGTGTTTAGAATTTTACATTCGTTAAAAGTTACATAAAAATTAAGTTGATTATGATGATTGCAATGCTTGTCTCTGTTGCTCTAAGCTTGGTATGGCCCTTTGGTGACTGACTAAGTTGTGCTTCTATGGTGCAGTGGACTGTTGCAGTGGCTTGTTCTCTGAACTGTGGACCAGAAAGTCCGGCCTGGGGTAACTTGTCCTGTGGTGTTTGCTTGTTCTGTATATCATATGTGTGCTTAAGTGTTGTGAAATTGTTTCCATGTTGGTGCTTGCAGCTATATTTTATTATAATTCCGAATTCAGCTTGTCTCCATGACCAAAAGTCTTGAGACATGCATAACAGAACTCGATATTTATCAAGCACAAGTGTACACAAGACACACAGTGAACATAAGCACCACACGTTGTCTGCCCATAAAGAATGCTGGTACCGTTGTGGCAAACCAGTTCTCTCAGCATTCTGCACCCCCGGCCAGACTTGTTGAAGTTATGTGTATGGCTTAAGACCTCGTTTGGGCTACTTGCCCAAGTTTATTTCGACATAATTTTGCCCAGATCATAAATTTTTTGGCTTTCTATTCTCCCCCATTTGAGTCGGAGGAGCATAAAATGCTTGCTTAAGCGCCACCAGCCAACAAATTGGTGTCACTGTATAAGGGCTACAGGCCATGTGAATCTCAGACGGTGTCCCATAGCGAATACGCAGCGTATCGATCCCACTCATGGAACCAGGGTTACGTTCCACGTAACCGAGAGGATTTACAGTTATTTATTAAGGATATATAACTATTCAATCAAAACCAGAATTTATTATGCAATTACAGTTGTGTTGAAGTAATGAAATTGCTCCGTTGTTTAGTTTAACAACGTTGAATATATTTGAATTGCAATTTGGTACATTCTTGTCATTCCAATTCAACATACTGTGGGGTGTGGCCAATTCAATTTTAATTCCAACTCATAATTTGAAAGGGAGTGGATTCTTTAATTCTGAATTCGGTTGAACACTGGTGGAAGAGACAAGGCAAAAAAGAGAGCAAATGATAGCAGATATCTCATAAAGTCTGCTGCATACATACGTCTTATCTGCAAACAAACAGGTTTAGGGTCCTATTAACTGAAATGCACAACCCCCACATAAGTTAATTCTTGTTGATTCCCTTATCCCCAAAACACACTCTGTCTATGTGCAAGCCGAACGATCAATTAATTTATTTCCTCTCCTCTACTCCACCAGTCAAATAAGGAAAAGTATGTACAGATGCATAAACACATGTGTGCTGTTTGTGCGACCCAATAGATTACATAATTTAAAAGATCTCTCTACATAGCCAGGCAAAATATTTGGAAACTATAAAGATGGAAGTACCATTGTAAATTATTTGTACAATTAAAAAAAATATTCATTAATGAATATTGTGTTCAAACTAGTACCACGGAATGTACCATATACTGTATATGAATCATGGTACAGTACCACTGCCAAGCTGCAAATATTTGCTGTTTCCTCATTCACAGTCAGTCATTCTAATTTAAAAACATGGCTGTTGTTCTCAAACCAAAGGTTTTCAAACTTCAAAAAGTGTGAATCTACTGCCATGTTTTCTTGGACAATTACAATGACGTTAATACCATGTTAAATACTTTTACTTACCTTGGGAGTACCATGCACTGTAAATACCACTGAATACCATTGTATATGAATATGGAAATCAAAAAGTAGCATAATGTTCAACCTACCATGTACAAGGGCTGTCTGCCTGCAAATATTTGCTGTATTGATAGTCCCCAAGAATTGTGGTTCGTTCTAACCTCTAGCAATACATACGTACCTGTTCAGAGAACAATTATGTTCCAGGGACATACAAAAAAAATATATCAATCTTTACTCTATAAGACCAGCTATAAATGATAAATCAATCAAAAAAATCAGTTTAAGTAAATTTTTATGTCCATTACAATGGAGAGAGCTGATAGTAACATCCAGGTACTTAGATACAAATTTGTATTAAGCAACATTTATAAATAAATTGTTATTTAATGCAGAAATAGTGTACATTGCAGTTGTTTTTTAGAATTCAGGCGATTTTATAAAAACAAAAAACCCTATATATATATATATATATATATATATATATATATATATATATATATATATATATATATATATATATATATACACACTCACCTAAAGGATTATTAGGAACACCTGTTCAATTTGTCATTAATGCAATTATCTAATCAACCAATCACATGGCAGTTACTTCAATGCATTTAGGGGTGTGGTCCTGGTCAAGACAATCTCCTGAACTCCAAACTGAATGTCAGAATGGGAAAGAAAGGTGATTTAAGCAATTTTGAGCGTGGCATGGTTGTTGGTGCCAGACAGGCCGGTCTGAGTATTTCACAATCTGCTCAGTTACTGGGATTCTCACGCACAACCATTACTAGGGTTTACAAAGAATGGTGTGAAAAGGGAAAAACATCCAGTATGCGGCAGTCCTGTGGGCGAAAATGCCTTGTTGATGCTAGAGGTCAGAGGAGAATGGGCCGACTGATTCAAGCTGATAGAAGAGCAACTTTGCCTGAAATAACCACTCGTTACAACCGAGGTATGCAGCAACGCATTTGTGAAGCCACAACACGCACAACCTTGAGGCGGATGGGCTACAACAGCAGAAGACCCCACCGGGTACCACTCATCTCCACTACAAATAGGAAAAAGAGGCTACAATTTGCAAGAGCTCACCAAAATTGGACAGTTGAAGACTGGAAAAATGTTGCCTGGTCTGATGAGTCCCGATTTCTGTTGAGACATTCAGATGGTAGAGTCAGAATTTGGCATAAACAGAATGAGAACATGGATCCGTCATGCCTTGTTACCACTGTGCAGGCTGGTGGTGGTGGTGTAATGGTGTGGGGGATGTTTTCTTGGCACACTTTAGGCCCCTTAGTGCCAATTGGGCATCGTTTAAATGCCACGGCCTACCTGAGAATTGTTTCTGACCATGTCCATCCCTTTATGGCCACCATGTACCCATCCTCTGATAGCTACTTCCAGCAGGATAATGCACCATGTCACAAAGCTCGAATCATTTCAAATTGGTTTCTTGAACATGAAAATGAGTTCACTGTACTAAAATGGCCCCCACAGTCACCAGATCTCAACCCAAGAGAGCATTTTGGGATGTGGTGGAACGGGAGCTTCGTGCCCTGGATGTGCATCCCACAAATCTCCATCAACTGCAAGATGCTATCCTGTCAATATGGGCCAACATTTCTAAAGAATGCTTTCAGCACCTTGTTGAATCAATGCCACGTAGAATTAAGGCAGTTCTGAAGGCAAAAGTGGGTCAAACACAGTATTAGTATGGTGTTCCTAATAATCTTTTAGGTGAGTGTATATATATATAGGCTATAATAGCTAGTAGCTATAAACTAATTGATTTTGAATTTCATTGTTTGAAGCTAAATGATAATTGTAACGTGTAAAACAGTATACAATCATTAAAGACCTCAAGATAAAGAAACCCTGCCTGATTTAATTAAAATTACATGACTGTGGTGACATTTTTGCAAAATGGCATTGCATGGTTCATTACACGTATTACAGAATTTCTGTGGTGAAATGTAAAATAAGTTCAATTAATATGTTTTGAATAAGTGAATGATCAGTACCAGTACCTCTCTACTCTAAACCTTAAAGCTAAACCTAACCGATAGTGTCATAAAAGCAAATGTGAGATGAACAACGCAATTGCTGAAGCAGACACATCATTTTTTGTGAGACATGCTGCTGTACAGGCAACAAAACACACTTACAGACTGTAGACAGCTCAAGACAAGGACTCGTTCTTGTGATCAAACATCTTACAAAAGCCCTTATAATAAGTCTACCTCCAACAGATTGATTCATTTATTGGAAATGGATTATTGGGTCACGCTTACTGCAGGGACAATCCCCTTGGGTTTCTATCCCTTGCTCGAGGGTATAATGGCTCTTGCATAGCCCTCTATGAGGTTCAAACCTGCAACCTTTCTGTTACCAGCTCTATCACTTCAACACACCACACACAACTTTGGCATGTTTCCAAATAGGCATATCAGGTCAAATGTCCATATATAAGCATTGCTGAGATACAGCATGCACTTCCCAAGATTTATTTAAAGATTTGGAAAAGGGGAAAACACATTTAACCATTGTGGCAGGGCGGAGGGTGGGGCCGGGTCGTGATCCTACACACCCGGTCCCGTATTAGGCTAATCAAGCCTTCGAGAGGGATAAAGGTCGACTACTTCCACAACGTTGCGGGTTCCCCCCACCAACAGCCATTTCCAGCAGGCGTCACAGAGCTGTTGCGCAAATGCGAACGGGCGGCCGTCCTTCCCGAAGCTTAACGAGCAGAATAGCTGTCGACTCTGCTCCGGGGTCCAACCGACCTG
The DNA here is from genome assembly GCF_025860055.1 of Xyrauchen texanus. Classification (NCBI taxonomy): domain Eukaryota; kingdom Metazoa; phylum Chordata; class Actinopteri; order Cypriniformes; family Catostomidae; genus Xyrauchen; species Xyrauchen texanus. The sequence continues at coordinate 39,501,051 of NC_068290.1, forward strand.
TTGCTGGATGTCTTTCATCAGATGGCTATAGTCCATGAGGCTGGCGGCGGGAAGTTGTTGTGCCGCCAGCTGTGCCTCCCCGGAAAGCAGGGGCAATAGGTGGGCCGCCCACTGATCGGGAGGCCACCTCCATACCTCCGCCGTTTTCTCGAACAGGTCGAGGAAGGCCTCTGGATCATCGCTTGGCCCCATTTTCGCGATGGCCAGCGGTGGGACGGGCTCCGAGGAGGACGCAGCACCAGCCCCCTCCCTGGCATTCAGGCTCCACAGCGCTTGCCGGTCCTCGGCTTGTGCCTGGAGCAAGGCTTGAAAGCGTTGTTCTTGCTTCCGGCGAACCTCCAAGAGGGCATGGTGTTGTGTCTGCTGGATGTTGGTGAGGGCGTTGATGACTTCGGCCAGCGGTGAAGGCTCCATTGCGGCGCTCTCCTCCAAACCCGGGTTCTTGGCACCACTCCTCTCTCTCACGCACGATCCTCTGCAGTCGACCTTTATCCCTCTCGAAGGCTTGATTAGCCTAATATGGGACCGGGTGTGTAGGATCACGACCCGGCCTCGCCCTCTGCCCTGCCACAACCCTATTTTTGTATAATATCTGCATCTCATTTAAATTTTTTCCATTTGAAGAACTAATAAAATGATAAGTGACATTTCACAGCCATGAACCATGATTTTCTACTTGCTTTTTGGTTGCTGGTGGTTTTAGGTGGAGGGGCATTCTCAGTCTAGAGAGTATTTGATTCGACAAAACTCTCTGTAGTACAAGTTGAGCCAATATTTTTGGTCCTATCAATATTCTCTCTGAAGAGAAACAACATGATCACACAGGAAGTTGGTGTGTACAGACCCCAGCAGGGAAAGGAAGGATGAACAAAAAAGGGCACTGATATTTTTTAAAGTAGAACTTCTATATCCCATTATTTCCTTCATCACAAATAATAGCCTATTCCAATGTTTCCCAAACTTTTTTCCACAAGTACCCCCACAGCACCATCACAGAGGCTGAAGTACTCCATCAAATAAAGCCAAATGAGCTGTGAAATGATCAATTAGAACAGACTAATGGTGTTAATCATCCAGGTCAGGGGATCTTTTAACTTACATTTGGGAAATATAAATTTTACAAATTTGTATTTTAGAATTAGTTTTGGTAGACAGTATATAAAACAATATAATAAAGGGCAAGTATTCAGAAATCTGGAGATTATGGAGAATCATAAGACTCCTCAGAGATCTGTAGGGAAGAGTAAACTCACTGTTTACTTTCAACTTATACAGTAGTCACCCAATGATATGTGAATGACTTGATCTGGATGCAGTCCATCATCTCATGTCAGTGCTAGTCTCAACTGCCCTCTAGACAGGAAAATGTAACACCAGGGCTGCTTGCTTAACCACTGACTATTAACAGCAATAGTTACCCAAGGACGAACAGTATCACACACTTCAGTTACTCAGTCCACTCCAAAGTCTGATAAAAGGTGAGGAATGGAAATGTGTGTAATTATTCCTTTCTTTAGTAAGTAACTTTTTTTGTTGTTCATTAACAAATGTAAACACTGGTGAAATATTACTGGTGAAACACTGATCCAGTGGCGGCTAGTGCTTTGCAAGTGTAGGGAAGCACACACTATTCTTTCATTAAAAGTCTGCAAAGTTGCTCCCAAAAGCTGCTTCACAAACTAATACTAAACCAGTGAAATTACTAAATCAAAATAATTGACCAAGCTCAGAACTGCTATTTTTTTATTTTTTTTTTTACAATAATAATTAAAAAAAATAATTAGGCAAAATATATGGTTATGAGAGCTAAAACAAATGTTTTAAGTCAGATTGGAAAGATTGTATAGGTGGCACAAAAATACATTTGAAAGCCCATTGCCCAATAAACAATCCAATGCAAATAGCACTAAATGAAGATCCCAATGAACATCAGTCTTCACTCCATTCAAATCCAATGGGACACCCCGCTAAAAAGTCCAGCATTGTTTGTCATCAGCTTATGTTGTGTTTTGAGTGCTGGTCCACCACAGCATGGACTGCTGGTGTGCAGAATTTTCATTTTCGGGTTGAACTATTTCTTTTATGACAGGTGATAATAAATTAAAGTTGAACTTTTCTGTCATTTTATGAAACGGGTGCCTTTTGCAGTTTAATAAGGCGTTTTTAAAAGTGAATTGTATACCTTTTTATCAGGTTCATAATGTGTATAAGTGTTAAAAAGTTGATTTATTCCATCACAAGCTAAATTAATACATTTAAAATAATAAAGCATTGAATAAACATATTCAATTAGAAATTTTTGTTTTTAGTTTCAGTTTTAGAAATCATTTTATTGTTTGTTGTATTTTCATATCAACATAAGACTATCACTGGCCTACAGTCCATTTTACAATTGAGTGTGTCAGTCTGTCCAATGTAGGCTTAAAAGATGTTCTCACAGATGATTTTTGTATTCTCTCTGAAATGTTTGTTAATTGTCTATGCAAGACACATGCAAGACAGACGTCTTTGGATGTTGTGTCATGTCTGACTGCAGTACTTCAAACTTGACATGATTGGAGTCTGAAGACAGGAAAATTCCTTATTAAAGAATGTATTTATGGGTGAGGGGGCATGATTTCTTAAAATGAATTAAAAAAAAATACTATATGTTGGGACATGATTACTGTTTGGCTTCAGAAAGGTTACAGGATCTACAGTTTCACAGTTTAATTACAAGCCTTGTGCTCAAATTCATGAAACTACAAGGTGCTTCATATATAAGAGAACTTAATGTTGATATGTTTACATAAAGAGATCATTTCTGAAAAAGAATAATGTAAATATAACTACTTTTTTCTGATTCATAGAATAGGTCTATACTATTAAAAAAATATGATGGTAACAGTGTTTATTAAACAAGTTAAAAAATCAGTGCATGTTCTGCAATAGATCAAATGGCAATGACTTGTTATATTTCCTAGGTAGCTAAATATAGGTCAGTCTTGCAGCATGTGAAAACAGTTTTGCTCTGTCTCTCTCTCTCTCTCTCTCTCTCTCTCTCTCACACACACACACACACACTGCTTAGCTACGCTGAGAACAGGTGACTGGATGACGTACGCTGGGTCCTTGTGGGGGTAGTTTCCATAGAAGAATACCTGATCACAGACACGTTTCCCTGGTGACGACGTGTGAACTGGGAAAAGCTTGGATTGACTCTTAAAGTGACACCTTACTCACTCAGTACACATTAAATATGTCACCGATTTGAAAAATAAACTGTTACATAGAGGATTGGATACATTTTTAGGATTTAATATTGTTGGCTTCTAACATTGAGATTAAGGTTCATGGTTACAACACATCAGGTTTACACAAGGGGGGCGGGTCACGATGGCATTTGGGGAGTGTTTAATCACTCACCCATCAGTAGCTCAATGCCTCGAGAGACCCGACTGTTACTAAATTTTGCAACTGTCTTGCCTCCCAAAGAGCAAACCTTGGTCTGTCTGCGCAAAGTACAGTGCAGTTTCTCTGGGTGTTAGCATGTAATTTGCTGAGTCAGTGGCCACATTCAGACCACCATTCTGTGTAACCTCGGCATAGATGTTTAAAGAGAGTCAACAACAGCAAAGATTTCAACGGCCAAAGAAAACACAGTCATGTTGGTTTATTCTTGCAAATGTTAAAGAGATACATTCAAATTCTGTCAACATTTACTAATCCTCGTATAATTATTATTTAGTTTCTTCTGTGAAACACAAAAGGCAATGTTAGGAAGAATGTTGGGCTGCTCATTTCCATGCAACAAAAGTGAATCGTGATTTATTTAGCCAAGCTTTAAAGAGGACAAGATCTTGGGGTCGGCTGTGGCTCAGGTGGTAGAGCGGGTCGGCCACTAATCGCAGGGTTGGCTCGATTCCTGGCCCACACAACTCCACATGCCGAGGTGTCCTTTGGCAAGACACTGAACCCCAAGTTGCTCCCAATGGCAGGCTAGCCCCTTGCATGTGTATGAATGTGTGTGTGAATGGGTAAATGAGTCAAAGTGTGAAGCGCTTAAAGGTTAAAAAGGTGTAAATACCGCCAAGGTTAAAAAGGTGCTATATAAGTGCAGACCATTTACCATCTCTTCCTCACACAGATAGCGTGAGACTTAGGAAGACTTTGGAATGTAGCGCTTTAATCGAATAGATTTCTTCTTTGGCGCTTTTTGTTGATGTTGTTGTTGTCATACTTGGAGCTTCATGGTATACATCAACCACTTTCCTTGAATTTCCTTTTAAAATCTACTTTTCTGTTGCCCTGAAGAAAGAAAACCATATTTGTTTGAAAAAGACATGAGGGTTAGTACTATCAATTAAGACATTTTAACATTTTGTTGAGATAGTTGTTCTTTGAATCAGAAATGAACTTATTTGTAGCCTTCTTGCAAGCATAAGTGAAATCTAAGGTCAAGGACATAAAGGACTGTTTTTAACCTGTGTCAAGCTTTCTGATCTAAGGCATGTCCTTTAAAATGTGTTTATAGGACCCATAATCTATTTTAGTAATCTTCATAAGGAAGATACTCTTGTTGACAATGTCATGAAAAATCAAATAAAGAATGGCGTGATTCTAACCCTTGGATTCAGTTCACTCTCAATTTAATTTTAGTGCTGTTGTAATACAATATCTAAATCACTATTTACAGGATTTTGGTGCTCTATACAGAAAATTATGGCAAAACATGACTCCATTTCTGTAAACCCCATTCAGGGATGGACTATTAACTGTGCCAGTGGGGCCAGTGCAACCAGTGCCCCGGGACCTCAGACCGTGTGGTGCCTTCCCACACTGCACTGAAAGCTGACCATTATGTCCAATGGGCCCCTTGAGGAATTCATGAGGGAGTCATGTGGTAATCTTCCTCACAGTTGCTATAAGGTGGTTCTCGCTTTCTGTTGGGGGCATGGTGAGTTGTAGCTTGAGCCTCCACACTCGCGAATCTAATGACACATATTGAAATGTATCAATCAAAATTGAAAAATTATTTTTATCTAAAATGTGTGTATACTACACATTTTTATGCTTATTTGAGTACTGCAACAATAGCATTCCAGATAGCAATATGGCATTGATACAATGTTGATTTTTCAGTTTGGTTGATGTATGTTAGATCAACATTGAAATTTCGATGGAAGCCAACAGCACACATGGGTGGTGACCGTGACATTGAACTAACATTGATTTGTAGTTGATCGCCACGAGATCATGAGTACTTCTCAATAATGCTTTTTCATAAGTGAGAAAACACAGCTGGATCATATACAGAAGTCTTGTTTGTTGAACCACCTGATGCACTCACATTAATTCTCTGGCACAATAGTTTCAAACAATAGTGTTAATCTACTTTATTAGTTTTCTGTCCCTTTGGTTTACTGGTTGTAAAATACTTTGGGATGTCAATGAATTCTGGATCATAGTGAATTATCCAATGGGGTGTCAGTCTTAACATCATGAGACATTCCATTTGTTTAACTTATTACATGACCAATGTCAATATACACCAGTTACTCCATACTCCAATTCATTATTGCAGACATTATAACAGATTGGTAGTATGGTTTATGGTGTTGATGCAACATTATTTTATCATTCACACACAAGACACCAATAATGCAGCACCCAAGCTAGAAACCAAAACTGGTGCCACTCACACTCACATTTAAAGGCTGTCATCTCATTTGTGACATTAGTTGCAGCTGTTGTTGGTGGGTGGGGCTTTTCAATTGATTGTCAACTAGATTTTCTATTTGGCTTGTTTTTTGGTCTTGGATTCTATTACTGACAGTTGTAAAATCCATTCTAAAAAGTTTGTAAATATTTGAAGAAACATTTCCACGTAAGCAACTAAAAATTGCATCTTGTTTTATCATGATTTATTGGGAATGTCTCAAACAACAAAAAGTTCAAACAACATTATGGCAGATCCCTTTAAGTACAGTGGTAATGCAAAATCTTTGCAAAATCATCAGAGACTAACTTCACTCAGAATTGACACTTGAGTGAGCGAGGATATTCCATTTGACAATTTCTTTAATTCTGCACTTGCATAGCAACTGTTGGAACTATTCTGTCTAACTCTCCTGCAATTTAAAGGGGACCTATTATGCAAAATTCACTTTTACATGGTGTTTGAACATAAATATGCTTGTACACAATCACCCTACAATGATAAAAATCCACCAGTCCTTTTTTTTAAATACCCATTAATTATAAGCACTGTCTCAGAACAAGCCGTTCGCAGATCCTGTACAAAGTGATGTCACTTTGTACAGGCCCTACCCAAGACTGTTGACGGACACTGCCACGGACACTGTTTGTGTATGTTGTTTCGTTATATATAGCGCAAAGTATTTGTATTTGTGCGTGTGTGTGTGTGTTGCTCATCCATCTTTGCAAAACTGCTGAAAAAACTCTACAACAAATAAATAAATTGATCAAATAACCATTCTGAAACTTCCTGGTTCATTCTCAAAGTTGTTACTTCTGACGGAGTCTCTCCCTCATCAGTGTCTGACTCTGGTTCAAACATATAGGGCTGAACACCACTATTTTCACTGCTTCATATTGCTTATGATGTGTAGTTATCCGAAGCAGCAATGTCAAAATTCCGCCCTATTCTGGATACAGGGCGGGGAGCCCCAGCTCATTTGCATTTAAAGACACACACACAAAAACAGCTTGTTTTTATTCCCACCCAAAAATGGGCATTTTCAACATGGTATATTGAATGATCTGTAGGGTATTTTGAGCTGAAACTTAACAGACACATTCTGGAGACACCAAAGTTTTAAATTGCATCTTGTGAAAAAGGGCATAATAGGTGCTCTTTAAGTCTCATCCAATATTTGCAGTGGGAGAAATCATTAACCTAGTTTCAATCCACTTTTCATGCTGTTTTGTTATTTACAAGTTAAAATCTATAAAAATAAAAAAAAAGTAATCTTCTGCTTGTTTCCAATAAAAAATAGTGTGCCTAAAAAAAATACTTTTTGCTTTATCGCAAAAGAAATCTGCCCTTAAGCCATTTCCATACAGAAATGTGTTTATCACTAATTGTGTAGTCTACCTTTCATGTCCCAGATATCCCTAATTTTTTTCCTCCAAACTTTTGGTATAATAGGGAGAATACTGAGAAAATGTATTGAAATTAGCCAGCTTACTGTAATTTTAATTTCACAAATACATGCAATCAGAAGATGGAATTGCAATTAAAAGGGAGCAGTTGTACTTCTGATCGGACTGTAATATTGGTCCTGATGTTGCATCTATCACAGGTTGCCACCGGTTACGACCCAAAAGCAAATCATCATGGCCCTGTTCAAGCTGGCAACCTGCACCAAGTAGTGGGGGAAACTTTCGGTCTTAGTATAAGGACCATCCATCGATGTGTATATGTGTGTGCACAGCTATTAAAGAAACATTGATGTGGTGTAATATCAGGGTTTATATATGATACATTCCTGATATTCAACAGGCTGTTTTGAAGAATCTAGATTATTCTTGTAAAATTTTTGTTAAATAACCTGACTTTTGCGGCACATGGACATCGGAGTAACCGGTGTTTGTGTTTACCATCGCCAGATACTGCTCAAATATTAGATTCATGCAACAACCAAGCTGCATGATGACCTGCAGGAGACGCTACGCGAACTCGGCTTGCTGCGGAGACCAGGCCTCCAGTCCTCTGCGTCGCCTGATGCCGGTGGCCAGGGGAGAGGATGTCGTAAATGGTGTGTGAGGAAGCGGAAGCGCGGCAAGAGGGCCGGGGTCCATGCTATTGCTTCCTGGACAATAAACTGGACTACATCCGACTCCAGCAGGCTACGCAACATGAGTTTAGAGACTGCTGCATCTTTTTTTTCACGGAGATGTGTCTCAGCGACAGAGTTCCGGACACCGCCTTTCAGCTAGACGGGCTGTCGTGCCGACAGAAATGCAGCTCTGTGCAGTAAGACTCGCGGTGGTGGCTTGTGTGTTTACATCAACACGAAATGGTGCAAGAACTCTATGCTTGTCTCTAGCTACTGCTCATCGCTGGTGGAGCTTGTGACTGTTAGATGCAGACCTTTTAATTTACCACGGGAATTCATCACTGTTATCATAACCGGAGTTTACATTCCCCCCCGCGCTAACGCTAAGGAAGCGCTCTGTGAACTGTATGGGGCTATGAGCGAACTGCAGAACGCTCACCCTGACAGACTGTTTATTGTCGCCGGAGATTTTAACCATGCGAATCTCAAGACAGTGCTTCCTAAATTCCATCAGTATGTGGACTTTGGAACAAGAGAGGCGAACGCGCTTGATCTTGTTTACACAAACATCCCAGGCGCGTACTGGGCGGAGCCCCGCCCCCACCTCGGCTACTCAGACCACATCTCTGTTATGCTAATTCCAGCATACAGACCGCTCATCAGACACACAATACCACTTCAGAAGCAGGTGAAAACCTGGCCAGCAGGAGCCATCTCTGCTCTTCAGGACTGTTTTGAGTGTACTGACTTGCAAATGTTCAGGGAGGCTGTAACATATGGCGACTCTACCAACTTGGAGGAATACACAGCATCAGTGACCAGCTGCATCAGCAAGTGCATTGATGATGTCACAATGTGGCAGGGCATCCAGGCCATCACAATCTACAGGACAACATCAGTTGCCTGTGACAAAGTCTCCCTTCCAGATGCGCTGAATGACTTCTACGCTCGGTGTAATGTGCAGAATGACGTGGAGAGGAAGTCCACCCCTCCTCCCAATGACCAGGTGCTCTGTCTTACCACGGCTGATGTGAGGAAAACTCTATGTAGAGTCAACCCACGGAAGGCTGCTGGACCAGACAACATTCCTGGCAGGGTGCTCAGAGGATGTGCAGACCAGCTGTCAGATTATTTTACCGACATCTTCATCATCTCCAACATGCTTCAAGGCCACCACCACCGTCCACATGCCAAAGAAGTCTTCAGTGTCCTGCCTCAACAAGTACCGTCCCGTTGCACTCACACCCATCATCATGAAGTGCTTCGAGAGGCTCGTCATGAGGCACATTAAGACCCAGCTGCCCCCCTCACTAGACCCACTGCAGTTTGCTTATCGTCCAAACCATTCAAACAGACGATGCCATCGCCACCACCCTGCATCTGGCCCTTACCCATCTAGATAAAAAGGACTCATGTTCAAATGCTGTTCATAGACTTCAGCTCAGCATTCAATTGATGTCACATGAGATCTGGAAAGGACCAACATGTGCCTCATATCTTTGCAGTTATATCAGGTATGGAATGGAATGAATCTGTTTCAATAATGGATTGTGGCAAATTGATTCAATGACATTGACATTGATTTTTGTTGGAATTTTAAAATTGTTTTAACATTAACTGAGGGTACAAAAGTGATCATCACCTTGTAACTTTAATTCAATGCCATTAACATTGATGCATCAACGTTTACTTAGCATTGTTTCAATGGTTGCTGCAATCTGGGTTAGCATCATGTTACTGCATCTATTGAATCAAAGACATTAAAGGATGAGATAGGTCACAAAAGTTGCCTTTCCATTATCGGGCCAAATGAGGGCTTGCTAGTATGTGCCAGGGTCAGTTGCGTTTCCACTGTCACTTCCTGGGATTCATTGTGCCTCCTCTGGGCTTCTTCTACACCAACACCTAATGGCCTTTTACCCTCTAGTTACCCTTGGGCCAAAGAAGGCCAACTGGGGATTGAGGCAGGTTCAATGTCAAAAGTGAAGGTTTGATGAGTCAGGTCAGAGGTTTTAACACTAAGATACAAATTACCCAATCTTTCATATCTAGCCACCAGCATACCTCAACAGATGAACGGTGAATAGGAAATCATCGGTACTGGTAAGGGCTCTTCTTAATATTTGGGGTGATGAAAATATGCAACATCAGTGACGTGGCACCAGGCCGGCATACTAAGAGTGAGTTTTAGGGCAACGTTTGAGGGCTATTGTCCCAAAGGTGGGAATGCAGATAGATTTTTTTTTGGGGGGGGGCTCTACAAACGTAGCAATAGGGGGCAGAGAGAGCTCTGCCCAAGGGAGATACTGGTCCGCCGACAGGGAGACCATACCAAGGAATATACGTCAGGGGTTACCAGAGTAATCAGAACCTGTGCAGCACCTATCCCAGTACAGGGCATATTAGACCTCATAGTGGGGCTGGCTGCGAACTCCACCGAGTTTGCAAACCATAGGGCTAGGGAGGAAGCACATCCGGGGTCCACGACTTCGTGAACTCGACTGGAGGTAAAAGCGCACGTTTTCACCTCAGTGGAGGGGGAAGGCGCTATATGCAAGCGATACACCCAGCCAGCTGTTCCGTATTACCGAACTCTACCTGTTCATACCTGAAAGAACACGGGATGAAACCGGCTCAACCCAGAGATTGAAAAATATCACGAAGGTGTATTGGGTGTTGCCCAGCCCGCTGCTCTGCAAATGTCTGCTAGAGAGTTGCCATTGGCCAGTGCCCACGAGGACACCACACTCCTTGTAGAGTGTGCTTGAACCCGCAAGGGGGCGGGCATGCCCTGGGTCTGGTAGGCCAATGCAATGGTGTCCACGAACAAGTGGGAAAGCCTCTGTTTGGAGACAGCGTTCCCTTTCCGCTGTCCACCAAAGCAGACAAAAAGCTGCTCAGAGTGTCTAAAGCTCTGCGTGCGATCCAAGTAGGTGTGCAAAGCATGCACTGGACAGAGCAATGACAGGGCTGGATCTGCCTCCTCCCGCTTGAAGGTTCTCCACCTGATCCCTGAAGGGGGTCGTGGGATCCTTGGGCACATAGCCCAGTCGTGGTCACAAGATGACGTGAGAATCTGCTAGACCGAACTCCAGGCAAGAGTTGCTGACAGAGAACGCTTGCAGGTTCCCCACCCTTTTGATGGAGGTGAGCTCAATCAGGAGGGCCGTCTTTAAGGAGAGGGCTTTCAGCTCGACTGACTCTAGCTGCTCAAATTGGGCTCTCCGAAGGCCCAAGAGGACCACGGAGAGATCCCATGAGGGCCAGAGGCATGGCCTGGGAGGATTCAGCCTCCGGGCGCCTCTGAGGAACCTGATGATCAGGACGTGTTTCCCAATGGACTTACCATCCACTGCATCATGGTGTGCGGCTATAGCGGCTACGTATACCTTCAAGATGGAGGGGGACAGCCGCCCCTCCAGCCTCTCCTGCAGGAAGGAAAACACTGACTGTGCACCTCTGGGGGTCTTTGGCTTGGGAAGAGCACCAATTTGCGAAAGAAAACGCCACTTCAGGGCATACAGCTGCCTGGTAGAGGCTTCAGTGATCATGTCTAAGACTGATGGTGGTAGGCCACTTAGATCTTCCATGTCCTGTCCAAGGGTCAGACATGGAGGTTCCAGAGGTCTGGGCACAGGCTCCAGATTGTGCCCCATCCCTGAGAAAGAAGGTCCTTCCTCAGATGAATCTGCCAAGGAGGTACTGCCGTGAGGAGCGTGAGGTCTGAGAACCAAGTCTGGGTGGGCCTGTAAGAGTGACTTGTTTCTCATCCTCCCTGACTTAGCACAGGGTCTGTGCAAGAAGGCTCACTGGGGGGAATGCGTATTTGTGCAGCCCTCGGGGCCAGCTGTGTGCCAGCGCATCTGTTACGAGGGGGGCTCCCATCGGGGATTACCAGAGCTGGACAACCTGGGGGTGGAGTCTCCACTCTCTGCTGAGCGTTGCCTACTGCGACAGTGCGTCTGTGACCTCAGCCACTGCTGACTCCAGAGGAGGAGATGGCGGGCAAGTTACGACGAGAACGTACTCCGCCTTGACGATTTATATATGCTACTGTTTCTGGAGTTGATGTGCCAACCCAGTCGCGGTCCTGACTAGGAACCAGCGGCTGTGTGCCTGTTGCACACGACACCCCAGGCCAGTTTGGAGGCCTACAATTTATTAAACCCTTGCTGTCAGATTGTATTGCTGTTCTGAAATATGTAATTTGATGTTAATCTTTACTAACAGTTTTTAAGCTTTCTGCCTTTCTCATTTAAAGAAGACAGGAGCTGTACTTGTATGACTAGGCATGAAGCTCCATAAAGAATAAGGCCACTGAGTGACCTGACGTTGCCTTTAAGAGAGACTTTGACTGAAATCACTAAGTTGAGTGTGCGCTTCAAATGATGTGCACTATTTGAATGATGCACAGAGTTGCTGCATATGTAGAGTGTTTTAAATCATTCACTTATGAGATTATTTTCATTAAGATGCTACCTCAGAAGGCAACTCCCAATGTATGTAATAGACATCAAGTCAGCTGGGATAGAGTCCATGTTGACAAGTGGTAAAAAAAAAATATAATGTCCAAACATCAGCTTTAAAACAGTATATTTGTGTAACTTTTCAGTGTGGTTCAGGGAGTGATTGGATGATGACAGGATCTGTATTGCTGCTGCTGATCTCAGTATATGCTGTGGCTAGAGGTATGCATGAAATTACATAAGCACGCAAAGTTTTGGCCGATTTCTACAGCAATTATGACAGTTCTCCATGCAAAATCACAGTGTTCTGATGGCCAAACCACCCTGCCATTAAAGGAATAGTTTACCCGAAAATTCTTTGGCCCATCTTCATGTCCCAACTACATATTATTTTTCCAGGAAAATATGAGCTGTTAGGCAGAATGACTGAGCTGCTCTTTTCCACACTAGGAATGTGGAGGGAGATTTATACTTCCAATCTCCAAAAAGGACAAGGTTTTTGAGTATTGACTTCTGGTATGGGGCTGACAGGAGTGGCAACAAATATTGTGCAAAACAATCATGTCTTTATCATATGATGGCGGAAGCCTATTTATGCTGAATTTGTAGACCTAGTTCAAATTACGAAAAACACCTTTTTGGTGCAGTAATCTGGATACTGGGAAAGTAACCCCAAGAGTGTGCTTTGCACATCAAGGGGTCCTTTTCGAAGTTAGTGGTTAAATGTCGGTGTTGGAAGTCATTTTCATTTAGGAATGCATGTTGTTCAATATGTATAAATATATGCTGATGATGTATAGTTATTCCTCACACACCCTGAATCCAGCCTTCCCAAAGTGATGTCTTCCCTCAAAGAATTCGGCCTATACTCGGTATACAAATTAAATGGACATAAAATACAAAACCTTTTAACTTTAGCCCAAGTGAGAAAATAGGCCATGAAAACACTTGTGTTTAAGACTGCCATGACCTATCGAACATTTATAAAAAATTATTTGAATCCAATCAATGATATACAGGGTTGGGAGGGTTACTTTTGAGATGTATTCCACTACAGATTACAGAATACATGCTGTAAAATTTCATTTGTAACGTATTTCATTAGATTATTCAAGGTCAGTAACGTATTCTAAATACTTTGGATTACTTCTTCAGCACTGGTAGATTTTTTCACTTGTTTTGACTATTAAAAAGTCAGTACAGTAAGACAACATACACATGTTAAAAATACATTCTCTGAAAAACCCAAATATCTTATGCAGTGTTGTTTCTAAAACCAGATCAATCAAACTGATCTTGTTTTAAGGATTTTTTTTAATATTTTTACAGGAAAACAATAAAAAAAATTATCAAAAATATGATTTTTGCCTAAAAAATATGATTTTTGCTTCTACTTCAAAAAATAAATTAATTATTTTCTTGATATAAAAATATGATCGTGTCTGGTAACATGTGCATGTAAAATGGCTAGAAATAGCATTTTAGCTTAGCGTAAAGCTAACAATTTACACAAGGTTTATTTCTATTTCTTCTGCTCCAAACTTACTTCAAACTTACTTCTCTGTCTGCTCGTATGAATGTAACACATCATGGATCGCATCATTTATAGGTATAAATGTTTTCCATCTGAAAGGACTAAACATTAATTTAAACAAATGACAATAAAATGCAAAGTAATCTCTTCATTAATCAAAGTACTTTTTGAATGTAACTGTATTCTAATTACCAATCATTTAAATTGTAACTGTAGTGGAATACAGTTACTTATATTTAGTATTTTAAATATGTAATCCCTTTACATGTTTTCTATTACTCCCCAACCCTGTAGATATGTATAGCCGAATAGAGATAATAAAGATGAACATCTCATCTTTTCCCAAGCTTTTCAGGTAAAAGTTTAAAAAAAAATCAGACTGATGAATGGAAAAGAATGTTTTCAGGATTCATTTGGAAAAGCAAATGACCAAAAGTTTATTTAACACTCAGCTCCCCGTGGATCAGGGTGGCAGAGGACTATAAAACAGCCCAATTAAGACACTGAATATACTGGTGTAATGACGAACATGATGCAAAATGGAAAGAGTTTAAACAAATGTATCTTGAGATACCTCTTCAGTTGACATTGGGAGATATTTTCTTCAGACCATCAGAGAAACTAAGTTGTTGGACAAAAACTTCCTGGAAATTTGGTTTAAAGAACGTGTATGCCCTTTAAATCAAAGACAAGGATGAATACTAAGATGGGTCAGCAATGACAATTTAAGATGGCACAGTTAGATGTGAGATTTAAACAATGGAGCACCAGGGGTTTAACATCTTACTGCGTAATCGCTACAGAAAAAGGACTGGGGATTTTTCAGAAACGTATAAATAGATACAACCTGGAGAAACAAGACTTTTTTTTCTATATTTACAGATGAGACATTATTTTGATAAGAATATAAGATATGAAGTAGATACTGAAACTACTGTGGTGCAGAAATTTCAGATGTATTTACAGGGTTCACTACAGATTACATAATACATGCTTTAAAATGAAATTCGTAACATATTCCATTAGATTACTCAATGTTGGTAATGTAATCTAAATACTTTGGGTTACTTCAGCAATGGCAAAGACATTTTTGGAGCATAAGAAGATATGAGTTATATTAAGTATGAACTTCAATGAATGTAACACATCATAATGCTTCTTGGATTGCATCATTTACAGTATATGGATAAATGTTTTCCAACTGAATAGCCTAAACATTAAATGAAACAAATGACAATAAAATGCGAAGTAATGTCTTCATTAAATCAAAATACTTTTTGAATGTAACTGTATTCTAATTACCAATTATTTAAATTGTAACTGTAGTGAATACAGTTACTTATATTTTGTATTTTAAATATGTAATCTTGTTACATGTATTCTGTTCCTTATCAAAAGCTACACTTTGATGCTACGCTGATTAGGAGTGAACAGCTGTGAATATGTGTGCAACACATCAATGAAATTGACTAGAATTTATAGCCTCTGCCGGTGACATTACCAGGATAATGCCACAGGTCTTTAGTCTTCAGACCATTCTGTGTATGTTGTGCTTCTCAACTCTGTCAAAACTTTCTACTTCTACTTTTCAACTTTCTACTTCCCTCTGTTAGGAGTTAGAATTTGTTAGGCAGTGCGCAGAAAACATTCCTCTTTCTGAAAATGAATGATAAGCAAAACAAGCGGTGTGTGTTCCCGTGTTTACACTCTATGACTGAAATGGTCACACACCAGTTTTGTGTGTTTGGGGGAAGAGCATGCTGCTTTTGCTTTGGGGCATGTGCGAGCATTGATATCTGTTTTCAGTCAAAGTGCTTCGCACACATCTCGCTTACTTCCGAGAGCTAGCGCCCACCCTTCCATCGTGGGGCTCTCGTATGGATCTGGCCGAGGAGCGAGAGACGGGCCCGTCCCTATCGCTCGCTCTCTCTCCCCAGATCCAGCTGGTCCTTCTTATGATCTTGAAGCGCGCTCCGGCGCCTCTTCGTTTCATGAGGGGGACGCTGAATCTCTTAGTCTGTGGACTATGGCTGCTTTGGTCAGCACAGAGAGACACTTATGGCTGAAACTTTTGGGCCTCTCGATGCCCTGGTTTCACCTTCTGGCTTGTTTGGTGACTCAATGAACACAGTCATCACCAGGTTCCAGGAGGCGAAGAGTCACGAGGAAGCATTCGGGCAATTCCTTCCTCGCCACACTCAGGGGGAGGGGTCGCCGTCACCCAGCCCCGCCTCGGTCCTTCTACAAAAAACAAAAACAGAGTGTGGCAAATCACTGTCACTACGAGACAGTCCCCAGTCTCGTAGAGACTGGGGACTGGCTTGTTGCCCTCAGGACCGCCTCAGAAATCCCTGATGGTTTTGCACCCAGCCTTGTGGGGGTAGCCCCCCTCGGAACGGGGCACGTGAAACATCCACCTGTACCTTCCCGAAACCTCTCCATTACCGCCGCCTCTGGTGTTTCGGGAGTTAGCGGTTTCCAGCAAAATGTTGAGTGTTCCGTTGCTTCCTGCCGTAGTCCAGGACACAGAACACTCGACATCCCCTCAACAGGAAGTGTCAAAACTGATACCCATCTCAGAGAACCTGGCAGCATGGTAGCTACTGCCGGGTGCCTAAGAACAATAGAAAAAGGCTACAGAATTAAATTTGTTCACTGTCCTCCGTGTTTCAAAGACATGGTTCCCACTACCGTGAAACCGGACCAAGCATGTCTACTGTGGAAAGAACTACAAAATCTCTTGGTCAAAGGGGCCATAGAACATGTTCTCCTTCCAGAGAGAGAGTCAGGTTACTACAGCAGATACTTCCTGGTTCAAAAGAAGGATGGGGGTTGCGTCTGATTTTAAACCTTAGAGGCTTGGATCGCTCAATCAAGGCATTCAAGTTCAAGATGCTAACCATCAAGACTTGTGTCTCAAATCCAACATCACGATTGGTTGGTCGGGATCGATCTCATGGACGCATACTTTCATATAGAAATTCTGCCACAACACAGGAAGTTCCTGAGGTTCGCTTTTGGGGGCGAAGCTTTCCAATATCGGATTCTTCCATTCGGCCTAGCCTTATCACCCCGTACATTCACAAAGTGTAAGGATACAGCACTTGCTTCTTTGCAACACCGAGGCATTCACATTCTGAATTATATAGATGACTGGCTGATACTAGCACAGTCACAAGAACTGGCTGATACTAGCACAGTCACAAGAACTGGCAATACAGCACAGGGATATCGTCTTAGCTCATTTTGTTTCTCTCATGTTTGTAATGCAGCATGCTGGTCCTCTCTGCACACATTCATAAGATTTTATTGTTTGGATGTTCATGCCACTCCGGGCTCTTACGTCCTTGAGTCAACATCACAAGCTCATGTCTGAGACCTCTCGCGCTCTTGTGAGCACAACTACATTACTGTAAGGGGTCCAGACATCCGCAGTGTGGCGGCGTGGGTATTCTCATTCCCAAAGCGTTAAATTAGCGCAGCATCAAAGTGTAGCTTTTGATAGGGAATGTCTCGGGTTACTTAACTCTAACCCCTGTTCCCTGAAAAAGCGAAACGAGATGCTGCGCTTCATTGCTGCACTGAGGATACCCCAGGACTGCTCTTCAGACAAAATACCTGACGATGCACCTGTAGCGCATCTATTTATAGCCCCTGGTACCGGCGCATCCTGATGATGTCACCGGCCGAGGCTATAAATTCTAGTCAATTTCATTGATGTGTTGCACACATATTCACAGCTGGTCACTCCTAAAGACGTTCCCAAAGAGCTAAATCAGCGCAGCATCTCGTTCCGCTTTTTCAGGGAACAGGGGTTACAGTTAAGTAACCAGAGACGTTACTCCCAAAACTGTGCATATAAAAGGAAGTCGAAAAGGGAACTAGTTTCACACATTTACTCCTGTTTAATGTCAACAAAGAACCACTCAACAATGTAAAACAAAAATGGGAAATGAAAGGAAATATAACTATATTAGGGAATGAAAGGCTGAATCGGTGTAAAACACACATTACTCCATCAAGTTAAAATTGTTGGAGGGAATTTGTGTGAAAGAACACAACCAGGTTCATTGTCACTCCCAAAATGAAAATACCTGCAAACAGGTACTCAACAAAAGGGAGAATTCTGGAAGAAGTGTGGAAAAGTTTTGTATTGTTTTGGAATTTTACATAGTTTACTCTTTCGGGCGAGACATAAATGTAAAACTTAATCCAATAATGGAATTAAACCTTGAATGCAGTTTTAAAAAAATATACGTTGGAATTTTCATGATGGATATCTTTTCAATTTCTTACTTTGATGGTTTAAGGAAGACCCTCCAACTAAATCTGACGGGTGAGAAATTGTAGATGGTATTTACGACATGGAAGCTCTAAGCTTTTTATATAGACCGTATGCGGATAATATTCCGACATATTGGGGAAAATGTTTATTAAGAGGGGAAAAGGCTAAATCAATTACTAAATTAATACAAAAGGGAGGAGGATGAAAACATATAATTTTGGAATTGACTAAATGTACATTTGCATTGAATGTGATACACCAGGCATCCTAAGTTATGGGTAGACCGTTAGATCTATCTATGTGGTTTGGAAAATGGTGGAATCTGGTCTCGGTAGGACCTGTGAGATAAAATGTCTGTATGAACTACTGTATGTGATGTGTAACACTGGAGTGTAGCCCTTAACACAAACTGGATGGGTGAATATAAAGACTGAACCCTAAAAAAACTCATGAATCATTGTAATTTACGACGTGTTATCTGTGGTGACCTTTTTGTTTCTTTTCAGTTGTTATTTTCTTTTCTTCTCTGTAAACTGTAAAAAAGTTTGAGGACAAGTTTACCCTTGCCTTTACGATCGCTTTGTCTTACAGCGAGTGTACTTGTGGATAACTCACATTTTGTATTTGAGGCATAATGTTAGTGAGTGCATCTGGATTTTATGGACTGACAAAAACAGCACACTCGCCAGACAGAAATACATTTTTCCTTTAATAAAAAACAACATCTTTTGAAAATAAATATGTTTAATAGTTTTACTAAAAACATAAAATGATGTTAATATTTAATATTTTACAGCACAAATAAATATATTAATGTGAAAATATACTGAAAATGTGGCTGTACATGGCAAACAAACATAAAATGTATTTCTGGCACCTTCACACAAAAGAGAATGTATTTTTCAATCATAAAACTTTTTTGTTTCGCCACCAAACTGATCACTGATACAAAACTGTTCAAACTAAAAAAGGCGCTTTCAGGAATGTCGAAGTGTCGTTTCTCTTTTCAGTTCTCTTTCTATAACAGCCATCTACCGTTTTTCAGAATGGCGACAATGTCGATAAGAAACAAAGCAAAACATTAACAATAACACTGCATATAAATAGATCATGAAATTAAATACACACAATACTGAAAATATTCTAGCATTATAAATTAGATGTAGTGTAACTACAAAAAGGGATATTAGATATGTAAATACAGATATTGTGTGGTAATGAACTGCTCCTAACGTGGTGTGCAATTTTCTCTTTGGAAAACGTTTTGAATCTTAAACAATTATTCGTTACTACTACGATGAGCTGAATGACATTTCTTGGCAAGTCAGAATCAAGTTCTAGCTTATGTCACATATTTCAAATTTCCCTACACTGTGCACCTACATTTAATATCCCTTTAGTATAATCACACCAAGTCCTATTGGATGTTAGTCAGTATAGGTGTCTTTTGACTAAGACTTCACCCTTGTAAGAGTGACATATCACAGAAATGGATAGTTCCGCATTCATATTCCGTGCCTGGACCCACAGTTCCAATCAGTCCGGATAAAAGAAGTCTTTATTATGCCACGTCCCCTCCTTTGCTTGACAGCCAATGACTGTTCATATAAAAGTGTGGAGGAGACTTGTTGTTTGAAGTCCTGGTCACTCGATCTGTGTCTTTAAATATAAATCCACAGCAGCCTGGTCCAGTGAAGAGTTACATCGAGCCCTGAGCTCACTGTCCAATCATAGTCACAGGTGAAGTGACACTGGAATTTATCCCGTTCACATGCGAGCAGCATATTCGTTTATTTGTATGTAGTGTTTCAGATGATAGCAGCATCACACATTGTCATTTAACATATATATGTATGTGTATATACAATATATATATATATATATATATATATATATATATATATATTAAATGACAATGTGTGATGCTGATATCATTATATATACAGCATATTATATATATATATATATATATATATATATATATTAATATCTTAAAATATACATTGGGATGATACCTCCTGCCCTTGTTTCAATCTTTGTCTTTCATTGGGGTAATGTTTTCAGTCCAGGGAATGCATCCTCAGTTTTTAAAAGTGCTGTGCTGTAGAAAAAAAAGTCCTTCATTCAGTGTTGTGCTCAGCGGCCCGCCAATCATCTTGGTTTTTCACATCTGAAAGAGAAAATTTGATTGGTTAAAGATCTATTTGACCTGCACAGCATTGTTTAGGAGATTGTCACAAGTTCACTTACTTCCACACAATCAGAGTGTAGCCTGATCACCCACTCAACTTCTCAATAGAGCAATCAATACATTTTCATAAAGGAATACTAGCATAGAGCACACTACTGCCTACTAAAAATAGTAAAGTTAGTAAAACGCTTTTGACATTTTATGCACATTTATGTACAGGAAATGAATTATAGGTATCTATAATGTCATTTTAACTTGTTAAAATACTGAATCTTGAGATCAGCGATGGAATTACTGAAACTAATAAAATTATAAATACTCATGTCAGCTGTGCATGTATTACTTGTAAAAAAAAAAATAATAATTTTACATCAATAATTACATTGTTACTTGCGAAAATGGGTATTCCCATGAGTTAAACTTTAATTCCCATAATTACTTAAACTAGTGCAAAACTAATAACTGATATAAATAAATGAGCATTTTCACAAATATTAACTCCATTACAGAGCGCATCTGGCATTTTTACTAGGGAAAATTAAATTAGAGACATCTATAATTCATATCCCGCACATGATTAAATGTCAAAAGGGTTTACAATAAATGGTTTAACATGTGTACTAACCTACCGCGAGAAGCCACAAACGACAGGAAATTTTGTCAATTGCCTGGTTTCTATTTCTGCAGAGTTGCACTGCATAGCCCCTTCCATTGTGACATTTTGGTGAAATAAATGTAGTTATTTAGCGCTTTTTACCTCAACCCCGCCACACTTTTGGATGGGGTCCAAATTTAGTTGGGGTGGAACAGTCACCAGATTACTGGTTGGCATTCAGAACTTAAACAGAGGCCACATAAGCTTAGAGTTGAACCATTAGTGAGACAGGTTGATGATTAAGACCATGAGAAGCAAACAGCATGGACACACTTATATTTAGTTTGTAATACTCGCTGTTTCAGCATGATTTTACACATGATGACAAAATCAGTATTACCTAAATAAGTTTGGTCCCATTAAGGACATAAAATGACATTAAATTACAAGTATTGAGAATAACTCTGCAATTTTTTATCATGTACTGGGTTAATCATTTCTATGCTCAATCAAAGTAATGACATCACAAAACAGAGCAATGCCCTTGGTGAATTCTGACATCAAGCAAAGATGTCAACATTGTATCACACAGCAATACGCAACAGACACAACACACATAATCACACCAAACATGAGCGCGCACACAGTCCTAATGTATGAGAGGAAATGCAACAAACTAGACAAGCGGGTGAGCAGTATGCATATTTTGGCAGGGAGAGAAAGCTTTAGATGGGATGAGGTCAAAGTGTGTTGCACTTTGTGACAGTTCATAAACAAACCTGCAAGTTCTTTCGTTTAACTCAAGTTGTCTGGACTTGCATTGCAATTGTGTGAATTTGCAGGAGCATTTACAGGTGAGGGGGTCCTGAACATACAAGCGCTTTCTTCTGTCTGAACAAGGCTCACAGTGGCTGCAAGAAAAGCAGAAGGGAGAGACACAGAGACATCTAAGCACTAGTGATTTGAGCAGAGAGCTGGAGACACACACACACATGCATCATCACACACAACCTTCACCAAGACAATCAGTCAGATCAAGATCGCTACATAAAAGCCAGGGAGAGATGCAGGAATGCAATCACTTGTCAGATTTAGGTTCTTTTTTATATTTGCTTAATTTTAAAGACAGGATAGCATTAGTGGCAGAAGTAAAGCAGACATTGTGTGTGATTGGACTGATATCTGTCATTAATCCATCCATCATTCAAGCAACATCCATACACCCTTCATTCATTCATGTAACATTCCTCCATCCATCCATCCATCCATCCAATCATCCATCCATTTATTCATGCAACATCCATTCACCAATCCATCCATCCATCCGTAAGTCTGACCATCCATTAATTCATCCACCCATCCACTGTACCTCATTCATTTATGCCACATTCATCCATCCATCCATTCTTCCATCATTAATTAATTCAACATCCATCAACCCACCCATCCACCAGTTTATCCATCAAACCATCCATACATTAATTTTTCCTAATTAAATGCATAATTAAATCCTGCAACATCTAGCCATCCATCATTCATTCATGCAACAATCATCCATCCTCCATACAACATACAGCCATCCATCCTTATTTCATGCAACATTCATCCATCCATCCATCATTAATCCCTGCAACATCCAGTTATCCATCATTCATTCATACGACAATCATCAATCCATGCAACATCCAGCCATCCATCCATCGGACAGTCCATCCGTCCATCCGTCTATTCAACAATTCACCCCCATCTGTCAATCTGTCCATCCACTCATCCATCTTTTTTTTTTTTGAGATTACAAAGAACAAACAAGCTGCCCTGAAATAAAACCAACAAGCAACTGCAAAATACAGCTTGAGTGCAGGTGAGCCGAGACACTGGCATTGCCTGTATCTCCATCTCTTGCTCTCTTTCTGCTTTTAACCATCCCCACTCTGGGTTTCCTTAAAAACAGGAAAACATTGCAATAAATGAAGTCGCAAAGACTCCACAAAGCCGAGAAAGATCAGTCAGCACTAGGGATGTCAAGTCGATACTAAAATATTAAAGGTATGATACCAGTCTTTCCATAGTTCATACGAAAGAGCACAGATGCTCAGTGAAAAGCCTTCATGCCTCGAAGTGATGTGACTCTAAGCACCTGAATGTTCAAATTCCTGTCTAGCGAGGTATAAGTAAACAAAGACACCAAACAAATCTGATACATGTCAAAATCTTGGATCTGTGCATAAGGACTTGCAGTGTAAACGCAGTCCTGCCGCAGTCTATTATCAATGAGCATGATTACATGGACACCAATGTGCTGATAACTACCAAAAATCAGCTTATTCAAAAAACATCAACATAAGAAACTAATGTTCACAAATAAATGGAATATAAAGCATAATTGGTGTAAGATTGTGCATGTAAACATGCTCAAATATTAATCAAACAACAATATTTACAAGAAAAAAAGACAACTACTCTCAACCTGCTCTAAATATATTTTTATTTATTTTTTATTACAGACGATTTACTTGAACAATTACGTAGAACCTCAAAAAGTATTTACTCTTTACTCTTTGTTTAATCTTTTGTTCTATTTTTTTGTTTGTTCTATTGCTTTAATTAGTTTCTTTGATCTCTATTTATAAACTTGACTGCTTACTTGAATGATTCAAAAAACTTCAAACACTGTCACTCTTTCATTTTGGTTGTTTAATCTACATCGTTAATCTTTGTTATTTGTATTTGTTCTATTGTTTGAAATTAGATTATTTGTTCTTTATTTCTTTAAAAACTTTAAATTTGTATGTGAAAAACAATAAAGGTGGTTTTAATAGCATATTAGTTTTGCTGTGATATCGACATTTTTACCAGCAATAAAAATTTCACTGGCATTAGTATCTACTTCTGACATTTTTGTATTGTGTCAACCCAAATTACCACCAATTAAAGCGAATCAATGGTCCGCTCTATTGTCGAAATAAGCAGCTGAAGGGATTGAGCGTGTGTGTGTGTGTGTGTGTGTGTGTGTGTTTGAGGAGAGGTAAGGCTTGAAGTACAAGTAGCTGAACTTGAGCTTGTGAATCAGATCCCTCATCCTGGAGTCGCTGGGTCCTCCCACCCCCCGGAGAGTGTTTGCCTACGTGCTAAGAGAGACGACACGCAGAGAGTCCGCGCTTAGCCCCATGACGAACAGATTTGATTTAGCTCTCTCAGCTATCCTGATTCAACTCTACATGTCCGCATTAACCTAGCGAGGCGCGGAATTGCACACAACCACCACTCATCCAATTAAAGGAATGTTCCCCGTTCTATACCAAGTTAAGCTCTATCGGCAGCATTACTTTTTTCAGTCAAAAGTCAAAATAAGTTTATATGGAAATCAACATTATCCCATAAGATCTTAATCTGAACATTTAGATCATAGAACATTCCTTTAAACTAAGTATGTTCCTTGACCTAAAGTTACCACATCAAATACTTGCACACAATAGCACTAAATGAGGTATGTGCCACTACTGACAGTGACCAACAATAACCCATGTCTACTATTTAAAACTTTTTGGTTAAAAACAAACAAATTGCTATTATAGATTGAGTACATAATCAATCAGTGTTCAGTAAGCCTATAAACATTATTTGTATTTTGAGTTGTCGGGTCGGATTTGGCACGAAATTGCTTGCTTATGTCTTCCCTCCTTGTGTCATTACGTCATGTTCGCACACAAAGGAAAGAAGTAATGGCTGTCTTGTCTTCCGGCTGAGGACGCTGTTCAGTTCTGTTCATTCAGTCACAATCACACAGTCCAGGAGAGCAGCACTGAAGTCTGGATGGATGTTTATTTGTTATCCGTTTGGCGAAATTGGTTACTTGTGATAATGCTTGGATACAGTATGTTGTCTGGCAGGGTTATTGAAGCTTATATTGCTTGTCATGCATTTATCAATCGAACATGACCTGTGTGTTTACAGATCGTGATGTACAGTAACTATGTTGTGCTGTGAAGTTACTGTGCATGTTCACTAAATGTACGACTTCTGAAACTGACTTCTTGTCATTGTTGTATTGCATATTTAAGCATATTATTTTCATGTTTAATAAAGTATATTTCATCCCCATCATTATTGAATCCTGAAAATGTTATTACAGTTTCACTTGCTTTATAAACTGAGGCTGTACCAGTGAGTTTTTCATTTTAGTCATAGTTTATCTATTGACAAATATCCTTTAAAAAAAGTCAAGATTTCGATATGTCATATTCATTCATTTTAGTTAGTTTTACTCTGAAAACAATTACATAATTTTAGTCAACGAAAATAATACATTTTACCTGATGATGTGCAAAAGGTATTCTCAAGAAGTTGCTTCTTCTGTTAATATCTTGCAGTATCATTTTTATCATCATATTTTCATCAGTAGTATGCTTTAATCAAATAATTGAATAACATTCATGATGCACCTTTTTCGTCTCGTCTTTGTTATCGTTGATAAATGTTTTCGTCTGTGATTTTATTGACTAGATTAATAATGTAAAAAGAATGAAGTCTTCCATTGAACTCATATCAGCCATATCACGAGTTTCACCTCTTAATTTGATAAATGTAGTACAATACAAACAATAATAGATAAAACACTTGAATAATCATTTCTAAATACTTTAGAAATCATTTCATTCCTCGGATCACACACAGGCAATAAGCTCAAATCATGAGATTCATCCGCCAGAAGAGCAGGGCTGAAACACAACAGGCGTAAAGTGTTCTTCTGCAAATGGCTTGGAATTTTACATTTCAACCACAGATGTCGCTGGAGAGCA
Organism: Xyrauchen texanus; assembly: GCF_025860055.1. Taxonomy (NCBI): domain Eukaryota; kingdom Metazoa; phylum Chordata; class Actinopteri; order Cypriniformes; family Catostomidae; genus Xyrauchen; species Xyrauchen texanus. The sequence continues at coordinate 39,526,702 of NC_068290.1, forward strand.
CAAAGTTTTAAAGCGCAGCTTTAAAAGGCTAAATCACATCCATCATCTTACAAAATGCAATAAAAAGCAGAGCCTCAACCCACAAAGAAAAACCAAAACAAATGCTATAAAAGACTCTTATCAGCAGGTCAGAGATCTATAGAGATCTATGTAGCAATCCAGTTCTTTTACACAAACACTATGGGCTGTAAAATCACAGAAAGACCTAAAGGAAACTGCAAACTGCTTGCTTTTTGTTTTTACCAAGGCAGATTATTTAACATTCATGCTTTTACTCAGAGCAACTTGGAGAAGCATGTCTATATTTTTCTTTGCAAGATTAAACGTTCTATAAACAAAAAGCATACAATTATGAATGGCTGACTTCTGCCCAAAGAAGTCTCTGAGTTTCATATCATGTCATGATTAAGTACAGTTTAACCAAGAATAAAAAATGGCTCTTCGTTTACTCACACTCATGCCATCCCAGATGTGTATGACTTACAGAACACAAAGATTTTTAGAACAATATCTCAGATCTGAAGGTCAATAGAAGGTCCAAGTGAATGGGTGCCAAATTTTTGAGCTCCAAAAAGCACATATAGCCATCATAAAAGTAATCCATATGACTGCAGTGGATTAAATAATGTCTTATATCTAGATGCCTCATTCGGATGGTTTGTATAAATCAACTGCAGTGTCATCTTGGAACGGTCAACAAAGAGAGCTGTTTAAATCAAGTGAATGGAGGATATCAAACCGAGCTCCTTGCTGCATAAAATGCTTTCATGTGGAAATCGCGGTCCTTAGACACAGCTGCTAATAAGGTATCTACGTAAGAATATCTATGCAGAGGAGGCTTACGCTCTTACATCACGCGAGAGGCAGTTTGATGTCCACCCTCATGAATGAGCTTACGAACATTTTGAGTAAAAAAAGTTTTAAATATTGATCTATTTCTTAAACCAAGCGTTTTTGCTTCAGAAGATATTTAATTAATCCACTGGAGTCTTATGGGTTACTTTTATGAAGGCTATATGTGCTTTTTGGATAGTCAAATATTTGGCACCCATTTGCTTGCTCTGGACCTACAGAGCTGAAATATTGTTCTAATAAATGTTGTTTGTGTTCTGCTGAAGAAAGACAGTCATACGCTCCTGGGATGTCATAAGTGTGAGAAAACAATGAGAGAATTTTCATTTTTGGGTGAACTATCCCTTTAATGTAAGTGCTTGTATACAGTGAGGAAAAAAAGTATTTGAACACCCTGCTATTTTGCAAGTTCTCCCACTTGGAAATCATGGAGGGGTCTGAAATTGTCATCGTAGGTGCATGTCCACTGTGAGAGACATAATCTAAAAAAAAAAATCCAGAAATCACAATGTATGATTTTTTAACTATTTATTTGTATGATACAGCTGCAAATAAGTATTTGAACACCTGTCTATCAGCTAGAATTCTGACCCTCAAAGACCTGTTAGTCTGCCTTTAAAATGTCCACCTCCACTCCATTTATTATCCTAAATTAGATGCACCTGTTTGAGGTCGTTAGCTGCATAAAGACACCTGTCCACCCCATACAATCAGTAAGAATCCAACTACTAACATGGCCAAGACCAAAGAGCTGTCCAAAGACACTAGAGACAAAATTGTACACCTCCACAAGGCTGGAAAGGGCTACAGGGAAATCGCCAAGCAGCTTGGTGAAAAAAGGTCCACTGTTGGAGCAATCATTAGAAAATGGAAGAAGCTAAACATGACTGTCAATCTCCCTCGGACTGGGGCTCCATGCAAGATCTCACCTCGTGGGGTCTCAATGATCCTAAGAAAGGTGAGAAATCAGCCCAGAACTACACGGGAGGAGCTGGTCAATGACCTGAAAAGAGCTGGGACCACCGTTTCCAAGGTTACTGTTGGTAATACACTAAGACGTCACGGTTTGAAATCATGCATGGCACGGAAGGTTCCCCTGCTTAAACCAGCACATGTCAAGGCCTGTCTTAAGTTTGCCAATGACCATTTGGATGATCCAGAGGAGTCATGGGAGAAAGTCATGTGGTCAGATGAGACCAAAATAGAACTTTTGGTCATAATTCCACTAACCGTATTTGGAGGAAGAAGAATGATGAGTACCATCCCAAGAACACCATCCCTACTGTGAAGCATGGTGGTGGTAGCATCATGCTTTGAGGGTGTTTTTCTGCACATGGGACAGGGCTGACTGCACTGTATTAAGGAGAGGATGACCGGGGCCATGTATTGCGAGATTTTGGGGAACAACCTCCTTCCCTCAGTTAGAGCATTGAAGATGGGTCGAGGCTGGGTCTTCCAACATGACAATGACCCGAAGCACACAGCCAGGATAACCAAGGAGTGGCTCTGTAAGAAGCATATCAAGGTTCTGGCGTGGCCTAGCCAGTCTCCAGACCTAAACCCAATAGAGAATCTTTGGAGGGAGCTCAAACTCCGTGTTTCTCAGCGACAGCCCAGAAACCTGACTGATCTAGAGAAGATCTGTGTGGAGGAGTGGGCCAAAATCCCTCCTGCAGTGTGTGCAAACCTGGTGAAAAACTACAGGAAACGTTTAATTGCAAACAAAGGCTACTGTACCAAATATTAACATTGATTTTCTCAGGTGTTCAAATACTTATTTGCAGCTGTATCATACAAATAAATAGTTAAAAAATCATACATTGTGATTTCTGGATTTTTTTTTTTAGATTATGTCTCTCACAGTGGACATGCACCTACGATGACAATTTCAGACCCCTCCATGATTTCTAAGTGGGAGAACTTGCAAAATAGCAGGGTGTTCAAATACTTATTTTCCTCACTGTAAATCTTAAGCTTCACATTTCTGCCTTAAAACCTTCCATAAATGTGCCTCACTGTAACCTTGATCTCTGCTTTATTAAAGAAAAGGAGGGATGAGTTAAAATAATTTTTTGTGCAGTCAACATTGTCACAAATGCTGTCGATTAAGCTTAACTTGATTTGAATATTCATTTAATTTCTTTAGTATGCCAGGACAAGTAGTCGTTCAAGCCCTCTAACATGGGCACCACAGCAATATGAGTTGAATAATGAATCGTTAGGCCATAGCTCTGATGTAGTATGTTCCTTATTCTCAAACTGACCTTACTTTCTCAATTTGATTGGTCAACCCAGACAAACGTTCTAGAAAGATACTGCACCTTCAACACCTCACACAGTGTCCAGTGGCTGCTTCTCATCGCCGGACAATCAACACACCATTGCTATTTAGACCATCTAGAACTGTCAACACTGTCAGCAAATGATTCTTTACAAAATCACTTAATTTCCCACAGTAAAATAGGGAAGAATTTACGTGTGATTGTTTTTTCTTTCAGAATTGTGGCCTACCAAACAACAAAATTGATTAAATATGGACCCTGTAAATCATCAAAAAGCTTTACAGAGGAAATAAAAAACTCATCTTACTTTTCTTTCTTTGCTTTGACTTCTTCCTTTGGCCTGGAAACAAAAAGATACAAAATTTTAATTTGCGATACTGTGTAATAATGTGCACTAACTGTTAAATACATGTGTATTACATAAATGTTATATACATAAGTTATACACTTGTATGTGCTATAGTTAATACAGAATGAACTAACAATGAACAATTACATTTTTCAAATTTCACATTAACAATATTTTTGGGCGAATAGTTTTAGTAGACAGACTTACCTGCATTCACACTTGGTGTGTTCTGTGAAACTCAGATGAAAATTGTGCTGTGATATACGTTGTTTGACTCGTAATACCTATAGAGAAAAACATAAGAAGCATGTTGTTTTTGAGTGTGTGTTATGTATTAATGTCTTATATAAGTGTATTGTACTGAAAAAACCTGGTCCTCATGATTTTCGAACCACAGTGTGAAATGTTCAAGTTAAGAGCACAGATACATTTTACCCAATTCTTATTCCTTGTTTCTCCCCACCCTATAATACACGGCAAGATGAGGCCTTAACTGTGGCCAAGAGCAACTTTAACCACATAAACGCGGCATAAACACAGAGTGTAGCGGTAAATAACATAGCTGACATAACGCCACCTCACTGTCCACATGCTGGGCAAGTATGAAGTCATAGACAGCAGGGTGAAGGATTGCACCTGCTGGATTGAACCAGTCTCACCCCCAATGTGATGTTGCGAGTCTCTGTTGGGACACACTCGAGCGCTTCGTCGTTGCAGCAGCCTGCACAGCGCATCAGAACCACACAGGATGGGATGTACGTGTGCTCAATCTCATCTGGATACTCTTGGATGATGTCTACCAGCACCTCCCGTGTCTTACACGCACTCTTTTTATACACATCCATGAAGAGAATCACTAGAGGAAGAGGATGCAAAGAAATAATTTTCAGTCACTGTCATACCATATGACAGAAAGAGTTAATATAATTGTGGCTTCAGAAGACTTGGAATATAGACTACAGACTACTTTTATAGGGCATTTAAAGTGGTATTGTTTTTATTTTTTGACAGCTGTGGTTATATGAACTGTCATTGTAGGAAAAAGAGCATTAAGAAGTTGCTGCTAAATGTATTCTTTTGTGTTCCACAGAACAAATAACAGCATACGGGTTAAAATGATGACAGGTAAAATCGTTTAAAGTGATTGTTCACCCAAAAATGTAAATCTCTCATTGTTTACTCAGCATCATGCCATCCAAGATGTGTATGACTTTCTTTCTTCTGCTGAACTAAAACAAAGATTTTTTTAGAAGAATACAGTACCTCAGCTCTGTAGGTCCTCTCAAAGTGGAGGTTGATGGTAAAAAAATTACTGAAATATTAATCTGTTTCTCACCCACACCTATCATATCACTTCTGAAGACATGGATTCAACCACTGGAGTTGTATGGATTACTTTTATGCTGGTTTTATCTGCTTTTTGGACCTTCAGATTTCTGGCCACTATTTACTTGCATTGTGATGACCTAGAGAGCTGATATATTCTTTTAAAAATCTTCATTTGTGATCAACTGAAGAAAGAAAGTCATCCATATAGATGACACGAGGATGAGTAAAAAATAAGAGAATTTTCTTTTTTGGGTGAACAATCCCTTTTATGTAGGGACACTAAAGCCAGTGTAACTAGTCAGACTACAACAGTTACACCAGCTTAGCAAATATACAATGCAACAGATCTGTGGCTCAACATCCCACAAAGGCCCGTCAACCCCACTTCACCCTAATCTGTGCACCTCCCAGGCTGGCTTCCCATCATTCTCTGTGACCCCAGTGCCTCACGACCTGCAGACTGCCAGGGAAAAGCTTGACCTCAGGCAATGTGGCACCAGGTTTCACTGCAGACACCTGACCTCCACAAGAAGGCCACCATGTGTGAGAGTTCCCTGCCACCCACGATTATGCCAGTGTCCAATCCATGCAAGAAACCAAACTCTGTATTTATACTGTTGACTAAACCAAAACTCAATGCCGCTGGTTGTATCCAACACAAGAGTTGCTACAATTTGGCAACTCTCTTTGTTGTCACTTCCATAACATTCCCATAACTTTTCCAGTTGTTCATGATGTAGATTGCCATCTAAATCACTCACAAAGAACAATTTCTACCTAATTACATTTTTGAGATCTGAGCATAACTACAAAAATATATATAACCTCTAGACATTTCTATAATTGTATTCATTTCCATGACTTTTCCAGTCATGGATATCCAGTTTTTAAAGCTCCCTGACATTTCCTGGTTTTCCATGACTGTGGAACACAACCCTGCAACACAAACTCACATGGCCATATATTACCCATGCGGTGCCCTATCATAACACTTCTTCATTTATGGCCATGACGTTTGTATCTCTTTATTTAGCAAGGTGCAACGTCACGTGTGGTCTGCTGGTTTGATTTAGTAGCTTTTAGCCAGTCGGCTCTGTGGTAGGCCCTACTGTATAATACAAATACAAACTGATTATTTCTAACAGTGATCCAACGTGCTGATTTGACACTTTTGCAGAATCTTTATAAATGGAGCTCTGAGTTGTGGAAGCTTGATTACGAATGGAAACAGATGAAGTAAAAATAACAACACATGTTCCCCCAGTAACGTAAATAGGGACTCTTAGCAAACAGCCTAACTCAACCAGGTCCACTGCTGTTAAATACTTGTGACCTTGAGGACAGATTGGGGAAAAAAACAGTCAGTGTCTTTGTTAATAAACACACATGATCATGGTCAGTGAGTCCACACGAGGTTGCTCGGGGGTAGAATAAATGGTTCACTTTGAAAGCCCTCAGAACAGCCTAATGAATGTAGGAAAAATACCCTCTGTCCTATTCTGGAGTGTCAAAACAAATATTAATGTAAGTTCAGCCCCAGTGTAATATTAAATTAAATTTAAATTTAAAGCTTTCTGCTGAAAAAAAAAATAAAAAAAATAATCTAATAATAAGTAGTTTAATCTTTGCCTTCAGAGTGAAGTTACATATACATCCTCCAGGTGGAGCTGCACTCCTAACCTCATTTCAAATACACTGCTGAGAGATTACATAGAATACATTACATCACGTCAACATTTATGAACATATTAAGCGACTTACCGTCATTTTTGCTCTTCCCCTCTTCTTTGGGTATGTGGGCAGTCTATGAGGACAGAGTATTGACATAAGTGACAGAAATATTTGGCATATTTGTATTTTTCATGTTGAGCTAGGCCTATCCTCAGTCTGAATTTAGAACATTTTAGAAAATGTTTAGCCTTTAAAAACGGACATTTGGAATGTTTTACAGGTCTTTGTAACAGTTCAGAATTGTTTAGAATGGTTTAAAATCTTAGTCTAAAAGATTGTTTTGTTTTTTAAGAATTCCATCTAAATCTTAGCAAGGGAAGCGGAAATGAAGTTCAGTTGTAATACAAAGAGCTTTAAGGAGCATTTTCCCCGCCTACAGATTAGTCTCGCTCGCGCAAGAGATCGTGTGATCGGTTGCTGGTTGGTCGCGTTACTGCAGGTGGTGGACTGGACTGGCGCAACAGCTCCCAGTGTTGCGTGAGAATGCAACGAATCACACAAGCAGCCCATCTGCATCATATCTACCCAGCAATTCCTCATATTCGGAACCCCAAACATTTGGACTGTGCAGACACATTGACAAACACAAAAGCGACCGTATTTTAGCGTGTTTCCCGACAACAAACCTACATGGTTCACCACATAATATTTCAAGTAAATGAACTAATAAGACTGGAAACAAAGATACGGAGGCCCTCATTATTTTTGACAAGAGAGACGTTACATCTGTGGAAGAGTCGTTTTTAAGTTTGAAGGAATCGAGATAAGAACCCTAATGCAGTAAGTCTGTTAGTTTCTGTGTTCGTAATTTGACAAATTCGTTCTGACTGATTAAAGAGGACCAGCTAACTCGTTTTACAGCCTTTTGTGACAAGTTACAGCTCGTAATATATTTGATAATGTCTCACATAACTACGTCGATTAGGAATATATGTGTTTTACTAATGAAAAACGTGACCTAGAGGTTCAATCCCGGTGTGCTTTGAGGACAGCAACGGGTCGGGTTATTGTAAATCACAGAATAGATGTAGGCGAATATGTTGGTAACTACATACATAAATGAGGTCGGCAAGATTGTGACGCATAGCCTATATAACATTTTAGTCGGATCACATTGAATTAAAACCCCTGCAACTCTAAAAAATCTGCGTGAAACTTTAACCCCCTGTTAACTAGCCGTGTAGCCTATATAGCTGGTGTAACGGCACAGATACACTAAATGCATTTCTCGTATTAGCATCTAACCTCCGTTTGATCGCTACAAGGACAATTTACTCATTAATGAAAACTGAGAATTTATAGAAGGATAAAGCCATTCAGAGCTCGTTTCAAACCCCACCCCCTAAAATGAAACAGAGCGCTTACCTGTACTACAGAAGACAGATGAAGGAGAGCTGCAAAAAATAACTGTACCGAATAAAAAACAAAGTTCATGATTGTACTTCCAGTGGTTTGTTGCAGTGAGTGTTACAGAACAGTCTGGTTTCTTTGTGCGCCCTCAAAACAATTGGAGAAGCGAAGCTGTTGAATATGAATTAACCTTGTGATATCGTGGGTCAAAGTAACAATTCCATTCTGCCCTTCAGTACCGAAGCACCTGCGTAAAATCCACTAAAATTGAGTTCTTGAACGTCCCCCTCTTCCCTCAAAAAAAAAAAAGAAAAAAAAGACAATAATATAAACGGTAATAATAATAATAATTATTATAATAAAATATAATGAATAATAAAGAAAACTGGGGGAAATCCACACAATATCTTGGTCCTCCGCGAATTTCGTTTTTAAAATCCACAATATAACGAAGAGCCCACGTTTAATAAAGCAAAATCCATAAAGTCAAAACCAACAAAAAAGTTTCGTAGACGTCCAATCGCAACCTCCACTTTGTACGGCTTTTATATGATTATCATCAAGAGCAAAGCAGAACATGCGCCGGTATAAAGAGATCCAGTGGCAATCCTTGGTTTACCGGTAGCAGAACTTGTCTTCTTTCCCTCGTCTTATTCCCGTTATTGTTTGGGCTTCTGTTGTGAATGTTATAGCGCGGAATAGAGAGGTCTTGTCACTTTGCGCTCGCTCTATCTTTCAGCGCTGGAGATCTTGAGAGAATCGGCAAACGGGTTGCGAGTGCACTGATTGGTCAGAAAGTGTCTACGTAAGAACCAACCACATTGCTCAAACTGTGAGGATTGGCCCTTTGTATGAAGGTGGAAGATTATAATATTATAGCATTAGAGGATGTAAATGTGCAAAAGATTTATTTGCATTAAATCTTTTGACAGAGAATCTCGTTTTATTTTATGATACATTTTAGGTTTTGTTTTGTACATGTACGAAAGATCAACTTTGTCATTATAGAAATTCATCTTAATCCATTTTCTCCTTAGTTTCTCATACAGAAATCCGATATATGGCTATATGTGAAAAGAAATATAACCATATTAAAATCCCACTAGTATTTGGGGAAAATACTATTTTTGTAGCATCTTGAAATGCAGTATGTGTTCCACATATGTACAAGCATGTGATTTTTATATCAGTGAAAAGTGTATATGAACATATATTTAAATAGCCTGTGTTTTACATATATTCCATATTTAAGATTTATGTATGGGGCATGGTCTTCCTACATACGGTAAATTTTCACCAAGCGTATCAAGTGTTTAGATATATACTTTAGGCAATATGGACAATAATGATCATGTGTTGCTTTTTCAACTTAAATTATTTTCGAACTGAGGGTCTAAAAGTCCTGAATGTGGCCTGTAAGCCCGTTAGCAAAAAAAAAAAAAAAACTGTATTTTTCAATTAATGTATTTCAACATATTTTGATACATTTATTTATGTGATATTTTACTATTAAGGTAGTAACGTTGATAATTATTGTATTCATTTTATTAATGAGAGTTATTCTGAAGTGTAATTAGCTTATTATTAATTATTAATGGAGGCTTGGGTAGCTCAGCCAGTATTGACACTGACTACCACCCCTGGAGTCACGAGTTCGAATCCAGGGTGTGCTGAGTGACTCCAGCCAGGTCTCCTAAGCAACCAAATTAGCCCGGTTGCTAGGGAGGGTAGAGTCACATGCGGTAACCTCCTCATAGTCAAGAGTCGTGGTTCTCGCTCTCAATGGGGCGTGTGGTAATGTGTGCATGAGCCTCCACATGCTGTGAGTCTCCACGGTGTCATGCATAATGAACCAACTGAGGCAATTGAGACTTGTCCTCCACCACCTGGATTGAGGTGAGCAACGGCGCCACTACGAGGAATTGGGCATTACAATTTGAGAGAAAAGGGGATTAAAAAAAAGAGGGGAAAAAAGCAAATTAATATCTTCATGCAGCCGAGAGAAACGTATAAACAAATCTGAAACGCATCTGATTTCAATAAAATAAAATGATCCACACTGTAATACAATGACTTCAGATCGATCACATTCTTTCACTAATAAAGGCCTGACACATCGCAACAAATACAGTTTAACAGAAAGCTGGTGTCTCAATATACTTTTAAACCTCTTTTTCATTAGACACTTTTTAATTAAAAACAGCGCTCCTGAACAAGACGCTGAATAAACAAAAACATAGGGAAACAAAGTCTTTTGTCTAGCGCACGTTTACATAGAAAAACAAATGGATGGTTGCAAAAGCGTTCGGTGTGAACAGCCCCTTTCAGTTGGTCTTTGGCCGTTGTGTTTTGCTCTCTTATAAGTGTTTCTCAGATTAAGCAATGAGTTGTTTAAATGCTTTGTCAGGAAAGATGCTCAACTTGGAAATGTGCGTCTCGATATTCTCACGTTTGGCAGTCTGTTGTGTTCCATCTGTTTGAACAGCCCCTGGCCTGAGCTCATAGTCTGAGCCGCTTCACCACCGAGTTCAGCCAAATACCACTGCTATCTGTGAATATTGCTACTCTACATACAACTGTTCTGAATAAAAAACAATGTGGTATCTCGCTGTGATTATGAAGCTTGAGTCTGCAGTAGTAGGAATCAGTGCAAGTGGAACACTATGTGAACTGTCTATTGAAGTGTTTCCCCCCTCCTTTTACTTTTAACTTAACATTTGAGAATATGGAACAACTAAAACTTTTATTTATTTATTTTATGCACATTAGTTGAAAATGAAATGCTCTTTTTTAACAGCCAGGACAGAAATGTTCTATGCAATAATATAATGGTGCTGTACTGTTTATGTATTTATTACACCCTCTTGTGGACAAAGGAAACAACATCAATTTAAAAATCGATTTAAAAAAAGTTTTGAAACACTTACTCATTCTTTATTACAATTTTTTTCTTACATTTTAGAATAATAGTAAAGTCATCTAAATTATGGAATAACATAAATGGAACAATGGGAATTATGTTCATATCAAAACTCTGTTATATTTCAGCATCTTCAATGTGTACTCTAGACATTTTCTCAAGCAACTTCTTGAGGGATCACCCTGGGATGCTTTTTAAACAGTATTGAAGGAGTTCTCATCTATGTCGAGCACTTATTGGCTGCTTTTCTTTATTATTTGTTCCAAGTCATCAATTTCAAAAACTTTTTTTTATTAAATTTTAGCTTTATAATGAAATAAATTAATATGGTGGCACAATTATATTTTTGTCTACAAAACTAATTTCAAACATTTAAGCATACGCCTTCAGATCAAAAGATTTTTAAGGTCATGAGAAACATTTCAGTCAACTTAGTTAGTGATAAAATCCACTATCGGTGGACCAATGATATACAGTATGTGTGTATGTATATATATATATATATACAAAGTGGATTTGTTATGAGTCTGGATGGGGGATCCCTGGGTCTGTAAATCTTTGAAATGCCTGAATTATGCTCAAATTAACATATTTGTTGCTTTTCAAGTGTTCAGATAGATTGTTATCACTGTGACAATATGTTCCTCCTCAGCCAACCACAGCAGGAGAAGAGGTGTTGGCAGGAGTCAAGTTTTCCTACAATATTCTATATATTTCAATAAATATATATTTCTAAATGTGGTACATTATTGATATAGAAGGTAATAATGCTAGAATGTCAATTAATTAAATTAATGAAACATTCTAAAGTATATCTAGCTTTTTTTAAATAATTTGTATATACTTTAATCTATTTAAAATTATTCATATTTCAATAAATGTATTTCCACATGCTTTAAAACCTTTATTTATGTGATTCTTTAATAATATAGAAGGTAACAGTGTTTGTATTGTTTTAATTTTTATAAATGAAACTTATTCTGAAGAGTAATTATCATATATAGTATTATATACTGTATATACACACTTACTGAGCACTTTATTAAGAACATCTGTACATCTACTTATTCATGAAATTATCTAATCATCCAATCGTGTGGCAGCAGTGCAGTGCATAAAATCATGCATATATGGATCAGGAGCTTCAGTTAATGTTCACATCAACTATCAGAATGGGGAAAAATGTGATCTCAGTGATTTGGACTGTGGCATGATTGTTGGTGCCAGATGGGCTGGTTTGAGTATTTCTGTAACTGCTGATCTCCTGGGATTTTCACACACAACAGTCTCTAGAATTTACTGCGAATGGTGCCAAAAACAAAAAACATTCAGTGAAGGGCAGTTCTGCGTTCAAGCATAACTACCTCAAAAAATATACAGACGTCTAATATTACAAGATTACAGAATTTGAATGAAGGCTATTTAATGTTTGATATGATGATAAAGTGTACAAACAATGTTTTCCATTTTCACAAATGTCACTCATATCTTCAGTGGTCACAGATATCTATCCTTGGCAGTCCTATCCTATTTTGAAGCCCACAGAAAAAATCCATCACTGGGTACACTGGGTGAATGAATGAATATTTGAGCTGATGTTTATTCCCTCAGGGAGAGTAGGAAGTAGTAGGGGGTATACGGTCCCACGTTCCCATGAGTACAAGCTGCTGAGAAAATTCAGTCAGATGGTATGTAAAGACTGAAGGATGGCGCCCCAGTAGAAGACAGGAGATTTAGAGGTAGCTTCATTTCCCTTTAAAATCAGCATGACCTCCTTCCCTCCCATCATGATTTTATTTATTTATTTATTTTATCGTGGTGGGGACTTTCCTTTGACTATTATTTTTATACTGAGCTAATGATACTTTCTATCCCCTAAATATAACCCTCACATAAACCTTTGCATTTTGAGATTTCATTAAGACATTATTTAGTATGTTTATTAAACCGTTTTCCCGTTTTGCTCCCCTAAATCAGATGATTTTAGGTTGAACTATCCTTGTAGGCAAAACCTGAACCACACACACACACACACACAGACACACTCAATAACCATTGAGACACACAAGTTACTCATTCCCCATTTACCCTGACACAGAGATGGGTCATGGCCTTCTCTCCCACGGCGATCCAAGTCAGGCACTTTACTCTGTTACTATGGTTGCCGACTACTTAAAAACTCTCATTCTCTACTTTACCCACTCTCCTGCATTACTTGGTCCTCAAGTGATGCTGCTTCCCATCACTGAACCATGCAAGTTATGCACTCTCTTGCTCTCGCTGGAGGGGGGCATATCAACTGGACATTTAAAGAGTAACCCAGTAGAAACTATTATGACATAACCATGTTTAAACAAAATTCTGAATGATACCAGGTGTCTGTGAGATCTTTTTTTTTATTTTTGAACTCTCAAGTTAGTCTCAATCTAAATTAATCTAAAGTTAGTTAGTGTTCAGAAAAATTGCCCAGCAGGACAGTTCCTTACCCTTTATTACGTTCTACCCATAGAGGGCGCATCAAAATGTCGGTTGGTTGTATAATATTTGTTGTAATATGTACTCCCAAATTATTTTATTTTACTTTGAATTGATGTGGACATTTATTCATTATTTATTTTTCATCAGTTAAGCACTGATTTGGGGTTTTGTTACAGACAATTTTAAAGGTGCATTTTACTTGTCTAAAATATGCAGTAAGAGAAAAACAAAATCTTTGCAAAATATATTTCATATACAGTATGTTCCGTGGCCTTCTGTGTCTTACCATAACATCAATGTAATCCATGCCCTTATAATTCAGCCAATCACATGTTCGAGGGTAACATTCTTACTGTGTGTCACATTACCCACCATATAACACAAAAATATATATTGGTTAAGATTTGATGTGGGCTCTATTCCAAAACACAGCCAGCTGCCTTGCTGTATATTGCCTATATAGGCAGCTGTCTTTTAAGGTAGCATGCTAAGTGAAATGTTACTTAATAAGTGACTGATTTGGAAGGCACTACATTGGCAGCAATTTAAGTAGCACACAGCAAGCGGGAGGCTTGACTGGGTCACTCAAGGACATTAATCTTTCTGTCCTTAAAGCACTGGATGGTTACGTTGGTGGTGTGCTTTTGGACATTTTCAAACCACAATTGCTGGATCAAACTTTTGATTTTGGTACCATATTTACCAACGTCTACACAAGCAGCCATTAAGATTTAATTTAATATAAGTATATGTGTTTATAAGTGCTTATAATATTGATGTTGCATACACGCAATGACCAGTCTTTGCCATAAAGTCCTTCAGGTCCTATAAAGTTTAAAGCAGTCTCAGTGAGTGAGTGTTTCATTTTAAAATGACTTTCAGACTCGTTTGTGGTCATTTCGATCAGTTTTTTTTAAAAAGAACTGGCTTTCGTTTGCAAATTCTCATGCTTCTTGTTTTGTGTAACCATCAATTGCCTATTTTTTCAGCTGTCTTGGTTCTGAGAGTATTTTTCCAACAGGATTTAATAAAGTAGGCAACTTCATAAAATACTTTTAAGCCATGAACCAAACAAACCAGCTCTGAGATGAATCACAACAGTACAAACCTTTAAGCAAAAAAAAGTATTTGAAAATCGCTGCAGAGATCTTTTGGTGCGCTTTGTTTGCAGATATTCTCTGATTGGGGGATCTATCTATTCAGGATCATGGGTAGTGTAGTTCTTCACCAGATATTCTGCATTTAAGCATGATTTAAAAAAAAGAGACGCATACCATCCATTAACAACCTTGGAGCTCAGGTCTGTCTTTAAAGGTTTATAAAGTATATAAATTATTTCACCTATGGAGAAATACATGAGATTTGTACTTCCACTTCTGATTTGAAAATTATAATATTTAAATTGATTCTATTAGTTCTGGAAATGAACATCAATCATTCTGTTCTGATTTTACATCTTTGATTTTTAATGGGAATGACAACAAGGCTGTGAGGGATAGACTTACCATCTCTTCAATGGCACGCATGGTATAATGCTGTAAAAAGCTCCTAGATCCCATCTGATTTTCCACAATTCATGTTTTCTGGAGCTTTTTGTCAACTGAATGTTTTGTCTGCAGAACGATCAAAAACACTTTAAACTGCAGTACAGCCATTGAAGAGACTGTACCCTTATCCCTCACAGCCTTGTTGTCATTCCCGTCAAAAAAATTGTGAATAAGGTATATTGCCAACCCCAACAGAATCCCTAGAATGAACAGAAAATGAATTCCATTCTTCAGGACCTATCTGCTCTTATTTGGAGTGCACTCTCAGAACAGATTCAAATTCTGCCTCCTAGTTTTGAATTCCCTCTTGCATAAAATGGCATTTGTTCTGGTCTTTGTCTTAGACTTTAGAGGTAGGGTGATGGCCTGTATCTATGTCATGGACATACTGTCCAAGGTCTTGAACTGAAGGTTTATACTTTAGTCTCCTGTTCTATTTCAGTGGTGATCTTTGCATCAAGAGCCTCTCCCCATCCAAGGTCTGTCCCCTAGGTTTATCTGTTACCTTGTCCAATAGTCTAAGTCTGACAGTATTATGTCTCTGTAAAGGGTCTGATAGATTCTGACACAGTGTGGAGGACATGCTTAATAATAACCTGAATAATAATTCACACCAGGAGTATCTGCAGTCACACAACTGCACAGCTGCACACTGAATAAAAAGCAAAGCTGTAAAGACTGATACTTCAATTTAGGGCAGATATCAACAGAGGATTACAGTATCTTACACAACTAATCCTGTTAGTTTGGGATACGTTCATTTCACACACCTACTCTGCTGTGTCCTGTCACTAGATCCTAGCAGACTCACTTGTTTTAACTATATAAGGTTGGGAATTTAGAACTGGTTCTTATTTGGATGCTTTCCATTAGAAAAAAAATACTGGAACCAATTGATTTTTAAGATGTTTGGTGCCATTAATATCACACTAAAATATTATGACAACAGTATTCTGACAATTGTATTACAGCACAATACAACCCAAAGCAAAACAATTTGAGTGAAAAGATGAATTGAAAAATGTACATGAATTGTAGTATGCATTACTGTGTGGTAATGTATGTCCAACTTTTGCTTTGATGACAACATGCACTCAACGTGGCATGAACTTGACAAGTTTGTCCAAAGCCATGACAAATCCATGTAATCCAGCCCGATTTAAGAATGTTCCAAAAATCATCTTGTATTTCGAAGGAAGTAAGGAAATCTGTCCATTTGTACAAAGGAATTAACTTGGTCAATGTCACTAATAAATAAGGCAGAATATTAAGCATTTCTTATTCATCTTGTGTCACTTTCTTCAACATAGTGTCATGACAGCTTGTGATGATTCATACCTATTATTTCCTATTAAAATCATGGTTAAATTTAGGTTTTGGTAAGGGCTTAGATTGTAGGTTTTGGTTAGGCGTTAAACTTGAGAAATATCATGAGAACACTCATTCTAAACCCTGATGTTTCTTTTTCTTCCATGTTACCCAGCAGTGCTTTCCTATTAAAGTAATGGTTTGGTGGGGTTGGAAGGGGTTGCATTTTATGGGATTTTGAGCCCCACGGTCTAAATTTTTTGCATCAAAAGTACTAAAATATTTTTTGTTTGACTATTTTCTCCCCAATTTGGAATGCCCAATTCCCAATGCACTCTAAGTCCTCGTGGTGGCGTAGTGACTCAATCCGGGTGGTGAATCTCAGTAGCCGGGTGGTGAATCTCAGTAGCCTCCACATCTGAAACAGTCAATCTCCGCATCTTATCACGTGGCTTGTTGAGCATGTTACCATGGAGGCTTCACGCTTTTCTCCGAGGCATCCACGCACAACTCACCACATGCCCCACCGAGAGCGAGAATCACATTAGACTGACCACAAGGATTTTACCCCATGTGACTCTAACCTCCTTAGCAACTGGGCCAATCTGGTTGCTTAATAGACCTGGCTGGAGTCACTTAACACACCTGGATTCGAACTCACGACTCCAGGGGCGGTAGTCAGAGTCTTTACTCACTGAGCTGCCCAAGCCCCACTAAAATAACTCTTAAGGAAACAGAATCATCATGCAGAATCAGAATCATAACCAAAAGCATTAAATTCCTTATGAATCTAATCTCTACTACTGACCCACCCACACAAACGCTGCTCCTTAATCCTAAAAGGCAGTTGGAGTTCTGTAAGATGTCTCACATGCTTTCTGTGAAAACATTTAGTCTGGGCCCCATGTCAAAGGGAGTCACAACGATAACATGAGCTGCTGCAGCTCAATACAGAGCTTGTAAATACATTGTATAATAATCGAGAAAGTTACAAAGAAAGTGTCGCTGAGACATTTAAGAGTAAAAGAAAGAGATGAGGGCATCCTCTACATGGCCAAATGTATGTGGAGGCACTACACCTATTAATAACAGGTGTAAAAAATCAAGCATACAGCCATAATAAGTCAAAAGTTTTAGTAGACTGGGGCCCTTTTCTGCACAAAGTCAATATACAGTAGAAAAGGTTTACTGAGCCTGTAGTGAAAGAACTTGACTGACCTAAGATGAATTGAAACAGCGACCAAAGGCCAGATCCCATCACACAACATTGATGTCTGACCTCACTGATGAATGCTATTGTGTCTGAATGGAAGCAATTCTCCACAGACATGTTCCAGCATCTACGAAAAGCCTTTCCACAAGTGTGGAAGCTGTTAAACCAGAAAAAGGGAGGTGCAACTCCCTATTAATGCCCATGGCTTCGAAATGAAATGTTGAACAAGAACATCTGGGTGGTGTTTGGGTGTCGAAATACTTTTGGTCAAATAGTGTAGATTGGGGAAGTTCCTTCAGTGGTGAAATGACGTGAGCAGGGAGACTACTCGGACCAATATGACATTCGTTGGCTTGGGACTTAATTGAAGAACAACATGAAGGTTAATTTGTAGCGTAAAAGCCTCCCTAGCTTTTGCTGATGTCAGGAACATGTTAACGTATGGCAGAGAAACTTAATGAGCCTTGTCAGCATTTGCACCCACACTAAATACACACGGTCATGTTTGTGTATACTGTTGAGTTATAGCTGCTGGTTAAATACACAAATGTCCTGATAAGTTGACACTTTAAGTGATGACCAGCATTGTATACAAGAGCAAGGCCACATAATTGCCAGAGTGGTACTGGTCCACCCAATTAAAACTCCAGAATATACTAATGGTTTGGAAACAGTATTCTGTCGAACACAAAATAATCATAGTTTTGTCACTCTTTGAGTGAATATTTCTGTTTGGAGGACTTGGGATGATTGGAATTAATATGAATGTAGAGATATTTAGATAATTTGCCGTAAGCCCTGTCCTACGGTTCAGAGCTCAGATACTTGCTGGAAACGTCAGATCCTGCCGGAAGGCTAAGACTGCAAGGGAGAGGAGCTTAAGGCACTTGTCCACTGCACGTTACGGTGCAACTCGCCTGAACTCTACTCGCTTTACTTTTCTGAGCTTGCGTTTCCACTGCAATTTAGTGTCCTTCAACGTGGGTGGGATTATAGGATGATCGTCTTAGCTGCGCCGCCTCTACTGCCGTGACATCATCTTAAACACAACTCAAACTGACCAAAACAATAACACAACCGCTAACTGTTAGCTACAAGCTGCATAAAGCAGTTGTTGCATGGTGATTTTACACAAGTGTAACAGTTAAATTGGCCTGGTTGTTTTAGAAGCAAGTTTCCAGTAGCTGGTCAACAAAATAAAGGGAAGCTTTCAAGCTGAGTATAGAGTTAACGTAACAAAATGTGCCATCCTCCATCGTGTCCAGGCCACTCTCCTACCCCATTGCTCGCCAGTTTAGATCCATTTGGTCGAACCACTTCCACCTTTCCTTGATGGTTCTGTAGTCACTATTAAGTTTTTTTTTTACTTTTCCCTACACTGTTGGTAGGTCTGGTGGTAGCCGTGTGCGGCTAAAAGCTGAGACACTTCCTGAGAGACTTTATAGTTTCACTCATCGCTAACAAGTGGACCGTCTGCACCTCATTTATTGACCACTACATAGCCATTTCTTTTTTCACAATTCGAAAGTTCTGTGATCAAATGATACTGTTATCGCGAGTTGTACCATGCAGTGGAAAAGCCCCATTATTCCTACGTTGGGACGGGACCTAAACTGGTGGTGATGGATGGTGAAAACAACAAGGCATAATATAATGAGCGATGAAGGCTGTTAATGAACTGTTTGATATTTTAATTGGATTCACATGGATTTTTGTTAGCGAACGTGGGCACTCTCGGTTTTCTTATCATGGGTTCCAATGTTCAGTTACAGACTCGAGAACTGTCGTGTTCCCTGAACTCATTTGGTTGGTTACCGATTGCTAGAGAATTTTATTTTTGGATAAAACCTGAGCTTTCACTTAATATTTTAGATCGAAATCAGTTTTATGATTAGGGTTTCTAGTCCGGTTGTTGAGTGGACAGTTCGGTTTCGAGTGGATGTTTTCAGGTCCATTGCATATACTGCCTGTCAGAATTAGCTTTCACTTGCTGTTTTGCAAAGATGGAAATCTGGCAACAGTTTATGGCTGGTATAGTCTACTTTTTAAAGCCACCTGTCATTGTGAATGCATGAATAGCATTGGTTGTCAGGAAAATCACAGAGCCAGCACAATCTAGGCATACTCTTCACTTCATTTCAAACTGGAAATCAAATGTTATTTACACATATCTATGCTTTTGGACTCCTTTCATAGTTGTATATATTTTAACACTGTTTTCAAAGAACAAGAGGGGATACTTTACCTTGGTGGTGATGTTATATATGAGCAGACGCTATAGTTGAAGTTCTTCAAAAACATAATGAGGGACATATGCAGTTTTGATGGACACTTTCAAGCCCAATGAAGATACTCTACTTGTTAAAGAGAGAGCCTGATTAGATATCTTTACAACAACAGGAAGAGATAATTTGGCACATTCCAGACAGCGACGATATCCATTATTAATGTGATGAACTACACCTGCGGTTACTCTGAAAGGACACCTGTGTGAACTTGAGGGGAACTGACTTCATACATTTACATTTACATTTACGCATTTGGCAGATGCTTTTATCCAAAGTGACTTACAGTGCACTTATTACAGGGACAATCCCCCCGCAGCAACCTGGAGTTAAGTGCCTTACTCAATGACACAATGGTGGTGGCTGTGGGGATCGAACCAGCGACATTCTGATTACCAGTTATGTGTTTTAGCCCACTACGCCACCACCACTCCATTAAACAAAAATCACTGCGACTCTAGTTGGTTAAAAGATATTACAGAAATGGTTCAGAAAAGATAAGTTAGTTCTTAGAAAAGCCCTAGCATCATGTGTTTGCAGAGACCACTTGACATTTTGCTTCTAATGCAATGAAAGACATGCATTTTCAGTGTTTCTAAATGTCCAAACATTTTGGCCACTGTATACAGTATAATCATACAGCTCCCAAACTTTAGTTTTGGACTCTATTAAAAGTGTTGAATTTAACAAGGCTTAGTTTTTCTGCAGTTCACAATGTGCCCTCTAAGATTTTAAACTAACACCAATTTATATGTATACAAACATTGTGTCTGTATATACTGTATAGTACAGATATAAACATACCAAATCTAATGAAGACACCTAACAGCTGTGCCATTATTAATATGTGTTTTACTTATTAGTGTTATATTCACATATCACATGTTCCCTGCTGTACATTTCTACAATTTAGTATTTTAATGGCCAAAATAACAGCTTAATTGAGAGCAAATGTTGACTCTTCATTTGGGCTTAAACTTTAACAGTTATTGCAGCTCTAAGATAAATAAGCAAGATTGTCAATGCAATATTTGCCAGTAAATAAGGGCTTGAATTTCAGACTGTACCTCAAATAATGTGTTTGGAGGTTGACAGCCTCTAGTCCACATTGAAAAGTGCAGTTTGAATAATCTACCTAACAACTTCTTTGGTGTTCCACAGAAAAAAGAAACTTAGTTTTGGAAAGACATGAAGGTGAGTAAATGATGAAATAATTTTCATTTTTGGAGGAACTATCCCTTTAATAAGTGCAGATTTGATTAAGCTCAGGAAGATGTTACACTGTGTGGAGTGACTTAAGATGATATCAAACATATGGCTCAGAATCCACAAGAATTTGTTTCATAAAAATTAAAAGGTCCTGTTATTTGTATTAATCAAAGCAGGGGTGTCGGACCGCAGATAATGATGGACCTGAGTAACAGGGGCCCTCACTGGAGGAGGGGCCCACAGAAAGGTATCATTGATATTCCATTATATTATCATTTGTTATATATATGTATATATACAGTAGTTACATGCTATTGATTGGAGACCGGTAAAAATGGGGAGTTCCCCTATAATCTGCCTCGTCTCCTCCCATGTTAGTGACCCACACCCCCCCTCAACAATAGTGGAAATGGTCTGGTCCATTAGCCAGCGCATGGTCCAAATTGAGTACACATCATGATGTATAATTGCTCTGTTAATGTATCTACAGGACTGAATCCAGAAACGGACATTCAAAAGAAAAAGGAGCAGAGAAAGAATGGGAGGTATCAGACAATTTATGAGTTTTTTAAAGAAGAAAAGTGAGCCATACCCGGTAAACATAGCTATATAAGTGAATATTTGTTTGATATCCATGTAAACATGGCCTTCCTGATTTTGCCAAGTGGTTGTTTTCCTGAGACCAACATTTTGAATGATGTCCCATTTTGAATAACTGCCTCTGCCAATGTTTGCGATGTCATCACCCAGAACCCTGCTCCTTCTGCCGATTCCTGAAAAAAAAAAACGGCTCTGCAAAAACGTGCATCTAAACGTGGTTCAAAATTAACACACTGCACTCGACAAATGTGAGATTAAAAAATGCTTTTGTTGAGAAAATAAAACTGAAATATTCCCCAGGTGGTAGGTAACATTATTAGCAACTGCAGCATTACATGATCTTCATTAAACAGTGAACAACAGTCAGATGCTTGTTGAATAAAGTGACGTGCACAATTCAAATCAAACTGTCAACATCTGCTGCTACTCATGCATCTACGGTCTAAATATATTTTACTTCAGTGCAAAATTTACCATCAGATGCGTGTCTATGCCTGTCACCAGTTTGTGGTTTGTCCCTCTTCAGACCACTGTCTGTAGGTACTCACCACTGCTGACCGGGGGCACCCCACAAGACTTGCAGTTTCAGAGATGCTCTGATACACTTCAGTTTATTATTAATCCCACCTTTCCAACTTAGCTGGTTATGATTTAAATTGAACAGTTCAACAAGCTTCTTTGCTAACGTAGAAGCTTGTAGAGTGTCAAAATCAATAAAAATGAAGCAGAGCTCTAGTTTTAGGAGGCTCTAAATGTTGAAGTAGAAGATTCAAAAGCAAAAGTGTGGCAACCTAAACCCCCATCCCTGCTCTATTGGCAAACTGAAGTGGGTCTAACCCACTACCAATGGATCAAATGTTCTCAAAGGTTTTCATCATAGAGAGGTGAGGGCTACTGGTCTCAAATAACTGAACACTCTGGGATTTAAAAATGTTGCCACTGGGACTGGTTTCCACATTTTTGGTAGTTTTCATCTGAAGTGACATGTTAACATTTTTTGAGAAATTGTTACTTAATTGGAGACTACATGTCTTCATCACTTTACCACTAATATTATTCGGTCCAGGGCTTGCCACCTTGCCACCATACCTGCATTGATATTAAAAACAATGCTGCTTCGTGAGACATCATACAAATCCTTAATATCTTACTGGCCATAACAGTTTGGCCATCAAAGTCGCTCTGGTCTATACTCCAGCCCATTTCTCCTGCTTTTAACATGTTGACTACGACAACTAATTGTTCATTTACCATCTAATCTACCCAGACCTTGACATGTGGCCTTGTTAGGAGATGATCAACGTTAATCGCTTCACCTGTGAGTGGTCATAATGTTTAGACTCATCTGTGTATATGTATTTTTCCTTTATTAAATGGTGATAAAAAAAAACGTGCACGAACTTCCTTTGATTCTCAATGTATTAAATGTCTTAAAATGTCTTGGCAGACAATAATTCACCATACAAAAGACATTGTGGTTGACACAAACTTTGCTCAGCCGTGTTTCATCCTGTGTTTAAAGTAGTCTGCATTTCCTTTTACTACCCTATTCATGGTTTTGTTGGATGAGGGCATGTAACACAACCTATCCATGTTGACATCTGTCTAATTTGGATAGCTTCTACCAAGTAACAGATTTTATGCCAAAATATTGTAAAATATTGATTGGACACATGATTTTTGAAGTCAACAAAATAAGATAAGAATTTTCTCCTTGATTACTTAAGTTGATCAGCCTACATATTTGGCTGTCCTTTAACCTTATGTGGTTAGTTACATTCTATCAGACCAGACCTGTGAGTTAAGAATCACTAATGCGAGTTATATCAGATAAGAGTGCAAAATAAATGGCACTCAAAACTGCAGTCAGTAGTTTATTTCCTTAAGAGTGCCATTGTATGGCAGTTCCCAGGGTGAAAGTCTCTGGAGCTTTAGAGACGTCACAATCAAAACAAACACACACATGCACCAACCTATGCTGAGTCAAGCTTATACCCTTTTCCCTGTATAATTTCATTTCAGCAACTTTTCCCCTGACTCTAACCGGTCATCACAGGTCATTTAACCGGTCATATTTGCCTATTCAGTTTAAATTAACACAGTCACTGCTATAATTTTTGCACAGTGTGTTTTGAATGCTGGTCACCAGTATGAGATGCTGACTTTCAGTAGTTTAAGCATAGGCATAATTTATGAGTGGGACAGGTAGACATGTCGCTACCACTTTTTGCCTTTGCCAATTTTGCCCCCACCAGAAAACATCTTTCATCTGTTTCTTTCATTTTTTGAGCAGAAGTTTCAATTGGTTCTTTGTGTTATAAGTGGTGATCCAGTGCTGGAGTTTGTTATTTTTAATGTTATAATGAGTGCTCGTTGCGGCTGTTATCAGTGGTGATGAGTGACTGTGGGCGGAGATTTTTTTTCCCTTGTGCATTTAGGCGAATGCTATACTTGCTCTGCAGCTGGTGCTTCATTCCAGTTAAATCACAAAGCAAATTGCAAACATATGTGTCTCTGCTCATGATATACATCTACTGACGTACACATGCAATCTTTGTTCATTAAAATAAAAATGTATATTGGGGCAGATTAGAATACGCAACTCCTTTTACTACAGTCGAAAACTTTACAATGAAACTGATCATTTTGTCAGCATTGTACTTATGCATGTATTATCCATTTACAGTACTAACAATATCCTAGTACTGACAGTGTAAATGCAGGGACTAAAAACTAAATGTTTTTAATTTTGTTAATTTTTTGTTAATTTAAAAAGTTCTGCAGACTCCTTTCCAAATGGTCATTGGTTAGAACAAAATAAACGTGCTTTTTAAAATGTCAGTACTCTGAGCTAAGGGGTGGGTGAAATACCAATTGCAGCGTTGACAGACCTCACAAGAGAAGCATGCTATCTGGTCTGGAAAAACAAGCTAAAAAAAGCCAATTGCCTCAAAAAAAAAAAAAAAAACTATTTGCGATTTATCAGAATAGAAATCATAACAAGCATACAGTTAATTAACAATTAAGTACAATTTTAATTTTAATTAAATAAAGATCTGCTTCTGAGTCAAAACCCAGCAGCATTAAATCGGTATTAATACATCATATTTAACAATAATTCAATGAAGACTTGGAAAAACTGAAAAAAGTACTTTTTACATCTAATAATGTATACTTATATTTGAATTAGCCGTGCATGTATATGTAGTAATTATACATATTTGTTAAAAGGTCGGTCATGAACTCCCTTTTGTTTATCCCATCACCTTCCCATTATGTTTGGACTATTAGACTAAACATTATGTACCTTTGCACCCATTATGCACCTTTTGGTCACACTCATCTGTTCCCCATCTTTGTTAGGTGTTCCATGTTCCCCGTCTGTCACTCACTTCGACGTTGTGTCAAGTGAAGACGCACTAGGGGACTTTCTTCAGTTACCTCTGAACTTGAGAAAAGCCCAACGAGAATTTGGCAGACAGAATTTGCATGTCCCTCCCCTGGACATACGGGTATAAAGGGAGGGAATCATGCCTCTTTTAATTCAGATTTCTTCTTTGGAGCCGAGCGGTTGTGCAGTCAGCGAGCTGATATCACTTACTGTTCCACTCACCTCTGCAGAGCATATGCTGTTGGAACTACGGCACATATCAGCGGCTTTCTCCTTCTCTGCATGGCAGTGCAGCTTTGCCCCTGAGCGCTTAGAAAGCGCTGCTAAAAGAGAATATTGATAAAAGAGTTTATTTTCTCTGAAATAGCAATACACAGCTGGCGTTGAACGTCCTTTTCAGGACGTGTCTTTATAAAGATGCCCTTCCACCCCTGTGTAGCTCCTGGAGAGGCACAGACACTGCCTCGTGTGTCAGGTCTGCGATCACACTGAGGTGGCGTTTGTAGATGGTTAATTTCCCACTATGAGAACCTAACCATGCCAACGTTGCATCTTTCATTCTTAAAGAGGAACGTCACTCCAGCCACCCCCCGCGTCGCTCCTTCTTCCGATTTGGGGATGGCAGCAGGCTCGGTTTCGCCGGGTAGATCCCCACGAACCACCCGCCCCCCGGCACGCTCGTCCGAGTTTGAGGTGAGAGCGGCTCGCCTAATGCCCAGTCTTTTTATCCCCCCGAGCTGGACGATTAGTTCCCCGCTGCATCGGAGAGCGTTCCGTGTCTGACGCGGAAGACTCGACTGGACTGCTGCCTTCGGGTCGGCACGCCCAGTCTGAGGCTGACGCCCAGATGGCTGACATGCTTGCCCGGGCCGCCGTCAGCGTGGGGTTGGACTGGAACCCTCCGTCCTCCCCACAGCCTTCATGGCTAGACGATTGGTTCCTCGGGTACTGGCGCCGTTAACAGCCATTGGAACGTCATCTATGGCTGAACCTGGTCGAGATGTGGGAGACACTTGCACCCATGCTCATTTGCGCTGGCACAAAAATTGCACTCTCACGAAAACTGGAAAAGACGTTGCGCTCGGTTGTAGCGCGCAGTGCTGCGCTTTGCACACTCACGAAAATAGAGCCAAAAAATTACATTGACCTTTTAAAAAGGAATTGCCGGAATCACAATTGGGTCTATGTAGTTTAATAATTTAATATTCTACTATTATAAATATTATAATTTTGACATTGACCTTTAAAACTGTATCGCCTGAATCGTGAGGGTGTTTTCAGTACTGTAAACTTAGTTAGATATGCAGTTACCTCTCCCACAAACCGAAACAACCCAATACACCAGAGATAAAGGTTTTGACAACACTGCACTTCCTGACTACATGCAAAAGAAAACTGTGCAGTATATTATTGTCTGTCTTCGTTGTCAAATAGTGTTTCCTGTAAGGTGCTTTTGAAACCAGAATCTTGAAACTGCATTGCTAATATCATCGCTGAATAGCGGATCCAGAGGGAACTTGATGTGGGAATGTCTGTAAGCGAGAAATGCAGCGAAAGATTGGTAAGGTTGAATGGGAGAGGGTAAATTGAAAATGTAAATCGAATGCCCCTTTTTTAAATTGATCTATTTGGCTTCGTTTAATGAAGAGTCTGATTGTTTCGTTACCTATAATTTGCAGGTCTGAGATGGTGGGATGGATTTTGGTATCGAATTGAGTGTTGACGGTGATTTCTGAGCAGTGCAGAAAAAAGCTAGAATAAACATAGCGTCAAGCATGTGGGCTGTGTTTAATGAATGGTAACCAAGGCCGAGTGTTGTTAGGCGTTTTGTTAATATGTCGATGGTTAGAGGCATTCTGGTGTCTGGGCGTGCAGGTTGGGATTTTTAATTACTTTAATGAGCCGAGAAATTTGGGGGTTATTGATTGCTGGGTCTAACTTGCTGAATACTAATTTGTGGAAGAAATGTATGCTGCTCAGATAGCCTTTGATGGTACCTAGTTGAATGCCTTTGAAATGATTTAGGAATGAAAATAAAAGATTAAATAGATAGTAAGGAAACATTTTGGAACTGCAGCATATAGGTTTGGTGAAATTGTTTGAAGCATTTCCAGGCTTCGTGAGACTGCTCGAATTATGGAGCCAAGTGATGCAGTGAGAAGTTGTTTAAGGGGATGATTTATAGGAATCTCAGCTTCGAACAGGGAGATACCGGGATCAGAGTCGAGTCTGCCTCTTTAGCTAATGCTCTGAATTTCTTAAAGAAAAAGCGGTAACTGATCCTGGTATGTGTCTAGCAGAGATTATGAATTGGTTACAGGCTGAAATCCAAATTAGACATCTTAGAAACGGCATGATTTCGGCGGCACAAGAACGACAATTGTTGATGCAATGAACTATAACCCTGATTATGACAGTGGACTGTGATGCTTTTTGAAATCCATTTGTTTCCCCACAGAAAGGCTGCGACCACAATAGGGTATAATTAGCTTTCTGGACTGTACAGAGGTGGGCAGCGGGAGGGTGAAGAGGAAATCATCTAGGAGGTGAATTAAGTGGGGAACGGAGTAGTTATTTGACAAGATCTAGCAGATAACTTCGGACAGTAAGTCAAAAATATTGGGGCTTCTTTTATATCCAAATGTGAGGCGGATGGAAAAATAATAATTCTCTTGCCAACGAACGCCGAAAAGATGCCAGAAATCAGGATGGATGGGCATTATTTTAAACACTGAAGTGATGTCGACTTTATCTAGCCAGGCTCCTTTTCCGACATTTTTTATTATTGGGATGGCTTTGTTGATGCTTTGGTTGTTGAGAGAGATTTCTTCAAGAGGAATTAAGCTGTTAATGCTTAATGGGGCCGAAAGATCAATGCTTTTTTTTGCCTGAAAATTTTCAAGTCATTACCCCTATAGGGCTGATGCATATGGTTTTGAAAGGGGGGGCTTCATACGTGCTTATCATAAACCTTGATTTTAGCTCTTTATGGATTTGTTATTTACAAATTAATGCAAATAAAGCTATTGGAGGGCAAGCTTTATAGCCTGATAGGAGATATTTTTTTAAGATTTTTATTTTTGAAAGGTTTCGATACAGGGTAGATAGGGTGGTTATACGTGACGCAGCAATGGGAAAAGACATTCAGGAAACAACAGCGTTGCCTAGAAGTTGTTGCAAACTTTTCTGCCAGTTGAAACTCTTACTACACTTCCTCTGAAATCATGTTGAGTCCAGATGCACTCTAAACTGTCCAAACAGCTTCAGGTGATGTAGACCATAAAGTATGAGGGAATTATAATGCAAAAATGCTAAATAAGTAAATACAGCAGCACTCTCATTGTGGAGCTGCAGCTGCCACTTAAAAGGAAACACCCCAGTGTTACATCTTCAATGCAGTTATATTTAATGTGTTATAACTTGATTAAAGTTCAAATAATACGGAAGCAAATCATGTAAATAACTACTAACTCCGAAACTGGCATTTCTCTGTGCGGTCAGCACCTCTACTATGAGTTGTGCGAAGTGTCCCAATCTAAGGGGGAGAGACTGAAACTGCACCCAGCTGATGTACACCGTCACGGGGATGCTCATCCCTCGAGCACGCATGCTTAATGCAGCTAGATTATAACGTGATGGCTCATGACTTAATGAATCATAATATATGCCACTGTGCATATATTATCGTGAAGAAAATTGGCAATATAATAATAATAAGAGAGAGTTTTTTTGTGAGTTAAAGATGGATTGAAGTGAACAGAAAGGTGAGAGAGGATAGTCTTTGACCCATTATACACTGCAACTAAATACGTTTTTGATTTGTTGGCTTGGATTGTTTTCAGTGAATTCCTTTACTGAATTCAACTTTATAAAAAGTATTTTTTCCCCTTTATTTCAGTGAATGTCAATTAGAGGTATTTTTAAAAGATGATTTTGTAATCTTTATTGTTAGTAAGCACATTTAATACAACCTTTTATGTCTGGGCACAAGCTGGATAATCGGTTAAAAGCTAATGGTTAATTGTTGCAATAATCGCAGAATAGTCAAATAATAATTTGATTAATCGATTATCAAAACATTGGACAGCAATTCCTAGGAAACATCCTGTCGCCTTTGAAGGAATGCAATGTAAAGGTTGCACAAAGTAACATTTATCTTTAACAATGCTATCAAAGTGAATATCAGGCACAACAATGATCACATGACTGTGTCATCATTTTCAGATATCTCAGTTTTCCCTTTGCACACTACAATGCAAAGACAAGCGTTTTCAAATGTATCCACTTGCGATTGTTCTGATGTTTGAGTGTGTGTATATATTTGTGCTGCGTGTTGGCAGGTGCTTGCACAATATGTTTAATGTATGCTTTGCGAGCCCTCATTGATGTTATATAGATATTGAATGAATGTTGTAGTGTACTGGTCTTTTCAGTAGTGTATACTTCAACCAATCAATGGTGTGAGACTACATTTAGGTGGTCTCGTCTACTGCTTTGTTCCTAGTCAACGTGCAGGCACCATACCAGTGTACCTTTAGAAATCTCTCTGACCAACACACTCAACCCAAACGGAAATCTCTTAATCTCAGTTACACTGTGTCTCTGGTCACTTACCTTGATTTTAAAACACCCATTATATCTTTAACTGTAACCATAGTCCAAGATCTTGAGGATCTTAAGATTGCTTGTCAATCACCCTTGAGTCTGACATACCTAGTCCACAGATGACAAAGCCATCTATTCATCTCTTGAGGATTGGCAGTGCTGGTCACACAGTCAAGCACCGCCACAAAATCATAATGCAACAACCAAACAAAACCTGCTGACAGAGTGAAAACATTCCTGCCTCTCTGAACCAGAAGAGTA
This sequence comes from Xyrauchen texanus, assembly GCF_025860055.1. NCBI lineage: Eukaryota > Metazoa > Chordata > Actinopteri > Cypriniformes > Catostomidae > Xyrauchen > Xyrauchen texanus. Next base: position 39,556,412 of record NC_068290.1, read on the forward strand.
TCGACTTGAAAGGAAGGTTAATGTTTGCATGCCACAATTAGCATGATGACATCCTCTAGGACAACACAGGTGGGACAACAAAGCCACGAAATGTAGCATTGTCCCATCCATTTAGAGTAGATTATACAAACAAGAATGGTCGTCACTTGTCACCTGGATTATCTGTTTTCTTTGAGAGAGATAAACCGAGATTATCTTGAAAAAATATGCATATTTGTTGCTTATTGTGTGATTGTTTGCTGATCACTTCTCATGTTGCATTCAACTTAACAGCAGGAAGAGGCATGTTAGGATAGGATTTAGGGAATAAGGGAAAATAAAATGAGAAAAGTAAGGGCTCTTTCCAACCACTCCATCAGACTCTTGTCATGTTTCACATGCCTTCATTAGAGACTCTAGTTTCCTCTACATTTTTTAAACTAGCCAACCATATCTGCATATCCTCATTTTTTGTATCTCCACCTCTTGTTCTGCTAAGAAAGTCTACATGAATTGATTGACTTTCAAAAGGCTCCAGAAGTCATTATGTAATTTATGTCAGTTGAATCAGCAGAAGAGGTTGCTGAAATATGTGATTGAAGCACTGTTACCGTAATTTTATTACAGAGCTTTCCAGCTTGTATCAGCCAGACTCTGGTCGGCCATATGCCTGATGCAGTTTAAAAAAGAATTGCTATGTTTTTTTCTTAGTCCTTGTTTAATTGACTAACCCCATCAGACCTTAGACTTTTACAAGAGCGATGGGATTTCCTAATAACCTGTTACATTAGCCAAAAGTCCTTAACAAACGTCTTAAATTCTTTGGTGTACCACAGAAAAGAGTAAGTCATATGGGTTTGGAACATGATAGAATGAAAAAACAAATTGGTGAAGTATTCCTAAAAGGAGACAATTTACTTGATCTAACTTTTTAAATGATTTCCATTGGTGTAATCAAATGTCATTATTTCGATTTAGTCATATTACTTTAATAAAGCCAGGCAATTTCAGTGGCTCTGTTTTCGTGCGGTGCAACGCACAACAACCGTGCGCAACATCTTATCTAATTTTCGCATTCGTGCTCGTGCAAAGTGCAAGTGGACGTGGGTGGGAGTGTTTGTGCTATCTGTGGGTGTATTGTATGTTAATGATGTGGTGCAAAGTGCAATTTGTTAATTTTCTGAGAAAAATAAATATAATTTTGTGTAAAAAAGTCTTAACTCTTGGCAGTCAGACCAAATGATGGGTCAAGAATGAGATGTTATAGTGTTATAGTATACTACACATTTTAGCAAATGTAGTAGGTCATCCAGGATATGAATGCATATACAAAACAATTTTGCATACTGTTCACTGTATAAATGCAGTATATACTGCATAAATACTATAGTGTATGGTAGTATGCTATTCCAAACATTTATTGTTGCATACTGTTTGATTCTTTAAAAAACATTTAAGCTGTAGTATATTGTATACTACACCTACGTACATTATGCAGTAAGACATTTGCTAGTTCTCCTTTGTGAACTTAATAATTTATCATTTATTATTTGTCGCAAAATAATAAATGTGCTTATGACTGAAATGCCAGCCATTCCCACCTGCAATCTTCCACAGATTCATCTTTTGTTTAGCCCTTATCGACAGACAAGCCAAGATAGCATCAACAAACAAACAGCAGGAGAAAGAGCAGCTCCCTGATTGTTTAGCGCACTGTGACATGCTTCATTGCTCCATCTCTGCCTTTAATGACCTTTGACCTCTCTCATCCCATTTCATCCCATCTGCTGCCTGTCACCGCCATCCTACTGCTCATCCTTTTAAAGAGAGGGATTGAAGGTAAAAGGTACTACAAGAAATGGACACATTCTCGATTTCAGGTTAATAGACTTCTTGCGTCACATGGTCAGACTTTGATAAATGGCATAAAGTCTGGCCCTCACTGCAATTTATTTTGGCCAAGAACCGTCTCATAGACAAGAAAGCACATCTCATACATTTTTCTCGGTGTTCTAGCGCCCACCTACATTTCAGGTACTGATTACAAATAACATTCCAAAAAATGCAATCAGTAACATAATCTCATAGATTACATTTTTGGGTAGTTTAAGCAAATTACTTTTGGATTACTTTCAACCTAATTCTATTTCATTTTGTCACATGCATTGAGTAGGATAATCATTTTAACATACAAGTACAAAGAGGAAGAAAATATATTCCATTCTTTATTACTAACAAAAAACAGCCTCACAAAAAGAGCTCATAATAACATTTTACAAGTGCATTAAAATTACATGAATGAAATAAACATTAATTCTACAGTAATGACAGTGCATAACCAAAGTTTATAATTCAAAACACTGGGACATAAAGTTCAAAACAAGTGTATAAAACAATAGCAGCATTACGAACATTAATGACCATAAAATCAACATAAAACGATCATAAAATGAACGAAAATGAATGACCATAAAATCAACAGCAACGATGTTGCTTAGGTCAAAGCTTTCATCTAAACCCAATGAAACACAAGGTACAATTGTGTCATCTTTTATGTCAAGTTTCATGCAGTGGACTCCACTGCATCAGCAATAGCAGAGCGATGGGCTTTTATCCATATTGCTGCCCGTTTTGCAGTCAAACTATTGTGTACCCTTCGGGCAGGACTCTTAGAGATGGCACCCGTCACTCTGACTAGCTGTAACATCTGAGCGGCCTCTGGTCCACCAGAGGGAGCCCTCACCTTAATACAGAACTCTGTCACTTCCTGTTTCCTGCCACATCAGTTCCTGCCATGACATTTTTTGTCTTGTAAATAAGCCATGCAAACTCACTTCACATTTGAAGTATTGCCAGTTTACCTGCTTTCCCAAGCATTTACCTGTTGTTATCTCGTTCAGCTTCTTGTTATGATCTTTTGTCTATTCATTGGATTTACGTTCTTGGATTACCCCTTCTGTATTGTTTGCCTTATTGGATTGATTACCTGTTGCCAACCTCTGTCTGTATTACCTACTACATTTGTTATTGCTGATTTGGATGTGTTCATTAACTCTTCCGCAAAATGGATTCTAACCGAATCTCCGGTCTGAGTTTGTAACAGAATACTTTGCCAGGTCTGAATCCAGCGGAAGTATCACAGATTCAAGCAGCTTTCAACTACCAGAGTGAAGTGCTACATGGATTCCAAACTCAACTCACCAGTCTACGTGTCGCTAACAAACATCTGACCCATTACATACAATCCCTTCCACCAACTAGAAAGGAATCGGTAAGATTTGCACCAAGATTTTGGTTATTAAGATCCTCCCCTAAGAACCAGCTCATCCTAGGGCACCCATGGTAAGCAGTAGATAACCCCAATATCTCTTGGGCACAAGGTGAGCTCATAAAATGGACGAATTATTGTCAGCAAAACTGTTTCCAGTCTGAAATCACTATGCCATGTATTTCTACCAGCATAGAAATCCCTGATGTTCATAGTGTATGTAGATTTATATTTCTGAGGTATTTAATGAAGACAAAGCGGCTCAACTGCCAGCTCATCATCCCTGGGGACTGCACCATTTAACTCCTGCCTAATATAGCTCCTCCTAGAAGTAAGGTATACCCACTGTCACTTCCAGAAACTCAGGCTATGGAAAGTTCTGTTGAAAAGGCACTAACTTCAGGCTTCATACGCCCTTCCATATCCCCTGCCGCTGCAGGATTCTTCTTTGTGGAGAAGGATGGTGGCCTCAGACCTTGCACTGATTACCGTGGCCTCAACTCAGTGACTGTCAAATATAGATATCCTCTTCTATTAGTTCCTTCAGCCCTAGAAGAACTACGTGAGGCTCGATTTTTCATCCGAATCAGGGAAGGAGATGAATGGAAGACGGCCTTTCTCACCACAATAGGGCACTATTATTTAATGCCCTATGTCCTTGCCAACTCACCAGCAGTATTCCAGTCTTTCATCAATGAGATTTTCTGTGATCTCTTAAACCAGTGTGTCATCGCTTACATTGGCAATATCCTAATATATTCGCAAACCAAGGAACTGAACATTCAACAGGTTAAGACTGTACTAACTCACCTACAGAAGAACTAACTTTATGTGAAAGCTGAGAAATGTGACTTTCACACCACCAGTACTACTTCCTAGGATATATTATCAGTCACCAGGAGTAGAGATGGATATGTCTAAGATCAAAGCAGTAACAGAATGATCAAGTCCAACAACGATCAAAGAACTACAAAGATTCCTAGGCTTCGCAAACTTCTACAGCCGGTTTATCAGAAACTACAGCATCATCGCAGCTCCATTAACTTCTCTCCTGAAAGTTAAACCCAAGAAGTTGCAATGGAATAACTCAACACAAGTAGCCTTTGAAAAACTCAAGACCACGTTCACCACAGCACCTATTCTCAAACATTCAGACCCTAATTTACCATTCATCATAGAGGTCTATGCTTCCGACTGTGGAATAGGAGCTGTACTCTCACAAAGGCACGGCACACCAAGCAGAATGTATCCTTGTGCGTTCTTTTCTAGGAAACAGACCAGTGCAGAACGGAACTATGATGTGGGCAACAAGGAGCTTCTGTCCATCAAAGCTGCATTAGATTAGTGGTGACACTGGCTAGAGGGGGTGGTCCACCCATTTCAGATAATCACAGACCACAATAATCTAGAATACATTAAGAGTGCTAAACATCTGAATCCTAGATCCGCCACAATACGCCACCATCTGGTGGGACATTATGGAAGAAATCCAACGGGAGCAACAAACAGACCCCATCCCTACAGCCTGCCCTCCTACCAAACAATACAAACCACAAACTTTCAGACAACGCATCACCCAGTGGATCCATACGTCTCTCAGCACTGGACACCCAGGTATCCAATGAACCATAAGGTTGGTACGTAACTCATTCTGGTGGCCAAGTTTAATTCAAGATGTCACTAACATTTTCAAGTCTTGTTCCATCTGTGCACAATCAAAGACTCCTAGGGAACTCCCCCCTGGGCTACTTGAACCACTCCCCATTCCACAAAGACCCTGGTCTCATCTCTCCATGGATTTCATCACCGATCTCCCTAGCTCCAAACGGTTACACCACTATTCTGGTTATTATTGACAGATTCTCTAAATCCTGTTGTCTGATTCCCCTTAAAGGTCTCCCTACAGCCATGGAAACTGCTAAGTCCTTGTTTCACCACGTATTCAGGATCTATGGTCTACCAGAGGACATTGTGTTGGACCGGGGCCCCCAATTCACGTCACGTTTATGACAAGCTTTCTGCAAACAACTAGACATTAACGTCAGTCTCAACTCTGTCTACCACCCACAAGCCAACGGACAGGTGGAGAGACTGAATCAGGAGATTGGTTGCTTTCTCCGATCTTACTGCAGCCGTGAATAGGAAAAATGGAGTGACTTTCTCCCATGGGCCGAATATGCTCAATTCACTCACCCATTCCTCCACAGGGCTCACCCCATTCCAATGTGTTCCTGGCTACCAACCACCCATGTTCCCTTGGTCAGGTGAACCTTTGATGGTGCCAGCTGTGGACGATTGGGTCAGGAGAAGTGAGAGGGTGTGGGACAGTGCTCATGTCAGGCTTCAACATCCAGGCTCAACGTATTCAGGTCAAACTTAGGAGGTGTACCCACCCCAACTACCAGCCAGACCAGAGAGTCTGGCTATCTTCCTGAGGCTACCCTGCAGGAAGCTTAGCCCCAGGTATGTAGGTCCATTTTGCATCCTGAGACAAATAAATCCTGTGACCTATAGACTAGAGCTTCCTGTTAACTACCACATCTCTCCTTCATTTCATGTATCGTTGTTAAAACCTGTCCATCCTGCATCTGGCCCCCGGAACTCCGGAAATGGAACCTCCACCACCTTTGGAGATTGATGGAGCTCCAGCATACCTGGTCAGACAGTTCTGTAACATCTGAGCGGTCTCCCTTTCCACCAGAGGGAGCCCTCACCTGAATACTGAACTCTGTCACTTCTTGTTTCCTGCCACATCACTTCCTGCCATGTCAATTCCTGTTTGTCTTGTGTGTGTGTATATAAGCCATGCACACTCACTTCACAAAAGTATTGCCAGTTTACCTGCCTTACCAAGCGTTTAGCTGTTGTTATCTCGTTCTGCTTGTTATGATCTTTTGCCTGTTCATTGGATTTAAGTTCTTGGATTACCCCTTCTGTATTTTTTGCCTTATTGGATTGATTGCCTTTTGCCAACCTCTGCCTGTATTACCTACTATGTTTGTGATTGCTGATTTGGATGTGTTCATTAAACTCTTCTGCAAAATGGATTCTAACCCAACCTCCGGTCTGAGTTTGTTACACTAGCTTTCCTGTTGTCTGTATTTCTTGCGACAGTCTCAATCTCAATTCATGTGCATACTCCCTGTTTAGAAGAAAAGTCAGCCTACAGCGATGGAAGAGCATTGAGATATTATCTAGCAGGGTGAAAGAAAGAAAGATCGATAAAATGGAATGGATATGAAACCCTGATCTATTATAAATGATAGAGATAAGTGATGTGAACAGATGATTTGTCAATGTCAAAAATCATTGGCACAAGTAATAAACACTGATAGTTCAGCATTACACACCAGATATGTAAAACAATAGGATATATTACATATTATCTCCATAACAGCTCCATGTGAGGCATTACTGTATGTCATGGTACAACAATACAACTTTAAGGAATTGCCATAGCTCTTTATGCTAATTCCTTTATGTACGTGTGTAAATTTGATGTCTTAAGTAATAAATTACATAATGCGATTTAGCTACTTTTATCAACATTTCAGTGAGCCTTTGGTGACTTCCCATGAGGTATAGTTCAAATAGTCCAAAATGTAACTCCTTTTTAACTATAAATCTTGACATCTACAATCAATCATGATTTCAAGCTTGATTACAATTCTTAGCACTCTGCACAAATCGTCAATCGCTAGGAACTGTAATCAAGCTTGAAATCATGATCGTGCCTAGAGATTGTGCCTTCAGAAGACATGAATTAAACTAATTGAGTTGTAAGGATTACCTTTATACTATTTCTCTATTAAAGTGTCTTTGTTTGTGTTCCACAAAAGAAAGAAGTCATGCTGGTTTGAGAAGGTATAAGGGTGAGTAAAAGCTAGGAGAATTATAATTTTGGGCTAAACTATTCAAATTTTATCCACTAGTCTTTCCCAGACCAAAAACTCCAAGCACTTTAGATCTATTGTAGCATACAGTATAATATTGGAAGATTGGCGAGGCTATGACGGAATCCTCTTAACTAAGGTCAGAAGATTATGACAGTTTGGTGTTCATATGTAAGAAAATAATCATATTTAGCAGTTAGACACTAGTCTAACTGAATTTATGGTTAAATGTACAAAATAGTACAAATAAGGAACAAGTAGGTGTGTTGAAACTTTTGACTTGTAGTGTACATCATATCTTGGATGGGTAGCTCATGGGGGGCCTGGGTAGCTCAGCGAGAATTGACACTGACTACCACACCTGGAGTCACGAATTCGAATCCAGGGAGTGCTGAGTGACTCCTGTCAGGCTTCCTAAGCAACCAATTGGCCCGGTTGCTAGGGTGGGTAGTGTCACATGGGGTTACTTCCTTGTGGTCGCTATACTGTGGTTCTCGCTCTCGGTGGGGCACATGGTGAGTTGGGGGTGGATGCCACGGAGAATAGCGTGAAGCCTCCACACAAGCTTGGTCTTCATGGTGATAAGATTGACTGTCTCAGACGTGGAGGCAACTGAGATCTGTCCTCTGCCACGCGGATTGAGGCGAGTCACTATGCCAACACAAGGAGAGCATTAGGAATTGAGCATTCCAAATTGGGGAGAAAAAAAACCATGCAGTGTCTCTCTGAGCCAGTATATGATTGTTAAACAATGTCAGAACTTTTTTCCTGGCACCAGATCAGCCTCTCACTCTAATATTCTTCAGAAATGTATTCAATTTCAGCTCATATTGCAATCAACACAAAAAACCCCTCCAGCACAGACAGTTTTCCTTCTTATAAATTTATGTGGTAAATGTCTTCCTTCTTCCTTCTAAGCAAGCAGGATCAATTATATATTTACTGTATTGACGGTGATGCATGACCGCTACACTTCCTCTTAAATATTACATCAGATATATGTACTTGTGTATGCTTGCATTATATGCTTAGAAATATTCTGTCTGCCCATTAAGGTGATGCAGTACTTCCAGAATACACATTTCACATAAAATTACAAATAACAAAAGATATGACTAAAAATGTAGTCAGTAATATAATCTCTTGGATTACATTTTAAAGCAACATTGTTTTTAGACTATTTTTGGATTACTTCTTACGTAATTCTTCTTTATTTGATGTGCATTTGTGTGGGATAAACTGGTACCATTTTGACACAATGTTGCTTAAATGCATTAAAGCAAACTTAAAACCTTCGGGCAATGAAGGTAACGGCGCCGTCTCTCGGGCAAGCGATGTCCACCTTAATGGTCTAGGAGCACCACCTGTGGCTCAGCCTGGTCGAGATGAGAGAGGCCGACAAGGCACGGCTCCTTGATGCCCCCATTTCCCAGGTTGGCTTCTTCGGTGAAACCATCGAGGATTTTGCCCGGCAGTTCTCGGCAGTGAAGCAGCAGACGGAGGCTATCCAACACATCCTGCCCCGGCATGGCTCAAGATCCACAACAGCCCGCACCCGTGGCTCCGTCCCGCCGTCAGGAAGCAGATGTCACCCGTAACACGGCCAGCCACCAAAAACCCGAGGAACGCTTCAAAGCGCCCCTGAGAAGGGCAACCCAGGGACGAGGATACCTGCTGTTCAGAGCTGGTGAACAGACTGCTCCAATGACCAGTTATGGGGCCTTTCAGATGCCACAGAAATGTAAATGTTTTCTTTTCTACATGTATTCTACACAAATAATATTTTATAAATATGTGTAACCCAACTACTTAAAAGTAAACAACTTAATTGAAAATCAGTGACTGCTCTAATTACAAGAATTTAAAATGTAATGTGTTTGTGACAGGGCGAGCAGTCACCGCCGGTTGAATTAGCAATCATATTAATCTCTTACATATTCCCCTCTGCTTACCTGCTGGAGCCGTGGCGGCACATGCACCATTTAACGCTCTTGGACTCAGACATGCTACATCTAACACATCATTTACATTCCCCGACAGTAATTACACCCCTACTGAATAAACACACACAGACACAGGTTTTTGTTTAAGTTATATGTCTTTATTCCACTTATTTTTGTGTTCTTGTGTATCGGAATACCCATTGCGGTGAGGGTGAGTCTGTCTTCCGAGTTCGTGGCTGCGTCTGCCATATGGCGTGTGCGCTAGACAGGCTGGCGTTATGATTCAAGACCCGTGGTGTGCTGGTGCAGTGCAACCGGAAGTCAGAGGATCCGTTTTCGGATACCGTTTTCTTACAACGATGTTATTTTGCATATTAATGTATAGCATTATATGTATTATATTGATATGTATATTTATTAACAATATGGTATGTAATATGTGTTGTTTATAGTATTAAGTATATATGGTGATGCAAATCTAGGAACTTACCGGTGCATATGATGTTGTCCGAGGTGGGCGGGGCCTCCTGTATTTAAGGAGCCCGCCATTCATGGAGAAAGGTGTCTCTGTTTCAAACCTTGATGTGAAAGGAACAAAGACTCATGCAAATTCAAAATAGAAGTTTAGTGAAGAGTAATATGAAAAATGAAGTTTGGGTGCTCAAGCCTAGTCTCCCTATAAACACGGCCTAAGAAGTAGAGTTTTCTGGCAAGCTTTATCACTATCAACACAAAATGTATGCAAAAAGTCAAAATTCTGAATTAGAAAACATGACCTCGTTATTATGACCAATACCAGTTAGCTTTTGCATGCTTTTTTTTCTAATTAATTCATTTATAAAACATATACATGACCCCATGTGAAGTTCACTTGTTGCTACCAAATTTTTCAGTACCCTGACATCGACCCCATTCTGCCAAGCTACTGACAAGTGCCATCTCCCATCAGACATTTTTGGATCAGTTTAAGTGTGTTTACATTCTCCTGTGCTGGGACTGGTAATGTGTTGTTTCAGCAGTGTTGTCTGTGTGTGTATGAAGCACATATTCATTCAAAAGTTATGTTTGTCAGAGCTGTAGCACAGAAGGTAGAGCACTTGCTTTTGATAAGGATTAAGAGCTCTTGATTTAAATCCAGCCTGGACTTTACTGTCCGTCTCTACTATCCTGTGAAATAAAATGCTAAAAAGCCCCCAAAAATGCATCTGTTAAAAAAGGAAAGCTTTGGGATTTGAGAACATTCTTTGCCCTTTTCACCACATGCACATTTTCACACAACAGTCAACAAATAAATGGGTCATAAGACAGGGAAACATCCCCACCATGCTCTTTGTATCTCTTTACAAGAATAACACGAACATTAAGTAAACTTCCCAGATATGGCTGCCTGTTGTTTGTTTTTAACTTACATTCCCATAAGGGTTTGTCACTACAGCTAATAAACACAAGTGACCAATAAATTTGTTTGTAAATAATACAAATAATAATAAAAGGCCTAATAATATCAAAATAATATTATGATTTAACTGGCAAAAATATTTCTTCCCCTTATGCCTTTGTGATTTACTGTGTCTGTGTGTCTGGACTGAAGGAAAAGAGATATTTACTGAAATATTTCAGATGTACAATGTAATCAAACAACTATTTGTGATCTTTCACCATACATTTCCATTGCACGCACGATCACTTATATATTGTGCATTTTGAAAGTGAATGCAACTTTAGAAAGATCACGTTGGGTGACATGGAAATGTTTTTGGTTGACTGACCGCTTATGACTGAGAGGTCCTGAAGACACAGCAGAGCTCCTTCACAAGCCCTCTTGGAATTCAATGCAGGAATTGATTGTAATGCACTCTTTGTGTTTTTTAAAGAACCACAATAGCAGCTCCAAAATTAGATTTCTTTCAAAGTAAGAGAGCTCTGGAGACACATTTCCCCTTTCATTTTCAAGTCTGAGCTCTGGGAAAGAGAATAACGTGTCTCTGAAATAAGAAATTGTCTCTAAGTGGTGGTTTGTTAAACAATGCCTCTGACACAGCTTCATTTGAGCTCATAGAAGCAAATCCTCAAACAATCTGGGACAAACATCCATCATGTTACTCAGGCAGAAAAAAAACATTTTTATAATTACCATATGTTATATAACGATCTGAAACTTCACTAAAACAAAAAAACTCAGGCCATGTTGATTATGGACCAACAAATCTATACATTTTGTTACATTTGTGTTTAAAAGAATGGTATCATTTACTGCTATCATACAAATACAGTGGCCTACTGTATACCATGAACCCAGTTTAGGTGGCTAGCCAGGTAAGTTTCAGTTTAGTTTGCCTCAACCCAGGGTTTTTGGTACCATGAAGGTGGGTCAGCTTTTACCTGTGTTTATCGCCATTGTAACTTATGCCCCATGGCTAACCTGCTCCTTAGCAGGTTTTGTTCTGGGTAACAGATCGCTAACAGATTCTGAACCAATCAGCTTTGAGTAAAGTGACATCTCTGATGCAATGAAGCCTCTCTTAATCAAGAAAATGGACTTGAAACAAAGTCCTTTCAAGTACGTTGTGTGAGATATCGGCTGTTGAACATTACATAGAATGAGACGTTTTTGTTTGCCGGTGTGTCTTCATGTGAGGTTCAATGTGTCGCTGCCGTTGATGCCCTGATGTGAATCATGAAAGCGGCTTCTAGAGTTCTGTAAGAAGGATGAGTGTTGAAGAGATTTAATGCCCACTGCTATGAATATGCAACCTATGGGGAAATTAGTTCTTTCAATTAGTCAAACTCCCAGTTAGACTTTAGAAAACATTTAATGTTACTTGAATCAGGGGCGGAGCCATGAGTTTTTCAAAAGGGTGGCCAGGCAGGGGCAAGAGATCAGTCTGTGGTGGCACAGAAATGTCCAGGCAACATTTTTATATCGTTGGACTGTTGGGGTTGGGAGGTGGGGCTTGGGGGGGCATGGATACAATGACACCCGGGACGGAGAGGTTTGGCGACCTTGGATATCATTTCACTTCTAAATAATACCAAAAAATGACAAATAAAACAACTAAAACAGCAATTGCGAGTGGGGTGACCAATGGGGTGGCCAAGCTTCAGTCTATGGTGGCCAGGGGTGGCCGTGGCCACCATAGACTGAAGCTTGGCCACCATTTGCATTTAGCATAGTGCTAAATGTAACATAGTGCATTTAGTGCAAATGTTAATAAAGCATTATATTGTAACATTTTGTTTTGTTTAATTTCCTAAAATGGAAATAAATGCATTTTGACAGGAAAATAAATATAAATAGTGTCAAATTTCAGCACTTTCAAAATCTGCGATTTGCACATGAAGAGATAGTTTCGATTTGTAAGGAATTGTGCTAAAAAATCACCCAGAACTCCTTAACATCCACTAGCTATCCAATAGTGAATACCCCAAACACCTCAGTAACGGCAAAGCAACATGCGAAAAACCATTTAGAACACATTATAAACCATACAACAACATGCTAACTGGCCAGTCCCCCAGTCTGACCAGCTGACAAGTGCCCAAAACCCCTTTAAAACCAGACCAGCCAAACCACCTTGACAAGGCTGAAAAGCCAGCTAACCACATAAGGTTGGTTAAAGCTTGTACCCGACATTATTAAAACTTAAAGCTATTAAAGCTATTCTCAGCACTTCGAAAAATGGTGCAAAAAGCAAATCTACTGATAAAATTCTGATAAAAGTCATCTGTGAAACTATCAGTGCAGAAAAACATGTTTACTCTGGCAAGCTGGGTCTTATATAAGAACCGCTAAGTGAAGTGCACTCCACTCTGTTGTGCAAGCACTCCCTAAAGAATATCACTCCTCTTGAAGTAATTAGGAGGTCCACATTATCCAGGCCCCCTCTGAGACCTGCTGGATGACCAGCAGCAACCCTCCCCCAGCCGGCTGACCTCTCCTAGGTTTGATCCTCCCTGGCCCAGAGCGCACAGACCACCATGGAGGCCAGCGCATTACTGCAGTTCTGCAGCGATGTTTAAAGGTATGGTAGAGTGAGCACAGATTGAGTGCGGACGGAGATGTGGCAAACACGTAAACACCATACATCACAATTAGCATCTGCTCCAACAACACCCTTATTCTGTGTTACACACAGACTCGCAAACACAAAACAGTTGTATATTGCACTTTTGACTGCTTGAAATCTTGAAAAATGTAATTTATTTAAACTGTTTCATGTCTATTAAAACATTAATCACATGTCCTGAAATAAAAATATGATCACAGCCTTGATCAAACTTCAAATGGTAGAATGTGTGATGCTTTAAATTCTTGAGATTGTGTGTGATGGTAACAAAGTGTGATGGTGATGACATTTTTCAGTTATTAAAGAAAAAAAAAGGATAAACCTTGGACTTGCTAACATACAAATTTATTTAACAATCAAACTTTGTCAAACTTTAAATTTGTAAATGTATAGAATAAAAAGAAATGGATTATTTTTCATTCAAATTCTCTCATTTTTTCTCAACTGGTTTGGTTATGCCACCTAATAAAACTACTCTCTGATCATTAATATTAATGCTACCAGGTCTGACCAATACAAATTAAAGATTAGAGTCTCTAGTTTCATCCGATATGCCATTTTTTAAATTTTAGAGATTTATCACAAAACAGCAAGCTATTAAACACAATGAACACTTTATGACCACAGTACATGGACTGGATGCTCAGCTTCAGTTAAATATCCTATATTTACTGTGAATTATCACATTGAGAATCAATGGGTTTATCCAAAACTGAAAAATGTTGCTTTCAGAAGCTTTATATGGAGTTAGGGTGAAAATAAGATGCATTTCAAACTATTCTGAGACCAATGCAGACAGACAGCAGGAGGTTAAGTCATTCAACTAAATAGAAAGCAAGGGAGCATCCTATAGCTCTCTATGCAGCTAAGTGCACTCAACCCAAACTTATTTAAAGTTCAGTTTCAGGCTGCAGGTGATGTGTGGATCACTCAACATGTTTGGCAGACATGGGGCACTGGTAAACAGTACATAAATTCAGAATTTATAACAAATAATTTTATTTTAACATGGTTGACAGTGATTGGATGATGCTGGCCAATACTTTGAATCAGAATTATTTATGCTAATATTTGATCTAACGTCTCAACAACACGAATAGCCAACACTCCTTGAAGCATAATAAACAATTAATAACAATTAAGCCAGTTAATTTCACAGCCTAGTCATGTGTGTGTGTGTGTGTGTGTGTGCTTTTGCCACCATTTGTGTTCTACAGTTGAGGCCTAGTTAATAGTGACAGAATTTGACATTTTAGGTGAACCATCTTTTAAGAGTAAACGGGAGAAGTAGGAGTGTGGAGCGGAGGGGGGGCGGGGCCGGGGCGGAATATCGCGCGCCCGGCCCCCAATCGGCCTGATGAGGTGCGCGAGGGATATAGGCGGCCGGTGACGATGGTTCGAGAGAGAGAGAATTACGGGCATGTCCGCATGTGTGTTTGTTTATGTTGTGTTTTAAGTTTGTTATTAAATTATTATTTATGTTGACAAGCCGGTTTTTGCCTCCTCCTTGCCCATCCTTTTACTGTTTTACATTGGTGCCAAAACCCGGGAGGGAGGAGGGATGCCCGTCGCAGAATCCTCGACACTGCCGTCCACACAGGGGAGTGCCGCTGCCATCTGCCGGGTGACGGAGTAGCCTGACCGCCCGGATGCGGGGTACGGCCTTCGTCCGCGGGGCAAGTGGGGACTGGATACCCTGACCGCCTGGAGCGAGGGAGCCGCTGCCGGGGGCGGAGGAGTGCCCTGCCGTCCCCAGAGACGCGGAGGGGTCGAGGGAAGACCGCCGTCCGCGAGGGGAGGAGGGAAGAGACTCTCCGACCGCCCGGAGCGGTAGAGCCGCTGCCGGGGGCGGAGGAGGGTCTCCATTTGCCGCCAGAAAAGCGGAGGCGCGTTCTGCCCGCTGGGGGTCGACGGTTTCACTCCGGTTCGCCCGGGGTTGGAGCGGCTGTCGTCCGCCTGAGTATGGAGGAGTGTTCGAGGACCACGCGACGGTACATAAGAGAACCGGTGAGTGAGCTTTTTCTCCCTCTCCTCTCTCTCTCCCTTTCGCACCGTGTTGGCATTTTCCCTCGCCTATTTTTTTTTTATTTATTTTTTTTTCTTCCTCCCAGGGCGAGGAAGGCGGGGATGACCACACGGGACACAAGATACACCCCGCCCCAGGGATGGGGGGGGTGTACGTCATGCAGGTGGCACCCCAGCCTGAGATAACGCCGGGAGGAGTGTGGAGTGGAGGGGGGGCGGAATATCGCGCGCCGGTCCCCAATCGGCCTGATGAGGCGCGCAAGGTATAAAGACGGCCGGTGACGATGGTTCGAGAGAGAGAGAATTACGGGCATGTCCGCATGTGTGTTTGTTTATGTTGTGTTTTAAGTTTCTTATTAAATTATTATTTATGTTGACAAGCTGGTTCTCGCCTCCTCCTTGCCCATCCTTTAACTGTTTTACAAGGAGAAACTGTTGTGTAAAAATGTGTAAAAGCGTTTTTTTACAAAGTGGCAAATATTACATTCTGAAAGATTGCAAGATTTTCTAGGATCTCAATGAAGAGTTGTGTTCGTGTTTGTGAGTATAGCGGGAAACCTAGCACACAGTGTAAAGATGTACATTATGGCTGTGACTACATGGGCCTCTCACATGGAGCATGACTGTGCAAATGTTCCAGTTCATTTCAAACACTCCGGCTCTCATTCTCCCCTTTCTAAAACCTAATTTTAGACTGCTACATGTAAGCACACACAGCACCATTAGTGTAGACTCTTTAGTGTTAAAATCATCACACACTAGCACAAACATACAAAAGTTAACAAAGCTGGTTTTGCCTGAGGAACAGATTTTACTTGTAACATCAAGTGGCGACCCAACACAATACTAAATTATATTTAACGCAAGTAACAAAAGTCCGGTTGAGAACCATAGACAGTTTGGGTCAATTCACTTCTGTTGCTCATTTATTTTTTCATACTTTCTGTGTACTGTTTTGCTTTTGGGATTAAGGCCAACTTCAACAAATCAATGATTATCATTTCCTTCCAAAAGAAATGTGGTACTTCTTTATGCCTCATTTGAGTCAATCGTCATCCTGCTGTTTTACTGTAAGAGTGACTTCTTATCATTTAAGGACTGGTCTATTCAGACACCCATTCCACATCAGAGATGAAATTCCAATGAAGAGTATTATTGTGCATCATAGTCCAAGGCTTGCACACTCACTACTATTTCAAAACACTGAAATCTGCAGAGAATAGGTGTTACTTATTATTGTAAGAGATTTCGAATCGAATTTTAATTAAGAGAGGCACTTGAGACACGTCTTAGATGTGATTAATGCGAGGGATCTTCTGCGATGCATAATGGGCATCGGTTTTCCATTTGACTTGACAGGGAGAAGAAGCAGTGCATGCCAAGTGTCAGGAAGATTTGGACAATGTGTGAATTTCTCTAATTTGTCTTGAACTGGACAACGTTCAAATTTTATGTCATGTCATTGCTTTGTTGGTGGCCTCCATTCAGAACAAAAAATATCTGACAAATAAGTCTAAACATTGTGTTTTATGTGTGTGCATAAATCTTTTTAGTGTTAATCAGTCATGAAGTCACCATGTGAGGGTTCTGGGTAGTTTCTGATGTTTTGCAATTGGTTAGTTAATAATTGTGAATGGTCTTAAAACATGAGTAAAGTGTCTAAGACGTAGACTGCACCAGAATGTATCATATAGTAGAGAGTGGGATAAGATGTGTCAATGGGTAAGCTGTGTCACCCACTTAATCATGGAAACTGTGCACATTTTTTTGTCACGGAACCATATTTTTAGAAAGGGCACTTCATATACAGCTGCCTGTGACTGAGCGATAAGACATGAGGAAATAATAATAATACAAATATATGGGGCCAGCAGTGCATATTCATTTTACGCTTAAAATGTAAAAGTCTATGGATACATTAAATAGGGTGGTACCATTTCAAAGCATGGAATCTGACACAGAACTTTATCACTTTTGCATTTGTTACATTAAAAGAAAAGATAAGACCTGAAAACCTCAGTCACAATTGAGAGCCACCTTGTGATAATGATGTAGAAATACGTATATAAACATCAAAGATTTTCAAATAGCTCTAAAACAGACATCATATATGGAATGAACAATTTAATTTTGATATTTGAAAATGAATGAATAAATGAACCCTGAGTTCTTAGACTGATGACATTGCATTTGCACCATTTATCTTTTTTTTATTTATTTTTTACTTTGGTTAGTTGCACCTTTATCTTGCAGAAAAAGAACTTCAAAAAGTGTTTGTGGTACCAGGTGCACAGACTGCATAAATGATTGAATCTTGTAATACTCAAAATATAGCTCCAATACATTCATTGCAGTATATTTCTGTTGTATAAAGTTTCCATTTTTACGGTAACTTTAATATGACTATAGACTAGTGAATTGAAATTGGTCACACAGTTCGTGCCACACTTCGGGTCTACACAGCACTGTTCAAACAGTTCAAACTGACACGATACGTATAACTAGCTACATAAAAATAATTTTGCAAAAATGTAGGTATAGTAAAGTGCTTGGTTGTTATTTAACCTCATTAGACCTTTGTTATTCTCACAGTTATTGTGATGTCATCAGATGAAGCAGTTGGTGTTGTGTGTTTCAACCAAACTTTGTTTGATTATGATTAAGGAATAAAGATGTTTGTGGAGCGTGAGGCTGTATTTTTGCTGACTAATGAAGTAAATCAATTTAATGTGGGTCTTTGTGCTTTTGTGAATGAATGAAGACAAAGAGACAGCCACATGAAGTCTTAAGACATCTGTGGGGTGTGAAAGAAAGTAAATAGAGAATGTGAGAGCTTTGTAACGATGAATGCTCTTGAGAGTTTAATTAGTAGCTCAGTGGGTTTTTAAGGCAATCACACAACCGCTGCATGTGTGTTTTCACCAGACCCCCTCTCAGACCACAACGGGCCACCCGCCACTGTCAGGGTCAAAAAGGCAAGGGGTCAGGGCAGGGCATGCCTGCTACAGCTAATTATACAACAGTCTATATCCTCCCTTCAGACCACAGACAGAGAAAATGGGATTATGGAAAATATGTAGGGAAGTTATGAAAATGCCCAATAGAGATCCACTACTGAAAAAAAGAGTTGCTTTATTATTAAGTCCATGCTGAGGAAAAAAATGCTGGATAGCCTCTGAAATCTGCTTATAGTTTGTAACATAATAAGAAAATGCTCAGGTCTTGGTAAACTACAGTAGCAAGATTTAGGTTAGTTGTGGGCACAGAAACTAAAATATTATATATATGTTGATTTGGTAAAGGTTATTTTGGTTAATCTAGTGAATTAAATACTTGTTACACTTTACATTAACATTCCTTTTGTTAAGGGTTTATAAAAAGGTTAATTAATGACTAACAATTAATTTACAAATGCATTCTGAATAAATGATATGCATTTATAACAAAATGCATAAAAAGGGTGACTTCTTGCTATACATGCCATATAGTAAGCCATTTTACCTCCCATGTTTAAAATGCTCAATAACACTTATTCAGCCCAAAGCGGATTGTAGCAATTTATTTATAGCCATAAGTGTGAATAAGTGTATTTATTATGCATTTATGAATGACTTATTAATCATTAATAAAACCCTTTATAAACCCTTAACAAAGGTGAAATGTATTTAGTGTTACCTAAATACAAAATAAATCAAAGGTACTTTAAGTATCAGATAAGTCTGGCATCAGTGCAAAAACACCTTCAAATTATGTGACTCTTGAGGTATAACAAAAGACTCCAAGCAGTTAAAGTAATGTTATTAAATGGATAGTTCAGACTCTAAATGAGACAGATTTTAAGACTTAAGTAGCAAATTAATTGAGTGAAATATTAATGCAGATTTCAGCATAATTGTTAAGCAAGAATAAATAAGTAAAGTAGCTTTACACACCTATTAACAAGCTCTTCAATGTCTTGACTTGTTGGGGAACCTGTTTCTTTAGCATTACTCAATTTTTCCTCATGTAAATAATGCACAGATATACCTACAACTTTTAAAATGTAATAGTAAATTATCTACCGATTGACACATTTCTTCCATTGCATGGTATATACCATAATACTGTCCAGCCATAAATCCGTAAATTTGTTCTGCCTGTAGCATGTAACTGCAGTGTATTTGGGGATGATGCTAATATCAAGGAAAAGGGTCTGTTGCCCCCTGCACTATATTTATTGTGTGTGTGTGTGTGTGTGTGTGTGTGTGTGTGTGTGTGTGTGTGTGTGCGTGTATTTATCACTTTGTGGGGACCAAATGTCCCCATAAGGATAGTAAAACCCGAAATTTTTGACCTTGTGGGGACATTTTGTCGGTCCCCATGAGGAAAACAGCTTATAAATCATACTAAATTATGTTTTTTGAAAATGTAAAAATGCAGAAAGTTTTCTGTGAGGGTTAGGTTTAGGGGTAGGGTTAGGTTTAGGGGATAGAATATAAAGTTTGTACAGTATAAAAACCATTATGTCTATGGAAAGTCCCCATAAAACATGGAAACACAACATGTGTGTGTGTGTGTGTGTGTGTGTGTGTGTCTGGGCTGGGTCATCCTGACAGCATCAATCACTCTCAGACAAACTAACAGCCTGAATTGCAACATGCATTCAGTGTTTTAGGTAAAAGGAGCAGAGTATGCTGTGTGTGGACAAGGCCCTGGTCTAACTCAAAGCCTTCACACTTTCCATTCACGAATAATGCCTGGTGTCCACTGACATTTCCCTGCAAAGAGGAAAGTGTTGTGCTGTTGTGGCAAAGAATGTGCATTAACAAATAATGAAGTCAAGACTATCTGTCTTTAGATAGCTTAGTTAAATAGCTGCTAATGTAGCACCCACTGAATTCAAATGCTTAACTTTTACTACTGCTCTTTAATGTTTGCATCTTTATAATTGTATTAGTCATTTACAATCATTAACCTATTTCTTTAATGTGTATTGAATCAATTCTATTGAGCTCTTAACCTATTTTAATATAGTTAAACAGTGGGCACAGGGCAGTTGTGTTGAAAAGAGAGTATGCCACACATGTTGTATCGAGCTGGGCTATTAAAGTTGCTCAAAAAACCTGCTAATGTCGCATGCGTTATTTTAATGGTGCAATACTAAGAGCTGTACATATGAGCTCTCTCTGGAGAATATTTTATGTGTAGAGTAGCTCTTGGTTACTTTGAAACTGCAGCTTACCAAGCTACAAGCAATAATTTAAAGTAGATAAACAATGGTTGAGTCATGTAAACTATCGGAAATTTATAGCATGTTAATGTGGATATGCATGTTGGTGGACAAGATCTGCTATGCTGCTGCTGCTACAGAGCAAGTACGGAGACTTGTCTACTGTTAGAAAACACACAAACATACTGAGTAAAGAATGTGGACATGCCACTGCCCAATTAAACCAAAAACAAGACTTGCTGCATTAAGGATTTAGGACATGCTGCATCGAACATATAGGACATGCTGCTGCACAGCATAAATACAATCCACAAACAAAGAAGGGATGCTGCACAAACATATAACACAAAAAACAACCCCCTGAAAAAGCAGATCTACCGCCAAGGCTTATGTACTGCTGCTGCTCCAAAGAGCCATTTGCACCGAGTGCATGCTAGGTAGGTGTACGTTGTATAAATTGTATAATGCTTATGAACTAAATCTCTATGTATACCTGGGTCTGTTGGACGAATGGCTTCAATGGCTATGACCTCAATCTATAGCTTACCTGTTTAAAGACATGCTTCTATGAGTCATGACAAAAAAAACCTTAACACTTTAAGGCCTGAGCCAAAAATTCTAAAAATTCCATTCTGTGCCAGAATATTACATTCATATAACATCAAACACCTGAATATGTATATACCATATTGAAGAAAAGAACTAGGACTTTATATAAATATATATATATATATATATGTATGATTATTTAAGGCTAATCATCCTTTATCAATAAGATTTCACACAGCAATTTTTACAAAAATCTTCTCCGGCCACCATACTTACAATCTAGAGGGAAACTTAGAGTATATGAAATATACATATTTTGTGGCCATTGTTAGATTAGAAATATAATCTATTGTTTAAAAGTTATACTCATTCTAGTGATTAGTGAAAAAACGGAATAAACAAACATTTAGAATTTTAAGACACATTTCACATGACCACTCCTCAAAAACTCCTTTTGAGCACCTGTAATAATAAATTGAGATTGCATCTGAAATTGAAGGACATAAACACTGAAATATAAGTTTTATGTGTTCAATAAAACACACACTTTATTTAATTTGAATTACACACGAATTGCACAGCAAAACATACAAGATCTAATTTTCTACAGTACATACATTTTTAATAAAGAGTGCAGGAAGAGAATATATATAAATTCATAAATACTCAACAACTGCAGAACCTGTGGAGAGAAGAGAGGGGGAGAGAAGAGGGGAGGGGGAGGACAACAACACCAGTAAACACAGCCCAACCTAGGCCTCTTCGCAAAACTGGTCACACTCAGCTGAGTGCCAAGACTGAAAACAGTTCCTATCGTGAACCAAGCAAAGTCTTTTGCCATTGCATTCCGGTGTGCAAAAAGCTACTTCAACATCTCTTAGAGCAGCGGTTCTCAACCTTTTTGAGTCTTCCCATTATCTGAGAAAATATTTGAAGGCCCCCCATGTAGGCAATTAGATATTTATATAAGAAGATATTTCCTTTCCAGAAATGTCTAGGACTGTATATTCTTCATAAAAATCAAGCTGTTGATGGGATTTATTAAATTTTTCGCATTTTCAGTAAGTTGAATAATAATAATTATATAAAAATCATAATAATCTATTATATTTTAAATAATTTTAAGAGATCTTGAGGCCCCCCGGGAAGTGTGCTGAGTCCCCCTAGTGGGTCCCGACCCCCTGGTTGAGAACCACTGTCTTAGAGGACTCTAAGAGGAGTGATGACGAAGGTGGGTCTACAGGCTTTAGTGTATGCAAAGGAAAATGTGCAAGAATATCGATACCTCCCAGCTGACAAGCCAGATTTTTTCTGAAATCTATCTGGGCTAAATTTTCCGGTCTACACTCATCCCTTGGTACTGCATGAATTTGTTGCCTTTGACGACAGCAATGTCTATGAAGAGTTTTTTGTAGGACGTTGTAAGATTTCATCATTTGGTCTGACCTATCAACACCGCCCATGTTTTTGTTATAACCGCTGATGACAGTGGGCTGGAGGCTACTTTTGTCCAGTCGGTTGTGCCATTGGCATTGTAGAATTTGGAGAGGCATGTAACTGCATGTGTCTCCTTCCACGGAATTGCAAGTATATTCCCCTCAATCCTACACCACCTCATATCCCCACGAGCATTCCCAACATTTGATGTCTTTAAATTCTGCAGGAAACAGTTTATGATTCACGCTGCATGTCCCACAGGCATAGTTCCCATTTCTAACAACTTAACCATAAGAGCTGGGGATGTGTAAAAAATGTCAAACCAAACATTGTGGCCCTGATCTTTGAATGGCTGCAGTAACGATTCAACAACTTTGGTGGCCAAGTCAGTGACACGCCATCACGATTACCTGAGTAAGCGTTAAAGTTGAGAGTATACCCAAAGTCTGATTTTGCAATTACTCATAATTTAAAACCTCACCGAGTAGGCTTGCCCTTCATGTAATGTTTATATCCTGACCGAGCTTTAGACTTGTCCATACGTTCATCTATTGCAAGATTTTGGTTAGGCTGAAAGAGCTGCTGGCATTTTTGATTGAGGTGGTCCATAAGATAACGCAACTTGTATCATACATACCCAGTTGATGGTCTTGGCTGTGGATCAGTTTCCATCTCATCCTCCTTCTCCTCATGGTCCGGGTCTTCCTGCAGTAGTACCTGGTCAAGCAGATCTTCCTCCTGTGTGCTCATGCCCTCACGATCCATGTCCTCCTCTGCTGTGAACCTAAGCTCATCAGCAGTCAGCTGCCTCCTCCTCTTGAGGGTGCTGAGCAGGGAGCCATGGTCTTTATCCATCTCTACAACAGAACAAAGTACAACAATTGGTAGCCAGCAGTGTGTTGGACCTCATGTATTCAGATACAAGACAAGGCAGGCCTAACACAGTCGTAAAGCCTGACTGAGGCCTACAAATAATTATTTGTATCAATAATTGTTCCCAAATTTCAATACTCCGGCTGATAAGGTTTAATGTGCAAGCTCAGTCCAGTTGGTCTCGTTGAAACTCTGTGAGAAGCATAGGGTCTAGGATTTCATTTTTAGGCACCGATGACTGTTCCTCCAGACTTTAACCTTCCCAGTCAATGAGGTATTCCTGTCTCCCCTGACGATGCTAGGAATCCAGAATGGCTCAAACTGTGTATGCTAGACCATCCTCCAGAGCCAGTGGTGGGGGAGAGCACAACCTTCATCAGCCTCTAAACAGAGGGAGAAAGTGAAGGCAGGTAAGGTTTGAGGAGTTGTACATGGAATGTGAGTGCAACACGAAAATGTGGTGGAAGTTGGAGATGATATGTGACTGGGTTTATTTGTTCAGTGATGGTGTATGAACCAATATAATGGGGACTTAACTTGTGTGATGGTAGTTGAAGACAGATGTCCCTGGTGGAAAGCCAGACCTTTTGACCTGGTTGATACTCTTGAGGATTTGAGCATTTGCGATCAGCTTGTTCCTGCTGGTGGTGAACAGCATGCTGAAGATGTACTGTACATGAGCAGCATTCCAGGTTCGTTCACTGGTTTTGAACAAATGGTCCACCGCCGGAACTTATGAAGGCTCACCAGACCAGGGAAAGGTTGGTATCCTAGGATACACTGGATTGAGGTGTGCTGGGTTGAGGGATAACGAAAGGAATTTTGAGCATACTAGGCCCAGGGAAGTTAATGACTCCCCTCACGTTGATTGTTGTGGCAGTAAGATCTGAGGAATCAACTAATCTCCTGGATCTTCCCCTCCATCTGGCCATTGATTTGAGGGTGGTAACCAGATGAGAGGCTGATGTAGAGACCCAGGAGACCAAAAAAAGATTTCCAAACTCTTGAGGTGAACTGTGGACCTTGATCAGATACTATGCCATCCAGAATGCTGTAGTTTTGAAAGACATGTTGGAATAGAGCCTCAGCCATCTGTAGGGCAGTAGGACGTCCTTTGAGTGGTATCAGATGACATGCTTTCAAAAAAGGTCCACAGCCCCTACACACAGTGTGTCCATCGGAGGGATGAAGGTCTGCGATGAAATCTATGGTCCCACATGGGACCACAGTCTTCAGGGTTCCGGTAGAGGTAGTAATTTACTGGCTTGGAGTCGACGAACTTTGGATGATGTGCAGTCCAGACAGGCACGGATGTAGTCAGTGATGTCCCTGGAGTGATGTGGCCACTAGTATAAATTCTGGACTAGCGCAAGTGTCTAGAAGTTTCCTGGGAGCCCAGATCCAGGAGATTAATGAAGCCGTTCTGAGTTCTGGTTTGGGAAGATAGCAGGGATATACAATGCATAAGGAGGGCGGGCAGTTGGAGTGGGTTCGTTTGAGGTGGCCTGGGCAATCTGCTACTCCATATCCCAAGAGATAGGACTGACCAGAATAGAGGAAGGGAGGATAGGTTCAGGATCAGAAGGACCTTGATCAGGAGAGTGAAGCCCTAATAAAGTATCTGCTTTGATGTTTTTGCTTCCAAGAGGATAGCTAACAGTAAACAAGAAATTGATAAGAAGAGGGCCCAACTAGCTTGGCGAGGGTTCAGTCTCTTGGCCAATCTTATATATTCCAGGTTGCGATCATCTGTGAAAACTTGGAATGGATGGCGAGAACCCTCAAGCCAGTGGCACCACTCCTCAAGCGCCAATTTGATGGCTAGTTGTTCAGCAGAGGAGAACTTCATAGAAAAGAAGGCACATGGATGTAACATAGAAGGAGTACCTTGCCTCTGTGACAGTATGGCCCCAACTCCAGTGGTATGTGTCAACCTTTACAATGAAGGGATGGTTTGGATTGGGTGCTTGAAGATAGGTGCTGTGGTTTAAGCCTTCCTGAGCCACTGGAAGGCATTACTGCTTTGGAGCACCAAGGTAGGATCTTGGGTTTGCCTTTGAGAAGACTGATACGTGAAACAACTATAGTGCTGAAACCTCTGATAAAACTGCGGTAGAAGTTGGCAAATCCAAGATGTGATGGCCTGTATCTTAGCTGTATCCATCTGAATACCCTCAGGAGTGATGACAGTCTGATGGAAGAGACATTGTCTGCTTTGAGGTACAGACTGTGTTCTTGAAGGAGTTGCAGGACCAGTTTAACATGATGGATATGTTTGTCAATATTGGAGGAGAAGATGAGTATGTCATCGATGTAGACAATGATGAAGCAGTGTAAATATTTACATAAGATCTTGTTCATCTAGGATTGAAAAACAGAAGTGGCGTTGATAAATATATGGCCTGACTAGATATTCATAGTGGCTGCTAGATGTTATGAAAGCGGTTGTTCCCCTTACGAATGCAGATGAGGTAGTATGCACTACGAAGGTCTAGTTTAGTGAACAGGTTAGCCCCTCACAGTAGTTCAAGAGCTGCTGGAACCGAAAGCAAAGAAGGATTTAATGATGGAGTGGTAGAATATTCTCCTTGATGGTAGAAGGGTACTGAAGAGGGCATATCAGAGTAAAGCTGGAGACGATGCTCAACTCGAAGGGAAAGTTGGATCTGTTGTTCAAGTCCCAAGGAGTCATCGACACTGGCGAGCTGAAGTTGTATATTCCTCGTAAGTCCCTTATGATAGGTAGTAATGAGTGCCTGCTCATTACAATTGCTGGTAGTGGTGAGTGGCAGAAGCATAGAGAATAATCTGCGACTGAGGTTTTGTCTTGCTTTAAGGCGACACAGCTGTTTGCTTGCATGAGAAGTACCTGCTGGTGTGTGATAAATGTATCAACAGATATGAGTGACAGTATCTTCCTGTTGCCAGATAAATGAACCCTACTGCAGTGCTTTTCCGGTCAAGAGACATATAATATTTGCAATTTTCTGTTGGGAATCACTAGGATTGTAACTCAAAAGCAAGATAGCATTGGAGCAGAAATGCATCACACTTGTTTGCGGTGCCAGAGAAACTGGGAGGTGTCGCTAAGAGATGCTAAGGTGTTGCATGTGAATGGGAGATGGTGCATGCGTGGCTCAATATGGAGGTGTCACAGAGCTTGATGTGTCACTGGACACCAATGAGGAAGGAGCAGATAATAAACTCAGTACCATATCCAGTTGGCAAATCTGGTGCATCATGTCCTCATGTCCCTGGGCATCTATAACACATTGAAGCGAACATAAGTGGTAGTGAATCCAAGTGCAGAGCATTTATTACAGATCCAAAGATTTGAATTGTTAAATGCAAAACAAAGAATAAAAACAACTGCTCGGACTCAAAGGAGAGAGCAGTGCAATCTGAGGTAAGTATATATTGAATCCTTGATGAGGAGATTGGGAACAGGTGTGGCTGATTAGAATGAAGAGTGGATGATGGCTGGAGTTGGAGAGACCGATGGGGGCATGGCAGAAGGGGACCCGGCTTACTTGCTAATTGAAATGTTAGGCAAAGAGAGAGTACGCAAGTTGATAGGCTACTCAATTACTTGTCAAAAGACCTATCAGCTTACACCACGTGAGTTGGTTGGGTTGACATATCAAATGTGAGCAAGCTGATTGGCTAATAGATAACAAGTACAAAGATCAGCCTGCAACATTCAGAGTTTCATGCCAGAACTTAGTCACCTAACCACTAATATAACAAGAATAAAACCAACCAACAATTTAAAATACATAACAAGCAAATACAAAAAACTTCACAAAAGCTTACCAAATGACTCATGCTGCATTTATAATCTTCTGAAACCATACGATAGCTACGTTTGAGGAACAGAGTAAAGCTAAAAGTTTTAATCACTGAAAATGTTCCTTACCATAAAAACGCATCCAAATATTAGATTGGCACAATCTGTAACATGACAAGATCAGCCACATGACATGCAAGAGCCAATGGCATTTGAGTGATAAGTTGTATATAAGGCATCAGAGTGACATTTCAGTAGTGCAGTTGAGGAATACTAAAGAGGTGGGGGCATAACTCCAAAAATTGATGAGGTATAGGGGACCTAGGTCAGAAAAAGACGTGAGGTATGCATTAAAGGGTTATGGTGACAGCAGTGAACATGAACAGAAACATTAAATATAGCTACAAAAAATAAATAAAAATAAAATAAGAAATTTAAGTATATAGAAGTACCTATAGCTCAGCTGGCAGAGCATGGGACAAGGTCATTGTTTCAATTACCAGGGAAACACACATACTAATAATATAGTATGACCATGAATATACTGCTTTTGAATAAAAAGTTTCCAATAAAAGCATCTAGTAAATGCATAATATCAATATTTCACTATAGAAAAAATATGTAAAATGCCAGAGGACACGCGTATCATTAAAAACTGTTGTATTTTGTGTATGTTGCCTATTTTTGGGTCGTTTGTAAACAGCAAAAGAGAAATAGATCTGCTATTTCAGCTTTTCCCATTATATCTGTCAACATTTAATAGTACACAGGCATATAGATGACCTCAAAGCAGACTCATGGACAAAAAGCCACAAAACTCAGTTTTCATGGGGTCATTAATCAATAAGTTTACATTTATGCATTTGGCAGAAGCTTTTATCCAAAGCGACTTACAGTGCACTTATTACAGGGACAATCCCCCCGGAGCAACCTGGAGTTAAGTGTCTTGCTCAAGGACACAATGGTGGTGGCTGTGGGGATCGAACCAGCGACCTTCTGATTACCAGTTATGTGCTTTAGTCCACTACGCCACCACCACTCCATTTCCATCACTAGAACAAACATACAATTTATCCCAATTTATACAAAGCTTTTGTACTGAAAGTAGTCTCTGCCAACAGGGACAAATTACAATATATTAGATAATGGGCGACATGGCACTCTGATGCCAACAGGCGTCTGAGTAGTAAATGAAACAGCCATTGGTTTGCTTTACTGATTTTTCTTGGCCCAAGAGGAGCTGGGTGGGTCTAATGTTGTGATGTCTTTGCACACAGCTGTTTTTTTAGATTATTGGATAGATCATACAAATAAATGTCACCGAGCTTGTTGCTGCACCTCTTACACAATATCCCGTGGGTCTGTTCAACACTATAAAACAAAGCAGTTTCCCTGTCCATGTCTTTAAAGTTATCTCTGATTCACACGGGCTATGAAGCAAACAGCATCGTCAAAACAGATTATCTCTGCCATTGTTGAGCTTGATGAACATTTAGCTTGAAACATAGACATAAGTTGTCTGGATATGATAAAAAGATATATCAGCCGCCATGAGAGATAATACAAACTATATAAATGTGGGGAAATAACTGAACTACAATTAATGACATTACTAACTTAAATCTGGAGGAGTGGTGGTGGCATAGTGGGCTAAAGCACATAACTGTTAATCAGAAGGTTGCTGGTTCGATCCCCACAGCCACCACCATTGTGTCCTTGAGCAAGGCACTTAACTCCAGGTTGCTCTGGGGGGATTGTCCCTGTAATAAGTGCACTGTAAGTCGCTTTGGATAAAAGCGTCTGCTAAATGTAAATGTAAAATCTTAACTGTGAAATTTTTGCACCACTAGTGTCACCAAGCGGGATAGCAGCAATGATCACTGTTTTCAAACAGATGAAATAAATCCCCTTGTGTCTTTTATGAGTTGTACAAACAGATAATCTCATCCCAAACTCTCATGTCATTAGTCGAGCCAATGTTGCTGTGTCGGGCTGGACAGGCCGTTCTAACAAACAGATAATGTTTGGTAACATTTTACATTAATGCTCTCATTGTCAAGGGTTTATAAAGGGGTTCATTAATGACTAATAAGCCATTTACAAATGCATTATAATTGATATGCTGTTATAACAGTATATGTTTCTCAATGCTAAGAACACAAAGAATGGACTTGAATTATCTTGCCTAGTTACCATGAAAGAGCGGATTCAGAAGGACTGGAGGATATAGGAGGATCTATGTGAGTTTTGGGCTGAGATATGAATGACTTATAAGTTATTAATGAACCCCTACGTAAACAAAGGAAACATTAATATTACTGAATTTTTGATAGCGCCACAGAGCCACTTTTTGCTAGCGTCTTCATAAGTTCACAAACGTTATTGTGGTCCTTGTAACTTTGTTCAAAAACCTCAATGTTTTTGTGCCAGAGGCTGTAATGAAATTCTAAACTATATTGCTATGCAGTAAAACATTAAAAAGTATATTGCACCCTTAAGTAGCTTCAATGTTAATGGCTACTTATTGTTAGATGCTTGTCCTGTTGCTACCGTAACTACGCTTTCAAAAGAGCAGCTTGACTGTAGTTTAACTACTTGGAAAAGGTAGCTACACGGCAATAATAATTTGAAGAAGCTTCCGCAACATTGAATTAAACACACTCCTCCGTATACATACTGCCTTCTAAACACACACACAAGTTCTACATATTGCATAATGGCACAGCAGTTCCTGATTAGCTTGTGTGACGTAGGAGCTGACGTGAGATGTGTGTGAGTCACAGCTGGAGGAATACACACTTTCCCTGCGGTCAGCCAGCTATGACGGGTCCCCCCCTAAAGTGGGCCTTCAGCCAGTAATGTAGCACCATAACATTACTGGCTGTAAGCATCTGGTCCTGTACTCATTTAAAACCCATAACCCCTTTTTCACTTCCTGTCTACAAAATAGCTGTGGGAAATGTTACAGCCCTCATCGGCTCGCACACTCTCTTTTCCACTCTTGGTCTTCAATTTGTTGTCTCGCACATTAAAGGAACAGTTCAACCAAAAATGCCAATTGTGTCATTATTTACTTCAAACCCGCATTTTGTTTTTTAGTATATGTTTTCTGAATGTAAAAGGATGATTTGAAGGGGAACCTGGCTAAGTAAATGGCACATGCACAGCATCTCTGCAAGTTTCCTCTAACCCAGTGCCTTTGGCTGTTAAAGAGTTCTGTTTTCAACACAGATATCAATATAAACATCCCAGAGGTGAATTGAAGGCTACAAGAGTAGGGATAATCTCACCACATCCATCAAAATGTTGATCTTGAATGTAGGGGGTATGATGCATGATTCCTTTTCCCTTGCTGTTCTGAGATTCATTAATCAGCTAACTTGGACAAACACTGACTTGTTCACGTTCTCGCTTTACACAGAAATGGAGGAAACTCTGCATGGGGCTAACTATGACAAATAATAAGCAAGTGCAAGTGAAACATTACGCAATCTGAATTTTACTGGTAAAGTGTCACTTTTGTGCCACTAGACGGAATTGCAAAAATGCAATTGTTTGGACAAACAGATAGTCCTGCCTTCAACGCACACCATTGGTTGAGCCAATGTTGTTGTGTTGGACTGTTTGAGATGCTCAAACAAACAGAGCAATGTTTTGAAAGTGCCATAGAGCCATAGTGTTTCCATTTTTTTTATGATATTAACCCACTATTGGATACATATAATATCATTATACTATAGTATACTATTACAAAATGTTGTCTCAGCTTATTACACTGCTCTCTGGAACACTTCTAATTGGTCAATTGAGACATTCTGAATTATATTTGTTAAATGACTGCTACACTTCACGTCTCTTGTAGCACTCTTGTTTACTCCATGATTTATTTATTTTGCACTAATGACTGGCTGACTGTACATTACCCCTAACATGAT
The DNA here is from genome assembly GCF_025860055.1 of Xyrauchen texanus. Classification (NCBI taxonomy): domain Eukaryota; kingdom Metazoa; phylum Chordata; class Actinopteri; order Cypriniformes; family Catostomidae; genus Xyrauchen; species Xyrauchen texanus. Next base: position 39,587,377 of record NC_068290.1, read on the forward strand.
TGATTGATAGATAGATAGATAGATAGATAGATAGATAGATAGATAGATAGATAGATAGATAGATAGATAGATAGATAGATAGATAGATAGATAGAGAAAATGTACTTTGACATTTAAAAATCATTATGAGCCTTACAAATCCTCCTGAATCACTAGAGCTGTGTAACCAAATGACGCACTATACACTTACACTATGCACTTGGTATTTGGCCATCTAGTGCAACTAGCAAGACTTCTGTGAAGACAACACCTCAAAAACAAAGACATTAAAAAATGCATTCACTGTTAATTATTATTGTTTTTTCAGGCCAGCATCAAGACCAGGTAACTGTTCATTCTGCTACATAGGGCAAAACTTAGTTCAAATCACGACTGCTAAGTGGATGAAGTGTCCAAAATTTGAAACTCTGTTTGATCAGTTTACGGACATCATTCGGTTACTCCTAGTACACTTCTTTTAATTGCAGATGAACATACTACTCACACTCAGGGCTTGACAGTAACTTTTTGGCTCACCAGCCACTGTGGCTAGTGGTGTTCCGAAGTCACTAGCCACTCAGAGACTGTAACTACATGCACTTGTTTGGACATATTATTTGAACGAGAATTATACAAGTTTAGCAGGACACAAGCCTAATTATTTCAGTAATTTCCTGGAATATATAAAGGCAAACATGGCCAGTTAGAACAGGATGAAATCTTTGACAGTAGTTTGTTCAAATTGTAACCCCTTAATTCTAAATGATGGTTCTGCAGCAAACATTGTTCACTGATATACAGTATTTATTAGATATAGAGGTGGCTCATATTACCACTGTCAAATAGCGAAGTTAATCAGCACATAGTATTTAGTTGTAGTAAGTATTAGTTGCATGAGTAAGCATGGACAGGAATAAGAGTGACTCAATGGGATGAGTTTGGGGTGGTTCTATATGTTTGAGCGTTAGGGGGAGTGTTCAGGAAACCATTATGTTATTATATTTGCAATTCTGTTAGGTGACGTTATTGGTGCAGATATTTCACACTTCATCTTTCATTTATGTTTAGTGTTCACACAAGACGAGTGTTTTTCCTAGAGGAGTTTCTCAGAAGAATTTTCCAAAGGTGTGTCTTTAAGCATCTGCACTTGACATTTTAGGACAGCTTGCACAGCTGTTTAGGAGTGATTTGTGCTAAGCTAGTCATGATATAACTAGGGCCTAAACAAGAAGGGTGCATGTCAAGAAAGGGCCTTATTTTACTTATATTGTTAAGCTGAACTGACAGGACAGTTGGCCCAATGTGGCCTACAATGGTCCAAAAGAGTTGGTCATCTAGGCCAACTCCTAGAAGATCAGAGCATGGGAGCTGTATGACCTTTGACACAAATGGAGAGTAAATGAATGGGAGAGGTCTTGGCTAGGAGGAAGAGAAGCTCATTCTTGACATTTAGCTTGATGTGATGAGTTGTCATCAGGATGAGATGTCAAAGAGACTAGCAATGATCATCGCTCAAGCTGCAGAGGTGGAGACAGAATGGGGAAACTGGAAATGAAATATATAATTGATAGTCATCTGTTATCTGAAACCATCTTTTATAGTGAGCCTTGTTGATCACCAGTGGTGTTGATGCAGTGTGTAGGGGTTGAGTATGCCTAAATGACCTGATTTTACCTTATAAGAGTGAGGCAAACCATGATAAGGTGTAGATCAGTAGACCAGGGCTGAATCTAAAGGGATGCTGGAATGGGCTTTGCTCCTCACTCCAAGAAAATTATTATCCCTATAGACCCTAAGCACAAGTGAAGCAAAGGGTCGAATTGTATCATCATGATGCTAACCTTAACCTTAACTAATTGTGTTGGAACTGTTAGTCAATAGTTAGTCGTTTATGATGTCCAATGGTCCAAAAATGTTAGCTAAGATTGTTCTGTCCTGTATGACTTACATAATTTACAGCAAGGAGAGTGATTTCAATTTTAACCCACTGGAACATTACATTTCACATACAGAGATAGACATATCACACATTATGTAACTAAGGCTCACGTGTGCTGCCTGAATGATAATAATGCATGTTTCCTTTTGTGAAAACCATCCACGGTGAAGACAGGTTCAATTTTATTGTTTAGCGCCAGTTCTCTGACTGCACAAAAGAGACAATAACTAAATAGATTTTGTTTGTCTAAAAAAGGTTTAGAACATCAAAATGTTTACCAATATAGCTAATGGAAATATGACATCATATATTTATGTTTAACTTTAGCACATAAAAATCTAGTTTGGAAACACTTGTATATAAAAATCTTCATGGAAAATTTGCCGCAATATCACCACTAATAATTTTCACAAGCAAATGAGCTTTTCGGCAAATTTGCGACTAGTTTCGATTTTTTTGTAAGGGTTTTTGTTGAGAAAAAAAGGCATTAATGCAAAACTGTAATGTCACATGACACAATTTACATCACATCTGTCCTCACAACAAACAGCATAGCAGAGAAGAACACTTGTACTGATGAGAAGAATTGAGTTTTCCTCAATTTCATTAAAGACAACGACATTGCCTTTATTATAGGTTGATTAGCTAGTAAGATTCTTGCAGCATTTGCTTGAACAGTGGCTGTGCTGGATGTAGAGAGGGGAGCACCTGAGGGGGAGAAACTAGGTGGGATTCTGACGTGCTGGCATCCTCCAAAACTGAGATTTGAGCTTGTGGGATTAATGTCTCTTGTCTCCTTACTCTTGAAGTAGTCCAGAATCGGCTGATGTTTCTTCATATTGAGCTCACGGAATTATAAAGGTAGATTATAACTGTCATTAAATAAGGCCTTGATGCAGTCTAGAGTAAATGTACGCTGGTGATTGGTTCATTTTTAATGAGCGTGTGCTGAGTTTAAAATGTTTTTGTATTGATTTAAAAACATGTCTATATTTATATACTGCTTATTACCCACAATGAATGCAGTAGCAGTTTTCAAAAATATAATAAATCATCAGCAATGTCATTAAATACATTTTAGTTTATTTATTTAAGTTTTATTTATTTCACATTTTATCAGACTTCAAAAGTGAACCAGCTAAACTAATCTGACCAGCAATAGGGCTGGGCGATAAAACGATATCGATATATATCATGATAAAGAAAATCCACGATAAGCTTTTGAGGAATTTTTGATATTTACTGCGTGTCGCTAAAACACAAGCAGTTTGGCTTTCTCAGGCTGCGTTTCCACTGGGGTGGACGAAATCCGCTCAAAGGCCCTCACAGCGCTAGGAGAGAGCTTGCTCCGCACCACTGCCAATCCTATGATCCACCATGTGAGCATGATGCTCGGCTTTCATAAGAATTAATTGAAAACGCTCTCAGCTTCACTCACAACGCGCCAGTTGTAACGTAGGGTCAGACTGGATGAACTTGCTAATGCTAGCTAGTCGGACACTGGATTGATTCCATTTGCACCGCAAGACTTCATGACAGCGGTTACGCCCTCTCATCGTCTCTAGTGAAGAGCGCGACAGAACAACAGTGATGTGGACAACAGCTCTGATCTTTCTGCACTGTAATCTTGAATATTGTTCTCTAGCAACAAACATGCATCATTTCTGCCCCGTCCCGCTCTGAACGCGTCACCTCTTTTCCCTGCATGTGAGTTAACGTGGTTTCAAAGCACCTTTTAGACCATAATGTTTTTCCCTTCTAAATGTATCTTTATTAATCAGCATGTTACGAGCCTTTAATAATAAACAAATCGATTTCTGTTCTAATTTTGTGAAAATTAATTACATGTCTGGAATGGATGAGGAAAGACTAAAATTACTAGTTATTAGACTAGTCTTTCACGTTAATGAAAATATACAAATGCTTTTTACATTTAAAAATGTAATGACACCCCTGAACCCACATTCAGCATCATTCCACAGTCACAAGGGCTTCTATGCCCCATACTTGGGTATCTGAATCTAAAGAAATCTAAAAAATATTTCATTTTAATGTAAAAATATTCCAACAAATACTGGACTGATGTCACTATGCTTCAGAACAAACAGATGATCTTTTAACATTCATTTTCAATTGATAAACGGTAAAAGACGGTAAAATTGGTAAAAGATCCAGCAGATCCCACTGCTTTAGCCGTCTCTGGACCCCCTGTGAAGTTTTGTAGAGACTATTTTGACTGTTTAGAATTTATTTTTTCTTCTTTTCTTCCATCAACTTTGAAATAAAAAAAAGAAAGTGCAATGTGTAAATGTATATCGTGATAAATATCGATATCGAACAATATGAAAAAGATTATCGTGATAACATTTTTGGCCATATCGCCCAGCCCTAACCAGCAATATTAACTCCAGTACAGTATACAGTATGATCGTAAGGACTAAAGGCAGTTCTGTGCCTTCAAGATGTTACAATGTTGTATTGCGGGTGTGTTTTTGAGTAATGAACATTTGCACTCAGTTCTTAATTTTAGAGCTTGTTGTGGATCCCAACCTTTTCAAAAACGTTTTACAGTGAATGAGCATAATTCGTTTGTACATTTTGGCAAATTGCAAGAGGAAATAAAAAGCCTGTGGTTGTATCTCTTTCATGATTGGTTAGAAACTTTATGTTTTTGTCTTGACTTCAGTGTGTTTATGACTTTGTGCTTTTGAAGTGGCTTTTGTTAACTTTTTATAATTAAATGATGTCTAGTGGAAAACTGAAAGGATTTGGTTATGAAATATGCATGCACGTCACCGCTTAAAGGCTATTGTCAGTCAAATAATACAGAGCTCTTGCCATTTGTCACCTTAAATAATGGAAAATATTGACCTGAAAGTCAAAGTGAATTATGCCTTATCTGTAAGTGGTTTATTGATGCATACTGTATGTCACTGGACTTCTATTTTTAATCAATATCAAGTTTTTAGGTAAAGATTTCTACTGATGTATAAGGGAAAGTGTATCTTAGGTTCTGTAACTGGTTACCATTTCAGTTATTCATTTTAAATCACTTTTTCCTTTACTAATTCATTTTAAATGGACCTGTGGTGCGACAAATCATTTTTTTAAAGTAAAAATTAATACAATTCAATTAATACAAGGTCATAAAAACTGAAGGGGAAAAAATTCCATGGTTTACATGGAATATAGCATGGCCCAAGTCAATTTTACAAAAGTATTTCATTTATTTGAAAACAACCAGCCTTTAGACACATTGCTAGTTTGATGGACTTCCAAATATGTCCTCATTCCTCTATCAGGACAAACTGACCATCACAGTTCTATACACTCTAGTCAGTTTCTATCATGACATTTTGTAGTGTCAAAAGTGTGCAGTTCATGCTGAGCAGAAAAGTGAATAATGCTTTAAAACCTCCATTAGAAACTTTAAAACCATGTAAGAGTTGCTGTAATGGGCAGTGGCAGCCCGTCAGAGAAGGCAAGGGCTGAGCCTCCTCAAATGTATTTTTAAAATGAACATAACTATACTTACATTCACATGATTTATAAACTGTTGTTTTGGGGGCCTGGGTAGCTCACGGAGTACTGATGCTATCATTTTAAAAATACATTTGAGGAGGCTCAGCCCTTGCCTTCTCTGACGGGCTGCCACTGCCCATTACAGCAACTCTTACATGGTTTTAAAGTTTAAGCACCACAGGTCCATTTAAAATGATATAATAAAACAGCCTAGATCTAGTTAGAAAAGTGACAGTAAAGTTATTTCTCTACCTTAGTGGGACCTCTGGCACTGGGAGGACGCAGCTAGTTTCTCATAGTCAGTAGGAGCTGGTCGCAAGCCTTAAGCAGGCCACAAGGTGGTCATCAGTCATTGTAGATCTGTACTTTGACTTGATGATTTTCATGTGAGAGAAAGCACACTCACACAAATAGGTTGATCCAAAAAGTGCTGTCAAGTTGAAAGCACATCTTCTGAGGTTGTGATACCTTTGTTCAGGCAGTAAGTTCCAGAACTCTCCATTAATGCCAGTTGGTGCCCTGTCATTTTGCAATGTGAGAATCTCATTCTCAACAGCAGAGCTGTCCAAGTGGAACATTGATACAATTTTGGAAGCAATACAATCCACATCAATATTTATGCCAAATGGAAAACACAGATAGCTGGCAGCAGGCTCAATGGATTAAAAGTCTGTAAAGCGCCTCTAAAATTCAAACAAGATGCACTGAACTTGCTCCTCATAACTTGCACTGTCAAGCTGCACGAAGTCTTTGCGCTGACTCTGAAGTTCTGCCTGCATGTGAGGAAAGTTACGCAGGTCATTGTGTTGCTGCCTATTTGACAGCAGCTTGCTTTTAAATGTGTTCACTGAACTGATCATGTTGAATACATGTTTATCTTTACCCTGCAGCTCTAAATTAAAATCATTCAGCAGGTCAGTGAGATCGGTCAGGAACGCTAAATCCATCAGCCACTGGTGGTCCTCTAGATGGGCATATTCTGCGTGTTTTGAAAGCTTCAGAAAATCTTTGATTTCAGGCAACAACTCTGAGAATCTCGCTAAAAATGTACCTCTACTCAGCCATCTAGCATCCGTGTGAGGCAACAGGTCTGTGTGTTCTGCACCTGTCTCCTCCAAATGTGCACGGAATAACCTTCTCTGTAGACTCCTGGCCCGAACGGAAACCACAATCTTCATTGCAACATCCATCACTTCTTTCATGTTTAAAATCTTACCACACAATGCCTGCTGGTGGATTATACATTGGTATTTAAGGAAGTCCGGGAAATATTCACTCTGTTTGCACATTGCAATGAACCTGCTAGTTCGACCCCCCACAGGATAATTGCACAACCTTAATGGCAGCTGTGATATCACTTTTATTCTTAAAGTCACCAAGTAGTGCATCTGCAGCCACAACAAATGCTTCTTTCACAACTTCTCCATCCTAGAAAGACTTTGTTTTTTTTCAAGAATGTGATTGACGTGATAAGATGCAATAGTTGCAGCCTTACCCTTGGTGCTTGGCCTGGTAAAAATGGACTGCTGTGCAGCAAACTGCTCCTTCAATTCCCAGACTTTTTGAGTGCGTAGAGCTGATTTAACTGGGAAATCTGCATCGTAGCTTTTGTGCACAGCCCTGAAATGCCGCTCCAAATTGCCCTTCTTCAGTAAGGCCACGCTTGCATTGCAAATAAGACAGATGGACTTTGAATAAACAAAAAAAAATACTCCTCCCAGTCTGAATGAAAATGATATGTTTTCTGTTTTTTGGCTTCTGCCATAGTTGCGTTTTACTTTGCTGAAGTCGCAGCTCTCTCAACCTCTCCACTTTAACAGCGAGTCCCTACTAATAACGTAACGTGTCTAGCTAAATCCATAGCAACAAACCATATCCAGCATGCACCGCTAAAACCCTGGCGAAATTTGGATTAGTGTACTTGCATACTACTCTTGCTATTTCTGCCATATATTTTTATGAAATAGAATGAGTAGTACTTAACTATGCAATTTCGAATTTAGCTCCTGATTTCATTGCTGTCATTTGTAATGGTTAATATTTTAAATATTTGAGGTCTGAGACGGAATGGTGAAGAGAGAGAGGGTAAACCAGAGTACAGTTTACAGACTGGGAAGCAGTCTGCGATTGACTGGTCAATCGCAATCGACTGGTTGGGCACACTTGCTGTATAGACTACAGAACAATTCTATATGAAACAATGGTGAATTAAAAAAAACGCTGCCCCCTTCAATTCTTTGGCCAGTTCATGAATCATTTATTTGATTTTATATGATTTATTTGAAAGAACTAAAAGAACAGTTTCATGTCTATACTTGTATTTTTCATCTGGTCAAGGTTGATAAGTGTTTTCTAAAGTAACTAGCAATAAGTAATCCAATTACTTTTCATACATAGTAATTAGAACAGTAATTTAATTATAATGCGTGATCTTTTACTGTTAATTTGCTACTGTAAAGGAGTTCAATAGAAAGGAGGAGATGAGAACCGGCTTGTCAATATAATAATATTTTTAATAAAGATCTAAAACCAAAAGACACAAACATACACATATAGTGGACAGCTGCCCATAAACACTCTCTCTCTGTCCCACCACTGTCCGCAGTCGGCCTTTATCCCTCTCGGAGGCTTAATTAGTCTGATAAGGGGCCGGGTGTGTAAAATCACAGTCACATTCCTCCCTCATTCTCTCAGGCTGGGGAGCCCGCCATGATGTACCCCCCCTCCCCCTTTCCCTGGCAGAGGGTGTGCCTTTATGGCCTTCCTGAATCCAGGGCCCCTCTAACAGCGGGCACTCTATGGGTGGTACTGTCGTAAAAAGCTAGCTGACCATTACGCTCTCTCCTATGATAGAGCCATGGACGTTGTTGTCTCAGTAAATAATGGCGTTGACACTGCTGCGAATCAATAACGCAGCTTCACGATTGCTGTGGGAAAGCAGATAGCCTACTGGCCAAAGGTTTGCAAATTCTGCTCATTTCTTCATTGTTGTCTGACATAATATAAACAAGCTTACAAAAATTTGCATTAAGCCAATAGTACAATGTCTGACTTGTGAGACTACATCTGATGTACAGAGCAGAAAAACCTTCAGGCTTAAGCCTCAGAAGTCCAAGCCTATCGCACCCATGCTCAATGGATGAGCAATATACTGTATACTTTAAAATCATCTTAAAAAATTCCAGACATCAACCATCTTTACCACCGAAGGATAACTTTGGAGAATATGTGCAGAAGCATTTGCGGAAATTCTGATGACAGTAAGTGTGAGATCATGGAATAGTCTGTAAAGCCAGTGAATAGTAGGTAATACATTTGTGGCTTGTTCAAAATGTTTGTGTAGTATCCTCATCACCATCCTCTGTGTTTTCTGCATCATCATCAACATCATGTGCATCATCATTTCCCCCATTATGCCATTATATCATTTTTAGGTTTCCTCACTCAACTTTGCCAGTTTGGACAAGTAGAACTTTCTGTAATTACACCTACATGACAATGTGTCAGATGCAGCTCTGGTTCCAGCTTCATATCACACTCCCACCTCATTTTTGTTTCTGAGCAAAGCCAACTGTCTGCTAGTGTAACCCGGACACACACACACAAGATGAGACAGTCACAATGTAAGTCAAAAACTGCTTTTATTGTTAACAATAAAAGCAGGCAAAAGTACAAACGGGCAAATCCAGTGAAGAGTAGTCGAGGGAAGCGTAGGGTCAAAAGCCGGGGAATCAAAGAGAGTAAAGGGGGCAAATCCGGGAGAGTAGTAGAGGGGAGCGAGGGTCAAAGCCGGGGTAAACAGGATCAGCGAGACGGGACTAGTGGGAGCAAAAGACAGGGGAACAAGGGGAGCTGGCAAGCTAAGAGGTGAACGAGAGGAGGTCAAAACTAGACGAGACTAGCGGGGGGCAAAGACACAGGAAACTAAATACAATAACCAACACACGTGAGACGAAAGGGTAGTGATATATATAGGGGCGAGTGCAGGTGTAAACCATGAAACTAATGTGCAGGAGTGCAGATGACGCGAGTGCAGGTGGTCATAATGTTCTGGGGGATTGGAAACGCGTGAGAAACTCGAGGAAGGGAGATTGCCTACGGGCATGTGAGAGAGTAGGAGCAAAGTGGGCGTGAGGGCTCGAGCGAGCAAAAAGAGCGTGGGAGCTCGAGGGGGCGGAACGAGCGTGGGAGCTCGAGGGGGCGGAACGAGCGTGGGAGCTCGAGGGGGCGGAACGAGCGTGGAAGCTCGAGGGGGCGGAGCGAGGGAGCGGGGTTCGTGACAGCTAACCTACCAGCCAGACAGTAAGAGATGTATCATATGGTATGTTCCCTATTTATCTAAACATCTTCAAGAGTTTTTTTTTTCTTGCCATGTCTGCCTTTGTCTATTTTTAGTAAAACTGCATTAACCCTTAAACGCATACCTCGGGTCTTTAGAGACCCCATTCCACCCCCGTACGTCATCCTGGTCTTTAGTATTCGTCAATCTATCTCTTATTAATAGTGTGACAAACAAAAATGCCAAAATTGCAACAATAACAACAAAATAATGTTATAATGGTTTAAGTACCAAAAGTGCATTGGGTCTTTAGAGAACTGAGGTATGTAAGAGTTTAGTTATTTTTTACACTTACATTTATGCATTTGGCAGATGCTTTTATCCTAAGCAACTTACAGTGCACTTATTACTGGGACAATCGCCCTGGAGCAACCTGGAGTTAAGTGCCTTTCTCAAGGACACAATGGTGGTGGCCGTGGGGATCGAACCAGCGACCTTCTGATTAACAGTTATGTTTTAGCCCACTATGCCATCACCACTCCACACACTTCCATAAATTATATTTACTTTACTTAAAAAAGTGAGGAAACCAATTGCCTTTAAAAACAAAATCAAGTAAATATACTTATTTAGCTCAAGTAAAGCGGGCTATTCCTAGTTCAATTTAGTTCAGCAAAATAAGTACATTTACAGCCAAATAAGTACATTCATTTCGATTTTTTAAGGCAATTGGTTTACATGCTTTTTTAAATAAGGTTAACTTATTTAACTTATCAAATTAACTAATTTGATTTACAGTGTATATGACATTGACTTTCTGTGCAATAATGAACTATCAACAATGGTGAATTATAAGTATTTTATATCTGCATACACACACATAATATACGTTATTTCTTACTCAAGGTGGCACTGATGTTTCAGTGATTGACTTGATTTGCATTTAACATTGCTATTTGACGAAGAAACAACATCAAAGTAAACTAGCAAGTACAACACATGAACAGTATGATATTAATATTGCCATTTGGGTGTACTGCTGAAATAAAGTTGTACATATATTTAGACTCAACAAGTGCCAAAGAAAATACAGATAAGATACACATAAGTTACACATACACCAATCATCCACAACATAAAACCACATGCCTAATATTGTGTAGGTCCCCCTCATGATGCCAAACAGCGCCAACCCCGCAGCTCAGAATAACATTATGAGATGATTTTCTTCTCACCAAAATTGTACAGAGTGGTTATCTGAGTTACCATAGACTTTGTCAGTTCAAACCAGTCTGGCCATTCTCTGCTGACCTCTCTCATCAACAAGGCATTTCCGTCCATAGAACTGCCCCTCACTGGATGTTTTTTGTTTTAGAATTTACTCCGAATTGTGCCAAAGAGTTCTTATAAAACAGGTTTATGGTCACATTACTTAATAATAAAGTAACATAGTGAAAATAGTGTTTCAGAATTTACTCTTTCCTTGAAGCAACATACAAAAGTTTTTATTTCTAATAGCAACATGTTAACAACCTAACGACAGACTTCATCACCACAATGGTAACCCCAAAAATAAACCCCTTCATAATCCCCACATTACCGTCACATTAAGAACAAACAGGTCTTCACGTCAATTCATTTTAAACTGAGGTGAAAACAACACTTTTTAAATTCAAACCTAAGTTAAAGTAATTATTAATTCAAAAATAAAAAAATCTTTCCTAACGTTGCTTTAAACCCATGTGACTTTCTTTCGTCCATGGCACAAAAAAGGGGATTTTTTTAAAGTCTGTACAGTATACGTATATAATGGCTGTGAATGGTGGCTCCGGTCTATCAAATTTGAAAAAGATAAATAAAATTGTTTTGTTTTTTAAAATAGGGCTGTCATTCGATTAAAATATGTAATCATGATTAATCGTGTATTTTTTGTAGTTAATCTCGATTAATCACATATTTTGAAAATGCTGAAATTTGACAGCATATATGCTTATTTTCCTGTCAAAATGCCTTTATTTCCATCTTATGAAAGAAAACAAAACAATATGTTACAATATAATGCTTAATTAACATTTTCCAAACAAAGCTTTCCACAATATAAAGATTAATAAGAAATATCACCTGTTCAAGTAACATTAAACATTTCCCAAAGTCTAATTGGGAGGTTGAATTAATGAAAGAATAGTCCCCATAAGTTGAGTATTCATTCATATTTTCATTCATAATTTTACATTTAAAATGTTTATCTCATAACATTAGTTAGGAGAATAACACTGCTGTGTAAGTGCATGTATTGCTGCTCTGTGAAAATACACCTAATTACCACTTCAGATGCAGCTTTTGTGCCACTTTTGTTGTGTAAAGATGGCTTTAGTCCCCACAGGTTTAGTATTCAATGAAATGGGCATTAAATCTCTTAAACTCTTATCCTCCACAATTTTAATCTGCCAGTAGACTGTGGTTATCCGCATTCCAACAGAAATCGTGAAGTTGCCTGAAAGATTTGCATCAGATAGTGAACTCCAGTGTCCGGCGCCGCTTTGAAATACATGGGAAAAGTGGAGTGATAGTTAAGACTTGTGCTTCAAAGGTAAATAATATGTGCTGAAAATACTTAATTTTACAAGTCCAATCCTTTCTCCATCATTTCATTACTGGCAGGGAAGCATTGTTGTTGTGTCCGTCACTGTAATGACTCCAATTGTACACATCAACACATTACAAAGGTTCCACCCTCCCAATAGGGCTGCAACTAACGATTATTTTGATAATCAGTTAGTTGCAGCCCTCTCAGTTTTGTGCCATTAACATTCACTGAAATAAAGGGAAGAAAATACTTTTTATTACGTTTAATTCAGTAAAGAAATTCACTGCAATAAATCCTATTGTTATCAAGTGTTTTTGTCTTGTTTCCCATTTAAAATGGTCTAAAAATCCTTAAAACAAGATACATTTACATGAGAAAAAACATACAAGATATTTGGGCTTGCTTTAAGAGGATGTATCTTAAATATAAGTGTATTTTCTCACTTGGTTATACTTCTGCGAGTGCTTTAAAGACAAATTATACTTATATTCAAGACCTATTCAACAAAAGCCTAAAATATCTTATATGCTGCTTCTCAGGTGAATGCATCTTTTTTTAAAAGGATTTTTATATATTTTAAAATATTAGTATTTTTTATATTATATATCTCAGATAAAAAAAAAACTGCAGTATAGCTGCTAAAGTAAATGTATGTTGTTTTAAATGAGTTTTAGATATTTATATTGGAAAACAAGCCAAAACAAAAACAAATCAAAAACATATTTTTTTGCTGTGTATAATGGGGCGAAGACTACCCTCTCTCACCTTTCTGTTCACTTCAATCCATCTTTAACTCACAAAATAAACAAACTCTCTCTTATTAATAGAGCTGCGTATTTGCAATTTTCTTCATGATAAGAAATGCACAGTGGCACATATATTATGATATAATCATAATATATAATAATTATAACGTTATAATCTAGCTGCATTAAGTGTGCACGCTTGAGGGACGAGCATCCCCGTGACGTGTGCATCATCCGGGTGCAGTTTCAATCTCTCCCCCTGAGATCAGGACATTCACGCAACTCATAGAAGACGCGCTGACTGCACAGAGAAATGCCAGTTTCAGAGATTGTAGTTATTTACATGACCTGCTTCAATATTATTTAAATTGGAATAAAGCTATAACACATTAAATATAACTGCATTTAAGATATAACACTGGGGTGTTTCTGTATTTACTTATTTGGTATTTTTTTATAATTCCTCATACATTACGATCTACATCACCTGAAGCTGTTTGGACAGTTTAGAGTGCATCTGGACTGTGATCTGTGTAATTCTTCCATGAACTGCAGTTCTGCTCTCACGTGTCATCATTAGAGTTTAATAGGATCTCATGTTACGTTGAATGAGATCAAACAACTATTCGACAACAAAAAATGTTGTCGACAATTTTTTATTGTCGACGTTGTCGATAATGTCGACAAATCATTTTAGTGCTATTTCCGACAGCTCTAAAAAAACATAAACCCTGGTCGCACAGAATCACGTAATCATACCTAAATTTTTGCATGGCTTGTTGTATGTATCACAGTAATTTCCTGGTGAAATGAGCACTAGAGGTGCTACAACAACAATGGCTTTTATTCAATTTCACACAAATCATGAGTAAGAAAATAATTGCATTAAGTTTTGCCCTGTACCTCACATAATGCTATTTTATGAGATCAGCACTTTTACTATAGCACATGACTTGTAAGGCCATACAATTTAACGTTTTTCATTAAATAATTAACTATATTTACAAGTTTGTTCATTTCCAGCACATTTTAAGCATACTAACAATTTTTGCACTTTTCGTTAGGATAAAAATCTTTTTTACCCTGGCTCCAATTTTTTGGTTATTGCCTCCTCTACCACATGATTACAATTTATTTATAGAACTTCCAAACATACTGCCACGTTCATTCTTTCACAACACATGCCCTAGAAATGACTTCTTCATTTTCAGAGCAAAAATAAACGATTCCTTAAAAACATTATTTTAAGGTGTACAGCAAGGCTCTGTCCTGGGCCAGTTCTTTTTTAATTGACAGGCCACCCACTTACAGAGATTGTCTAGTGATTGACCTCCTGTTGCACATAGTTACACAATCGCTAATAAAAACAGGTAAAGAGAGATTAATTTATATGAATTTATTCTTCATTACTTGCTGATTTATAAAAGGCTAAACCTGGGTAGCTCAGCGAGTAAAGACGCTGACTACCACCCCTGGAGTCACGAGTTTGAATCCAGGGCATGCTGAGTTCCTCCAGCCAGGTCTCCTAAGCAACCAAATTTGCCCGGATGCTAGGGAGGGTAGAGTCACATGGGGTAACCTCCTTGAAGTCACTATAATGTGGTTCTCGCTCTCTTTTTGAGTTGTACGTGGTTGCACGTGCTATGTCTCGGCAGTAACATGATCAACAAGCCATGTGATAAGATGCACGGATTGACTATCTCAGATGCGGAGGCAACTTAGATTTGTCCTCTGCCACCCGGATTGAGGTGAGTCACTACGCCACCATGAGGACTTAGAGCACATTGGGAAATGGGCATTCCATACTGAGGAGAAAAGTAATAAATAAAAATGCTAAATTTGACATCTTAAGCAAGCTTACAATAACTGGGAAATGTATATCCTTCACAGTCATCATTCTCCTTCTGCTGTCCCTTGAATCCTGCAGTAAATGGTTGCCCTGAAGGCAGCGCAATGTAAACGAAGTCTCAGGGGGGCTGAGAGTGACCTGGTTGGATCCCTCTTTCTCAGTGCCGCTCCATGGCAAGGTCCATAAATATACCAGGTGTGTAAACATGCCACATCCCAGCCCCTGTAGTGCTGAGGCCAGGCTTGTCTTCTTGAGGTACAGAGTGAGAAAACCCTGCCAGTACAGATGGCTGCACCCTGCTTCCTGATCTCTGAATTAAGTTTATCCTTAAAACCATAGCTTCTTCACAGCTGGCCAACAGATTTAGCCCTCTTGCAGACGTGTGTGGCTGTTGGCCTATAAGTGTTTCCCAACTGTTTTTGCTTCAGGGCCCAGATTTGATTTTGGACATGAAGTGGCCACCCAATGTCCATTAATCGTATTTTAGTTCACCCAATGTCCTTATATCACATTATTATTAAGGATGTTGTTTTAACACTATACATATACCTAATATTATATAATAATAAAGCATTAAATTATTAATGCAATTATTATTAACCTAAGACAATACAAAGGAATTTTCCTACCATTTGAGTATTTTAAGCTTTTCAAGCAATTCAAGTGCAACCTTCATGTTTTTGTTAATAAGACTCAGTCAGAAGGGGTCAGTCAGTGAACCTCCAGCTAAACAGGCAGCCAGCAGCTGTACAGGCAAAAAAATACAAAAACTGATAGCATACAACACATGATGATGCATTCTTGCATTCAAACACAGCTGAATGAAGAGCAACTCCAAATGCTCCAAATCTCGATGTGTGTTTTTCAAACAAGTGTTTTTCAAGTTTCAAACTACATTTAACTTGACACAGCATCCTAAAATGCTGTGTTAATCACCGACACAACCAAAGTGTGATTCTCCAAAAGCATCCATCTGATGCGTGTGTAAATAGATATGTCCTTAGAAAAGCCTTAAATGAACTGCAAAATGGATTGCTGTGAACTGTCGGCCAGTGAAAGGCTTATGTTCAATGAGATTTAAATAATATAAAGCTGTGACAAGAGGAGGGCTAATCAGCTAAGGAGAGGGATAAGTGCAACGAGATGCGGAAGTTCAGGAGGGAGAGAGAGCTACAGGCAGCTGCCCTGTATGCATTGTTGTTTGTGTGTTTTTGTTTATTAAAAAATTACTTTGATGCTTTGTCCGTTTCCCGCCTCCTTTGGTGCCACATCCAGGGAAGGAGGAGGGATGCGCCATCATAGAGTCCTTGCCACTACCATCCAACCCAAAGGATCAGCCGCGGCAATCCGCCAGGAGATGGAGGAGTTGCTACTGGCCTCCTGGATGCAGAGGAAAGGCCTCCATCTGCAAGGAGGGGAGGGACTCACTGCCAGCCGCCTGCCGGCAGACAGGGCTGGAAGGGAGGGGGAAATGAGGGGGGGGATGTACATCACTAGGAGGAGGGTGGGGTCGGGCCGTGCCAACACATGCCCAGACCCCGATCAGGTTATCAGCCGAGGGATAAGTGCAACAAGATTCAGCAGTTTGGGAGAGAGAGAGCTACAGGCAGCTGCCTTTATGCTTGTGGGTTTTTGTTTGTAAAACATTACTTTGATGCTTTGTCCGGTTCCCACCTCCTCCTTTCCATTGAACCCTGTTAAAATATAATTCGCTCACCCTCATGCCATCCCAGATGTGTATGACTTTCTTTCTTCAGCAGAGCACATTGAAAAATAGAAAAAAATCTTTGTTCAGAAAACATATCTTTGTCCTTAACAAGCAAGTGGATGGTGATCTGACCTTTGAAGCTACAAAAAGGACAGGCAGTCAGCATAAACCTAATCCATTCAACTCCACTGGTTAAATTAATGTCTTCTAAAGTGAAATGATAACTTTTGCTGCAAAACAGATACATTTTTGTTTAATACTTTTTAACTATAAATCATAGTTTCCAGTCAGCAGCAGTATACACATTCACTAGAGGGCATAGTTCACACGGTCCGTCATGTGACGTATTCGCGTTGGCAAGTTTGGACGTAATCTAACGTTTTTCTCAGTTGAGACATCCAGGATGAGCCCAGAAATGTACCATTGTGAGTAAACAAACAGATAAATATACAGATCTAAACCAAATCTAATGGTGCTTCTGTACAGCATTCCTCCTACTCAGTTGTAAACAGCAACGCTTTTTCGGGTGTGTTGCACATGCACAAGCCACTTTTTGGTATCACGGTTTTACTCGTTTGCCACAAAAATATAGAATTGTACTTATTATTATAATTTATTATTTATTATTATATGTATAATTATTTAAATATAATTATTTATAATCATTTGATCATTATATATTGAATTATTTTTATTCTGGGTCCTTTTGCCGCAAATATTGAAATTCGATAAATTTAATTTGAATTATTTGGCATAGGATGTTATTAATTTTATTAACAATTTTAACTGACTGACAGCCCTAATTATTAGTATTTATTAAAGTGAACCTATATTTAATGATATATAATTTAAAGTCATATTTTGTTTTACCCTGAGTAATTTTTTTGCATGGTTTTCGAGACAGAAGGCATTTCACTCAACCTGTCCATGTTTGCATCTTTCTAATGTAGTCTCCTTTGACCAAATGGGAAGAATTTATGCCAAAATATGCAAGGGAAGGGTTTTCTCCTTCCTGTTGAAAATTGACAAGCTTATTATCCATCCTAATTACTTGAATCCAGAATTTTTTTTCCTGCTTTCTAAACAGAACCACCAGTTGAGAACTGGTTTCCTAGGGTACATGGGGAAAAAGATAACACTGCTCAGTGTGTTGATCACCGCCTCTGAGGTAACATGGAAAATTTCAGATTAAACATGAATTAAGATATAGCTTTCTACATATAAAACACACAATAAATTGCAGTACTTACCCCAATATCAAGACTGATGAGAGTTGTCAGCCAAATTCTTTTCACAGCATTGCCAAGATGTTTTACTCACTGGCAGCAAAGACCTAATGAGGTAACACAAGAGCATGATGAGTGAGTGAGTGTGGAATTCTTTAGTTTTCAAAAATGGTCCATATGTAGTCACCAAAGTACAGGCCCTTGGTGCTCCTTGCTCAGAGTTTGGAGGCTTGGCTAGTGCTCTCCAACCCATCGCGCTAGTTGGCCAGGACAATCTGACTCAGCAACACCATTCAGTTCGGTTGGCACCCTCCCGGGTTAAGTGGCATCCGTTTCACCTCGGTGAGGGGCGAGAACGCCTCTGCCCTGTGTGCGGAAATAGTGATCCTTCTGCAGAAGGACGTGATAGAGCCTTTCCCTCCAGCCGAGATGAAGAAGGGGTTCTACAGCCCCTACTTCATCGTGCCAAAGTAAGGCGGTGGGTTGAGGCCAATCTTGGACCTGTTAGTGCTGAACAGGGCCCTTCACAGACTCCCATTCAAGATGCTGACTCAGAAGCACATTCTGTCATGCGTCCAGCATCAAAATTGGTTTGCGGTGGTAGACCTGAAGGACGCGTACTTCCATGTCTCGGTTTTACCTCGGCACAGAGCCTTTCTTCAGTTCGCTATCAGTACAAGGTCCTCCCCTTCGGTCAGTCGCTGTCACTTCACGTCTTTACGAAAGTCGCAGAGGCAGCCCTTCCTAAGGGAATTGGGCTTCCGCATCCTCAATTATCTCGATGACTGGCTGATTCTAGCTTACTCTCGAGATCTGTTGTGTGCACGCAGGGACCTGATGCTCAGGCACCTCAGCCGGTTGGGGCTTTGGGTCAACATGGAATAGAGCAATCTCACCCCAGTGAGCCTGCTTGCACAGACTTTGTGCAAGGTCAGGGAGGACGAGGAACAGGTCATCCTGGTAGCGCCACCCAGACTTGGTTCTCAGAGCTCACGCTCCTTGCGACAGCCCCTACCTTGTGAGTTCCCCTGAGGGAGGACCTCCTCTCTCAGAGACAGGGCATCATCTGGCACACATGCCCAGACCTCTGGAATATCCACGTCTGGTCCCTGGAAGACCTAAGTGGCCTACCACCAGCTGTGGTAGACACTATCACTCAGGCCAGGGCTCCCTCTATGAGGCAGCTATATACCTTGAAGTGGAGTTTGTTTGCAAATTGGAGTTCTTCCCAAGGTGAAGACCCCCAGAGATGTGCAGTGGAGTCAGTGCTGTCCCTCCTGCAGGAGAGGCTGTAGGGGCGACTGTCCCCCTCCACCTTGAAGGTGTTTGTGGCCGCTATAGCAGCACACCATGAAGCGGTGGACGGTAAGTCCCTGGGGAAGCACGACTTGCTCATCAGGTACCTTAGAGGCACTAGAAGGTTGAATCCTCCTAGGCCACGCCTCGTTCCCTTGTGGGATCTCTCAGTAGTCTTGCTGGGCCTGCGGAGAGCCCCGTTTGAGCCTCTAGAATCAGTTGAGTTAGAGGCTCTCTTGTTGAAGAAGACTGTGCTCACATCCATAAAGAGGGTTGGTGACCTGCAGGCGTTCTCTGTCAGTGACACCAGCCTGGAGTTCAGTCTGGCGTACTCTCACATGTTCTGGACACCCTGACCGGGCTATGTGGCCATGGTTCCCACGACCCCTTTTAGGGATCAGGTGGTGAGCCTACAAGCGCTGACCCAGGAGGAGGCTGACCCAGCCTTGTTGTTGCAGTGTCCAGTGCACGCTTTGCGTATCTACTTGGACCAAATGGAGAGCTTTAGATGCTCTGAGCATCTCTTTGTCTGTTTTGGGGGACAGCGGAATGGGAACACTGTCTCCAAACAGAGGATTGCCCACTGGATCTTGGATGATATCGCTTTGGCATACCAGGCCCAGTGCGTGCAGTCCCCTTTTGGACTACGAACACACTCCACTAGGAGTGTGGCGTCCTCCTGGACACTAGCCAATGGCGCCTATGTAGCAGACATCTGTCTAGCAGCGGGCTGTGCAACATCCAATACCTTTGCAAGATTCTATAATCTCCAGATTCAGCGTGTGTTGACCGGTACGAACAGGTAAGTGTGTGGGCAGCTTGCCGGGCGTTCCGCTTGTGCACAGTGCCTTTCTCCTTACTGAGGGGAAGACATGTGCTTTTTTACCCCATTCAAGTTCCTGAGGTGGGTGAATCCTGGATGTCCATCCCCCTTAGCCCTGTGTCAGGCGAATTCAGCGGAGGAATTCGAAGCCTGGCCCAGTACGTGTGCTAGTATGCCCTGTGCTGGGTTAGGTGCTTCACATGTGCTGGTTACCTGTGGTAAAACCTTGTGACGTATTTTGACTCTAAGTTTGTCTACACTCTAGTCATTAATATTTGTATAGCACTTTCACAATACAAGTCGTTTCAAAGCAGCTTTACAGAAAATGATTGTTGTATGAAAGCCCCCAGTGAACAAGCTGAAGTGACTGTATCAAGGAAAAAACTCCTTTCAATGTTATTTAGTGGTGAGAAAATATATGAGTGGAACCTGATCTCTGGTTCTATGATACAGGTATATATGTACATAATCCAATATTATATCGCGGTTTGAGCAAAAGCCAATCCGCACGTAATATTGTTTGGCCTCTTTCCCATTTCATTTTGCATGCAAACTTTACCAGCATTATTACTGGCTTATAAAATAAAACATAAAAACATGTAAGTGTTGTTCTCAAAGCTGATTACATTTCGAAGTCAAAAGCAGATAATTATAAGTCTCATGTAATTGCGGGTTTCTTACATTGTCATTTTTTTAATAAGCTGTTTTTTGAAAGTTATGACTCATAACTTAAGAGCATCTTGTTGTTCATGTCACGCTCAGTGTCGGTTAGGACAGGCGGCTATGAAACTAACTGCTGCTGTTTCTGCCTCACAAATCCACTGATTTTCATGGTGATGTCAGTAAAATGTCATGTTTGATGTACTTGTAAAGATACTGCTGGCACTGGCAATGACGAAGACAATGACAATGAAGTAAAGAACCCATGTACACATTTATTCCAGCAGTGTTTACAAAACCCTAACTACAATCATAAATAAACAAAAACATGAACTTGACTTTAACTTGACATGACATAAACTTGAAAACACAACCAAAGTTACAGTCAACAATACTTGACAAAGAACAATGGTAAACATGAGGGCTTAAATACATGGACAAAGGGTAAAACAATGATGAAGGAACCAATGAACAGACAGAACTGATAACATGAACATGAAGGGCAACAGGAATCACATGACTAGGGAACACATGACATGAAAAGAACTAGAATTCAAAAATAAAAGACATGAGAAACATGAACCAACACATCAAACATTACATATCCCCCCACTCGGGGTGGCTCCTGATGACCCAAAACATGGAAAAACACATTAAACATGACATAATTCATTATTCATGAAAGACATGGCGTGGGGCGTGGACTGGTAAGACAGGGTGTGGGGCATGGATCCAGGGCAGAGCCAGGTGACCGACTGACCAAGGAGGAGCTAGAGGGATGAGGGACCCCGGTAGAGCCAACAGCCTGAAGGACGAGTCGATGTCGAGGGATTGACAGGCCAAGGTGGAGTCCAGGGCTCGGAGGATCCAGGTGGGGTTGGAGGGTCGAAAGTTCCCCTTGCCTGATCATGAAGAACCAGCCATAGGGTGGGTACAAGGGCAGGAACCATCTCCAGGTCCAACTACCCAGATGTGGCCATGACATGGCATGGAACAGACTCAGACATGGCTGTGACGTGGCATGGAGCAGGCTGAGGCATTTCTGTGGCATAGTATGGAGCAGACTGTGGCGTTGCTGTGACGTGGCATCGAGCAGACTCAGGATCCAGATCAAAAGATGGTGCTAGCTAAGTGACCATGACGAGGAACTCTGGCTCGGCGGCCATGATGTGGGACTCTGGTTCATCGACCATGATGTGGGGCTCCGGCTCGTAGACCATAACATGAGATTCTGGCTCGTCGACCATGACGTGGGACTCCGGCTCATCGACCATGACGTAAGATTCCGGCTCGTCGACCATGACGTGGGACTCCGGCTAGCCATCCGCCTCCCCCACAGTGAACATAGAACCCGTAATCTGCAGGGCAAGGTCGATATACTGAACCAGATTGAGGGGACTGCGACCACCAGGCATCAAAGAGGAGATTGGCTCACTCAATCCAAAATTGAAACAGTCCTTGAGGGCAATTTCATTAAATTTGACCCGGCAGGCCATAGCGAATAAGTTCTCCACATAATCCTCCAGGGGACAATTCCCCTGACATAGGAGTTGGATTGCTGGGTTCATTGTAGGTCAGGTATTTCTGTAACGATGCTGCTGGCACTGGCAATGACGAAGATAATGATGATGAAGTAAAGAAACCAAGTGCAAATTTATTCCAACAGTGCATCCTAAACCCTAACTACAATCATAAATAAACAAAAACATGAACTTGACTTAACTTGACTTGACATAAACTTGAAAACACAACCAAAATTACAGTCAACAATACCTGACAATGGTAAACATTGAGGGCTTACATACATGGACAAGCAGTAAAACAATGACTAAGGAACCAATGAATAGACAGAACTGATAAAAAGATAATCAAACAATAAACCAATGAAAACAAGACACATTGCATAAAGTGCAACTAGAATTTCAAAATAAAAGACATGAGAAACATGAACCAACACATCAAACACTACAGTACTGTAGTACCAGGACATGACACCATTGTTTGGCAAATTTGAAAAGCTGTACCACTACAGGACAATCTATTTGGCGTTTGCCATCAATCTTCTCGCCTATGTACTGTATGTGTGTTGCTCTGTTGTTCTGTGAGTGCCCAGCACCGCCTCTACTGGGAGGAGACTGTTCCGCAGCTCTCAATATTGTGCTGCTTGGTTTTAATTACACTATGTGATTGTTATAGTTTTGTGTAGTAAGCGTTGTAATATACAAAACAATACAATATTTTTTTACACCCCTAATATACAGTCTTAGGCAAATACTGTAAAATGCTTCACAAAAACAATTGCCTTAAGATGGTTATTTATATTTTAGCTTTAGTTTGAAATTTAGTGTGAAATTTCAATAGGAAATATAAATTCCCAAACATTTATTTTGCAAATAGAATAGAATAGAAGAACAGGGAGTCGTGCAACAGATGGCATGGTCCCCACAGAGCCTCCCAATGAATATTGAGTCAGTCTGGCATTACAAGAAGAGACAGAAGCAACTGAGACAGCTGAAATATTTAGAAGAACTGTGGTGAATTCTCCAAGAAGCTTGGAACATTCTATATGTCAACAACCAAGAAAAACTGTACCTAGGAGAATTGGTGCTGCTTTGAAGGCAAAGGTGGTAACACCAAATATTGATTTAGCTTTATTTTGTTTACTGGAATTTATATGATGTTAATGGATTAATAGTTTTGAAGACATCATCACTATGCAACATTTATCACAAGTGCCTAAAACTTTTACACTGTACTGTCTGTATAATGTCAGAATACACAGCTAATGTACTTTAAATAGCCGACAATGGAGGGTGTAGTTATAGCACCTACCAGCAGTGGCAAACTGAACCGAGCCATCCAGCCAAACCTTGACCCCGTGGGAGGAAGAAACATGATCATAGAATGATTCATTTCCCTTCAGACGCAGGAAACAATTCATTGAGGTTATTGAATATAATAGTAATGCAGTTAACATTCGGATACATCACCACCTTTAACATTTCTAACAGCCGTGATCCACAGAGGTCACTTCCAGTGCCCCTGTCTGAGTATATTTAATCTTAAAGAAAGCTAAGAGCCATAGCTACTATGAAAAATAAACTCCTGTGGTGTGTGGGCTTCAGGGGAATTCTTGAAGTCTAGCTCATGGAACAATGCTTTTGATACGAAAACCACTGCAACAGTGTTCCCCAGGGTGTATGTTTAAATGGATACTAACTAATGCCTGGTTATAGCTAATTATTATAAACACTTATGACTTATAAGACTG
Source organism: Xyrauchen texanus (assembly GCF_025860055.1). NCBI lineage: Eukaryota > Metazoa > Chordata > Actinopteri > Cypriniformes > Catostomidae > Xyrauchen > Xyrauchen texanus. The sequence goes on from NC_068290.1 coordinate 39,611,262, forward strand.
TCAATTAGGAAGAGGCCAGCAGATTTTGAGAACATAACAGTCAACAGGATCTGTTTTACAAGGAGGCCAAGTGTGCTGCAATGAAAATACCCACAATATCAACACCTACAAAATTACTTCATTATGATGCTGAGATCTGGCATACTTCAAAAGCCAGTGTTGTATAAAGTATCCATTTGTCATAACTGAGTAAGATTATGATACCTTCATGGAAATTGACTCAAGTAAAAGTTAAACTAGCTCATGAGAAAATGGCTTAAGTAAAAGTATTAAAGTAACTGATATTAAATTTACTTAAATATAAAAAGTACAAGTAAACTGCATACATTACGGAACAGTTCATCAAACCCATGGCAACTTTTTTGATTGGTGGTGCTCATTATTTACTCACCCTTATGTCACCTCAGATATGTATGACTTTCTTTCATCTCCAGTGTACATACAAAGATTTCAGAATAATATTCAGCTCTATAGGTCAATTCAATGCAAGTGAATGGTTGCCAGATATTTCAAGCTACAAAAAGCACATTAAGGGGGCATAAAGTTATCCATATTACTACAGTGGTTAAATACATGTCCTCTGAAGCGATTCAGTTGGTTTTGGATGAGCACAAACCAATTTGTAACTAAATTTCTCTGTATTTCTTGCCATTGAAATCTCTAGGCACAATCATGATTTCAAGCTTGATTTCACTTTCTAGTGCTTGAGACATGCGCAGAGCACCAGATGGAACTATAGGAAGTGTAATCAAGCTTGAAATCCTGATCACCAAGGAGACTGCTAATGTCAAGATTTATAGTCGAAAAAGGTCTATTGGTCTATTCTCACCCAAAAACCAACTGGATCCATTCAGAAGACATTGGTGAAACCACTGGAGTCTTATGCTACATTTATGAGCTTGTTGGAGCTTCAAATATCTGGCTACCATTCACTTACATTGAATTGACCTACATAACAGCGATATTCTTCTAAAAAAATTAGGGTGAGATTTTGTTTTATTTTTAAATGAACTATCCCTTTAATGGTGCATTCAAGTCACATCAGAATAATCATATTTATGGGATATGTGTAAATGAACACCACAGTCCATAAAAATTGGAACATTAAAGGAGGAAGCTGACAGCAATGTGCTGAAACACAGTTAAAACAACTTAGCACTAGCATAGCAACAACCTGACAACCACTTAGAACACCCTGGCAACTGAAAAGCAATGTGCTGAAACACAGTTAAAACAACTTAGCACTAGCATAGCAACAACCTGACAACCACTTAGAACACCCTGGCAACTGAAAAGCAATGTGCTGAAACACAGTTAAAACAACTTAGCACTAGCATAGCAACAACCTGACAACCACTTAGAACACCCTGGCAACTGCACAGCAATGTGCTGAAACACAGTTAAAACAACTTAACGACAGCATAGCAACAACTTGACAACCATGACAACCAAAAATAAATCAATAAAGTCATATGAGCAGTTTCTTATCTTCCCCAGTGGCGACAGATGACGGAACATGCAATCATGCACGTGCTTCATTTGAGATTTTGATTCAGATTTGCAATTCACTAAACAAATAATTTAGACTGCTTGTTGAATCTTTTTGTTCAGTTCAAAGGAATCAAATTTAAATGATTTAACTCAAATGATTCTTTCAACGAATCACACATCACTATCGCTGTCGTTAAGTTGTTTTAACTGTGTTTCAGCACATTGCTGTGCAGTTGCCAGGGTGTTCTAGGTGGTTGTCAGGTTGTTGCTATGCTAGTGCTAAGTTGTTTTAACTGTGTTTCAGCACATCTGCATGCATTTCTGCACGTACAGCTGTTATTTTTTTGCGGTGTTCAGTTGTAAAAGTAATGAAAGGGTCTGGAGAAATTTATCGGAGTAAAAGTAGCAATTTTCTCTTACAAATTTAGTGAAGTGAAATTAAAGTCTAAAGAAATATTTATACTCAAGTAAAGTACTAATATTAAAAAAATTACTTAAGTACAGTAACAAAGTATTTTTACTTTGTTACTATACACCTCTGCCAAAGGCACAAGTGTCTCCTCATGTGATTGCTTCAAGGTGAAGGGAAAGGGAAAAGCTGTCCTTGCATGTTCATTTATCATGAGTTTAATGTGACAGAATTTATATGAAAAAAGACAAAAATATAGTTTTGTTTATTGGAATTATATCTGATCCATTTGAAGGACTGTTCATGAACTAGCGGTTCTGGAAGTCCACGTTCTGAAACAAGATGGCAACATCCAATGTCGGATCTCAGCTGTCAGGCATATGACAAACATCTGCCTGGGTCCTGCCCTCTCTCAAGGGAGCTGCTAATCATTACCGATAATTCTATTGAGGCAACTTTGTTCTCTACAGCCACAGAACAATAAATAAACACACCAGTTTCATTTGTAAACTTGAGAGAAACAGCTAAATCAACAACGTCTTGGGTTTCAGCAGGGGCGAGGACACATAAGGGCCAGGGTGGCACTGGCCCACCCAGATTGATGGCTGGTCCACCCAGGCGCACCCCCTTTTCGGTAGATGGCATGGCATTTCTGTAGTTTGGCATGTGGGATAGGCTACTTACACATATACAGTAATAGGGTTACAAAACGCCCTCTTTTCTGACTTTCTGGCAGAGTGTCTAAAGTGCAATTTAAAAAGCGATTTGTAAATTGCCTAAATGTCTGGAGTTTGGCTTTGTTTTCATATTGACGTGCTCAATACAGTCATACCTTAGAAACAAGTCCATATCTGCTGGTGCTCTTTGGAAAAGGGATAATCTATCTCATGAAAAGGATATATCCAAGGCACTCAGACTTAAGTATAACATATAAGAAAGGCTTTATTAAACCATGGCCATGGGAAATAGATACTTATATATATAGTCAGCAATTTCATAAGAATCTGTAAACATCAAAATACATGCAAGTGCAGCTCAATATAAACAATACAAGTAACATTTAAATACAACCAAACCATTTACAAGTATGGTGAAAAATCTCATTCTCCACATAAACCTGGGAATTGAGATTCAATGTTTAGATCCAAAAAGATTCCCTCTGCAATACATTTTTTATCATATCTCCTCCCCTTATTGAGCTTATGATAAATTCAATCCCAGATATTTTCAGTGTACTGGGGCCGCCACGATCTGCATCTCTGTAGTGTAAGGCCATTGGATGTTGAGGATTGCAGATTCGAATGGCATTTTTAATGTTCTGTTCAATTTTTGCTTTGTCCTCCCTGTATAAAAACAACCACATGGACATTCTAACCTATACACTACAAATGAAGTATTACAATTAATGAATAGCTTTGTCAAATTTACATCCAGATGTTACATCTGTAAAGGTATTTGTATTAACAAAATGATCGCAATGATTGTAATTAACACATCTGTGATTTCCAACCTTAGGGCCTAACCAGGTATTTCGTTTTAAAGGAGGGAGATGGCATTTCACCAGTTTTCTTTAATAGTAGTGTGTGGAGATTCAGGGAAAGCTAACTTGAGGGAGGGATCACTCAAAAATATTTCCCAATTCTTTTGAATGATTGGTTTAATTCTACTTGCCTCTGTACTATATTGTGTTACAAAATGAATCTGATTTTCAAGATGTTGTGATTTTTGTTTTTGTACCAATAATTGGTTTCTACTTATACCTTTTGCTTTATTGTAAGCTCTGCAAATAACACAATGTTTACACACTTTTTTTATTTTTTATCTTTCAGCCATATCCTGAGCTTTGATGTCAAATCTTTGTATGCAGTTAAGCTGTCACAGATTTGGCAATGCAAATGTACAATTATTTGTCTTGCCAATAAAGCACCTTAAAACTGAAACTGATAATTCTTCCATGCAGCCGAAGTGATCGAAGTGACAGTGAGAAAATAAAAAAGACATTTTTAATTAAAAATGATGCAAAAATAAAAACAAATGTCTGTGATAAATAATAAAATAATGCAACATTGCTTTTAAAAGTAACATTTCTTAACTTTACAAGTTGTTGAAATTTGTCTTGTTTCACCAGACTCGGTCTTGCTACAAATTGTCATTTTTAATTACTAAAAAGGTTATATCATTAATTAACATATTAAATAGTATTTACCAGGGAAATTAAAACAAATATCTGACCAAGTGAATGAAAAAGATAATTTGTATGCAGTTATCAATATTAATACTGCATGCATTAATGTACATTTGACTGTGAAGCATTCAGTTGTGAGGCAGATGTGAATTTACTGATACTAACAACAATAAATCAGTAATCAGTATGAAATCTATGAAAGGCTATGACAGTAGGACTTCTTAGCCAATATTTTGGTTTCATCCTCAACTTTTCCCATTAAAGTTAATTAGAACTGAACACATTTACAGAGGTGGAAAATCTCTTTGCTTCATCCTTAATTCACAGGGGTCCACGCTTTAAAGCTCTTGTTAAATTCTGCTTTGTACTTGCCCTTATGAAAATTTAACACAGTTCTTGCATAGTATCAGTAAGTATTAGTAAGAACATGGTGATCACAGGTAAAACCATGCTCCTTATCTGATGTAATTATGGTTTCTAAAAACAAACTATGATATTGAAAATTATGCAAAACAATACCCATGTAAAGAGTTTTATAAACAATGTCCTTTCTTGCCTAGGGCACCAGAATCACCATATGAATTCAGGGTTCCCCATCTCCTAATTCCCAATTTAACCCCTGCATGGGACAGTTGGCAAACCTAGTTTGGGGTGGTTATTAGGTGGCCAGGGTGCTTTTGGGTGTTGCTAGGTGGTAGTTAGGTTGTTCTGGGTGGTTTTGTACTGGCTCAGGTCAAGAAAGCCAGGTCGCTGTGGTCCCTTGGTATGGCTCAGATGTCATCTTTAATCTATAATAAGTCTATAGAATTTTATTTTCACCAATTTAATTGTCCAAACAACAAATTGTGTGACAAACAAGCACCGGTGATTATGAGTAGCTCAGACAGATCCTCTTCTTGGAGAGGTGTGTTTTATAAACATTATTGACCACATTTACATGCACTTAAGCAAACGGTTTATTCCAGGGTTTTAGCAGAAATTGGCGTTCTCAAACGTAATGTAAACAAGAACACCAATTTCCTTACAGCGTTTAAGGGATAAAGAGATAGCGTTTTAACACACCTGGGTAATGTGGCCATGCTAATGTGGCCATGAAAAAGCATAAGTGCCATTCTTACAAGTTTTTGTAGAGTACGCATGTGTGTGAACAGACAGGATAACAAACATCATAGGATGGAGACCAAAAACAAGTCAACAAAGCGGAAAGAATTCAACATCTGGAAGCATAGTTGGGAAAGCACATACACTATAAACTATATCCATTTATACACACCAATGTATAACATCAACTGTCCCTCATGTTCACATTTATGCACTCGTCCATTGGGGGATCCCGGAGTTTGACATAAGAGGGAAACCCCACTACTGCAGTGCAATACCTTTGCAGGTTGCGAAAAAACACAAACAAACACAGCAACAACTCTGTAATATATGGAATTAAATTTAAGCATTTAGAATAAAATAACGAAGTCTTACTCGGATGCCATGTTTGTTATTTACACAAGTGCCATGGGGAAATTACATTGCTATGGAGGAAGCTGCTTATGCTGATTGAGCTGCATGTTTACAGGGAATAAAGTGTATGCCACTTACATATACAGTGCATGTAAACAAGAACGGCACTTCTCGCTATAAGCCGCTTTCTACCAGAAAGACTGAATAAATGAGAATAATCATTATATGGTGATAGAAAATTTTCCTTTGGCTTAAGCTTCATCCTATGGTTCAGTGCTCAGATCCTTGCAACCATCAACCGTCAGATCCTGCTGGAAGAGGATGACGGCAGGGGAGAGGAACTTACCCCTTCAACAGGACGGGACCAAAACTGTTGTTGAAGGGGTGAAACCAACGCACATAACGAGTGATGAACGACAGCTGCAGATCTTAAAAAGCAGATGGTGGATTATGATTGGATGAGATACATGAATTGAATGAATGGTATAATGCTACTACAGGTCTTCCTGACAGAACTACCATTATGCTTCCATTTCTCGCATTCAGACGCTTTCTGGTGTCTATGTAAAAACAGTAAACGTTAATGCAAGAAATTAATATGATGGTATGATTGAGCTGATGGTAAATAAGAGTCGAGACAACTCTATGAAAAAGTTCTTGAAGTTTCAGGTGAAAGGGTTAGGAGGTAGCAGAAATCTAGGTTGTTGAAATATCATAAGATGGTAGTTGTTGCGTGACATGTGCCGGGAGCGTCTACCAACCTCAAATCCGCACTCAAACATTTTAAAGTGTCCATATGTGAAGACACTGTTGACAGCTCACTGACAGCAGACATGCTATAAACCACACATTGCACAATACTAATCTCCTTCTTGCATGGAGTCCTCCATTCACATCATTAGGGTCTTCTGGTCTTGGATAGCTTGCAAAGTAAAGAAGAAGTGATGAGAGTTGTGCCAGACTCTTCTTGCCTCTGTTGTTTACAAGCCAGTTTTTATGCTCTCTCTGAGACTCATTCTCAGCTCTATGAACATTTATGTACCAGCAGGCTTGAAAGCTCCAAAAAAATCATTTTGTGTTCATTCACACATCCTTCAATCATCAAAGGCTGTTTAAAAACAGGCCTTTTCTTGCTTGCCAATGAGGCTATCATAGCATTATTTAAGAGCCTTTGATACCATTGGGCTGAGAAACACAATCGTGGCATTGTTTTACTAGCAGGGTGTGTGCAAATGGGTGGGAGAGGAAGGCAATGAGCTCATGTCTTGAGGGGAGGCCTTCAAAGCTGTGCCCTCTGTGACAGAACCCAGTGTACGTACAGCTACAAAAGTGGCATTGCAAGAAATACAATTTTGAAAAAATGACAACTGTCCCAATGTTTCCAGCAGGGTCCAAAATTGCACTTGGTAAGTGCCAAATGTGAGTAAAAATTGGCTTTGGGTGAGTAAATCAAACTGCATTGTTGGCCAATAACTTTCTTGTGAATCACAAAATAATGTAAGAACGATAATGCTACATTCAAATAATTTAACTGAACTAATCAAGTATTTGTGTTAGTTAGATAAGTGGGCAAATAAATAGGCTAATCAGCTTTATAGAAGGAAGAGAAAACACTACCACATCTTTTGTTTGTTGATGCTAAATGCTCTCAAACTCTCTGAAAATGTGCTAATTTGGTAAGTGACCCAAAAAATTGTGTGGAAGAAACTGAAAATTATGTATTTTTTGTTATATGTTATAATGTTTATTTGATTAAAATCCATAAACTTTGTTAATGTCCTTTTTTTCTGATTTAACTGTCAATTGATAATGTGAGGAATACAAATACAATAGTTGGTCCAGTGTTATGGCCTTTTAAAACAAAATCTGAGAAAAGGGTGGTGAGGGGGGGTTCGTTGCTCATGGTCTAAAGTTGTTGAGCGGGGGGGGTCTGGGGGGGTTGTTCGTTGTTCATGCCCAAAAGCGCTTTCAAGCAGGGGGGGTCACCAAACTAGATCACACAGCCTTAAAGCCCAGGGCAGCCCCGGGCAGTCAAAGGCCCCTGGGCATTGGCCCGGTCAGTAATCCGTCCCTGTGCATACCATGAGCGCTCCGACTGACCTGAGAAATATTTATCATGAAATCATAAAATGTGTCCCGTATTTCAGTTGGCTGTTTAAAAGAACTAGCAATGCCCAATTTGCGAATGAATAATTCTTTTGAGTCTGAACAAGTTCAGGCTGCTTAGAGGGGACTGTTGCATTGTTTCATATTATTCCAGATTGTTCTGCACCAGGTGAAGTTTCAGCACATAAATGATAATGGCGCGTATAGAGCGTCAAATCGACTGGAAGTCATTAATTTTCTATGCCAGCCAGCGTCACTCAGCGGTGAGAAGCAGCGTGGCCTTGGGCGGCGCCTCTTGGGCGGTGTGGGTGTCAGTGGAAAGATCAAGTGCGGGCAACATTATGATAATGAGCTTTGACGCGGTTCGGTGGCAACCTATTGGAATATAGAAGTGCTCTGCTCTAGCAAAGTCTAGAGAACACAACAGTGTAAACTTTGGTTCCCACCAAACAATAGTTCTTTTTTCAATAGTTCTAGAATTTTGACGCTCTTGCCACCTCTGTTCTGGACGCACGTTAAGGCAATACTTTTTCCCCTTCAGCTCTAGTGTAGTGAGGGGCTGCTGTGCCTTGTTAAAACTGTGTATGTTTACTGTTTCAGTACTGTTACGAATGTTGCCTATATGCTTACACAGCATGCAGCTATACTAGGAGAAGAAACCAGGAGAAAATGTTTTATCGTTAGCGATTTCGGGTTCGGGCTTAAAATCTGACAGTATCGTTTGGGCCGGGTAGGGTCGGCCACATGATCTCGGGTTCAGGTCGGGTTTCATTTTAAGGCCCGTGCAGACCTCTAGGCAGATTTTTGTGCGTATACCCTCAGAATAAAGGTCTGAATATACCCATGATAATGCATAACGCGTTGGACCCATAGACATTCTATGTTTGATACACTGGCGAGGAGACTTCTTTCTCTGGATGTCTATGGAGGAGTTGCTTCAGTGTGCTGAATAAACTGCTTTTGTGAGTAAAAACACATCATTGCTATAATCTTCAATGTGATTTACACTTGACAATCCTTCTGGACTGAACTATGTGTGGAGTTTACTAGGATAAAATTGCTGTTTTATAATAGAATCACAGAACATTTTTGGGTGAATTGGGTGAATTAAATAAAAACTGAATATTTCTCTCAAAATCAAAATCTTCAGACAAATATAGACAGGATGTGATAAGGATAGATGAATAGTTTTCTCCCTTTGTGGAGCCGTTAGCTAGGACCTGCCACCTGCTCTCCATGTAGGGGAATATGAATCCTCCACTTCTCAAAAGAAAAGGCTCTGCAGTTCAGGAACAGGATACTGATGCAGATAACTGATGAGTCAGTTATTTCATAAATATTTGCATGATTTTATCTCATACAGTCACTATTTTCTGTTTGCTCATTCACATTCCTCAGGAACCGGAACAATATGACACAGCTGTCTGTGGTTGGCACGCACAGACCCAACACTTACAGTGCAGTATTAATATATTACATTTTAGGTTACTATATACTTATAAGTATTATATGAATATATATGTATTAGTTACTTTTAATATTTTTAGTATTTTAAAGATTCAACTTAATTGCAAAATTTCACAGAATTAGCTGCAAAGATAAAGGGCGTCTTGTGGAGCACTTGTGTGACGAAACTGGACGAGATGGATTCAATTGCAGAAAACAGGTTTAATCACAGACTGGTAATAGTACAGAGGGCAAATCCAGAGGAGCGTAGTTGAGACGAGAGCAAAGTCAAAGCCAGGAGATCAGTATACAAAAACAGATCAAACGAGATCAAACTAACAGGTAGACTAAGCGAAACACTGGCGTTAGCAAATCAAAGAGTGTAACAAGCAATAACCAACCAAGCTAAAGTGAAAGGGCAGGGTATAAATAGAGAATACAAACAGTACAGGTGAAACTAATACTTGGGTGATTGGGAACGAGTGTGAGAGCTGGAATGGGGAGTTTGTGACAACTTGCTTCTGTTTCACACATGACAATAAAAGACTGAGCACAAGCTGGTCCTGAATAAATTATTTTGTGCATGTGCACAATTATATTTTTTACTCTGTGATTGTGCACATATCAGACAGATGAATATAGTTTAACTTTACTTAATTTTTGTTTGTGTCTGTAGCGGGGTCTCCACTACTGTTGTTAAAATAATCACATCAGCAACTCGTACATACAGTACATTAGACTTTATGTGGCACCTCATGTCTATAATAAAGTGAGTAGCTGAACGCAATTTATTCCCGCTCCATGGGCGAATACACGTATGCTTACATAATCACTTAGCCAGGTGTCAGATAACTAGCACAAAGCATCAGAGTTCGTTCCGGATATAATTGTCCTTCAGTCCGGATCCGGATTGGAGTCTGCCAGTTGAGTACCCCTGGTCTACAGACTAGGGCTGTCACGATTGAGAAATTAATTGTCAAACAAATAATTGCGATCATGACAATTAATTGTCTGTTTTAGGGCTGTGACAATGAATTGTCTTAAGGGCTTTTATGGTTAATTGTCATATAAATTGTTATATTTTTTAACGTGTGCTTTTTTCTGCTTGTTTGCTTTACACACCTTAAGAAGTAATTTTTACAAATTTAGCTTCAAATACATAAATCAAATAATAAAATAGTGATAAACTATGATTTCATTTTAAGACATTAAAAACTTATGAATGACATAAAATATAAATTAGAATATGTCTCCCTTTTTGGTCAACTTTAGTTTTGGTTCATTAAAAATGTACACTTGTTTTTTTTAAATATATATTTTATAATAAATTATTGTAATGCTCTTATTAAAATAAAGATTCATCATTTTATCACTCCACAGAAATAGAGTTAGCATGTGTCTCCTCCTCTTTGTCACTGCATGCCATTAACACAACGTTTATGAACCTGGAACATTTGACATTACACGATAGTTTAAAGTGAAACCGGTGCGCTTTGCATTTATTATCAAAGTTTATACTTGTTAGTTTATATTTTCATGGGAGGATGGTGCAAGCTTCTGCTGATAGCGTGTGTGTCAAAGCCCTTCATGCACTCTTCAGGACGGAGCTGGTTGATCTCCGTGGTGCGGCTCAGTGATGCTAGGACGCGAGTTCGACTGAATGACACACAAACATGCCGTTCATGGAATATATACTGTATATTACAGGTAGTTTAAAACTACCTTATTTGGGCATTAAAATGTGATTGGAATTTGAATGCCTAATAATCGGGGTTGTCTCAAATAACCGCAGTTAGTTCAAATAACCGTGATCAGACGGTTATTTAATAATCATGACAGGCCTGTTACAGACCTAAAAAGAGACTTTAGTAGAGATTTTAAGCATTATAAGAACAAAGAAAATCTAACATTTCCCTACAGTTTGTGAGATGCTGAGCATGACTTTTAACAAAAGACAACAAAAAAGTCTTATAATAATTATAATGAGTTTCAGTTGCATCCGTATGTTTTCATGTGTCTACATATTTATTCACATTTATTCACATTAAGAACATAGCAGATCAATCTTTTTTCCTACAGTTTGTCGACTGCACACCAACATAGAGGTAAAAAACAGGAGCTGATATTAAAAATAGCTTTACATATTTAACACAGATCTAGTAATCTACTTAAATGGGCAAAAACAACCGATGAAACTATTACCTCATAAACATACTGTAAAAGCATAACTTAATGAAGACTCATGACTGATATAAACTCCACTTGCAATGTGTGCTTTAAAGAAGGATTGTCCTTTGTTTTTATTCTGCAGTTCATTTCACAATATACTGCCAATAAAGGAACGATATGCCGATAAATAACTCTCATTTGTGTGTTCCTCATCTCTCGATTATTCATTTACATAAACATCAGTGCCGATGGATAAACATGGATAAATGTGCATTGTTGAAAGCAACATTGTAGAATTGAACAAAGTTTGTGATGATTATGTAAGGATTGTTGTGCCTCATTAAACTCATCTGTGATTGGCTGGCTGGTTGCTCAATCAGCCCAAAGTAACAAATTGCAAAGAATACTGTAAACAAATCCACCATTTGGACTCAGTATGGGTTTAGCTTGAAAACGTGCGGGGGATAAAAATCACACGACCAGCTGAATACTACTCACTTAATCTCAGTAACCGTCCTGTTATTTGACACGTTCACTCATTGATTAAAGTAATCATGACTGACTGTGAATACAACATTTTCAAAATGAAACTATTGATTTTAAATGATGCTGCATCCAAGCCACTAGATGTCAGTGTAAGTCCAAGATGACACAAAGATAAAAGTTACTAAGTCAACCTTTAATGCAAAAACACACAAGAGTAGGTTTATTAAAGTAATTTTACAATACTTAAGTGATGTTTTACGCACAACACAGGTTTCCCAAAACCACAATACCTAGGGTGTTGTATTACAGTTGCTAAGGTGTCCATAATTATTTTTAGTGCATTGCTACGCAGTTGCTTGGGTGTTCAGAGTAGTTGCTAGGTGGTTTCTTGAGTGTTATGTAAGCAGTTTACGGTTGTCAACAAAGTAACAATCAGATTTATTTCCAGCATTTTGCAGAAAGTAATGAATGTAAATTGATGTGTGGATACAGGTGTGCATATTTTAAAATGGCTTCACATCTGTATCTGTATTTAGGGAGGGACTTTGGGCTGTAGTTCCCGTATTATGTATGCATGAGCAGCTGCACGTTTCCATTTGTAGTAGACGATGACTCATGGCAGTAATGCACTGCAATCGTGCACATGTGCGTCCTCTGTTTACATCACAGTCTTATCTGTCACACACATACATGCTTTAAAGCACTCAAGCAGTGTCTCTTTTTCTAGCTTCACTTTTACTCAAGAATAGGACATTGCATCACTGTGTCTCACATCAAGAGATACCTTAGACAAAAGTCCCCAATGATGTCAACAAACTTGACATTCATCTTGTCATTTTCTCCTTGTCATTTCCTCTTTTAATCAATCTAGCTGAATGCTCATGTGTATGTAATGTATTTATTTGTAAATTAAATTATGGAAAAAATGTATCTGTATCAATGCCAACATGCATGACTATAGTAAAATATAACTCTAAAATAATATTAAGAACTAGTATTGGTGGCCTGGGTAGCTCAGTGAGTAAAGACGCTGACTACCACTCCTGAAGTCATGAGTTTGAATCCAGGGTGTGCTGAATGACTCCAGCCAGGTCTCCTAAGCAACCGGTTGGCCCGGTTGCTAGGGAGGGTAGAGTCACATGGGGTAACCTCCTCGTGGTCACTATAATGTGGTTCTTGCTCTCGGTGGGGCATGTGGTGAGTTGTGCATGGATGCCGCGGAGAATAGCGTGAAGCCTTCACACACGCTATGTCTCCACGGTAATGCCCTCAACAAGCAACGTGATAAGATGCACGGGTTGACGGTCTCAGTCGCGGAGGCAACTGAGATTCGTCCTCTGCCACCCAGATTGAGGTGAGTCACTTTGGCACCATAAGGACTTAGAGTTTAGTTAGATATTTAGGTTGGTGGCACATGTTAAACTGACGTCCACATGAATGGCCAGACCCAGAGTTTCCCAACAGAACATTGCCCAGAGCATCACAGTCTCTCCACCTGCTTGTCGTCCTCCCACAGTGCATCCTTGTGCCATCACTTCCCCAGGTAAATGGTGCACAAGTAGACGGCCGTCCATGTGATGTAAAAAAAAATTAGACTCATCAGACCAGGCGAACTTCTTCCACTGCTCCAAGGTGCTCGCGTGCCCATTATAGGCTCTGTCAACTGTGAAAAGGGGTTACTGTGTGCACTCTGACCAGTCTGCTGCTACGCATCCCCATACACAGCAGGGTGCAATGCACTGTGTGTTGTGACACATTCCACCCGTAACCATCATTCAAATTTTCGGTGACTTGTACCACAATAGATGTTCTGTCAGTTCAGACCAGATGGGATAACCTTCGTTGACCATGCGCATTGATGTGCTTTGGGTGTCCAACACATTGTGGTTTTTCCCTCCTCGGACCACTGTCAGTAGGTACTACCCTATTGCTGACCGGGAGCACCCCACAAGCCTAGCCGTTTCAGAGATGCTCTGACCCAGTCATCTGGCAATAACAATTTAGCCCTTGTCGAAGTCGCTCTGGTCTTTACTCCTGCCCATTTCTCCTGCATTCAGCACGTTGACTATGAGAACTGATTGTTTGCTTACCATCTGATCTACCCAGACCTTGACATGTGGCCTCGTAAGGAGATGATCAATGATATTCACTTTACCTGTGAGTGGTCATAATGTTTTGGCTTATCTCTGTATTTATCTTGTTCTTTTCTTCTTGTCGATCACGCAGATGGACACGTCGGTTCTCTGTGCAAAGGTTGCCATACGCTGATGGTCCTCCAGCCTGCCAAAGAGCTTTTTTAATTTAATTTAATTTCTTAAAAGGGACAATACATATTAATGAACATTTTCACAAATGTAAATATGTCAGATTATAGCCTTAGGCTAATTTCCATCTGCAGACCCTCTTTTTTGCATCTGAGGCCATCATGTAGTTGGTGGTGTAGAGGCTAGTGGTGAGGGAGATGCGCTATTCTCTACCTCCTGGGTACCTGATGTACATTCCGTCACCACCACTTCTGACAGCCTGATCAGCAGACCCGTCTGTGAAAATATGAGTCCAGTTGTGTTGGGGGTAGGAGTTGTGGATATGTTCCGTGGGTGGGACTGATGACTCCACCTTGCGGGACTCCTTCTTTCAGTGTCTTCTTTCGGCTGTACTGTCCATTTACATGGACTCTTGCTTTCCTGCTGTTCAAATACTGGCAGATCCACTGGAACATGCGGCCAGCCACACCACTCTTCTGGAGCTTCAGCCCTTCCTTCCAGACCTTGTCAAAGACCTTCTCCATGTCAATCCAGATCGTCAGGGTGTGTTTCTTGTCCTGGAAACCATCTTCGATCTTCTGGATGATGTACGCTATCTGGTCCTCAGTCGAACGATTTTGCCTGAAGCCAGCCTACTCTGGAGAAATTATGTTATTCTTCTCCAGATGCCAAGTGAGTCTGTTGTTGATCAGCCATTCCATGAGCTTGTCCATGCAGCTGGTGAAACTGATGGGTCTGTAGCTGTTCACCATCGCTAGGTCTTTGCCCTTCTTGTGGATCGGGACCATATCAGCTTCTCGCCAGGTTTGTGGGACATGGCCAGTGTTCCAGCTGTTGTTGAAGATTTTCAGTAACTGTGTTTTTGCCCTTGTGCCTAGATGTAGAAGCATCTCATTGGTGATTTTGTCTGGCCCTGGAGATTTCCATTCATACAAGGCTTTCATGGCATCTGCTAGTTGAACGGCTTGTTCATGTATTCCTCTGGCTGTGCCCTTCTTTTCTCAGGCAGAGTGATGTTGCTGACTTCCTCAAAATTGGCAGCCTTTCTTCCTGTCAGTAATTCTTGATCTTGCAAGATGGTAATTGGTGCTGCACTTCTGTCTTCACCATTCAAGGCTTTCATCAGCTTCCACAGTTTATTTCACCCCTATCTAAGTTCAGCTTCTCTGTTTTCTCACTCCAGCTCGATCTTGCTGCTTGGAGGTAGGTTCTCCTGTACTTGGCAGTGGCTGCTTTGAGGGGGATTGTCAACAGATGGGTTCTTCTCTACTTGTTTCTGCTACTGCTGACTTAATCCTCAAGCTCCTGAACTCTTCCGTCCAGTAGGGCGTGTAGTTCTTACGAGTGTCCTGTGGGATTGGTTCTGAAGCTGCTTTCAGGATGGCCTGGTTGAAGTTTCTGGTGACTCTGTTGATGTTTAGGTCATCTGTCTTCATGCCCCTAGTGTAGAGGTCTGTAAGGCTTGAAAACATGTTCCAGTCTGCCTTCTTGTAGTTCCACCTGGGGAATGTCGTGGAGTTCTGTGGCCTGTACTGTAGGTTGATGGCCAGCTTCACTGGCCTGTGGTTGCTGCCTCCTAACTGGCTCAGTACCTCTCTGGTGGTCTTCTTGGAGAGGTCATCAGTTGCAAAGGCAAGGTCTGGGATAGAGGTCAACAGCCATCTGTGTGAGAGGGTGGGTGGGTCTTCAGCAGAATCAATCTGCCAGTCCTCCACATCCTCTCCTCTTCTGTCCGTCTCCTCATAGCCTCAACAGGTTGAGTGGCTGCTGAAGTCTCCAACAACCAGGCAGTTCTCAGCAAGTAGGTTTTCCAGATACTGTAAAGACAGTTCTTTGTCTGGGGGGCATTAAATGTTGTAGATAGTTGTAGACAGAACTGCCTAGTTCGGAGGTGTGTCTCTTGGATACAGGCTACATCAATGTTGCCGGCATATAGTTTATTAGTGAGAGGAAACTTTTTGTTGTACACTCCTTCTGCATTCCATTGAAGAATGTTCAGCTTTCGAGGAGTCTCCTGCGTGCTTGCTGTTCTTCTTTGGCCAGTCGCATTTACCCTCTGTCTTTGTAGCCTGGCTCCTCGCAACGGGGTGACCTCCGGTAGCTTGAGTTGGACCCCTTTGAGGCATGGGGTTCGGCACTCTACCAGCCCGGGGGGACTCCACAGGCAGAACACCATCACGCAAAGTTTCATTGTTATCCATCATTGGAGTGGAAGGCATTGCACCATGGTTACGCGTGCTCTAGGCCCAGTGTATCCGTCTTCGGTATTGGTTTCTTCTCTGACTTTTCCTTGTTGTATGAGACTTGCCGGCCATGCCTATAGAGCGTCCCCCACTCTTGGTTTTTCTGTGTGAGTGGTCCTTCTCATACCCCTTAGCCTCAAGGAGAGGTGGCTGAAATTGGTCAGTATATACTAATATATATATATATATATATATATATATATATATATATATATATATATATATATATATATATATATATACAAAACACTTACTCATTGTTTTTTATACATTTGTATTCTTCTCATTTTAGAATAATAGTAAAGTCATCAAAACTATGGAATAACATAAATGGAACTATGTAAATTATGTTGTGACTAAACAAAATCCAAAATGAATCAAAACTGTGTTATATTTTAGCATCTTCAAAGTAGTCACCCTTTGCCTAGAATCTGCAGACATGTACTCTTGTCATTTTCTCAAGCAACTTCTTGAGGTATCACCCTGGTATGCTGTCTACAAAACTAATTACAAACATTTAAGCATACGCCTTCAGATCAAAAGATTTTTAAGATCATGAGAAACATTTCAGTCAAGTGTTTCAAAACTTCTGACCGGTAATATATATATATATATATATACACACTCACCGATCAGCTACAAAAGTAAAATCACCTGCACTTTTTAGGTTTTAACGTTATTTTATCTTCTGCTTAAGTGTCTCAGAATACGCAACATGTCAAATCTTGAAGCAGATGGACTACAACAACAGAAGAGCTATAACAGGTCTGATAGAAGTGGAACCCGACATTGTCTTCTGCTGTTGTGGCCCATCCGCCTCAAGGTTTGACATGTTGTGCATTCTGAGATGCTATTCTGCTCACTACAATTGTACAGAGTTACCATAGACTTTGTCAGTTTGAACCAGTCTGGCCATTCTCTGTTGACCTCTCATCAACAAGGCATTTCCATCCACAGGTCTACCACTCACTGGATGTTTTTTGTTTCTGCCACCATTCTGAATAAACTCTAGAGACTGTTGTGTGTGAAAATCCCAGGAGATCAGCAGTTACAGAAATACTCAAACCAGCCCATCTGGCACCAACAATCATGCCACAGTCGAAATTTTTCCCCATTCTGATGGTTGATGTGAACAGAAACTGAAGCTCCTGCCCCATATCTGCATGACTTTATGCACTGCAATGCTGCCATGCAATTGGCTGATTAGATAATCGTACGAATAAGTGTAAAGTTAATATAACTTTTTTTTCCAATCGAGAGGATTTTTCAACCTTTGTGAAGTTGGCAACCCATATAATTAAATAATCACCCAAACTATTCCATTTGTTTGTGCTGGTTTGTGCTGCAAAAATTAACGTTTGTGCTGGTTTGCTGCACCAAGCGTGCATAAAAGAACAAGTCAGAAAATTAGTGCATTGGACGAGATGAGGTATATGCATGACTGACATCACAGATCCGGGAGATAATTTTGTTGTTTCTATGTAAGGGAATTAGTTAGATTGTTTCTTTCAACAGCACAAGCTGTTGAGCACCAACGAATGACACCGGTTTGGAGCGATTCGGACGACATGTGGTGGAAAGTGGCGTCACCGCCCTGAATCATATGTGTTATTTCTAAGGAATGGAAATAGATAATGTGTTAATTTTAACGGCACAATCTGGCACAAATCGAGCACAAATGAATGACACTAATTTGGAGCGATTTGAGCGAGATGGGGTGGTGTGAGATGTGATGTCACACATCCCAAAAAAGAATGCTTAATATCTCAAACACCAAACCAGCACAAATGTACATTTTTGTGGCAAAAATCAGCAGAATAATTTTGGTGATTATTTAATTAAAAGGGGTGCCAACTTCACAGAGGTGATTTTTCAGATTTAACTAACTTATCAGGACAAATTTGTCCCCAGACTCTAATTCCACCCAAAACACACACACACACACACACACACACACACACACACACACACACACACACACACACACACTTTTAAAACATTACATCAACTCTCTTCATTGAAGTTTTGCCTTAATTACCTTTGCAATATTGTTGCCTGATGTAAAGTCACTTGGCAAGCACTCTCGCCAACATCTAGTGGCTCTGAACCAAAGGAAAGCTGAGCTGCGGCCTTTTGTTCAACACAAACGTCTCTGACGCATGTTTCCGGGGCCTCCAAATACAGGGGGGCCCTTTCCATGGGAGCCCCTCTTTGTGCAGGACTGCATCCAGCATTTCTGGGTCACTCACGTGTTCCCTTTCTCTGCCCCACCACCCCACTGAGATTGTAACAATGGGAAGCAAATCAAAACTTGATTTGATACTAATCCGTCTAATTGAGGAGCCAAATCCCAAGGTAGAAGGTGGCTTTGATCTGGAAAAATGGGTGGGACAGAGGTGGGGGGCTAAAGATTAGAGGAGGCAAGCTGCTCTAGAGCCATGGAAAGCAAGCAGTTTTTTCCTAAATTGTTTCCTCCCTACTGTTATTGGTCCTCAGTTCTATTTTAAAAAAACAAAACATAAAAAATAAAGAAAAAAACAGGAGCCACCACTGAGATGCTAATGTAAACTGCTAGCCATACTGCTAATTTACTACTGTAAACACAAATAAAAGTTAATAAATTACAAGTCAGCAGAACTGTCAGATTTTGTACTGCTCATGCGTGTTGAATTTTTTTCTTAACTTTAAATATCGAGTGAGCTAACTCATGCATTTTAATGGTACTTTCAATTGAACTTTTTGGCTGAACTTAAAATGACCATGTAGGCTCAACTTAATTATGCCAAATAAACAGTACTTAACTAATCACTAGCATGAGCAAACTAGTACAATGAACATTAGCATGTCGAATGCATACTAATCGGATTAACCATGTTTTGATTAGTATAGCAATTGCTCAACAAGTATATCGGTTAACTGAAGAACAAATTTAATATCATACCTGTCCTCAACCTAATCTCAAACTCCACTATTCACTATAATGGTAACCCCCAAAAATTATAACATGACAGAAACTCTTCTAAACAACACAACAAAACACAATGTTTATGAGCTGTCACTGTTTCTATTTCTAAATAATGTTGGAGTATTGATGAATTATTCATTGACTCATTCAAATGCAAACAAAAACTCTTAAAAAGCAAAATGCCAGCATTAAATTAGGGAACTGCTCTACCAACACAGGTATACAGCTGCAAATACAAATGTGTATGAAGTTTTGGGACAGTATTTCGTTTAACTTTTGGGGACTTATGGCATGCTACTTTTAGAGGCTGATTGGCTCCTGGTCCTTATCAGGTCTAGATACCTCTCAGCATTTGTGACGCCCACTCTGCCACAGTCTTTATTCTTTTGGTAGCTCTTGAAGAGAACAGAAGTGGCCCCTGTCTGCCAAGGCATGCCATCCAGTCAGTGTTGGGAAAGCTACTTTGAAAAAGTAAATAATAACAACAAAATGTTATTAATGAAAGAGTGCAACAAAAATCCATCTTCCAAACCATGTCTTTACTTTACCCAAACACACTTTGATAAGCCCATAATAATAATTCTCCAGAGAATCACTTTGCAAAAAACCCCAAACAGAGCAGAGTCTACAAGCAAAAAGGGAAAGTGACAGAGTCCATAATAAAACCTGAATCCACATCATCTTGGCTTAACAGGGGTGGCGACAACTCTGAGATCTGACAGGATTTTAAAGCGACCCAAAGATGGCTTTTTTCTTACTCAACAGATAAGAATATAATTATAATGTAATCGGTGCAGAACTTTTCACTTGCTAGCACACTGTATGTATGTTTCTTTATAATGGCGATCATTTATATAATTAAATCCTTTAGTCCTAAGCTTGCCAAAGACATGTGAGTCTCGAAATGATGTTGACCACTGGTTGGTAACAATGACAATCTATAAATGAGTTACTACCCTGTTGGCAGGAATATATAAAATGAGCTTCAGGTGTTCGTGCTTGTCATCTGTGTTGATATCAGACATACTAAATAAGTTCAGTGAAGCTCTCATGATTTTGTGTGGATCACAAACTTTTAAAATTTTTATGATAGGACAGTTGTTTCTTTTTAAAACTGCTTGTAAACGGCAAAGGTTAAACTCTTGTTTTAGAGCAGCGGTTGATTGACAGGTGAGGGGTGTCACTACACTGCTGCTGAGACATACAGGACGGATTAGCGTTTGCACTTCAAATGCAATGTGGTCACATGTATGTGGTTTTTGTGATCTGATCACAAATCTTGCGTTTAGTCCTGTATTTAGGGCTGACCACATGTGATCGGTTCACCTCAAAATCATTTTAATACCAGGTGAAAATGGGGTCCAAATGAACCATGCCACTGAAATAAACTGGATTTCCCAAAGCTAAATATAAGGAGATCATTTATTTAAACCAGTTCAATAACACACTACTGAAAATGTAGTTAAGTTAGGGTCAATATTTTAACATAGCTAACAAAGCCGTGCATTTGAAAGGGTATCAAATAGATATGGTGTAAAGACAAGTAATTATAATCGGCTCCACACTGAAATGATTTTGAACTTGAACTAGGATTTTCTATGATTAACAGTTTTCTGTGATAAATGACGGTACACAGATTACATTACAACAAACATTAAAAATATCATCATAAATATATTAACTTTATACTTTGTCTCAAAGTTGGTTAGTCATCATTTATTTTAATTATTTAAATATGAATGTACATTTATTATGATTATTATTATTTTGCAGATACAATTAATTAGATACATTTTACAGGTATAAATATTGGATACAGTATATGTATACATGTCACAAAACCAGTGGACATAACGAATAAAAGTTGGGAAAAAATCTTGTGTTTTCCAGTGGACTTTTGTAATATTAGGATCAAATGGGAAGATTTGGTTAATATCAAGATTTATTGGGAAGATACAATTAATTGTACATTGCCAATGCATTATTAGACACTATACATACAGATATAAAACAAATTGAGTGCTGAAGTTTAACTTGCTCAAGTTTAAAATCTCAAAACTATTACTCTGGCTGCCGTTCAGTCTCTACAATTATACCTGCTGCAACTTGCTGAATGTCAAGCTTCTCTCATCATCTTTTGTGCACATGCTGCATCTCTCTTTCGCGGTTTCGCCTTTGACACTGGTTCAGATGAAAGTGAATGTGGGTTTTTGGGCAATGTGAAGAGATACGGTAGCTTGCCCGTATCTCTCCCACACCTGGTTCACCTCTTGTGGATGAAGTCTCCATTCTCCATAAATAAATTAGCTCACGTGTTTATTATGCCTGGGACTAGCATTGCACATTATGAATAAGCCTGCACTTCTCCACACAATCAGTTTCTGTACTAGAATGTGCAGTCGAGTGTGTATCTCCTGGAAATGTATATATATGCCGATTTTAACCAAAGGAAGTGGGGAAAACATTAGTGAAATTTCACCCATTGGACTAAAGTGCCTGGGAACTCGAGACACCTTCTCCCATCGTGTGCCGTTTCAGAAGTAAAACAAGGATATTACATTATTTGTGTTAATTTTTTTTCCTGCAAAAATCATTACATTTATAAACACAGCCACACTTTATGTACAGTTTATAAAGCTGGTATACTGAACTTTGCTATTAACAGTACATTAACTGCCTATATGGAATTTGGCAAGCTAAAGCTATATGCAGAAAAGGTTTTCCTTACTGTCTTAATATTTTAGAGACTCAACAATAAAACAAAGTTTAGTTTAGTTAATTCAAAGAACAAAAAACTTCCCCAATAATAAAAAATACGTATTCAAAATAGAAATTGAATACGAGTAATTCCAGCTCTAGTAAACAGAATAAAACTCAGTTTTTATATCAATTATGCACATCACACTAAAACGTGATCCTATATACAATACACAAGACAAGCAAGTAATTTGTTGTTTGCAATGAGAAAAAAAAACTATTGATACTATGAAATAAAAAATGTAAATTCAATCTGCATTTGAAATCGTCTTGTCCGCTATGATTTTTTCTCTGGCTTGAAACTCCTATCCAGTCCAGATTGAGCACAACATTAAGAGACTTTAATAGACCCACCAAGTAACTTTAAAAATGGATTTTATAAGACATTAGTTTGTAACTATATGTGTGTTGGATGCCAACAGGTGTGTGAATTAAATGCAACAGAAGAAAATTTCACTAAAAAGAAAGGGTTGAGATAAGCACCTTTGAAATTACCTTAACATACTGAAAAGGCAGGGATGGCCACTACAACACCTCAACTTGGTATGTCCATAAAAGCGGACCACTATTCCCATGCCCTCTATTTATCTTGGGTTTTAAGTGTTTAGTTAAGCACAGAGGGCTTGTGTGGTAACTGGTACGGACTGCCCGTGTGTGGGTGAGAGCTAATCTTCCTCTTATCTTATGTTGTCTTTAGAGCTCAATGGAGGCTAACATTATGGCACCAGCTGCCCCACCATTAACTTCTTTATGTGGGACAGCTTAATACCTCCTAAGTGAGAGTTCCTGTCTTTGTAAATCCCACTTGTGTGTGCTTTCTGGAGCTGTTCTGAGGCGGAGACAGGCACTGACAAAAGAGACGAGCATCTCTGGTTTCATTAAGATGGCCAGTCAGACAGTCCAGCCTCAAAGGGACAGAGAGAGAAGAGTAAAAGTGCATGGAAGCAGAAAAACAGGAAAGGAGATAGGGAAAGGATAAGCAAAGAGAGAAAAGTGCCCTGCAAATAAATATTTTTTTAGTCTGCTTTTTTGTCTTGTTTTCCAGTAAAAAAAAAATATCCTTAAAAAAGATACTGTACATTTTCTTTTTATATTAGAAAATGTATATTAATATATTAGGGTCCCTATTTTAAGGGTGCTATGTCTTAAAAATAGTGCTATGCAATTTATACTCATAAAGTCATAGGGCATGGATAAGGAGGTTTTTAAGCAAGCGCTAAGTCTTAGGCGCAATGGGTTGGTGCTATACAGTACTGATATATAAAGTTTTAGGCAAAAGTATGCAAAAGTTTTAGGCAAATGTGAAAAATGTTATATAGTGAAGAGTAATAATTCCAGATAGCCTACTGGGAAAACCACAGTGCAGAATAGAGTGCAACAGTCTACAGTAATTCCGGAAGTAAAAATCAAAATAATTTATTTTCATTAGGTATTGATTGTTAATAACTTATAAACATAATCCTGGTTAAAAACAACACTATCCATGAACCCTGAAAAAAAAGATCCACCAATCAAACAAATTGCAGCAAAAGAGCTCTACACTTACAGTGACCGCTCACTAACACGATGTTCTATGATTTCTCTACACTCTCAAACTATTTTTATATTTGTATCTAAATTATATTTAAATAAATTGTTTCTATCCTTATATTCAAAAACTTTAAATCAGTAGTTTTATATTTTCCACCGTTTTTAATTTGATGATGTCATTTGCAATGCTTCATGGAATTGTAGTCCATTCCTTCATGATAGACATTAAGTACACAGTCTTGTGCCTTTGTCTTTTGAATCAAATCAAAACTGTAATGTTGTGATACAGCTGGCTGATTAGTTCATGGCTTAGAACTCTTTCATAAAAAAATTATATGAAATCTCTCTCGAAAAAATGTATGGGAAAAATACATCCGGAATAAAGACGGCTGAAAAAGGGGGTGGGCACTGTTGCCCTCTATTGCAGTTACTGCATACTGGTGAGTACCAGCACACTGAGAGCATAAAACAGGAAATAATGTGGAAAGAGAGAGAGTGAAACTGGTTTAGGAAATCTTTCAAGCGTGATTTGAACTTGCACAAGCTCAATGTGGTGGAGCACAAGTGCTAGCCACCAAAGCCCAGTTGCATTTACATCTGATGAATATGCTGCTCTGGTTCCACTTTCAGAGCACAGACAGTGTGACTATCCGAAGAGCATGCAGTGAAAGTGAAGTAAAAAGTTGGTTAACCTTCTGTCACTCACTCGATGTTGTGTCGATAGAGTGACACTAGGGGTAGCTCCTGGGAGCCCCAGACATCTATGATATTTCAGAAAAGGCCAATGAAAATTGGTGAGTGGAATTTGCTCCTCATATAAGGAGGTGGAATGCATACACTCATTCAGGCTTCTTTTTCAGAGCCTCTCACGGCGTTGTGCAGAGAAACACCCCTGAGCACTTCAGAGAAAATACTTCCTACTAAAAGAGTTAGAACCTGTGACCTTCTGATTAACAGCCCTGTGCTTTAGCCACTACGCCACCACCACTCCATACATTGCGGCTTTCCTTCATCAGCGGGAAAGCCACCCCAGCGGCTCCCCGACTCGGTCCTTCTACCTACGAGTATGAGGCTGCTTCAATGAGAGCTTCTCCGCTGGGAAACCCCCCCACGGACCTCCCATTCCCCAGCACGCTCGTATGCCCCTGTTGAGTTCTGGGCTCGCAAGGAGGATGAGCTATCGATCGCAGCATTGGAGAGCGGGCTCGTCATGTCGGACTTGAAAGACTTGGCTGGACTCAAGGCACTTAAAGAACTGCACGAGGGTAGTCCTGACCCAGGATTGATGCAGGAGCTGCGCTCAGCGACCAATCTCACCTCCGAGCAATGAAGGTCATGGTCAGTCTCTCGGGTAGGCAATGTCCACCCTGATGGTCCAGGAACGCCACCTTTGGCTCAACCTGGTCAAGTCGAGAGAGACTGCCAAGGTTCTATTCCTTGACACCCCCATCTCCTAGGTTGGCCTGTTCGGTGACACCATCTGAGACTTCACCCGACAGTTTTCGAAAGTGAGGAAGCAGATGGAGGCTATTCAACACATCCTGCCCCGGTGCGGCTCAAGACCCCACACCCCATCTGCTCGTCGCCAAGGGCGTCCCCTTGCAGAGATTACACCGGCTCTGCCACAGCCCATCCCAGTGGGCCGGCCTCGGTGTGGAGCCTCCCGCAGGAAACAAACAACACCCGTCTCACGGTCAGCCGGCAAGAACCCGAGAAAAGCTTTGAATTGCCCCTGAGATGGGCAGCACAGGAAGTCCGGAACCTGCACTTCAGCAGCTGGTAAGAAGACCACTCCTTCCCCCGGTGGAGGACCGGCGTTATCATGACCGATGGCCAGCATTTCTCTCTGGCAGGTTTGGTGCCACGGAGGCAGGTTTCCCGCCCCGCGTGCCCAACTGTGGCACAAATCCACCCACGATGTGATGGCCTCCATGGGTCACGAGGCTGATCTTCTTCCTCTCCTATCCCAGGCTGTTCTGGGAGTGGTCACAAGGAGCCAGGTAAGTGTTTTGATGTCCCTGGACTCGGCACGACCACAAATTGCACCCCAGGCTCTGCCCTGTCTTGAGGCACCGCCCGCCAGTATGTCTGACACGATTGTTCCCCTGGTCCCCCTTACATGGAGCTTGGGGGCGTGGCTCGCACCTCCCAACCTGTCATGATGGCTGATCAGGACTGTCTGACTCGGCTATGCGATTCAGTTCGTCAGGAGCCCTTCCAGGTTCAACGGCATCCACTTCACTGCGGTGAAAGAGAAACTCTGAGAAATGGAGGGAACAAGACATTGTGTCCCTCCTGCCACAACACCGAACTACCCACTGAATCGGCCAGGACCTTGTCTCGGCTCCTTATACCGTATGTCCTGGGGAGTGGCAGGAAAATTCCACTCCCCAATTTTCAAAGGCCTTTTCTCGAAGATCAGAGATATCTGGGCTCCCAAGAGCGACCCCTAGTGTCACTTCATCGACACAATGTCTCGTTCCCTCCATCAGGAGACATTTTCAACATGGACTGATGCAGTGTTTGCTGTGCTCTTCTGATCAACATGGCCCACTTCCATGAATGGGTTAGATGAGCTGAATGCCTGTAGACAACACTGCCTTTGTGTTTGTTTGTAATCTGCATGGCCCTGGAATCTCAAGGATCAAGGGCACTGGAATGCCCTGACAAGAATCACTGTGAATGCAGTCAGCTTTCCTTGCCGAATATCATATGAGGCCAGCTTTACACAATATACCAGGGGAAAAAAGGGTGCAATGCTTTGGTACCAAAAATGTAAGTAATACTCACTAAATTTTGTCAGTTCAATCAGCATGGCATGAGGCATAAAAGCAAAGTTGTATAGATGTTTCGGGTGCGTTGCGTCATAAACATAAAATTTTTAGGTCACTGTGTCAAGTTAAATATATTTTAATACTTAGAACACCTCTTGTGATCCCTTAGTTTGAATTTGCGCTCCATCAAGTGTTTTGAATGCAAGAACATAACTCATGTTTGTGTTGTTCTGTCTGCTCTATAGTTCTTTTGTTCACTGTATAAACTGTGCGTTGCCACACAGCTGAAATTTCAATTACAGCCCTCTGGAGTAAACAGGTGGTACTAAAAGCTTGCATTTCTCAGGAATCTTCCTTATTACAGTACAGGGGCATTGTGATTAATTGCGTACATTTTTTTAACACGTTATTATAAAAAAAAATTAATCGCACTGATTTAACGCATTAAATCGACAGCCCTAATATATATATATATATATATATATGCCTTATGCCATGTTTTCCTTTGAAAAAGCATCTTCTCTACGTTTTGCTCTACACATTGTCCACATTGAGACATTTTTGAAAACGCTGTCTTCGTTTTGTAGTGTGGACAGGGAAAACAGAGATATCTGAAAACGATAATGTAATTGTTGTCATGTGATGCAGAGTTTTCACACACGTTTCAGTGTGGACGAGAAACTTTTGGAAAACGCTTGAAAACGGCAGTGTGAAAGGAGAGCATTTTGAAAATGAAAACGCGGTTTTCAAATATACCTGAATTTATGTGGACATAGCCTCATGTGAATCAGTGAATCATTTATGTGAACTAGTTCATATACATGAACCACCTGAATGAACCGACTTACTAAAATGCACTGGCGTTTTCAACACTAAGTAAAATGTAGCTCGTTATTGTTACTATTGTGAAAATAGCTAAACTAATGTCACGCTACTGAAAAATGTTGTAATAGGAATAGCTCACCCAAAAATAATTATTCTCTCATCACTTACTCACCCTTATTTAATTTAAAACTCAATTGACTTTCTTTCTACATTTATGCATTTTGGCAGACGCTTTTATCCAAAGTGACTTACAGAGCACTTATTACAGGGACAATCCCCCCGGAGCAACCTGGAGTTAAGTGCCTTGCTCAAGGACACAATGGTGGTGGTTGTGGGTATCAAACCAGCAACCTTCTGATTACAGATTAGTGCTTTAGCCCACTACGCCACCACCACTCCACAAACTTCTTCCTCAGAACATGAACAAAGATATTTTAATGGAGATATTATGTGAATATATACCGTATCCATAATATGCAAGTCAATGGGGTCTAACACTTCCAAACTCCAAAGAGGACATAAAGGCAGCATAAAGGTAATCCATACAACTCATGTTGTTTAATCCATTTCTTCTGAAGTGATTTGATCGGTTTTGGGTAAGAACAGGCCAAAATATAACACCTGACATCATCAGTCTCTCCGTCTGTTTAAATTTGGGCATCGATTTAGTACAGACACCAAAGTTACAGGATCTGGTATTGTACCGAAGCAACAATTTCTATATGAGGCAGACAGCAGTGTTAAGCTCAAGGACAAAAACCATTGGGTATGATCAGTGAAATATGTTAATCAGTGATACATGATCAACACATCTGAAATGTGTTTATTGGTAAAGTAATTTTCCTTTCAGACTAAACATTTCCTTTTGTCTTCTTTCGTTATCTTCCCTTTCTCTCAATTGCAAACACTCACAAAATAGAGACTTAAAGCGAAGAGGGAAACCATAGAACCCGATAAGCTGAAAGCTAAATAGACCTTGTCACACCTAAACTCTGCCATATGTGGGTTTAAAGAGATGTGGGAAGAAATGGAGAGGAGGAGCCAGACTTGGGTTCAAGGGCTAAATGCTGAAGCCGAGTTCAAGGTTGGTGGGCTTTTCCTCTCTGTGGGGTTCACAGGAACCAGGTGTATATGTGTGTTCTTGAATGTGTGCTTCCCAATCCAGAGGACCCCAATAACCCACTGAAGGAACCTTTATTTAAATGAAAAGGAAAAACATGTGGAAGTTTGGAGATGGAAAAAAGAAAATAATCGGATGTGTTCTGATATCAGATGGATTCACGGCAGCTGCTTGCATTGCTTTATGTCCTGAAGCAAGAAAAGAGTGTACTGTGGGAATGAGAACATCGAGGAGAAAGAGACAGAGTGAGAGACAGATCAGCACCAGACCAGCACAGGAAGAATCACATGACCTGTGGGTCTCCAGAGATCTCTCCTAGATTCACACACATCACATTTGACGCACAACAGCAGAGTTCCCCTTACTCTTATGTGGACACAGATACAGCTGCAGGGAATCTTCAATCTCCAGATAGGATCAAGTCTACTAAACACTAACATCTAAAAAGCTACAAATGTTTTGGTCTTAATGAGCAGTCACACTTTTAACACTATAATATATACAATACTATCACTCATTCATAATATGCAACTCGATTACAAAGAATCGGTGTTGGACAGAAATTTGCTTACTTGTTGGAAAAGTTATGTCAAGTAATGTCATGTCTATTTGTGGAGCACTTTTTACAATACAGAATTGTACACCTTGCCTTGTTGTTTTAGTTTTTTTTAATGGTAAAATTGTTACCTTCACAAGTAACAAACTTATCATCTAATACAGCGTAATTGAATTTGCAGCAGAGGTCCAGTTCACCTGTAATCATTTGCCAGAATGAGAAATTACTAGGGCAAACCCTCATGTGCAGGATATGAATTATAGATACCTACAATTCAATTTCCACTAGATCAAATAAATAAACACCTATTACAAGTGAAAATAGTAAGCAGATTAAATGTCTAATGGGCATGTGATTATATTACAAACTGAACACTGTGTAGAAAACGTGCAGAATTTGCTGCCAGAATTTCTGATGTTCATGAATCGGGGGGCATGTCTACGGGTGGGCATTGCCCACCCTGACAGTTCGTCTGCCCACCCGGATGGACTGCAAAATGAAATCTGTGCAGTGCGACAGTTTTGATAGTTTAATCTCTCGCAATTTGAAAATCCATAAAAGATTCATATTAAGACCGCTGCAACAAAGAACATGTACAGTGAGTCTTATTTACTTTGCTGTTGTGAGATCTTGATCACTCAAACTTTAGTGCCTTCGCTGTCCTTTTCTCCATGGCGCCGTTTTGTGGTCCATTCTGCAAAACACGGCGGCTCATTTTAGCTTATCGCAGCGCATTCGGACCGTTCCGCGGCCAACCCACCGGCCTGCTCGGTTCTTCCGATGGACAGTCAACCCCTGAATGGCCCCAAAGATTGTCGGCCCACGCTGTAGTTGCGGCCGCGCTTAAGATCTGCAAATCACAATGTGATGTAGTCTACAGCACACAAAAATGAGAACAACAGAAACTGAGAGACAATCACTTGAAACGTAAGATAATATTCCTTTGTGCCCTAGTAGTTTTTTTAATATCTGGATGCTTGACTTCAAGAGGATGAGTTTTTAAGAGTGGTGAGTGAGCTTTTGACTAAGCATTTTTCAGAGATTCAGAACAACAAAGTGGGATATGCGTTCCTGAAATAGCCTACTATTCATATTAGTAGTCTACAGATTTTCGTGGTGGTCTGTTTATGAACCATTACAGTGAATATGTTGAATAAAACATTTATTACATATCAAAGAATAAGGTGAGAATTAACAAAGAATGAATTGTGATTATTATTTGCACATGTTGTCTGTGTTAGTTTAGCGCCAGGTAAAGGAATTATGCAGATCAGGCAATGAATTCAATGCTGAATGCAATTTGCACAGGCAATTCTGATCTTTTGGGCCAGTTTTAGCTCTCAGAGGATGCAGAAGAAGACCACCGTTATTTGACACTTTGACAGGAACTGAACAGCATCATTGACTTCTGTAATCCAGATACCTGAATCATCTATATCACCCTCCTGTGGTACTGAAAAATGGCACCTCCCTTTGGTATCCACGGTCATTTTTGACAGGAAGGGTCAGATGTGTAACCTCTTTTTTTTGATGATGATGATGATGATGATGATAATTATACTATATCTTTTCACTGCAGTAAGAAAAATAAAATAATGCATTTCTTTTGGGATTTTATGCTATTTTTTGTCTTATTTTCATGTACATTTCAAAAAATTTCCTGTAAGTTGAAATATGAGAATGTGACATAAACTGCAGGCAGATTGCTGCCCTCTGGTGAACAAAATATAAATAACATTACTTTAAAACCATGTCATTCCACTAAAGGCCAGTAGGCCATGGATGTGGCCACCTACTGTGTAGTCTGATGGCTTGTTGTAACGTAACTTTATTTCCCCTTCTGTCACTCTCTCGACGTTGTGTCGAAGGAAGTGACACAAGGGGTCTTCTTTGGACGCCAAATCATACCTCTGAACCTGAGAAAAGGCCAATTTCAAGTTGGCAGACAGAATTTGCATGCCCCGCCCCGGACATACGGGTATAAAGGGAAGCGGGCAGCGAATGCCAGTCAGAATTTTTCAAACGGAGCCGAATGGTTGTGCAACAAGCAGCTGAGCTTCACTACTGTTCCACTCACCTCTATCAGCGAGAAGCATTGCTCTCTCTCTGCATGCTGTGCAGTTAACGCCCCTGGGCGCTTCGACAGCACTTTCTTCCTGTTAAAAGAGTGTTTCTCCTCCTAAAAGAGTCTATTTTCTCTAAAAGAGTTTGAGTTCCCACTCATAAAAGAGCAATACACAGCAGGCGTTGAACGTCCTTTTCAGGACGCATCTTTTTAAAGATGTCTTTAGTCTGTGTAGTTCCTGTTTAAGGTTGATTTCTCTCCACTTCTGACAGTCATAAAAGCTGCCTAGTGTGCCAGGGCTGCAATCACACGCAGGCAGCGTTTTATGAATGGTCATGTTCTCAGTGCGAGAACATAAGCATGTCAACATTGCTGTCGTGCCTTTCTTCTCTCAGCGAGTGAAAGCCACTTCAGCCGCGCCTTCGCGTCGTTCCTTCTTCCCACGGGATTGAGGATGACCTGGCTGGCGATGAAGGCGATTTGGGGATGACGACGGGCTCGGTTTCGCCAGGTAAATCCCCACGAACCACCCGCCACCCCACTATGCGCCCACAGGGACCAGGTGCTCAGGCACCTCAGCAGTCTAGGGCTTCAGGTCAACTGGGAAAAGAGCAAGCTCGACCCAGTTCAGAGCATCTCTTTCTCGGCATGGAGTTAGACTCAGTCTCAATGACAGAACGACTCACCAACGAGCTCGCGCAGTCAGTGCTCAGGTGCCTTGCTCGCTTCGAGCCCGGCACAGCGGTTCCTCTAAAACAATTCCAGAGGCGCATGTAACACCTTTTCCCCTTCAGGGGTGCGGGTTATGCAAAACTTTTGAGGGGGCGTTGGGGAGGGCTACGTGCACTCGGTGCAGGTGCCTCTAACACGCAATAGCCTGCTTTTTACTAGCTTAACTCTTGAATACATGGGTGTTTCGCCAAACATTTTTACACACCTCTGATCTTTAGTGAGACTGTCTATGTTCGCAGATCAGCCTATTTCACCGCTAAGAGTATTTTTTCTCTGAAAATGCTATTTGCTCAGGCGGTTGCTGGGGTTTTTTTTAATCAGCTTGAATGGTAATGTCTGATTTTGGCCATTACCGATAAAAGCATGTTTTTAACAAGGTAACCACACATAGCAATCATAGGTCATTAGTTTAAGTAAATTCCCACACAAAATCTGGACTTTCCTGGTTCAGATATACATTATGAGTCATATTACTAGTTCTTTAAACCATTCAGCCAAGCTGGCCCAGGCAAATGTAGAGACTTAGTACATTAGCATTACGCCATTTGTCCAAACTTGCCAGGCACACTTAGCTAGCATTCACTCAGTGCACATGGCTCTGTGGAGCTGCAGCAGTACACAAATCTCGGCAGTAGATCTGTAGTGTTGGGGGCTTTGTGTTTTTTGTATGTGAATGTCACAGGGTTAAAATGGGAATGGAGGAGGCGGGAACCAGCAGAATGGTCAAAATAATATTTAATGAAACAAAACGGCACACAACACCAATGCACACATGTCAGCTGCATTTGGCTCTCTCTCTCCCGAACTGCAGCATTCCTCTGCACTTCCCTCTCCTCGGCTAATTAGCCTGATTATGGGCCAGGCATGCATAGTCACGGCCCACCCCGGCCCTGCTCCCCATCACAGTGATTTTGCAACATTCCTGCTTTGTTGGGTTATTACACTTTGTTGGTGGCATACACTCTGTGCACATGGCTCTTTGGAGCTGCAGCAGTACACAAGACTTGGCGTTAGATCTGTATTGTTGGGAGGTTAATTGTTTTATGAATGTCTAATTGTGCAGCAGCATGTCCTATATGCTCTGTGCACCATGTCTTGTATTTGTCCAATTGTGCAGCAGCAGTATGTCCACATGCAAACACAGTATGTCTGTATATGTTCTAGCAGTAGCAAGACCGATCCACTACCAATATGTCATACCCACATTAACATGCTAAACATGTTGTCATGACTGAAGTATAGTGTTTGCAGTGTTGGCTTTTTCTTTTCGTTAATTAACTAATAAGGGAAAGGTTGAGTAATACTAAAGAGGTGGGTGCATAACTCTAATACAGTGGATAGAGTAAAGGTGGTGGAATGAGTTCCCAGGATAAGACCCAAGGTAATAATATAAAATTTAATCAGAAATACCAAGCTAGATGACCAACTATTTTTGTTAGTGTAAAATATGGCTATGCTTGTCCACCAGCTAGACCATCAACAAACCAATCGCAAAAAGTCCTGCAGGACTAAGCTGGTGCTATCAGCAGGTACCGGCTGACTGGGCAAAATGTCCACATCTGGGACTACAACTGATCTGGATGAGAAGGATCTACACAAACACTTGTCTCCCTCTTTTCCGGCACATGTACAACATTAAAGAAAAGTGCTAGCATGATCTCATATAAAAAGTGATGCAAGCAGAGTCTTTTGAAGTTTCTGTTTGTTGTGCAGCATGGGGCGCACATGGCAAGCTCTTGGCCATGACTATTAAAGTTGTGTGAGAGCTAAGAGGCCCTGTCGGCTCAGGCTTCTTTGCTGTTATGTCTATCACTTAAGCACTTTCATGCAGGCTTCCCTATCCAACCAGCCTATGTCTGGGGTACTGCATGTTCTACAATACCTCCTTCCACATCAAACCCTAACAAGCAGGATATATCCTCTCTCTCTCTCTCTCTCTCTCTCTCTCTCTCTCTGTCTCTCTCTCAATTTAAATTTTAAAGTACTTTATTAGCATGATTGTGTACAATATTGCCAAATCATTAATACACTATACAGATAATAAGACAAAAAATAAAACAGTAACAAATAACAATAAAAATAGAATTAAAATAAGGTGCCAGGTAATTAATAAAATAAAATAAAATTATAATAACAATATACACTATACAATATAAAACAAGCATTTAACAAGACATTATGTACATAAAAAGTACTTCATGTACAAAGTACATTGAGGCAGTGATTGGTTTCTCAGGATGTGCACTTCAAAAATGAATTCTGCTGCGACTGATGCATGATTGTCCTCCCCCAGTAACACCTGCAGGTTTTTTTTTTTATCCCCTTTTATCCACAATTTGGAATGCCAGCTGACAAAGGGGACTGGTTTTAGGCTTCAACTCTTTGGGTTTTAAGGGCTTCTCCTACTTTCACACCATTTCTCCTATTTCACTTGAGGCAGGAGATGGAGAGTGGGGATACCTTGCTCCTGGGTGAGAATAGTAATACAGCAGTGATACCTTGAAGTGTGAACTGACCCCCTGTAGTTGTGCAACAGACATGCCACTGTGATTTACAGTTTGTGTAGTTCTTCTCATACTCTCTCTGCAAAGCTACTTTATTGTGCAGTGCTGTGGACATGTGAATCTGGCACAAGAACTTGCGGGCAGGGATTAAAAGTTAATTTTTTAATTTTTTGTTCTTTCTGAGTAGAAACAATTTTTTTTTTCAGGCTCTGGTGTTCCACAGCCTTTCCAAATGGTAACCAGTCAAAAAATTAAAGAACGCTTAATAACGTTCTTTTAAAAATGTCAGTACTCTTTGCTAAGTGTGGGTGTTATACCAGTTGCAGTGATGCCAGATCTCACAAGAGAAGCAAATTAATTACATGAGCAAAAATGAGCAATCTTTTCCCATGTGGGGGATTGATTATCATAGACATCATAACAAGCATAGTACACAGTAATCTATATAAAATTATGTCTTTCAATAAATGTATCCTTAATATTACATATATCTTCAAAAATAATAATGCACAGAAAGTACATGCACTGTAATGTGTTTGTGTGTTCATGTTTTCAGCTCTTTTATTGAGAACTAATTTCACAAGCTTCGTGATAAAATGCGTGGATTGACTCTCTCAGACACAGAGGCAACTGAGATTCATCCTCCACCAAACGCACTTCACCACCACAAAAACCTAGAGCACATTGGGAATTGGGCATTCCAAATTGGAAAGAATGGAGAAAAATCCACCAAAAAAAGAGAGCTAAAAACATGAACATGAATCTAAACACGATACAAGAACACACAAATATGTTACATACACAGACTTCTTCTACAGCTAATAAGTCCTTAAAAAACTTTATACTGCTTTAATAACCAACATTGTGGTAAAACAGAAGGGTGAACACACATTGCTTTTAGCTCTTTACTTGGAATAAGCCATACAAATCCAAACATTATCACAAATAAGGCCTAAATAACAATAATTAATATAAATATGTGGATACTTGTAATTTTAATCACAGGTCTGCATCTCAGTCAAAATAAGACAGCATTCGATCATTTCAGGGTTTGTTGACATTACATCGTCATGGCAAAAAAGTTGTAAAATTGGCTATAACTTTACACAGCAAAGGTTAGTAAAACATTTTATAACACTAAAATCATGTTAACATGCATATTGTTTACATCATGTGACTATATTTTGAAACAATGAGTCATAAAAAAACATTGGCCCCCATTCACTTCCATTTTAAGTGTCTCACTGATCACCCAGATTAGAGCTTTTTTTAAAGAAAAGGAGGAACAAGTCAAAAATTATTTTTTGTGGTAATCAATATTATTCCACAAATGCTGTCAATTGAGCTTAACATGTATTGAACCCAGAATATTCCTCTAATGCATCATATCTAACAATAACTCAGAGAAGACCTGGAAACAACTGAGAAATTAAAATTGTATCTCTAATATTTTTGCTTGAATCTTATATAATATTATATTTATTATATAATAACCTAATTAACCAGTAACCAGCATTTAAAAATACTTTCTGCAAAACATTTTCATTTTTTGGTTTTTGTTTCTTGAAGCGTTTCTAGTCCCTCCTTGCAAAGGTCAAAGACCCTCTACATTTTCCTGTCCAAACCTGGTTTTTGTCCATTGAGCTGACAATAAAGTCTGTAGCTGCTTTTTAAAGCCAAATAACTTGTAGCAATTTTATAGGAGGACATGCCCATTTTTGTTGGCCAATGTAATGTATCCAAGGAGTGTTTTTGATTTCCTTTTACTGGGATTATATCATGTATTGCATTGCACCAGACTACAGATGTGCATCTGATACTTGCAAAGCATCAAAATTCTCTAACAAGTGATATATCAATAACTTAGGGCAAAATATGTTTGGCATTCACTAACTACCATATAAAGTCACAGGCTGTCACACTGATAATACCCAGAGGAAAAGAGTGGGAGAGAGTTAGGGAGTAGGACAGGGTTTCCAGGAAAAATATGGAGCATATAACACCAGTTATTTTATTGTACAAGTTAGCATTAGAACCTCCAAACCTATGAAATACTGTGTCAACACACGTACTGGCATTTTCTACCTTGCATAATCCAATTACAATTATGGTACTTACTGTATGTCTGAGAGAGGGATTACACATCAAAATATTATCCAACCTGGTCTCATAGGATCAGAATTACTTTACATACATTTTTGCTAAATTATTTTTATGAAGCTCATTGTATGTATGCATTCCTGGTAAAACGAACACTAGAGACGCTAAAACAGCAATTACTTTTACTTACTTTCACACAAAACAAAAGTAAAATGATTATTTTAATGACACTTTTCATCCTCTTCCTCACACAAT
This sequence comes from Xyrauchen texanus, assembly GCF_025860055.1. Classification (NCBI taxonomy): domain Eukaryota; kingdom Metazoa; phylum Chordata; class Actinopteri; order Cypriniformes; family Catostomidae; genus Xyrauchen; species Xyrauchen texanus. The sequence goes on from NC_068290.1 coordinate 39,647,699, forward strand.
AGCCATGTGAGGCCATGCTAGTACAAGTCAGGGTCAGTTGCTTTCCCACGGAAACTTCTGGGGCTTCATCATGCCTCCTCAGATTAAATGGCCTTTGGCCCACCGATTACCCTAGGGCCAAAGAAGGCCAACTGGGGATTTAGGCAGGGTCAATGTCAAAGGTGGAGTTTTCGTTGTGTCAGGTCAGAGGGTTAGCACCAAGACACTAATTTTCCAATCTTTCATTTCTAGCTATCAGCTCACCTCAACAGATAAACGGATAATGGAAAATAGTCAGTACTGGTCTGTAAATCAGGGCTCTTCTGAATATTTGGGCTGATGAAAATGTGCAACATCAGGTCGGCAGCATCTGCTGAAATGAAGACAGTTGTCTTCCCAAAGGTACAGGTTTGGGAAATTGCGGACACAGTACAAATCCGTGTTCATTTGGAGGGCTAGCTAGTCTCAAGAGTCTGATACCTCAGTTTGAGTTTCCCTATTGTTTGTGAAATGGGTGGGGTGTGTGATGTTGGCACAAGGGAGCCTATTTGAGGCCAACTCTTCTGGGCTATAGGCCTGATGATGGGAATGCAGCTCGATTATGATAGGTGCAGATTGATAGGTCCAAGGCTCTTGGCCCCGGCTGACCAGTTGATAGCCCTGGCTCGCACTGGCCCAATAGGAGAAAAGCTGCTAATTTTTATCTTATGACATCAAAACACTTTTACTATAGTGCATAACCTGTAAGGTGATACATTTTAAAGTTTGCATTACATAACAGCTAAGAAGCTTTTTCCAATGTGATCAAATTGTTTGGAAGGTTAAATGATAGAGCATTGCACTTGCGATTCAAAAGGCCAAGTTATGCACCCTGATGAGCACGCAAGTCGACATGTGAGCCAAAAGTGTCATAGAAGTACTACAAAATGACGCGGTTGCTTTAGTAATAGCGATATTCCTCTCACTTTTGCTTTGATTAGACTATTGGGTAGGTTTAGGTTTAATGTGTAGGGTAGGGAGGTAGGTTTTGTTGATTTAAAACTTAATAGAGCATTGATATTTAAAACCTCATCAGTTTGAAAAACGTTTAACTCGCTTTAAGCACCACACCGTGGACATTTCACCTGGGAACTGCCGTAATATTTATAATGTAACACATAAAATCATTTTGCAAAAATGTCACCACAGTCACATCATTTAGGCTGAAATTATCTTGCCTTTCTTGGATTTGGATTGTAACATTAGGAGAGGTTAACCAAGATGAGTGACAACCACCTTCCATCCCTCCTCAGACATCCCCAGGGTTCTTCAGAGGAGCAGCTGCTTCCTCTCTGAGAGAAAGGCATCCAGCCATGCTGACACCAACAGTAAATCAACATTCTTTCAGTAAAGCTGCCTTTACCTCATACACCCATTTCGAACACCCCACTATCAACTTGTAAAAACACTTCCACATAAAATTGGTTTCAAGTCTCCAATATGTTTGCTATTAAGATTTAAATAATAGTGTCAGATGTGTATATAATCGATGGAGTGTTGGCTTGCACAGATTTGTATGAATCAAGTTTGGGAAGCTTGCATGCACAGGCACAACCCTCTGGATTCATAGCAATGGTATTGGTGTGTTCCCCAGGCTTGGAGATCCTAGAATTCCTTGAGTGGGTTGCACCAGATAACTCTTCAATATCAAAGATCACCTTATTCCACTGTCCTCTGTGATGTCACTTTGTCTGAGATTAGACTGCTCCCTGCAGATTCAATGGTAAATCCACCTGAAAGTCTCATCAGTATATCCATTGCTCAATCTCTTATGTGTCCCTCAACCTAAACAACTATGGATGACCCTTTTATGCTACAAGTGGCTTGGTCTGTTCCTCCTGGTCTGAAAAACTGAACCATGATTTTCAGTTCACAGTACATCTAGGTCAAAAACAGGGGGAAAACAATATGTTCAAAATCCTGCTTGATCTCTCTCTGTCAAGCTGCAAAAATATCCACACTTCAACAATGAGAGAGTAAACTGTGTTTCTGTTATGTTGGGATAACAGTCTGTTGTGAAATCTGTAAATATAGTTTTCTTTTGGATTTGGTTTCTGCACTATGTGTCTTAAACTAAAAGTAGACTTTTTACAAGTTTTTACATGTACGCTAGCATATGCTTTTAGTAGGAGTGAGGTAAATTTAGTTATCAGCAGGGTACACAAGCACTGTATGAGCACAGCCAGATTCTTCAAACCGCGCATACTCTGTACGCATAGTCTGCGCATGTGCCTTGAATTGTTTGCACTAATTAGTGGGTCCACAAGGTGGTAACACTCACAGGTGGCCATTGCTTTCACAAAGTAGTGCAAGAAGACAATGTAAATGGCAGTGAACAACAGGAGACAAATGTGGAAAGAACAACAGTGGACGTGCACGTCAAGAGTGTGACGAGGTCAGGAGATACCTGCATTTGTTTGACTCAAGTTTGAAATACTATAAAATAAATTTTTATGTGTCTAGCAGTTGTAGCATGCATGAGTCAACTGTCTGTGTATACATGCATGAGTCAACTGTCTGTGTATACAAGTACGGTCAAATTCAGCATACTTTGAAAGGCTAGATAGTTTGACTGAACACATATGCATAAATACCTAAGTATACATTGCACTTTAATCAACAGAATTTGACCAGCAATGTGTGCTTTTCCTTTACAGGATTGGGTTGGGGTTGGTAGTTTGGGTTAAAAATCAGTAAGGGATGAGATTTTGGTTTGGAGATTGGGGTTTGAGGTTTGGTGTAGTGATGATTATTGGGATTTTAAGGTTAAGATTAAGATTTAAGGTTAAGGGCTTGGGTTTAAGAGTAAAAATAAAGGTTAGTGGCTTGGTTTTAGAGTTAAGGTTAGGGCTATTAGGGTGAATAGAATTAGGGTGCGTTATGCGTTGGGCTAGTTAAGGTTAGTTACACTGCAGTTACCATCTGAGCTTGTTTTGATGAAGCGAAGCAGCGCTGTTGCAGAGTCTTCTGCCAGTTCTACCATCACTCATTCCCACCACTTCCACTGCAACAAAGTAAAAGGGCTATTTTTTAGAACCATCTTTGCTGTGACTTAGAACCCCTTGCAGCATTGTGATGTAAACAACATGGCAGAACAAATCAATGAACCAGTCAACCAACAATGATATAAGTTTAACCCTTAACTCAAACATTAACAACCATAAAGATTAATTCCTTCCCCAAACCCCAAACTTGATTACATAGGCAAATTACTTTTGTGTACCACTGAAGAAAGAAAAGATTGGGTTTGGAATGAATGAAGCGTATTGCAGGTTATTGACATACATCATTCATTTATATTGCATAAATAAATATGGAGTAACCAGATTTGTTCACTGGTGTTCCCTTTCACCCAATTTGGAATGCCAAATTCCCAATGCGCTTTCCTCGTGGTCGTGTAGTGACTCACCTCAATCTGGGTGGTGGAGGTCAAATCCCAGCTGCCTCTGCATCTGAGACCGTCAACCCACACATAATATCACGTGGCTTGTTGAGTGCGTTGCCACTGAGACATAGCACATGTGGAGGCTTCACGCAATCCACCTGAGCATCCACACTCAACTCACCATATGCCCCACTGAGAACAAACCCCATTATGGTGACCATGAGGAGGTTACCCCATGTGACTCTACCCTCCCTTGCAACCGTGCAATTTGGCTGCTTAGGAGACCTGGCTGGAGTCACTCAGCACACCCTGAGCTTGCTGTAAACTAGTGACCTCCAGGGATGGTAGCCAGTGTCCTTACCACTGAGCCACCCAGGCCCTATATTGTATCAGTTAAAAATTCTGTTATTCTATTAATTTTATTTCAAGTTGTCATGAGACTATTTTGAATTTGTCAAGACTGTTTTGGCCATAATGACCTTTATACTGTAAACGCATGTGGCAGAGGGGCGTGGTCAAGTGCCCGTCCGGAGAGGAAAGCGGTAAGGGCACTTACACCTGAGCTAAATTATGCCTAACACCTGTCTCTAATTCCAGTGAGCACGAGGAGAGCGGCATAGAGACTCCGAACCTCCAGTGAGAGAGAGAGAGAAATCCTAAAAGAAAGCAACCCAGTGTGCTGCATATTGTATTGTGAGAAATGAAAAAGCCTACCTTTAGTCCAACCCCGTTTCCTGTGTCCTCCTTGATTGCCCGTCCCGTAACTGTGTTACACTGGTTCCGAAACCCGGGAGAAATTACTCTCCAAGCATGGAGCAAAGTCGACCCATAGAGTCCTCCCAGCTGGCGGAAGTCCTCCAGTCCCTCGCGACTTTACATCAAAGCCACCAGCAATCCCTGCTTGAGCTCCGCCAGGACCAAGATTGATGGTTTTTCGAGATCATGCGGGCTCAGGCAGAGGACCGGTTCGCCATCCGGAGCCTCCTCAGCCAGGAGACTGCGCCGGCTACAGCCGCGACCCCGGACACCCGCGCTACGCTACCCCCGCCCACGTTACAGAAGATGGGGGCAGCAGATGATCCTGAGGCCTTCCTCGACTTGTTCGAGCAGATGGCAGAAATCTGGGGCTGGCCGCCCGAACAGTGGGCAGCCCGCCTAATTCCTCTCCTGTCCGGGGAAGCTCAACTTGCGGCACAACAACTGCCGGCGGCAAACCTCCTGGCTTTCTCTGACCTGAAGAGTGCCATTCTGCAACGGGTCGGTCGGAGCCCGGAAGAGAATCGCTAGCTCTTCCGGGGCATGAAGCTAGAGAAGTCCGATCGCCCGTTCGCGTTTGCTCAACGGCTCCGGGACGCCTGTCAGCGGTGGCTGCTCACGGGGGACCGCGACGTCGAGGGAGTCATCGATCAGGTGGTACTGGAGCAATTTGCGCAACGGCTGCCCAGGAGAACGGCGGAGTGGGTCTCCGACGTCCCGCAGGCTGCCCCCGATCGGGCTGGAGCATACCGGATTCCGGTAAGGATCAGGGGGGGTATTTACCAAGCTTTGCTGGATACCGGCTGCAATCAGACCACCATCCACCAACGCTTGGTTCAACCCGGGGCTTTGGGTTTAGCTAAAGTGGTGAGGGTGAGGTGTGTGCATGGGGATGTTCACAACTATCCCATGGTGACTTTGCCGATTAAATTCAGGGGAAGAAACCATAGTGTGGAGGCAGCGGTTAGTTCCCGCCTCACTCATCCGCTAATCTTGGGTACTGATTGGCCGGATTTTAGAGGTATTTTAGAGGGTATCTGTGTGGATGGGTCCTGCATAAAGAGGTCTGCGATGCTTTGGTGGTGGTACGTAGCCGCCCCTATCGCCTGCCCGAACACAAAAAGAAAATAGTTCGGGAAGAATTGGATGCGATGCTTGAGATGGGAGTAATAGAGGAATCCCACAGTGATTGGTCCAGCCCGGTTGTTCTTGTTCCCAAGAGCGATGGGTCTGTACGATTCTGTGTGGACTATAGAAAAGTCAACGCGGTGTCTAAATTTGATGCGTACCCAATGCCCCGTGTTGATGAACTGCTCGATCGGTTAGGTACTGCTCGATTTTATTCGACCTTGGATTTAACAAAGGGCTATTGGCAGATCCCCTTGACACCAATGTCCCGTGAGAAAACAGCCTTCACTACGCCGTTTGGATTACACCAATTTGTTACGCTTCCGTTCGGTTTGTTTGGAGCACCAGCCACCTTTCAGCGTCTTATGGATAGGATCCTCAGACCTCACACCGCGTACGCCGCTGCCTATTTAGATGATATTATAATTTATAGCAATGACTGGCAGCGGCACATGCAACATCTGAGGGCCGTCCTGAGATCGCTGCGGCGGGCGGGGCTCACGGCAAACCCTAAGAAGTGCGCGATTGGGCGTGTGGAGGTACGGTATCTGGGGTTCCACTTGGGTCATGGCCAGGTGCGTCCCCAAATTGACAAAACCGCAGCAATTGCGAATTGCCCTAGACCTAAGACCAAAAAGGGGGTGAGGCAGTTCCTGGGGCTGGCTGGCTATTATAGAAGGTTTGTGCCTAATTATTCGGACGTCACCAGCCCGCTGACTGACCTCACTAAAAAGGGGGCTCCAGATCCGGTTCAATGGTCACAGCAGTGTCAACAGGCGTTTACGCGGGTTAAAGCCGCACTTTGTGGGGGGCCGCTTCTTCATGCACCTGACTTCTCTCTCCCTTTTATTTTGCAGACGGACGCTTCAGACAGGGGGCTGGGGGCCGTACTCTCGCAGGTGGTGGAGGAGGAGGAGCGCCCAGTGCTGTACATTAGCCGGAAGCTCTCTTTGAGGGAGACTAAGTACAGCACCGTGGAGAAGCAGTGTTTGGCCATCAAGTGGGCGGTCCTCACCCTCCGGTATTACCCTGCTGGGGCGGGCCTTCACCCTCTGCTCGGATCACGCCCCACTCCAGTGGCTTCACCGCATGAAGGATACTAACGGCCGGATCACCCGTTGGTATCTGGCTCTCCAGCCCTTTAAATTCAAGGTGGTCCACAGACCGGAGGTGCAGATGGCTGTCGCTGACTTTCTCTCCAGAAATGGGGGGGGAGTGGTAGACAGGCCGGATGGCGCCCCGGCCTGAGTCAGGCGGTGGGGGTATGTGGAAGCGGGGGCGTGGTCAAGCGCCCGTCCGGGAGAAGAAAGCAGTAAGGGCGCTTACACCTGAGCTAAATTATGCCTAACACCTGTCTCTAATTCCAGTGAGCACGAGGAGAGCAGCATAAAAGCAGACTCCGAACCTCCAGTGAGAGAGAGAGAAAGCCTAAAAGAAAGCAACCCAGTGTGCTGCATATTGTATTGTGAGAAATTAAAAAGCCTACCTTTAGTCCAACCCTGTTTCCTGTGTCGTCCTTGATCGCCCTTTCCGTAACTGTGTTACAACGCAATGTCCACACTTTGTAAAACTTGCTGCACATGAACACTTGTACAATCTTTGAACAACTGCCAATCTCATTTAATCTAAATAACAACCAAAATATGTGTATCCACAGATTTCAGAGAATCCTTTCTTTGGCAATAGTGGTCATTTCCAAAAAATGTCCAGTTTGTTAAGGGTGAGGGTTAGATAAGGTTAGGCATAGACTTAGTCTTTGATTCATGATTACTTCTCAAGTGCGACAGTTGAGAAGGACTGATAGCCTCTCCAGGAAGTGCTGAAGATGATGAGAGTCAAATGCAGTACAGTGGAAATGAAGCAGCTGTTTGCACTCATAGGACAAAAGCATCAGCAGCCATATAAGCACTGATGAGTGTCCGGAAGCTCCACCCTGTGTATTCCTGCACACTCACTCTCCCAACCACATCATGCACAGAGACTTGACCTGCTCGCTCTCTCCCTCTCTGTCTGTCTGTCTGTCTGTCTGTGTGTGTGTGTGTGTTTGACACATATAGTGACCATCCAAGTCACACATATGGTGACCATCCATGTCGAAAAATATATGGCTTATTATAAAGACTGATACAACATTGACAAGTCCTTTTTATCTGGCATATGTCACATTGCTTCCTAGCAATCTGTCTTCAATTAATCCACATAGTGTGATGTGGATTAGTGAGATAATGTCTTTACAGTCATACAAACTTCCTCATTCATTTCAGTTAATCGATCCATCATGTTATACTTTAGTTACAACATTTATCTCTTCCTTCCTCTAGAGGTTTGAGGACCAAAACTAATATTTCTCTTTATTTATTACCAGAGCATATCAAAGCAGATACAATTTCAAAGGGTTCTGCATGCTACATTTAAGGGCATATTAGTCTAACAGCCTCATGACTGTGTTACAAATGTTCTGTTGGGGCGAGAGCACCTCTGCTAAATTAATACACACACACTTTATTATGAGATATTCCTGTCATGTGCTTTTCGTCATCAATATGAAAACAAAGCTTACTGACTCTTTGATCCATCATTTTGGTTATGGTGAATCTGAACCTGTAAGTAAAACCACACTTACTCTTAGGCCAAAATAGAATCTACGAATGTATGTCAAGGAATATATTTCTATGCAAGCTTTGATAGATAGTCATGTTCCATGATAGTGTTGAGTGTACTCTGATTACAAAACAATTATCAACTGTAATCTAATTACTTTATATTTTAAAAAAGTATTGTAAAACATTGAAATTCTTTTAATCAGATTACAGTTACTGACTTTTAATTAAAGTAATTAAGTACATATGAGAGAACAGAAAAACATGTCCCTCCCTTGGTGTACCAGAAGTCAATAAAGCCTCATCACCCCTCACAACCTCTACCTTTGCATGCACACTGGCGTCCTCACAGGTCCAGAAATGGAGTGGATAGGGTTCTGGCCCGAGTTAGATGTGTCATTGTAACCGCTTCCCTGAACCCTCGGGTACGAGTTAGATGTGTCACTGAGCACTGGGGCCAGGATGCCTGGCTGCCATTCCCCTCATATGCTACGAGGGGAGGCTTCGCGCTATGGTCCAGGAGGGAAGCCGTGCATACCCTGCCCCTTTTACCTGGACCGAACCCACTCATCACTCCCCAACCTTCTTATAGACCCAACGCACTGCGAGGATGCCAGACTTCCCTTTTTCAAACACATTCCTCCTTTGGACATTTTATTCCCCTTTTTTGGACATTTTTGTTATTATTTAAAATAAATGCCTAGTAAAGGCCTGACGCCACATGCACTGTTTCTGTTTTTTCGATCACTGCACCAAAGGACTTGGATTTCACATATTTCAAAAATAATATTATTAAAGTATAATACATTTAAAATGCATAAAATACATCTGTTGGCATTTGTGACAGCTGAAGGGTGTGTGACAAAGAACACAAATGAAATATAGACATTATTTTGAATTTGTTGAGTGGAAAAACAAAAACTTTTGTGTGAAAACTGTTTTAGAAAGTACTTAATAGTAATAAGTAATGTGTTTACTTTTATGTGAAGTAATCCGTAAAATAATCTGAACATTTTAGAGAAGTAATTCGTATTTTTTTGTGGATTACTTTTTCAATCAACACTGTTCGTTCTGTGTTGTAGGGCATTTACATTTTTACATTTATGCGTTTGGCAGACACATTTATCCAAACACTACACCACCACCACTTCCAATGCAAATAAGTGTTGCTGGAAGAGGTGCTATAGCAAATATTATAGTAAATAGTCTCCTTCTATGGTCAGTTTTCATCTTCAGGTTACTGTCATGACAGAGCAACATTTGGAAGGTCAAGTTACAGCCTTTCAGCATGTATACAGCTAGCCACCAGAATATCCGTTATAATAATAATAATTTGTTACATTTATGTAGTGCTTTTCTAGACACTCAAAGCGCTTTACATAGTATAGGGGGAAATCTTCTCAACCACCACCAGTGTGCAGCATCTAGCTGGGTAATGCGACAGCAACCATCCTGGTCATATGGAAATGCCGGTCTCAAATGCCTACCAGAACTGAATGACACCCTTTTGTTCCCAAATATAAGGGTTCTGCAGCCAATCACAAGCAAGTTTGTGAGAGTAATTTGTCTGCGCTTTCTAAACCTAAACGGGCACAGTGACTTCCCCGGTGACTTCAACTTCCATTTCTATTTATATTTTGTTCCAATTCCCCCGAAAGTGACATGTGACTAGACATGTCACTTTTTAAATCAAATGACTAGTACCTAATAGTTACATCAAAAGTAACTCTTCTTCATGTCTTGCTTCATGTTTTGTTCAACATGATCATATGGGAAGGCGATATGTTGCCACCTAATGTTCCACTGTCCTGACATCAACCCCATCTGTTCTGCCATTCTGACAAGCGGCATCTCCCATCAGACATTTTTGCACCAATTCAAATATGTGTACCTTCTCTTGTGGGGCGACTAATAGCGCATTGAGTCTCATCCCGTGCTAAAAACAGGAAGTAATTGCATTTGAATGATCAAATGAATGATGTTGATTGTGATTTAGAGGTTTAATTTTCCAGCTAAGGTTACATTTTTACTCAACTGATGATTAGGTTTAGGGTTGGGGTTTGGGTTTGTGAGTAGAGTTCATACAATAAGAATTCCTCTCCACTGTATTTACAACTAAAAACAACTCACAAAACTTTCTTTTGGTGCTCCTTTGTGGACATTTCACCCAGAAACTGGAACTCACACATTCCATGTATAAATTTAAAAACACATCTTAAAGACCGCTAGATCATGTTGATTTTCACTCTACAATATCAGGAAGATAAGACCCTTCCTCTCTGAACATGCCACACAACTGCTCGTTCAGTCACTTGTCATAACTAGACTGGACTACTGTAACTATCTTATTGCAGGCCTATCTGCATGTGCAATTAGACCTCTGCAAATGATCCTGAATGCAGCAGAACGTGTTACATCACTCCTTGTCTCTCTCCACTGGCTGCCGGTTGATGCACGTATCAAATTCAAGGTTCTAATGCTGGTATACACAAGAGTCACTGGGTCTGCTCCAGCATACCTAAAATAATTTCTGCAGAGCTACACTCCCGCCAGAAGCCTGCGGGTGTGTAGCTCTGCAGGCTAAGGAACGTCGCCTTGTTGTACCAACACAAAGAGACACCAAAACACTTTCTTGGACTTTCAGTTTCATCATACCACGTTGGTTTAATGACCTTGCCAACTCCATCCTTGAAGACACTCTGTCTTCAAAAAACGACTTAAAACACATTGTTTCCATGAGCACTTAACCAGTCAGTAAAAATAAATAAATAAATAATTCTTGTTGCACTTTAATCTGTTTTGAATACTATTCTGATGCTAGTGAAACTCTGTAGTATGGCACTTTTCGTACCACTGTCTCCTTAAGATGATTCACTTATGTTTTCCTCTTTTGTAAGTCGCTTTGGATAAAACAGTCTGCCAAATTAATAAATGTAAATGTAAAAACACTTCCAGCTTTGGCCACAGGGGGAAGTAGTCTGAATTTTGTTAAGCACAGACTGATTTCAGCCGAAGAACTTGCAACCACTTTCACAGAATTCACAGTGAGGTCAGAGTGGAAAGGATGAGACAGGGGGCTGTGATGTGGTCCAGTAAGGCTCTTTATTTATTTGCCTTTTTATGTCTGTGCAGTCCTATCCAATTAAATCAACATGTGACACAACCTTTGTTAACATAAACTTCTCTGAAGAGTTTATATTGAAATTTATAGTGTTGTGAAGCTAAACAATAAACATTTAATACGACACGCCAGTCACTGGTCACTCGTGTCGTTCTCTCTCTCCCTCTCTGGCAGTCGCGTGGCCATTTATATACCGCTCTCCCCATGCTCACTGGAATTAGAGACAGGTGTTAGACATAATTTAGCTAAGGTGTAAGAGCCCTTACCACTTTCTCTCCGGACGGACGCTTGACCACACCCCCGCTGCCACAGTCAAGACTTATTTCTTTAAAGATCCTAGTAATCTTACATGTCTCCTCTAGAGTTTAGATCTAAAACAAATGTCATAAATTGTGAACAGATTTACAAAGACATAATAATAATAATAATAATAATAATAATAATAATAATGATAAAAGATTTCAATATGAACCCAAACATTTTAAATCAAATTCTTGCTAAACTTAACTGAGCAATGCTATCCACATAATACAACTTAAAGCCCAATGACTCTTTGCAATAAAATGTTTCTCTGTGATCAGCCTTATAAATGATCCTGCTGTTTGTGAGAGCACTTGTATATGTGTTTACATCTGTCTGTGAGTTGTGATGCATGGTTATATCACACACAATGCCTGAGACTGAGTTGATGGCTAGACTGCATGACAGTTTCTCAACTGTCATGCAACTGTAAGTTTTTTCTGTGCAAGGCAGAGTTAGCTCAACCACAAAAGCCACTCAGCATGAGAATACTGACGTGTTTTCCAGAACGTTCCAATTTCATTCATTCTGCTGGTAATTATTCATTTCAAAAGAGCTGCTGGCCTAAAAAAAGGAACACAAGCTGCTGCCAGAGTTGGCGATGGCAAATGACTGAACACTGTTTTATAATTCATCCTTTGGACTGCAGGAATATAACTGGCCGCAAATATGCAGTTTGCATGGAACTCAGGTGTGCTGGAATTTCATGTGACAAATAACACGGTAATGTTGTCAAACACAACCGAATGGGTGGCCGCAGCTCTAGTATGCTACTAGTGATGCACCATGCATGCAGTTAACAAATCTCACTCTCCCCCACTCTGGTTTTCTCTCCAATTCATTTGGACAAAGATAAAGATTGGAGGCAGCAAACAAAGGCATCAGGCAGTTACTATGCCTTGATGCTGGCACACAGGGAGACAGAGCCATAGTGTGGGATACAAACACTTGTTCAAAAAGGAGAGAGAGAGAGGAAGAGGAAAAATAGGATAAAAAGACGGATAAAAAAAGAGGGGGTTTCTGGAGGGGATGCTGTCTGTCGGCACGTACACCCAAGTGGTGACCGAGTGGATGGGGGTGGACAGGTCATGGTAATTTCATGAAGCAATGTCTCACGACACTCGCATACTGCGGCCACCCCGCATCGCATCACAGAGGGGCAAATAGAATGTTCATTGTGAGCAATATGAATGTAATCATTCAGTGTTAGCCATGGTTGGGAACTTTGAGTTGATTAAGAAAATTAGTTTGAATGGGGTTCTCTGGTTTCGGAATTCTTGCACTTGGCTTTAATGTATTCCCCACTTCATTCCACATGAGTTGAGTGTCCTGCAGTGTGGCTATTTGGTCTCCTCACTGAAGACAGCGCCTTTAATGTATCTCTTTTGGAGAGTGAGAATGGAAACTGTCACAAAAGGTAATAGTTAAAAAGGGACATTGACAGCATGATACTCTTGTCCTCTTCCCTTTATTATTAAGATGAGCAAAATAGGGCCAGAATGGCACTAAACAGTCCTGTCGTAGAGTATCACATTTACATGTGTAGTGCATCCAGGTCTCATAGAATCATCTTACTATATCTCCCTTTTTGTAAAATGTTTTTATGTGGCTTGTTGTAGGTATCGCTGAACTTTCTTGATGAAATACACACTAGAGGTGCTACAACAACCTTGACTTTTATTCACTTTCACTGCAGATTTTCAGTTCATAAACACTTAACATCAAAACCCAAAACACTATACCGCATGACTTGTAAGGCGATACATTTTAAAGGAGACCTATTATGCCTATTTTAACAAGATGAAATATAAGTCTCAGGTGTCCGCCGAATGTGTCTGTGAAGTTTCAGCTCAAAATACCCCACCCATTTATTATACCATGTTGTAAATGCCTCTTTTTGGGTGGAATCAAAAACATGCTGTTTTCGTGTGTCTCTCTTTAAATGCAAATGAGCTGCTGCTCCCTGCCCCCTTTCCGGAAGAGGGCTCTGGCTTTATAGCTCATGCTTCGGTTACTACAGCAACAACAAATCAGAAACTATTTGACTGAAAGCAGAAATACCGGAGTCCAAGCAGAGCTGAACCGCGAAGAGAAATCGGCCCAGGATTTTGCATAGCAACTGGAACAAATGTTCGCTATCCTTTTCTGCATATTATGGCACTGTTCTGTGGTACGTTCTGCATAACACGTCGGCTCATTTTAGCTTAACGCGGCCCGTTTCACGGCCTACCCACCAGCCCGCTCGGTTCTCCTGGTGGCCAGTCCGCCCCTGATCAGCCCCAAAGTGCATCGGCCCACCAGGAAAATTCTAGAATACCAGTCCAGCTTATCCATTGCGTCTTCAGTTTCTTATGAAGCTGAGAAATTATTCTTCTCACTTTATCTGCTCCAGCATGGAAAAAAATGCCGAACTGTGTTTAGATCACTCAGGGGATGATCTATGATAATAGGGTGGAGTCTGTTACCAGTAGTGGGTGACTTTAGAGCAGAAACGAAAACCATTCATTTTGACACACTGTTTTTGATGAATAGAAATATAAGAAAGAGGAGTGGGTGGACTTTTAACATTATAGGGTGGTTGTGTACACACACTGCCGACTCACATTTATGTACAATCACCATTTAAAAGTGAATTTTGCATAATAGTTCCCCTTTAACATTTGCATTACATAACTAACTAAATTTACTAGCATGTTCAAGTGCAAACAAATTGCACAGCACTAGCGTTGCACTTATATGTCCTGAAGACATGTGAGCCAAGAGTGTCACAGAAGTACTACTAAATTATGTGGTTGGTCATGTGTTTTACCTCCCACATTGGCTTTTTACTACACAATCGTTTCGTTTGGGAGTTAGGTTTTGTTGATTAAAACTCAATAGAGCATTAACCTTAAAAACCATCCAAAAATATTTAATCACTGTGTACATTTCAGCTTGAGTTACTTTATTGATTATTTTATCATTACTTTACTGGTGCCTAAATGTGACTTTTGGACCATCAAATTGCTGGCACTCGAGTACTTCCATTATAAGTTTTGTCAGAGATCTATCTTCTTTTAAAAATCTTAATTTGTGTTCTGCTAAAGAAAGACAGTCATGCACATCTGGGATAAGTGAATAATGAGAACATTTTCATTTTTGGTTGAACTATTCCTTGAATATGCCTACTCTGCTGTCCTCCGTAATGAGACATTGTACGTTTTATTCCTCTGTTCAAGCAAGTCTGATGAGTCTCAGACAGAGGCGTCACTAGACGCCTTTTACTGGGGCACATGCCCCAATATAAATCTGCTGTGCCCCAGTAAAATCTCAAGTTTGAATTTGAACAATTTACTTTATTTGTCAGTGCATTCATTTAGATTGATAATTTTAATTATCAATCTAAATGCAACGCAGTAACCCACCCAATCAATGCTTCTAAAAGCAACGCAGTTTAATGATAACACAAAATCTACTTTTATTAAGTATCGTATTTTAATGGTGATATCATTTATTACAGCTGACAGTTACACGAGCAGACAAGGTTTGAACATTAACCGTAGCGAGATAAAACTGAAATTCACTGCTTTTTAACACTTCTGTGTACAAATTTGAAGGCTGTTTATTGGATCAATACAGGTAAACGTCATATTATGCAACTGCGCATCACTTTATGGAGAGTTTATTACCTACTAGTTAAGTCTTGCCTTAAGAACAGGTGATCCAACCAAATTAAGCACTGACTTAGTTACACACTAACTAGTAAGCCCTTAGTGTGAACTTTACCTCCTAACTTACCCGAGAACTTATGCACAGCTGATGCAACCCTACCCAAGTGTCGGCACGCAAGTCAGAATTGAGGTAGGTGATGAAAACATGATGAAACTAAAGTATGTTTTAAATAATACCGATGATCTTATTGTGACTCAAACATTATTGTCTCCTGTAGATGGACATCAGAAAATTCTTTGGATGGAGCAGGGACAGGAAAGCAGAAAGGAGAGATGAGTTTGAGGGAGGTAAGACTTGATAAACAAACTACATCCTCATCCGTCAGAGTCAGGTTTCAGACATCAGATGAAAAAGCATCAAGTCTCAGGAAAACCTCTGTCAAGTCTCTGGAATTGCAAAGAAAATAAAAAAATGTTTGTGTTCTGTAGTCATAATCTTTGATTATGATAACACTGAATCAGTCTTTTGGATATGAAATTAATAATTTAATTCACTAGCGCTAGTTTAGGAACAACATAAACAGTTGGCAGTAACTATGACTGCTGTGTGCTAATTACTTAGTGACTAAAAAGGACTAGTTTGGCTTGTTTTGAGTTGTTATTGCAAGTAAACTTAATGAGTTTCAAACATCAGTTTAAACTGACACCAATTAAGTTAGCTATCTAGTTATTAATTTATAGAAACGACATTTCTGCATTTATAAAGTTAGAGATAGCTCAGCTAGTTTCACAAGCTAGCAACCAAACTCAGACATTTTAGCTACCAACTCTGCCTAGTGACCAACTCTCTGCTAATACTGAGACTATGTGTAATATAAAAAAATGCAAATGTGCAAGACATTTTTCTAAGGTTTTGTTATTTGCATATACAGTGTATGCCTTTTATGCTGTAAAACATGTTGAGAATGTTCACGTACAGTATGTTGAAGATACTTAAATAAATATTTTCATAAAGATTAATATCTCTACATGTTTAACTTTCCCAGTACTTGTTGCAGTGTAGGAATAGTGGGTTAAGCAGAGGTCAATGTCAACAGGTTTAGAGCATTTTGAATGGTTTTCCCCTCATCATGTAAGTGCCACTTTTACACTGTCAAGTCTGTTACCGAGAGATGAACAAACGAAAATGACAAAAATAAATTATTTCTTTCTCATTCCTTCTTTTTTTTCTGTATCTGATTTAGTAATAATAATCCATGGCTAGATGTGCATTAACTGGTTTTATACCAGGGGTCTGTTGAATGCTTGATACTGACTGATTGATGAACCCAGGATATGGGCTGAGCATACAATGCAGCGTCGGGAGGCAAAAGCACGTCCCGAGGCTCTGGTGCTTTGAGAGGTTTCGAAGCACTTACATTGCTCCGCACACCCGGAAGGGGGCAGGTTAGTGACTGTGGAGGAGGTCCCATGAAGGCGTCCTCTGGACTCATCAGAACTGGCCGGCCGGGGGGCAGCAGTTGTGGGACCAGAGGTGGGGGGTCCGCGTACGATGTTCTGGGACTGTTGCGTTGTGGCACCGGGATGCCGTGAGAGCGCCATTTGCGGGCCAGTTTACCCAGAGAAAGAAGAAATTGCTCTTTTATTGAGAATGTGGGTACTGCAGCCCGAAGGGGGTGTGGCAAAGTAAACAAACTGAACTGAGGATTCTCCTCCCGGCCCTCCACAGGGGGACAAAGTGGTCTGCTTACAAGCTCTGGAGCAAACGTCTCGATCTCTGGGTCGTCCGTCTCAGGAACGCTTGGGAGCTTTACGGGTCCAGGAGGATGTTCTTGAGACAGGGGGTGTGCGCTTCCTGCGGGGTACTCGACGCAGGGGCTGAGAGCTGGCCCTGGGTTGAGGTGGAGCTGCACGTTTCCTGGAAGCCGCAAGAGGATGCCCTCGGCGAGCAGGCAGAGCACAGCCCATTCTGGTGGCACGACGGAGTATGATGTGAGAAATGGCCTGTCTACTTCTTCACTGCTGAGAACTGCTGGACAAAGTCCTCGACGGTGTCGCCGAAGAGACCGAACTGGGAGACGGGGACGTTAAGGAAACGTGCTTTGTCCACGTCCAGCATCTTGACCAGTTTCATCCACAGATGTCATTCCTGAACCACGAGGGTTGCCATCGCCTGCCCGAGTGTCCGCGCTGTGACCTTCATGGCCCTGAGGGCGAGGTCGGTCACTGAGCGCAGTTCCTGCAACACGTCGGGGTCAGGACTACCCAAGTGCAGATCTTTCAGTGCCTTGGTCTGGTGAACTTGCAGGAGGGCCATGGCGTGCAAGGCGGAAGCGGCCTGTCCAGCGGCACTTTAGGCGTGGCTTTAAGCGGCACCAAGACCTGAGGAACCAATCATCCAGCTGTTAATGCTGTGGGGAGGACGGAGGGTTCCAGTCCAGCCCCACGCTGACAGCAGCCCGGGCAAGCATGTCGGCCATCTGGGCGTCAGCCTCAGACTGGGCATGCCGACCCGAGGGTGGCAGCCCAACCAAGTCTTCCATGTCTGACGCCACGGTCAAGCGGCTGCAAGAGGCGAGGGAGCTGTCTGCAGTTACAGGTATTCCAGATTGAACTAAATATTTTCAGTTTAGACACTTATGCTAACTATTAGCTTCCTTACAGCTTGACGTATGCATACTTATTGTTGCACAATTTTAATAAAAAAGCGTGGATCTGCATCTGTACATCAGATGTGTGGAAAACATTTATCTTTTCTATTCCACTGGAAAATAGCACGAGCTACAGAAGAACTGCTGACACCAAACAACACTAATATCAGCCGCAACCATGCTCATCATAACATTCCACACACATTCCAATGCCAGATCACCAGTCAAAACACATATAGATGAAATAGAAACTCCTACTCAAGAACTGGAGATGTTTCAACTGGATTATACACATACCAGACTAAAGTGATTTCAAGGACATTTCTCATCCACCAAATTGAAAGCAATGTATCTAATAATCATTCAGTGATGACATAGAAACGACTGAGATATTAATGTTTTACCTCTTTTTTTCCATGCATCTGTCCATGTTGTCATTGTTGCGGTGTGCATGGTTCAACCTGCGCCATGAGTGCTCAAACACTGTACACACGCTCCAGCAGCACAGCACGTCCGTGATTGGCCACTGATGCAATCTATCACACGACTGGGTGCTGATGTAATCTATCATGCTTTAATCTACTATCTATCGGGATACTAATGCTGAGGTGGAAATCCTTTTTCTTAGGGTGACATTTGCCACCCCAGTAGATCCACCACTCACAGGATGCGTGACATAAATCTCGTCATCTCGTCATCTCGCGCACAGCCTGATTTTTCAAACCATGCTTCTTTGAATGTGCATGTGCTTGGAATTATATGCATGAATTAGTGGATCCACAAGGTGGCAATACATTTGAGCCATTGCTGTCACAAAGAAAGGCTATAGATGTAATTGCTGGCAAATAACAGGAAACAAAGAGAAAAACAACAACAGTCGTAGCGCGCATACGCCAACCGCCTGTGTATGTGTGCATTGTCATTTTCTGACAGGCTCACGTTTGACTGTATGCAGGCGCTGAGTGTTCACAACAAAATCGAAGTATACTTTGGGCTTTAGATGTCCACTGACCTTGTGGTGAATGTTCCTACCTTTTAAAAAAAAATTTTTCATGAAAGATACATGCTGAAAATTTTACAATAAAAGCAGTACTTTGAAAAAATTTAAATTTTTTGTAAATTAATTTGTGAGATATTTTATGTTCCTGTCCTTTTAAAGGAATATGCTGTGTTCACTGCAAGTTAAGCTTAATCGACAGCGTTTGTGGCATAATATTGATTATAAAAAAAAATATTTTGACCCTCATTTTCTTAAAAAAAAAAGCAAATAAATCGAGGTTACAGTGAGGCACTTACAATGGAAATGATTGGGGCTAATTTTTTAATGTTAAAATACTCACTATTTCAAAAGTATAGCCATTAGACGAAAGGATATTTTAGTGTGCTAAAAACACTTACTAAGCGTTTCTGTGTAACGTTATAGGCAATATTACAACTTGGTTACCATGATAAAGTAATGTCAACAAACCCTAAAACCCTAAAATGACTGTAAAAGTGATCATTTACAAGCTTCACATTTCTGTGTTTAAACCCTCCAAAAATGTACCCCATTCACTTCCATTGTAAGTGCCTCACTGTGATTTATATACTGATGAGCCAAAACATTATGACCACCTGCCTAATATGTTATTGCTCTTCCACATGCTGTCAAAAAAATGCCGACCTGCCAAGGCATGGACTCTACAAGACCCCTGAAGCTGTTCTGTGGTAACTGGAATTAAGACATTAGCAGTAGATCTTTCAATTCCTGTAAGTTGCGAGATGGATCCACCATGAATCGGACTTGTTGGTCCACCACATCCCACAGATGCTCAATCGGATTGAGATCTGGGTAATTATGAGGCCAGGGCAACACCTTGAACTCCTCTTCATGTCCATCAAAC
Source organism: Xyrauchen texanus (assembly GCF_025860055.1). Taxonomy (NCBI): domain Eukaryota; kingdom Metazoa; phylum Chordata; class Actinopteri; order Cypriniformes; family Catostomidae; genus Xyrauchen; species Xyrauchen texanus. The sequence goes on from NC_068290.1 coordinate 39,667,191, forward strand.
CATTCCCAAACAATGTGTGCATTGTGCCAGGGCACATTATCCTGCTAAAAGAGGCCACTGCCATCAGGAAATACCATTGCTATAAAGAGGTGTACCTGGTCAGCAACAATGTTTAGGTTGGTGGCACGTGTCAAATTGACATCCACATAAATGGACAAACCTCCCACGTCTTCCCACGGTGCATCCTGGTGCCATCACTTCCCCAGGTAAACCGCCACATGTATACTGCTGTTCAAGTGATGTAAAAGAAAACGGGACTCAACAGACTAGGCGACATTCTTGCACTGCTCCAAGGTCCAGTTCCGACCCTTGTGTGCCCATTGTAGGCCCGGTAGACAGGGGTCAGCATGGGCACTCTGACTGGTCTGCTACGCAGCCCCATACGCTGCAGGGTGCGATGTACTCTGACACATTCCTCCTGTAACCATATTTAAAATGTTCTGTGACTTGTGCCACAGTAGACTTTCTGTTGGTTAAGACCAGATGGGATAGCCTTCGTTGCCCTTGTATTATATATATCGTATCATATAAAATATATTTGTGTTTAGTGGAAGAAAGAAAGTCATATGAGTTGGAGAGAACATAAGGGTGAGTAAATAATGAGAGTGATATTAAATTTTTGGGGTGAACTATTCATTTAATCTTAGAATTAGAAGGAAAAAAAGTTAATTCGATTTTGGTGCATTTAATCACAAAATACCCAACCCTACTTTTTACAATATTGTGCTGGCTGTCTACAGAACTAAGATAAATGTGCCTGTTGGAGTCCTGTTGGATTTGAACAAAAGCCAGCACTTGCCTAGATTGTGCAACCATCATCTACTTAAGTGTCAGTGTCAAGCCTGGGACAGGATTTAATCTCTTTGTGCCTCAAACACAGTAACACTGGCCAGAATCAGACAAAAAGTGACACATTGGGAAATAGCTCCTCCATTACACTTAATTACTGTATGTATTACTGATTATTACACTCTTATGCACAAGAGACAGAGTACACTCAGGCAAACTGTCTACAGATTGGGAAAACTGGGAAAGTGAGCATATCTTGCAGGAAATCAGTATGTTTTTTCCAAATTTACTGGCACCCAAATTTGTACCAGATGTGCCACCATGTGGCAAATTTTATGACCTGAAAATTGTCTGCGTTGTGCCTTTGACGTCACATTCCTTTTGATCCACCTAGCGAGATACTAGTTTGCAAACAAGTAAGTGAAAGAACACTGGTTTGGTCTCAGTACTGTTATGGTTAGGGATAGGCTTGTGATAGGAGTATGTTCCTTTAATTACTGCTCAAATGTTTAATTCAGATAATGTTTGCTCATGTCTTGCGCTTGCGCAATGCATTGTGTGAATGAGCATATGCGGTCAACTGCAGTTCCAGGGACTGATCATAGCTGAGAAAAAATGTCCCCTCCTATAACTAATTTTTAACTAAATCAGTCTGATTTGTAATTTGGAAACACATTAATTTATGGTGTCAGTGTTACACATAATTATAATAATTATAACCATTAAATTACTAACATTTAATCACTACAGTAACTGCATGCCAATGTGTAATTACAAGCATCTCCATAAAATAATCACACAGTAAGTACAAGACTGCATCATTGATATTATCAGTACTTACCTACTGTATGTTACTACACAGTAATATGAACGCTAACCATTTATGATCCAGAATGGTTTTCATGGTACACACAACCCAACAGAGTTTCTTTAGTAAATGAGTTCAAACATCATCCCATCAGTGAGTCTTCACTCAAAATATTTTCAAATGTACAGCTTCATATACTCTATATACCTGAAAGCCATTACTAAAGCACTGCATGCCCTCTAGCTGACCATCTATCTGATGCCCACCTGATTTTAACATTTCAAATGTGTCTTCTGTGACCCCTCATAAACATATTTCGGCAAGGTGACAGTCTACATACTGTACATCGCTTAATACACCAGGGTATTTCTACTTAATAAAGCACAGGAACATTTAGAAGAAAAAAATTGGCACAATCTTGCTCTCAAAAATATTTATGTATATGTTTTATCCTCAAATATACTTTTTTATATTATGCAAAAAACTATTTTGTCATGATGTTTCATTTTTATTAAAAAATAATAATACTTTAATAATAATAAACTGTATTAAATACACTTCAGATGTCTGAAGGGTATTTACATTTAATCATTAACATTTATTAATTTAGCAGACACTTTTATCCAAAGAGAATTATCTGTGTAATTATCTGCGGAATATTAAAGATGCTTTGTGAAGTTGGTAACACTTTACAGTTATGTTCCCTTTCCTTTCTAAAGGGGGTAATTAATGAATAAATTATCAAATGCATTATGTATCTGGGGTTATAAAAAAAATGCATAAAAAGGGTGACTTTCATGCAATGCTTGCCAAATAGTGAGCTATTTTAATTCACATGTTATAAATGTGTAATAACACTTATGCAATATTAGTAACCTATGAAAACACAAGGTTACCTTAATGTAAAGTGGATACAAATCAAGCATTTATTATGTTGTTGTCAGCATTATAAATGTATGTACATAAAGTCCAGTATGGTTTAATGGTCATCAGGCTGTATTCAATGATATATGTTGTGAATGAGCATGAAGACATGAAAGTGTTTATGCAGAGGACTTTAGGTAACTAGGACTAGTTAGGTTGGGACATCACTCTGAGTAGCACCATTCTATATAAACATGACAAGGAAAGTGACAACACAAGTTGAGTCAAGACATACAGTAATGAATATAAACACAAAGCGGACTGTAGCAACATTACATAATGTGTCCTTTAAATATATCTAGTCTATTTTGCTCTGTTGTGAAAAATCATGAATTAGGTCACTTTATGTTTTTGATTAATATAAATATGTATAAGTGTATTTATTAAGCATTTATAACATGCACATTACAATGCTCACTATTTGGCAACATTGGATGCAAGATGCCCTTTTTATGCCTGTTGCTATAATTTTAAATCAATGATTTATAATGCATTTGTGAATGACTTACTAGTCTTTAATAACCCCCTTTATAAACCCTTAACAAAGACAACATTAATGTAAAGTATTACTTTGAAGTCTATGTACTATGTAAAAAGTCTGTACAGTTTAAAGCTGGAAAGTTGAAAACCCTCAAGCAGCAATGAGTAATGGCTAAATAATCTTTAGTTTTTCATCATTTTATGCAGCAATCATGATAGGTTAATATTACTCTTGATTTCCTGAGTAAAAAGTAGAGAGAGCCAACTACACTAGCTTTATTGTCTCTTCTAAACTACCTGTTGCAGATAGGCATGCTATGACTACTGTCAGTGGAAGTGACAGCGAGGTGGGGGATAGAACGAGATGATAATGTCGCTTGAAGCAGAGCTCCATCATCACACATTGAGAAGCAGGGTGCGGAAAAGGAAGAGCATGTCTGAGATGATTGGTATGTGCTTTTCCCCTCTCGGCCTCATAAGTTGTGACTGTCATTCTTGTTCAGCCCTGTCTCTCACCCTCATATTATGAACACATTGATGACAGACATCCTCCAAGTTGCCACAACATGTGTATGTGTGTGTTTGTGTTTTAGTGTAAGATTTCACACACTAACCCCTCACTGGCGCACCAGCACATTAGATAAGGAAAGAAAACAAAGGCCAAACTAAAGAGTTTCATTCACCTTGTAGATCATTTCACGTACATTTCAAAGTTTGAATCCCACAAAGATCATCTCATTGGCTTGAAAATTTCTTAATTCTTTCTTTATTCTTATTGTATAATAAAAAATGTTTAGAGCTCCTAGTGTAAATTTAATTTGCCTCTGCAATCTTTTAAAAATGTGCAGCTGCAAACCTCATCCACATGCTTTTATATCTATATTTTATGACCCCTACAACCTCAATAACCTTTTGGGATGTAATGCATTATAAAGTGATAGTTCCTCCTGGACCTTCTCAGACGCCAGCATGTACAGACTGGTCACCCGAGGAGAGCTATGCCGGGTTTTAAAAGGGAGAGGCAATGAGGTTCCATTAACTTCAGTTTGAATTAGATGTGTTGTCAGACCCACACCCCAGACCCCAGACCCCCATGCGAATTAGAATTGGAGGAAGCCAGATTACTCTGTGTTTTTGGATACTTTGCTATTATTCAAAATAAACACCTCTCAGAGGCCTGACGCTACACCTACTGTGTCTGTCTCTTGCTCACCCCGCCACAGTAGTAATTAGTACTGACCGACAATAGTATCAAAACATTAAAATTAACATAAAAATGGTTATTGTTTCATTTAATATGCAGCTTAAACTAATTATGGTGGGGTGGGCTCTGCAAAAACAAATAAATAAAATAATATATACATATTCTAGAATCATTACACATAAAGTGAAAAATGTCAAGCCTTTTTTGGTGTAATCTTGATGATTACGGCATACAGCTCATAGAAATCAAACATCCAGTATCTCAAAATATGAGAATAAAAAATTATAATACAGAAATATATAAAAAAAAAGGTCTGACCAGCATCTGCTCTCTGCCTCACATTGCCAAACATTACTTAGATATTTAGTTAAAAATGTAAATAGTATTGCTATTTAATGTTTATTTAGCAAGTTTCACAGAAACTGGCAAAAAAATTATATAAAAAGAGGCTCGCTGATGACGGTCACGTTGTTTTCCAGAAACAAAATAGCTAGCGCTACTACAAATAAATACTTCATAACTTAAAAGCTTTGACTATCTCCCACAAGTGACAAAATTGGCCAAAAAAGTTATTTATATTTATCTCAAAATGTACATAGTATTGCTAGCTAATGTTTATTTAGCAAGTTTCACAGATATTTGCTTAAAAATAGAGGCTAGCTGCCTGTCCGATGAACGCTGATGGTCAAGTCATTTTTTCCAGAAATAACTACCGTTACTCCTTCAAATAAACGCTTCGTAACTGAAACGTTTTGATTTTCAATAGACAATATTGACAACACATGTTAAATAACTTGTCTTACCTTGAAAGATCACCTCAGTTTTCAATTTGAAGCAGTAAGTCCAACACTGGAGGTAATCTCCCGGGATATCCTCTCTGTCAAATGAAGTATGATGATGATACATTTATTATTCATGCCCAGTGACCACTTAACCAATCATATGTGCTTTTAGCTTATATTATCATCAATATCTGGCAGTTTTCAGAAATAAAATTGGTGATTGGATGGCGAAGATACTGAGACAGGAACCATGGTATAATTGTTCCCAAATTTGAACGCTCGGCTGGAAAGGGTTAATAATTGTATTATCTTCCCTGAGGTCCACTTATAATTTTTATTTTCACCAAAACAGTCATAATTTAGTCACCTATAATAATTTTCCACCCTGTCTCTAGCTCATTGTCTGAAATACTTGGTTTTAAGCTGTCTGGTCCTTTAAGACTACAATGTAAATGACCACTATTGTGATTTCATACAGCCCTTCCAATACAGCCATATTTGAAACGCAATCCAAAGGAAATTAACAAACTCCATACTGCATTTCAGGGTTAACACATAACATACACCAAACAAATTACATTTGAATATATTAAACTGTTCACTCAAGCAGCACCCCAAAGTATTAATATGAAATATTAATTAATCAAATTGTTTTTATTTATGAATTTGGAGTCCTATAGTGTTTTCACTGCCCCATCCTTCATTAACAGTTCCTTTGCAAAGCTTGAATCATGTTGTGACTGTAACACAATCCATGATGTTGGGTGCTTCAATAGGCAAAAGCAGAGATGCTGGTCTTCACATCTCACATCTTCCATGTTTGTTTACATACATGAATGCATGTGTTTCACCCAGTCAGTAGCAGCAGCAGAATGAGGTGCATTTTTAAAAGTTGCGCATGTACCACTCTTAAAACGTGGCGCACATCACCAGAAACGCATCAAAACAATCAAAGACGTCCAATGAGTGCATGTTTACAAAAGATCAATAATTACAAATATCATAGATGGGTGCAAAAACATTACAGGACACCTTCAAAACAGCACAACAGCATGACAGCGTAGCTGTATGAAACACAAGGAGGGTCTCCATTTTAGAGTTATAACTTGACATTGTATCTTTGAAAAGCGCCGTGAGATGTATGATAATGGTCATTATCATACCATTATGTGGTCATGCACGTTTATGCAGAAAAACATTTAAATCCAGATAGTCACATGAAGGTGTCCTGTGTTGTCCACTTTGGTGTAGATCAGGGGTTGGGAACCTTTTTTCACTAAGGAGCTAATTTTTGTATTTCTGGTTGATGCATTTTTTCAAAGAAGAGCCATAGTAAAACCTAATTTACTAATTTACTTAAGTTTTCCAATAAAATTAAATGATTATTGTGCCCATGGACTACTCAAAATCACAATAACAATCATATATGCAACAATTAAAAGTAACATGTCACAATATGCAATGAGTACACATTTGAGCGTGTCTCCATAAAATTACTTAATTTCACTTCCTTATAGGGCGGGGCAATATGTAAATAATCGCCTTAAATAATTTTGTGATATCCAATTATATTGTCAACACCCCTGCCCAGGGTCAATTAATGTTTTTGCTTTAAAAATGTATTTAATTTATTGAAACACAAAAAAATTAAATAAAGACATTTATAAATTCAAATTGCACTTTAAACTAAACAAAAATGCAATTAAAATAATGAAGTGATCAAAAAATCTTATATAATCACATCCCCATATTCAAACATTTACAGTCTCCAATGGCCCCATTTGTCATCAATCATCCGTCAAAGAAAAGAGGTGAAAATTTACTAATAGCCAACAAAAAGTCAATTATAAATTTAAAGATAATAATAATTATAATAAAAAAGCCAAATAAATTCCCTTGTGTTCTCAAAATAATGCTGCCAAATGTGTGTTCTTATCGAATGTGTTTGTATTGCGTTTTGGTAAAACAGTTAATGCTGCCTAAAGAAAAAAAATAGAACTCATTTTTAGGTTCAAGGTGTCTTATTATTTAGATTTTATCACTTTCATCTTTGTTTATTTAATAGAAAGATATATGTTACTCAACCTGCAGAGTTGCATTCACAATGCATAAAAGTGAACTGCTCCGTGGAAATAAAGCGAAATAAACTCACAGCACCTCCTGAGATGATTGGAGATAATTTGCTGCTTTCTGATATATGACATTATCCTTGCAAAAAGTTTTCAGATGAATGAAACAGAGAGAACGGAGTGATAACTCTTTACATGCGTGTGTTCCACGAGACAGGGTCCTGCTGCTCACCTCTGAACAAACAGTGCATCAGACATGAGCAATGACATCTTTTCTTTTGTCTGTTCTTATATAATAAAGTTTTTTCAAGCTTGTGTCTAACATCATGTGTCACTCCGAGACATCTTGCAGTTCACCCACCTGTTGCGTGTAGATGTGCAAAATTACCCGTGCATGAAATACCTGCATTTGGTTCTTAAAAATATAATCATACATGATTCTTCAAATGCCCGTCTTTGTCTAATTTCTTGTCATATATCACTCTGAGACATCTTACAGGTTGACCTCTACAGTCATTGGTAAATCAGCAAAATTACCCACCACTGCATGAAAAATCCATATTTGCAAAATTAATTTCAAACCTTGTTCACCAGGTGTAGGCTGTACGACAAATTCAGGAGAAAGGAAATCAAAACAGTGTCATTGACTTCAAGCTTTGCAATTGCACCCACACTTTCTGCAGGAAAATTATCTCTAGAAAGTTCATGTGTTGGTGAATGTGAGACACCCGGCGAGCCACTTTTTTTTAACAAAGAGCCACTTGTGGCTCGCAAGCCATAGGTTCCCGACCGCTGGTGTATATAAATCTCCCATGACAGGCCCATCAATCTCCTCTTGACCTGTGTGACTGATTGACCACCAGTGGGCAGGGCCAAGGGTGCAATGACGAAAAATAGGCATTTATGTCTAGCAGAAGAGGCAGTCATATGCAGATGTATTTGGTCTTTGTGACGTCAAAAGTTCCACAAATTCCAAATGAGCCATTTTTGCAGCTTGGTTTAAAAGTTTTCAGTTCTGAATAGTTTTTATAGTACAATGACCACTTATATAATCTACCTAATCAACAAATATGGTCATAAAAACTATAATAAATATACAAGAAAGAAAGAAATGCTGTTATAGCATGCCTTCCTTAGATAACACGATCTTTAAAAAAATAACTTTACATAATATGGAAGGATGGCTTCACCAGAAGCATATGACAAGTCAAGTCAAAATTTATTTATAACGCACATTTAAAAATAATCAAGTTTGAACAAAGTGCTGTAGTTTACACAGCAAAAATGCACTGTTTCGTGGTGAATTAAATCCAGTGAGAAGAAATATGCTTTAAAACTAGTATTTAAAAACAGAATGCGACAGAGCAGTTCTGATGTATACAGTTAGACTGTTCCAGCGCTTTGGGCCAGCTGTGGCAAATGCTCGATCACCTCTTTGCTTCAACCTAGATCTGGGAACAGATAGAAGTCCCTGGTCCCCAGATCTAAGTGATAGAGCTGGAATGTGCAGGCGCAGTAAATCAGAGAGCGATATTGGTGCTTTGTTGTTCAGAGCTTTATAGACAAAAAGAAGAATTTTAAAATCAATTCTAAATCAGACTGGCAGCCAGTGTAGTGACATTAAGATAGGAGTAATGTGATCATATTTACACATGCCCTTCAGAAATCGGGCTGCAGAATTTCGGACCATTTGTTGACAACAAATACACCAAATTTGATTTACACTAAAATATAGGGAGTCACATTAATCCAAACATGATTTGATAAAAGCATGAATTACTGTTAGAAGGTTTTTCTCAGAAAGAAAAGGTTTTACTTTAGAGAGAAGTCACAAGTGGAAGAACCCTGATATAACCACAGCATTCATTTGTTTATCAAACTTCAGGCTGCTATCAATCAAGAAGCCTAAATTCTTTGTGCAGGATTTGGTAAAAGGAGCGAGACATCCTAATTCGAAATAGAACATATTATTGTTTATTCTCATTCAGATTTTAACAAATTTGAGTTAGCCATAATTTTAGATTTTTTAAACAGGCTCTAGGGCATATTTATAATTTCGCTTCAGTGGTAAATAGATTTGTGTTTCTTCAGCGTAATTAGATGTATTTAGAAAATAGAATGGAGGCAAGAATCGAGCCCTGTGGCACACCACACAAGATGTACAATAGAGGATGTAAATTGACCAAGACTGATGGAGAACCTTCTATTAGTTAGATAGGACTGAAACCATTTAAGAATTGTGCCCTGAATACCAGCACAGTTCCCAGCTGGGACATGAGAATGTTGTTGATCGACCATGTCAAAAGCTGAAGTGAGATCTAAGAGAACAAAAGCCATGGCATCCCCTGGGTCCATTGCTAATAGGATATCATTAGAGACACTTAGAAGGGCGGACTCAGTACTGTGAAGAGGTTTAAAGTCAGACTGGCAAATTTCTCAAATACTTTCGCAATAAAAGGCAGATTAGAAATGGGTCTTAATTTGCCAAAGGTAGCAGGATCAAGAGGTTTTTTGAGGAGTGGTGTCACAGTGGCCAGTTTTATGCATTCAGGGACAGTCACAGTACTAAGACACTTGTTGATAATAGACACAACCTTTTGTGCAATTTGTTTGAGAAAGCATGGGGGAAAATCTTGGGGGCAGATTGAGGGCTTTAAGTGTTCAGTGATTTCATTACAGGTCTGGTTCAAACTCACTCCATGTTGCAGTGTAACTTCCCAAGCATCTCAGACAAGTCATAATCAGAAGGTAATATCTGAGATCTCATAACAGTAATCTTATCATCAAAATACTTCTGAAAACTTTCACACAGAGAGACAGATGTCTCTGAAAACACATTATCAGAAGGATTCAAATCAGAAGGAGTCAATGGTGGAATAAAGTTCCATTTTTTTTAAATTACTTCAGAGAGATATTTAGACTTTGCAGTCATAACTGCTTTCTGAAAAACAGAGAGCGAGAGCGAGCGTATTTCATAAGACAACTGCAGTTTGTCTGTTTTCCATTTGCATTCTACTCTTCTGCAGACCCTTCTAAGAGAATAGATTGTGTTGTTGAACCAGGGCTCCAGTATGGATTTGGGTCTTTTAGCCTTTAGAGGACCAGTTAAGTTTAAAGCATTCGAACAGATAGTATTAAACAAGCTAAGATGTTCATCAGCATCCAAGTCAGGTAAAGAAGTCTCCAGAGCTAGGGGTTTACAAGCCTCTTTGTATTCTGCAGAGAAGTCTTCACAGGAATGAGAGAAGGAATAGGTCCAACGAGCCATAGCCGGTAGTCTATTATTATATACCAGGGAGGAACATGGAGGATAAAACTAGTTTATGGTCCGAAAAGTTTGTTTCGCAGACCTCAGTATCGGCGACAGGTATACCATGTGATAAGATGTTGAAGATGTCAGTAAGAACATCTGCCAGCTGGTCTGCACATCCTCTGAGCACTCTGCCATGTTGTCTGGTCCAGCAGCCTTCCATGGGTTTGGTCCATGCTAGGCTTAAAACAATCCCTAGCCAGCCATCTCTCCCATCTCTCCTGCTCCGGTGTCACAATTACCTCTCTCGAGCTCAGTGAGTGAATGTTTTTATTCCCAGCGTTAGTTCGCTGTAATTAAAAAATGTCCCATTACACTTCTTAACATATGCTCTTGAGGACAGATTATATACTATAAAAACATATTTTGTGATTTTTAGATGTTTATAATGAATGATTATGAGTTAACATACCTCCACAGGTATGCGCACCACCATGTTGTTTATATTGCATTGCAACATTTGATTCTGAGTTCGTCAAGCATAGAAGGTTCTAAAAACCTAGTCCTTCCACTTGTTGGATTGAAGTGGTGAGAATGAGTGATGGAAGGTACAGGAGAAGGCTCAAGTGGACTATTTTTTTTTTACATTCTTTGTTTAATGTCAGAAAACCTCAGTGCATCGGTGCATCAAAACAGTCAGCTCTGGCGATAATGTGATTATTTGGATATTTGTAGCACAAAAACGTCTCAGTTACTGTCGTAACCTCTGTAACGAGAAGTTGTGTCGATGTAGTGACACTAGGGGTCGCTCTTGGGAGCCTCCAAAGACCTCAGATCTTTGAGAAAAGGCAAATGAAAATTGGCGAGTGGAATTTGCATGCCACTCCCCCAGACATCTGGGTATAAAAGGGAGCTGGAATGCATGATTCATTCAGGTTTTGTGCTGAGGTGCCAAGACAAGGTCCCGGACATTTCAGCAGGTAGTACAGCATTGTGGCAAGAGGGACACACCATCTCGTTCCCTCCATCAGACGTAACTAGTATGGGAGCAGGCCATGCCAGACGGGAAGCCTCTGTTTGGAGAGAGCGTTCCCTTTCCACTGTCCACCCAAGCAGACAAAGAGCTGCTCAGAGCATCTAAAGCTCTAAAGCAAGTAGATGCACAAAGCAAGCACCAGACACAGGCTCACCACCTGATCCCTAAAAGGGGCCGTGGGAACTTTGGGCACATTGCCCGGTCAGGTCTCAGGATCACTTGAGAGTCTTCTGGACCAGACGCCAGGCATGTTTTGTTGACAGAGAACGCTTGCATGTCCCCGACCCTTTTGAAGTGAGTGTGGTATTTAATGAGACAGCCTTTAACTGGACTGACTCTAGGGGCTCGAATGGGGCTCTCTGAAGGCCCAACAGGACCATGGAGATGTCCTATGAGGGAAAGAGGCGCGGCCTAGGAGGGTACAAGTCGTGCTTACCAAGAGACTTACCTTCAACTGCATCGTGGTGCACTGCTATAGCAGTTATGTACACTTTCAGGGTGGTGGGGGACAGTAGCCCCTCCAGCTTCTCCTGCAGGAAGCACTGACCTGACTGCGCATCTCTGGTTGGTCTTCGCTATGGTAAGAACACCAGTTCATGAACACTTCAGGGTGTACAGCTGCCTTGTGGAAGGAGCCATGGCCTGAGCGATCGTGTTTACCACTGCGGGCGGTAGACGACTTAAGTCTCCCATGTCCCAACCAGACCCAGACGTCAAGGTTCCAGAGGTCTGGGCATGGGTGCCAGATGGTGCCCCGTCCCTAAGAAAGACTGAGATTCCCCTCAGGGGAAATTCCAGGGATCGTGGCTGTCAGAGGTGGAGAGACGTACTTTAAAAAGACGTTCACATCAATGTGTTTGCTCTAATAGAGAAATATCAGAAATACACACTTTTAGCGCTGTCGGAGCACCCAGGGGCGTACTCTACACTAGGCGTGCAGATGGAGAGAAAGTCTCTGGAATGCGCCTTATATCCAACAGCAAATGCTTCTGTAGAGGTGAATTGGAACAGCAGTGAAACTCAGCTTGCTGACACACAACCGCTCTGCTCCGAAGAAATAATCTGAATGAATCATGCATTCCAGCTCCTTTTTATACCCATATGTCTGGGGGAGTGGCATGCAAATTCCACTCGCCAATTTTCATTGGACTTTTCTCAAAGATGTGTTTTGGGGCTCCCAAGAGCGACAACTAGTGTTAATATATCGACACAACTTCGAGTGAGTGACAGAAAGGGAAATAAAGATATTGTGATGTTGAAAAGACTATTTGAAGTCTTTATGACAACCACTTCATTCCCTCTCTGCTGGTAAACAGTAGCAAGAATGCCGATTGCACAGGTCTAATTGTACGACTCTGAGAACAGCCTTGTGTAATCACACAAGTTGATCGTACTTGTGAAGAGGTTATACGTGGTGTTCCAAAATTGCTTTCCAGACTGATCACACTGTGAATTTGGAAAAGGAGGTTGAATGTTACGCTGCGGAAATCGGTCTGTAAATTGGTACTGAAATTCAAGCAGTGCCTCCAGAGGAATTTCTTGCAGCAATGTAAAAATTACTCTGAATGGTGCACGTTGATTGGTTCTTTGAATGTGTAATTTGTTAGCCTGTCAGCTCGCTCATATGTGACATGTCAAGCCAATCGGCTCACATGGTGTAAGCTGAAAGGTTCTTTGATGTGTAATTGGGTAGCCAATCAACTTGCGTACTCTCTTTGCCTAACATTTAAAATTTGCTCAGTTTGTAAGTTTCACTGCATCGCGATACAAGAGTTTCTCTGAAAATGCTATTTGCTCAGGTGGTTGCTGGGGCTTTTTCTTTTATCAGCTTGCACATAAGGTCTACTTTTGGCCTAGACACATAGAACCCAGATGTCACTCATATGTCTCTAAGATGTCAGTTTAGGTGCGTTTCACATGAAAAGCATTGCATTCTAATTAACATCTGCTAAAAACCTACAAAGAGCAGATGAACAAACATTCTAAATCATATATGTCTCAAAAACATCTGCTAAATGTCATATAGGCATCTGAGAGAAAACGCCTTATAGACGTATTGCAGCCAAATGAGGCACTGGCGCACATTGCTATCTTTGGTCATTACTTTAAATAAATCCACACTTAGCTTGGCTATGTCACTAGTTAAATAAGCTCTGGGCTTTCCATGTCCAGGTACACATTATGGTCACTAGCCATTTAAGCCATTTGACCAAGCAGGCCCATACACACATTGAGATTTGGTTCATTAGCATTGTGATTTTTGGCCAGCATGCAGAGAACTAGCTAGCATACACTGTGCACATGGCTCTTTGGAGCAGCTGCAGTACATAAATCTTGGCATTAGATCTGCTTGTTTGGGAGGTTATGTTTTGTGTTGTGCATTTTTGCAGCATACCTGCTTTGTTGGGGGATTGTATTTATGTCTAATTGTGCAGCAGCATTTCCACATGTTTAACTTTCTGTTTAACTCTAGTATGTTTTTGTATGTTCTAGCAGTATCAAGTGTCTGTGCATGCTCTGCAGCAGTGTAGCAGATTGATAAACCAATATCCTATCAGTATGTTAAACCCACATTAACATGCTAAATCTTTCTGAGAACTGTCTTGACTGAACTATAATTTTGTCACACTGAAAAAAAAAAAATATATACAAGTCATATTCAATGTTTAGGCCTCAGTCACTAATATGTCAAACACAATCAGGACAGCAATCAAACACAGTCTTTTTCAGTGTCCAAACCATTGATTCCTTTGACAATAATGAACAGTGATTGTGAAATTGTCCTCAATGTGACATCTTTGTTGTTCTGTCCCAGCTGGTTCATCTCAGCTGTAATACTACCTTCAGACCAAATCTAATCTCAACTCACAAAATGTCTCATAATGGCTGTCCCTACCAATACCCTGGATAACATCATTACTGTGGAGAGGTGAATGCTTTTTTGCTCTATTGTCTGGCCACTATGTTCCTGTGATGGTAGAACATTTCTAATTTCTAATGTCCATTGTGTACCATGAGCTTTTGAGAATGTCATTTTTGTACTGAATTGTATGTGTCTGTGGTGTGGAGGAGATCTGCTAAGACATCTTGAGAACAGGTAAAGACATTTTTGAAGACAAACCTTTACCAGAGTAATTGGAGCAACAGCATCAAAGAACTTGACCTTTATGAAAAATGCTGGGAATAACCAATACAGACCCCAAAATCAAAATAATTTGCCAGGTGGATCGTATGTGTGTGTATTAGGTCTATCTTGATTCATCTTGAGACATCATATGATTTTTTTTTTTTTTTCTTTCTTTCTATTTTTGATTCCTCCTTCCTCATTTTCATACATAACCAATGTGTTTTCATTCTGGAAATTAGACACCTAAAAATGTACCCCCATCTCCACTTATAAATCATGTTTCAGCAATGTCCCCTTTATAGTCTCAATTGAAGAGTAATTGATATGGCTCTCAATATTGGGATAATATGTGATTTGTCCATATTTGTCTAGGTTTGAGATATTGAACCTGTTCTAAATAGCATTTAGTCACTAATTGGTTTAAATACATAGGTGAACTAACTTGTACCCTTTATAACTGGTCTAATTGTGTTTTTACATACATCTTGTCCATTCTAATCCCTGCAGATATGCATTTTCCCACGGCAAAATGATGTAAGTGCAGTTTAGCTACAAAAGTTAACACAGTGTTAATGGCCTTCAGTTTTGTTATAGTAAGATGTTCTGGATTTGATTACCATGCTATGCTGCCAAATGTAACTCTTTTTTCATAGTGAACAGAATTTACAGTTTATATTTGATTGAGCATAGACAACAGTCAACCGTATACATCTGTCTTGACTCTTGTTTCCTTTTAAAAACCCTAGAGTGTGATTAAACCGCTTGCTGATATGTATGATGTCTGCTGCAAATAATTTAATGGGGGAAAACGCTCTCTCATTTAAGAAGAAATGTAGACACCTTATAGGTGATGCAATTTCCTGCTTCACTAGAATCACTAAAGGGATCGTTTTCAAACAGGTTTCACTTCCCTGTCTTCCTTTGGTCATCCAAGTAGTCAAACTTAATAGCATTGGTTAAGCTCGTGTTGCTGTGTTGGACTGGTTTGGATGCTCGAACAGAGCAACATACTGATATCGCAACAGAGCTGAATTGTTTATGTTTTTCAGAAGAATTGATGTAATCATTTAGGAGCTTGCTACAGAAAACTTACAATATAGAGCCGTTCATAAGTTCAAAGGGAACATTTCAAGAGTAAGTAAAGAATTATGCATAGTACTTGCTCTTTGAGGATAACAGAAGTAGACTGATTTAATAAACTAATGAAGATTTAATACTTAGGTGACTCCATGAGCAATGCTGTAGCCTTTTCTTTATGAAGCATGTGTTATTATCATTACAGTAAATGAGTGGTTATGGCAAGATAGACCAGTGGGCTTTGGAGGCTATGAATCAGAAAATGTATTGAAAATATAAACATTCCCTTATAGCTAATGTAGAGAGTGAATGACACTAAAATATGTAAAAAAAAAAAAAAAACACTAAAAAAAACAACAAAGCAAAACAATTTTAATGGTAAAATACTTACTCCAATCCAAGCCTAAAATGCCAAGAGAACCATATGTAACCATACATTTACTTAAGTGTATACTGTGACTCTGTAGTGCTTTCAAAACCGATCAGGACTATTGAGGCAGGACTACTTGTTCATGCAACCAATGGCAGATGGGGATTCAGGTAACGCAGTGCCCAGGAAGGCTGTTTGAAAATTTATTTCAAATATTATTAATTATTTTTTATATTATAATGAGTTATTCATTATTATTGCAATTATTATTGTAAACACACACAACGCTTGTCTACATCTTGGGTCTCAACTGCATGCATATGTTTTCTCCACTGTGTTTTACATGGATTATTGCATCAATCTCAAACATCTGATGATTAGGAACCACATCAAACCACATTGATCTCAAACCCTCGCAGCTCAAGAACAACCATAACAACAACAACAAACAAATGCGGTAAGTCATGGCATCTGCTCATGTTAGTTCTTCCTGCACTGCATGCCACATGTTTACAATGGCTTCTTCTGTCAGCAGTGAGGGATAGTAATGTGATACATGTAAGGAATTAGTCAGTCTGATGGAGAAGGTTAATGAGTTAAAGGCGTGCATTCGAACGCTAGTGGAGATCAGTGAGAAAGAGTAGCCGGTAGATACTGTTTCGGATGTGGGTAGTACAGAGAGCAACACACACACTTTGGTTCTGGCTGTAGAGCACCAGAAGTAGGGTGATTGGGTGACTTCTCGGCAGCATACTCGCTCAGTAAAGCAACACCATTCTCCCATTCCTGTTAGGATTTACAGTCTATTCTTCCCACTCAGTGATGCGCCCACTGAGAATCATGTTGAAAGAGCCTTGATTCTATTGTATTGAAATAGACTCCAGCCACCATTGTTAAATGCATTTCTGGGGCTCAAGCATCTGACATCAGATAAAATTTACAAGTGCTGGCTAATGCTAAACATAGATTTTCTAAAATTGTTATTCATGTCGGCACTAATGATGTCCAGCTTCACCAGTCGGAGATCAATAAGATAATGTTAAAGAGGTGTGCGAACTTGCAAAAATGACATCAGACACTGTAATATGCTCTGGCCCCCTCCCTTGCTCATTGTGGTGATGAGGTTTATTGTAGATTAGTGTCACTGAACGCCTGGATGTCTGAGGGGTGTCTGGAGAATAGCATAGGGTTTACAGACAACTGGAGTTTTTGGGGTAGATCTGACCTGCTAAAGAAAGATGATGCCTCTCTCCTCTGGTTAATCCAAACGTCTGTTAGCTGCCTTGAGACTAGAGGTCTTCACGGGTCCACCCTAACCTGAGGACCCGGGAACCATACAGGTTCGGATCCACATTTTACATGGTCAGCCGGGTCCGGGTCAGGTCCCATTCTATTGCTGCGGGTTCCAGTCTGTTTAACATTATGTGTAATACCAGAGTTTATCCGAGAAGACCCGGTCGTGATCAGACAGCGCTGATGATGATGGTGCTGTGTGTGTGTGTTGGAACTTGCAACATTGTCAAATTAGGATGAGAAAGTGCGGGCCGGGAAATAAGGTGAAAACAGAGTGGAGCCACAACGAGCTGAGTGATGTCAGAGGCAGAGCGGAGTTAAGGCACAAGATAGCAAATTAGCAATTAGCAAAAACAACTGCAAAGCTGATTCTAAAAAAGTCACGATTGTCATCCATCACCATGACAGCAAGTGGAGTTTTGAAGCTGAAATAATGAGTGAGTTAGCTATGTTGTTTCAATCAGTAAGAGAGGAACCACAGAAAATCTGTATTTATTTTACCAACTTTCTTGGCAAGGAGGATGGATTATATGTGTCACGGCCAGGCACAGGGAAGAAGGCTACTTACGTTACATTAGGTAAGACACAAAGTTTTGTTTTCACAACTTGTAAATTAACTTGTTAATAGCAATCAGCTGTGAAATCTCGGTTGATTTGGCCACGTCCCGGTCACAGCTTTCACATAATAGTTGGTCCAGGAGAATGTTTTTTCTCCTCCTAAAAGAGTTTGTTTCTCTAAAGGAGTTTGAGGTTTCACTCATAAAAGAGCAATGCATAGAGGCATTGAACGTCCTTTTCAGGATGCGTCTTTTAAAAGATGCCTTTCCGCCTCTGTGTAGTTCCTGGATGCGGTCGATTTCTCTCCACTTCTGACAGTCATTAAAGCTGCCTCGCGTGCCTGGGCTGTGATCACACGCAGGCAGCATTTTATGAATGGTTCATGTTCTCAGTGCGAGAACCATGGCCACTTTGCGGTAGCGACTTTCTTTCCTCATGAGTAACCCCCGGTTCCTTTCTTCCCGGAAGTGCATGACGAGCTGACGAGGTCGTGGAGGGCAACTTTTACTGCCCTGAACCGACCCCTCCACACACACCAAGACCACTACGTTCCCCGGTGGATGGCCGGGAGGAGAATCCTTGTTTAATTTGCCACACCGCCTTTGGGCTGCGGTATCCACTTTTTCTATAAAAGAGCGATTTTCTCACTCCCTGGGTCATCCTCTTCCTCAATCTCTAAACCGCCCTCTGCAGGGTGCAAGTACTTTTCTCAGCACCCAAGCCTCAGAATGCTCTTCTGCCTCCCGACGCGCTATTACTTGCTCCCCCTGCCGCAAAGCCCTGCACGGTATGTCAAATGTGATCGTCCCTCTAGTGACCCTTGCGCAGAGTTTGGACACGTGGCTTTCGCTGTCCAACCCGTTGCACAGGTTGGCCAGGACCATCCGACTCAGCTACGCAATTCAGTTTGCCCAGCTCCTGCCTCATTTCAGTGGTATACGCTCCACCTCCATACGCAGCAAGAAAGCCAGCGCTTTACGGGCAGAGATTACGACTCTGCTTCTCAAGGACGCTATAGAACCCATCCCTCCAGCCGAGACGAAGAAGGGTTTCTATAGCCCTTACTTCATCGTACCCAAAAAAGGTGGTGGGTTGCGACCAATCTTGGACTTGCGAGTTCTCAACCAGGCCTTACACAAACTTCCATTCAAAATGCTCACGCAGAAACAGAGTCTAACCTGCGTTTGACAGCTAGATTGGTTCGTGGCCTTCCTACGGTTCGCAGTCGATGGCAAGGCGTATCAGTACAAGGTCCTCCCCTTCGGCCTGTCCCCTCGCATCTTCACGAAGGTTGCAGAGGCAGCCCTTGCCTCGCTAAGGGAAATTGGCATCCGTATACTCAATTACCTTGCAGACTGGCTCATTCTGGCTCAGCCGTCTAGGGCTTCAGGACAACTGGGAAAAGACCAAGCTCGCCCCGGTTCAGAGCATCTTTTTTCTCGGCATGGAGTTAGACTCAGTCTCAATGACAGCGCGTCTCACCAACTAGCATGTGCAGTCAGTGCTCAGGTGCCTCGCTCTCTTCGAGCCGGCACGGCGCTTCCTCTAAAACAATTCCAGAGGCTCCTGGGGCATATGGCATCCTCAGCGGCGGTTGCACTGCTCGGGTTGATGCATATGAGACCGCTTCAGCATTGGATACACACTCGAGTACCAAGATGGGCATGGCACTGCGGCACATACCATGTGACAATCACCCCCTCCTGCCGTCAGACTTTAAACCCTTGGACAGACCTGTGCTTTCTATGGATCAGGTGTCCAGACGTGTCGTGGTCACCACAGACGCCTCTCAACAGGGTTGGGGCACCGTGTGCAACGGGCACACTGGGCTCCTGGACAGGATCCCGGCTGCGTTGGCACATCAACTGCCTAGAGTTGCTGGCTGTATCTCTTGCCCTGTGGAGGTTTCTCTAATTCGGGGCAAGCACGTCTTTATCCGTTCAGACAGCACCACGATGGTAGCGTACATAAATCGCATAGGCGGCGTGCTCTCTTGTCATATGTCACACCTCGCCCGCCATCTCCTCCTTTGGAGTCAGCAGTCGCACTCGCTCACATCCCAGGAAACCGCAACATGACGGCGGAAGTGCTGTTGCGACAGGTTTCGCCCAGTGGAGAGTGGAGGCTCCACCTCCAGGTGGTCCAGCTGATTTGGGACCGATTAGGAATGGCACAGATAGATCTCTTTGCCTCCGATCTCTAGATCTCTTGTCAGCCCAGAGACTGACTGCAGGCCTTCAGAGACCCTCCTTCGAGCCGCTTGATTCAGTTGAGCTCAAGGCCCTCTCCCTGAAGACGGCCCTCCTGATAGCATTCGCCTCCATCAAGAGGGTTGGGGACCAGCAAGTGTTCTCTGTCAGCGACACCTGCCTGGATTTCGGTCCAGCACATACTCACATTATCCTGAGGCCGCGACCGGGCTACCTCAGGAAAAAGTTACATTTACATTTACATTTATGCATTTGGCAGATGCTTTTATCCAAAGCGACTTACAGTGCAATTATTACAGGGACAATCCCCCCGGAGCAACCTGGAGTTAAGTACCTTGCTCAAGGACACAATGGTGGTGGCTGTGAGGATTGAACCAGTGCCCTTCTGATTAACAGTCATGTGCTTTAACCCACTATACCACCACCACTCCCAGGTTCCTCTGACCCCCTTCAGGGACCAGGTCATGAATCTGCAAAGTATGCCTTGGGAGGAGGCAGACCCAGCCCTTTCATTGCTGTGTCTAGTATGTGCTTTGCGTATCTATTTGGACCGCATGCAGAGCTTGAGATGTTCTGAGCAGCTCTTTGTCTGCTTTGGCAGACAGTGGAAAGGGAACAGCGTCTCCAAATAGAGGCTAGCTCACTGGGTCGTTGACGCCAGCTCACTGGCTTACCAGACCCAGGCCGTGCCCGCCCCCTTGCGGGTTCGAGCACACTTGACAAGAAGTGTGGCATCCTCGTGGGCACTGGCCAATGGCACCTCCCTAGCAGACATCTGCAGAGCAGCGGGCTGGGCAACACCCAATACCTTTGCAAGATTTTACTATCTCAGGGTTGAATCGGTCTCATCCTGTGTTTTGTCAGGTCCGAGCCAGTAGAACTTGGTAATGTGGAACAACCGACCGGATGTTCCGCTTGCACCCAGCGCCCTTCATCAAGGTTAGCCACTAAGCGTCGCTTCCTGGATGTTCTCCACCCTAGCCTTCTGGCCAGCGAATTCAGTGGAGCAATTCGCATCCAGACCCACTACGACCCTCAGGAGCTCTGTACTGGGGTAGGGCTCCACGGGCTTAATTCCCTTTTCAGGCAACACCCCGTGAAGTATTTTCAGCGGTACGATCCCCCTGTCGGCGGACCCGCATCTCCCTTGGGCAGTCCCACTCCCCCGGTTGCCATGCTTGTAGAGCTCCCCCCTCATTAGGCAGGACCTACCAACGCGCCGCTCCCACATATGGCTTCACAACCCTCATGGTGTATTTGCCACATGTTACCTCCCCACAGTCTGGCCAGGATGTGGCCTCCGTAGGGTCTTTTCCCCCTGAAAGAACAGGACTGGGAAATACCGCCTTCCCCGATGCATTTCATAGCGCTAAGATAGCTCCAGCCGCTTCACACTCTATGCGAGAGACATAGAGAGAGAAAACGCTGCGGCTACCGGGCATGTAGCATGTAGCACCGGTTCCCCACTCAGGGGTGCTGGGAACCTAAGGTCTGTATATGACATCTCTTTTTTCATGGTTTGTGCTGAAAAAGGGGGTGCATACCAACAGGTTAAATGTTTAAAAGTTATGGTTAATATTCAATTCACCATTTGTGAAAATGAATGGGATTTTTACTTCCGGAACCAGACTCTATTCTGTGGAACCCTGCAGTTCTGCAGGCGTGAATTCTGTGTGTGTCCGCTAATTCGTTGGTAAACACCAACTATTAACAGGGTATACTGCATATCAAGCCATCATTGTGAGCTGTATTTAAAAATGCTGTTTTACTTTCAGACAATAGGCAACACTCTAAATCCTTGTCGGGTTGACCTGAGCTTAATCACTTGTGCAGATAGCTCCACTACTAGGCTGGTCTTCAGTGTCTCTTCCTGCACAGGAAAGATGCAGCAGGCTGATTTCCAAAATGCCCACATGCAGGTTTGTTTCATCCTTCCAAATGTATTGGCATCTCTCCCCTAAATAGAGCGTCATTTTGTTTTCATTTTCTTTGTTCACTGTGCTTAGATGTTTCATTAGCGCAGCCACAGAAGGGAGATTTCTTTACATGCAAACCTACCTAAAGGATCATGGTTCACATGTTTTTGATTCTACACTTCTCACCAGCATGTCCCACTGTATCCTTTAATTTTCCTTTTTTCTCTCTGAAAGCAAGAAGACATTTCTCGCAACATGCTTACGAATGGTTGTTTGCTCTGTCCACAGAAGTGTTTAACTGACTGTGTCCCCTCTGGAGAGTTTGAGAAGAGGTTGCAGGCTGTTTTAACTTTCGGCAGTTTTCTCTCTGATAGCAAACCTTTGAACCTTATCTTTCCTGCATGTGTAATGCTGGCCGAGTCTTCTCCAGACATTATCATTCTTTCTTAACACTCAGCTTGCATAACTGTTTCTTTGGCCTTCTCTTTAGCTTTCCTTTTAGGCTCTGCAACATTTTCTACACTTTTAGCTGTCACAACTTGTTGAGCAAGTCTCTTGAGAGCCCCTCAAGTTGAGCTCTATTTCACTGAGATCTTGTCATCTTGAAACTTCTTTTCATTGCTGAGTTCTGAGGCAGCTGCCAAATTCAGGGCATGGATGCATTGCTGTAAAAAAGACATACTAAAATTAGTCTAGCATAGCCAGACTTCTGACTTAACCAGTTTGAGTCTTTTTTTTTTTAACCCTTATGTTTTGTTTGATCCCTTTTTTATTTATAAAAAAACTTTTTTGGAAACAGAATTAAATGTCCTCACAGTTTATTGAATTATGTTATTGAATAATTTTTTGAAATTATGGTTAGGTTTAACTGTACATTGAGCACTACATGTGGCATTATAGCAAAAACTGAATATTCAGTAATATAAGTGACAAAACAAATAGCATTGACCTTTTAATTAAAAAATTTATTGCAAGGGTTTCTTTAATGTAAACTTAGTTAGGTATGCAATTAACTCTCTCATCAACTGAAACAACCCAATTACACTGGAGATAAAGGTTTTGACAACTCTGTGCTCCTGGCCACAGGCAAAATGCTACTTTGTACCGTGGATAAATTGGAAGTTTCTGTGTCATCCATGTCCTATCCAGACTGCACATCGTCTGTCAAGTCATAGCGTATATTTTCCTGTGGATGTGCGCTTGCTTAAAAGAAATAAGACGGCATTGATGGCCATCGCTGAGTTACATTGTGTAGTTGATGCAGTAGATGCATGCTCGTATCATTGCACCTACACAGGATGAAGACATGTTCATCAACCAGAATTAATTTCACAGGATTAAAGCAAAAGTTGTTTTTGATGCCCAGTACAAGGTCCTCGACATTATTTCCAAAAGGACTAGCTCCACTCATGACCCTCACATTCTAATGGAAGGGCACTTGACTATTATCTACTTAGCTATTACACATAGCTAAGTAGAAAATAGTCAAGTGATCCTCCATTAAATAGAAACCCATTATTATTTTTAAATCTATCTATCTATCTATCTATCTATCTATCTATCTATCTATCTATCTATCTATCTATCTATCTATCTATCTATAAATTAAAAAGCCATAGATATATGTATTGTAATTTTCCCTTAACTACAACCCCAATTCTGAAAAAGTGCTAATAAAAAAAAAAAGGATTGATTTATTATTTATATTTACACTTTGCACTACAACTACACATTATATGATGTTTTTCCTTGTGAATTTCCTTGTTTTTTTTTTATGTAAAGTCATTTCTAATCAGATGATTGCAACACCCTCCAAACAAGTTGAGACAGGGACAATTTAAGACTAATAACCATTTGATGAGTTGAAATAACAAGGTGATGAGAAACCGGAGATGTTAAACAGGTGAGGCAATCGTGTCATGTATATAGGGAGCCTCCGAAAACAGCCTAGTCCTTCAAGAGCAAGGATCATTTGAGACTGGTCAATTTGCCAACAGATGCTTCAGCAAATAATCCAACACTTTGAGAACAATGTTCCCCAAAGACAAATTGGAAGGAATTCGGGCATTGGGCCTCTACAGTGCACAATATAGTTTAAAAGATTCAAGGAATATGGTCAAATCTCGGTGTGTAAAGGGCAAGACGAAAACCATTTCTGAATGTGCGTGATCTCTGATCCCTCAGACATAACTGTTTTAAAAAACAGCATTCATCTGTAATGGATATCATGAACAAGGGCTTGGGATAACATTAGTTAACCTTTGTTAGTCAACACCATTTTCCACTGCATCCACAGATGCAAGTTAAGACTTTTAACATCAACACTGTCCAGAAGTGCTGCTAACTTCTCTGGACTGGGTCTCATATTAGATGGAAAGTAGAACAGTGGAACTGTATTTTTTGGTCTGAAGAGTCCACATTTCAAAAAGATTTTGAAAAACACACACATCATGTTATCTGGACCAAAGAGGAAAAGGGCCATTCAAGCTGTAATTAGCATCAGATCCAAAAGCCAGTGAATGTATGGGCCAGGGGTGTGTCAGTGCCCATGGCATGCATGGGTAATACGCACATCTGTGAGAACACCATAAATGCAGTTTTTGGAAAAACATATAATTCCTTGCAGTGCCATCAGTTCCAGGGACATCCCTGCAATTTCCAGCAGGACAACTTCAAACCACATACTGCCTGGAGTACAATTGCATGGCTGTATAAGCAAAAAGTGTGGGTGCTAGATTGGCCTGCCTCTAGTAATGTGTGGTGCATTATGAAGTACACCATACGGCATTGAAGACCCTGTACAATTGTGCAGCTAAAGACCTACATAATGGATGAATGGGGGAAAGTTCCACTTTCTAAACTTAAAAACTTGTGTCTTCAGTGCCCAAATGCTTAATAAGTGTTTTTTGAAGAAATGGTGATATTGCACAGTGGTAAACACTCGACTGTCCCAACTTTTTTGGAGCATGTTGCAATCATCTGATTTGAAATTACTGCACTGTACTGTACTTTTTATGTGTAGTGATAGTGCTTTCAATATAGCAAAGGGGGAATATAATTTACCAATCACTCCTTTTTGTTTTTAGTAGCATTTTTCATACTGTGCCAACTTTTTCGTAATTGGGGTTGTACTGTAAGAGACCCAGTTGTGAAATAAAGATGATAATATTAAACACAGTGTGCATTTTTGTTTGAAATGAGACTGTTCATGTATTTATCCATTCAGAATATAACTAATTATAGGTTTTTCACATGCTTGTCTAGATAAGGTCTGTTTAAACTTTATTTTATTGGTCTTTTATAAGAATCAAGCAGTAAGAAACCTTGATGCCCAACACTTCATAAGATACATAATTGCATGACTGATTATTTGCTCTAATCACGATCATTTGAGATTACAATTCATTTTAAGCAAAACAAATACCACAACATACACATCTCTATTTCTGATGCAGCAGCACGTACCTGTAGATTCAATTTAACTAACTCTGAATCCTTTATATGTATATATCAATCAAGTTAGTAATATGATCCAATTTTGATTGGTCCAAATTCCAGCTCTTGTGATTGGTCATGGATTAATTGGCCCACCCCCGCCCAACCCCACCTGCCTGCTCTCTCACATCTGGACTTATACAGTAAGTAAGTGTACAAGTGAGCTTTGCAACAGGTTTATCACAAAAGTAGTTGCAAAGGTCAAAGTGTGAAAATTGTGAGTAGCAGTTTCAGATTTGAGAGGTTGTAAGGTCTTGTGGTTGTACTGTGAAACAGAATAAAAGTACAAATGTAAATATGTAATACAATTTTGTTTCTGTCGTTGTATTTATGTAAATGTAATTTTACACATTTGTGACTCTTTATTTGCAACTTTGAATTCAGAACACGTTTTAGATAATTCCGATTTTTATTTTACATTTCCACATCTGTGCTGTGAGTGTAAATTTCAACTTGCAAGTACAAATATTTACTGTACAAGTTCTCAAATTCAAATCTGCAAGCTCTCAAGATTTTCTACAGATATACCCTCATAGATGGATATGAGACATGGAAAACTGCAAGGTGTCCCTGGAGCGCTGCCAGAGTACGTGCTGTTTCCTCCTTAGGAAAGAACATTACATCTGATTCCAAGAAGAACATGCTGACCCCATCGCCATGTGAGCTTGCATAGGTGCGGACACACACTGTAGGGACTAATCAATTATACACAGTCATTCTTAGCGGCTCTGTTGATGAAGGTGTGTGAGCTGCAAATTGCTGATGTAATTGATTTGTGGCACACTGAGGTACGGTTTACCATATTAATGAAGTTATGTACACCAGTGGTAATAAATATTGTTTTGTAGCTAAAACCGCTTGGTACACTACAGCTCTATGCACTAATGGCAAGCGCAAACCTCCTTTTGGTGCACATACTTTTCTGCAAATCAAATCATATACAATTAAGTGCCTTTATTTACTACACAGCATGAAACACAATGTCAATTTATAAGCAAAGTGAAGTTACAAGGGTAATTGAGAAAATATACCATTCACAAAACTGTATTTTGGATTCACATAAAAGTTATATTTTATCCCTGGGATAGTTGAATTATTGAGCTGTTTTTATTTTTCTTGCATATTGGTGATAAACAACTGAAGATATTGCGTGACTCGCATTGCCATATACGAGACCAGACTTCATCTTTTGGTAAAACCGCACTAATAAAACTACTATTATTCTGACATGAAATGCCAGAATAATAGCAGAGAGAATGATTTATTTCAGGTTTTACTTCTGTCATCACATTCACAATGGGTCAGAAGTTTACATACACTTTGTTAGTATTTGGTAGCATTGCCTATAAATTGTTTAACTTGGGTTAAATGTTCTACAAGCTTCTTAAAAACTTACTGTGGTAAGTTGCAGGAATTTTGGCACATTCCTCCAGACAGAACTGTTGTAACTGAGTCAGGTTTGTAGGCCTCCTTGCTCGCACACGCTTTTTCAGTTCTGCCCACAAAGTTTCTATTGGATTGAGGTCAGGGCTTTGTGATGGCCACTCCAATACCTTGACTTTGCTGTCCTTAAGCCATTTTGCCACAATTTATACTTGGGGTCATTGTCCATTTGGAAGACCTATTTGCGACCGAGCTTTAACTTCATGGCTGATGTCTTGAGATGTTGCTTCAATATATCTGCGTAATTTTCATTCCTCATGATGCCATATATTTTGTGAAGTGCACTAGTCCCTCCTGCAGCAAAACACCCCTACAACATGATGCTGCCACCCCCATGCTTCACGATTGGGATGGTGTTCTTTGGCTTACAAGCCTCACCCTTTTTCCTCCAAACCTAACGATGGTCAATTATGGCCAAGCAATACAATTTTTGTTTCATCAGAGGACATTTTTCCAAAAAGTAAGATCTTTGTCCTCATGTGCACTTACAAACTGTAGTCTGGCTTTTTTTATGGCAGTTTTGGAGCAGTGGCTTCTTCCTTTCTTAGCAGCCTTTCAGGTTATGTTAATGTAGGGCTCGTTTTACTGTGGATATAGATACATGTCAAACTGTTTCCTCCAGCATCTTCAAAAGGTCCTTTGCTGTTGTTCTAGGATTGATTTGCCCTTTTTGTACCCAACTATGTTCATCTCTAGGAGACAGAATGTGTTTCCCTCCTGAGCGGTATAATGGCTGTGTGGTCCCATTGTGTTTATACTTGTGTACTATTGTTTGTACAGATGAACGTGGTACATTCAGGCATTTGTAAATTGCTCCCAAGGATGAACCAGACTTGTTGTGGTCCTTATTTTTTTTTTCTGAGGTCTTGACTGATTTCTTTTGATTTTCCAATTATGTCAAGCAAAGAGGCACTGAGTTTAAAGTTAGGCCTTAAAATACATCCACAGGTACACCTCCAATTTACTTCATTTAGCCAATCAGAAGCTAAATTAGGCTTGACATAATTTTCTGGAATTTTCCAAGCTACTTAAAGGCACAGTTAACTTAGTGTATGTAAACTTCTGTCCCACTGGAATTGTGATATAGTCAATTAAAAGTGAAACCATCTGTATGTAAAAATGACTTTTGTCATGCAGAAAGTAGATGTCCTAAACTATAGTTTGCTATTATGAAATTTTTGGAGTGGTTAAACATTTTATTTAATGACTTCAACCTAAGTGTATGTAAACTTCTGACTTCAACTGTACATTAGCAAGGATCAGAGTATCACTCTGCCTAATTGATTTCAACCTTGTATTATTTGCTGCTCCTCATAATGTTATAGGCCAACTGCTGGGTTTTTTCCTCACCAAAGCAAATTTTGTTCTTCATTTTTACCCTAGTAATGGCCTTAACATTTGTAAGCTCTGTCTCTGTTAAAGATAAAACTACCATTCTCTTGGCTTCAACTGACAGATATGATCTGATATTGTGCAACATTAGCATTCAATAACAGGCAGCTTTTCAATATGCTCACACGAGAGCAGTCTAACAGGGCCAATCAAGCATGTCACCAGAACATGAGAGCCTTCAAACCTTTAATTTCCTCACCCTGTGTATTTATTGAGAGATAAGACTGTTATATTCATTGTCTTCCAAATGTCAATGAAATTGTGATTATAGAGTCTTGGACTGACCAGAGCAGAGGGTGCTGGTGCATCTTAGAGGAACTAAAAGACTATATGATAGACAGAGTTTCATGAGGACACACAGCCTACTGTGCAGTTGCTTAAATTTCATTACATGTGTTTATTGTTTCAGGCCAAAACCCATTGTGCAAGCAAACCCTTTTCTATTTGAAGCTGTCTGTCACACAGACAGTCCAATCACCAGCTGCATTTAACTCACGCCCCTGACAAACTGAATGAGTTATCTGTGCAACACTTGACAGTTTATTTATGCATTTAAATTTTCCTGTGCTGTCTTCAGGCTAGACTTTGGTTCGTTCTACAAACCAAAACATAAAGTCTACAGTATATATTGAAATAAAAAAAAGTTCTGTTATCTAAGAATTTCCCTTATCCAAGTTATTTATTTTATTTTTCAACTATATATGTAAGTAAGTGTAGGTTGATTCCACCAAAAAGTTGCTTAAAAAAGTTGCAAAAAGTTGTTACATTGATTAAATACATTATATATCTATACATGGATTCATACATTACACTAAAGTATTTGCACACTTTAGCCATATCATGTTTTAGTTTCATTGCTTCGGATAATATAACAACTTTTCTGAGCCCTTTTCTCAATGACTTCTAATCTTTTAAAAGGAATTAGACAGCGTTTGGGAATTGGGCATGCCCAAAAGGGGAAAAAATAAAAACCTTATAACAAACCTGTCTTTGTGAAATATTTTGAATGATTGTGCTGTCTTTGTATAAAATAAATGCCAAATGATTTGATATTTTGCAAATATTCTGGTTTGTCTTCTCAATACAATGGCTGTTGATAGGGATTCGCTTAAAAGCTTAAAAAAGTAATAAGGGGGCCTAGGTATCTCAGCTAGTATTGATGCTGACAACCACCACTGGAGGTGTGAGTTTGTTTCCAGGGTGTGCTGAGTGACTACATTCGGGCTTCCTAAGCAACCAATTGGCCCGGTTGCTAGGGTGGATAGAGTCACACGAGTTAATTCCCTTGTGGTCGCTATATAGTCGTTCTCGGTCTCAGAGAGCCTCGCGCATCTCTGAACTTCAGAAAAGGATTTTGCATATCACATCACGCTTACTCCTTCTCTGCACGGCAGTGCAGCTTTGCCCCTGGGCGCTTCGACAGCACTCTCTAAAAGATAATTTTTGTAAAAGAGTTTAATTCTCTAAAAGAGCAATACACAGCGGTGTTGAACATACTTTTTAGGACGCGTCTTTATAAAGATGCCCTTCTGCCCATGTGTAGTTCCTGGATGTGTTCGAGTGCTCTCCGCTCGACGGTCACAGGTGCTGCCTCATGTGTCTGAGCCATGATCACACCGAGGCAGAGTTTGTGGATGGTTCGTGTTCTCACTGCCAGCACCTTACCATGGCAACGTTTCGGTCACGGCTTCCTAAAAAGGAACGCCACTCCAGCCATCCCCCGCGGCGCTCCTTCTTCCCACGGGAATGAGGACGACCCGGCTGGCGATGGAGGCGATTAGGGGATGGCAGCGGCTCGGTTACGCCAGGTACATCCCCACGAACCACCCGCCCCCCGACACACTTGTTGACTTCTGCTCGGGGTGAGAACGGCTCGCCTCACAGCCAGTCTGCCTATCCTCTTGAGCCCCCTGAGCTGGATGATGAGCTCGCCGCTGCATCAGAGAGTGTTCCGGCATCTGACGTCTTCTTCCCGGAAGTTCATGATGAGCTGACGAGGTCGTGGAGGGCACCTTTTACTGCCCGTACCTCGACAGCGGAGTGGTCCACGGGTACTCGTCGGTCCCCCAGGTGGACAGAGCAGTTGCGAACCACCTGTGTCCCGAGAATGCCGCGACCTGGCGGGATCGCCTGGTGCTCCCCTCCAGGGCCTGTAGGATGACGTCACTGACCTCCAAAGTCTATAGCGGCACCAGACAGGCCGCTTCCGCCTTGCATGCCATGGCCACATGGCAAGTCCTGCAAGTCCACCAGGCCAAGGCACTTAAAGATCTGCACTTGGGTAGTCCTGACCCCGACATGTTGCAGGAACTGTGCTCAGCGACCAACCTCGCCCTCAGGGCCATGAAGGTCACAGCGCGGACACTCGGGCAGGCGATGGCCACCCTTGTGGTTCAGGAAGGACATCTGTGGTAGGCCTCACCAACAAGCATGCGCAGTCAGTGCTGGAATACTCGAGTCCCGAGACTGGTCACCACAGACGCATCCAAGCAGGATTGGGTTACCGTGTGCAATGGGCATGGACCCGCGGGCCATTGGAAAGGGCCCCCATTTCGCTGGTACATCAATTGTCTGATGAGTTGTTGGCTGTACTTCTTGCCCTTTTGAGATATCACCCGCTAGTTCGGGGCAAGCATGTCTTGATCCGATCAGACAGCACCACGACGGTAGCATACATAAATCGCCAAGGTGGCGTACACTCCCATCACAACTCGCCCACCGTCTCCTCCTTTGAAGGACTCAAGTTGCTACGTGCCACTCACATCCCAGGCAGCCTCAGCATGGCAGCGGACGCACTATTGCAACAGGGTACGCCCAGCGGGGAATGGAGGATCCACCCCCAGTTGGTCCAGCTGATTTGGGAACGGTTCGTCAAGGCACAGGTAGACCTATTCACCTCCTAAAAGAGCTTCCACTGCCCGCTCTGGTACTCCCGAATGGAAGCTCCCCTCGGGACAGACGCACTGGACACTGCTGGCCAAGGGGGCTGTGCAAGTACGCATTTCCCCCAGTGAGCCTTCTTGCACAGGTGCTATGCAAGGTCAGGGAGGACGAGGAACAAGTCATTCTGGTGGCTCCCTACTGGCCCTCTCGGACTTGGTTCTCGGATCTCGTGCTCCTCGCGACAGCCCCTCCCTGGCGAATTCCCCTGAGGAAGGACCTTCTTTCTCAGGGACGGGGCACCGTCTGGCATCCGCGCCCAGACCTCTGGAACCTCCACGTCTGGCCCCTGGACAGGATGCAGAAGATCTAGCTGGCCTACCACCTGCTGTCGTAGACAGAATCAACCAAGCCAGAACTCCCTCTACCAGGCAACTTTATGTCCTGAAGTGGCGCTTTTTCGCAAATTGGTGTTCTTCCCGGTCTGAAGACCCACAGAGGTGCGCAGTCGGGTCAGTGCTCTCATTTCTGCAGGAGAGATTGGAGGGGAGGCTGTTCCCCCTCCACCTTGAAGGTGTATGTTGACGTTATTGCGGCCCACCACGACGTAGTAGACAGCAAGTCTTTGGGTAAGCATGACTTGGTTATCAGCTTCCTTAGAGGCGCCTGGAGGTTGAACCCTTCCCGGCCAAGCCTGTTCCCCTCCTGGGATATCTCAGTGGTCCTCTCGGGCCTTCAGAGACCCCCCTTCAAGCTGCTAGAATCAGTTGAACTCAAGTCCTTCTCCCTGAAGACGGCCCTCCTGATCGCGCTCACCTCCATCAAGAGGGTAAGGGACCTACAAGTGTTCTCTGTCAGCAACACCTGCCTGGAGTTCGGTCTGGCAGACACTCATGTCATCCTAAGACCGCGACCAGGCTATGTGCCCAAGGTTTCTATGACTCCCTTCAGAGACCAGGTAGTGAACCTACAAGCGCTGCCCCGGGAGGAGGCAGACCCAGCCCCTTTGTTGCTGTGTTCAGTACGTGCTTTGCATATCTATTTGGACCTCACACAGAGCTTTAGATGTTCTGAGCAGCTCTTTGTCTGCTTTGGCAGACAGCGGAAAGAGAACGTGTCTCCAAACAGAGGCTTTCCCACTGGGTAGTTGATGCCATAGAATTGGCCTATCACAACCAGACCGTACCCGCCCCCTTGCGGGTTCGAGCACACTTGACGAGAAGTGTGGCATCCTCGTGGGCACTGGCCAAAGGCACCTCCTTAGCAGACATATGCAGAACAGTGGGGTGGGCAACACCCAATACCTTTACGAGATTTTACAATCTCAGGGTTGAGTCGGTAGAACTCATTAACGTGGTAACAACTGACCAGGTGTACCGCTTGCACCTAGCGCCCTTTCCCTCCGCTGAGGTAATATCGTGCAATATTATCATTGGAGATCATACTAACTCGGCACCCTGGATGACTCCTCCCTAGCCGTCTGGTCCGCATATTCAGCGGAGGAATTCCCTGACCAAACCCAATGCGAGTACTCAAATTACCTTGTACTGGAAAAGTTGCTCCACAGGTCGGGCCCCCGTGTGGAATTGTCCCCCTTTGTGTATTTTCCGCTGTACGGTCCCCTTGCGAGCGGACCCGCGTCTCACTTGGACAGTCCTCACTGACCCCCGGTCGCCGTGTTTATAGCAACTCCTCCCTCCCAATGAGGTAGGATCTACCACCGCGCCATTCTCCACATGCGACTTGAAATCCCATGTGATGTATTCCACCACTCTTTACCTCACCCAGCCTGGGCAGGTGTGGTCTCCACAGGGTCTTTCCCCCCTGAAAGAATAGGAATTGGGAAAGAAAACCTTCCCCGATGCGTGTGATAGTGTTAAGATGGCCCCAGCCACTTTAACTCTATGCGAGAAACATAGAGAGAGAAAAGACACGGCTGGTGCAGCTTGCTCCCATGCTTGGCACGTTGCCTTGTTCCCCCCATAACGGGGTGTAGGGAACCAGAAGGCTATGACGATCTTATGGGCCATTGGGAAAGGGTACGTGCAGTCTGACACGGCCTGTCGTTTTGGCATGCAACTGCCTGCCCGCACCTGTGTCAGCAGCGCACATACACGGTTCAATGCATGGCGTGATTAAAATTGGAACCCTAGTGTCGCTTCTTCGACACAACGCCGAAGACGTTGACGTTGTGTCCTCCCGGCCACGTCGCTGAACCAAGCCACTGTTACGGCCGAACCTCATTGTCGGCTCCTCAGTCAAAATCCTGAATGGACAGATGCATTTCCCCCCCTTTATACCCGTATGTCCGGGGGCAGGACATGCAAATTTTGTCTGCCAATTTCTCATTGGCCTTTTCTCAAGTTCAGAGATGCGCGAGGCTCAACAGTTACGGTTGTAACAGAGGTTACAATACTAACCTAGACGTTATCATGCATCATATTCCAAGTCTTCTGAAAGCAGAAATTTAAGTAATTTTTCAGTGAAAATCTAGACCCAGCCCGCCCCCATTGTGCATTCTTGAGCACTATGAGAGGCTCATTCACAGTGACTTCCATATTTATGCAAGAAGTATTGCATGAACGTGTAACTGATCTCAAAACATTTTGAAAAATGTTTCTCACCAAAAACCTTTTATATGCTTTCAAAACACTTTCAATATGACAAATACATTGCATGGACTACTTTTTATGATACTTTTGAGCCCTTTTTAAAGTTTTAAAGTGAGTTGCTACTTCTATTACCATTGTATTGAACAGATGGACTTCAGTATTCATTAAAATTCAGCGATGTCCTTTTGTCATAACGCTTTGCAATGACACAAGGGTGATTCAATTATGTCAGAAATGAACTATACCTTTAGGTTTCTAAATAATTTTGTGGCATTGCCATTTCTCTTAATGTGCTACTGGTGACCCCACAGAACTATGCACTTTAGATCTCTTGAGTCTATTAAATTAATAAATCTCTCCACTGAGCTTATGATTTGAAAAAGGTGTGTTAGAAAAGGGACATGTCTCAAATGTGGAGCAGGACCGAAAAAACGCTAAATTGTTTTATTCCATTGTCACAATTCAATTCAGAGAAATTAAATTCCATTTATGTCAATGAGATATAAATCCCTAACCCAATAAGCTGAAGTCAATTTAATTTGGTTTAAAAGTCCAAATTGGTGTGTGAGGGGAAAAACATGTGATGCTGACTCAAATTAAACAGAACTCAAAAGTTTATTATACATTTGCATATATTGTGCTGAATTGGCACAACTGATCAAATAAATGCCATAGTAATAACTGTAATAAAGATTAAAACTCCATCACTTACAGCAACTCTTTTTCACTCCTTGTCACTCTGAAGCACCACTGTAGTGCAGGCCTATTTAATGTGCCTTAATGTGACCATGCGATCCATAATAAACTATCTAGGCTAGTCAGTCACATACAACTATCATGTTACAATAGCACCCTACAAAAAGTTTTTTTTGTGTAACATTTATCCAATTATTGGACATAGTGTTAAGAACTGAAAGAATAATATCTCCCCCTAATGGTCTACAGGAAAACTGTAATGTCTACCAGATTTACAAGGCAATGCACCATAGTTAAGATAATTACAAGGCACAATATCATTGTCAAAATAATGCTTTAAAGGAATAATTCACATAATTGATTCACCCCTATGTTGATCCAAACCTGTATGACTTTCTTTCTTATGCAGAACACAAAAGATATTCTACTTAATATCAGCATCTGTCTTTTAAATACAATGGCAGCAAGTCACTTTTAAGATTATAAGGGCCATTCAAGAGTGTTGTGGAAGAAGCTCATTCATAATAGCTCCCAATAACTTGCATTATCTATCAGTAAATAAGTTGCTCGCCTCCAACAGTAAATAAACGTCACTGGCTCCAGCACAAGCTGTGTTTTGACTGGAGCGTTTTGGCTTCTTCATAGCTGGAGTACTCCCACAACTGCGCTTGTTACTTTGGAGCCCACAAAGCATGAAAATGTGGAAGCTCACAATATCACTGGAATTGGGAGCTCTCTGACCCCTGAAAGCACTGACCCGACCACGTCCAAAAGGCAGACCTGACTCGACACCCCAGGCAAGAGGCCATGGCATTTGTAAAACATGGAGCAAAAGCCTCCCCCAAAGTGAGGACCCAGGCAACAATTTGATGAAACAGGCCCCCTGTAATTAGGGGATCAATCTTTGTACCTCCAGTCACAAAACTTTGGGATGGGGAAGCTCACACTGCGATTTGAATGGGGGAGAGCCTCCATGAGCATGAAGAATCACACTGCATTAGAACGTGAGAGCCCACACTGCATCCGAATGGTGGCTCACATTGTATTCAAACGGGAGAGCTCAAACTGTGATTTGAATGGGAGGTTCCGCACATGAACAGCCCCTCAAGTCATAATTACAACTGGGAAACTCCTGAGTTTCCGAGTAGGGATGAGACACAAACTTTATTTGACCAAAATTCCATCATCGACAGCAAGCTAAATGAGTAATATTTGTGTGCGACTGGTATCAAAATAAAACTTCCTCAAAATATATGTATGAATTAACCTGGCATTGTCCATGTTTCCGGTTCTTACCGACAACAAAATACTTGATCGTGAAGTACTCATAAATACCACTTCAAAAGTGGGAGGCAGGATAATTCCAATAGCACATGAAGGTGGCATACAGTATGTGCGGAAGCTTACACTGCGTCCGAACAGGAGAGCCCACACAGCACTCGAATGAAAGGGTGGAGCTGAGGAAAGAGTTTTACTGAATTGTAGTTTACAACAGGTGTATATTTATGAGACATGCCCCTAGACTTTAACTTAGTGTTGCCACCTGTCCCGGTTTTACCGGGATTGTCCTTCTTTTTAATAACCTGTCCCGGGAAATTTATCCACTCTCCCGGGACACTAAATGTCCCGGTTTTCGAAAGGCTACGTGAATATGTATATTCAACTATCTATTTTCTCTCCACTTGAAATAGCCTATGCGTTGTGCACAGAGTGGTCCGTGTCTCTTGTGTGTAGAATCTGCTATCATTGGCTCTGGGACGTGTGACGTGACGTAGGCTACGTCATCTAGCGCGTCTGTCTTCTTGGCAGCTAGCCAGTTACTACAGGCGGCAATTTGAGAAGCAGTGTGAAGAAGATTGTACGTCAACGTCGTTCGTTAGCGTTAACATGGGTGGCGAGACAGAAGACGAAGATGACAGTGTGTTCACAAAGACGGACAGGCCAGTAAAAAGAAAATGAAACATTCGACATACTTTAATAATGACTGGTTGAAAAATGACAATTACTCCACATGGCTAAAGCCAACACCAGGCTGACCCACTTTATGCTACCTGCTCCGTATGCTCAGTTAAAATTCTGGTTAAACATGAAGGCAAAACTGCTTTGGATGACCATGCTAAAACAAATAATTTTTTTAGCAAGGCAACTGAATCCACTGAGCTGTTGAAAGTAGTTGCTTTTGTTTTTCCATACCAGTCAGTAATGCCTATGCAGAAAGAGTGTTCAGTCATATGGAGGATGTTTGGTCCGATAAAAGAAACAGACTGTTAGTTGCAATGGTGAAGTCTGAGCTTCAGGTCAGATTGAATTTCAAATTGTCATGCACTGAATTCAAGACATTCATTGAAGAACAGAAACCACTGATAGCTGCAGCAAAGGGAAACGCCAAGTATAGATGGAAGACTAGGTAAGCTAAGGCCCATTTATGTATGATTTTGTTATTCCAATGTCTGATTGAGACATACTAAATAAAAGTGGCTATAGATGTGGCTAAGGTATGGTAAATGCAAATCTAATGTCATCCCTCTACTTATTTCTTTAGCAAAGCAAAAGCAAGCACAAGCACAGTATCTAAGCAACCAGGTAAGCTATAAGTTAAGATAAGTGAGAATACTTGAGATGTTTAAAATATTCACGACTATGCACAATCTTACTGCACAACGACCAATTGTGTCTTCTGAGTCTAATGGACATTTTCACTTGTGAGCAAAGCGGTGGCCGGGTCATTGATTTGTCCAGGTTTTTTATCAGACATAGGTGGCAACCCTACTTTAACTAGAGATCAGAATCAAATGAGATAATATGAGATAAAGAACCAATGGCCGGGCAATTTGATGGTCTGGTACACACCTCTGAGACACTGTCATGGCTGCACCCATACTAAAAGGTTGAGAAAGGTACAGATACACTGGAAACCTGGAAGATTATCAATGTAAAGTGGCTTGAGAGGAGACTTGATTTTGGCTCCTCTTTGCTTTAAAAAGAAAAGGAGAGACTGGTATGTTTGGACAGGGGTAGGGATATTGAAAATATATATTATATTGAATATAGCCACTTTTGATTTGGTCGTTTTGCTATCTTTAATGTGAAACCGGATAATATCATCATCTAGAACTTGCAGATTGCTCGGCGAGTAAAGACGCTGACTACCACCCCTGGAGTCACGAGTTTGAATCCAGGGTGTGCTGAGTGACTCCAGCCAGGCTTCCTAAGCAACCAAATTGGCCCGGTTGCTAGGGAGGGTAGAGTCACATGGGGTAACCTCCTCGTAGTCACTATAATGTGGTGCTTGTTCTCGGTTGGGCGCGTGGTGAGTTGTGCTTGGATGCCGCAGATAATAGTATGAGCCTCCACATGTGTTACTTCTCCATGGTAATGCACTCAACAAACCATGTGATAAGATGCGTGGATTGACGGTCTCAGACACGGAGGCAACTGAGATTTGAGGCGAGTCCCTAAGCCACCACGAGGACATAGAGCACATTGGAAATTGAATATTCCAAATTGGGAAGAAAAGGGGAGAGAGAAAAAAAGAATTACTGGCAAATTCAGAACATCTGAGGAAAACGAAGAAAGCAGTGAGAAATGCAGTGTTCTGGGGAAGAAGACCCGAGCAGAAAGTGTTTAAGCATTAGCTAAGCAGATCGATAGTAAGAGGCTGTCTGATATCGAGGCTGATATTAATATTTTTTATTCCTTTGATAAGGAGATAGATCTGGGCACATGGCATTGCTGGCATGGGCATAGTAGTCATTTTAGAAGTGTGGGGGGCACAGCTGTAGGTGGCTCACACAGACTCAACACATATAGTGCACTTTTAATATATTACAGTATATATTAATATAAGTATGATATAAATATTATATTAATATATACCTATTATTCAATTACAATATTTGTAGTTTTTTTAAGATTAAAATATTGCAAAATAATTGCACATTTTCACAGAATTAGCTGCAAAAATAAAGGGTGTCTTGTTGAGCACTTGCTTCTGTTTCACACATGAAAATAAAAGACTGAGCACAAGCTGGTCCTGAATAAATTATTTAATCAATTATTTTGTGCATGTGCACAATTATATTTTTTACTCTGTGCTTGTGCATTGTGGAATTTAAATGTTTCCAATTGACTCGAGTGTTTTGACTACGTTCACCAAAATTCCTTCAGATACATTTAATGATTCAGTGACTATTTTCGGTGATGCCAGATGGTGACAAATTATTTTCTTGTGTGAAACGGGTTAGTCAATGAATCAACGATCAAAAGAACATTTTAATCCTTTAAAATGTGAGTCTACAGACCTACAAAGAGACTTTAGTAGAGGTTTTAAACATTATAAGAACAAAGCAAATCTAACGTTTCCCTACAGTTTGTGAGATGCTGTGCATGACTTTATTAAAAGACAACAAAAATAGTTTTATAATAATTATAATGAGTTTCAATGAAGTCCATACATTTTTATGTATAAAAAAGCATGTCTAAATATCTATTCACTTCAGTAAATTGCCGTCTAAGAACACAGCAGATCAATCTTTTTTCCTACAGTTTGTCGACTGCACACCAACATAGAGGTAAAAAAAACAGGAGCAGCTATTCAAAATAGCTTTACATATTTAACACATATCTAGTAATCTACTTAAATTGGTGAAAACAATCTATCAAACTATTACCTCATAAACATAATGTAAAAAGCATAACTTAATGTAGACTAATGCACTTATATAAACTCCACTTGCAATGTGTGCTTTAAAGAAGGATTGTCCTTTGTTTTTATTCTGCAGTGCATTTCACAATATACTGCCAATAAAGGACGATATGCCGATAAATATTTCTCATTTGTGTGTTCCTCGTCTCTAGATTATTAATTTAGATCAACATCAGTGCCGATGGATAAACATGGATAAATGTACATTGTTGAAAGCAACTTTGTACAAATGAACAAAGCCGTGTTGATTAGACTGTGTGACAGACGGCCTATTACGTAAGGGTTGTTTCAGCTCATGAAACTCATTTATGACTGGCTGGCTGGTTGCTCAATCAGTCCAAAGTAACAAATCGCAAATAATACTGTAAACAAATCAACCATTTGGACTTGGTATGGGTTTAGCTTGGAAAAGTGCGGGGGACAAAAATTACCTTGACCTTGTGCTACACGCTTGATTGCTGGCCATGATTCAGCTTGTAAATAAATGCCTGCCACAAAGATAGACTTTGATGGTTCCGGATTGGATGTGTTTCATTTGATTCAGTTATGTGATGAATTAAGATATTGTAATCAATGAAAAGTCAGGGAAGGACAGGTTTAAATTTCAATGGATTTGTCTGAAGGACCCCCAAGCTGTCTAGTAGGTTTGTAGTCAGGCCCAGATTAAGAATTCAGAGGCCCCTGGGCACAATGTCTTGTAGGGCCCCCCACCCCACCCACACAATCAAGCTTTTGAATTTTTGGATACTATTTGCTGGTAACACCTATAGCGAGCAACTAGCTGGCATATGCAAGCACATAGTGCCTCACCTTTACCAATCCAGTTATATGAATCAAATTCTTCCATAATTAACACACAAACACGTACACACACCCATTAATGTAGCTTTCCTGTCTGTCTCTCTCTTCCTCTCCTGTCTTCTACTCCTCGGCTCTACAGGGGCTGCCGCTCTTTGTCTCTCTCCCCCTCTCTTCTTCCTGTGATGAAAAGGATGCAAACAGTATAGGTCATCTTAACTCAACTTTTTTACTCTTCTTTATACTAAAAAAATTCTGCACTTATGTATTTAGCACTTTATTATTCATGGCCCCTAATGGCACTTTGTTTGATGATTGAATGATAGTGAAATGGTAGTAGACACATTACAAGATGTTGTAAGTATTATGGTATAATATTGTTTGCTTACAATACAAATTACAATTGCTGGTGTATGACCTGTCCAACTATTGACAAATGTACTACATGTAAGTCGCTTTGGATAAAAGCATCTGCCAAATGCCCTAAATGTAAATGGAAATCAAATGTAAA
The DNA here is from genome assembly GCF_025860055.1 of Xyrauchen texanus. Lineage (NCBI taxonomy): Eukaryota > Metazoa > Chordata > Actinopteri > Cypriniformes > Catostomidae > Xyrauchen > Xyrauchen texanus. The sequence continues at coordinate 39,707,616 of NC_068290.1, forward strand.
ATAAAGCAGCTTGTTTTTTTTTTTTTTGATAATACTATATTTCATGTAAGTTGTTCTCTCTCTCTCACACACACACACACACACACACACACACACACACACACACACATGTTGTGTTTCCATGTTTTATGGGGACTTTCCATAGACATAATGGTTTTTATACTGTACAAACTTTATATTCTATCCCCTAAACCTAACCCTACCCCTAAACCTAACCCTCACAGAAAACTTTCTGCATTTTTACATTTTCAAAAAACATAATTTAGTATGATTTATAAGCTGTTTTCCTCATGGGGACCGACAAAATGTCCCCACAAGGTCAAAATGTTCGGGTTTTACTATCCTTATGGGGACATTTGGTCCATTTATTGACGTCTTTTCTGAGTCGATCTCATTTGAGTGTATTCGGCAATGCTTATAACGTGTAATTAAACACGTTGAGTTTATATTCTTTACATATTATTAGTACGATTTTACTGTCCGTTAATAACACTGTCCGTCTCTTTATGTTAAGGTTTGTATTCATTTCGATATGCCAGAGGGCAGAATAAGACAGGGAATTAAAGAATGCATTGTAGTTATGTTGACCTACTGTTTTCATAACACTGGATATTCTGCTAATTCATACTTTTCTAAAACGTTGCATAATGGCAATTAACTTATTTAGCAATTACACTAGTGCTAGTTTTGTTGCCAGTGTTGCTCAAATGCACGCGTACGTGTCACCACCAGCAGTAAGTACCTGCATGTGTTGGGAAAAGGGAGAAGAGCGAGTTCGGCAAAAGGCGGATTCGAACTCTGGCCGAACGCTTCAAAAGCCATCATGCACCTCACGCTTTACGCTACAATAGTTATTTTAGTGTCGAGCGTCTTTTGCTAAAAAGACAGGCACCGGGCCGCACGTATAGTGCAAATATACGCTCCGTTTTCGGAAATGAAATTTAAAAAAAATAAATAAATAATCTTCCCCTCGCTTGGGCCCCAAGTGCGCATGGGCCCCTGGGCCCGTGCCCATAATGCCCATTGGGTAATCTGGGCCTGTTTTTAGTGTATGATGAGTGACAGCATTAATGATTAAATCTACAGACAAAGGTGTTTGAGTGAATGCCTAACAGTACATCAGTTCAGAATAAGGAGGGACTGGGGTTGGCCTCCAGGGCCAGAGCTTGGAATTTCTGATAAAGAAAGCAAGAGTGTCAGAGATAAGATTTATGTTTGATGAATTGATTGTAAGCTGAAAGCCAAATAAAACGTTTTAGCATAGTTTCAGGGGAGTTCTCAGTAGCCGAGTTATGTCAAAATAGAAAAGTGCTTCTGATGATCATTCATCCCCCACAGGTGGCGGCTACTGTAATGGAGCAACTTGAATAGAGACTGATCAGGTACTGAGTGAAATATTTGTCTGGATTATTGGATTATTATCTTCAAGCTGTAGCGTAGAGACACTGATAGGAGAACAGAGACTTCTTGTGATCTTTATTTGTTTTCGAAGATGACTGTCAAACAGGATGAATAGAGCAGGTACGAGGACTGTCACACAAGTTGAAAATGTCCAAAAAAACTGCAATTTCAACATTTTGGAAATTATTGCAGAATTTCTTCGATAAGGCAGTGGGAAGTGAGATTGCTAATATAAGCGATCAAGTTTGACTTTATGAGCACGGGTTCAAGGATCAATTTGGGGGCATGTCAAAGTCTGACGATCGACGGATCTGCAAATGCCAAAGGAAAGATTTCAACAGCCGATCGCTCTCCAGTACGGGCATTGATTCCACTGGGCTACTCTAGCAGCGCATGTGGCAAGCTAAATCAACATAAGCACCTGCTAAGATTTTGGAGTGGAAGTTTGTAGACACTGGAGGTGGGTTCAGAGCAACAGCATGGGGAGGAGCTGGGAGGGGAACTGCTGAAGAAAGGGTGAAAAGAGGCAGGACTGGAGCTGTGGGCATAGGAAAAGAGAGAACAGTTTGCGAAGGCAGCCTCGCTATGATCCATTCCATAGATAGGGAGATAAAGTTGAAGGGGAGGAGCTGAGAGAGGGAGAAACAGAGAAAACAGGTGTTGCTGAAGGAGGGCAGCTTATGTAGTTGAACCATTATATGAATGGAAAGAGGATGAGAGAAAGATGTCTAGGAACTGAGAAAGAACCATTTAAATTAGTGACAGAGGCTTGGTGTCCAGAAAGGGAGACATGTAGATGTTTTCTCGAGACAGGGTGAGCTGAAGCAGCAGACATTTGAAATGAAGAAGGTGAGAGATTAGGGAGTAGCTGGGGGTGGGTCCGGGCATTTAGGAAGAGGTAGTGGAGGAAATGTACATCTGGGATGCTACAGGGGTTTGAGAAGTTGATTTAGCAGTATTGGAAGTCGTTGGAAAAGAAGATACCTCTCGTGAAGCTAATCTTTACTTGATCTGCCAGAGAACATGATACCTGAAGCTTAGAGGGCTTGACATAGACGACTGACTGTAGTTTTTGAAATATTGGGAATTGAGGGACTTGCTATGTGAGAAGAAGATGAGGATGAAGCCTGAGCATTCGGGGAAAGAGAGGCCATGGAAAGTTGAAGCATTCTTGTTCAGGAGAGGAGGAAGAGAGGAGCAACATTTAGGGGACTGATGAGAGGAATGCCGAGCCTGGTTACCTCTGTGCACTCAAGGGGAGACTCTGAAACTGGATAAGTGGAGGGTCCTGGTCTGAGCTTCGAAGGCAGCAGCAGAGTCTTGGGAGGACTAGGGAACTCGTCATCCAACTGTCACGAACCCCGCTCCTCTGCCCCATCCCCGCTTCGTCGCACACACACTCACTCCTTCAACCTCACTCCCTCGCTCCGCCCCCTCGAGCTTTTCACGCTCTTTTTGCTCGCTCGAGCCCTCACGCCCACTTTTGCTCCTACTCGCTCACATGCTCGTAGGTTATCTCCCTTCCTCGAGTTTCTCACGCACTTCCAATCCTCCTGCACATTAGTTTCACCTGCACTCGTCTCATCACCTGTTCATTGTTTACACCTGCACTCGTCATTATATATATCACCACCCTTTCGCTGCACGGGTGTTGGTTATTGTATTTAGTTTCCCGTGTCTTTGCCCCCCGCTAGTCTCGTCTAGTTTTGAACTCCTCTTGTCTTCCTCTTAGCTTGCCAGCTCCCCTTGTTCCCCTGTCTTTTGCTCCCACTAGTCTCGTCATTCTTATATCCTGTTTCCCCGGCTCTCGACCCTACGCTTACCTCGACCATTCTCCCTCTGGATTTTCCCCACTGTACCTTCGTCTGCTCTTTAAAAATAAAAGCAGTTTTGATTTACATTGTGACTGTCTCGTCTTGTGTGTGTGTGAGCGGGTTACACCAACAGTAAGAGTTCAGTCTAAGGAACATGTTTCTCAGCTTGGGTTGGGACCAAATCCCAGAAGGATTGTCACTACAGTGAGGTAAAAAGCGGCTTATATAATGATTAAAACATTTTGTCGATTGACAGCCCTAATTAAAACATAATATCAGCTTATCTGTGCTTTGTTGCTGTACAAAAAATTATTTAGTGCTTAATAAAAGCAGCACTTTGAGTAATTTTGAAACCTTACATACTTAAAAGCAAACAAAAGAAGAAAACATAAAAGGGACATTTTTTTTATTCTGCACAACCACTGTTGTTTTTATTGCAGAACATACATTGAGCCGACTCTCCAGAATGGATGTCCACAAAAAAGGTAACCGGTCAAATAGGCTACCAAGAGGGCTGATGGCATCTTGGAAGGAGCTAAAGACCTTTATGGAAACGGTTCCATTATCGGGCCATATGAGTGTGCTAATGCGTGCCAGGGCCAGTTGCATTCCCACTGTCAGCCAATGGCCTTTGGTCCAGCGATCACCCTTAGCCAAACAAGTCCAACTGGGGAGTAAGGTGCTGTCAATGTCAAAGGCGGAGTTTCGTCAGACTTGCCAAGTTGTGTATCCAGCACACAACGGTACAAGTTTGGGAGAAAAAAAAATTTGGTATAATACAAATCCATTAAAACACCCAATGGACAAAGAGATGCCCAAATACAGAACTTTCCATGGTTCGAGATCATGGACCATGTGCTGGGATATCATCCCGCTGATGGTGGAGAGACCACTCGAGGCACCATGGCAGTTACAGTCGGTGAGTTGTCAACACTAACTTATCTTTCTAGCTAGCTAATGTTTACAAATGATTTAAACTCAGTATTCTAGATAACTAGATAGCATGATACCTCAGCTTGAGCTTCCCTCTTGCTTGTGAATTGAGCAGGGTGTGTGACGTTGGCACCAGGGCTGCGTGTTAAGGGCAGGTTTTAGGGCAGTTTTGCTGGAGCTATTGGCCCGATGGTGGGAACGCAGATCCACTTTGGTCTTGAGGCTTGAGGTCTGAGTCTATTGGCCCTGGCTGGCCAGTTGATAGCCCTGGCCCGCACTGGCCTGATAGTAGAAAAGTGGCTATTATGTGCATGTTACACTATGAGCACTGTTGCTATTGGAAATGCATTTTTATGTATTTTAGGTGTTTTAATGTCAAATTTCCATTTTATGTAAATTTAATGAATTAAGTTTACTCATTCTAATTCTAACTCTAATCTCACAAGTGCTTCACAAATCTAATCTATAGGAGTGTCACAAGAAAAAGAAAATAAAACAACAATTTGAACATGCATCATCTTTTTCAAAAACACAATAAAATCACTTGAGAAAAAAACACTCTGGTGTGTCCAAATTTGGCATGGGTGTATACAAACAGACTCAAGGCTGTAATTCAAGCAAAAATGCTACTATTTAATATTATTTCAAGGAAGTATACTCATATTCAGTCAAGTTATTGTACTATTTCCAAAAATGTAGCTTTTGTTTTTAATAATTGTATTGGTCCTTGTAAATAAAACTGAACAAAGACTAATGTTATTTGTTGTCTTTGAGTTTGAATAATCTGAAATTGAACTCTACGATGTGAAATCCATGTAAGTGTTCATGTAGGGTGTCGTCTGTCCCCTTTTCTCTGCACGGCCTCATAAATCCTGCTTTGTATTAGGCCCCATGCTCACGGGTCAGCTGCCAGTGGAAATCTACCCACTCTTCTTGGCACACACTGGAACCCTTGAACAAAAGGGGAAAGTCACTCAAATGCAGCCTGGACTCTGAAACAAAGTCCCCACAGCACATTGACTAATACGTATGCCTTTACTGTTTATATTTTTAATTAGGGCTGTCGATTTAATTCGGTGCGATGATTTATTTTTAAAATAACGTGTTGTGATGATTCCTGAGAAATACAAGCTTGTAGTACCACCTGTTTACTCCAGAGGGCAGTAAGTGACACTTCAGCTGTATGGGCAATGCACAGTTTATACAGTGAACAAAACAACCCTTCAGCAGACACACAACACAAACATGCGTTACGTTCTTGCGTTCAAAACACTTGATGGAGCGCAAATTGAAACTAAGGGATCACAAATCACAAAAAATATTTGTATATGCGATAAAATACGATTAATCACGATTAATTAATCGGGATACAACGTAATTAATTTGATTAAAAATCGATTGATAGCCCTAATTTTGATATACATGAGCAATTCATGTATAATCAGTGAGTACTGCCCAGGGTCCAGTGTGACAGTTTTGAGCTACAATTTACATTTGTTGATCATATAATGTTGGGCACAACAGGGCTAAAGGCCCCCCATGTTAAATGGCACTTTTTTATTTACTTGGAGACAAAATATTGTTTGATTGATTCAATCAAAACTTTTTCAATAAATTCTGAAAAAAGTTATCGGTGTAAGAATGTGCTTATTAACTGATCCAATCACAACAGAGATTCTTTTGTTGATAAAATACTTGCGATGTCATAAAATGCCAAATGTGATTGAAATGAACAGGAAATGATTAACCTTTTTCTGAGGTGTTTATTTTATTTAAGCATTATCTTCATTTGTTTCCTAAAAAAGCCTTTTGCTTGCTCAAAGTTTACCAATTTTGCTCTGTAACTATTACCCCTATATGCCATATTTCATTATAGTCCATAGCATCAGTTAGAATAGGTTAAAAATGATAACCAAATAACCATATGCCATAATTTTCCAGAAAAAGTATTAGTCTTGCTTGTTCTGTATTTACCCGTTGCCCTAATATGGAGACACTTTACACGCATTAAATGTAGTCAAGCACACACATTTTTGCAAGTATGTCTGGCCAAAATGGCGCACATTCAGCTGTGATAATTGTCTTTTTCACCACATTATTCAGCTGTCAAAACATTCAGTGGCTCTAAATCTCATGGACTCAAAAAAATACTAGGGTGGCATGGTGAGCGGCACTTTGGAAAGTGGTCATATAATGGGTTTACCACTGCACAGCCAATCCGTGGCAGGTCTTTATTTTCTCGCCCTGGGGAATTCTCCACAGGTGACCAAAGGGGTGAAATTGTGGTCCTCTTTCTTGCCTCGTTCACCCACCTTCACACTGAAACAAACACACACACATTACTGCATTAATCACAAAGCCTGTTCTTGAGACTGTCCATTAGTTTTTCATGGTCCATTCTCATGGAAATAGAGCAATGTGTCTGGAGTTACCGCTCATTTGGCCAGTGTAACTCTGAGAAAGACAAAAGAATTTAACCAGGATACAATTGATGCTTGCATCTAAAAGTCTTTGGGGATTTGTTCAAGCCAAGTTTTAATTAACCACTAATTGACTTCAAATTGAAAGTACAGCTTGCACCACCATCCAAAAACAAATAGGGCACTGTCTTGCACTTGCTGATAGAAACTGACCTTGATTTAACAGGGATTAAAGATAGTCTTTACTGGGGTGGTTCAGGGCCGGTCAACCCATTAGATGACTGTGACGAGGAGGGGTGGCTGGGCCATGCCGTGACTATGCAGGTCTGGCCCCCAATCGGGCTAATCAGCCGAGGAGAGGGATAAGCGCAGCGGAATGCGGCAGTTCAACAGAACACAAATGCACACACTGCAGCTGCATGTGGCTCTCTCTCTGCTGAACTGCTGCACTTCGAGGGCACTGATCTACCAAACCAAATTTAGCATGTGTGCAATCTGTGTTGAACAAAATGCACCCTGTGCATTCCAATAACGTAAAGTGTTGTTGATGAATTGGTTTTTTATTAGATTGCAACGGCAAATAACTTAAATTTGTATTAGTTTTGTTAGTTGATGTTCCTGCGAGATAATATACACAGCCCTTGACGGTTTGCCAATATATGGTTTGCTTTCATGGTCACTTAAACTTTTTGAAATGGATGTGCATCCATGTTTAAGTGGTGTTTTGTGCTCAGAATAAATTATTCAGAATGTTTGTGAGTGGCATCATGTTCAGAGTTTGCGCTACAAAAAGTCTTTATTCGTCACTCTGGCCGTAAAACTTCTGTCATGATATATTTTTTAAGTTGTTGTTTTCATTTGATAAATACTAGGGCTATATGCAGGGGCATAGCATTCATAACAAAGGAATACACCTGCACATGACAGTGGAGAAATATTGTTTGACATAACCCCAGACATGTTGATTTAAGTTATTTTATGTACCCCACCAGAAATATTGAGTCTGATATGCCACTGGTGTTAATGCTGCTAAAAGATTTATACTCTGCAGGTGAAAAGGTTGTATGAATTACACCACTGTATAAATGCATCATATTAAAGGTGAACAAGAGTCACTGTTCACTCTTTGCGATTGCGGCCATCTATCTGCACCGATAGTGCAATTGCTAAGCTATCAGGGTCCACAGACACACAGTTAGTTCTTCTCATACACATAAGGACTTACTTCTCTCAGAGGAGACAGATCACATGAGCTCCATTGTCTATCTTCACTCCCCAGTGGCAAATTCTCAGGGCCAGCATGCCAAATAAATAAATATTTTTCATCCTTTCATTCTCAATCACTTTTTGCCTATGTATTTTTAATCGCTTTCAAGTCAAGTCAAGTCAAGTTTATTTGTATAGTGCCTTTCACAACACACATCGTTTCAAAGCAGCTTTACAGAAGATCAGCATTAACAGACGATAAAACTGTTATGTCTATAAAGTAGATGAATCATCATTGTGTAATTTAGATAAAATACGATTCTTAATCGTGTTTAAAAATAATTAAATGATAATTCTATTAATAACCCCAGTGAGCAAGCTGATGGCAACTGTGGCAAGGAACACAAAACTACATAAGATGTTGATTAATGGAGAAAAATAACCTTGGGAGAAACCAGACTCACTGTGGGGGCCAGTTCCCCTCTGACTAACATCATGAATGTAATGTAAATATTAATTATGTATAGGTAAAATCATGGTTTAAAATTATTAAACTAAGTAAAGGTTAAGGGTCAGTGTTTAAACACAGATTGTGTTTGAACTGTAAGATTAATGAACACAGGCTTTGAAGTCCATCTTGATTAATTGCAGAAGTTCACATAGATGCAATTGTCCTTGTTAATTGGCTGATGAAGGCTTTTGTTGGCAATAGTTAGTCTAAGCATTCCATTTCAACATTGTAGTCCATCAATAGACCGAGGTGATGCAGGTTGGAGTTGGCATCAGTTCATCCTCTGAAGTCCATCATAATAGACTGAAGTGATATATGGCTGGCACCGGCTACATTTAGTCATCATCATTCAGCAACATGTAGCAGTGGAGTCCAACATGAAGCAGGAATGGAGCTGGAACCATAAATTAGGCTGCTGGAGCATTCAGTGTCGGATCAGATTTTGAAAAGAAGTGCTGCGTTCCATTCAACTTGGAAAGTTGGATTCAACAACTTCCTACTAGGAAAAGTGCAATGGATGTCAGAATTACAAATTTAAATTCTGAACTCCGATTTCGACAAGATACAGGGGCATGATGTCACACAAACATGTTGTCACTAAGGGAGATATACAAATTAAGTTGGATTTATGGACAGGGGACAACATTTTCCAAATTGGGAGGGGGGACTAGACTGTACGGAGTGCTCGTATGTGCTCATTGCCAACCTGGATACAAAAAATTAATATTAGAATAAAGAATGGTATCTTACTCATAATAATTTTTGTTTTATTTATATATATATATATATATATATATATATATATATATATATATATATATATATATATATATATAAAAACTGTAATCCCTACTACCTGCCCTCATCCACACCCACTCCAGCACTGTCCACCGCCCACCCACCCAGGCTTGTGTTACTCAATGTTTAGGTCTGAAATGCAAGTCGCCTGACTTTTCTTGAAACAAAGTCTTTGATAATGTCCTTGAAGTCCAGTCTATGGACCAGTTTTATCTCAATGGAGAGGATGGCAAGGCCATTGAGCCTTTCCTGGCTCATCGTGGAGCGCATATAGTTTTTAATTAGTTTTATTTTGCTGAATGCACGCTCACCTCCAGCCACGGTAACCGGTAACGTGAGGAAGATGTTTAGGAGTATGCACAGGTCTCCAAAGATACTTTGGAGTTGCAACCTGTGTATTTCTCTGAGTAGTTCCAATGGGCTCAGATACTAAAAGTTGCGGTGTATATTTTTTTGATATAACGCCCTTGACTCTCCAGTGTATCTGTCAGATCCTTTGAGTATTTTCTTACCAATTTCTGACAAGATTAGTTGTTTTCTGACTCTGACCTGAACTTCCATAGGATGGAAAATTCATCGCAGATCTCTTTGGTAGTAGTGAATTGGGTGTTTTGCTCACAAATAATTCTGTCCATTCTGTCCACAACTCCACTTTCCTCATCCGTTTGGTTTTCTGATTCATCTAAAAATCTTTTTCTCTTTCTTGTTCGTACTTGGTCTAGATTGGGATCTACATTCAAACCTCTGGCTACAGCTGTGGCCTCTGACATAATATTGTCCTAGGAGTTGCACATAGCTTCCATTTCGTTCTGTAGCGCCTTGATGTTTGAAACTTCTGCTTCAATGGAAATAGCAGAGGACTGGAGGATGATTGATCGGTCCTCGATACACTGTAGCACTTTGACCCAGAATGTGAGAAGCAAAATGGCAGTGAATGACTAGAAATAAGTTTTCAATCCATTTGCCCTTGATCTGCACTTACTGGTCAGACTGCAGTTGGAGAGGAGACTGTCAAGGGCATAAAGCAAGCTGGGCAAATGTGCCGCAACCAGACGCACCACCTCTAGGCACGTGCTTCAGCACGTATCTGACAGAAGGTGTAAGGAGCACCCTATCTTCTGCTGTAGAGTGTTCCATCATTCAGGGCTTGCACTGAACAGTGTGTATACTGTGCACCACATATATTAATACATTTGTTCTGACTAACAGCGGAGAGATAATGAGCCTGCATTTTTTCCCCTCTTCTTGGTGCTTTCTCATTTTCTGAAGATGCTCATTTAATATGATATCATATTTACCCAGTAGCTCCAGTGTGCCAATGAAATTACCATTGTTTGGGTCACCCACTCTGTTCGAGTCACCTCTAAAAGCCATGTTTCTGCAGGCCAAATGAAGTGTTACATCCAGCAGTCTCTCTAATAACGCCCTGTTTTTCTCTATTTCTGAGTGCATCAGTTTATTCTGATGGCTGTCTATCCTGGATGCCTTTAAAATGGAATTCTGAATTTCATTTCCAGTAGTAATGCTGGTGTGCAAGGTCCCTCTCGTGCTGTGGAAATCGTCTGTACATTTTGCGCCACTTTATCTCTGACACTTTCATTCCTTCCTTAGAATTAAGACCGCTGCATGACTTGTTTTAAAGTTCGAAAGAAAAAATAATACATGGAATGCAAAACAGTGCCTTTGTTACTGTAGGCCACCCAGTCTCACTAATTGTTTTAACGCCCATTTGCAGATTTAGAGTGCAGCAGATAACTTGGAAATGCCTTACTGTCTATGTCTTTTACAACCATTATAACCTCAGCAAAGGGGACTCTCTTTCCCAAGCCTATACGGAGAACGATTTCCTCCCTGTCAGCATCCGTCATATTTTCTGGCCATAGTCCAGGGCCATCAGATGCTTATTTTCCTGTGCTGCCTCACCTTGCGCATCAACCTCCAACTTTGAATTTGAGTCTGCAGGAGGAACTTGGGAATTGGACCCAAAAATTACCACGTTATTACGGTTTCACGGTATTTAGGTGTATTGATAATATTAAAAGCAGTTCAATATTTGGTTATAAAATAGGATATTTCTGATAAACACACATATAAATATTTTGGATATGACCAATTCTTGAACTTTATTTTGGATTTCTTCAACTTTAATCCTTTAACTTTTGATCTTGAACATCAGGACACCCTCTTAATCCGACAAGGTAAAAAAGACAAAGAAACATGTACAGCAGTCAGATGATTATAACTAAAAAATATTTTGTTATTTTATTATTTATTCAATTGAATTGTAATCATTTGTAATGATTATTGCCAAGGTTAACACTTCAAATATGTATTTGTATGCATTTAGTAATTTGTTGCATTTGTGATTTAGTTCAATTCTACAATACCTACTGAAAATATATTATTCATGTGCTGTTTATTTATTGGCATTTTGTCCAATACTGACAATTTTAATATATTACGTTTATTTTTCTAGGTATTATAGACCTCCTTAATAGATTCATATGAAAAATTATGATTTTTGACATTTATTTTATGTCATGGTGAAAACAGTCATGGTGAAGTTAAAATTAGACTTGCTTGAGCAATTTTTTCATTTAGGAATCCTGGGCTCCTTGTGACGACACGTGTCAAACCACCAAAGCCACCAAAATGCTAAAATAATGCAGCAAAATCAGCTACGCAAAAAACACTCTCCTTGATCTAACACTTAAAATGTATTTTGTTGGTGTATTCAGGCTGATTCAGTGAATAATTCAATGTGTGTGTGTATGTTTCATATACCTGCATTAACAGGGGTAGAGATGAGACCTCAAGATGTTTGTGATTAACATGCTGTTGCAATTGCCCTCAATGACTTCCAACCTTTTGCTCTTAATCCCACAATTGCTAAATGTTTTGAGCATCTGTCTGCCCCCAACTATGGACCCACATAATTTTGCCTATCGCCACAACAGGTCAACAGAGGATGCCATCACTAAAGCTCTCCACTCTGCCCTGACCCACCTCAAAAATAGTAATTCCTTCATGAGTGTGCTATTAATTGATTTCAGCTCAGCCTTCAACACTCTCATCCCATCCAAGCGTATCTCCAAAATCACTCAACTTGGCATCTGTACATTAATCTGCAATTGGACTTGGGACTTCTATACTAACAATCCACAGTCTGTAAGGCTCCATAACTAAACCCCATCCAGCCTCACACTGAACACTGGCCTACCACAGGGCTGTGTGCTGAGCCCTCTCCTCTACTCCATCTTCACCTATGACTGCAAACCAGTATATGGTTCTAACTCCATAATAAAGTTTGCTGATGACACCATGGTGGTAGGCCTGATCAGTAGTGACTACGAGATGGCCTACAGGGAAGAGTTTCAGCATCTAGCAGAGTGGTGGGCAGACAACAACTTAACTCTCAGTGCTCTAAAGAAACTCATCAAGATATCAGTTTGATCTTTTGTTGTCAATCAAGAGCAGGAAAACAATGACCCAAAGCGACTAGTAATCAATTCTATTCAGTCAATTCCCACACTATATTACTTTTTCTTTTCTCCTCTTTTCCCCCCAATTTGGCATGCCCAATTCCTAATGCGCTCGTGGTGGCATTGTGACTTGCCTCAATGCGGGTGGCGGAGGATGAATCTCAGTTGCCTTCGCGTCTGAGACCATCAATCCGCGCATCTTATCATATGTCTTGTTGAGCATGTTTCCACGGAGACATAGCATGTGTGGAGGCTTCACGCTATTCTCCGCGGAATCCACGCACAACTCACAATGTGCCCCACCGAGAGCGAGAACCACATTATTGCGACCGTGAGGAGGTTACACCATGTAACCCTACCCTCCTTAGCAACCGGGCCAATCTGGTTCAGATTGTTCAGTTTAGGTGTAGGCTAAAAGTGTGGGCCCACTGGCCTTTATAAATAATGGCCTCCTAATACTCTCCATACATGAACTGGCTTTATCACTCAACTCTCATGGTATCATCCATATGGATGCTGCATACTGGTGGTGGTTGAGTAGAGTCCGCTGTTTCCTATGTAAAGCACTGTGAATGTAGTATCAGTAAAGTGCTATATAAATGTAAACTTTTAATAATTATTTATTTATTTATGCATTTTTTCACCCTAACCACAAACTGTTTCTTCTTCTTTCATCTGGAAAATGCCTACAGGAGTCTCAGCTGTTGAACCAGCAGACTCAAAATACAGCCTTTTCACTTCGGCTGTCACCCTGCTGAACGCAGAACTCAAGCGGGAACAATTTTACCCAGAGAGAGAGAGAGAGAGAGAGAGAGATGCACATTTACTGGTTTATGGCACTATATTTCATTGCTGTACTTCTGTTATACTTGACTCTTAAACATGTTATTTGCGCTGTAAATTTTGCACATTTCAACATGTATGACCATTCTATATATTCTGTATCTTAAAATACTGTACTGTAAAAAATGGTGCTGTAATCATTACCTGCCATTTGTACCTCATTCATTGTCAAGCACCTTCTGTGTATTTTGTTTATACTGTTAGTTGTTTCTGATGGTCTACCATTTGCATCTCTTAAAATTAGCATTTTATACAAATTGATATATATATATATATATATATATATATATATATATATATATATATATATATATATATATACACAGTACTGTTCAAGGGTTCTAGGCACTTGTGAAAAATTTTGCCTAGTGAGGATTTCTTCAAAAATAATGCCAGTAAATAATTTTTTTAAATAATTTTATACAATAATTATTATAAAATAATAATTTATAAATTAACATCATACAAAGACCATTAAACAAATAAAGCCAAATCAATATTTTGTGTGACCACTTTTGACTTCAAAACAGCACCAGTTCTCCTATGTACATCTGGACTCTTTGGTTGTTGGTAGATAGGATGTTCCAAGCTTCTTGTTTTGGCTGTCTCAGTTGCTTCTGTCTCTTCATGTAATCCCAGACTCGGTGTTCAGTGTGTGTTGCATGGCTCCCTGTTCTTTTATTCTATTCTATTTGCAAAAGGAATGTTTGGGAGTCTAAAATGTATATTTCATTTTGACTCATTAAAGATAAAGATATAAATAACCATTAAAGACAAATGTTTTTGTGAAATAGCTTATGTACCTAAGACTTTTGCACAGTACTGTGAGTGTGTATAGATATCTATATTGTCATAAAGTGACAACAGCAAAGTGAAGACTGGTAGAGAGCATGTAAAGAAAATATCCAAAGATTGATTTCTGAACACTTCCTAAGTTAAAACATTAGTATTGTGTTCTTTAAAAATGAATATGAACTTGATTTCTTTGCATTATTTGAGGTCTGAAAACCATGCATCTTTTTTCTTATTTTAACCAGTTGTCATTTTCTGCAAATAAATGCTCTAAATGATTATATTTTTATTTGTAATGTGGGAGAACTTTACTTTATAGAATAAAAACTATTTTTTTTTATTCAAACACATACCTATAAATAGTAAATCCAGTGAAACATATATTTTTGCAGTGGTCTCTTAATAATAATAATAATGTGTTAAATGTATATAGCGCCTTTCCAGAGCTCAAGGATGCTTCACAATAATGTAAGGTAACAAAAAAATCACATAGACAGTGATATGGGCAGTGGACAGTTGCCCATTCTGGAACAAAAACAAATGCAGTTGCATGTAGCAGATCAGATCGTGCAATCAATTAGACATATCAATCCAGTACAAAATAACACATAACATTGTACAGAAAGTGTAAGCAGTGGCCCAATCAAATTTTTTCTTTTCAATTCTTAATTTTTTCCAGAGCTGTATATGGCTCTCTGCCTGTACAAGGCAAAATGACAATGAAGATGAATGTAATCTAATGTAAAAAAAATAAATCAGGTCCATGAGCATAACATGGTGTATAGCGTCCCCTTGCGGTTCAGTTTAGCAAATGTTCAAATGTGTATGCTCCTCTGTATTAGTCTGATGAATTATTGATCCATTCAATCTTATAATTTTATAAAGGTCAGTTTGGTCGCTATGGCAACATCATCAATATTAATTTACACAGATTTATAAATCTGACAACCAGGTAAATCCTAACTAGCTTTATCTGGGGCTTCACCTTGGAAACTTACTCATGTCTGTTTAAAATTATTTGCTTTTACAAAAAAGTTATTGATTACTTACAAAGTGGTCATTACAAGGTTATTATGCTATAAATGTGGTTTATGAGGACATTTGTAGTGGCCCCATAATTTGCATATCTTTTCACAAACAGTGGCCTAGAGTATGCATGATATGTGTCTATTTTCCCAGAAGAAAAAGCCTGTAATTTGTATATCTGGGCTCGCATATATATATATATATATATATATATATATATATATATATATACATATATAGACAGTTAGATTCTTCTAAGCTGTTGTGTGTTTTTGAAATAAAGTAAGTTAGATGCATTGCTCTTTCTAATGTCATCAGTCACCCCCTCTGTTCTTCTGCATCTCTCTCTCTCTCTTGCTGTAAGACAGTATGAGGAGGTGTATGAGCACCACCTGTTGTTGGCCAGGTTCTTCATTGAGCCACAGGATGTCTTGTTGAAGCATCATTTCTTTCAGCTAGCCCTACATTCAGCTTGCAAATTCAGAATGAACTCTGGCAAAAGAGAGGCTGAGCCCAACTTACGCATGGACCAGGTTTATTTAGAGAAGGGTAACACAAATACACCTTTAATATCCTTTCACAAGTTTGTTTGCCCATATAATCTTTAAGCTATTAAGGTTAAACTTATTTGGCTTGCTGTCCGCAGTAATAGGGAACGATAGGTCGTTTTTGACATTTTTATTGAGGTTAGCAGAGGAGCGACGAACAGGACAAACAGAGCGGGCATGGGCACCACCACAGAAATTAGAAATGTGGAGGAAGCGGCACCATTGTCTGGAGTTGTTGAAGCTGTTAAATGTAAGAGTCTGATTGCGGTCGCTCCGGGAATAGGGGAGATTTGAGGTAGACTTAGGAGCTTGAGGTGTTGCTGAAAGGGTTGGTGGATCTGGGTTGATTTGGGGGCATAACTAAATTGTGTGAACTATGGACCTGCAGATGGTGCAAGAGAGGCTTCGACATCCTAAGAAAATTATATTGTATAGTTCTAGGTCGAATGCCCCCTAATATGGGCATTGATTGCAATGGGCGACGCGAGCGACACATTTTGCTGCAAAAAGCTTATGTTACGTGTAGAAGTGGCTGCCTCCAAAGGAGAGGCTGAGCTCTGATATAATGGAGAGATGATCACTTGTTTTTCCCACAAGACGCAAGGAGACACAGCATATTACTTCGGTAAATCTACCAAAAGCTATGCAGAATTCTGCGAGAGTGAGCACTCGTTTTGTAGAAGGGGTTGAGTTTTTTGGTTTATGGGGCCGCAGTCAAAGGAACAATGGGATTCATTAGTGGAGACTGTGAGCAGAGCAGGATGATCTACGTCAGCACCTGATAGGATTAGGAAGCAGAGGTGGGTTGAGACTGGAGGTGGTTCCATGGCGACTGCTTGGGAAGGAGCTGAAAGAGGAGCTGCAGAACTGAGTGTATGGGCTGGCAAGTGTGCTGGAGCTGTAGAGGGGAAAGTAGGGTAGAGAAAGAGATAGGGAGGATGAACAGGAGGGCTCCTTGCTGATGGGACTTCAGCGTGGCCAGTAAGGGTTGGTGCTGGAGGAAGTGGGATGTGGTATGAAATAGGTGCGGTGAGACCGTTTGTGGAGGCGTCCTCGAGCTAGGGATAGTACCGTAAACATCTGAAGTGGAGTGTAAAGGGGGTGACATAAGGTGGGTGGGTGGTGGTATACTTTAACTCATTAATTAAAGTAATCATGTCTGACTGTGAATACTACATTTCTACAATGGCATCTGAAACTAAAAAAATATTGATTTTAAATTATGCTGCATCCAAGCCACTAGGTGTCAGTGTAAGATGACTCAGAGACAAAAATTACCGAGAAATGAACATATCTGGGGCATGTTTCACCCTAAACTCTAAAGAAAGAAATAAGACAATACAATTTATTTTAAAAAAATATATTATTTGCAATACGAATTTACCTGACAATTAATCACACTTTCAAGTGTCATCAAAATAATTTTCATTATTGCAATGCATATACACTCAATGAGCACTTACTAGGAACACTGTACACCTACTTATTCATGCGATAATCTAATCAGCCAATAGTGTGGCAGCAGTTCAATACATAATACAGATACGGGTCAGGAGCTTCAGTTAATATTCACATCAACCATCAGAATAAGGAAAAATGTGGGTAACACTTTCTATGAAGTCATATTTATAATGCATTGTAAAGGCATCAGATTAGATTAGTAATATCTAATAATACACCTTAGAATATGTTATAACTTCTCATAAATAATTGTAACCACAATTATAATACCTTATAATACTTACCCATTCATAGTTAATGCATTATAACACAAGAAACATCACATTTTATCTGCAGATGTATATATATATATATATATATATATATATATATATATATATATATATATATATATATATATATATATATATATATTTAATAGGTATGCTTGAAGTGACAAAAGCAATGTCTTATAAACATCCATAAAATATTTTTAAGTGGTTATAAGACATTACAAGTCATGCTGGAAGCTACTGTATATACATTACACATCCACAAAATACAAAATAAAGCATATTCAATGTACACTTGTAAAGCTGTTAAAATATATCAGAAACTTTCTCTGTTGATCACACATGTAAACACACCCAAGAATAATTTTTTATTTTTTTTTAAATCTGATTCTATACTGGACTCAATTCAATAAAATGTAATGTTTGTGTATATTATTTGTAGACTTATTTTATACAAAAATGATATAAGTTTTATTTGTAATGTATTGTATGTTACAAGTTTATGTTATGGCTGTTTATAAGAAGATATTGCTTTTGTAACTTTACTTAAAGCAGACAGTGACCACTTATAAAGATCGAGTCATACAGCCTCATAAATATTGTGGCTCTCTGGCACTTTCAAAACATTGCTCTGTTTGTTTGAGCAAGTAAATGTATATGTATAGTGCAAAAACACATAACAATCATGCTTTTACAAAAAATGAAACTGTAATATCTATAAAGTCTTAGAGTAATCACTGCACCCTTAACAGCCTGACACAAAAACATTAGCTTAACCAATGGTGTGAGTTTGGGGCAAGACTATCTGTCCACAAAGGTGGGGGAGTAAGACCTAAAGTAGCTGAAAACAGTCATTTTTGCAATTCTGTTTTGTGATGCTAGTGGTGCAGAAATTACACACTTCAGGAGGACTGACAATTACAGATTGTGTGAATGTTTTGAGTGTGTGTGTGTGTGTGTGTGTGCGTGCGTGCGTGTGTTTTGCAGGTCAGCTTGAGCAAGCACACAAGCATTTTGAGGTGTTTTATCACATGACAATAGGCCGTCTATGGCAGGACTCCAGTGGCCACACGCATCACTCACGCTCATGTTAAGAGCTTTCAAGGGTATACACACTGCTGGCAGACAGACTGCTTCAGGACCAAGACTATACACAAGCTATTAAGATGTTCACCAAGGCCTATGAGAGGGCAAAAGAATGTACGTATGCCCACCCACACACACTGACTGCTACTGACAGCAATATACTGTAGTGACCAATGTCATTTATTTTCAATGAAAGTTGGTGATCTTAGGTGACGTGAGCAACTTTTCTGTAGTATGTCCAGCAATGCAACACATTTAATAAAGTTTAACTTTATGCAAATGAGCAGCAACACAATGCAGTGACAAGTCTTGTCAACAAAATCACTAATGAAAATGTTCACTGACGAAGGGTTTTTTGATTTTGTCAACAATGACAAAGACGAGATAAAAAGACGCATCATGACAATAATCAAACAGTTTTAACAGGATTTTCAAAAACATACTGTTGAGGAAAATATGATGAGAAAAAATATATGAACCATTTGTGATCACATTTTCAAACGCTATTGTCATTTTAGCAGCGTACCAATAATGTTGGGGCATCCAGCAGTTGGAATGCCCTCTATGACCAGCAATAAAGCCACTCTGTGACCTTCAGTTATAAAATTACTGTTCATGTGTACAAGGTATTACAAGTCCCTTCAGTCATGGTTTACTCACTCTTCTGTTTTGCTTCCTGTAATTGGTTGAATCTGTCCACCTGCCTTAAAGCTGGAGATCTAGGGCCAGAAGGAGAGATGGCTTGAAGATTGGGCCTGGTTTATCAGAGAATCAGAGACCAAATCACTGCTAAACAGGTCTGTTTTAAACACAAAATAGATTTTTACATACTACAATTACCTACTGTTAGTAGTTCGCACAGGGACGGTTTTTGTTGACTTGTGTGACAGTTTCCCAATGTGTATATGGAGATCTCCACAGCACTTGAATATACAAATAGCCTGAGGAGAGCTTATGAAGCCATTGCCAAATCCCTGCAAAGGTAAATGCACACGCATTAGAGGTCTGCTAACCATAGGGTTTCGGGCTGGGTTATGGTCAGTTTTTCCAAGTATAACTTTGGATTCAGGTTGGGTTCGGATTAGTAAATAATTCAAAAAGATGCACAAATAGATGAGATAGCGGCTGGTTACACCAAACGTGTTTTTGCGTGAGTGTGTGCTGTTTTTCATTGTTTTTCTATGTAAACACACTGGACAGAAAACCACAGATTGTCCTTCCCCCAGGAAATGTCAGTGCTTGATAAACAGCCAATATTTTTTTCCTTATGCTTTGGTGTGCTAAGGGGCTGCCTACGATGCTTCAACAAAATACAGAATAGTACAACAAATGTATTTGCATGTAGAAGAAATTAGAGAGTGAGTATAGAGAGTGAACAATTTCGGGTTGGGGATGTGCTCAGCCTTAAAATATGACTGGACCAGGTGTGCGTTTCCAAAAAGCATTGTTAGCCAACAATATTCGCAAGTTCAACCATTACCATCATAGTTCAACAATTTGGTGTTTCCTAAAACAACACCTCTCCATCTGTGGTTAGAAGTATAGTTTCTTCTTCTGCTGGACGTAATTTCACTCACTGATGCTTCTATATCATCATTCCATATATATCTTTCATTCTGTCAAAACTTTACCCATGTTTACATGCACTTAAGAAAACTGCTTTTTCTGGGGTTTCGCGGAAAGCAGCTTTCTGCAATTGAATGTAAACACTAATGCCTTAAACGGCGTAATTCAAGGCTGTTAAGAGAAAGCGCTTTAACACACAGTTTCTATCGGAGAACACGGCATGTGTCAAGGTTAAGCCATTAGTGGAGTGCTTATATGTTTTTGAAGAGTGCGCATGTGCATATGTGCTCATGTGCGTCGGGGAATCCCGAAGTCTGATGGAAAGGGAAACTATTGCAGCACAGTGTACAGTATCTGTCACATTTACTTGGTGCATGCAGCTTTCGTGTCCTCAGCAGCTTTCTGGGGGTACGTGTAAATGAGCTATAATAATTTGATATCCACAGATGTCATTACTCCACCCCTTCGTAATGTCATTAACGACAGCTCTATATTGTTGAACCAACGTAGTTTAAATGATGAATATGTGACAGGAAGTTACTATTGTATTGGAAACAGTCATTACTAGCAAGTTAATTTCTCCAACGTAATTTCTCGTACTATGGTGGTTAAGTAGTATGTTATGTTGTTGAATGGGAAATGTACCCTGGTTGGATAATGCGGTACCAACTGGGTTCAGGCTTTAATTTGAGGCCCACGCAGACCTCTAGATATTCCCACCACAAATACACGGTCAACTGCTACTCAGGGAATAAAACATGCATGCATTTGACTGTTGGTGGCGCTAAAGAGCTAGATTTTTTTTTACATTTATTTTATGAAAGATATGATATAGAAACCAGTTCATCGGTTTTCATCTGATTGGAATGCAACCAGTGAAAGAAGATTTCCTTGAGTCACATTTCAATAAGTAACAACTGAACATGGTCTACTTTATTTAAAATGTATATAACACATGAGAAAAAGGGCAGATTTTCACAAAACTTGTGCAAGGCTCTGTATACATACGTAAGGCATGAACTTTAGTAGGTATGCACAGTTTGATGCCATTTAGCCAAAAGGTGGCGCCATACAAGGGAGAAACAGAAAACACTTGTAAATATATTTGAATTGTATTAGCTTGTGAGCAATAAACATTAAAAGTCCAACAGTTATTGTTTTATTTTGATGCTTGGACCCCGATAATTCTGAAAATATATAATACATCTTTATATCTACTCATGTACTATGACTAACAGCAACCATCTGTTCCCTTATAAAAAGCTGCACTTAATGCTGTGCTTGATTCAGCTCTTTGGGAACGTCTTTAAGGAGTGACCAGCCATGAATATGTGTGCAACACGTCAATGAAATTGAATTGAATTTATAGCCTCTGTTGGTGACATCATCAGAATGCGCCAGTACCAGGGCTATAAATAGATGTGCCACAGGTGCATCGTCAGGTCTTTTGTCTTCAGACCACTCTGTGATATGTTGTGCTTCTCAAGCCTCTCAAACTCTTTATTTTCCTCTGATAGGAGTTAGATTTGTCAGGCAGTGTGCAGAAAACTTTTTCTTCTTTCTTCTGTTACTTAAGTGTTAAAGACAAAGAGAGAAAAGAGCAATAAACAAAGCAAACAGTGCGTGTTTCCCTGTTTACATCATATGGCTGAATCGGACACATACCAGTTTTGTTTTGTTTGTTTGGGGAAGAGCACGCTGCTCTTGCGTTGGAGCGAGACAGGCGTGAGCATTGTGAGCTTCTCACAGTGAAGATGCTGCATGCTCATCGCGCTTACTTCCAAGAGCCAGCCCCCACCATTTCATCTTGGGGCTCACGTATGGATCTGGCTGAGGAGCGAGAGATGGGTTCGTCCCTATCACTCGCTCTCTCTCCAGATCCAACCGCTCCCTCTCGTGATCTCGAAGTGCGCCTCGGCACCTCTTCAGTTCATGAGAGGGACAATGAAACTCTTGGGACCGCAGACTCTAAGTTGCCTACCTCTGAGCATTCCTCGAGTGATGAAAAAGTGGTTGAGGAATTGCTCGAGGTGGTTACTAGTGCGGTGGCCAGATTACAGTTAGACTGGCCACATGAAAAGAGACCCCCAAACTATCAAAATTAGTTACTAATAAACTAACAGATTGTGGCCTGGTGGCCGGGGAAAAGGAACTCAAAATCAGTCTCTCTCCTTATTTGATGAGCTCCATGACGAGTTGACTCGTCTTTGTGCCCTCGATGTCGACATATTCGAATTAAGCTGAGTTAAGAATTAATAAGGTCTTTTACAAAATCTAGTGAGCTGCTGTCTACTTCATAGACAGGCATCATAGGCACTCACCCAATGTCAAAGCTGTTCCAAAAGTCAGACAGTAACATTATGCTACCTTCTAAGGTACCTCGTTGTGGTCGGCAGCATCTATTTTAACCAATATTTGTGTGTGCTGTATATTTTATTCATTGTTAGCTTAGCAACATAATAACACCAAACTCCATTGGTATCCGTTGTGAGTCGAGTCTCCTGTGCCCTTCACTTCACTAGCTACATACTGTATGTAACGCAGTCCACATCCATCACTTATAAGGTTCCATTTAATTTAGGATGCTGTATTAGATGTAGGGAGTAGAGAGCTAGGAAGCTCACTGGATTTTTGAACCACGTTGTCATTTGTTTCTACTGTACATTATAGATGCACAAGATCTTTGTTCACATTCTGAGAGTTTGACTAGGCATCCAACAGTATCCCTCTAACAAGTGTGTGTTTATGTGTATAGAGGCAGTGTGATGAGACGTGTATATTTTGACTGTGCATATGAGGTTGCATGTAATCTGGCATTGGTGCACAGGCTACAGAAGGCTCAGGTGTGTATTGGCATTACTCAAGCACTCAGCATGCTGCAGGCATATCATAAACACATAGATAACATCCAGAGAATCATCAACTGGAAGGAAAAAAGAGAGGACACCTTCACTGAAACACCATGTACAGGAATTGGGTGGGCAAACTGAAGAATTCAGCTCATTCTCAATAGATTTTTGGTAACAAAAATAGTCAATAATAACAGTAACATTGATCATCCTTTTATTTTCACCTCCCTTGGTTCCGTATGTATTTTTCATATTAATGTTTTCCTTAGGGATTTTCAACAATTATTTAATAAAGAGTTCTAAGAAATGAAACATGGGGCACAATACTCTCTGATTGGTGGATCTGTCTTAAGGATTATGGGTAGTGTAGTTCTTTGAATCCGACTATTAAAAAAAAAAAAGATCTCCCCAATGCACTCTAAGTCCTCGCGTGATATAGTGACTCGCCTCAATCCGGGTGGCGGAGGACGAATCTCAGTTGCCTCCATGTCTGAGACATCAATCTGCGCATTTGATTACATGACTTGTTGAGCGCGTTACCGCGGAGAAGTAGTGCATGTGGAGGCTTCACTCTATTCGTGTGACTCCAGGGGTGGTAGTCAATACTCGCTGAGCTACCCAGGCCCCCCATTATTTTCTTTTTTTAATGAAGCTGAATCTTCATTAAAGGTTTAGTTCCCCCCTAAAATGTACTGTATATTGCAGCCTAGTTTCATAGAATGAAAGTTACTTCAACAAACATTTTGGAAAATTATTTTTACGTGCCACGCTCTGATTTGTTGCAGTTTCCTGGTGAAATGAACACTAGACGGGCTACAACAGCTGTCACATTTAATTTGCTTTTAAATCACTTTCACATAATTCACGAATACAACGTCTGATTATGAATTTTCATACACGTATTTTTCTGTTGTGATATCAAAACACTTGAACTTCTGGAAATAACTTCTGTGGTAGCTCAACTAAATGAGGCCAGCCAAAGATGCAAGCCGCCACGAAAGTGTCATAGAAGTGATGCGAAATTATGTGGCTGCTTTAACTACTTTTCATGTCACACTTGCTTTTACAGCACTATTGGTTAGGTTTAGGTTTAAGTTTTTGTTTAGGAAGGTATGTTTTACTCATTAAAACCTCCATCTAACATTCATCTTTAAAATCTCATCTGATTACGACACCATTTCATTCGCTTTTGGCCCTGTACTGGACATTTCACTGGGATATTGCAGCCAAACTTGTAATGAAGCACATAATTTAGTTTTACAAAAATGTTGCCACTGTCACATAATGTTCATGAGATCATGCTAGAATGTTCTGTCATCATTTACTGTTGGTCCAACCCAAACCAAGAGCAGCATCTGTTGACCTAAATAAATACCTTTCTTGGTGTAATCTAATATGATGATCACATTGCGAAAATATAGTATAACAACTGTATATTTTCAGGTAAAAAGACCCATTTATTGTTAAGAAAACAATTTGTAAGCCAAATTAATAACTGTCCTTTATATTATCATTGTACTAAAGCCTAAAGAAATCATTCAAATGTAATAATACACAATTTTGTACCCATTGCAGCCCGCTGGGGTCCCTGGACCTCCATTTGAAAACCCCTAACCTAATAAATTCAGGTTGATTCAGTTGATAAGTTCGGTTTTTGAATCAAATAAAAGCAGTTAATTTAAAAGTTTCCGCATGAAGCTCATTTCTAGGTTACCTGACAAAATATAATTTACAGTTTAGGGTGAAATGTAAACTTCCATGAATAAAGATTTAATATGTTCCGTTTGTTCATTTCGTCTCCAGCTGAAGATGCACAAGAAACCAGATGAACATTAAATACAAATACAAAATCGACAACAGAGTAGTTGTTAAATAAAGCAATTAGCAAGGGAAGCTTTTATGCAGTGGCAAGTGAACCTCTCAACCTTTCCCCATAACCCCCTGTAATCTACAACCCTAGGTGAAATGACCCAATCATGCTCTTGACAGGAGATTCGGCCATAATATCCTACAGCGTTTGTTGACTACATTAATAATTAATGAAACTGTGTAACCTTTGTTTTTGTTTGCCCTTAGATTCGAGTTTAAGTGCAGTTAACATGCGTTCTAATTCTACACTGTGTGGGAATTAGAACATGAACGTAAAAAGAGCATAAAGTGATATATTATAAATAAAAATAAAAATATATGTCTTCAGTATCATCACCGTTATTGTTTTGTACAGGTTAATGAAACGTATGAAATCACAACAAAACCCTCTCAGGAAGCCTAGTGAATATTGTTTGTTAAATCCAATTTATATAAAAAAAAAAATTACTCCCAGCACAAGTCCGCCCATCCCTCCCTCCCTCTCTGCCCCAACACGTCACCTCTCTCTCCTCCCTGCCCCAACATGTCACCTCTCTCCCTCCCTCCCTCCCTGCCCCAACACGTCCATTGTTGCCAACTTAGCGACTTTGTCGCTATTTTTAGCGACTTTTCAGACCCCTTTAGTGACATTTTTTCAAAAAAGCGACTAGCGACAAATCTAGCGACTTTTTGGACAAACCTTAGCAACTTTCCAAATTCCAAATATCGCCAGTACTGCAAGCGTGAGGTCTTACTTCCCGCTGCGTCTGCTCTGTTCAGTGAGCGGCTGAGAGGAGCAGCACATTCCGTTGACTGCACGCCAGCGGACATAGACATGAATGAGCTGCGCATGTGCACGCTGTGTTAGCAGGAACCAATCAGTGATCACATAGCAGCTGCCTTCTCCTTTGTTTTAATTCAAAACATTTAATGTGACCGTTTTTTCTTGGCATGCGCTTATATTCACTACTAATCAGAGTTTTAGTTCATTCCGGTTCGGTTTCTGAACTCTCCGACTTCAGATCGTATATTTACAGACTCTATACATTTTACTTATCCAAACACAACAATAAACCTTCTTCAAACTCATAAACATGTAACGTTAGCTAAGTTCCGTTCCGTTGTCTAACAGAAAATATGTAATTGAGAACCGTTTTACTGGACATTCGGCTATATACTTATATAAAAACAGTATGAGCACGGTTTAGGGGAGACAACCGTTATTATAAACTGAAGTAGGCTACAGTACCGACAAATTAGGCAGAATGCAAATACGACGCGATGACGTCATTAATATGCTAATGACGCATGACGTCATCTGGCGACATTTAGCTACTTTCCATTGAAAATAGTTGGCAACACTGAACACGTCACGAACAGAACCGAAGCGGCGAGCTGTTGACATGAACCTCTACGAATCTCTCCGACGCATAATGCCGTTTTATTTGGAAACAATGTGTGTGTGTCAAATGTTCGCACTCGCATTTCTCGTGTATGTTTTGTTAGTAGTTGTTAAATTAATTATAAAGAGACGGAGAGGGGTGCGAATACTGCAGCCGTTTCCAGGACCACCGGCACACTGGCTCTTTGGACATGTTAAAGAGGTACAATGATGAAACCATTTGTAGAACGTAGAGTCTGGGGCAAGTTGTCACTGGGGCTTTAGCTCCAGTCCACTGTTTTGTTTTTTTAAAAATGCATTAATTAATCGCCTGGTGTGGTTTGCCAAAGCTTGCAAAGTTTATGTCAATAAAATAAATTAAAGATTGTTTCGTTGAAGTAAATGGTGTAATTAAGTGAATGAATGAGCTACCACTTATTTTCATAGCATACCACAGTAAATAATAAAATAATAATAATCATAAAAAAATAATAACAATGAAGAGGGCCCATTCCTGTATTTTGCCTAGGACCCCAAATCACTAAATCCGCCCCCGAACTTGCCCTGGTTACCCCTACACCGTGACGTAGCCTTCAGTACAGGGAACTTACTTAATGCATTGTGCAAAATATTGATTGTTCACTGAACAGATTCCGTCTTTCTAAAAGAAGCTCAAACGCTTTTGAAAGTCTAAAGTTCGACCTCATGTCAAGCTGAATGTGCATTTAAATAATTGTGTGAAAATACCGCACAGAATGTTATGTACCCAGAGCCATATAGAGAGAGAGTTGCGACAACGGAAGTTCTAAATGCTTGATCTTCACGTGATTCACGTAGACTTCAGATAGTTCCAGGAAGTGCTTTGGCGGGCATTTCAAACTGTTAGAGTAGAGTGACAGAACTGCGATTTCTGGTAATTAGTAGTCAATAAATGCATTTATTTTATATATTTATGTAACACACTGACATATGTATGTAGCATGAGTATGTTGTTACAGCAATGTTGTTTTTTAAAGATCAAATCAGCTAATATTTGAGGATTAGTGTTCGCTTACCGTTATTTGCCTCAACTTATTTCAGGCTAGGGTTTCTGTTGCCTTTTTATGTTACCTCATGTTCATTGTTTTCACTATTCTCATGGTAACTAATCTCATATTTATGACTTTTCAGATAGTACAGAGACAGGCTGGTGACAGGTGATTTCTAGCTCGCACCGCACAATTGGTCAATGAACTATTAACTATTAGCAGCAGTTACGTAAATGTAAAATTTAGTGAAATGAAGCTTATTGTTTACAATTCTATATAGTAATATAATTATTTATGTATTATAAATATCATATATCTAATGTATAATTCTTACAATACTTATTCATATACACAATATATTCAGCTTTAAAACAACTTAAGCATACTCAGTATATAAACTGCCGTTCAAAAGTAATGAGGCTGAAAATTCAGCTTGGCATCACAGGAGTAAATTACATTTTAAAATACATTAAAATAGAAAACAGTTATTTTAAATTGTAATAATATATTACTGATATTACTTTTTATTTGTATTTTTATTCAAATAAATGCAATAACTATTTACAGCAATTCATGAATACATTTCTAATAAATTAAATAGCATGCCAAGCATTTTGTATGTGTCCTTTCTTTCATGTTGTCGTTACGTAGTCTTCACCATGGTTTGCTGTGCTGCATGGGGATGCTCCAATCAGCTCAGAGAAAGGTGTCTGAATGTATGGCTTCCCCACTGACATGGAGAGGAGAAAAAACGTTATATTGAACTAATATGCAACTTACCTGACCCTGCAAAACATATATGTTTAGACTCGGTTCTCTAATTCCAAAAACGATGGATGAAACTGAATCAAGAGAACAGATTTTACAATTAATAGGGTGTTCGTTACTAACTTTGCCTAATCTGTTAGTTATTCGATAACATCCCTTATCTCCTAATTTAATGAGTAATACTCAACTATAAGGTTTTAATTTACAAGTTATTTTTATTTAGATGTACTGATAATATACAGAATAAGATAATATTATTCTTTAAACGTCTCACCTTTTAAAAGTGCGTCGCAAACAGTTTGTTCTGCTTCATCTCTACGGCGCTGCATGTGTTTGCTGCTACTTCCTTGAACTATTGAGAGGCTCCACGAGCCGCCATTGCTGTAAAAAAAACGTTCCATTGGAGTCAATGGAGTTGTCGCAACTCTCTCTCTATATGGCTCTGAATGTACCTACATAGGAAGTCAAAGTGAGTCGGTTCGTTCGGATGGTTCATGTAAATGAACGGTGATAAATGATTCATTATTTGAATTAAATGTTGTAATGGAAAGTCCAAAACATTGCAGTTAATCGGTTTGTTCGGACAGTTGTAATGAATCAGTTCAAATAAACGATTCACCGATGATTCACTTCTGCCCATGCGTAGAAGTCACTACATCTTCTTTTCTGAAGCGAAATCATGTTCAATTTAGTATACTTTTTTGTGTGAATTTAGGTTAATTTAATGTTGCACCCATTTAATGTCACACGAAATGAGATCGTGTTTTTGTGCCAGATCATAAGTTGTGAAGAATTTATAGTTGGACTAATTAAATAATTAAATAATACAATTTAAATGTTATATAATTTATTGCAGTAATGTTGTCTTTAGGTCAGTACAGTCCAATTTAGTCAAATCACAAAATAAAATGTGGCCTGTCTTGATAAATTAGGCTATTTTATAGACCTAATATGCTAATAGTAAACATTGGTCAATTACACAAACATCATTTAATTATTATTTATTAATTTATAAAAATAAGGAAGTTAATGTCTGATCTCAGTAGGGACACCACCGCCACTGTTAGTGCTATAAAATGTATGAATGCATGTATCTCTTTAACCTCATGCCTGAGCTGTTGGCTATTCACGTCAACTATACAATTACATAATTATATTGTTAGACAATAAAACAGAACAGCTTTGCATTAGGCTCACATTCTTCAGCAAGGGATAATGCAACTGAAAGGATTCACGTGAAGTTAATTTACTGCAATTATTCATGTAGCCTTTTTCTTGAGATATGTTTTGTTGCCTATAACAGTTGCACATTTCATATTTATAGTTTCACCAGGATGGAACAGATATGGCAAAGATTGTCACATGGGGTGAGAAGTATCCCATTGCCTTTCCAATGTGGTTTGGCCCATCAGTCTGCTTTCTGAATATCCATCACCCATCTTATGTGAAGACCCTTCTGGCATCAACAGGTGCTGATCTGAATTGAATAACAAATGATTTATATTCTGTTTTTATCTCAAATCATAATGAACAAAAGAAACATTTCTAAAATGACTTTATTTTGTCTTATTGTATGGCAGAACCAAAAGATGACGTCTCATATACCTTTCTTGTCCCTTGGATAGGTAAGATCACAAAAATTAAAATAATGTTCTGGTATTGCATGGGATTTTCTTTTTTATCTGAACACAGTTTTAAAGTTGAAGTGTGTCATTTCTGTGGAACTTAAGTGTTACCAAACAAAAGTGCAAATTAAAGGTGCATTCAGTAATTTTTTCCTAATTAAAAAAGTTGAAATCCTACAGACATGAATTGTACATTTGCAATATATCATGAGCACTCACATTAAAATGAAGTCATATCAGTAACCTTATAAAAGCCATTTTATTCTACATGGAGAGGGTCCACACATGGGGGCCGCCATAGTAGAATCACATGACCAGCAGAACTCTACTCACTTAATCTCAGTAACTGTCCTGTTATTTGACACTTTCACTCATTGATTAAAGTAATCATGGCTGACTGTGAATACTACGTTTCTACAATGACGTCTGAAACTGAAAACTAGTGATTTTAAATGATGCTGCATCCAAACCACTAGGTGTCACTGTAAGTCCAAGATGACACAGAGACAAAAGTTACTGAGTGCACCTTAATGACTGGTTGCGACAGGTTTCCTGAATGCTCCCCCGCCATTGGGAGGATTGGTTGTCAATGTTGCTGTGTCGGGCTGATGGGAAGCTTAAACAAACACTTTAGTTAGGGCCACAGAGTTATACATTTCAGGGGAATTAAACAAACGGTCTATAGTATATTATATTATATTATAGTATTATAAATTTATAGTTGAGTCAGCTGGGATAAGAGAAATTTTTTAACAAAATTGCACACTTTACCTTTAAGGATGGTTGATTATTTTACCATTTGAATTGTTATAACTGCAGCTAACTGTTGTCTCCTCAGGGGAGGGCTTACTTGTGTCCGTTGGACAAAAATGGTTTCGTCATAGAAGACTCATCACTCCTGGTTTCCATTATGATGTTTTGAAGCCTTATGTGAAACTTATTGCTGATTCAACCAAAATTATGCTTGTAAGTACTAAACATTAGTCATTATTTACTACTGTCAAGTTATTCCAAACAAGCATATGAAGATAAATTAATGACATTAAAAACATTTTTTCAATGTAGCACAGCAGTAGAACATGCCCGTAAAGTAAAGATAGAACTCCTAATATTGTAACATGATTGCAGCGGCAAGACAGCTCTTACCTTTATTATATTTATTATTTGGGCTTGTTTAAGGTTGAGTCAATGTACAACTGCCAGATGGATGCTTTTGGACCGTCGTGGTTGCATTGCGACATACATAAACATACCGCTTTTAAGTTGCTGTGTCAAGTTAAATGAAGTTTGAAACTTAGAAAAACATGTCTTGAGATCTCTGCCTGCGGATTTGTGATCCGTCAAGCTGTGATTGTACACAAGAACAAGTTCTGATCTTGTCTTGTGTTTTCTGTTGTTGGTAAGTGAGGTTTGTTCTCTGTATGAGCTGCGCATTGCCTATTCAGCGAGTTTTGCTTACTGCCCCCTGGAGAAAACAGGTGGCACTTGGGAATTTCTCAGATAAAAGGAATGTTCCTTATTAAAGTCCGGGGACATGATTAATTGCATACATTTTTTTAATGCATTATTTTGTTGTATAATTAATTGCAATGAATTAATGCGTTAAATCGAAAGCCCTAAATAAAAAAAAAATTCTTAAGCTTGCAAATCTTTTTTATCATTACGTTTTCTTCATAATAAGCACCATAAAATTAGTCCATATATGTGTGTGCTATATTCATCTGAAATCAAACAATGGCCAAACACCATTGTTACAAAATCTACATTTATAAACATTTATAATTACATAAAACACTTATCTTTTAATAAATAAAAACCTTTTTTTGTCATTTATTTTTCTGTCTCTTTCAGGATAAGTGGGACGTTCATGCTAAATCAGAGGAGTCTTTTGAATTGTTTCATTATGCAAGTCTCATGACTCTGGACAGTATCATGAAATGTGCATTCAGCTACAACAGTAACTGCCAGACGGAGAGGTCAGTTAGTACTGTTTTACAACATTTATTTATTTATTTATTTATTTGACATCTTTCCATCCCATAATCTGTGGTTCCCACTGTCATGGAAAACCTGGAAAAAAAATTTAATTGCGATTTCCCTGAAAAGTAATTGAAATCTCTATAGTGATTTTTTTTTTGGAATAAAAATGTAAAACTCCTTATTCAATAATTACAAACAGTGGTGAAAGTCGTGGAAAATCCATGGAAATTCATTAGTTAAGAAGAGTGGGAACCCTGATATTCAAACTGATCTCATTGCAGTGGAAGCAACCCATACATTAAGGCAGTGTATGAGCTGTGTCAACTGGTGAACCTCAGGTTCCGCTTCTTTCCGTATCACAGCGAGACCATATTTCATCTCAGTCCACATGGATACAGATTCAGGAAGGCATCCAAAATAGCACACAGTCATACAGGTATCCACTGATACAGTAACTTTAACACAGTCATGCATTTCATGGGCAGGCCCACATGAAAATTAAATGAAATCTTTTTTCCTTTTATAATAATTATTTTTTAAATGAAAACATCAAATTGTACAAACAAGAGTGCATATAACAATATAAAGACTGTTAGCTCAATAGAAACAACACAGGGGTATACGTCCAATATTGTCTCATGACAACTCGTAATAATTTGTAAGAGATTACCAAATTGTAAGATATCTTACGACTTGGTTCATACGAAAAGTTAAACTTATATTTCCATATAGACCAACCAATCAATAAACAGTATTTCAAATACACCAAAATTTAGCTGGCATCCTAACCAGAAATGTGGTTACTAATTCCATATTTATATATGCAATAGAAATGGCTGATGTATGTCAATATCCTGTAATATGCTTTCCTCGTCTTCTTCCAAACACTGATGTTTATTCCTGTGATAAACAAAAGTTATTTTCCTATTAAATTAATGGTTAGTTTTAGGTTTGTGGTTAAAGTTAGGAAAAATCGTAATTACATTGTGAGCCAACTCTTGTGATTTCACCATCTCATACTATTACCGTAATTTCCGGACTATTGAGCGCACCTGAATATAAGCCGCAACCACTGATTTTTAAATAAAATTTTATTTTGAACATAAATAAGCCGCACCTGTCTATAAGCCGCAGGTGCCTACTGGTACATTGAAACAAATGAACTTTACTCAGGCTTTAACGAAACACGGCTTGTAACAAAAATAAATAGGCTTTAACGAAACACGGTGTGGCAGCAGGGGCGTAGTCAAGCGCCCGTCCGGGAGAGAAAAGCATAAAGGGCGCTTTCACCTGAGCTAAATTATGTCTAACACCGGTGTCTAATTTCAGTAAGCATGGGGAGAGCGGCATAAAAAGGCAGCAGCCACAGAGCTGAGAGAGTGACACACGTCAGTCTAGTGTTGGCGCATAGAAGAATTGAGAAACTTTATAAAATTGATTGTAAACATTGCTGTGGCCATTAAAAGCCTTACCTGGAACACCAAGTGCCCTGCTGAAAACTGTCACACTGGTGCCCGTGTGACAGTTTTCCCAAGAAGGACACGTGAAGCAGGGCACTTGAAATTAGACACCGGTGTTAGACATAATTTAGCGCAGGTGTAAGCGCCCTTACAGCTTTTCTCTCACGGACAGGCGCTTGACCACGCCCCCGCTGCCACACACGGCATGTAATAAAATATTTGCAGTAAATAGTAGCCTACCAAGAAAGTCATTGGTCACTATCTTCCTCCTCTTGTGCACATGAAACCACTGAAGTCATCTCCTTCGGTGTCAATCGTCTTCAACTTGAAAGCAGCATCATATTCGTTTCTCCATGTCTTTGCCATGGTGAGGTTGACAAAATTACTACCGTAATCAGAATGATGGGAAGTTTGAGCGCGCTCGATTTAATCTAAACAGTAAACAAAAAACGTTGTTTTGACCTTAACCCGTTCGGCAATTTCATTGGTCTAATGAAAGCTTCAAGCCGCCAAAAAACTGAGCACGTCACAGAATGTTTTTTTAAATTTTTTTCATAAAATTTGAAAGCGGGAAAAATCCATATATTAGCCGCGTCATTGTATAAGCCGCGAGGTTCAAAGCGTGGGAAAAAGTTGCGGCTTATAGTCCGGAAATTACGGTAATACGAATTGTCATGAGACCAGATCGTACACATCTAAAACAAAACTGAATATAATAATAAACAAAATAGTTACTCAAAATGTACATTTTGCATTCACATTGTCACTTTTTATATACACTGCCTGGCCAAAAAAAATAATAAGTCGCATACTTTAATATTTTGTTGGATCACATTTAGCTTTGATTACTCTGTGCATCTGTTGTGGCATTGTTTTGACTACCTTATGCAACGTCACAACGTTTATTTCTGTCCAGAGTTGCTTTAATTTTGGGCAGAGATGTTGTGTTGATGATGGGCCACCATTCCGCATAGAAACCACTCCGTAAAGTCTTCTCCAGCACATCCCAGATACTTTCAATGGGGTTAAAGTCAGGTGGCCAGTTCGTGTGTGAAAATGATTCCTCATGCTCCCTGAACCACTCTTTCACAAATTGAGCCCGATGAATCTTGTCATTGTTGTCTTGGAATATGCCTGCGGCGTCAGGGAATTAAAAATCTGATGGGATAACCTGGTCATTCAGTACATTCAAGTTGTCAGCTGACTTCATTTTATTGCCACATAACATTGCTGAGTCTAGACCTGACCAACTGAAGTAACCCCAGACTTGTACAGTGGGCACTATGCATGATGGGTGCATCAATTCATGTGCTTCTCTTCTTAACCTGATGTGCCCATCGCTTTGGAATTGGGTAAATCTGGACTACTCAGACCACATGACCATATTCCATTTCTCCAGTCTAATCTTTATGTTCCCTAGCAAAATGAAGTTGTTTTTCTGATTAGCCTCACTAATAAGTGGCTTTCTTGTGGTCACACAACTATTTAGTCCAAATCCTGTAAGTTCTCGTCGCATTGTGTGTGTGGAAATGATCTTACTTTCATTATTAAACATAGCCGTGAGTTCTACTGTAGCTTTTACGATATGACTTCACCAAGCGTTTTAGTGATCTCAGATCATGACCATTCATAATGTTTTTCCGACCACATTTCTTCCATGAAGCTGATGGTTCACCGCTATCCTTCAGGTGTTAATAATGTGTTGGACAGTTCTTACCCAATTCCAGTGATTTCAGCAATCCTAGTTGTTTTCTTTGCTTGATGCAGGCCAATAATTTGCCCCTTCTGAAACAAAGTAACATCTTTTCCATGACCACAGGATATGTCTTCCGACATGTTTAAGAAACAAGAAGCTACACACTGCATCAGTTTGGGTTGGAATAATTGTTGCCAGCTGAAATATGTTTATCACTGCAATAATGATCCAATTATCGGCTCTTAAATATCTGCTTATTTAAATCCAAACATATCTTTTTTTTTTTTGACCAGACAGTGTTTATTCCAGGTATGTTTTGACCTTAGATTTAAATGATTTAATAAAAGCTCTTTTTCTTTTGATATCATTTTGTGTATATAATATAAATCCAGTATAATAATTGAATCACATATAAACAATACATTTGCATTTTTCCCAATTGAAACATACTTATAAAACATCTATAGGCCCTTTCCCACTGGCAGTAATAAAGCCTGATTTAGGTACTTTTCCCTGAACTAGTAATTTTTGTTGCTTTTGCACCTAAGGAACTATATTTCCTCTGAGCCGTTTTTGGGGGATTTTTAGCTCCTACTCTGTAGAAGGTACTTTGGGGTGTATAGGGACTGTGGGAAATGCTGCAGACTGTGATTGATCAAAAATATATGGCGCACAATGCATTGAGAATCCACAGCCGCTGTCCTGAAAAAATATTCTAACTATCAGGATGAGCTACCAACGCTATAAACGCATAGTTGTAGGGTTTGGGCTTAGTATAGCCTCACACCATATCACATTACATGATAGTGATGCTGGATCCTGATAGATATTATCTATGTTTTCAGTTTATTCCTATATTAACTATAGTCTAGTTCTTTCAGCTCCATTTGGCACATTTTACTTTCATTCCAGTGATTTTCTCTCAAAAATGTACGCAAGTACTCAGTCTGGGCCTGCCACAAGTTACATTGTACCTGCTTTATCTCTTGGGTAAACCAGAATATGGGTCTGTAAAAAGAGAAACTATCCTGTCATTCCAATATCTTAATATGTTTTAGAGGAAGTTATCAGAAAGAGGAAGGAAGTCTTGAAGATTGAGAGAGAACAGAGCATCTTTAAAAAGAAACGATATTTGGACTTTTTGGATATTCTTCTGTCTGCCCGAGTATGACATTCCCATGCACTTACACATTTTCAAGTTTATGCTCAATGAAGAATAATTAAAATCCTGCATACAGTTGCTCTCTGGGTTTTTGGACTCTTAAACCTCACTTAAAGGGATAGTTCACCCAAAAATGAAAATTTTCTCATCATTTACTCATACTCATGCCATCCCATATGTGTCTTCTGCAAAACACAAACAAAGATTTTAAGAAGAATATTTCAGCTCTGAAGGTCCATACTCCAAAAAGCACAGACGAGAAAAGTGAGAAACACATCAATATTTAAGTTTTTTCACTATAATTGTTCACTTCTGGTCACTCTCCGATGCCTGATATGTTCACGCGAGAGGCTAAGGGAACTCCATTATGGACAGGCATCGGAGAGCGACCGGAAGTGAACAATTATAGTGAAAATGACTTAAAGCATTAGTTCACCCAAAAATGAAAATTCAATCATTGTTTACTCACCCCTGTGTGTTACAACCCTATATGATTTTCTTTCTTTTTCTTTAAACAAAGGGAGAAATTGTGAAATAATTTGTGCTCAGTGATGTCATACAATGGCAGTTTATGGTGACTTCCACTTCAAGCTTCAAAAGGACACAAAGGTACAATTCAAAAGTCTAATACATTTTTTCATGAGACTCATGATTGTTATGAATTCATAAGATAAGGTTTAGGGAGAAACAAACCTGAAATCGAATGTATTATCTAGTGAAAATTTTCACTGACAGTTGATCTCTTGTGCACGTTCAAAAACTCACTTGTTTATCTAAAAACAGGTCCACCACAGTGATAGCTGAACACAACAGAACACAAAACAGCTGTACACAAAACAGAGAATGAATGTTGGTGTACAGATAAAACAAAGCTGAAGAAGATTTGCTGTCTTAATTTAGAGGCACTCTTCATAAACTGTAAGCTTTTCTACTCGCCGCAGGAGTTTTCCTCGCATATTTTTGTACGTGTTTATATTCCTCCACACACGTGTGTTAGCGCAGTGCTGCAATTGCTGGCTAATCAGATCAGAGACACAGAACAACAACACTCAGACTCACTTATTATTATTATTGGGGATTTTACAAGGCAAATCTCACATGTGAACTGCCCAAATACAGACAGCACATTACATGCCCCACCAGAGACAGAAATATACTGTATCATTGCTACACAACAATAAATGATGCATATCGCTCTGTCCCTCAAGCAGCTTTGGGACGCTGATCACTGTCTGGTTCATCTTCTTCCGATCTACAGGCAGAAACTAAAATCAGCTAAACCTGTAGTAAGGACTGTAAAGGGCTTCTCCCACTTGTCTAAAATTCGGTGCTGACCAGCTGACCCCCATCTTCACACAGATCTTCAACAGATCACTAGAACAGTCTGAAGTTCCCTGCTGCTTCAAACGCTCCACAATCATCCCCGTCCCAAAGAAACCAAAGATCAAAGGACTTAATGACTACAGACCTGTTGCCCTGACATCTGTGGTCATGAAGTCATTTGAGAGGCAGGTGTTGGCCCTCCTAAAGGACATAAGTGAACGCTTTCTGGATCCCCTGCCGTATTGAGCAAATGGGTCTGTGTGTGATGCAGTCAATATGGGACTGCATTACATACTTCAACAAATAGACAGACCAGGGACTTGTGCAAGGATACTATTTGTTGACTTAAGTTTGGCTTTTAACACCATCAACCCCATTCTCCTATGGATTAAATTAACCCAGCTCTCTGTTCCTCCTTCTATCTGTCTGTGGATCACCAGCTTTCTGACAGGCAGCAGATAGTGAAAATGGGGAAACTCACATCCTGCACATGTACAATCAGCACTGGTGCCCACAGAGATATGTACTCTCCCCACTAGTACACAAATGACTGCACTGCCAAGGACCCCTCTGTTAAGCTCCTGAAGTTTGCAGATGACACTACTGTCATCAGCCTCATCCAGGATGACAATGAGTCTGCATACAGAAGGGAAGAGCTAAACACGCTTAAAACAGTGGAGATGACAGTGGACTTTAGGAGGAACACACCAACATTTTTTCATCGTTCTGAAAAGTGCTGTGGCAAGAGCGGAGTCATTCAGGTTCCTGGGAACTACCATCTCACAGGACCTAAAGAGGGAGACCCCTCATAGACTCAATTTTGAAAAAGGCCCAGCAGAGGTTGTACTTCCTTTGCCAGCTGAGGGAGTTCAACCTTCACAGGTGCTGCTGATACAGTTCTATTCAGCAGTCATTGAGTCTGTCCTTAGCACTTCTATAACTGTCTGGTTTTGACTTCAAAGGATAGTTCAGACTGCTGAGAGGATTATTGGCGCATCCCTACCCACCCTGCTAGAATTGTACAAATACAGAGTGTCAAAAAGGGCTGGTAAAATCACTCTTGACCCCATTTACCCAGCACACTTCCTTTTTGAACTGTTGCCCTCTGGCCAGCACTACAGAGCTCTGAGCGCCAGAACTGCCAGGAGGGACGAGGGACCCTGGTAAAGCCGACAGTCAAAACAACCGCGGTGGAGCCGCGGGAACATAGAGCCGAAGTGATGTCGAAGGATTTTAAAGTTCTCCGTGTCTGAGATATCTCAGAGGGCAATAATCGAGGTGGTGGCTTCGGGGGAACTGGCTGATCAGGAGAACTCAGGGTGGGCACAATGGCAGGAACCAATTCCAACTGGCTCTGGAATGGACGAGGTTGGTTCATCCAAAACGAAAACAGTCTTTGCGGGGAATCTCATTAAAACCAATCCTGTAGGCCAGAGCACAAAATTTCACAA
Source organism: Xyrauchen texanus (assembly GCF_025860055.1). Taxonomy (NCBI): domain Eukaryota; kingdom Metazoa; phylum Chordata; class Actinopteri; order Cypriniformes; family Catostomidae; genus Xyrauchen; species Xyrauchen texanus. The sequence goes on from NC_068290.1 coordinate 39,746,346, forward strand.
TATATTCCGCAATGAAAAAGTTTTATTGTTGTAGGCGAAGTAACTGAACCGTTCGGTTCATCTTGGTGGGTCGAGTATTCTGTATAGTTGGCTGGCAACATGGTAGTGCGTCTACAGTGATGACAATGAAGTGCGATGATCCCAAGTGCATTTACAAAAGTGATATCCAAGAACACTAACTTTAAACATGAACAAAACATAAACTTGACTTGATTGACTTGACATGACTTGGCTTGACAATGAAACAAAATGTAAACATGACTTGACTATAGAACCAATATTACAGCAACAATACTCAACAATGGACAATGGCAAACATGAGTGTTAAATACTTGGACTAGGGAGAACACATGACAATGAAACCAATGAACATTTAGGACTCTAAACAAGATAAAGTGACAGCTAACAACCTAATGAACCAATGGGGACAAGACACAAGATCATGGGAAACACATGACAAGGAAACAGGAGCAAACATGGCATGGAACAAATTTATCAAAGCAAAAGCAAAAAACAACCACACATACAACCCTGACACACTATACGTATATATGTTTATGTGTATGTTTGTATGTATGTATATATGGTTGCATTTGCACTGGAAGCTTGTCACCATGACAAATTCCTTGTGTGTAAGCATACTTGGCAATAAAGTTAATTCTGATTCTGAAATCAAACAGAAACATAGAGGCTACAGGCAGCTACAGTCACTGTGTCTTAACCAGAAAGCAAACGATACGCAATAAAAGGTATCTTTTCTATGCTAATCAGAGTTTCTGACCGTACCAGCAGTGATGAGCGATGGTACATTCTATCAATTGCTTGTTTTCTATTTTTGGCAATGCACGGGTAACTCCGTCCACTGTGAACTGGCACTGGTCCAAAAAATTGCATAAATTCTTCAACTACAAACACTTCAGACATGTTTAGGAAGTTCTGTTCTCTGTTTTGTGTGCAGCTGTGTTGTGTTCTGTTGTCGTTGTTGCTGTGGAGGTCCTGTTTTTAGATAAACAAGTGAGTTTCCACTTGAACACCCCAATGTTGTGAGGATGCTGCGTGAACTGTCAATTTACATTAGCTTTCATTTTGTTGCTTTCATAACAATCAGGGGTCATAGACTTCTGAATTATGCTTTTGTGTTCTTTTGAGGTGGTCACCATAAACTTTGTTTTTTCACAATTTCTCCCTTTGTGTTATGAAAAAGAAAGAAAGTCATATAGGGTTATAACAACACAGGGGTGAGTAAACAATGACTGAATTTTCATTTTTGGGTGAACTAATCATTTAAATACTGATCTGTTTCATACCCAAAGTGATCGTATCACTTTAGAAGACATTAATTTAACCACTGGAGTCATATGGATTGCTTTTACTACTATTGTCTGTGTTTTATGGAGCTTTAAAGTGCCAGTCACCATCTACTTGCATTGTATGAATCTACAGATCTGAAATATTCTTCTAAACATCTTCGTTTAAGTTCAGCAGAAGAAAGTAATACACATCTGAGTAAATGAGAAGAGAATTGCCATTTTTGTGTGAACTAACCCTTTAAATAATTATGAATGTCATTAGATTAGAAACAAAATGTCATACCAAGTGGCATTTATTCATTATATGTAAATATATGTTATAATATGTAATGTTTATATTATACAGTATATACATATTGTATATATACTGTATATATAGTATATAGCTCAAAATGATGACAAATATCTTTTATGGTTGGTACATGTTTGTTAAAAATGACTTGGAAAATGTATTTCTGAGAAAATTTCTAGCATCACTTGTTTGCAGAGACCACTTGCTTTGATATTTTGTTATCTAATGCAATGATATAATACATTTTGAAGTGTGCCTCAAGTGTCCAATACTTTTGGGGCCACTGTATCTCATATTTTGTTATGTACTACAAATTATCATTGTATATTACTGATTTGATAGATTGTGATCTTGTCTTATATCTACTTGCTCACAGGATGAGCAGAAGCAGGGTTTGTCTGATGAGGACATCAGGGCTGAGGTGGACACATTCATGTTTGAAGGTCATGACACTACAGCCAGTGGCATATCGTGGATCTTTTACAGTATGGCGTGTAACCCCGATCACCAGGAGAGATGCCGAGAGGAGATCCTGCAAGCTCTGGAGGGCAAAGACAGCATGGAGTGGTAATGTCATTAATTAAGCTACACGATACGATGCTGGACAGTTGAGTGTGCCATGTGGGCGATGTGACCAAAATCTTCAATCTGGTCTCATAGAATCACGTTACTATACCTAGATATTTGCAAGATGATTTTTATGTGGCTCATTGTACGTATCGCAGCAGTTCTCTGAAATGAACACCAGAGGTGCAACAACAACAATTACTTTTATTTACAAGTGGAAGATTATCAGCTCATAAACACTTTTCACCCTGTTCTTCACAAAGTGCTATTTTATGACATCTAAAAACTTTTACTGAAGCGCAGGACTTGTTAGGCGATATATTTTAATGTTTGCATTACATATACAGGCTTGTTAAAGTGTAATCACGTTGTGAGGCAGTTTAATTGATAGTGTTGCACTTGTTATGCAAAGGAACAGGGTACAAGTCCTGAAGAGCACGCAAATCGACATGTGAACTGAATGTTTCATAGAATACCACTAAATTACTTACTTTTGATGAATACATTTGGATTATCCATTGATGTAAATCTTTACTTCCCTAATCTCATTTGATTGTTTTTTATTATTATTTGAAACTTGATAGATATAGACCAAAAGATAAGATTATTTATAAATGATTGATAAATCTGGCATCAGTGCAAAAACAGCTTCATAATATGTAACCTTTAAGCTGATGTGTGCCATTTCTATGCCTCTACCAGTGTTGGGAAGCTACATTGATACTGTAGTTTGACAAGCTACTCATAATTTAAAGTAGTAAAGCTTCAGTCAAGCTACTCTTTTGAAAAAGTATTTAACTACACTATAGGTTACTATCAAAATGTAGCTAGCTGCATTGAATCTACTTAATGAGGATTTTTTACAGTGTTACTATCAAACCAATTATAATTCAAATAAATATGAATCATCATTGTTATAATTAAAACAGAAACAGACATTTGATATAGTGTACTCTATAACAGGCTAGTTAAAGCTTGAAGCAGCATTTCTATATTTTCTTCTGTAGCTTGAATGTAAATATGGGACCAGAGGTGGGTAGTAAATTTTAGTAATGTAATTCACTCAAGTACTTTTACTTTGTTGCAATGGGAGGCATTCCTGTCATTATATTACTGGTGTAATGATGAGTCAGACTTGAACATAGCGAGGAGCATACTCAAACTTGACTGGGACATGGAGTGGAGCAGGATGAGGCATTGCTGTGACATGGCATGGAGAAGGCTTAATGCCATATCCACTTGTGTTTTTGACACTGTAATTTTCTACATACATTTCAGGGAGGACCTCAATAAAATCCCATACACAACAATGTGTATTAAAGAATCCCTGCGTCTTTATCCTCCTGTGCCAGGAATGTCACGAAAGTTGACTAAACCTATGACTTTCTTTGATGGACGGACTTTACCTGAAGGTAAGTCTCCTCAAAATGTACCACTAAGAAATTGCGAAACAGAACTACAGTGTGTAATAAACCTGTACAATTTAATAGAGCAATAATGTTTTATGTGCTTATCAGGATTTGAAAAATATTTGGATATGGACAACATCAAATGAAAAGATGTTCAACTTTGAAGAAACTAATTCTCAATAACAAGTCACATTAGTCTGCTAGACAATTATCAATATACAGTACGTTAGCAGTTAATTATAAGAATAGGTAACCTCAAAATTATAATACATTTCTCACCCTCATGTCGTTCCAAGCCTGAAATTTTTAATTTTTTTCATGGAACACAAAAGCTGAATTTCTAAAGTGTTCTTGCATGTCTTGAGAACAATTATGACACCTGCATATGAGATTTGAGAGCTACAGTGGAGGTGAGGATTCTCAACGAGTAACTACTTAAATTTTGGTCTGTTCCGCATTACAACTGTACGACTTCAGTAAACCTGGAATATAGAGCAAAATATTTTGTAATACTTTTTTGTTGCTGCTTTTTTGGTGAACTTGAATGAAAATTCTGTCATTATCTACTCAACTTCATGTCAATCAAGACACAATTTTATTTAACAGAATGTGGTCTTCTGCTGTTGTAGCCCATTCGCCTCAGTGTTCGACATGTTGTGCATTCTGAGATGCTATTCTGCTCACTACAATTGTATAGACCAGTTATCTGAGTTACTGTAGACTTTCTGTCAGTTCAAACCAGTCTGCCCATTCTCCATTGACCTCTCTCATCAACAAGCCATTTCTGTCCGCAGAACTGCCGCTCACTGAATGTTTTTTGTTTTTGGCACCATTCAGAGACTGTTGTGCGTGTAAATCCCAGGAGATCAGCCTTTACAGAAATACTCAAACAAACCCATCTGGCACCAACAATCATGCCATGGACCAAATCACTGAATTCAAATTATTTTCCTTATTCTGATGGTTGATGTGCAGTGCAGTCTGCAACAAAATGAAAACTCATGCTCAACAATTCCTCTATATTAGATAGGTTCCTGCCGGAAGTAATTTTTAACTGTTATATTCAAACTGAACAAACTGCCTGCACTGGTTTAAATGAAAAGGCTCAGTGCTGTGCAGTGACTCTTTTACAATTTCACAACCACATCTCTGCTATGCTTCTGAAACTTAAAGTAGCCCATAATAAATTTAAGAAAAATGTAAAAGCCATTGAAGTTAAAACTGATTTTCCATTGGGTGGTCATGTAACCCTTATTTGCCCACCCATGCCCTAGCTCTCTTGGCGCATTAATGATATGCAATATCTTATCCTTTGCATAAAGCAGAGTGCTCAGACGTCTGAAAGCAATCTTTGTTTTTTCTTAACCTGCATTTGAGAAAAGCTAGGCCAAATGGCAATATTTTCAGTGAAAAATGACTTAAATTTAACTCTGTTGCAAAGGATGTTCAGTTTCCTAATTTGGCCCTTGAAATGAATATATTGTTAATGGCCCCACTTTTGTGGCTTTTTTAGTTCATGACAAGTCTATTAGTTTCAGGGCTAATCTATATGCCAGTGTGTGCGAGTAACAAAATTGACTTCTAGCAGATAAGTTGTACAGTCTTTCTCTTCTTTTGTAAACTTGCACTCAGGGGCAAAATTTTGACCAATAAAATCTTAAGAATGGTAATGTCCCTCCCCCTAATACCACTTGCCATTGACTAGCAATAGCAAGTAGCAAATCATGGTACATTGCTGTGATAGAACAATAAAACAATTAGCTGCCCCAATGTCATGTTTTAATAAATAATGTCAACACAGGAAAGAAAACTGGTCAAGCCATTTTGTGGGCTTTTGAAATGTTGCCACTATTTTGTCCGCCTGTTGTAGGTCTGAATTTTGACAGAATAGAGAATGCTTCACTTCTACCCTGTTATATAATGATCAGTACTCATAAACCGATATAACAGTGACCTCTGTCTTACAGAACATCTGTTCAAACATTAACCCAATTGTTTGTTTTTCAGTTACTTAGCATGGGTTGCATGACCTTTCAAAAACACTTGCTATGTCAATAATATTGATGTAATCAGGTTATCACAAGACATACATGGTGAACACACACATGCATGCTTTAAAACACTCCTTTACTCTTCCATAGGTTCTCTGGTTGGAGTCAGCATTTATGGGATCCACATGAATGCCACAGTTTGGGAGAATCCATATGTATGAGTGCATTCTTTACAAAGCTTGTCTGTTTACTTTGTTATTTTACAGACATATGTTATGCAGTATTCAGTGATACTTTCCATTTTTCAGATAGCATCAATCAGTCACAACAGCATATTCAGTCATGAAAAACCTGAAAATATTAGAGAATTTTTTTTTTTATTTCCAGCCCCAAAAATGTAATCTTAAAAAGTCATGGAAATTTCGGATGATATGTAAAATATGTAATAGGCTTAAAATTGTTCTTTGCGAGTGCGGTAACACTATTAATTACTGGCTTGATATTGTTTAGTAAACTTGATATAAGAACTTTGAAATTGAGCATTAATTACATTACTTTCTACTTATTCATACTTAACTATTACATTATTGTGGATTCTTCTAATAAAGTGTTACCTCGAATGCCAACTCTAACGGAAAAGTCATGGAAATTAATTGTTCAAAAGTGGGAACTCTGTGTATTGTATGCATAACTAAATCAAATAGAAATATACAATTTATACAATTATACTGTATGATCTGATTATCTACACAGAGGACAAAACGTATTCAATAATCAAAATCAACAAATACAGTAACTAATTCAAAAAGTGTTTTTAATAAAATACTTCATCAGAAGAGTTTAAAAATCCATGCTTTATAAAGTGTGATACATTTAAGATGTGATTTGTTGTGATTTTCACAGGTATTTGACCCATTGCGATTTCTGCCTGAGAACTCTGCGGAGAGGTCACCGCATGCCTTTGTGCCCTTCTCTGCTGGACCCAGGTTTGTATGCCAGTGAGAATTAAAGAGACATGAGCTGTCCAACAAGTAGGTCATTCATTCACAATTCACCCACACAGAAAAGAGGTATTCCTGACTGCTTATAGTTTGGACTGACTGTGCCTCAGACCTCATTTCAATCCAGATGAAAGTAAACCACAAAAATGCAGGTGACAATGCAGGTCCTCTTTAACGTATTGCAAATGTTTACTCTTAAAGGAATGGCTCACCCAAAACTGAAAATTCGATCATAATTTACTCAGTAAAACTTTACAATAAGGCCCTATTCATTAACATTAGTTATTACAAGGCTCTCTGGAATACCCATTTCTGATTGGTCAATCGTGCCATCGAATATTTCTTGTCCATTTATTTATTTGGTAAGTAGTCTTAAAAAAGTGGGATAATGAGTGGTCTGATGTCAGTTTCGCAATATAAACATCAAAGAACTACGAAGTAAACCGGAGGTTGAATATAGCTGTTTCTGGAGACTTTGTGGTCTCTTTCTTCTCACATTATAATGTATTGATCAACATTATCTATGATCACCCAGTCAAGTTTATTTTGCAATAACTATCGGCTGATTGTGCATTAGCTCTTATTTAATGCATTAGGTATAATGAGTTAACAAAATTTTTTTTTTTTACAACTTTTATTAATCTTGGTTAATGTAAATTTATCAAATCCTATTGTTCATTGCTCATGTTAGTTAATAATGCATAAACTCATTTTAACAGATAAAAAAAAACTAGTCACCTCTTCAAAAGGCGGCGCTATATCACAAAAAAAAAAGTTTATGCTTAAATGTTCAAGTCTCCGAATACATAAGTCAGGCATATGGAGTATTGTTTAAAAGCTTAAAATATGAACTTTTCATATGTAACCATTATGTTTGGGATCAATGTCTTTTACATTCATCGGTTATCGTAAGATTTTCCAGATGATTATCACAATGATTACCAAGCATGATGAGCAGCCTCAAGAGACCATGAATTTTTCATATATAAATAATCTTTTTAAACATTTATCAACACAACTTTGGTAAAATATAAGCGGCATGCTAAATTAAAGGGCGCGTTCTAAAATTTCAAACAAATACTGAATGAAACCTCTTCAAAGATACAGTTGAATTCAGAAGTTTACAAACACTTAGGTTAAAGTCATTAAAACTATTTTTTTAACAACTCCACAGATTGTATATTAACAATCTATAGTTTTGGCAAATCGTTTAGGACATCTACTTTGTTCATGACACAAGTAACTTTTCCAACAACTGTTCACAGACAGATTGGTTCACTTTTAGTTGACTATATCACAATTACAATGGGTCACAATTTCACATACACTAAGTTAACTGTGTCTTTAAGCAGCTTGTAAAATTCCAGAAAATGATGTCAAGACTTTAGGCAATTTGCCAATTTGCTTCTTATAGGCTAAATTGGAGTCAATTGGAAGTGTACCTGTGGATGTATTTTAAGACCTACCTTAAAACTCAGTGCCTCTTTGATTGACATCATGGGAAAATCAAAAGAAATCAGCCAAGACCTCAGAAAAAAATTGTGGACCACCACAAGTCTTGTTCATCCTTGGGAGAAATATCCAAATGCCTGAAGGTACCACGTTCATCTGTATAAAGAATAGTACGCAAGTGTAAACACCTTGGGACCACGTAGCCATCATACCACTCAGGAAGGTGACGCATTCTGTCTCCTAGAGATGAACGTAGTTTGGTGCGAAAAGTGCAAATCAATCCCAGAACAACAGCAAAGGACCTTGTGAAGATACTGGAGCAAACAAGTAGACAAGTATCTATCCACAGTAAAATGAGTCCTATATCGACATAACCTGAAAGGCTGCTCAGCAAGGAAGAAGCCACTGCTCCAAAACTGCCATAAAAAAGCCATACTTCAGTTTGTAAGTACACATGGGGACAAAGATCTTACTTTTCAGAGAAATGTCTTCTGGTCTAATGGAACAAATATGTAACTGTTTGGCCATAATGACCATTGTTATGTTTGGAGGAAAAAGGGTGAGGCTTGCAAGCCGAATATCACCATCCCAACTGTGAAGCATGAGGGTGGCAGCATCATGATGTGGGGCTGCTTTGCTGCAGGAGGGACTGGTACAATTCACAAAATAGATGGCATCATGAGGAAGGAAAATGATATGGATATATTGAAGCAACATCTCAAGACATCAGCCATGAAGTTAAAGCTTTGTCACAAATGGGTCTTCCAAATGGACAATGACCCCAAGCGTAAGTTGTGGAAAAATAGCTTAAAGTCAACAAAGTCAAGGTATTGGAGTGGCCTCACAAAGCCCTGACCTCAATCCAATAGAACATTTGTGGGCAGAACTGAAAAAGTGTGTGCGAGCAAGGAGGCCTACACAAGTTCTGTCTGGAAGAATGGGCCAAAACTCCAGCAACTTATTTTGAAAAGCTTGAGGAAGGCTACCCAAAATGTTTGACACAAGTTAAAGTATTTAAAGTCAATGCAACTAAACAAAGTGTATGTAACATTCAATAAACCCACAGGGAATGTGATGAAAGAAATAAAATATGGAATAAATTATTCTCTCTACTATTATTCTGACATTTTACATTCTTAAAATAAAGTAGTGATCCTAACTGACCTAAGACAGGGAATGTTTTCTACAATTAAATGTCAGGAATTGTATTGTAATGTCAGGAAGGTGTATGTAAACTTCTGACTTCAACTTTATTTATATATATATATATATATATATATATATATATATATATATATACACACACACACACACACACCGATCATCCACAACATTAAAACCACCTGCTTAATACTGTGTAGGTCCCTCTCGTGCCGCCGCCTTCTCACCACAATTGTACAGAGTGGTTTTCTGAGTTACCGTAGACTTTGTCTGTTCAAACCAGTCTGGCCATTCTCTGTTGACCTCCCTCATCAACAAGGCATTTCTGTCCACAGAAAGTAAATTATGCATATTACTATGGATCTATGAGACCAAACGATGAATATCACCACAGTCTTCCTTGAATGATGCCATTCTACTGCATATCCTCAAGACCTAATATAAACAAAGTCAGGTGACTGACCTAAGGATGTTGGGTCACTATATAAACATCTGGGTGAGCTGACCAATTTTGACCTCCCTCAGACCATCACCACAGTCAACCCTTGGATGACTAGTACCACCAAGGTCATTAGGGAAGGAAGCCTCTCTTACTTCACACCCCTGTTTAGCAGCTGAAAGCAGAAACATGGACCCAGGTGAAACAGGGTGTGCCACATTCACCCTGTAATAGTTAATGTACACGGAGAGCTCCACGATGCTGCTGCACAAATATCTGAAAGTGCCACCCCCTTGAGTGGTGCCTATGATGTTGCCAGGCTTCTGGTGGAATGAGCCACTATATTTCCTGGAACTGTCAGGTGCTGGCTAGAGTATGCATGTGCAGTAGTGTCCACTGTCCAATGTGATAGATGCTGTTTCTAAACTGGCTGTCCAGTATCGTTCTTACTAAAACACCCCCAAATAGTTGGGTGTGTGAATGTGTTAGGGGCTGTGTATGGTCAATTTAACAGTGTAGTGCTCGGACTGGGCATAAAGTGGGTAGATAAAGCCCTGTACCCAGTAGAGACAGGTCAAGTTGAAATGCTGCAAGTTCGATTACTTGATTAACTGTACTGGATTATGAACCTTAGGTAGGAAAGCTGGGAGTGGCCAAAGGGAGACTCCTGAATTGTCTGCTTTTCATCTTAATCAATCCTCATTTACTGATAAGGAATGTAACACACCCACTCTTTTGGCTGAACATATAGCAAGAAGGTAAACCGTTTTTTCTATGTTAGCAACTTAAGATCAGCATGGGCTAATGTCTCGAATGGGGCATTTGTCAGGGATTGAAGGAACATGGGAAGATCCCATAATATTGACTTTAAAGGTTTTCCTGGTTACAGACGGAATGCTCCTATGTGAAACTGAAATATCAGAGCCATGTTTTCCAATTGTTAAGCCTTCAAAAACATAATGATATTGAGAGATAGCCGTGACATAAACTCGTATTGTGTTGATCTTTCTTCCGGAGTTTAAAAATGACTGAAGGAAGCAAAGGATAGAGTCAATACCACATTTAGTCAGATCCAGCTTTCTGTCCTGGCACCATTTTGAAAACACACGCCACCTGCTTGAATAATTGTCCCAATTGGAAGGGGCTTTGGCACTTTTTTTATGGTCCTCAAAACCACCTCATCTAACTCCTGAGAGAGGGGCTGATTAGAGGGCAACCCAAAACTGTAGTGTGGCTGGGTTCGGGTGCCAAATCTGGCCCTTCGCCTGAGAGAGAAGGTCTAGTCTCATTGGCAATGGCAATTGGTGGCCCAATATCAGGCATAGGAGGGATGGGGACTAATGTCTGTTTGGCCATTTGGTGGGCGACCAGTATGATCCTGTAATGGCCTGTTTCCACTCGTTTGAGCACATGGGGAATCAGAGGAGGAACTTGTGAGATAGTGCATCTATTCCCAAAGTCCCACCTCAGTGAAAAATATCTTGCAGTGTGTTGTCTCTGCTGACGCAAACAGGTCTGTGTGGGCTGTGCCAAACCGAGTCCATATTAGGCGCACCACCTCTGGATGTAACCGCTATTCATCCGGATGAGGCAGGAGATCAGCAGCCTGGTTTACAACCCTGGGTATGAAAACTGCTCTGAGTGAGGTGAATCTTGAGAAGGCCCAAAGCAGAAGCTTTCTGGTTTCCTGAAGGCATCACAATGATCTCGTGCCACCCTGGTGATTGATGTGATATACGGTAGACATATTGTCTGTCCTTACTAGGACATGCTTGCCCTGTAGAAACGGAGTTAGGTGCCTTAAGGAGATATGAATTGCCCTCAGCTCTAGCACATTTATATGTTCTGTGGTCCATGGAATTACCCATGAACCCCTGACCATTCTGCCTTGCCAAACGGCTCCCCATCCAGTCAGCGACGCATCTGTAGTCACTGATTTTATTCTCGCTGGGATATTTCCCAGAGAAATCCCTTGAGACAGCAAATGTTTGTCCATCCATGGACGTAAAGCCTGGATGCGTTTTGTTGTGACTCTTTACTTCACTCATCTGTGCAACTTGGTGTGAAGTCGGAATTTGTTTATCTACCATTGCTATGGCCATGCTCTGAGAAGCCCCAAGGGTACTACCTTTATTGCTGCAGATATCATGCCCATTAGCCTCTGGAATTGAGCTAGTTCTATTCGCTTGCCTAAGCGAAGAGCTTGTGCAAGGGTAAACAATTTTCCCACTCTCTGTGAAGTCAGAAAGGCGGTCATTGTCAAGGAGTTAAAAACGATTTTGCATGCTGTCGTGGCTTGGTTCCTGAAATCACCTTTTTTTGCAGAAGTGTTGTGATTGCCCTTGTGTAAAAAAACGTTTCTGTGACTGGCTTGTTCTGCCTTATCAAGCACTGATTTGGAGTCCAGGTGGAACATATGGCCAAGTATGAATGGCATGTATTTCAGTTCCCTTCTAATGGGGTGTCAGGAAGAGAGGTTTGAGCTAGCCAAATCTTCCTGTGAGTGAGGATTGTTGAAGACATTGAAGCCTCAACAGCGCTGGTAAGCTGGGAGTGTCTAGACAGGGCTGTATCTATCAGCCCAATAGCGTCTCAGTCTTCTGAACTTGTGCCTTTTTGTAGAGAAGCCATGATTATGGCTAGAGCATTACCCAATCGGGCTGCACGGGTGGCTGAGATATGAATCTTGCAAACAAAATGATCAGGGGTTTTGGCATGTATTTCAGTTCCCTTCTAATGGGGTGTCAGGAAGAGAGGTTTGAGCTAGCCAAATCTGCCTGCGAGTGAGGATTGCTGAAGACATTGAAGCCTCAACAGCCCTGGTAAGCTGGGAGTGTCTAGACAGGGCTGTATCTATCAGCCCAATAGCGTCTCAGTTTTCTGAACTTGTGCCTTTTTTGTAGAGCAGCCATGATTATGGCTAGAGCATTACCCAATCGGGCTGCACGGGTGGCTGAGATATGAATCTTGCAAACAAAATTATCAGGGGGTTTTTCACATTCCTTTCTAGGGCAACGTGGATTATCAGTCACCCGGTCTGGACCGACAGGTGTTAGGGCTGCCATTTCACATTCTGCTGCCAGCATGCCACCCATTCCTGTCTCCAGGGCTTATTGTATTTTGGCAAAATGTTTACAACCAGCATTAAATTGAGGTGCAGCCTTCGGATTATCCTAGGCTTTCCTAAGCATCTGTGAATAATCTTTGGCAATGGGAACAGAGAAGGAAGGTTTGGGATGGGATGGGAAACCCACACCCCTTGTGATACTGCTGCAGCTGAAGTTTCATCCTGTACCTCCAAACCCAAAATTCTTGCAGTGCTGAGAATTCGGGTGATTATGTCAGGTTATGTGCTTTCCCCATCAGTATTGGAAGACTTGGAGTAATCTCCCTGCTCTTCTTCACTCGTATTCTGATAATTACTGAATGAATTGAGATAGTCCATCTTCCCAGCTAAGTCCTGTAATGCCTCCAGGATTTGTAGTTGGGTGTCAATTTGGGTATCTGGAACCATATACCATGGGGAACATCAGGATAATCAGGTCTACTATGGGCTTCAGTAGAAGGATATCCTCTTTTACGTTTAAGGAAATGAGAGTTTAAGACTGACTCAGATGACTGGGTCCTCCTGTTGGGATCTGTTTGTCCAAAAAGTCTGACACTTTGCATCCTCTCCTGCAAAGGTAGATCGGCTGCCACTGCATATGGCTTTTTCAGTATCCTCTAGTAGATGGGCCATACCCAAACATAGGGTGCATGGTGGAGCGGCAATAACAGCACAATGGTTGACTCACCATTCACTATATATATATATATATATATATAATATATATATATATATATATATATACAGTATATATATATACAGTATATATATATATATATAATATATATATAAAATGTAATTTGTAACGTACAGTATTCTGTTAGATCATGAACTTATTCTAAATACTTTGGATTACTTCTTCAGCACTGGTAGACTTTTTTCACATCTTTTGACTATAAAAACTCTTCGAAATTCAAGTACAAAATACATTCTCTGAAAAACCTAAATATCTTGTGCAGTGTTGTTTCTAAAACAAGATCAATCAAATTGATCTTGTTTTAAAGATTTTTAGATAGTTTAACAGGAAAACAATACAAAAAGTATTATCAAGAATAACATTTTTGCCCTAATATCAAAGGTCTTAACAGAAAAAAGAAATTATGATCCAACGTGAATTTTCTTGATATGAAAATATGATCATGCCTGGTAACGTGCATGTAAATGGCTAGAAATAGCATTTTAGCTTAGCGTAAAGCAAAAAAATGTACCAACTTAAACTTAAATTGTGTGTGTATACATATATATATATATATATATATATATATAGGTATAGATATCTATAGATATAAATATAGATAGATATGTCGTCATACAATACCTATATATAGTTATTGTATGACGACATATCTATCTATATTTATATCTATAGATATCTATACCAATACGTATATACAGGTGAAACTCGAAAAATTAGAATATCGTGCAAAAGTTCATTAATTTCAGTAATTCAACTTAAAAGGTGAAACTAATATATTATATAGACTCATTACAAGCAAAGTAAGATATTTCAAGCCTTTATTTGATATAATTTTGATGATTATGGCTTACAGCTTATGAAAACCCCAAATTCAGAATCTCAGAAAATTAGAATATTGTGAAAAGGTTCAGTATTGTAGGCTCAAAGTGTCACACTCTAATCAGCTAAACACCTGCAAAGGGTTCCTGAGCCTTTAAATGGTCTCTCAGTCTGGTTCAGTTGAATTCACAATCATGGGGAAGACTGCTGACCTGACAGTTGTGCAGAAAACCATCATTGACACCCTCCACAAGGAGGGAAAGCCTCAAAAGGTAATTGCAAAAGAAGTTGGATGTTCTCAAAGTGCTGTATCAAAGCACATTAATAGAAAGTTAAGTGGAAGGGAAAAGTGTGGAAGAAAAATGTGCACAAGCAGCAGGGATGACCGTAGCCTGGAGAGGATTGTCAGGAAAAGGCCATTCAAATGTGTGGGGAGCTTCACAAGGAGTGGACTGAGGCTTCAAATGTCATATTCCTCTTGTCAAGCCGCTCCTGAACAACAAACAACGTCAGAAGCGTCTTACCTGGGCTAAAGAAAAAAAGAACTGGTCTGTTGCTCAGTGGTCCAAAGTCCTCTTTTCTGATGAGAGCAAATTTTGCATCTCATTTGGAAACCAAGGTCCCAGAGTCTGGAGGAAGAATGGAGAGGCACACAATCCAAGATGCTTGAAGTCCAGTGTGAAGTTTCCACAGTCTGTGTTGGTTTGGGGAGCCATGTCATCGGCTGGTGTTGGTCCACTGTGCTTTATTAAGTCCAGAGTCAACGCAGCCGTCTACCGGGACATTTTAGAGCACTTCATGCTTCCTTCAGCAGACAAGCTTTATGGAGATGCTGACTTCATTTTCCAGCAGGACTTGGCACCTGCCCACACTGCCAAAAGTACCAAAACCTGGTTCAAAGACCATGGTATTACTGTGCTTGATTGGCCAGCAAACTCGCCTGACCTGAACCCCATAGAGAATCTATGGGGCATTGCCAAGAGAAAGATGAGAGACATGAGATCAAACAATGCAGAAGAGCTGAAGGCCGCTATTGAAGCATCTTGGTCTTCCATAACACCTCAGCAGTGCCACAGGCTGATAGCATCCATGCCACGCCGCATTGAGGCAGTAATTAATGCAAAAGGGGCCCAAACCAAGTACTGAGTACATATGCATGATTATACTTTTCAGAGGGCCATCATTTCTGTATTTAAAATCCTTTTTTTTTATTGATTTCATGTAATATTCTAATTTTCTGAGATTCTGAATTTGGGGTTTTCATAAGCTGTAAGCCATAATCATCAAAATTATATCAAATAAAGGAATATATCAAATATCTTACTTTGCTTGTATTGAGTCTATATAATATATTAGTTTCACCTTTTAAGTTGAATTACTGAAATTAATGAACTTTTGCACGATATTGTAATTTTTCGGGTTTCACCTGTGTATGTGTGTATATATATATATATATATATATATATATATATATATATATATATATATATACACACGTTCTTGTAAGTGTATATTTTCAAACCACTGTTATAATAGAATATAGTAAATGATGGCACAATCCAGCTGCGCACAGAGGGAGGAAATGCCTATTCTGTGCACGAACATGCAGAACTAATTAGGCGAAATAAACCCCTCCGCTGCAAACAGCAGATCAATGGGGAGATAAACCACCTCCCTTTCAAGCTTGTGCAGATAATAATAAAGAGTACTTACCTAATTCATAGACTTCCTAGAGCATTGAAAACAAATATTCCTGCAAAGCAACAATTATTATAAACAATACACATAAACACAAAAAATGGAGAGGAATCAGATTCTCACTTTTTGACTTACCACAGAAAGAAATGAGATCAGTATTACTTTGTGTTTCTGATTTCAACCTGCTGGTGTTTATAACAGTTATACATAAATGGCTAATAATGATTGTCATATTTGATTCCAGAAACTGCATTGGACAGAACTTTGCCATGAATGAGATGAAGGTAGCAGTTGCGCTGACACTGAAGAGATATCACCTCATTAAAGACCCAAATCACACCCCAAAGATGGCCCCTCAAATAGTGCTCAGATCCCTTAACGGAATTTACCTCAAGATCAAACCTGTAGAAACGGAGTCATGAAAAGCCAGCTGTTTTAACAGCATTTTACAACTGTAATTTTTATATTTGTTGTTTTTATATTAATGTTAAAATTCTTTATTGTGGAGGGAAAATTCACTATGAATGAACTGTGTCTGCTGATAGTGTAGTTTATTGTAAAGGAGGCATGTTTGATCTGAAACAAATGGAAATGGCCAAATTTAAGTACAGATGGCTATTTCAGCACATTTAGCGCCTGGTTAAAATAATTTGTGGTTGTGGGCATTAGTAAATAAGATAAAATAATTTTTGATGGTGAAATACCACACGCTAAATTAAATTAAATAACAGTTAGTGAATTGGCCCATGATTTTCTTGTAACCAAAATTCATCTCTAATCAGCTGGATGTATTAAATGGATAAATTGTAAAACTTGGGTTCTCTAATATATGCAAAGAAAATCTGAGGATCTGTAACTAGTGTGAAAGAAGAAGAGGAAATTTTTTAAATATTAATGAGCCACTTTAAGTTAATCAGTGACTATTTGTACTATGTGTAGATGATATTTACTGGGTATAGTAATAGAAACTGCCAGTGCCGGACCTACCCTTAGGCGAGACCTTCAATCAAACCCCTCTCTTTGTCATTGGCAAACGATTGAATGCAGTAGCAGCTTTTGTTTCGTTTAATTGTAAGTAAATATCCACTTCATTCAGCGTTGTTTTTGTTCACTGTCTTCTAAACCATTCCGTTACTGTTTTACTACGTGACAAAGTGCTTCAAACAATTCAGCCCGCACGTTAAACAAATTCATGGAAAAGAACCGAATCAAATGAGTGATTCCTTCTTCACGTATCGGGCATCGCTCCAATTCACGAACCCCACACTCGTGAATCTACAGCTATGTTCACAGTGGCATAATGTCCAGACTACCCTCACTGTTTTTGCCAAACATATATACACTGATCAGCCACAACATTAAAACCACCAACCTAATATTGTGTAGGTCCCCCTCGTGCCGCCAAAACAGCGCCAACCCGCATCTCAGAAAAGCATTCTGAGATGATATTCTTGTATCTTTATATATTGTCAGTTTGAACCAGTCTGGCCATTCTCTGTTGACCTCTCTCATCAACTAGGCAATCCCATCCTCATAACTGCCGCTCACTGGATGTTTTTTGTTTTTGCCATCATTCTGAGTAAATTCTATAGACTGTTATGTGTGAAAATCCCAGAAATACTCAAACCAGCCCATCTGGCACCAACAGTGATGCGTGCTTAGAAACCTTTACACAACCACAGGATGTACAAGCAGGATAATATGCTAAAGTAGGATCATTTTCTAATGACAGAATTTATAGTAAAAAAAGTAAGAAGATAATTTACTTGTTACTTTGTTTTGTATTAAAGAGATGATAATAAAATTATGTTTCGAAGGGATAGGTTTTTTTTCTTCCTTTCTTTGTTTTTTGGTGTTTTGTGTTTACATTATTAGATGTAGCAAACCTTTAAGCTTTGCTCTTGTGGGCTGTTTTGCTAAATCTCTAGTTTGGCAGGTACTTCCTGTTTTTAGATGCACTTCATGATTTTCCTCCAGAGGTCGGCAGGACATTTGTGGTTTGATACTGATGAGGTTAATGATGTGTTTTGGATCAGTAGTTCTGGCAGGTGTTTCAAATTAAGATTTCTTAAAAAATTAAATACAATTAAAAAAAAAAAAAATTCTTTTGACCATTTTGAAGATTTTGTTTTGTTGAATTGTACATTTTCTTCAGCCCCTTTTTGCATAATTGTTTACCCCACAAGATTTTTTATTTTTTTTTAAATATGTAAACTTAAAACCATATATATGAAATAACAAAAATATATTTAAAAAATAAACATGAAAGGAAGTTAAATTCCCTATAGGGAAACCTACACTACTCATTATACACTATTTCTCCATAACTATAAAGTTTAAAGTCGAATCATTGGATTCTTTACCAGTTTTTTTTTTTTTTTGTTGTTGTTGTTGTATATTGATTTCAAACATCTCTTTCAAAACCATCTTTAACTTCCAATAGCATATTTGCTAAGCTGTTGTGAATATAATAGCAACGTGAATATAATAAAACCACATCAACTCTATAATTAAGGTTTAATGTTTTTTACACACTGTACTGTTCATTTCTTGTGTCATTTTGATTTAATTCATTATTACATGTTTGAAGCTTGTTATTTCCTCTGCATAATTTTATAGTGATTTATTAGGATTACCATAAATACTCCTATTCATGGACAAAATGCAATTTATTGTTATTTATTTCTTATAACATCTGCAATAAAGTCTTGTATGCTGTTTCATGTTACATCTGCCTAAATGTTAAAAACTGGTATACTGTATTTAAACGCTCTGTTCAAGCTAATATGAAGGCACTGCCATTTAGTGTTCATGAGTTGGGAAAAAAAAATATTGTGTTGAGTTGCAATTTTAATCCAGAACATATAGCATGGCAGAAAACTTATTTTGTTGTTACAGAATTTGCCACATTTTGTCAGGTTTTATTGGGAAAAAATTCAGAACACTGATTTCCTGTGATCATATAGCTTAATAAGGTGGGTCTGTTTTCACCGGTGTTTCTCTTGGTCATTTACACTACACAGCTAACCTTTTGTTGTGAATAACAGATCACAAACAAATACTAAGCCAATCAGCTGTGAGTAAAGAGACAGAATCCAGAGTACAATATTTTTACTGTTATCACGTCATATATTCAGGTAGGGCTGGGCGATAATTGTTATCACGATAATCTTTTTCATATTGTTCGATATCGATATTTATCACGATATACATTTACACATTGCACTTTCTTTTTTTTATTTCAAAGTTGATGGAAGAAAAGGCTAAAGACGGCTAAAGCAGTGGGGTCTGCTGGATCTTTTACCAATTTTACCGTTTATCAATTGAAAATGAATGTTAAAAGATCATCTGTTTGTTCTGAAGCATAGTGACATCAGTCCAGTATTTGTTGGAATATTTTTACATTCAAATGAAATATTTTTTATATTTCTTTAGATTCAGATTCCCAAGTATGGGGCATAGAAGCCCTTGTGACTGTGGAATGATGCTGAATGTGGGTTCAGGGGTGTCCCGAGAAGAAAATTTAGAAAACGTTTTTTAAAAAATGTAAAAAGCATTTGTACATTTATGGTCTAAAAGGTGCTTTGAAACCACGTTAACTCACATGCAGGGAAAAGAGGTGACGCGTTCAGAGCGGGACGGGGCAGAAATGATGCATGTTTGTTGCTAGAGAACAATATTCAAGATTACAGTGCAGAAAGATCAGAGCTGTTGTCCACATCACTGTTGTTCTGTCGCGCTCTTCACTAGAGACGATGAGAGGGCGTAACCGCTGTCATGAAGTCTTGCGGTGCGGATGGAATCAATCCAGTGTCCGACGTAACCTAATCATTAGCAAGTTCATCTAGTCTGACCCTACATTACCACTAGCGTGTTGTGAGCGAAGCTGAGAGCGGTTTCAGGTTTGGCAGCGGTGCGGAGCAAGCTCTCTCCTAGCGCTGTGAGGGCCTTTGAGTGGATTTCGTCCACCCCAGTAGAAACGCAGCCTGAGAAAGCCAAACTGCTTGTGTTTTAGCGACACGCAGTAAATATCAAAAATTCCTCAAAAGCTTATCGTGGATTTTCTTTATCGTGAGATATATCGATATCATTTTATCGCCCAGCCCTATATTCAAGTCACAGGACAATGCCCACATTCCCATATAAAGTATATCTGGGAATGTATTCTTACTAATTACCTGCATACACATACTTTTTTTTACCAACCAAAAAGAACATTCTTCATCAAATACAGTCAGTGGTGGAAATGGCCATGATTCACTGGGGGGATGGGTATGACCTTAGTCTATTCACATATAAATACCTCTATAAACTATAACAACATTACACTTATTTACATTTCATGTCTTCTCTCAATAATATGCTTTTTTGAATGTCAAGATGGGCACAAGAAAGGTCTATGAACAACATTCATGAATATATGTGACACAAAACAATCACCTTTGAAACAAAATCTCTGCTTGGAGATCTTCCTTGGTAATTCTGCCCAAATTAAAGATACGTGTGGGAATCTACATATGGGGTGCAGAGTTCAGCAGGTCACACAAATCTTTTAAATACATTTGTCCTCAGGTTAGAGAAATCTGCAGGAGGTTTTCGATGGCTAACTCTCAGATATATCGGTGAAAGGCTAATATCGACCGATAATATCCTTGCTCTGGGGCCAGTAACACTACTGTGTATGCTATTTTTGGGAATAAATGAAGCAACAGGTACTATGAGAGGTGATTACTGCTTTTGGAAAAGGTCATGAGGCATCAGTATTTTACGCCTTGTTAATTCAGAGTCTGGGGGACAGAGCCTCAACCACTCTCAAGAGATTATGGGACATAGATTTAAACTTAGAGATAGTTGGAGGGAGTGTGAGCTAGGATTCTAAAAAATGTCAAAACTGCCTCTTATTGCATAGGCTTGGTCTTAAAGACAAACCCACCTGCTGGCGATGCCAATCAGAGGACAGAGACTTAACCCATGTCTTTTGGGGGTGTGTTGAGATACAGAAGTTTTGGTTAAAGGTTCACAGCCTAGTGTACGATGTATTAGGCACTCGGGTATAATTTTGCCCCAGACTCTGTATCTTGGGTGATGGGGCGGTCATCAACATTGAAAGTAGACACATAAAGAGTTGGGTCTTAACCAGTGTCATGATCGCCAGGCAGATCATTTTAAGGGACTGGAGGTTGGCTGGAGCATCCTCTTTTAGGAGTGGTGCTCGGAGATGGGAAGGGTGGCGGCCTTTGAGGAAGGAGCATTTAGAAAAATGGGGAGGTACAACATGTTCGTGCCAAAATGGGGGAAGTATATGTCATTTATGAATATGTGATTATTATATTTTCTATTTCATTTATATTTATTTAAATTTTATTGCATGTGTGTGTGTGTGTCTGTATCATTTGAGACCACTATGATGTGGCTGGGGTCAGGGTGAGATGTGGGATTGGGGAGGGTAATAGTGGGGGTTAAGATTGATTCTGTGTATATATGTGAATCAATAAAAAAATGTTAATCTGGAAAAACTCCACCCATTACAGTGACTGCCAACTTGCATTATGACATTTACAGTTTAAACTTTTCACGTCTTTGAAACTTTGTCCTATTTGTCCAAATGATGGTTGAAAAAAGAAATCTCTCGACTGAGCAGCACAGAACTGACAAGAAATCTTTTTAATTTGTGCTACCATTCAGAAATTATGCTAAAGCTATATTAACAGTATCGACATGAAAAGGGATTTAAGGCTGTATCTCGGCAATGCTTTGTGCTATTGAAACTAAACTTGGTCTGCTTCATCAGGACCATGATCTTAGGTAACATGCAACGTTTGGTAACAGCGCCACCTATGGGTCAAGAAATGTAAAAATTGGCTATTTTGCTTGTATCTTTTGAACCCTTTGTCCTAAAATTATGAGTTTGGTGGTTTTTGATTCCCTGGGTCACGAGGATTAAAATTTTTCCAACATCAGCCGTATAACCTCTCCACCATTTTGAATTTTATGAAAAATGTACGTTTATTTTAAAGGCTTTATCCGATTTGAATGAAAATTGGAAGGGGTCTTCAACATTATATCCCGAGGGTACCTAAACAGTTTGGAGACAGTGCCACATAGTGGTCAACATTCTTAGTCAATTTAAACAAAACGTTTAATGTATTATTGCTTCCTTATTCTAAGTCTTCTGAAATTTGCAGATACACATTTCTAAATGTATTTATTATATATTTGTTATTATTTAAAACCTGCTGCTCTCAGCTTGGACTGTATCTTTTGCATTTTTGAGATCTGTCAACTGGTTAATGCATTAGAATACAGGTCAAAAGGTTGAGTTTCAGTACAAGAGCAGTTTTAAAATGTGTACTTCTGTTGATCTCTGAGTCTTCATACTGCACTTACTACAATGCATACTGAGATCAAACCAGCAAACGCTGCAACAATTGAATCTGTCTTACTGTCACACAGTCTTAGATGTACAGCCACGACAAATAAAATATGCTCCTGAACAGAAAATGAAATGTCTCAAGAATGATTCAAAATACAACATTGCCATGTTCTATTATTCTAACTTACTTTTTTATATATATATATATATATGTCTGCAGAAGATTGGAAGTTAATAGAGATTTAGCTGTTTTAATGAGATTTAAATGTTGTTGATTTTGTATTATTTAAAAAAAAAATTTATATGGCTGTCTTCAAGTTCTCTAGGGGGAGGATTACTTTCACCCAATTTGAAAACCTCTGTCTTACAAGAAAATACTTTCATAGTTATTCACACAGTCTCACCCTTATGATGGGGGACCCATGGAACGCAAAGGAAAATATTATACCTCTGTGATCCAGCATTGCGTGGACTACTTTCACTATTTGACACTGTCCTCATATTTACATATATGTTTATTTACAGTGATTATAGTGTGAGAGATATTAACATTCCTTAAATTAAAATGTCAAAGGTATAAATACAGATAGGTTTATGTATTCATTCAGTATACTTGAAATATTCCCAACTGATGGAATAATTTTTGTTTCAACCAAAATTATAACTAGTGTATGGGAACACCAATCTTACCCATGGTTACTAAAAGAAACCAGTGTCATAACATGACATTATTAAGATTAAATGGAACTTGAAACATAACTATAACCCGCAAATACTTTTAAATGTTAATTACAAACACCCCCAAACAGTTCCCAAAACCTCTGTAGACCTACCTAATTAATTATGCAAACATTGTGTCCAATAGCAAGACCCCAAGCAAAAACCACAACAGAAGTTATTAACAGTAGAATATTTTTTCTATGAGGTTGTTTCAGTTTCCTGACAGAACACATAACCTGTGTTTGTCACTGATTTGCAAGGAAACTATGAGCTAAATAATTCCACTGCCACAGTGACAAAAACACCCACAAACATTTCAATACAAATAATAAAAAATTCAGTTGCATGGCTTGTAAAAATGTGTTTTTTATAAATAATTTGATAAATTATAAATATTATAATTAGTTTAATCATATTATCAATTTATTGTGGACCATGTGTTATTTTAAGTTAGCAAGTTATGATTTGCTAAAACTACCAGACAGCAGAAACGCCTCAGGATAGACTGAACAATCTGGCACCTTCTCATTACAGAGATCTCATGGTGACTTTACTAACGTGATTTATTGATTGTATTTGACACTGAAAAAAATTTATGGAAAATATATATATATATATTTTTTTTCATTTGTGATATCTTTGGGTTGTGCAGTGGTTGCCATGCTGGTGCTTGACCCCCTAATTGCTGTTTGTAGCTATATTTCTATCATGTTTTTGTGAACTAGTTTGGTGCAGGACAGTCCTCTGAAGTCCCATTGTCAATGTTTATCAAAAACAGGTTGAATTTTGAATTCAACATAGCCCACTTACACCACTAAGGCCCTGTTAACACCTGGTTTTAGATGTGTTTTTGGGCGATTCATTTGAAACAGGACAACGCTAAAGACAAGTGTTAACGAATGTGGTCCAAAACATTTGAGATTCGTCAACTTTAACCACATATGTACATCATTACATGACGAATTTCAAAGAACTTTCGTGTGTATGATCTCAACATGCAGTAAAACAGATGAGAAGCTCACACATCAAAAGCTCAGTTAATACAGCCACTTCACCAAAATAACTGAGAATTCTGCTCAAAAGTCACATTTGTGCTTGGAGTAAAATTCAAGTGTATTTTGGAGAAGCAGTGCGCCATTTCTTTAAACACTTTTGTTTTGTGCTTTGTCTCCCAGTAATGCACTGATGTTGTGATTTATGCATCTCGTCATGACATGATTGTTCAAGAGTTTCATATTGTAGGAATGACCCATGTACAGTGCAGACACAGAAAAGCAATTGCTGGGGCTTTGAGCATTCCAAACAGTTCAAAATACAGTGGCAAGAAATATATGTGAACCCTTTGGAATTACCTGCATTTATGTATACATGATTAAAGTTACAATAATGAACAAACTAAATATGTTTAACTTATAACACAAATGTTATTGTTCTTGTACATATCGAATACATAATTCAAACAAAAGCTTTGGTGAGATTGACCAATCAAAATATTATATTCCAGAGAGCCATGTTATAAGAAATATTGAATTTCTCTTCCCTGAGAAATGCAATCAGAGAGATTAACACAGTGTATCTAATAATAATAATTTAAAAATTCAAATTTTTCCAATAATATTTTTCCATAATCCATGTTGTCACTATTGCTGTGAGTGGAGAAAATGAACTGGGCTGCCTATGAAAGTGTCATTCACAAATAAGTGGGTAAATAACTTTCTTAATAACACATTATTTTTGTGAACCTGGACTCCAAAGTTATACATGCACACAGACACACTTGGCAATCCAATATGAAGCAGAAGAGCATCTCAATATCACACGCTTAGAAAGTGAATCCGCATAATTATGAAACTCTTTTTTTTGATTGGCTAAACAAAGATTTTGAAGGCAGCAAATATTCCACAGGCGCATGAAAAGAAAACGAGTGATGTATCACTATTTTTGACTGGCTCAAGCACTGTTTATATAAGTGCCGTGCTTGTTGAAACGGATTGCGTTCACTGTGAATGTGTGAAACTCAAGGTGCTTTGCTCTCGGCTTGCCTTCCTTCTAAACACTGATGTCGCTCCCCTCCACATGAGTTCAGGTGGTCAGACGCAAAGTTGTCACGACAGACACATCAAACACAGGCTGGTTAGCCCTGTGCGACCACCTTGAGTGGCGTAGCACAAAATCACCCGGAGCTGCTTGCGGTCTTCCTAGCTCTCAGAGCTTTTTGGTCAGTCATGCAGCGCTTTCACATACTGAACCAGACAGACAACACTGCAGTTATGAAGTACATAAAACACCAGATGATCATGCCAAATGTTGAACCTGGCATCCCAGTTTCCTTTGCCACCGTAGTACTGGGTTCTTGCTAACAAGTCACTATCCGATGCATCCTCGATATTCGGCCTGATCAAGAACACATCCAGATAATTTTATGCATTCTCGATACTCGAGTATTGGAATTGAACTTTGGCAGTGGATGATGACGTCAACCAAGGGACTAAGAATGCACACTGAGAAAAACCCATGGATTTAACCACTGGAGTAATATTGCATACTTTTATGCAGCTGTTACAGTATATGCTTTAGACCTTCAAAGTTCTGGCCACCATTAACTTGCATTGTACGGACCTACAGAGCTAAGATATCCTTCTAAAAATCTTTGTGTTCTTCAGAAGTAAGTAAGTCACATCTGGGATGGCATGAGTGTGAGTAAATGAGAATTTAAATTTTTGGTTGAACTAACCCTTTAAAGAATGTTTTATTTAAACAAGACAAATACTAAGAAATCGTTTTTACCAGTAGTGTATATTCACATGAATCATATAGGCTTCAGTTTGTTTAATCCATTTTCCTAGTCTCACACGCAACAGTATCACAGCACTATTTGGCCATCTCCAAGCAAAGACTTGATTCGCAAGGCACGCAAAGTCCCATAGGTTTTTAGGCTTACTCTACAAGGAGCATGTCCTCCTCCTGGGTTTGAGCTAAGGGTGTATTCTTGGAGGCCCTGGCTGCAGACTTGGCTTTCCCTAGTACCTTTGCCAGGTTCACAACTTGTATGTCTCTTACCTATCATCCCAGGTTCTTACTGCAAAGGAGGGTGGATTTTCAATGTTTACTACCTTGCTAGTTAGTGCATTGTATTTTGATTCGGTCTCATGACTGTGTCACGCTTGGCCTTTTCCAGCGTGAAGTGTAATGTTTAATGTCCTACTACCCTGTTGGCAGAGCGCTCTCAATTTGTCGGTTGTGGACCACTGACCTTTTCCCCCACTGGATGGCTAAAGTTGCAGTGCTTCACTACTTTGTTTGGCTAGTATCTCTGTTGTATTATCTGCCTTCTATGGCTGAATTCTATCCCTTTTCCTTCCTACACTGCCTGGCCAAAAAAAATACAAATGGCAAACTATAATATTTAGTTGGACCGCCTTTTGCTTTGATTACGGTGCACATTTGTCATTGTTTCAACAACCTTCTGCAACATTTGTGGCAGAGATCTTGTTTTGATGACAGGAGAAATTAACCACTCCTTAAAGTCTTCTCCTTCTTGACTTCGCCAAGCGTTTTAGTGATCTCTGATCATTCAAGATTTTTTCCCCGCCCACATTTCTTAAGCAAAGCTGATGGTTCACCATTATCCTTGCAGGTTTGAACAATGTGTTGGACAGTTCTTACCCAATTCCAGTGATTTCAGCAATCTTCCGACATGTTTAAGAAATGAGAAGCTACACACTGCATCAGTTTGGGTTAGAATAATTGTTACCAGTTGAAACATACTAATCACTGCAATAATGAACCAATCATCGGCTCTAAAGTATCCGCTTATTTAATCCAAACGGCAACTTTTTTTTTGTGCCTGGCAGTGTGTCAATATGAAGGAAATACTCGGTCAATGACTTAACTACCCTACTGGCTAGTAGGCATTGCTGGTGCGTGCAGATCAGCAGCACAACGTGACATTTTACGATTCCCATAGCGTCAGCAACTGATGCAGTTTCGAAGTGACCGTCTTGAAAGGAACTGTGTGATTACGACAGTAACCCTGGTTCCCCGAAAGGAGGTAACGAAACACTCCGTACACTGGCCACACAACCGATTTCTTGCGGTTAAGGGTTTAATAAATGCGCACTCTTTCCTTCAGTCAAAAATCCTGATGAAACGGTGCTGTGCTCCGGTTTATAAGCTCGAGGTGACGCGCATCAGGGCAGAGCTCCATGCGCCATTTGCTAATAAATTGGTGTGATTTTATAGGGCGAGATATTGTTTCGAATCACTAACATACACATATTTAACTAACAAATATGGGGGGTGCCAAGCCTTCATGAATCTGGAGGAAAGTTTTCTTTTACATGCAAATTATTTCAAATGTACTCCTACTTTTACAAGTTTCATGAGGCACACAGAGTTTCCTGTAATGCAGTTTCTCTCACAATGTTTCAGAGGAATAGTGAAAGACTTACAATGTAACAACTGCATGGCAAGATATGAAGAAAGGAAATAAAGTCATTGGGTGCTTTAATTAGCAGTTACAAAAATCTAATTTGATTACAAAATGGTAAAATTCAATTGTTAAATCAAAACAATCACTTAAAGGAATAGTTCATTCAGAAATTATAATTCTCATCATTTACCCTGATGCCATCCCAGATGTGTATGACTCTCTTTCTTCAGCAGAACACAAAGATTTTTAGAAGATAGATCTCTGTCAGGTTCTTATAAATGGAAAAACCCGGGTGTCAGCATTTTGACGGTCCAAAAGTCACATTTAGGCAGCATAAAAGTAATCCATACCTCTCCAGTCAATCAATGAAGGTCTTCTGAAGCGAATCAATTGGTTTATGTAAGAAACAAGTGGATAATTAAAACATTAAATCTGCAATTCCATCAGGGCTTCAATGTGGTTTGAAATAATCAAACCCTGCATGACATTCTTTTGTAAATAAGCAGCACTTCCGAATTATTGCGTGATCTCACAGACACTCTTACGGCACGCTTTGCATCAGCTGCTGATAGGAAGCACTTTTTAAAAGTTAAAATCATTTTGATAAGTAAAAAAAAAATTACACAAACTTATTGATTTACATCAGAAGACATTCATTGATCAACTGGATCCATGTGGACTACTTTTATGCTGCCTAGCTATGACTTTTGGGTGGTCAAAGTGCTGGCACCAATGTAATTCCATTACAAGGACCTGACAGAGCTCCATCTTCTTTTAAAAATCTTCATTTATTTTCAGCTGAAGAAAGACAGTCATACACATCTGGGATGGTATCAGGGTAAATGTTTGGGAGAACTATTCCTTTGAGACATGGAAACAAACATTCAGACTACTTAAAAAAAATAAAAAAAAAACACATTGGTGGGGATATTACTGGTGATTATTTAAAGATCACAATTTACTCGGTCCATAATTGAATTCAGTACAGTAATAAATAAGTTCCTCTTCACATCAGTTTTAAGGTTGCATTCATTTTTATAAAACTATAAGTGCAGCTCTGCAAACAATCATTAGAAATTTGCACAATATATTGAATTTAAACTGGCAATAAATATGAATAAAATGTCTTTGAAACTGTACTGTAACAAAGCCATCAAAACATCAAGCTTCCAAGTGTCCAGTATCTTGAAAAATTTATAATTCTCACCATACCACTGTCCCTTCAACGCAATATACATCGAAGGATTACTCAACAGAAGAGCACTAAACCAACACCCATGAAGTAACGCAAGACTGGAAGTTACCTTAAGAGCTGAAAGTTTGATAGAGGAATATTTTTTTTCTCCAACATGCTTGAGAAATTGCATCTGAAGATTTAAAAGTCTTGAAATCATCGTTTTAAATAACAAAACACATTCAGCTCATAATCACCAAACCCCAAACTATCTGAAAAACAGCATAAAGACTCAAAGTCCCAATAGTGAGAATGACATTTACAGACACATTTGATGACACCTTCCTTTTGGTCATCCAAACCATCCACTGGTCAGTGTGCATGCTGACTGTGACCTACAGCAGGTTTAGTGTGCTTGAACTCATTGATTGACAATTCTCCAGCAGTCCATACTTGCCCTCCAGTACCTGAACCGTTGCAGAGAGGGCACTGTGAACAAAAGTGTAGAAACACAGGTACATACAATATTATTTGTAATGTTATTACCCTAATAACTTATGGGTGAAGATGGCTTTGAATTAGCAGTAGATTTCCTTCATTACAAAGTGACTTCAAGATTGTGCAATGTGTATTTGTAATTCCTGTGGCACTGGGGCCACCAAACAGAATTGCAAAATACCTCAATGTCTGCCATTGGTTGGAAAAAACAAATAGCCCTGCCTCAGACTCATGATGGAGTCCAACCCCATTACTATTGTAGATTAAAAATGAAGTATGTCACTTTTTCTGTTAGAATACTTCTATTCCATCTTAATATGCAGACAAAACTATTAGTAAACCAGCCACAGGTTAATTGTATTAAACTGTATACACTGTGTCTGTGATGCAAGTTTGTTTTGAGTGACTAGAATCAGAAGACACAACATTGACTCGACCAATGGTGTGAGGTAATCTCTTTGATCAGCGGCAGATGTGCATTTAGAAAGCTTTATTGAAAACTTTGCCCCCCCCATTCCGTTTGGAGGTGCAGAAATTACACACTTCAGCTTTAAGATGAGGCTTTTGCTGTTTAATAATCACATACAAACATTTCATGGTTTTTATTAAATGTATTATTTGTGCAGTCCTGAAGAATTGTGAAACCAGTCGAATGACACCACTGTTAGGAAATATAATGGCTAAATAAAAAGTGCATTAAAATAATTAATATATTCAGATTTTCTATTGCCAGAAAAAACATTTATACCATTACCATTTAATTGTATCGTGAATATTCAATACATCATCCAGCCCTAGTGTTAATATGGTTCTCAGAGAGGTTACTCACCATCCAGGTCTGATTATACGGTATCTCCCACACACAGAAAGATCTACTACTGTTGAACCCAAACGACTTTTGGCTCCAATTGGGCCACCATCCACTACAACAGACAGACTGGGCCACAAATCCTCAAACTCCTTCAGAAATAAAACCGTCAGAATCAATAAAAGCCTGTTTGAAACGATTCATGCAGCAGAAACTGCAGTAATGTGTTGTGCACTTACATGAACAGCAAGTGTACTGTTGTGTGTGCTGACATTAGCACTGGTGAGAGCGAGCGGCTCACTGCACATCTGACAGAGGCGCCTCATGAACAGGTGGTCTGGAATACGGACCCCTATGAGCTACAAGACACACAATTAAATGAACAATGACATCTCCGAAAACACACTAACAGATGAACAAATGTAGATGTGCACTTAAACAATACAATATATAGTGGAGACTGGGGCTAGTTGTCACAGGGGCTAGGCCTACATCTAGTTCAAAACCCTCTTAAATTAGAAAAATCTTCTATTCTGTCTTGCAAATTCTGTCTAGCAATTTAAAATGTCAGTATTTTTTGTAACCGGGTTCTTCAACTTGAGGCATTTTTAGAACAAAATTGAGTAAAATAACAGATTGAACTGATAATGGCAGCCAAATACACTGCCTGGCCAAAAAAAAAAAAAACTGCATGCACTAATATTTTGTTGGAACGCCTTTAGCTTTGATAACTGCGCGCAATCGCAGGGGCATCGTTTCACATTTACAGGTGAAACTCGAAAAATTTGAATATCGTGCAAAAGTTCATTAATTTCAGTAATTCAACTTAAAAGGTGAAACTAATATATTATATAGACTCATTACAAGCAAAGTAAGATATTTCAAGCCTTTATTTGATATAATTTTGATGATTATGGTTTACAGCTTAACAACAAATTCAGAATCTCAGAAAATTAGAATATTGTGAAAAGGTTCAGTATTGTAGGCTCAAAGTGTCACACTCTAATCAGCTAAACACCTGCAAAGGGTTCCTGAGCCTTTAAATGGTCTCTCAGTCTGGTTCAGTTGAATTCACAATCATGGGGAAGACTGCTGACCTGACAGTTGTGCAGAAAACCATCATTGACACCCTCCACAAGGAGGGAAAGCCTCAAAAGGTAATTGCAAAAGAAGTTGGATGTTCTCAAAGTGCTGTATCAAAGCACATTAATAGAAAGTGTAGCGAATCAGCTCTATGAAATATTAATAATCAATCATAACTTGTTATAATCGATCATGAATATTTGGATCAGTTAATCGGGTTAACTTGATGTAGCTACATTAACATTACAACCAAATGCTCGGTTCATCCCGTGAACACTCAATATTGGTTATTAATTAATAGAAAGGTACATTTCCGGGGCATGGGAAATGTCTCTTACTACGTATTAAGAGCAAGTAGTCAAAATCTATGATTAGTGACATTAGATATGAGCTTGAGACACAGACAACTTTACATGTGACATGAACAAGACTATTAACTAGACTAAACATTTAAACTACTCTAACATACATATACATACATGCATACAGTTTACCAAGGGAAAGAGGGCTGAAGCAGAATACAGGAAGGCAAGAAGTTATAGCATTGTTTGAAGTTCAGCAGATCAACAGCCTGAGCAAACCATCATATTAGTTCTGACACGCCCTTTTTAGAAAGGGGTTAAGGATACTTAATGTATCAAATAATGAGACTAAGTTTGATACTTGCATGTCCCATTTGAATTAAACTGTCCTGATGCAATTTGTTGATGGCTTGAGTTGATCTTTGATGATGTTGTCTTGATGAGAGAGAGAACCAGTGGGAGTCAGAGACAAGGCCGTAGCCTGGCGCACGCTTGGGAGTCCTTGGGGGCCTTCTAGTTTGGCATCATTCAGCAAGAGAGTGAGAGAGCACAAGGCTCAGAGGACCAGAAAACAAGAGAGGCAGGAAGCAAGAGAGGCTAAGAGAGCGAAGAGATAAGAGAGGGCTAAGAGAGAAGAGCTAAGATCATTTATAACCTTAGAAAACATGTCCCACCTCTCATTGGCTCGACCAATGAGAAGGGTTTGGGTTCCAGGCGGGAATTTGGTTTATTGCTATTTGTTCTCACATTTCTCATTGCATGAGCAAGAAAGAAACTAGGAAATATACTTGTAATACTAATATGTTGTTGTTATCGACATATCATGTACACAGTCATTTCGATCTTCAAAATACCAAGTTATAGAGACCAAATATGCCACACATATGATTTCGGTTAACCATAGTATGCAAAGTCTGAAACATTAACCCATTAGAGTTTGAAAGAAAACACAGATCAAACAACATTTAGGAAAATTATGAGATGGAACATTAGATACATGTCAATGAATTTATCACATGGATATATAGAATATATATATATATATAGGATTAACAGGGTTCATTTCTCTTTCTCAGTAAGAGAATGAAGTGAGGGTCAGCACTTCTCTGAACATTCCTTTGGAGGTCGTAAAAGTCTCCCTTACTCTGGGCATGAGAGTTCCTTTGTCAAGGCTCATTTGCATGTTTATAACAGTAAGAGATTTTGGGCCGAATGACTCAAAAGATAGTAAAACATCGCGTAATATCATTCTACAGAGATCTTATATTCGAATTCAGCTCGGACAAATCGTAAGGTTTAATTTGATACCAAGAAACGTGTGTTTAGTACACTTAAAAGGGAATATACACTCTGAGGCTATTAAATATGAGGCCTCAGAGTTTAAAACACACTAACGAAACAGTTCTAACGAGTTTGATATACCTCAGAAATACACAACATACAGGGGTTACACGTATTTCATTAGCAATATGCAGTTCTGTGTTTAACTGAAAAACACACACACACATTTTTACGTTCAAAGTTTCCCCTTCCTGTCCACCACGATAAGCATGTGGTGAGCATCGCGGATGTCACATGCGGTTCTCTGTCAATAGTTCATTGTCTCTTTGTCAATACATTTATTGTGCTTGTGGAGACTGGTTGGCGCTATTTCAGTAATTAGGGGAGTTTTTAACAGTAAGTTCTTGTTTGTTCGTGAATCTGTTAAGGCCACTGATCCTCCGCCATACCTTACAAAAGTTAAGTGGAAGGGAAAAGTGTGGAAGAAAAAGGTGCACAAGCAGCAGGGATGACCGTAGCCTGGAGAGGATTGTCAGGAAAAGGCCATTCAAATGTGTGGGGGAGCTTCACAAGGAGTGGACTGAGGCTGGAGTTACTGCATCAAGAGCCACCACACACAGACGGGTCCTGAACATGGGCTTCAAATGTCAAACGTCTTACCTGGGCTAAAGAAAAAAAGAACTGGTCTGTTGCTCAGTGGTCCAAAGTCCTCTTTTCTGATGAGAGCAAATTTTGCATCTCATTTGGAAACCAAGGTCCCAGAGTCTGGAGGAAGAATGGAGAGGCACACAATCCAAGATGCTTGAAGTCCAGTGTGAAGTTTCCACAGTCTGTGTTGGTTTGGGGAGCCATGTCATCGGCTGGTGTTGGTCCACTGTGCTTTATTAAGTCCAGAGTCAACGCAGCCGTCTACCGGGACATTTTAGAGCACTTCATGCTTCCATCAGCAGACAAGCTTTATGGAGATGCTGACTTCATTTTCCAGCAGGACTTGGCACCTGCCCACACTGCCAAAAGTACCAAAACCTGGTTCAATGACCATGGAATTACTGTGCTTGATTGGCCAGCAAACTCGCCTGACCTGAACCATCAGAGAATCTATGGGGCATTGCCAAGAGAAAGATGAGAGACATGAGATCAAACAATGCAGAAGAGCTGAAGGCCGCTATTGAAGCATCTTGGTCTTCCATAACACCTCAGCAGTGCCACAGGCTGATAGCATCCATGCCACGCCGCATTGAGGCAGTAATTAATGCAAAAGGGCCCAAACCAAGTACTGAGTACATATGCATGATTATACTTTTCAGAGGGCTGACATTTCTGTATTTAAAATCCTTTTTTTTTATTGATTTCATGTAATATTCTAATTTTCTGAGATTCTGAATTTGGGGTTTTCATAAGCTGTAAGCCATAATCATCAAAATTATATCAAATAAAGGCTTGAAATATCTTACTTTGCTTGTAATGAGTCTATATAATATATTAGTTTCACCTTTTAAGTTGAATTACTGAAATTAATGAACTTTTGCACGATATTCTAATTTTTCGAGTTTCACCTGTATTTCCATCCAGAAAAAAGAAGTTGTTTTTCTGATTAGCCTCACTAATAAGTGGCTTTCTTGTGGTCACACAGCTGTTTAGTCCCAATCCTGTAAGTTCTCATCGCATTGTGTGTGTGGAAATGCTCTTACTTTCATTATTAAACATAACCTCAACAGTTAAACTCACGGCTTTTACGATGTGACTCATGTCTGTTAAGCTGACGGTTCACCACTATGCTTGCAGGTTTTAATAATGCATTGGACAGTTCTAAATGTAAATGATTTCCATTGAACATATATTGGATCTGACAGACCAACGCTTTAAAGAGAGCCAAAATGACAGATAAATAGATTAAAATATATAATGAAAAATAAATATCAAGCATAATGTGAAAAGATTATTTTGTACTTTGCCATTAAAAAACAACAACAACTCACATTTAACATGTTTGTAGTGTATATAATAGAATATCACAAATTCATATTATGCATATGATGGGCAGAAATGTCAATGACCTCATGGAAAAATAAAGTCACCAAAAGGAACAAAACACCCATTTAAGTTCTATTGTGGTATAATGGATAATGCCATAGACACCACTAGAGGACTCCACTTGCTTACACAATGCTGACAGAAGCACTGATTGCAGTCCATTTTTAGCCTTCCAGGTTTAGTAATTGCACAAGTCCAATTTGCGATTTCAATCTTAATCGGTTTTGCAACCTTAAATGGAAACCATATCAATGTCAAAGTTTGCTGGTTTCAAAGCATTGTGGATGGTTTTACATCATCATGTTTACATCAATGGTCACATCTGTAACAAAATTCTAAATATTACATGTTCTTAGCAGTGCCAACCCTTCAACATATTTTGGCTATTATTATTTCTGGATTGCGCATTTAATTCACAGTGTTTTTACAAAGCGTGAAAATTACTTTGAAATAACAATAAAATTTAAAAAAAAAAAAAATCAAATTTCAATTTAGTCAATAATTGGCCGATAAATATTGCCATTCCTACTTTATAAGGGGCAAAATTATTTGGTGGATATGATGCCACAACTGCCAAAATTGCACAGCAGCCTCTGTCCATCTATCATTTCGATTTGAAAAGCCTACAACAACAACAACAACTCAAAAGTTAAAAGGTTACCAACCAGACTTTTAAAAATGGCTGGTATTGGCTGTCTGATGGCATACTTTTCTTGAAAAACTAGAAGAATTTTGACTCTACTCAAATAGTTCCACTTTGCAAATAAAATACCACCTCAGGAGCAGGTACTAAAAAGGTTCCTGGTTTGGTTCAGTTTTAGTTCCTGGGAAAATGGGAAACTAAAATAGTTCCTGAAACTGGAGTGAAAAAAATGACAACTAGCTCCAGTCTCACCTGCAAGTAAAAGTGAAACACCAACCTTAGTAAAAGGATTTAGATCATCGTTCAGTGTGGCGGATCTCTCCAGAACTAGCGTTACGGGTCCAGGCAGCAAATCACTGAGCAGTTCCTCCTTCACAGACACCTTACAGAACCTGAAACAATGCCAAACACATGGTCCAGTGATGGTATCGAATGATACTGTGACAGAATGTAAATTTTTGGGTAAGGCCAGCATACACTGTGGGAGTTCTGAGACTTGGTAGGTTGTGAACCCCTGCAAACGTTACAGGTTTACCTTCCTTTGCAAAATAGTTGCTCCAATCAAATTTTGTTGTTCTGTGGTTTTTGTTGTGTCCTGATTGGTCAACTCCAGGTAGATTTTCAAATCAGCTCATTCAACCACACACACACACACCTCACAAATTCAAACCAATAACGCCCAAATTTTCTAATTTTTTAAAAATGTTGCAAGCTGCTCATAGGCACCTTGGCTCCGCTTGCAATAACTCTCACATGAGCACCAACAATTTCCATGCAATTTCTTAGGACAAGAAAAAAAAACAAACACAATTGGGAGCTTGCACAACAGTCACAAGTCGCAGCGTGTACGTCCGGCCTAAAAGGTTAAGATTTAACTGATGTCAGAAGAACTGCATGTGTAGAATCTTTGAACAAACCTGTATATGTCCTGTATTTCTCCAACACAGATGGCTAAAGGTTTGTCTTCACTCCTGCCTTTGATATCATAAACTCTCCTGATGGCATCAGAGTTTTGAGCCACACAGGCGAGACCGTAGATGGTGTCAGTGGGAACAGCCACAACCTGACCAGCCTTCAAAGCCTGTACAGTAGAGTTCAGGATATCTGCCCATTCTGTTCACATGAAACAAAAATACATCAGCAAATCTCACAGTTGGACATAAGAGAGGTTTCTTTAACTGCAACAACTTTTATGTAAATGGGGTTGATTTTCATAACTTGAGGACATATCAAAATAGTCTCGAACCTTCAATTAGTGTATTTTTGCTACTTTTTAAACACAATGATTCATTTAACATTATCCCAGGGCCAAACCAATCAATCTTAAAATATGAAGTCGTCATGTTTGGATTAAATAAGCAGATACTTTAGAGCCGATAATTGGATCATTATTGCAGTGATAAACATATTTCAGCTGGCAACAATTATTCCAACCCAAACTGATGCAGTGTGCAGCTTCTCATTTCTTAAACAACCAAGTCGGAAGCCATATCCTGTGGTCATGGAAAAGATGTTACTTTGTTTCAGAAGGGGCAAATTATTGGCCTGCATCAAGCAAAGAAAACAACTAGGATTGCTGAAATCACTGGAATTGGGTTAAAATCTGTCCAACGCATTATTAAAACCTGAAGGATAATGGTGAACCGTCAGCTTCCTGAAAGAAATGTAATCGAACATTCTTGAATGATCGTGATCAGAGGTCACCAAAACGTTTTGCGATGTAACATCGTAAAATCTACAGTTAAACTCACGGCTATGTTTAATAGTAAATGTAAGATAATTTCCACACACACAATGCGATAAGAACTTACAGGATTGGGACTAAACAGCTGTGTGACCACAAGAAAGCCACTTATTAGTGAGGCTAATCAGAAAAAAACAACTTAATTTTGCTAGGATTAGACTGGAGTAATGAAATATGGTCATGTGGTCTGAGTAGTCCAGATTTACACTATTCCAAAGCGATGGGCACATCAGGGTAAGAAGGGAAGCGCATGAAACGATGCACCCATCATGCATAGTGCCCACTGTACAAGTCTGGGGTTACTTCAGTTGGTCAGGTCTAGACTCAGCAATGTTATGTGGCAATAAAATGAAGTCAGCTGACAACCTGAATGTACTGAATGACCAGGTTATCCCATCAATTGATTTTTGTCTTCCCTGATGGCACAGGAATATTCCAGGATGACAATGCCAATATTAAATAGTGAAAGAGTGGTTCAGGGAGCATGAGGAATCATTTTCACACATGAATTGGCCACAACACAGTCCTGAACTTAACCCCATTGAAAGTCTCTGGGATGTGCTGGAGAAGACTTTACAGGGTGGTTCGATTCTCCCGTCATCAATACAAGATCTCAGCAAAAAAATAAAGCAAATCTGGATGGAAATAAATGTGATGTTGCACAAGTTTGTCGAAACAAAGCCACAGTAATCAAAGCCAAAGGCGGTCCAACAGAAAAATTTGAGTACTCAACTTTTTTTTGTCCAGGCAGTGTACATTAAAAACACAATTTACAAAAAATAATTACTTGAACACACCACTTCTATGATGAACAGGAGTTCATAATCATCTTGATATTTAATTGTTTTTGGCAAAACAAAAAGTCAAAACAAAATGTCAAATGTTGATTTAAAATTGGACTAATATTTGAAACAATACATGATTGTTGTCATGTGTAATACATTAATTATAATACCAATTTTATTTTTATTTAAATGAATGTCATATCAATAAATAGCAATATTTTGACATTTTAATGAAAAGGCACATTTTGCGGAGGTCATATGGAATGACCGTATAGGAAAACTTATTTCACGACTCAATTAATTTACTTTGGTAAAAAATATAATTTACTCTGAAAAATATTTTGGAAACTTTTTTAAATTAAAGATGCGTACGAACACACTTATGTATTTAAGGTGCAAGGAAAGCAATTCAATATCTTTCACTTGATGGTTACACCACTAGACATTTTAAAGTCATTAAATCATTTTTATTTGTAGAAAAAGCTATAAATGTTTTTGAAAAATGTGGAAAACGCTGAACATTACAGGTGTGATTAAACTACTTCACATTTTTATCAGCTTGACAAATATAATTTTTTTTTTTAAATAAATACCCCGTATTGTGATATTTTGTTAAAGCGACAAAAAAAACAACACAAACATTTGTGCTCATCACACCTACCCCATGGTTTTACTCTTATCCCAGATTTTCAATCCTTCAATATGAAAATCCATGATATGCACATTCAGGTTGCATTTTAAACTGTTAAACACAGGACACTATTTTTCTGAAATAGTTTTGCAATCCATTGCAACACATTTACCATAGTTTTACTACAGTAACCATATTATTCATAGTGAAATCATAGTGATACAGGAAAACAAAAACTATGGTAATAAAAATCATGATTTTGTGGTTTTACTATAGTAATATTGTAGAATGTACTTCTTGGCAGAAATATTTTTTTCTTAATACCATGGCATTAGTAGTAAAACCACAACATTATGATTTTTATTACCATATAGTTTACAACTTCTAGTATTATTACTATGGTTTTAGTAAGAATATCAAGGTTAAAATATGTTTACTATAGCAAACCTATGTTAAATGTATTGTGATGACACGAAAACTATTTCAGATAATAATTCCCGCCCTGTGCTCTGAGGGACTCTGTAGGAATAAACATTTGTTTGGAAATTATGCATATAAATTACAAGTGTCAATTACAAATGTTTCAGTTGTGGCGTCATTTCCATCACGATTAACAACTGATACACTAATAAGACAAAGTCTTATCAAAGTTGGTGTATTAAGTTCTGCGACGAACACAAAACAAAATCAAGGTAAATATCACATCTACGTCATTCGCCATCAAGCTTGTCAATCTGTGCAACATATTGTGTTAAATTAGCCTTAGCATTTCCAAGAAATAATAATTTTATCCAAGAATGAATGGTGATTTGCCCAAATGCTCATTTATATTATAAATATAATAATTCAAAAGCGAAAGTCACAGTAGGAAGCTCATGGTAACCGATTACAAACATGTAACAACCCAGTAAAATATGTCCAGAACCCAGCAGCGGTTTTGAAATTACGTGAAGACAGTTGTTAAACTTCATCTGTCCAGTCTTTCGTTATATCATCATCATTAGACTAGTGTCTGTCTCACCCGGCTGTGACATCAGCTCATCTGAACTCAGCGCTGGCAGTCGCAAGACTCTCGTCTTCAGCTCTTTACACATGCTGACACTCTTAAACAACTTCTTTAATGCGTGAGAACGAGTATTTAACCGTGTGCAGGTCGCACGAATAAATGCAAACACGATCATAAACCGCACAAGTCAACAGCGCGTAGACAACATGCTGCATTCAAACACGAGGTGATTTGACGTCTGACAACACTTCAAAATAAAAGACTCGTTAAGCACACGTGTACTGAACAAGCTGGAATTAACAGTATGAAGAATTGAATACAATGTAATCATCTATTATTTAATGGAATTATATATTATTGTCATTAATAAGTAATAGGCCTACTTTCTACATTCATTTTAATTAATGATATATATTGACCTCTCAGTTGTGGACGTCAAATTCAGTGCAGATCAACCAGGTGCATCTAGTTTAGAAGGACAAACACGATTCATTTGTTAATATAATTAATTAGGGCCAATGAATATAATTAAGACGCAATTCTTCCGGATGCGTCACATAACAAAATACACTTAAAATGGAGTTGCATGCTGGAGAGGTAATAAAAGAGTTTATTTTTCCCACATTTAAAAATGACCATGTTGAAGTTTCTTATAAAATGTCCATCTTTCAATAGAGCCCACAGATAATATACATTCCTGAAAATCAGGTACATTTTATTTGTTATTTGTAATATTCTGTCATTTTCACCGTAAAATCAAGCTGTGTTCTATATCATCCTCCAAAGATCTACTGCAAATCCAGGAAATGTTTGTGGTAGGTTTACAGTTGCATCTTCTAGAATGTTGTTGTTTAAAACATCCAAAATCATGACTTCATTTGGCAGGAAGAGGCCTTGATGACCTCATTTCAAGGTCGGAATAACTGAATGGTGCCACAAGTTTCTCTAACTGTATATGAATAAATCTGGCCATGGAAGTGTTGTGGTAATGTGATTTTCAAAAATGACTGAAATAATGCAACAAATCAGACTAGATTTCACTGGTACTGTATTGCTTTTTGATTCAAAAAGTTATTACTTTGCCATACTTTGTACAAAACAAGCATATGAGAATTTTCACATTATACATTCTTTAAAAATACAGATCTTTACATTAACAGTTTCCTCACACTTTGGGTATCAAAAGCAGTCCTCATGGAAGCATTTCGTTTTCTCTACCTCATCTGTTTTTGAGACTCAACTAACATGCCAGTCATACATTTTTATTATTATTATTTTCCAAATGTCTGTCCTTTTAATGCTGCCTAAACCAGAATTTCATAATAAATATCATCATATAAGGCAAACAAGTACAGTTACCTTGAAAAGGACCCACATCTGTTAGTTTCACAGATCAAATTAAAATTTTGTTACAATGCCTTCAAAAGACCCAACTGTGAACTAAAAACGTTATAGAATGATTATGGCACCTGACTAAGGTGGAATGACTGGAAATAAACACGGAAAGCCCAAAAGTTACATTTGCAAAAGCAAACATTTTGGTACCACTTTACAATTGGGTTCCATTTGTTAAAATGAACCAACAATAACCCATACTTTCTACAGCATCTATTAATCTTGGTTAATGTTAATTTCAACAATTATTAAATAATTTTTTTAATCAAAAGTTATTCACTATAAACAAACATAGAACTTTTGTATTTCTATTAACATGCATTACCAAGATTAATAAATGCTGTAAAAAAACAACAACAACAATGTTAGTTCATGATACCGAATGCATTGACTATAGTGGAAAAAACAACAATGATTTTCAGCCTGTTGTTTTAAACAAAACCTACATGGGGTCAATTTAAAAAAAGTTGAAGCAGCAATAATTTTCAACAGGAAAATACATAACATTGCAATGCCCAGATACGTGATGAAACGCAACACATTAAATCACATCAAACATAACCGTACATACAACAGTATGATAGGTGAGCGTAAAAAACAGACAGCTTAGACAATTTTAAGATAAAAAGCAAAAAAATGCTTGTAAAGTTAACATAATTCATTGCAATAGGACACAACAGTTTTGCTCTAATAATTTGCATATGATAAAAATATAAGAATTGATAATTTGCTTGTGGATATGTACAAAGGGAGGTAAAGTGTGGCTGAGTGGATGTTTATTTCCTGTATTCTTGAAGCTCTATGACACATTGCATAGTTACTTGCTGTTAAAGTGAAGTTTAGGTGGTGAATAAAAAGTTGCTAATA
Organism: Xyrauchen texanus; assembly: GCF_025860055.1. Taxonomy (NCBI): domain Eukaryota; kingdom Metazoa; phylum Chordata; class Actinopteri; order Cypriniformes; family Catostomidae; genus Xyrauchen; species Xyrauchen texanus. Next base: position 39,788,064 of record NC_068290.1, read on the forward strand.
ATAAAACAAAAAATAGCATACTAACGTTACATCATGTAACTACTCCAAACTACATGAAATGTGAAAAAAAAAAGATGATATACATTATAATTTATGTTTTGATGGTATAAATTGGCCAGACTCCACATAAGTGCCATCTCATTTGAAATGAATGTTTAATTAGTTTAGGGGAAATAGTTGTGTTATTCAAGCTATAAGGATTACAATGTTCCAGTACTCAGTTCTCAGTTTGAGAAAAAAAAAAAAACACATATAATGGATAAATATCAAAGCTACTGTACACAACAGATCAACATACATTCAGCTGTTATTTTGAAACAAAACATGAATTTTGAGGGAGAGATGTATTCACAGATTGTATGATGACCTACTGGAGTAACGTACCATAAGTGAGGTCTTCACTGAGAAACAAAGACAACTCATGTATACTTGGCACTAGACAGGACAAAGGCTCTCTTAATATCAGACCAAATAAAAACATTCATGTCTATTCAAATTTTAGGATATATCTGAAACAGCGACGAACATGAAATGAGGTGGAAAATCAAAGATCTACATATCTGAGGTTAAATAACTTTGAATATGTGACTGTAAGTGGTGTAAGGCCATTTTTGTCCTAAACGAGTCCATTTCAGTGAACCTCATGAAGAAATGTCTGGGTCATTTTGTGTCATTACTTTCAACTTTCCTCCATTACTGTTATATTTTATGCACTACCACATTACTTTCAACATTACTTGATAATTACTATAATACTTTATGCATTGCGACATTACTTGACAATTATGGTAATCTCAATAATTAGGTAAATATTTTATTTGTTGTGACATTACTTACTAAACTACTAGATAATTATGGTAATATTTTATGCATTGCCACATTTCTTTCAATAGTACTTGGTAATTATGGTAATAATTTATGCAGTGCGACATTACTCAGTATTATGGTAATATTTGAGGCATTGCCACATTACTTGATCATTACGGTAATCTCAATAATTAGGTTAATATTTTATATGTTGTGACATTACTTACAAAACTACTAGATAATTATGGTAATATTTTATGCATTGCCACATTTCTTTCAATATTATTGATAATTATGGTAAAATATTATGCAATGATACATTACATTAATATTTTAAGCAATGCAACCATATTCGATAATTACGGTAATATTTTATGCACTGCCACATTACTTGATAATTAGGGTAATATTTTACATGTGACGTTATTTACGAAATAACTAAATTACAGTAATATTTTATGCATTGCCACATTACTTGATAATTACGGTAATCTCAATAATTAGGTTAATATTTTATGGGTTGTGACATTACTTGATAATTACGGTAATATTTTATGGGCTGTGACATTACTTGATAATTACGGTAATATTTTATGGGTTGTGACATTACTTGATAATTACGGTAATATTTTATGCATTGCCACATTACTCTAAATACAGTAATATTTTATGGGCTGTGACATTACTTGATAATTACGGTAATATTTTATGCATTGCCACATTACTCTAATTACAGTAATATTTTATGGGCTGTGACATTACTTGATAATTACGGTAATATTTTATGCATTGTAAATTAATTGATAATTACAGTAATATTTTATGCATTGCCACATTACTCTAATTACAGTAATATTTAATGGGCTGTGACATTACTTGATAATTACGGTAATAGTTTATGGGTTGTGACATTACTTGATAATTACAGTAATATTTTATGCATTGCCACATTACTCTAATTACAGTAATATTTTATGCATTGTTAAATTCTCGATAATTACAGTAATATTTTATGCATTGCCATATTACTCTAATTACAGTAATATTTTATGGGCTGTGACATTACTTTCAACATTATTATTACAGTGAGCACCACCTCCAAATTCCATAAAAATTACTGTAATATGTAGAATTCTTATTCTAATTACTGTAATACATTAATGAAAAAATCATCCTAAATTCAAATAAGTACAATAAATACATGATGTACAAATACTTTACAATTTAAAAAATACATAATTACTTATGCATTATTGTGAAGATAATGTTTTTCCACATTGCAGGTGAAATATGACCCAGATAGTTTCGTGAGATTCACCATCTTCTGTGTGGGAAAACAACATGTGAACAGTACTACATAAGAGATCCACTGGTGTAAAAGGCAGTGCAGAGTCGCGTCACTCCTCTTGAACGCAAAGTCTGATTTCTCATAGTTCTATACAAAAATACAAATACAATCTAAAGGCTTAAACATTTATCATTTCAAATGTACTAAATATTTACATTATGGTTAGCTCCTTAAAATCTCTATACAGCAGTGGTATATAAACGAACGCAAGTAATTAGGCATTCGCTGAGTTGGCTGAACCGTGGCTAGGTAGTGCACTACAAGCAGATTAATAACAACAGGTTATCTCTGATTTAGTTGTGTTCTGCTGCTCAGAGTAATCTAGTCAGGAACCCATAGAAGCAGACACAAACATCAGCTTCAGAGAACCACTGCTTGTTTCTCTGTATCCCTGAGCAGGTCACCACACTGAGACTCATGCGGGTTTCATTAAGGAAAGGTGCAGGACATGGAAAATAAAAGCAGTAAACAGACAGATCTGTTACAACCAATGAGAGGCAGGAAAGGAAACCCAACCATACACCCTTCACAAAGGCAAAAGAAAGATGTCAGTATTTGATTTCATAGAGTTTAAAAAGATAAACCACAAGGAAAAAAAAAAACATCTTAAATTTCATAAATGTTTCCGTTAAATTATATTTGATTCACCATTAAGAGTTTTTAAATTGATACCCCAAACAACAAATACTTCTTTGATCTCAAAATTATTTACAATTGAAATAATATATATATTTATATATATTTTTTGTATTAGGTATTAAGATAGATTGACAATGAGATTGAAAAATGTGCTTAACTCATGAAGAAAAAAAAATGGGTTTCCTTTTGTTTAAGGAAACATTAATGTATTTTTTGATTTTGGGGTGAATATGACCACAATTTATAGTCTTCATGAGATTCCCCGAAAAAGATAGTCTTAATCTTGCTTAGTTTGTAGATTTTTGTTTTTTTTAAGTAGGAAAAAATAGCTTCATTTATCAACAATTAAGAATTTTAATAAATTAACATATATAATTAATCCAAACTAACCCCTAAATTACATTTAAAAGACAAGTTCAGTTCATCTAGAGTGACAAATTGTCAAATAAAATATTTCAAAATCACATTATCAAGACTATTGTAGCCTTTTGTAATAAATTACAGATAAAATACTTCTGTTTCAATGCGTAGATGACTTCATTACCCACAAACTGTGTTGAAAGTCCTAGACATACCAGTGAACAAATGTGCAGTGCATTCCCATCAATCTCTTGGAATTCAAGTTATAAACTCAACAACAGCATATGGCCGGGCAAAAAAACGTCTTTTTTTGTATAATTTCTATAAGCAAATTTGATCCATTTCATAGTAACCAGTGCACACCTGTGGTCATATCCTTCCAGAATCATTTCAATTCAAATAGTTCTACCAACAACAAAAAAGAAAAGAAAAAGTTAAAAAGCTAACGAGACTCTTGCTATAGAGCCCCCTAGAGGACAGGAAGATAATTTATTTTCTGAAATATTTTTGCATTCCCTCGCAATAGTTTGCGTTACCACGCAACGTTTTACGCTCCCTCACAATTATTTTGGGTTCTCTCACAATACCTTTACATTCATCCCTAACGAAAATGTATAATGATTTTTATTACCATAGTTTTGGTTTTCCTATAAAACTACTAAGTTTTAACATGAATATCATGGCTAAAACATAGTCACAGTAGATAAACAATGGTACATTTTCATAAGGCATGGATAAACATATTGTGAGGGATCACAAAATTTAAAAGGATCGCAAACTATTTCAATAAACAAATTCACTCCCTGTCCTTTAAAAGGCTCCGTACAATGAAGTATGGGAAGCAACTCAACAACTTTTCCCTAAACTGCTCTGAATGCAAATATACTGCCCTCCCTCGAAAGTGCACCAAAACACACGCTCATACTTGGTTCAAGGAGGCTGCCTCACAATACTACCCTGCAAATGCAAAATGCAGTAACTACACATTTTGTTAAAATTAAATGATGACCGTAATCTGATCTCTTGGATTATAATCTGTCCTGTGACAAATGGGTTTGGCTCAACTAGGCTCAGATTCAGAGAAAACAGAGTGAGGCTATTTTATAATCCATATTTGGCTGGGCAATCCAAAAACTTTGAATCCATTATTCTACTTTTAGTGTTACTGTAGATACTGCGTTTTGCCTTTGCATGCCAGAATAAGCCTCTAAAAGACACGCCTGGGGAGGTGTGTCTTTAGCAGGGTCACAAGTGTGATCTACTCATCCGTACACGACCTGAACCTCAGTGTACTCTAGGGGGCGTTGTTGCTGCCTCCATCAGCCATGGAGAACTCGTCTGTGATCATGAGAAGGGCTTCTATGTTGGCTGTGGTGTCTGGGCTGAGCAGATCTGACACATCTACAATGGCCAGTCCTTCAGTGGTGGGGTTAGGGGTGACAGGAGTAGACAGGTTGTCCGGCAGGGGTGGTGCGTGGGGTACAATAGGGCTCTTTTTTGATGGGCAACAGGAGGGAGAGGCTTCGGGGGTGATTGGGGGAAGAGGAGGGGGAGGGGGAGGACGAGGTGGAGGAGGTGGTGAAGTGTTCTTTGAGTCCTGCAGTGAGGAGGCAGCGCTCCTGTCTTTCGCTGAGTCCCTACAGGCACACTGACACTGGCACGACTCCTCCTGCTTTATGATGATAACCGGCAGACTGAGACCGATCTGCTGCACTGCGTTCCCTAAAACATAATGACAAAAATTACATAATAAATGACACGGCAATCAAACTATACAGAGAGAACAACATGCTATATGCAGCATAGATTCAAACCCATTTAATGCGTTTTTGATCGTACCTGAATGTCCACCGACTGGTATGGCTGTTGTAAAAAAGACCTTCTCAACTTTTGGACCCTGAAAATGAAAGCCGACATAATTAAATCAGGAAAAGGGCAAATTAATACATATATAAAAAATTAAAAAAACTTTTTTTAATAATTTTTATAAGACTAGTTATGCATTTTTAACTCACAGAAATTTAAACTAAATTCAAGTTTAAATTGAATATTTTCCAAAAATATATATATTTTTTAATTAAATTATATTATTGTAATACACTATAATATAATAAAATGGGTTGACAGTAAGTAGTTTTACAAATTTTTATAAAGATATATTTGAATTTGTCAACTACCTGAAAATACCCTTGCCCCCTCATCTGGTATACCACTTCTATGACATTACAGTTATTTGTTTAATGTTTATTTTTTATTATTTGATTTTTCTGAGGTCAAGCATTAGTGCAAGGGCAAACACGTGTGCAAAAAGTAAAAAAAAAAAAAAGTAATCATTTAAATAATAATAAAAAGTTGGTCTCTTAATTTCATGTCATAGGTGTTATCACTGTTAAAACGTATGCATTTTGAAATTACAAAATCTTGTGGAAAAGAACTTCCAAGGTCAAAGTTCAGAGGAAGAACAGGCTGCTCATATGCTTTAACTATATTTAAAAGTTTCAAGTGAAACATTTTTATAAAAAAATATTTAATGGTATGACTTATTTATTTGAATCTAATCAATGGTGTATGTTTGTGACGCTATTGACACCATCTTAGAAAATTCACCTTGTAAAGTCACCATAAATTCAAAATTGACAGTTCCGCCAAGGGGCGGCTGTGGCTCAGGTAGTAGAGCGGGTTGGCCACTAATCGCAGGGTTGGCAGTCCACATGCCGAAGTGTCCTTGGGCAAGACACTGAACCCCAAGTTGCTCCAAATGGCAGGCTAGTGCCTTGCATGGCAGCTCTGCCATCATCGGTGTATGAATGTGAGTGAATGGGTGAATCAGTCACAATGTAAAGCGCTTTGGTAACCGCTAAGTTTAAAAAAGTACTATATAAGTGCAGACCATTTACCATTCTTATTTTCTAATTGGATGTTGCTGTTTTATTATAAACTATTTATCCGTGCACATTATTATTGTTTTTAAATGGTTTGCCCTCTTAATCTTTAATCAAAAATAATTACTTGCCATGTGATGTGGTATGGCATGTGCGTTTATGGGCTGATTATGTAGTAATGTTGACAGATCATTCAACTTGTGAAAAGCTGGCTGGTATTGAGATCGCTCAGTTTTCCCGGTAAGCCACTCTGACATGAGCAGCATGGTGGTAAGGTGTGTCTGTGTCTGTAAACTAAAGCCTTTTGGCTATTTTTAAAAATAGGACAAGTCTTATGTCCCGCCCCCAATTCCTGTTTCAGTAGGAACAGCGCTCGTCAAGACACTTCAGCGTGACTTTAAGAGAATTTGTCATTGGTTTTACAACCCTTGCTTCATTTGTTAAACAAAACAAAATAATAAAGAACACTTAAATTGTCCTTTTAAGAATTTAAATAATGTTCAAATGTTTAAAAATTATGATCCTCAGCTTTTATAGGCTGAAACTGAACTCAATTAAAAAAATGTGTGAGTCAGAAAGACAAAATCTTTTGAGAATGACCCAATTATTACTAAAATGAAAACTAAAATCTAAAACCTGATGTCTGGTGCCCAGTTGTGGAAGCTACAGTCAAGCTACACTTGGAAAAATAATTAGCTACACTACAAGCTACTAGCAGGGGACAATATAACTATTAAATTATACAGTTCATAGTTTCATCAGAACTGCATTTTTCAGTTTTTCTGTATATTTTAAATACTCGAAAGTATTTATGCAATATAGCTGTAAGCAGCAATTACGGGGCCAAGCACACCAATGGCAAACATTTAGACTGAATATAGAATTCCAGAGAAGATTTTAGAGCAGAGTGGTGGAAAAAGACATTTGTTTAATTAATTATGCTCTCAATTGCCTATAACCTTTGCCCAATAGGTGGAGCTGTCACCAAATTGATATGGTATAGTAAGGGCTTGGTCACTATGCCAAACATGACATTTTATGTCAACACAACAAAGAGACAGCCTCAGATCCTTATAGGCATCATGCTATTAAACTTGTTTATGCATCACACGAGAATGGTTTGGTCTATCAAAAAGCTTTTCATAACTTTTTGATACATGGCAAACCACACCTATGTTCTATGAGGAGTTAGAAAATGTAGGTTTTCAATGAAATTCTAAATGGTGGACAAGTATGACCAACCATGGCAAATTTGATATCTACGAACTCGACATAACATAAGGAAATTAATGACACAAGTCTGTTAATTATAGACCATATTAATCAAAAGTTATAAGCATTTATATGTATATTTTGACCACTAGGTGGTGCTGTCCTCAAAATTTTCAAGTCTACGGGACATGGCCCATAATGACATGCCAAATTTCGTAAAGCTGATGGGGTTTTTAAGCAATTAAAGACAAAATTAAAACAAAAAATGGCCAACATCGGAAAATTGGGTATCATTCGACTTGGTATGCCCCCCAAGGAATCTAAAGAGACCCGTTTCATAATTTTAGGCCAAACTATTCAGAAATTATAAGCAAAAATAGCAATTTTTCATATTTGTTTTACCAATAAGTTGCGCTGTGCCAAAACTGTGTAGGTACCCACAAGCCATGCTTGTGATTACATACACCAAATTTCGTCTAAATAAGCTAAAGCATTGTGAAGATACAACCTCACATCCATTTTTGGCGTTCTTGCAACCGAATTTTTTGAAGCGCTATACGAGAACGGTTTGGTTGATTAGATAAAAATAAATCTCCTAACTTTTTGCCATGAGTGTCTCTAGATAATACGTACTAAATTTTAAGTGAATCGGACATATGGTCTCCAAGGAGTGAATTTATTATAATTTATTTTTCTTCAGAACAGGCTCTTCTAGATCGCTACCATTATAATGAATGAAGCAGTGCAAGTGACACGCTTGCAGTGTTAAAAATTCCATTGATTTTAATGGAAGCGATCAAATATTCCAGACCTTTCTACTGAGGAAATATTTGTAAGCTTTCATCGACTCACTCCGTGTCAACGAGATAATGGTACACATCTGGATTAGTCACTTCAGGTAAAAGTTTGAGGTCCTTTGAGAAAAGTCTGGGAGTGACACCTTGCTACAATATTTTGAAAAAACCTGAACAACTGTCAAGAAAAATGTTGTTAACTTTAGTATTGTCGCTACTTGTTTGTTTGGGTGAGGTGTAATGGTGGAGTGTTGGACCTGTTGTTCAGGGTTCTGCTGTGCACTGGCGGCACTGCTGAGGATCCACTGCAGGTTGTGATCAGACATGACGATGCTGGGCTGCAGGCCGAGCGTTGGTGCGATGGTGATTGTGGGAGGAGGAGGAGCCAAAGGCACTGTGTGCGTTGCTGCCACCGTCACCTCTGTCGTCACGGCCGCCGTGCTGCAGACACTAGGTGCACTTGGCGGGGGCACTGGCTGAGTCGAGGAGGGCGATGCCACATAGTGCTGGGAAACTGAGGGTGTAGATGGAGCAGACGCTTCTGGTGAGTTTGATGAGGTGGACGGGGCCGAGGGGAAAGGCGGCGTCAGTAATGAGCTGCTGACAGTGGGAGGCAGGGCTGGCTGTGAGGGGAGTGCTGTAGGTGGAGCCTGAGTCTCCAAAACCGGGGTTGTGATGGAGCAGGAGGAGGAAGAGGTGGATGGAGGGGGCTGGGGGAAAGCAGGGTGGGCACACAAGTCTGAATCTGCAGGCTGAGGTGAAGGTTCAAGGCCAAACGACTCCAAATCTGAAGGAACAGAAGATTGAATTGAGGTAATTTAAACTATGCAGTACATTTTCAATTGCCAACATCATACTATGTCTTAAATTGGATCAGATATTAAACTCAGAGTTTTTAAAAATGTAAATCATATTAGTTATCAAAATAAAATCAATTTAAATGATTTCACTACTTTGGTTTTAAGTATCCCTTAAATTCTTCTAAAATGGGGGTGGGTGGTGATGTGGGAAATTTATTTAGAAATATTCCAGGTGTTTCTTCAACCCTCTATAGACACGTTTGGAGAAAGAATCTCCATGGACCCTTAGACAGTGATGACACGTTTCCACCTTATTTAGCAGCGTAAATCTAGCAAAAAAATTTTTTTTCATTATACTTTGTATTATATTACTGGTACCCTGACATGGAGTTAATCTACATGGAGTTTCCACTGATATGTATAAGTGCTAAAATGGTACCATCTCGTTAAGAACAGCAGCAGTTCTGCGAGCGTCTGACAGAGGCGTTTCTATTATTTTTGATAATTTTTATTCTAAGAGTTTTGCAACAATTAACCTTCCAACAGACATCCAACAGGCACATTGCACTGGTCTGTAGGCATGCTGTAATTTGAGAATGTTGTGAAAAGTTTAAACGAAACCAGAGTTGACCTTGTCAAATGCTATTTAAAAGTAACTACAGCATTTCATAGATTAAAGAAGCGATGGTGACATACGTGAAATATCCTGACTCACGGTAGCTAAATACTGTCCATTTCTTTCTCGCTCATTCAACACAACATGCAGTGAAAGAATCCCGGTGCTGAAGTTCCTCTCTGCTACACAACTCAATCACTGGTGAGTGAAATCTTAACATTTCAAACAACTTAATATCTTAGAACAAACATCTAACAGACATGAGTGATTTACAATGCAGAGGGCTGTTCTTCATTTTTGTATTTTCTCTAATTTCCTAGGAAATATTGTTTCATTATCACTTTCTATCCTGTTAGTCTTTTAATATCCATTGAAGTGACAAAAGCCATTTCCTTAATGACATAATTTCCCAGGAAGTAACATTATTTTCAGTGGGAAAACAACAGGATAAGTAATATTAGCAATTGAGATGATGGATTTTGACATTTTGTAACTTTGGTTTGTTACACTAAAAGACTTCATCCTGTTTCATATATTTATATAAACCAGTGTGATTATATTATAGTTTCAAAAGTTGGTAAAAGAAAATCAAAATTAACTTCAATTTAATAGTCCAGTAATATTCTTGCCATTATGTTTGAATTTAAGTGCCTCAGCTTGACCAGAGCATATTTCTGAAAGCCTGGGTTACCCTCTACAGAAATACTTCTACCCATTCATTCCTCTGTGTGTGTGTGTGCGCTCATGTGTTCTGCATTGTGGATGTGTTATAGTCTCACCACTTCATTTCTGTCTGTATGTATTTTCCATTGTGGAATGATTCTAGGTATCATTATGACATCATTCATTTCCATGGTCAGGTGACATGAACCTAAGACTTTTTTGCATGCATATTTCAACTCAATGAACCTCAAATTCGATTTTTAATGTTTACTCATAAATCATGGAAAAATAACAAAACTCGACATCAGAACCAAGTTACCATTTATTAAAGCTCAAGGCCAAATCATTGATGAGAATAATCATTTTACAGGATTTAACTGTATATAATTTTCAGACATTGCATAACTTTGATGTTCAATCGTAAGCATACTGATTTGGATATCAAAGCTGGTACTATTTTACAGGACTTTTGGAACATCAAACAAACCTCACCAGAATGATATTCAGTCCAATCAGAGACTAAGCATGATAGGTAGGGCTCATAATATGAGTTAACTGAACACTGATCCTGTAGTTAGACTCGTTCATTGATATTCTACTAATTCAAAGTCATGAAGCCATTCAATCTTTGACTTTGTAGGTAGTTTTTGCATCTCAATAAAGAAAAGAGAATAGGACCGGGTAAAAGACCATCAAAGCAAGTAAAAAAGAACTATAGTATGACGATTTTCCTTGTTTTGATGTGGACGGGCCATCCTTCCATTTCCATTGCGAATGATTCATCAACCGTAGGACTGAATAGCTCAACATGGACTATCCATGATGAAGAACGGAATGACTCCGCATCGATCGTCACTGGAATTCATATGATGGATACTTTCGGACTAGAAGAGCGAGAATAGAGGACATCATCGTATACTCATTCAACATATGACATTTGATGATGATTGACTTGGATACATTCGATCGAATCATCAAGGACCAAGAATTCGAGAATCTAGCTTTTCCATATGTTTGTTTTGTTTTGATAGACTTTTAACCGAAACCTTCGATTTTCATTCGCTCCACCTCACTTCATGCCTCCGTACCGTGCAATCGCCTTCATCAAGCTCCTTGACATCCTTCCTGGACTGGAGAATTTGCTGAACACGAGAAACTGAAGAACACTTTACTACATCCTGCAGAAGGAGAGCCGTTACATCCTGAAGATAAACGAGAACGGGGTAGGGACAAGAGCACGATCCAGAGTGGTGACCCCAATTCCCTCCATTGTCTCAAAACACGCATGGAATCAAATTTGATTCCATCAAAAGCATTATCATTCCATTTTGACCATTCCATTCCATTCCATTCTCAACGGCACTGAGGACTCATTAATGATGACTGGGAACTTATACTTCATCACCGTATTCGGATTCGGCCTTCGAATGATTCGTAGCCACTCATTCATCGTATAATGAATCAAGGAATGGAAATTCGAAATCGACGTGACTTGCAAAGTCGAATCGCTGGAATCTCGATAATGATGGGACCAAAGAGATTCGGATGATGGAAACTAACGTTTCTTTGCAGTCTTCGATACAATATCACTACGACTTACAATCATCCGTACATATGTTTTGATAACGTAGCTACCGTATCATTTTAACAACAGTGTCAACCGACTGGCACTCTCTTTCACTACGCTAACAACAACATACGCAAAACTCAAAGATACCGATTGGCTGTAGGATACCACTATAGATATCCAGCTTTGGTAGGAACGCATAAGGAGACTCGCTGTGATGGCGAAAAATGCTCTGCTGCTGCCTGCGATTTTCATTCAGAATGAGCGTCTATGGGTAATTGACTTCTAGTTCTGGTATAAAAGCAAATCACATGATAGTTTTCCCATGTATAAACGAAGGTAACCTCAGGTATCCTTCTCACTACTTGTGCTGCGCGACATTTCACGACACATGGAATAACTCCATGACGGTGCTAGATACGTTGCGGCCTCCACTTCCTCCATATTTATTTTCCTTTCCCGTATACTCCTCAGCCCTCAATTATTTGTAGAAACTGTTCTTTCATGGCAAAAGAACCAACATATTTGGCAGTATTCAGAAGATATTGGCATTATGAACTAACTCAAGTTGAAGCTGTGTATTCAACTTCCACAGATATTTTTTATAAAGGTCAACTTTCCTTTTGCCAAGCTACTCATTTTTTATTCATTAACTCAAATGCCACTTCTCAGATAGACCATCGTATACCATTATTAGGACTACCATTAAGTCCATAAGTAAAATCCATTATTGCATCTCTTTTTCATTATGAATAACATTTGTTTGTACCATATAGCGGTATTTTTAGCTTTCGTTTTCTTTTTAGTAGCACATACATGGTATACTCTTCCCATAAAACACCACAGAGCATGATTTTTCTTAGAATTTTCATCTTCCTTTCACTGCTAAAAAGCTAGTAGCCGCAATTTACAAAATCCTCCACTCCATGTTTTGATTCGAAATGACATTCGATGATGAAACTAGTTTTGAATCGAATGTTTAACTATGATCTTGTTGCGTATCGTAGAAGAATTCATTCCATCATTTTGAATCAATGCCATTTCGGTTCATCATCGAGTTTGACTGCGTATATTATGAACAATTGAATCATTCGATGGAATGCGTGACATGGTTCAATGGGTTTCATAATAAAGAATGCATTTATTCGTTGAAATAATTATGCATTATTATATTTTTTTTAAAAACAACAGTGGCATTATATAGTAAACAAACCCAGCGCTTTAAAGTGTTAAAATTCTGAAAATAAATGAATGTTTGATGGAACGTTGTCAAGAATGATGAAAAAATCATTTTCTTCATTTTTGACACTTTTTTGACATGGATAGCTTTTTCAATCATTTTCGGCATAAATTCGATGACTCATTTCATCGATCAACTCGTCATCACCATTGCGCTCCTTAAAATGACATTCCTTTTGACACTTAAAAAAGATGATGTAACAAATGATTTGGATTCGAATGTTTGGAATTCGAATGATGCTAGTTATGCATCGAATAGAAATTCGGAAAATCATTCATGCTATGATTTTGGACGTACATCCTCAATGGAATTCTCTTTTTGATTGATGCTGGAATGATGATCATACAATGGAATATTGATTTGATTCCTCATTGAACATCATTCATCATTGGAAGGAATTCGAATGATTAATAAATGGAATGGAATCGACTCATCGAATCAATCGAATTGATGTAGGATTCGAATTTTCGGTTTTACTATTGATGGACCATCATTCGTTGGAATACATTTTAAAATGACATCATGATGAATCGAGGATGGAAATCGAATAATGGACTTTCCGATGGATCATTCCACTGGATGATGGCGTGCACTACATTAGCGTCTTGATGATAACGGATCTAAATGAATCATTCCATTTTGACGTTGGCGTTGAAAAAATGGGCAGGCAGGTAAAGCCAGTAGCTTCCTGCTTTGCAGCTACAGCTGTCGCGAAAAACTCCATTTGCTTTATCTTTCTCTGTAACTTTATATTTAACATAGCTTCGCTGTTGTCCTTCTTACATCCTTGCGCTTTACGAGCAAAACCATGCTTTATGGCACTATGACGGCTAAAACCGCTCCAAAATGCGGCACATGGCAAGCAACAAGGGCAAAACAAAATAAGCTTCCATCAGTTTCTAACGACCCCACAGGCTGTCGCCGTTTCCAGCCGCGTTGCTGTACCGAAAAGCCTTTTGGCTAATACAACCTGTTAAATTTACACGCAAGCTACACTTCCGAGCAACAACCATTCTTACAAAAACATTTGCTGTTTGATACTTCCTTTTACGAAACCACTTTGTAAAACACTGCCACTTCGCTATTCTGCTGCTCGCTGCCGAAACTCATTCACCGATACTGCCGCTTCGCGAGCTCGTAGTAAACGCAAACAACTTCCTGCTTTCTCAAATTACGACGCGCGCTGCTACCGGTACAGCAATATGAGCTGTATTCATACATATTCCAGCACTGCGACTAACGAAGCGATATTCCTCTGTATCCCGCCCCGCGGCCTCCGAGCCGCTTGGCAAAACTAACTTTAAGACCTTTTCTTTACATTTGCGCTGGCACAGAATCCGCACAGCGTTACAGGCCTGCGATCCACGGGCTGGAATGCGCGCGCTCAAGACATCGAGCGGGCGCGGAGTTGACTGGCCTTCGCTTATCAGTTTGGCGCCACCACTCGTACTGTAACATTATAGATACGGCTAGGTTCAACTTCGTTCATCGAGTCGCTGATTTAGCGGTGCGAAATACGCTGCGGAATCTCCTTCTCCTCCATGGCCTGTCCGCGACTGACATAATCGCTTGCGGCAGCTCAAATCCGCTTGATTCTTTCGGTTGGGTTTCCTTCTGCCTGCTAAGAACATCAACATGGCATTAGCGGTAATGCAAATCATTGCTGAATCCGCAATCATGAAGAGCAAGTCAAATATAAAGCCTCCTTCACTCCAGCTCTATAAAACTCTCATCATGAGATACGTGCGAGACTGCCATTTCAAGGGCATTCTAAAACCTCAGAGCAGGGCCGTATAGCATCAAATAGTAGCTTTCGCAAGGCCATTATTGGCCCAGACAAGCAAAGCCAGCATCAACTGCACTTTCCAGAATAGGCAGGTATACTACACAGAGCCGTAGTTCACTAACAAGCTGGGCGTGATAATGAAGGAGTAAATTGCCCAGCTTGTCAGTGATGAACTACAGCTCTGTGTAGTACATGCAGCTCCATCTGACAGCAGCTGATGACCAGCGTAGCGCCAGCACAGGAGTGGTGGGGAGGGGGCATGAGTGCGACCGTTTGATTGACACATTTTCTGTCCAATGATTCTAGATGGTCTTGAAAATGATTGGCTGGAGATTTTCGAGTCCTGCCCGTTCCACAGATGATTAAATTGCTTAATTTTCATTTCAGTGCTTCTAATTTACAGCCAGTAAGTGGGTTAGGAATAGGATTTCAAGTTATTTTGAAAAAATGGTCAAAAAAGAAAATCACATACCCACCTTTAAGCTCAATCGACAGCATTTGTGACAGAATGTTGATTACCACAAAAATTCATTATGACTTGTTCCTCTTTTCTTTTTTTTTAAAAAAAGGCAAAAATCTAGGTTACAGTGAGACACATACAAAGGGGGACAATGAGAGTGAATGTGGATGATTTTTGGAGGGTTTAAACAGAAATGTGAAGCTTATAATTTGCATTAACTCTTCTTTTAAAACTCATTTATTATATTATCTGTAAAGTTGTTGAAATTTTTTGTTGTTGTTGTTGTTTTAGGGTTTGTTGACATTACATGCGTCATGGTAACGAGTTGTAAAACTGGCTATAACTTTACACAGCAAAGGTTATCAAGCAATTTTATCACACTACAATCATGTTAACATGCATATCCTTTGCATCTTATGGCTATACTTTTTGAAACAGTGAGTCTTTTAATGTTCAAAAATTGGCCCCCATTCACTTCCAACTGTAACCCATATTTTATTTTTTTTTAAATAAGCAAGACATTGATCCAAAGCATAGGAGTAAGTCCACCTCTGAATGACTCAAAAGAAGTAAAATTATAGTTTTGGAGAGGTCTAGTCAAAGTCCTGACCTGAACCTGATTGAGATGCTGTGGCAGGACCTTAAGCGGGCAGTTCATGCTCGAAAACCCTCCAAAGAAGAGTGGGCGAAGTTCCACCACAGCATTGTGAAAGGCTGATCTCCAGTTATCAGAAGCGTTTGGTTGAAGTTGTTGCTGCTAAAGGAGGCACAACCAGCTATTAATTTTAAGGGGTAGTTAGTTTTTCACATGGGTGATATATGTGTTGGATAACCTTTTTGCTTCAATAAAATATATATATGTATATTTGAAAACTGTATTTTGTGTTTACTTTGGTTGCCTTTATGTTATATCTTGTTTGAAGATCTAAAAAAATATTTGTATGAAAAATACACAAAAATAGAAGAAATCAGGAAGGGGCAAATACTATTTCACATCACTGTATGTCAAAACAAGCTATTAGGGTTGCTCTATTGGTCCTGGACTATTTATTCAATTGTTTCAATAAATATACCTCTATTAAGCTAACATTGATTCATTTAATGCGTATCATGTTCTAAATTTAATGTAGCCTACAGTGATGATGATGATGACAAGTCAAGTGCGTCACAGATAAATGCCTCTTTTTTTAGCTGAATTTAGCATCGGATTTGGGACGTTGGATGTATTTTAAATGGGTCGCATAAACATAATGTTTTTTGACTGTTTTCTTTCTTTTTAGACTAGTCGGCTTCGTGAAATTAGTGAAATTCAAACATCAGTGAAAATTTGTTTTCCACACATCCCTAATTTCCACCACCATTAACCTTCTCTGGTTCAGAGGATTAAATTGCCTATATAGACAGTACTCAGCGAGGAAGCACATTAGGTTTTGAAACAGAGGTGTTATGTTGTAAAAGAATAATAAAAAAGAGTTCTGCTGGCTGTACTTTTGTAATTTCATGTACTAGGCACTTTTCATGTACAAGCCGCTTTGATGGGCACGTCAGGTTCATTGTCGAGAGCGGATATGTGATTCATTCATGATCGCATGACTTCGATTTCGACATTCTATTCAATGCGTACATATAGAAACATCATCAAAGGAATCACCGGTTTCAATCATCGCAAATGATACAATCATCGGGTTTCGATTTTTGAATCACTGAATCAAGATTCTACATAGATCATCTTTTGATATAACGATCACAAATGGAAATCGCATTCAAAAATGGAATAGCGTCATCATTCCATTGCATTGATGTTTTGTTGAGGAAAGGATTCAACACTTCCATGGACTTGACATTCGTCGAGTCCTCATTCGACATCCATTGATCATCATCTCTTTTTATACACTGTTCTTTGAGTGATTCGTCCAGCTCTTCATTCTTCCACTGGGCAGAACGAAACCTTGAGCCTCTAACTTCGACACGATTTTCTTTACGGCTCTTTTTTGAGAACTGTGCAGGTTTTAGAGATGACAACAATCAATCGTGGCAAGTACCGACCGCCATACTTGTGACACTCGCAGCAAGCTACTTCCTTTTCTCTGTATCTTTCGCTATTAGTATAACCACTTGTTTATGACTTGTACATAAGCAAAGACAGCGATAGGCTAACCATATAATAAATCCATCTTGTATATAGATTGAAAGTCCCTTTTCAATGCTGCATGCTTTGAAGTAGCTTCTTCTCACCGCTTCCAGCGATAGCCTTGACTCGTCCTCAGAGTCGCATAGAATGTTTGCTACAGGCTCCTTTATAACCACCGCTCCTAGCCAAGCTTCATAATATTTTGCAGTGATTTAAGAATATGACTGAAAACTTTTTACACTTCAAGCGGCTCCTTCAAGAGTTTCCTGTCATAGACACAGGCATGATCCTTCAAACTACATAGGACTCATGAAAACTTTGCAACACCATTACAAAAATGTACATAGAACCAGCTCACCACATTCCTTTAAGTTTCCTGCATGCTATGATGCCTTCCTTTTCAAGCTTGCCATTTTAACAACTTTACTAAATTCAACAAGCATTCATATTAAAAAAAGTAACTTCCTTCTGAAGTAATCCTTTTCAAATATTTCTTTCTCCAGCTTATTTGCTGTCCACCAGCTTACATTTTCAGCTTTCCACAGCAGCAGCTTCCTTTCCATCCTTGTTTCAGTACAAAAAAAAAGGTAATTTTTTAAGTCATAAGCTATGCTGTAACTTTTGGTGAACACTCATATAATTTGAATCAACTCAACTTTACCGGTAACTCTCCACACCATAGTCCTTTTAAAAACATCCTTCAAAGCCACCAACTTCTTTTAAAGTATAGATATACATTCTGCCATTTGATTTTATTAGCAGCATTAGTGTATAGTTAAAGCTTATTAATAAAATTTCATGACGTCCAAGTGACTTTAACAAATACACAATACTTCGTAACAAAGCTTCCTCCATAGGTTTGACAAGTTTAATAATACAAATATATAGTTCCACCATCATACTAACAGTCAGAGGCCTTTCATTATTCCGGAGCCATAGTTGTTTTACTAAACTTGAGATTATATTACTATTTAAAACTCCTTCAAATCCTTGGAACAATCCCAAAAACATGATTCAAGTCCATTATAAAAGGGCTAGTTTGATAGTCTTAGTACAGCCATAATCCATAGTCTAGATAGAGGTTTCAGATTAATATTTCATCTTTCAAATGGAAGAAATAATCTAAAGGTTTTTCAGTAAGTGAACTGGTATTTATTTAACTGCTGATCTCCTGGGATTTTCACGCACAACAGTCTCTAGAATT
This sequence comes from Xyrauchen texanus, assembly GCF_025860055.1. Classification (NCBI taxonomy): domain Eukaryota; kingdom Metazoa; phylum Chordata; class Actinopteri; order Cypriniformes; family Catostomidae; genus Xyrauchen; species Xyrauchen texanus. Next base: position 39,806,573 of record NC_068290.1, read on the forward strand.
TATGTTGAATAATGGTGCCAAACCCAAAAAATCCAGTGAGCAGCAGTTCTGTAGACGGAAATGGCTTGTTGATGAGAGGGGTCAACAGAGAATGGCCAGACTGGTTCAAGCAGACAGAAATGCTACAGTAACCCAGATTGACAACGTCGACAATAATAAATTGTCGGGAAATTTTTTTTGTTGTCGTATTATTTATCGTAACATGAGATCACATTAAACTCTAATGATGACGCGTGAGAGCAGAACTGCAGTTCGCGGAAGAATTACACAGATCACAGTCCAGATGCACTCTAAACTTTCCAAACAGCTTCAGGTGATGTAGATCATAAAGTATGAGGGAATTATAATGCAAACATACAAAATAGTTAAATACAGAAGCACTCTCATTGTGGAATAAGTGGAGCTGGAGCTGCTGCTCTGCTGAAGCAAAACTCGTGTGTCGTTACATCTTCAATGCAGCTAGATTATAACGTGATGGCTCTTGACTGTGCATTTATTATCGTGAAGAAAATTGGCAATATGCAGCTTTATTAATAAGAGAGAGTTAAAGATGGATTGAAGTGAACAGAAAGGTGAGAGAGGGTAGTCTTCGCCACATTACACACGGCAACAAAATACATTTTTGATTTGTTTTTGTTTTGTCTTGTTTTCCAATATAAATATCTAAAACTCATTTAAAACAACATACATTTACTTTAGCAGCTATACTGCAGAAGAAAAAATTGTTATCAGAGAATGTTGAATATAATATTAAAAATACAAATATTTTAAAATATTTTTAAGAAGGTATTTTTAAAAGATGATTTTGTCCTCTTTATTGTTAGCAAGCACATTTAATACTGCCTTTTAAGTCAGGGCACAAGCTGAATAATTGGTTAAGAGCGAATGATTAATTGCTGCAATAATCGCTGAATAATCGTTAGATTAATCAAATATCAAAATAATTGTTAGTTGCAGTCCTACTCTGTACAATTATAGTGAGCAGAATAGTATCTCAGAATGCACAACACATCAAAACGTGAGGCGGATGGGCTTCAACAGATGACGACCACGTCTGGCACTTTATTAAGACCATAATGTTCCAAATAAAGTACTCTGTGAGTGTATATTGACGTTTTTATAGCACACCCCTATCTGAAGCAAAATTACCCAGCATCATCAGTCACTATATGAGGACAATGACAAAAGTCAATTTAACACACAATATGACAAACAAACAAACAAATCTCTTTGTGAATTATGAGTGACTATGATCATTACAAGATCAAAAGACAAACAATGAACAGCCAAACAAGGTTATTAGACAGATAACAAATTAATGTTGGCAGACGTTAGTATGTGATAAATGACCCTTCAGTATGTATGTGTGTGTGCTTCGCACAATAGCCAGGGTAAAGGCCGGTCATTTATATGCCAGTGTAATGCAAATAAAACACACATTGGTGACATCTGTCATGCTACAATCAAATCACTGCATTTTTGCTGTAATATGGCCCTTCCACGTGAGCTCAAAACAGCCAGTGATTATTTTTAAAGGATTTTCAGCATCTTCAGTTTGTTGGACAAAAAAATCATTAAAAATGTGTACTTAATATTTGGAAACTTTTTGTAAATGGTATGGAACTAAATGCCTTTATTAAAAAAACATATTTAGTTGCAGTGTATAATGGGGCATAGACTACACTCTCTCACCTTTCTGTTCACTTCAATCCATCTTTAACTTACAAAATAAACAAACTCTCTCTTATTAATAGAGCTGCGTATTGCCAATTTTTTTCACGATAAGAAATTCACAATGACATACAATATGATACAATAAGTCGCAAGCCATCACGTTACAATCTAGCTGCAGCAAGTGTGCGGCGCTCGAGGGGATGAGCGTCTCCGCCACAGAGTGTGCATCAGCCGCCTTTATTTAATATAACTTAAAGGAATTATTAGACTACTTAATTGAGCCACTCAAAGGAAACATGCTATTGTTTTAATATATTATTTTCATTGCAATGTAACATTTTAATAGGCTAAAGGAGTGGGCTCAACAGCACATTACCTATTTTTTTCTGTGGTATCGAAATTGGTATCTTACCAACGACTGAAAATGTGGTATTGTGACAAAACTTTCATGCGCTATAGTAATAGTGTTTAGATGTCAAAAGATAGCATTGTGTGAGACATTTAACTAGTTTCATGCATTATAAACTAATACGAACTACAATGAATAGTTATAAATTAACATTAACCAAGATAAATAAATGCTGTAAAAACAGTTTTCTTTGTTCATTCGAGATATTTTTAGCATTTATTAATGTAAGCATAAAGGCGCTAAGTGTTACCCATTTTATCTTTCTTTGATGAGATTTGATCTGAAACTAATCATGCTCAAAATGATACTTAAAGTTAAAAGTTTAACATGCATACTTTGACATGAATGAAATGTGCTATAAATGTGCAATTGCTGATACATTTAGCTGGAACTACTCTGACATTTCTGCAGCATTAATCAGCAGCATGAACTGGAATCATACGACTCTCGTGTCAGACAGTCCGCACCAGAGAACAAGTAGTCGCTTATTTGCCAAAGTTTATGAAGTTCATGAAATTGAAATATGTTCAGAAGTTTTGTTTGAGGTCAACAAAATGAGGCTTTAATTTCTTTTGTACTCTTAATTTTTGGTTCTTGTTACATAATATTTAGTGTGGATAATATGTGAATAAAGACTCAGGGCTTCCCCTCACCTGGGTTCATGCTAATTGTATTTTCTGAATTTTTTTATATTGACATGCAAGTGCACCTTTACAGGTCACATACAGAAGTTGCTCTAGAAATATTTGTTTGCTTTGTGCAGGTCCAAAAAAAAGTGGACGGATGGTCATCCTAGATAGCTGCATAATAATACATGTCATAAATGATTTATTTTACAAATCATTATATTTATTTTACATGAAAATAATAGTTCATTAAATGCTGAGAAATCAAATAGTTCTGGGTGATGGTAATTATTATAATAATATATACTGTATAATTATAAATATTACAATAATAATAATTCACTTGCTGCTCCCAATAATGCACAGATGATGAAGTGATATAAACATATTTACCAAATAAATAAAATCCCTCAAAAGGTAATAATAACTTTTGGAATTATTTTATTTAAAATAGTAAAGGTAAATATGCTGTTGTGTGATCTATTAAGTGCAATGTTTCTGAAACATTCTTTGTTACATAGAAGAATACAATTGTTTTCTTTTATTAACCATCAGACAATCTCATTTTATTCAAGTGAGCTGTAATAAGCTCTCAGTTGATGCTGGTAATTCACAAATTGTGTTTGTGATCTGCCATTACAGAAGAAGACGCTGCCTCATTCTGATCAGCAGACACAAATATGCTGCCAGATCGTCGGACGTGTTGCCGGTAAAAGTTTGGCTTCTACACAATAAGGAAGGCAATTAGTTATAATCTGACCAACATGATGGAGCATTTGGTCACGCTACACCGCTACTTGCTGGAAAAAAGTAGTTTGATACTGGAACAAGTTATTATAAAGGGTATAAAGATAAAGCAAGTCTCAAATTTTAAATATCTAGGTACAATCATTGATGACAAACTTTCGTTTCAGGAGAATGTGGACCATACACATAAGAAAACTAGACAGCGTTTAAGTCTACTTAGGAAGCTTAGAAATGTTGGCATTGATAGGAGGATCTTAACTATTGTTTATAGATCTATGATTGAAAGTGTTTTAACTTATAATATCGTATCATGGTACGGAAACTTAACAATGAGACAGAAGCACAAATTAACACAAGTAATTAATGAGGCAAATAAAATTATCGGCCAAAAACAGAGTACATTGCAAGAGCTGTTTTCACATTTCATGGAGAAAAGGGCGCTAGCAGTATATTCAGATCAGACTCATCCCCTCTACTCCTGCTTTGAGGTCCTTCCTTCGGGTGGAGGCTACATATACCGTTTGCCAAAAGGAACATTTACAAAAGATAATTTGTTCCATTGGCAGTGACTGTTTTAAATCAAATTCTCAATTGAGGCGGGTACTATAGGTGTGTGAACATGTACTTGTATTAATTAGTTTTATTCATGTATGAGTGCTCAATCATTTATGTTTTATGTCTTGATACCAGTGTCAAAGATGAATTTCTGTCCAGTAAATCTGAACAGACAATAAAGTCAAACAAACAAACAAAAGTTACTCTGTTTTAAAATTAACTTCGCTACTGTCAAGCTATGAGACCAGGTTGACCATTTTTACACAACTGATCAAACATGGTCAATGTAATCAGGAAACAGAAGTCAATCCTCTTCTCTACAGAAAACAGCTCAGAGCGGAGGATCCAGAGCTCTGATGTGAAGTCATGTGTTATATCCAGTGCAAACAAACGCCTGGAATTCAACACAGCCTATTTTACAGCTTATCTATTGCTTTCAATGAACAAGCAAATCTCTCAAACAGATGTGAATGACGGACACAACTGGCCTTATCAGTCTAACAATATAAACATTACAACATTTACAAAAATTATATACACCACGTGAGGCATTCAGTGTTTACAGGAAGTTTTTTCTAAGTTAATAAAGTTTGGATTAGTGATTCCTTTTTACACAAACATCAGTTAACTTCATAAGACATTACTAGATCAGCCGGGGTCGTGTGGATTACTTTGATGCAAACTAAACTGCTAATTTTCATTTTTGGGTCAACTATTCCTTCAATGCTAATTTAAAGCCACTGAATGCCCATTTTGACAAACTACACTCGCTTTGCATGAGAACCAACACAATCTCTGCTCCCAGTGAATCAGCAATTTAAATCAATAGATCGTTTGCTAAGCTCCATGTTGCTATATGCCATTATATCACACACAAACTTTATTTTTCTTTTTTCCTAAAAGACAATCTATAGAAGTCCTGTGTTGAATTCTTTAGAAATTATCAAAACATTTTGTAAAATGTTGTTGCTAGACCACATAAAATAGTGATAAAATGTACCCAGAAAGCAGTGGCATTCAGCGCATTAACCTGTTACTCCTTCAACACCCTCCACCCCCTCCCACATACACACATGATAGTAATATTACATCACAGTCCTTTTAGGCCTATTTTCAGTCTCACTTATTCTGTTGTGTTTTTTGCAAAGCTACACTTAATAGAAGCTGTTGACATGGTGATCGTGAGAACACAGCATCATTGACTGGCCAATATTATGATTGTACCTAGCGCAGGAAAGCTGTCACTTAGTCCATTGAATTGAAAGAAATAATGTCATTTGAATTAGTCAACAAAAAATTCACCATGGATTTTAAGACTGCTTCCTCTGTCTGTAGCGGGAACATGTCCCACTGTATACCGTTAGCCTCATAGACATGCAAACAGCAGCAAAAAGGAAAACTTTCCTCATTTACAGTGGCAAGAAAAAGTATGGAAACCCTTAAAGGAATTATTTGGAATTGGAAAAGTATGGAATTAGCAGGTTCACAGCATTGATTGGTCATAAAATGTGATCTCATCTTCATTAAAGTCACAAGTATAGACACACACAATGTGCTTAAGCTAACAACACACAAACAATTATAATCTTTCATGTCTTTATTGAACACATCCCATTAAACATGAACAGTGCTGTGGAAAAGAAAGAAAGTGAGTTAGAGCTACTTTGACTTATAAAAAAAGCACTCAAATCTTTCCAGTTTATCATTCACAAGAAGCATTTGCTGATGTGAACCATGTCTTGCAAAAAAAGAGATTTCAGAAGAAGGAAAGGGTTACAATAGTATCTTGAAGAGCTTAGATATTCATCTGCCCAAAGTTAGACAAATTGTCCATAAGTTGAGAAAATTTAGTACTGTGGCTACTCTCCCTCGAAGTGGCTGTCCAGCCAAGATGACTCAAAAGGGGACACCGCAGAATGCTCAATGAGGTAAAAAAAAAGAACCCTAGAGAGACAGCTAAAGATTGAAGGAATCATTGGAACTGGTAAACATATCTGTTCATGAGTCTACTATATGGAAAACATTAAACAGCCATTGTGTCAATGGCAGGACACCAAGAAGGAAGCCGTTGCTTTCCAGAAAACATTGTTGCATGCCTGAAGACCACCTTGACACTCCACAACACTACTGGGAGAATGATTTGTGGACTGATGAAACAAAGACTAAATTGTTTGGAAAGACTACGCAGCACTATGTATGGCATAAAAAGGGCACCGCATACCAAAAATGTATCATAAAAAAAAAAAAAAAAAACAATCTCAACAGTGAATTACGGTAGAGGGAGCATCATGATTTGGGGCAGCTTTGGGGCCTGGACCGCTTGCCATCATTGAGGGAATAAATTAATTCCCAAGTTTTTTTAACAAATATCCTACAGGATAATGTCAGGGTTGCTGTGTGCCAGCTGAAGCTCAGTAGAAGTTGATGTAGCAGGACAATGACCATAAATATCCATGACTACAGAATGGCTTCAAAAAAGAGAGAAAATACCCTATTTGGAGTGGCCCAGTCAGAGCCCAGATCCTAACCCAATAGAGATTAGAGAAGTTATTGTTGCCAAAGGAGGATTGACCAGTAATTGAATCCAAGGGTTCACTTAGTTTTTCCACAGCACTGTGAATGTTTAATGTGTTCAGTAAAGAAATGAAAGATTCTAATTGTTTGTGTGTTGTTAGCTTAAGCATATTGTGTTTGTCTGTACTTGTGACTGATGAAGAAATCACATTTTATGACCATTTAATGCAGAACACCAGCTAATTCCAAAGGGTTCACATTCTTTTTCTTGCCACTGTAAGATCGATGTGTAAGCCCTTCTACTTGGAGCTGTGAAGGTGCAGACTGCTGATGGCCAACCCCCAAGGTGAAAATAACACTTGATTTGTCAAATTATTTGTCACTCTGAATACAACTGAATTACAGAACCCCTCAAAATCTCCTGTGAAGGAGGACGCAGTAATGTAGCGCTACAGTGCGATAAGCAGTTTTAATTGGTTGTCACCCACCGCTTACTCTGTCAAACAGGAGAATGTGAAGATATTTTAAGTAGTGTATGACATAGACCAGCATAAGCACTTATTGGAAGGGCAGAACCTTTGTAATGTGTTTGCCCCGAGTCATTACACCAACTCACACTGCACAACACACACCAGAGCCCTTCTACCTAAATGAGCTTACAAGCTCGCATAAAATTCTATGGGCGGTACTGTCGTAACATGCTTGTTGAACTTTATGCTCTCTCCTATGATAGAGGTTCTTTTCTAAGTAAATAAAATTATTTCTGCACGCACGCACGCATTTGATGAAGTATTTGTAAGTAGTTTTATCAAAGAAGCACATCAGGTCTTAACTAGGGGTGGGCATTCATCAATAGTTAGGTATGGGAATATTTAAGGTCATAAAAAATTAATCCTCTAATATTCTATTATTTAAATGAAGGTAATTAAAAAGAAAGAGATGTTGTAAAATATTTTTCCATATGACTCGTGCATTTTATTCAAAGCCACTTGAAGACGTGCTATAGCTCTGTGAATCACAAAAGGCTGTGTTTTATAAGTAAAAATATAATATACATGTGCAGCGGCAGCGCGTTATTGAATGGCGCTGCTGTTTATACACACACACTCGCGGCTATTTTTAGCCTTCATGTGTTATGCAACATTTGAACGCTACTCATGAACAACATCTCAGATGTAGATGCTCAATAGTTCGGTTCACTTATAATATGCATTTAGAATGGCGCCGGAGTTGCATTTGACCAGAATTTGAATAAATAGCCAATTAAACTACTGTGAACTTACTAACAAACTGACACATACAGGACTTCCTAGAGAGTTCAGAATGTCAAAATAAAAGCCTGAGGGTTTTTAAGTTAAAGGTTTATTATATATATATTTTTTTAATAAATATTTTACTGTTGTATTTAAAATTCTAAAAGTCAATAATAAATAATAATGAATTATTATACCATGGTCTGGGTGAATACTCGATTCTGATTGGCTGCAGGGTGTCCATTAAAAAGTGATAGAGGACACCTAGTAAAGTAGTTCTGTTGAAACTGCCTGTTTACCATTCGAAATTAATAAATAAATGCGCTGCCTACAACAGCTGTGAGTAACCATAGCAACAGGCAGTCAAAGTATCCGTTAACAATTTGCTCTATCAAAACAAACATCTAACGTTAGTTATATATTACATAGCCTACTAATACAACAATGAGCGACTTCGTTATTTCTTTTAACATTTATGGAGAATATGACAACTTTGACGACTGGGATGCTGCTGAAGAAAGAAAAAATGTAAATAAAACGGAGAAACGACAGAAAGAGAAAACACCGGGAGAATTGAATCAAATAGAAGACGAAAAAGATGAGATCAACAAGAAAAAAAATGCAAAATGGGCAGTAAATACACTCAAGAGACTTTATTGTTCAAAAAGAAATGGACTCCAGCTTTGAAAATTACACCGCTGCTGCTCTAAATGAGACCCTGCAGGAGTTTTACGCAGCTGTCCAGACAACCAAGGCAGGAGGAGAGTACAGCGCAGAACTAATTGTTTTTTTTGTTTGATTGTTGTTTGATTAATTGTTTTATGTGTAATAAAAAATAACTATGCCTACCTTTGTGTTTCATGAAAAAAAAATGCATTTTTGAACCTGAAGGGTTCTACAAGCTGAGCGGACTATAAATATCTCCGGTTGCTAAATAAACCGTCAGGCAAGTTATTATTTGTAAAAACTAGATTTAGCCTAATTAAAATATAAACTAATGTTTTAAAAATGTTTTATTTGGCAAGTGACCAAGGTATAAGCGGGTTAATGCCCTCCGAGGTGTCCATTGTCAGGTTTTAATGACCTTTGGCGGAGGCAACCGTCCTCCGCTGCGCGTCTGCCGGTTCACACCTCGTCCATTAAAACCTGACAACGGACACCTTGACGGGCATTAACCCTTACTTATTATAACAATATTTAAGTTTAATGGGTTCCAAAAAATAACTGTAATGAAAAGTGAACGGATATCTTACAACTAAATTGAACAAAAACAAAAAAAATAGATCTGAATCATTTAAAGTCCAGATACAAGTTGAATGTTTTTTGCCAAATAAAAAACTACCTTCTTTTCTGCTGATGACTTATACTGGAATTACTGTTAATTTTTCTGCAGCATTATCCAGTATACTAGTTAATAATAAAGTTTTTCTGAATAGCTTGTAAATTTATATTTAAATAATGTGTAGATAAAGGTATGTGTTTCTTTACATATAATAAGCATCACTCAGTGAGATATAGATATTCTAAACTGATTATGAAAAAAACAACACTGGTATCGGATTGGTATCGACCAATACTGAGATTTCCTATATCGGAATAGGATCGGAAGAGAAAAAGTGGTATCGGTGCATCCCTAGTGAGAACTCAATGCACACCTCTGAACAAGCAGAGGTATTGACGACATTGCTTTTACATACTGTACGTCTTACTTTCAATTATCAGTAGTTTAACAGCTTCTTTCACTTATCTCATGGATTCCATTCATAGAATGAGGCAGAAAGCATTTTTATTGAATATGCAGCTTGAAGCAAATGACAGGCTTAATTACAGACAAGAAACCTATAAAAATACCAGCAATCACTAGGAAAATAAAGCCAAACTACACAACATCTCTTCAGAGTCTACACAGAGTAGCTAATCTAGTTAGAACAATTCAGGAGTAAACTGCGTCTTCAAAATTATCGTACGTTGCAATAAAGTGTGAGTAAACTTGTGCTTAGTAAATTTGTAGATAGCATCTAGCTATATATTAGAAACTGGCTAACAAACCAGAAAAAAAGATGCATACATTTTTTTTTAAATTCAGGTTTCTTTTCTAAGTTTTGTTATCTGTTATTTAAAAGGCCAGTTTGGTATTGAAAAATTAATTAAACTTGTTTTTAAGACAACATCAATAAAGTTTGTTAGTCTTTCAACCTGTTTTTGTAATGTAATTTAATGGTGTGATAATACAGTATACCATGATAAAAGCTTCAGCAATTATCATGACGTGAAAATTTTATAATGTCACATGCCCTCTCACTATGTTTTAGAATGGTGATAGCCAGAAGTGATGTCTAGATAGACCGCTTATTAGGTTTTGAGACTGTAACAGCCAAAAATGTAGTCCAAGCAGGCAACTCACTAGGTGTTGAGACAGTAGTGACCAAAAGTTGTGTCTAGATTGGCTACTCACTCAGTGCTTGGCAAAGGCTGAATATTTAGTTTCATAAAATCCAGCATGAATTGTTAGAACAAGATATTCCTCACCTGTCTCTGCTTGGTCTCTGGGCACTCGGAATGTAGCGTCAGTGTGGCCCCCTCGATGTTTCGTGGCATAGGGGTGGAGCCAGGGTTAATGATGAACTGGATCTGGTCTGGTGAGATGGTGTGGTGAATGTAGCCCTGTGACATGCCATCCGGGTCAACCATGAAGGCCAGGGAACCCTCATCCACGTCGCCCTCTCCCTCTGGCAGAAATGTCATCCCTTCCTCCTCTCCTTCCTCGTCCAATCGGATGGGATCTTGCTCGATGAGCACGGTGGTTCGATCATAAATCCTTCCCGAGGAGGACGAGGGTCCTGAAATTATGCTGTCGTCTTTGTCATAGTTGGCCATCTTGTCTTCGTCTTCCTCCTCTCTGGCCAGTTTGTAGATGTCCTCTTCCTCATCTTCAAAGAGCATGCCTGTCTCAGAGAGAGGACCATTCTCTCCCATGTTCCTGACAGAGGACCCCGGTTCCGGGTTTGTTTCCACGTGATTGCTTTTAGTGCGGCTAAAAGAGGTTTAAAGAGTTGGTCAATAAAAAGAAAACAGCCATTTGTAGTTTATAAAAAAACTTGAGACACGAGATGTCGCAATTTTACAGTTTCATTATTAACCACGATTGAAAATGTCATGGTAAATTTATATATATTAACCGATCAGCCACAACATTAAAACCACCTACCTAATATTGTGTAGGTCCCCGTTGTGCCACCAAAACAGCACCAACCAGCATCTCAGAATAGCATTCTGAGATGCTCTTCTTCTCAACACAATTGTACAGAGAGGTTATCTGAGTTACCATAGACTTTGAACAGACTGGTTCGAACTGACATTCTCTCTAGACCTCTCTCATCAACTAAGCATTTCCATCCACAGAACTGCCACTCACTGGATGTTTTTTTGTTTTTGGCACCATTCGGAGTAAATTCTAGAGACTGTTGTGCATGAAAATCTCAGGATATCAGCAGTTACAGAAATACTAGCACAATCTGCACATCTGGCACCAACAATCATGCCATGGTCCAAATCATTGAGATCACATTTTTCACTATTCTGATGGTTGATGTGAACATTGACTGAAGCTTCTGACCCGTATCTGCATGATTTTATGCATTGCACTGCTGCCCCATGATTGGCTGATTAGATAGTCGCATGGATGATTGTTGTTGCCAGATGGGCTGGTTTGAGCATTTCTGTAACTGCTGATCTCCAAATTATTTACTCCAAATGGTACCAAAATCAATAAACATCCAGTGAGCAGCAGTTCTGTGCATGGAAATGGCTTGTTGATGAGAGAGGTCAACAGAGAATGGCCAGACTGTTTCGAACTGACAAATTCTACAGTAACTCAGATAACCACTCTGTACAATTGTGGTGTGAAGAATATCATCTCAGAATGCTTTTCTGAGATGCGGGTTGGCGCTGTTTTGGTGGCACGAGGGGGACCTACACAATATTAGGCAGGTAGTTTTAATGTTGTGGCTGAATGGTGTATATACAGTGGCAAGAAAAAATATGCGAACCCTTTGGAATTACCTGCATTCATATATACACGTACATTTATCTTAAAATTTGGCTTGATCTTCATTGTAGTTACAACACTGAACAAACACAATCCATTTGAACTAATAACACAAACATTGTTGTATTGTTCTTGCTGTATTGAATACATCATTCAAACATTCACAGTATAGGCTGGAAAAAGTATTTAAACCCCAAGGCTAATGACATAAAAAAAGCTACTTAAGTGTCAGGAGTTAGCAAACCTGGCATCCAGTTAATGAAACGAGATTGGAGGTGTGGGTTAGAGCTCCTTTGACTTATAAAAAGCACTCAAACATTTTGAGTTTGCTATTTACAAGAAGCATCTGCTGACGTGGGCCATGCCTCACAAAAAAAAACAAAAAAAAAAAATGTTGTTGCTTTGCATTGAGCTGGAAAAGGTAAAGTTATCTGAAAGACATATTGTCTATAAATGGAAACAATTTAGTACTGTGGATACTCTCCCTAGAAGTGGCCGTCCAGCCATGATGACTCAGAGGGCACAAAGAAGAATACTCAATGAGGCAAAAAATAAAAAAACCCTAGTAATCTTTCACATCAGGGAGATTTTATTGTTTGTCTGAAGAATTGCAATTTCTAACTGAATTGATTTTCCCCCCACACCTACTCAAGAGTGTGGATCGCTGAGATATATATATATATATATATATATATATATATATATATATATATATATATATATACACACGTATATAAGAACTGGATTGCTGACTTAACGTTAAACAACCAAAGAGCCATCAACGACTGATAGACGATACGGCCGGTGTTTTAACTCATTATGGATAATATTCGCCGATAATATTTCAGAGTATCCACTTGCCCCAGTGTGCAGCTTATCAGCGCAACACAACGTTCACCAAAGTATGTGGCAAAACAGTCAAGAGGTTGTAAAATAAGAAGGAGAAGCTGCAATATCTGCTTGTTATATGGTGACAACACCGGACAGCTTTATTTCTCGACTCTAAATGAATAAACAATTACATGCATAGGAAGTAGTGTTTTCAAACATACTGTTACTTCGGTACTAAATCGAGCACCGACTCTATCCGGCACCAGCGTACAGGATGACTGACACACGACAGCTTTATTTTGAATGTGTGCTCTGTTACTCATTTTACACTGAAATGGACAATTAATCAAATTAAATCATGAATAGTGTGATTAATTAAATCGCTAAAGGCTGCAATCTTAGTGTGGATGAGCCGCATACTTTAAATGAATGTATAAATCCGACCGCTCTTACACTGGAAACTTCACAGACATTGAGAATTATTCACACTGTTTGAGTTGACAAAGTAGAGCACTAAAACACTTTAAAGTGCGTATCACATATAGACTGTATATTTACAGTTCAAGTCAAGAGTTTACATACGCCTTAGTCAAATACATTTCAACTCGAAAATTAATCGTAGAAAACATTCCCTGTCTTAGGTCAGTTAGGATCACTACTTTATTTAAAAAATTTGAAATACCAGAATAATAGCAGAGAGAATGATTTATTTCAGCTTTTACTTCTGTCATCACATTCACAATGGGTCAGAAGTTTAAATACAATGTTAGTATTTGGTAGCATTGCCTTTAAATAGTTTAACTTGGGTCAAACATTTTGGGTAGCCTTTCACATGCATCTCACAATAAGTTGCTGGAATTTTGGCTCATTCCTCCAGACAGAACTGGTGTAACTGAGTCAAGTTTGTGGGCCTCAAATTTTCTATCGGATTGTTATGACATTATGATGGCTGTGTGGTCCCGTGGCGTTTATACTTGTGCACTATTGTTTGTACAGATGAACGTGGTACCTTCAGGCTTTTGGAAATTGCTCCCAAGGATAAACCAGACTTGTGGAGGTCCTCAGTTTTCTGAGGTCTTGGCTGATTTCTTTTGATTTTCCCATTATGTCAATCAAAGAGGCACTGAGCTTGAAGGTAGGCCTTAAAATACATCTACAGGTACACCTCCAATTAGCCTATCAGAAGCTAATTGGCTAATTAGCTAAAGGCTATAATTTTCTGGAATTTTCCAAGCTGCTTAAAGGCACAGTTAACTTAGTGTATGTGAACTTCTGTCCCACTGGAATTGTGATATAGTCAATTAAAAGTGAAACCATCTGTATGTAAACAATTGATGGAAAAAAATACTCATTTCATGCACAAAGTAGATGTCCTAAACAACTTGCCAAAACTATAGTTTGCTCATATATGAAATCTATGTTGTTTTAATGTCTTCAACTGTATAATCACAGCATTTCTTATTTATATAGCATTTAAAAAACAGAGTTGACCAACGTGCATCACAGTAATGACATTTAAAAATGAGCACATACACAAACACAAGTAATCTAAAATACAAACAACACTGTGTCCTACATTTTATTGGTCAGACTCAAAGGTCAGTGTAAGGAGATGAGATTTCAATGATCTCAATGGGCAGTGTCGAACTGGTTTTCCTGAATAAGCTTCCGGCAAAAACACATGTCCTAATAAAAGCATGATTCAAAATAAAAGCTAGATGTCTGAAATGTAAGAAATTGTGTCATAAATATATAACAACTGTATAGTAAAATTTAATATTCACTGTGATGATAATAATAATAATAAAAACTAAGCAATATATAACAAGCAAGACTGCTGTTGAATAAAATTTTGGGGGAAAAAAATTCAATGATATGCTGAAAAGTTCTATTTTTTTATTTGTTAAATGTTTTAATAATTAATTGATTAGACACCATTTTGATGATGAAATTAAATGTAACTTTAAAACATGGAGTTTCAGAAAATAACTTATTAAACTATAATTAAAATAATTATTAAATTATTAAAAATAACTAAAGTGGTATGTTCAATAGCACATTATCATATTAGGATATTTTTGTTGTGGTACTGATATTGATAATGAGAACCATGAAATTTCACTGTAATCGGTAAGGACTACTGAAATGTTGGTACAATGACAACACAAGAAGTTTGCACTGTAAGGCTTTACAGGCAGATTTCAGATACAAGTGGTGGTTGCATGACTAATGTTTATTGGTTGTAATGATACGTTTACCTATTAAGTCAATAGGTTTTTACACTGCAATATCTGGCATACAAATATGGTGGTACAGTGGCTTCAATGTAATGACTTCATCAGCAATCCAGTTCTATTTTATATATCAGTGCTGTGGATTTGTTAATTAATGATTAAATAAACAGAAATTAGTACATTATGTCTAGAACTACAATTTGATACAAGTAACTAAATCATGACAGTATAATAACCGCTCTCGTAACAAGAAACTAGGACAATGCGGGGAAACTATTTTTAAATTTGTTACTGCAACATGTTGTTCCAAAACAATCAGCGTGAAGGTGTATGTGTAATCTGAAACCACTGTTGCCGTGCAACTCTAACAAAAACAACCACAACGATCTTCCAAAAACTGACCTTAAACACACGGCAACTCAAAAACAATAGCTATGTAGACTGAAGTTTTGGCATCATAAGTGCTGACTATTAACTTTTTTGCATACGATGCCCAAAAATGCAACTCAACAGATTTTGACACTGTGATGGCGAAAATGTTGTCAAGGTGGACCGTTCTCAAACTTATGATGGCCAAAAATGCTGTCTAGATAGGCTACTCACTAAGTTTTGTGACTGTGTTGACTACAAATGCTGTCTAGCTAGGCAGTTGACTAGATTTTGATACTATGATGCCCATTAAGCTGTTTAGGCAGGCAGCTCACTAGGCCTGCACCTAACGATAATTTTTTTATTGATTAATCTAACGATAATTTTTTTTACGATAAAGACTTATTTGCCGATTTTTCTACAGATTTTTTTATTATTATTTCTTGATTAATATAACAATTAATTAACCCAACATAAATATAAAAAACTTGTCTCATTAATTTCAATAAATATTTTAATAAATGATCTTCTCTTAAACACAAACAAATGTACAAGAAACAAAGTGTGCACTGCAGGGCATTACTCTGCAACAAAAATAGCCCTATCTTAACTGGTAATTTCATGAATATGATGATTAATTACCATACAATCTCACTATGTGTGCTTCATGCACACAACAAAGTCATTTATACAAATTTAGCTTTGGTCATGTAATAAAATAAGGGTATATGATTTCCTTTTCAGGCTTCAAAAACGTATGAATGACAGTCAAATAAAATTATAAAACAATTAAAATAATATTTGAATTATCAAAATATGTCTAAATAACTAAAATATATCTCTCTTATTTGTCCGATTTACTTTTGATCCATTGGACTTTCAATGTTTTGTTTTCTTTTGCTTCTTTTGTAACCCAGCTAACCTGTATAGCAATTATATTATATTATATTATGCAATAGTAAAATAGTTCTGCCTTAAATTCTTCACTTTCACACATTATTTTAAGGCTCTCTGGTTAACTCACAAGCCCTTATTTCTCATGAAGGAAGACTCTGAGATTCTGTTACTTGCATTTGATCATCTCCACAGAAATAGAGCAGGACATTTCCTCTGTCTCACTGCATGTTATAACACTGCGTGAATAAACCCACAATGACCACGGATATTTTACAAGGCCGTAAAGTGAAACTGGAGCGCTTTGCGTTCACAAAACGAATCCGTTTATACCTTGTTTATATATGCCTCTGTAGACGGCGTGCTCATCAGAGCGCTTGAGAAGTGGTTCATCTTAACACACTCTTAAGAGAGCTGCTCTTGTGACGTCCGTGGTGCGGTTCCCTGAGATGATTGGAGTTCAAGTGAATGAGACAAGTGTTTTTTCCTCCGCGCTCACTGGCGAGTGAAATGTAAAACTTTACTTGCCAGTGGCTAATAACAGACGTTTTTGGTCGCATAGTGCGAAATTTACTTGCATATGCGAGTGATTTACTCGCAATGTAGAGGGCTGCATGGCCGTTACAGAAAATATAAAACGGACAAATAACAAAATTAGATGACGCATGTTGTAAAGTTACGTTAGCAGCAGTGCAGAAATTACTTTTAACATGGGGGCGATGAGGATACATTTAGAAAATATATTTGAAGTGACTACTACTAACAGAAACACGTGTTGTAATACTATATCATGTTTGGGTGGGGACAAAAAGTAAACAGGACTTACGGTGCTGCCGTCTTGACAAGCGATCCGGGATGCTTTCGCTTCAAGTGTTCGTTCATGGCGGTTGTACGGCTGTGATAAGCCATTTCCAATTTGCATATCTTACACAGCACCACATCGTTGGGTCTCCAGCTAAAATACTCCCACGCTTTAGATCACCATTGGCAAGTTTTTTTTAGCTGCAGTTTGTTCTTCTGGGAATCCATGCTTAAACCGGGTGATGGATTATGCGACGCACGTTATGCAAATCGACGTATTTCTGTAATCGATGAATCGCCCCAGCCCAACAGCTCAGTAGGTTATGTTTCTTAAAAATGCTGTGTAGATAGGCAGCCCACTAGGCTTTGATACTGCGTTGCCAAAAAATGCTAAATAAAGTGCTGTGGAAAAGTATTTGCCTCATCCAAATTTCTTCTGCAGACGTATCACAACCCACACAACCTATGGCCACTTTGCACATCCACACCTGCTCCGCTCTCATTTTCGGTTGGACTCAGGAACTGCCAGTCAGCTGTGAACAAAGCTGACTTCATTCCAGCCTTTGCCACACAGGCTCAGCATCATCGCACTGACAGAAACATGGATCCATCTAGAGGATACAGCAACACCCTCTGCTCTCTCCAACAACTTCTCCTCTCACACCCCTCGACATTCCAGTAGGGATGGGGGAACAGGTTTGATCATTCCAAACGACTGGACATTTTCACCACATTTCTCTCTATGTAACAATACTTCTTTTGAATTCCATGTTATTACTAAAATGCAACCCACAAAAATCCATGTTATTGTCATCTATCGCCCTCCAGATCAGCTGACAAACTTGAGGAGTAGGATGTCCTGCTGTCCTCCTTCCCTGAAGATGGAAGGCCACTTGTGGTTCTTGGAGATTTCAACATGCACCAAGACAAGCGCCAGGCAACTGAACTTCATGCTCTTCAGGACTCGTTTGACCTCGTTTTTACATGTAACCGTACCAACATGAATATTCTTGTTGCTCATTTACATGTCTCTGATCACTACTTTGTTCAATTCAACATGACTCTTCCATCTATATTAAAACAGACTCCACCTTAGGTTTCCTTTCACCGTAGCCTGTGTTCTCTTTCACCCACTGCTGTCTCTACCTCTCTTCCTTCAAAAAATTTTTTTCCACTCTGGATGTAAACTCTGCCACAGACACATTCGGCTCTACTTTAACAACTTGTTTAGACAGCATCTGTCCTCTCTCCTCTAGGCAAGCATGTATGACACCACCCAGCCCCTGGCTCTCTGACGTTCTTTGTGAACATCAGACCGACCTCAGGGCGGCTGAGAGGAGATGGTGGAAATCTAAAGATCCAACAGATCTTATTAAGTATCAGTCTTTGCTTGCATTTTTTTCAGATACCATTAAATCTGCAAAAATATCCTATTCCCAGGACAAGATCAACAGCACCACAGACACTCGCAGCTTGTTTAGAACTTTCAACACAATACTCTGTCCTCCCCCTCCACCACCTAACAAATCACTGACAGAAGATGTCTTCGCCGCATTTTTTACTAATAAAGTTACAGCCATCAACATTACATTCTCAGAACCACACTCTCTCAAACTCTGCAGCTCTTCTCCTCTGGCTGACACTGAGGTCTCTAAATTCCTCTCCATCCACCCCACCACCTGTCATTTCAGCTACATACCCACCAGTGACGCCTTGTTGTACCAACACAAAGAGGCACTAAAACACTACCTCGTTGGTGGAATGAGCTTCCATACTCCATCTGTGAAGCAGACTTACTCTCTGTCTTCAAAAAACAGAGCTTAACCATGCACTCTAGTGATGTCAAAAGTAACAGACTTTACATAAGATGTAAAGATACCAGTGTTTCTGCAATACCGAGCACCGACTCAATCCAGTTAAAGCACGCAATATGAATGAAGCAGTCATATGACTGCTTTAAAATGCTCATTTTGAACACGTGCTCTGTTACTCCTTACACTCAAATGGACAAATAATCTAATTAAAATCATGATGTGTCCTAGTATGATTTATTAAACCGCTAAAGGCTGAAAAAAAATCTTACTGTGGAAGAGCTGCGTCGACTTCCCCAGCCCTTAGGGGAATTCCCGCTGGGAAAAGGGCCATTGCACCCTCTTCCGCTGATTGAGGTTCCCTTTGACAGAGTTGGTATGGACCTCGTCGGGCCATTAGAATGGTCAGCACGTTTATGATATTAATTTCATTACTTAAATATATATATTTTGGGGGGCAACAGAAAATGGTTTGAGTTGCAGGGCTGAGAAAGAATGTTATAAATAACATTGCTAATACTGTTCTACATTACAGAGAAATACTAAACCGTAATAATGAGTCTTTAAAATATACATTTTTCAAGCGCACGCATTAAGCGAGCCACAGCGACACCGGCAAAAGCGGTAATGATTCTGAATGTGTCAGAAAAACCAGCAAGGAGACTGTCTGAACATTTTTGTCAGTTTATAGGGAGAAATGCACATTAGGGTTGTGGCGACAGACAATGATCTCGGGGATCAATGATGGTCAGAGTGATCGCCAATAGCTGATGCCTTTGACAATGTCAAGACGATGGCTCGTTTTTACATTAATGTATTCAATTATTATTATTAACTATTATTATTATTATCAAATTAATATAACAAAAAAATTTGTTCTATTTCCACCTGCATGTTTAGATGGATTCTTGCCTGATGGTAAATGGAAAGGTGGTTAATTACAAGTAGTATATATATATATATAATTTTTTTGATCACTTCATTATATTAATTGCTTTTCCATTTCATTTGAAGTGCAATTTGAATTTAGAAATGTATTTGATTTAAGTTTTTTTTTTTTTTTTTTTAAATAAATCCATTTCATTTTCAATGCAAAATCACTAAAGCAAGAATATTCACTGATGCCTCAGCCCGGGGGTTGCCGATGTAATTTGATATTGCACTATATATATATATATATCGTGAAGGATGGAACAAAATGAAATAATTCACACACATGATGTATTTTCCGGGACAACGAAATACCTGACTGGTAGAGAATGCACGGATGAAGTAGTTTCTTTGCCAGAGAGATGTTGTTCTTCACAACTGTTGTAAAGGCAATTTTCAAAAAGTTGAACAACACACATTTTAATTGCACTTAATTTATTTCAAGTTTCATTTGAATTATTTGTTAAAAAATTAAGTTCAAAGTTTTAAATCAAGGTGTCCTGCTTTACAGGTGAAACTCGAAAAATTAGAATATCGTGCAAAAGTTCATTAATTTCAGTAATTCAACTTAAAAGGTGAAACTAATATATTATATAGACTCATTACAAGCCAAGTAAGATATTTCAAGCCTTTATTTGATATAATTTTGATGATTATGGCTTACAGCTTATGAAAACCCCAAATTCAGAATCTCAGAAAATTAGAATATTCCATGAAATCAATAAAAAAAAGGATTTTAAATACAGAAATGTCAGCCCTCTGAAAAGTATAATCATGCATATGTACTCAGTACTTGGTTTGGGCCCCTTTTGCATTAATTACTGCCTCAATGCGGCGTGGCATGGATGCTATCAGCCTGTGGCACTGCTGAGGTGTTATGGAAGACCAAGATGCTTCAATAGCGGCCTTCAGCTCTTCTGCATTGTTTGGTCTCATGTCTCTCATCTTTCTCTTGGCAATGCCCCATAGATTCTCTATGGGGTTCAGGTCAAGCGAGTTTGCTGGCCAATCAAGCACAGTAATACCATGGTCTTTGAACCAGGTTTTGGTACTTTTGGCAGTGTGGGCAGGTGCCAAGTCCTGCTGGAAAATGAAGTCAGCATCTCCATAAAGCTTGTCTGCTGAAGGAAGCATGAAGTGCTCTAAAATGTCCGGTAGGCGGCTGCGTTGACTCTGGACTTAATAAAGCACAGTGGACCAACACCAGCCGATGACATGGATCCCCAAACCAACACAGACTGTGGAAACTTCACACTGGACTTCAAGCATCTTGGATTGTGTGCCTCTCCATTCTTCCTCCAGACTCTGGGACCTTGGTTTCCAAATGAGATGCAAAATTTGCTCTCATCAGAAAAGAGGACTTTGGACCACTGAGCAACAGACCAGTTCTTTTTTCTTTAGCCCAGGTAAGGCGTTTGACATTTGAAGCCCATGTCCAGCACCCGTCTGTGTGTGGTGGCTCTTGATGCAGTAACTCCAGCCTCAGTCCACTCCTTGTGAAGCTCCCCACACATTTGAATGGCCTTTTCCTGACAATCCTCTCCAGGCTACGGTCATCCCTGCTGCTTGTGCACCTTTTTCTTCCACACTTTTCTCTTCCACTTAACTTTCTATTAATGTGCTTTGATACAGCACTTTGAGAACATCCAACTTCTTTTGCAATTACCTTTTGAGGCTTTCCCTCCTTGTGGAGGGTGTCAATGATGGTTTTCTGCACAACTGTCAGGTCAGCAGTCTTCCCCATGATTGTGAATTCAACTGAACCAGACTGAGAGACCATTTAAAGGCTCAGGAACCCTTTGCAGGTGTTTAGCTGATTAGAGTGTGACACTTTGAGCCTACAATACTGAACCTTTTCACAATATTCTAATTTTCTGAGATTCTGAATTTGGGGTTTTCATAAGCTGTAAGCAATAATCATCAAAATTATATCAAATAAAGGCTTGAAATATCTTACTTTGCTTGTAATGAGTCTATATAATATATTAGTTTCACCTTTTAAGTTGAATTACTGAAAGTAATGAACTTTTGCACGATATTCTAATTTTTCGAGTTTCACCTGTATTGTATAGGCTTAACCCTAACCCTGCTCAACGAAAATTACCCTATAGTACCACCTAGCGTCCAACCAGCGGTAATACCAGCATTTGTAAAAGTTTTTTTTTTTCTGCGACCAACCCACCAATCAAAACTTGGTCGACCAAGACCCATCGACTAACGATTAGTCGACTATTAGGGGGCAGCCCTAAAAAAAAATATTTGTAAATTTGTGCACGAAGATCTCTGAATTGGGATAGGTGGCTCGAACCCGTTATTTGCAGTACGAGAGGTCCCGCAAGCCTCCACAAGGTTTTCCCATTTTGAATTATTATAAGGCATAAGCCCGTGACGTGTTAGATGTCATGAAGGAAAATTGGGAGGAGGGACCTTCACAGAGCAAAAAAAATTAAATACGTTCTTGACATGAGAGTAAAATTCCACACACTAGGGTGACTATCACAGGAGAATTTGCTACAGGCACAAGAACGCCAGTCCTGGCTGTATAACAGGGGAGCTCAGCTACAGGAATTTGCACAGAGAGCTAAAGTACTTGTATAACTCCCCACATAGAGCTCTAAATTACTCGCACAGTGACAAGTGCCCTATAAGGTCACACGGCGAGTTGGGGAAGTCGATTATGAGGTTGTGCGTATGGATAGGCTTGTCAAATTTACCACCTCAACCTACTAAAACCATGGAGAGAAGTGGTCCCCGTATCCTTGGCGATGGTAAATCTGGAAAGGGAGGAGCTCAGCCCGGAGGTGAGTCTAAAAGCCAATCAGTTCACCCCCGTCGCTTGTGGAGACCACCTCTTGCCGTCACAACATAAGAATGTTGCCAGGCTGCAAAATAACACCAGCCGCACTAATCTCATAAAACAACACATCGATAAAAACCCAGGAGTAGTGGTACGTAGTCGTCACTACAACTTACCCGAAAACAAGAAACAAGTAGTATGGGAAGAATTAAAGTCCATGCTCGATATGGGCGTAACAGAAGATTCCCACAGCGATTGGGCCAGCCCCGTGGTTCTGGTGCCTGAGAGCGATGGCTCGGTCTGGTTCTGTGTGGATTATAGAAAGGTCAACACGTGTTGAAATGTTATGCCTATCCAATGCCTCAGATTGATGAATTGTGAGCCCAATCGGTTGGGCTTGGCTCACTTTTATTCGACACTGTATTTGACAAAGGGATATTGGCAGATCACCTTAATGCGATGTCCCTTGAGAAAACGGCCTTATCCACACCATTTGGATTATATCAATTTGTGACCCTTCCTTGGATGACAGTTTTTTACAGTAATGATTGGCAACAGCATATGCAGCATCTGAGGGTGGTTCTGAGGTCGCTGCGACGAGCAGTGCTCACAGCAAACCCAAAGAAGTGCACAATTGGGCGGGTGGAGGTACAGTATCTGGGGTTCCACTTGGGTCATGGGCAGGTGCTGTCTTGTGTTTTGAGTGAAGCTGTAAAGCGATTATTGTTCATTTGTTAATAAACATGTAAAGAACATTGTGGAATATCCGCTTTAGTGTGGAAACCGGTTTTCCCTTCCTCCTTTATCTGCCCAACCTGAACCTTTGTTATACTGTATTTTGTGTTTAAACAGGTTGCCTTTGTTTTATGTTATATTTCGTCTAAAGATCTAAAACATTTTAGCACGAAAAATATACAACAATAGAAGAAATCAGGATGGGGGCAAATACTTTTCCACAGCACTGTAGGCAGCCCACTAAGTTTTGGGATGGCGTCGCCCCAATAGTTTGTCTAGGTAGGCATCTTAATAGCTCATGATTGCAGTGTTGCCAAATCTCGCAAGAGAAACAAGCGAACTGGTCTGGAAAAACAAGCCAAAATAAGACACTTGCCTCACCAAAATAAGCAAAAATTAGCAATAAAAGGTTTTCCTGTGTGGTGGATTTATCAGCATAGAAGTCATAAGAATACAGTTATTTAACAGTTAAGTATAATTGTAATTACAGATCTGTTCTCCATAGGGCTGGGCGATATGGCAAAAAATATTATGACGATATTATTTTTCATATAATTCGATATTGATATATCACGATATTCAATCACATTTGCATATTTGTTTTTAATTTCCAAAAAAGAAGAGAAAACAAAATCCTAAACAGTCTAAATAGTCTTTACAAAACTGTATTGGGGCCCAGACACAGCCAATGCAGTGGTGTCTGAGGGATCTTCTATGAAAATATTACAATATTGTATAGAGTTTATCAATTGAGTGCAGTTGGATATGAATGTTATAAGATGATCTGTTCATTTTGAATCATAATGACAGTGTATATGTTTTATATTAAAATTATTTTCATATGTCTTTACAGATATCCAAGTATGGGGGCATAGAAGCCCTTGTGACTGAGGAATGATACTGTATGGGGTTTCAGGGGTATCTCCAGAGAGAAACTTTTGAAAATGTAAAAGTCTGAATGGACCATTTTTCTATTTTCATTAAAGTGAGAAAGACTAGGCTACAAACTAGTAATTGTTTTGTCTTTCATCCCTGTCAGAGATGATGAAATCAAATTTAGCGGCCTTGGCGATATATCGGTCGACCACATGTTTGGTTGCTATGAGACATCTCTGACAATCAATGTACTCCTTAAAATCACAACGTAATCAATCTCAAAATTAAAAATAAGCTCCCTCTTTGACACGTGTTTTTAGTTGTCACGTAGTTGTTCACTGGATTTCGAATTAAGTGAAAAGTCACCTTGCATGATCCCCATCGATCATCGTTTTAATGATCGATCATTGCTGCCATGTCCTAGTAGTTGTGCCAATCCCTACTGAAAGGCAGTTCACTGTAGTTAGATGTGCATGTATGTTGTAAGATGTAAGTTAGACTATGCTGCCAATAAAGCACACTAGTTTATGATTCACAAAAATGCTGTCTATATAGCCAACCCACTAGGTTTGAGACTGTGATGCCCTAAAATTCTTTCTAGAATGGCAGATTTTGATACAATGCTTCCTATAAAACTGTCTGGCTGGCAGCTCATAAGGTTGTGATCCCCAAAAATGCGCTCTAGATAAGTAGCCCACTAGGTTTTGAGACCCTGGTGCCCAAAAATGCAGCTCACATCCACTTTTGTGAATTTGTGAGGCACATCCACTGTCAAATATGAATGCATGTCTCATACTACTGGACAAGTTATACAGCAGACATTATGCCTTAAAGTGATGAACATGTTGTGACAAAAAAGACCCCTAATATACAGTATATATCAAGTCTTGAAGCATATGAGGTTTTCTGACTCTTGTTTCCAATTCATTTTGGATACTTTCTAGAAGTTTCCATGTTGACTTCAGCATTTGCGACAGTCACAAGTCATCCATCAAAATCATCATATATTTATCATTCAAAACTTACTGACAGAAAGTCGGGAAAACCTCACAGAACTTCAAACACGTGACAGTCTGACATATATTCTACATTATATGATATACTCAGTTTAAAGTGTATTTATTATTAATAAACAAGT
This sequence comes from Xyrauchen texanus, assembly GCF_025860055.1. Lineage (NCBI taxonomy): Eukaryota > Metazoa > Chordata > Actinopteri > Cypriniformes > Catostomidae > Xyrauchen > Xyrauchen texanus. The sequence goes on from NC_068290.1 coordinate 39,831,815, forward strand.
AGTCATGTAAGTAATGCTAACTGCTTATGTTACCTGAGTATTAGTCATCAAGTGCTTCTGTCATATGAACATTAATAAAATCCCGAAGACAAATACACGGAAGGAATTAAACATATATTTCATATAATCGATTAAAACGGTTGTATTTGGTTTAAGAAAAGAGTCGACATAGAAGCTAACAGTCTCCATTCACATCAATGACAGCCGTTAGCTTTACTAGCACACAATTAACATCAGTTTATAAACAATAATATACACCGTGGTTGGACAAAAAAAAATCAACTATATTTGTCGTTTTACTCCATTAAAGTTTCAAATACTTTGTTCACAGTAAATATGTGATGTTAAAGCAGTGTAATTTAATGTAATGTAGGGTAGGTATGCTAACACTTTTAACCCGTTAGCAAATAACAAAAAACAATTCAATCAAGACAAGCCATTAAAACACACGAATGACAGCTACACGCTCCAACACACTCATATCAACGCGAAATATGCCATAGCATGTATTTACCTGTTATAAAGGCCTGTGTACTGTTGTGTACATTGTATGTTCATTCCTCACCCGCGGCACCATCATGAAGAGCAGCACAGACTGACTCCAGATCAGCTGACTTCAGTGTTCAGATCAGTTCCTCTTCCTGGAGCATCACTGACAGCTCCCAGATCACCACGGCCGAACAACTTTGGGGGGATTTTCAATTCGAGGAAGATTAATTCTAATTTTTTTCTCCCCTTTTCCCACCCAATTTGGTATGCCCAATTCCAATGCGCTTTAATTCCTCGTGGTGGCGTAGTGACTCAGTTCCCTCCACCTCTGAGTGTCAATCCGCGCATGTTATCACGTGGCTTGTTGAACATGTTACTGCAGAGACCTAGCGTGTGTGGAGACTTCACGCTATTCTCCGCGGCATCCAGGCACAACTCAACACATGCCCCACCTAGAGTGACATCCACATAATACTACAATGAGGAGGTTACCCCATGTGACTCTACCTTCCCTAGCAACCAGGCCAATTTGGTTGCTTAGGAGACCTGGCTGGAGACACTCAGCACACCCTGATTCGAATTCGTGACTCCGGGTGTGGTAGTCAGCGTCTTTACTCGCTGAGATACCCAGGCCTCCTCCAGGAAGATTTTTAAGAAAATATGCTGAATTGACTGTTGACTATCTTGATGTGTTATAATTTTTTCCCCTCCAAAAGAGGAAAAATAAATCCAATAAAATCCAGTAAGATTAATAATAACCTATAACTTTGTATTGTCTTGTTAATTAATTTCCCCTTTTTGTTTAAATTCTAAATTTTATAGAAATAATCTATGCAACAAAGTTAATAAAAGCAAGTAATCTTTTAAAAATCGAATTAAAAATGCATGTAACAAAATTGTTTTCTTTGTATCCATGTTGGTTTCATCAACCATTTAAAAAAAAATGTAAGTGTAGTAATTCAACATCAAGTAACAGGTATTAAAATACTTTTCTTTCAAACATTAATGGGCTAATACTTTAAAACAAAATAGTGTTACTGATAATTTTACAAATAAAAATATAAAACTATACATTTAAAGTTTCTTAATTTTAAGAACTGAATCAATATATTTCAATTTCATTGCAAAATATTTAGATATTTGCAAATATACAAGTCTTTTGAGAGTGTACACAGATAGACCGACACTGCTCTTGCTGCAGAGCTTTTTGGTGTACTTTGTCTGCCGTTACTCTCCAATTGGTGGATCCTTTCCCTTCAGAGGAACAGAGGATTATGGGTAGTGTAGTGCATTGCTAATACTTCTGCTATTAAACATGATTTTTAAACAATGAAGTTAAAATAACATGGACCGATGGCTTCAGAAGAAGCATTTGCCATCCATAACAACCTCAGAGCTCACAGACGGTCTGTCTTTAAATGTTTAGAAGTTACTTTTTAAAATGAATTTACCTATGGAACAAATAAATGGGATTTTTCCTTCCAGAACCACAATAGCAAAAACCACACCATCACAAATTTGACCACTTATTATTGCAAAAAACATTTTAAAATGTCTTCTGCACACCTTATTAGTACTATTTGAAAGTTGAAGCTTTTTCTTATATATATATATAAAAATGTTAAAGTTAACCATTCATTAGACACCAGAACCTCTTCATTAGATATATTCAATAGTAACCACAGTTCAATTTTGATAAGATATTAGTGCTTATTAAGTTACTAGCAGCTCTTTCAAATCTATTCCACTTGTGAAACAGATATAACATTAAGAGTTATTTCTGTTATTAGGATTTATTATTCATTTACTACTAAATTTACTAAAACCCTATTAAGTTGACTTTACTCAATTGATTGAGTAATCTCGTTCCCTCAAATGAATGGAGTGCTGGTGTCTCCAGAACTTGTGTAATTAAGTTCAATTAACTTGGTGTTCATATAGATAACTAGATGCAAGTAGACTTTATTCAGATATGCTATTTAAATCTTGTTGTTTCTACTTAATTTTAATTTAATCATACACATTTTTTTTATAAAAATACTGATTCTAGGTGAATAATAAAATAAACTTAATTCTTTAAAAATGAATAAAAAAGGAAATGCACATGTACTTCAGTTGCACACGAGCAAGGAGAACTGAGTATGTGACATCAGTTCAATGAATGATGACATCACATGAAACAAATATTTGCAAAAACAACAAAAAACATAAATAAGCGCTACAACTTTAAATTAAACGTAACTATTTATATGCTTTTATAAGATCCCTTTAATCAAGGAAACATAATTCAAGATCAAGGGATTATGGGTTTTCCAAAGATATGAACACTTTAAAATCTTAAAAAGTCTATGGATTTTTAAGATAAATCAGTTCAAGGAGCATATTTGAGTTATGAGTACAAAACTTGATATTTCAAGTAATTTCAACTTGATTTTCCCAGTAATGATAACATTAGGGTGTAAGGTTACAATTCTGATAATGACAAGCATACAGTGCATCTGGAAAGTATTCACAGCGCTTCACTTTTTCCACATTTTGTTATGTTACAGCCTTATTCCTAAATTGATTCAATTCATTATTTTTCTCAAAATACTACAAACAATACCCCATAATGACAACATGAAAGAAGTTTGTTTGAAATCTTTGCAAATTTATAAAAACAATCTACAAAAAAAAAAAATCACATGTACATAAGTATTCACAGCCTTTGCTCAATACTTTGTTGTAGTAATACTATTTTTGGGCAGTTTCTCCCATTCTTCTTTGCTCCATCAGGTTGGATGGGGAGTATCGTGCACAGGCATTTTCAGATATCTCCAGAGATGTTCAATCGGGTTCAAGTCTGGGCCACTCAAGAACATTCACAGAGTTGTCCCGTAGCCACCCCTTTGTTATCTTGGCTGTGTGCTTAGGGTCGTTGTCCTGTTGGAAGATGATCCTTTGCCCCAGTCAGGTCCAGAGCACTCTGGAGCAGGTTTTCATCAAGGATGTCTCTGTACATTGCTGCAGTCATCTTTCCCTCGATCCTGACTAGTCTCCCAGTTCCTGCTGCTGAAAAACATCCCCACAGCATGATGCTGCCACCACCATGCTTCACTGTAGGGATGGTATTGGCCAGGTGATGAGCGGTGCCTGGTTTCCTCCAGACATGACGCTTGCCATTCAGGCCAATGAGTTCAATCTTTGTTTCATCAGACCAGAGAATTTTGTTTCTCATGGTCTGAGAGTCCTTCAGGTGCCTTTTGGCAAACTCCAGGTGGGCTGTCATGTACCTTTTACTGAGGAGTGGCTTCCGTCTGGCCGCTCTACCATACAGGCCTGATTGGTGGAGTACTGCAGAGATGGTTGTTCTTCTGGAAGGTTCTCCTCTCTCCACAGAGAAAGGCTGGAGCTCTGTCAGAGTGACCATCAGGTTCTTGGTCACCTCCCTGACTAAGGCCCTTCTCCTCCAATCGCTCAGTTTGGCGGGGCGTCCAGTTCAAGGAAGAGTCCTGGTGGTTCCAAACTTCTTCCATTTACGGATGATGGAGGCCATTGTGCTCATTGGGACCTTCAATGCTGCAGAATTTTTCTGTACCCTTCCCCAGATCTGTGCCTCGATACAATCCTGTCTCGGAGGTCTACAGACAATTCTTGGACTTCATGACACTGACATGTTGTCATGCACTGTTAACTGTGAGACCTTATATAGACAGGTGTGTGCCTTTCCAAATCATGTCCAATCAACTGAATTTACCACAGGTGGACTCCAGTCAAGTTACAGAAACTTCTCAAGGATGATCAGTGGAAACAGGATGCACCTGAGCTCAATTTTGAGTGTCATGGCAAAGGCTGTGAATACTTATGTACATGTGATTTTTTTCTGTTTTTATTTGTAATAAATATGCAAAGATTTCAAACAAACGTTTCACGTTGTCATTGTGGGGTATTTTTTTTTAATTTTGAGGAAAATAACGAATTTAATCCATTTTGGAATAAGGCTGTAACATAACAAAATGTGGAAAAATGTAAGCGCTGTGAATACTTTCCGGATGCACTGTATATTTCAGTTTCATTGTTAACCATTGATAAGATTTAGTACTAGTTATTAGTAATTAATAGCAACTGCAAAACTAGATCCTAAAATGTAAAATAACTATACAAATAGTTGGTAGTAAGTTGAGTAATAAACACTAAATAGCTCTGTGCAGATACAAACTTCTCTTAAACATTCCGGTGTCATTATTTAATGCTCATTGATGGATTGAGGCAGCTTATGAAAAATCTTGATTACAATGAGCATGAAAATTTAAATAATGAAGATATAAACTATAATTTTCCAAATCATTTTGCATTCACATCTAATATGTGCAATTATTTAGAAGAAATGAAAGGGAAAGGCAAACACAGTGACTTGTATACTTCTATTCATATTTAATATAAAAAACAACTGTGTTGTATTTACAAACAACAAAATACATATATATATTTCATAAAATAACCACTATTTTAAAAATAAAAACAATCGGTCTCCAATTAAATTTGGAATAAAACAAATGAGTTTTAATAGCGGTTTAAAATGTAACTACAAAGTTTATACACATAATTCTTTTGATATTAGGCATAAAAGGCAACATGATGCAGTACATTATTCAGGTAATTTGTCATGAATGCCTCTGTCAGAGGGGCTGTGGAACAAGAAATGATGGAAAAACTCCTTTGCCTTCCCTTTGTCTTTAATATTTTGGTTTGTGGGTGACCTGAGCAAAAGGCCAGCGAAGACTGAGGCTGTAAACAAAAGTGAAAGTAGTTAAACGTAACTATTCAAACATCACTTTCTTAATCTTCAGTGCTGAATGTGTTATGGTTCAAATAAGCTCTAGTGAGTTCTGCTTTACATGGAAACTAGCATGTGCTTTCAAAATCTGCTGACAAAAATAAACAAGTACTGAAAGTGCATCGTCAACCTACCTAAAATATTGACGTCCACCTTATTGTGTGCAGAGTGCTTCAACAACTCTTGCAGAAAGGCCAATAAATAGTTAAACACATTTTTATGACAAAGAGGTAACATGGAAATGATCTGTGAATGACAAAATACATATAATTATTAATACTGTGACTAGTATTACAACTAATTTTGGCCAAAATGTAAGGCAGCCTATGTGGAACGTTCCCAATCAGTCATTTATGAAGTTCTAGTTCAGTTAGGATGCTGCATTTGAAGGTATATAGGCAGTAGGCAGCATACTAGATTTTGGAACAGAGCCATAAAGTCATACTTGGGAGAAGTTGAAATTTGAGGGCACAAACCTGTCTGCACTGGCTGCTGTCAGAGGAGCAGTCCAAGCACTGCTGATAGAAAGAGAAAGGGATCACCGGCTCAGGAAGAGCATCAAGGAACAGCAGAAGAGCTTCAGCAACTGAGTGGTTACTTCCAGCTAATATTTCTCTAGGTCAAGGTCACTCAACAATCAGGTCACAGCAGAGACACACACATGCACAGTTTACAGTACACCTGGTATTAACGTCCTTCTTAAAGGAGCAGTTCACCCAAAAATTAAAATTCTCTCATTATTCAGAATTCGGAAGCAGCGCTTATTTACAACAGAAGAACGAACGTCAAACGAGAGGTCGGGCATTTCAAATCGCATCAGAGCCCTGGATGGAAGCGCCGATCTAATTATTGACTTGTTTCTTACATAAACCAATTGATTCATTTCAAAAGACATTCATTGATTGACTGGAGTCATGTGGATTACTTCTATGCTGCCTAAATGTGACTTTTGGACCATCACAGTGCTGACACCCATGTTCCTCTATTAGAAGAGGCCTGACAGAGTTCTATCTTCTAAAAATCTTCATTTGAGTTCTGCTGATGAAAGACAGTCATACACATCTGCGATGGCATCAGGGTAAAGTGAATAATGAGAGAATTTCATTTTTAGGTGAACTGTTCCTTTAAGTGGACAGATGAAACTGGTTTTTACATGTGTCTCAAATGAGTCATCTGTCACCACTTGTGATTGGATTTCACTTACTAAATCAGTGTTTTACTGCATGCTAATAAATCACAAGTGGGCACACTCATCTCATCTCAAACAAGATGTTTCCAAGTGGTTAACTTGATGCGTCACTGGTTGTCAGAAAAATTGATAGATTCAGAATTACAATTTAATATTCAGGATTCAGATTTTCATTTATACATTTAGGATTTACATATTCTAATTTCTAATGATATATTCTGATTTATAAATCACATTTTTATTTATAACTCCATCCATCCATTCTATATTGCCCCTTGTTCTATTAATAAATAAATAAATAAATATATATATTCAGAATTTATGGTTTATTGACAGGCGAGTAGCCAGTATTTCTGTTGTCCAGGATGCATTGGCATGTACACTACTAATGCAGTGTGGTCACATGCGTTTCTAACTACTGTTCCTCGGAATGCTGTTTGAGTGATCAGATCACCCGAATCGGATGGTAATATGAGGAGTAATTGAGGCCACTGAATCAGGTCACACCAGAGACACACAGAGCTTTAATATATTTATTATGGAGTGACCGTGTGGAAGGATACGGAGTGTCTCTAAGATGCCTGTGTCCAGACAATCCCGAATCTCCTCAAACTCACTGCGCAAGCCAGGCTGCTGAAAGAGATCTTCCTGTAATACAAGCAATGACAAATGCAATTATCATCACTGCTACTTTTAACAGTAAGTTCTTGGATAAACTTCAGACATTACATTTGAACATATCTTATTAACATAATTTGGCCTCAATGCACTGAAACTCATTTATAACAGTCAAGTAATTTTGGCTAGCCGAACAACAAAGAATGATTTGGGGAAGCCATTTATTCTTCTAAGGAAAAGAGTAGCTAGATTCCCGCTTCAGTGCTGGTGTTGCCATGGAAGAGACCTCAATGGATCGCCATAAAAAAGACAAATAGCATTCCACAGCACAAAAGTTACACCAGCACAGCTAAAATGTTAAGGCAAGCACTGACAAAACAAGTTCAAAACCAAAAGTAATGAATTAACAACAGAGAAAGACAAAACAATCCTGATGTCCTGACCTGTTGTTTTGCGAAACGGAAGAGATGGTCCACCATCATCCATACCTCCTTCGGGATTTCTTGAGGTTTGTCAGCCTCTGGATCGCTCACTTTATTATTTGCCTTCATGCTCTGATAGAAAACCAAAAGATCTAATTTCGAACGATTTACAGCATTTAATCAAAGTACATTTTACATTTACATTTATGCATTTGGCAGACGCTTTTATCCAAAGCGACTTACAGAGCCCTTATTACAGGGACAATTCCCCTGGAGCAATCTGGAGTTAAATGCCTTGCTCAAGGACACAATGGTGGTGGCTGTGGGGCTTGAACCAGCATCCTTCTGATTACCAGATTACCAGTTATGTGCTTAGACCACTACACCACCACCACCACTCCTTACTACAAGTACTACAAAGTAATACAAAATACTCAAACCAGCACGTCTGGCACCAACAATCATGCCACAGTCAAAAACACTAAGATTCAATTTTTCCCCCATTCTGTTGGTTGATAGCTCCTGACCCATATAATGCACTGCTGCCACACAATTAGCTGATTATATCATCGCATGAATAAGTAGACGTACAGGTGTACCTAATAAAGTGGCCGGTGAGTGTATAAGCAATAAGGTACGAGAAGTCATGTTACATTGTGAATAGTGTCCCACCTTAAGGCATGACGCACACCAAGCTGAATATATTCACAATAAAGTATGGCCTTGATTGCGTTATTGGGTCCCACTTTATAAAAATCTATTCACTATAGAAATTTCCATGATTTGTTCATTTTTAATTTCCTTTACATTTCTAGGTCTGCAAAACCAAAAAGGTCTCAATTTTAAACTACAACACTGCAAAATAAGTCATATAGATAAGTAATTAATAATATGTGTTTGAAAAAAAAAAATAAAAAGGTAGCATCTGCACACTTACAGGTAAATCAACCTTTGAATGGCTCACTTACAGTTGTCTCTGCATATTTATCTGGCATAGGAGAAAATATTTCAACATTGAAACAATGGCATCATTACACATTTAACCTCACCAGCTCTCTGATGGTGTCGGGTGGCATGTCCTGGATGGGTTCTTTCAGCAGACACAGTGTACCAAGAGAAGAGCCGAAGCAGCTTGGCAGGTATGAGCCTGTGACGGAGATGAAGTAGTCTTTGCCTCGCTCCAGATGAAGAACCAGGATGTCTTCAAGCTGCTGCTGGCCCGTGTTTAGGTCTGGAGCCGTAGAGCGATTCACAAACACCTCCAGATCAATGTCCACACTGGCACCTACACAGACAAAACAACGGCAACAATGATGCTCACATCACAGGCCGATGCTGAAGAGAGTTAAAACTCTCCTTTGATCTGTACTAATAACAACGGATCCCTGTCATAGATACAGAACATGTGACCGCTTTGTAAGACAGTTTAGACTCTAGAAAAACAAATCAAAATATACTACATTTTGTTTAACACAATGCGTAACGCAACTGTCAAAAGATCATTTCAAACCCTTTCATGTTATTCTGATGCTGCTTTCAAGTCATGTCAAAATGTTTGTATTTACAAGATGACAATCACAATGAATGCCACCACAACGTTGTTATCACCAGTGGCAGTGTGATTTAAATATAAGAATATATAATCTATATGTGATATGCACTTTAAAGTGTTTTAGTGCTCTACTTTGTCAACTCAAACAGTGTGAATAATTCTCAATGTCTGTGAAGTTTCCAGTGTAAGAGCGGTCGGATTTATACATTCATTTAAAGTATGCGGCTCATCCACACTAAGATTGCAGCCTTTAGCGATTTAATTAAATCACACTATTCATGATTTAATTTGATTAATTGTCCATTTCAGTGTACAGCCATGGCCAAAACTATTGGCAGTGACATTCATTTGTGTTTTGCAAAGATTTCTGCTTCAGTTGTTGTGGTGTTGATTCACACTGTTTCTAGATTATTGTGCAGAGTGATCAGATGCATTTTAAATGAACTTTAAAAATCACAAAAACTCACTCAAATTTCACTGTTTTTTGGCCCTGGCACAAAATGACCAGCTAACATAATTTCACTAATCATATCAGCAGCACCTGGGAAAGTGTGAACGAGTACTAGTCATGTGAAATCACTCTATCGTTCTGATTGGATTATAAGAGCAGACTGATTGCTATAAAAAGGAAGGAAGAATTGCTTCCAATCATTATGTTCTTGTTAGCAATGGTTACCTCTAAAGAAACACTTGCCGCCATCATTGCTTTGCATCAAAATGGCCTCACATGCAAGGAAATTGCTGCAAAGAATATTACACCTAAAAGAACCATTTACGGGATCATCAAGAACTTCAAGGAGAGAACTTGAACTGCAGTGAAGAAGGCTTCAGGACATCCCAGAGTGTCAAGCAGGCACCAGGACTGTCTCCTCCTGAGTCGTCCGCTATGGAATCAGGTCACCACCAGTGCAGAGCTTGCTCAATATTGGCAGCAGGTTGGTGTGAGTGCATCTGCATGCGCAGTGAGGCGAAGACTTTTGGATAATGGTCTGGTGTCAAGAAGGGCAGCAAAGAAGCCACTTCTCTCCAAGAAAAACATCAAGGACAGACTGAAATTCTGCAGGAAGTACAAGGATTGGACAGCAGAAGACTGGTGCAAAGATATTTTCAGCCCCCTTCCGACTGTTTGGGACATCTGGAAACTCGATAGTCCGGAGAAGAAAACGTGATGCTACCATGAGTCCTGTGTCGTGCCAACAGTGAAGCATCCTGAGACCATCAATGTGTGGGGTTGCTTTTCATTCAATGGAGTGGGCTCTCTCACAATTCTGCCCAAAACACTGCCATGACTAAAGAATGGTATCAAAACGTCCTGCAAGAGCAACTTCTCCCAACGATCCAGGAGCAATTTGGTGATGATCCGTGCATTTTCCAGCATGATGGACAAGACAAGAGTAATAATGAAGTGGCTCAGAGATCATTACAAGCAGAAGGCCACAAATTGTGATCGACTCAGAGCACTAATAAGGCAAGAATGGATCTCCATCAGTCAGGATTTGGCCCAGAAGCTGATATCCAGCATGCCAGAGTGAATTGCAGAGGTTATGAAGAACAAGGGTCAACACTGTAAATATCGACTCTTTGCATAAATTGAATGTTTTTGCCAATAAAAGCCTTTAAAACTTATGAAATGCTTATTGTTTTCCAGTATACCATAGAAACATGCAAAAAAATTATCTACAAATACTGAAGCAGCAAACTTTGCAAAACACAAAATGTATTTCACTGCCAACACTTTTGGCCACGGCTGTAAAATGAGTAACAGCACACATTTAAAACAAAGCTGTCACATGTCAGTCATCCTGGGCACTGGTGCCGGATAGAGTCAGTGCTAGGTACTACTGGTACTGCAAAAGCATCGTGACATCTTTTATTTTAGTATCAACATGGTACCGAAAGTACCGGTAACTTTTGACAACACTAGGCAAGTAAGAAGCCTTTAATTTTGGGTACGTCACTGAAACAGGAAATCTTTAAAAACACCTTCAAATCATAAAGGGTTATACTCAATCAACAGTATTTGTGGGATTATGTTGATGGCCACAAAAAAATTGCTTTGCCTCATCCATCCATTTCTTAAAAAAAAAAAAGTTGCAGTGAGCCACTTACAATGGAAGTGAATGTGACCCATGTTTGGAGGGTTTAAACAAATGTGAAGTTTAAAATTGTATAATATTGTAGCACTTACATAATATTCTGTTAAAAATTGTGTATTATTCGAGCTGTAAAGTTGTTTAAATCGTAATTTTTAGGGTTTGTTAACATTACATCATCATGGCAATGAAGTTACACAGAACATTACACAGAAAAGGTCTGCAAGATATTTTATCACACTAAAATCATGTTTACACACATATCCTTTGTCTTGTGACTATACTTTTGAAACAGTGAAAATTCTAGTGTTACTGGTTTGACCACATTCACTTCCATTGTAAGCGCTACACTGCAAACCAGATTTGTATTTATTTTTTTTTTAGTAGAGGAAAGTCAAAATGTATTTTTGTGGCAATCAACATTATGCCCAGTAATAACTATATTTGATATAAAAAATAAATAATAAATTATATATATAAATTATATAAAATACATATATATACATATATATTTATATATTAGGGATGTTGATTTAATGTGTTAATTCAGCGCGATTAATTTGACTAAAAATAACGTGTTAAGAAAATTAACGCCATTAAATCGCAATGCCCCCAGACATAAAAATCTCACTAACAGCGTGTTGTTTCAGAAATATTAACAGGATATCATATGGTCTCCTTTTTAAAAATAGATAGATAAAATAACAATAAAAACATTAGCATAGTGGTGAATATATATATATATTTGTGTATAGCAGCTGCGATGGACTGGCGACCTGTCCAGGGTGTCCCCCGCCTTTCGCCCAATGTTAGCTGGGATAGGCTCCAGCCCCCCGCGACCCTGTACACAGGATAAGCGGTTGACGATGGATGGATGGATGGATGGATGTGTATAGCAGTAATGTTCTCTCACCCTGAGCCAGGAAGCCTTTGGCTGGGTTTGCTGTTAACCAGGGCTTGCAGTAGGCGGGCTCATCCAGCTTCGGAATGAACTCAAACTGACACGGCACCTGTCCGTCATTGTGAACGGTCACAGTCTGAGCCTGATGTTGCATGAACTTCACATCGTTGAAGTGGAACTACAGATAAATCATTCATAAAAAAGAAAATCAGAATTAAATAAATAATAAATAAAAACATCAATTTAGGGGTTAAATGGGAATTAATGAATTTAACGAACTCCTTGCTTCAGTATAAAATACAATCCAATTCATGATTGAGTATGACAATAAACAGGGATCCATCAGCTCACGACCAACACATTTCCATAACGCTCCATGTCATTTCTAACTATGCATAACTACAACAAATGGACATTTGTTGTCAATATTATCATTACAATGGACATAATAATGATAATATTCACTATAGAAATGTTTTCCATGCATGAAAATCGCAGTTTTAAAATTCCCTGATATTTCCAAGTACTCTATGGCTTTGGCTTCCAGGATTGAGACACTTGAGTTGTTGGAAAAGGAACATGATGCTCACCTCTCTCTGAGACAGAGACATTGAAGGAATACAATCATTTTCCAGTCTATCAATTTGTCTCACAATCTCTTCAAATGTCCTCTTGTAGGCCTCTTCGTTCACCAGCTTAATCTGTTTAGAGTAACAGCAAGTGTCAATAAGGGGATTAAAGGATGGCTGCACACTATTTGAATTATATTTCTGTACAATATTTGAAATGATTTGCTGGCGATAAAATCTGGGTTACAGTAAGGCACTACTCCTTTAAGGCGCTTACAATGGAAGTGAATGGGGTCACTCCATAAACACAAAACACACACTGATTTTAAAGTATAGCCACGAGACGCAAACATAATACATGTTAGCATAATTGTTGTGTAATAAAAAAAAAAATCACTTGCTAACCTTATCTGTGTAAAGTTTGTTGTTGTCATGACAACATAACGCCAGTAAACCCTACAATGTGGTAAATGTTTTAACACTGCTAAATCCCTGATTTAATCACACTAAACTCATGTTTACATGTATAATGTTTCCATCTTGTGGCTATCCTTTTGAAACAGGGTCCCATTCACTTCCATTTTCAAAAATGAAAATTCTCTCATCACTTACTCACCCTCATGTTATCCCAGATGTGTATTACTTCCTTTTTCTGCTGAACACAAATTGAGATTTTAAGAAGAATATTTCAGCTCTGTTTGTACTCGCACTGCAAGTGAATGGTGACCAAAACTTTGAAGCACCAAAAAGCACATATGGATAAAGGTAATCCATAGAACTGCAGTGGTTTAATCAATGAGTGAGAACAGACCAAAACATAACTCCTTTTTCACAATAAATCTTGACATCAGCGGTCTCCTTGGCAGAAGATTTCAAGCTCTGGCGCCATCTAGTGCTCTGCATATGCATCAACCACTAGGAAATGTAATCAAGCTTGAAATCATGATCGTGCCTAAAGACTGCAATGACAAGATACACCCTGGAAAAAATAAAATAAATCAATAAGAGAGGCATATTTTGGTCTGTTCTCACTTAAAACTGACTCTGCCAATCTGGAAAATGTCTGAAGACATGGAATAAACAGCTGGAGTCGTATGGATTACTTTTATTCAAACTTTATGTGCTTTTTGGAGCTTAAAAATGTTGGTCACCATTCACTTGCATTATATGGACTCACAGATTCTTCTACACATCTTTGTTCAAAAGAAGAATGAAAGTCATGTAAATCTGGGGTGGCATGAGGGTGAGTAAATGATGAGAGAATTTTCATTTTTGGGTGAACTATCCCTTTAAATGTAACATGATTTTATGATTTATTCATTTTTTTTTTTTTTTTAAATAAGCAAGGATAATTGTTTTGGTTAAGCCGTTCTGCCCTAGATTGAGGACAAGTATCAGAGGGGTTACCAGGATATCATGTTTGGGGGGGCATTTGGCTTGTTTGGGGGGGCAACATAAACAATTGAAAAAATCAGCGTAAAATTAAGCTATACTACACACAATCTGTTTTAGTGCATATCTTTTTCTAAGCCAGGAACCCAGAGATAGGCACAGAGCCCCTATTAGACTATAGGGCTTAAACTGGATTTTTGTTGTGTCAGACCTCACTCATCTGCTAGCGATGGAAAAATATGCACAAAACAATCCACTTTTAAATTGTAATTTATCATCAGATGCAGAGGCGTTTCCAGCATTGAAGGACATCCGGGGCTTAGCCCAGACAATTTTATTTTCACACTAGCAACCACTTCTCCAGTCCAAAGCTGGTGAGAGGGTATTCTTTGAGTTTTGCTCTGGCTGGGCCTGTTTCTACAGTTCCTAAATCTTCCACTCTAGTATATCCTCGACTAACTCATCCTCTCTCCTCCCTGAATCATCTGTGATGCAGAAGAACAGATACAGCACATAACTTATTGCAAATCAGCTTCAAACAACTAATTCATCAAGTGCTACATATTTCAAATTGTAGACCAATACCATTGAAGAAAATGTATTTGGAAAAGCAGATCAGTGGGATAACCCTAAGATCTATCATGATTCTTGAATTTTCATGTACATTACCATAAAGTCATCACAAAAGAGTTATATTATAGTGAGTAAAGTGAGGTAAAAAAAAATATTGAATATAAATAATTTATATTTTTTGACATAAATCGTCAAAATGATGTATAAGATCCTAAGTTAAAGCAATACATTAATGACTTTAGTCTAAGTTCATTGACACACCATGGCATCGAACTGTATATAATTCTCATCATCTCTATGACAATAATGAATCTGTCAAAATCCTTTCATTAGGATCATTGAGATAAACAATGTTTCACTTTTAACTTTAAAGTGACTGATTAATTGTTACCAGTTTCCATGCCTGATTCTGGCACAGCTGCTGATGCTGGCTCCTCAGTCTAGCTCATATTTGCTACGCTCTACAAAACCATTTAATCAAATCAAAGTGTATATTTACTACAAACTAATATCATAAAACAAGTCACACATACATTTTATGCCAATGCATAGTTGGTTATCCTTAGCGAAAACAACACCTGATAAACAAGAAAAGTACGCTCCGAACGGGGCTCGAACCGCGGTCTATGGCGTGAGAGGTGACTGCGTTAACTCAGAGCTACCAAGCTGTGTAAATCTAAATAGCTCTTTAAGACTTTAAGGACAAAAACAAATGTGAATTCTTACCCACTGACTTCTTTCGGAAAAATCCCTAAAGCCTCATTTGCTTAATTTTTGCTGTCTTTCCTGCTAACTGCTGTTAACTCGCCACTAAGTAACGTTAGTTGATGTCAACGACTGTGCAAGCTCCTCCTCTACCTGCTGCATATTCAACAGAGAGGAAGAAACGGAGTCGCCCATAGGCTACCGACAGCAAAGGAACTTGTTCTATAGGCTAGATTATGCCTATGTCTAGTTTTACAGGCTGTATGCAGTATGTGCAAAGACAAATCACAATGAAATAAGGCAACTTATGATTTCTGGGGTTTACATAGGCTTTTGTCCGGTTTCATATTTGTCAGTCAACTATTCAAAATACATTCGGGGCTACACTCAAAACAACAGATGGACAGATTATTTCTCAAATTCTCAGGGGAGGCAGAGCTTATCCTAGGGGAGGCACTGCCTCCCCCAGCCTCCCCCTAGACACTCCCCTGACAAGTATGAGGGTGTTCTCACCCCGATCTCCAGAAGAGAGCTGACGGGTTTGTGGTCACTGGTTTTCAGAGTCATGTGACTCTGATAATTGAGCTGTTGAACGTTCTTGCCCCTCCACAGGATGCGGTCACACCACGCTGGCACTCGACACTTCTCACTGCAGAAACACAAACTCTGCATAGATTAAACAATCAGGCTAAAAATAATAATGTCTGTTACATAAATCATGTTTTGTCCATGCTCTGCTGCAAAATAGTTTTGAACACTCAAATGTTAATATTTCTTAAATCATCCTTAAATTTGCACTTCCTGCATACTGCTTTGGCCTTAATGTTATCATGTAGTTTTCTTAAAATATGAATGTCCATGCACTTCTGCGTCCTTTTACCTTGTGTCCCAGTGATCTGAGCCAGTGTCATATTTATAGGTGGGTTGGAAATCAATCTCTCCCTCGATGAAGCCCAAAAACACAACCTTCTCATCCATCTGCCTCTTTAACTGAGACACATGAAGCCACGATCATTCACACTGCTGGCAAACTCAACACTATCCTCAGAGAGCCCAGCTCTGTGAAGGACTTACCTGGTCATGATTAAACAGGCTCTCAAAATCCTTTTTAGCAATTAGGTCCTTCACGTGATCAACTTCAAGGTCACTTATTCTGTAGTTTAGATCTCCCAGCCATAAAACAACACTGAGAAAGAAGAGACAAGTCGTGATGAGAGCAGACAGACAGAAGACTCTCACTATTATTTGTTTTATTCAAGTCATACTTGTGTTTCATGATAGTGAGGGCTGGTAATTTGGGGTCTTGCTGTCCAAACTGCATCCTGCGGCAGATGTCCTTGAAGTCCTGATTGCGTCTTTCATAGTCTTCGGTGTGTGCAGCGAGGTGCGAGTTTACCACACAGATGTCCGAGTTATGGAATCGGAAGCGAATGGCCACTGCACCTTTATTACCCTGAATGATGGCGAAAGCTTTCTGAATGCACCAATGATAGTTTCATTGAATCAAAACAAAACATCAAATAAAACGTCTCTCACCATCCGCCCCATGACACCTGTGCCGACAGACTCCGCCTCCACCTCGGAGATGTGTGCTGCATACTCCGCCTTCACATAGAACAACAGCATGATGCCCACCAACCGCACCAGCTTCATCTGAACCACACAGACAACAGTATTCTTACAATGATAAGAGAAAAGTTGCTTGCCATCAATTTCAAAACACTCTTAATCTCTCGAATCAGATTGGCTGAAGACAATTGCTGGGTTTCCATCCAAAATGTTTAGCATTTAAGCGCATTTCTAAAAATTAGACTTTAGAAAATACGAATTGTTGCACGTTTCCATTCACTATGTAATGTGCACCTCGTCATGATGGAGCAGCTGAATGACCTCTCCCTGCTTTGGGGAGAGTTCTATTTGCAAGTTTGGAGCAAGAATCTCATTTCATCTAATTTGGGCTGAAATATCTGCGACGCACACACACCACCAGTCTCCTCAGTCGCCCCCACTCTCAAAAGTGTTGTAGTGGATTGTGAGGACCCACTTTATTGACCGCTGTGGGTTGAACACTTCAGAATGTCAAGTGCTTTGTTCAAAGAATTGTGTGCCAAGGTTGGACCATTCGGTAGGCTAGTCACATCAAGTTATCACATACTCATAACACATGCACGAATGGCAAAAACAAGTCATCGTTGTGGTCTGGGTATCTCAGCGAGTAAAGACACTGACTACCACACCTGGAGTCGCAAGTTTGAATCCAGGGTGTGCCGAGTACCTCCAGTCAGGCCTCCTAAGCAACCAATTGGCCCGGTTGCTAGGGTGGGTAGAGTCACGTTGGGCTAACCTCCTCGTGGTCGCTATAATGTGGTTCTCGCTCTCAGTGGTGCGCATGGGGAGTTGTGCGTGGATGCCGTGTACAATAAGCGTGAAGCCTCCATATGCGCATGGTCTCCACGGTAACGCTCAACAAGCCACTTGATAAGATGTGCGGATTGACAGTCTCCGATGCGGAGGCAACTGAGATTCACTACGCCACCACGAGGACCTAGAACACATTGGGAATTGGGCATTCCAAATTGGGGAGAAAAGGGGAAAAAAAAAGAAGAAAATAAGCACGTCATCATTTTGCAAATAAACCGTTATCATCACCTTAATGCGCATTTTAACTATTGCGAAACTCTGGAAAATCCACGGCCTTGTAGCACATTCAATTTTCTGCAAATTTAGAAAGTTTGTTCGCATATTGAGCGTTTCCATTCAGGATTTCAAAATGTGCACAAAAATAGTTGGATGGAACCCACCTAGTGATTATGGGCTGAAAAATCTAAATCAAATAAACAGCCAAGCCTTGATAAGGACTTGAAAGTACACACTGTTGAAAACACTGAAATACACAAAGCCATAAAGAAAGAAATGCTAGTTAGTAGGGCTGCCAAAGTTAATGAGATTAATTAAATGTGTAAAATAAATAAATCACTAATTATATTTAGAATATAATTACATTATTAGGTTTGGTTTCCCAGTATTATTACCATGTTTTTACAATGAATATCATGTTTAAAATATGGTTACTGTAGTAGAACCACGGTTAATTTACATAAGGGATGGACAAAGGCATTGTGAGGGAACCCACATTAACTTGTGTTGAAACGCTGATCTATTGTGAGGGAACTAATTCAGAACATAAATTCTCTCCCCGTTCCTCTAAGGGGCTCTGTATAAAATAAATCATGAGATCCTACATCTACAAATAAATTATCTATGTTAGCTGTCTTTATCAGCAGCATATTTTGAGAACCTATTCAACATTTTCCATGTGTAAAAGTCTATCATAGATCTGAATTATGGGCATTAGCACAAACAGAAGCTCATGGGTGAGAGGCCAGAGGAAGTCCTTACACAAGTGTACTTGGCACCTGGATGAAGACCCTGGTAGACAGCCAACATCCACTCTGGTTCTTTAGGAGTATCATTGAAAAGGAACGCCTCTTTACTGAGGTCCAGCTCCTGGAAACTATGGACAGAACAAAATACCTGACTTTCACTGAATGGAAAAGAGCTACATAAGGATTCTTCAAAATATCTACTTTAGTGTTCAACAGAGGAAAGAAAGTCACCCGCACTTGGAACAACATGAG
This sequence comes from Xyrauchen texanus, assembly GCF_025860055.1. Classification (NCBI taxonomy): domain Eukaryota; kingdom Metazoa; phylum Chordata; class Actinopteri; order Cypriniformes; family Catostomidae; genus Xyrauchen; species Xyrauchen texanus. The sequence goes on from NC_068290.1 coordinate 39,850,772, forward strand.
GATGATGAACAAATGATGACAGAATTTTCATTTTTGGGTGAACTATTCCTTTAATATTTTCAGTCTTACCCCACTAGGTAAAAGTCCGGAGGGTTTGGAGTGGATCCCAGCCAAGGACTGAGACTTTCCTTTGGATTCTGGCCATTCACATTGTAGGTGCCCAGGAAAAAGCTGCCAGTAATCAATGAGAACAGAGAGAGCTATTCAACTCACACGGCAACCCACATGACCCCACAACACAAGCTAAAGAGAGAAGCTGCCAGAGTAAATTAAGAAACATCTCACATACTGAAATCTCACCATGAGGCTGAGAAAGCATGACTGCAAAGAGCAGAATGAAACCAGCATATTACAGCTTTACCAAACACGGGTGTCAATATAAATATGACTGATACTGGATTTAATAGAGCCCTCATTAAATGACCACACACATGGTTACAGATGGAAAAACTGTAAGCAAATGTTTATACGTTCTTTGTTTCTTTGAATACTCTTCATGCATGTGCAGCTGTAGTACAGGTATTTTTCCAAAAGGGAAGTGTCGAGACAAATGTCAATAGTTCCATTGCACTGTAATTGTCCACTCAACGACAGTGTTGTGACTGTGAATTTCTAAGAAAAAACACTGAACTGAAAATTGTTTCACCACTTCCAAAAAGAAGCATATAAGATACAGACAAAGCCTATTACCACGTGCACTTAAGTAACAGCACTGACCCCGTTTAATCTGTCTCATGGTTCTGCTGGGGTATTTATAATCTATAATCTGCAATAGGGCTGAAACGATTAGTCGACATGATCGACAACATAAAATTGTCGACAAAATGTTTTTGTTGTCGTATTATCGTTTGATCTCATTTATCGTAACATGAGATCACATTAAACTCTAATGATGACGCGTGAGAGCAGAACTGCAGTTCTGCGGAAGAATTACACAGATCACAGTCCAGATGCACTCTAAACTTTCCAAACAGCTTCAGGTGATGTAGATCATAAAGTATGAGGGTATTATAATGCAAACATACAAAATAGTTAAATACAGAAGCACTCTCATTGTGGAATAAGTGGAGCTGGAGCTGCTGCTCTGCTGAAGCAAAACTCGTGTGTCGTTACATCTTCAATGCAGCTAGATTATAACGTGATGGCTCTTGACTGTGCATTTATTATCGTGAAGAAAATTGGCAATATGCAGCTTTATTAATAAGAGAGAGTTAAAGATGGATTGAAGTGAACAGAAAGGTGAGAGAGGGTAGTCTTTGCCCCTTTATACACAGCAACAAAATACATTTTTGATTTGTTTTTGTTTTGTCTTGTTTTCCAATATAAATATCTAAAACTCATTTAAAACAACATACATTTACTTTAGCAGCTATACTGCAGAAGAAAAAATTGTTATCGGAGAATGTTGAATATAATATTAACAATACAAATATTTAGACTTACTTTTAGAGAATAGAGAAAAGACAAAAACTCTTGATTACAATATACATTTTTTTCTTTAAATTCAGTGAATGTCATTTAGAGGTATTTTTAAAAGATGATTTTGTCCTCTTTATTGTTAGCACTCACTTTTATTACAATATTTTAAGTCGGGGCACAAACTGAATAATCGGTTAAGAGCGACTGATTAATCAGCGCAATAATCGCTGAATAGTCGATCATATTAATCGATCATCAAAATAATTGCAGACCTATTCTGCAATTACAAAATATTGCAAGGGGACATTTAATCTACCCATCACAAGGCCTGATTATTTTGCTAAAAAAAGAAAAGAAAACACAAGTGAGGGTTTATTAGGGTGTTATATCTGGTGTAAAGATGCAACATAAAGGAGAGTTGACAAAGACAGCTGTACAAAATAATAATAATTCTTATTTATTATTATTATTCCATGAAAAACAAAAATTTCCTTTAGGCCACTGATTTTTTTTTTTGTTTGTTTTGTTTTTTTAAAGTTAAGCTTAACTAAATATTTTGCTTCTTTTCATTGCGCATTTATTTTTTCCCCAAATATGTTGAATTTGTGTATGCGCATTTGAAAGTAGACTTATGTCAGTCAGACTGTACGGGTACCAAATTGAGTCGTATTATTGAATACCAGTACTGCATAGACACTGGAATAGTTACATTTTGTTAATTTTAGTTTTGATTTAGTAATGAATTACCAATACTTTTGACATCCCTATTTAACAGTATTCATGAGTATTTTATAACATTGCTATAGTTTCAGAGTTCCCCCAAGTGTTTTTATGTGTCGGAGAACCAGTGAGTACGTGTTTTTTTTTTTTTTGTTGGGGGGTACTAAACTGTTACAGGAAGTACCCCTATTTAAGTTGGTTTGTCATGCGGGGGGCTCCCCAGCCTGAGAGAATGAGGGAGGAATGTGACAGGGCGGAGGGTGGGGCTAGGTTGTGATTCTACACCCCCGGTCCCTTATCAGGCTAATCAAGCATCCGAGAGGAATAAAGGCCGACAGCGGACGGTGGTGCGACAGAGAGAGTGCGTTTACAGGCAGCTGTCCGTCGTGTGTTTGTGTCTTTTTCTTTATTAAAAATATTATTTATATTGTCAAATATAAATCTCGCCTCCTCCTTTCCATTAATCCCTTTACAAACCGCCAAAGAAACTGCTTTTTATTGCACATTACTGAAAATATTATGTTAATATTGCATATAATATGTTCATGTTTAATAAAGTAGCTTTCAGTTGTATTGTGTCCATAATACTTTAATATGAATGTTTACTTGTATTATCCCCTGGGGCTGTAAACTGAAAATAATTAAGGGCCTTTAATTCGAAACAATATCAACATGAAAACAGCACATCTGGACTTCAGCTCTGCAGGGGAATATCTCTGAGATGATAGATTTGCAGATGCAGATTTGGCAGGATCTGGGCCTGAGGATTACAGTTGTGGCCAAAAATATTGGCAAGATTGGTAAATATGAGCAAAGAAGGCAGTTAAAATTTATTAAAATGTTTTCCTTTATCCATTTGATCTTTCATTCAAAATATTCACAAAAATCTAACCTTTAATGATATCAAACAACTGCAAACACAACACAAGTTTTATCAAAAAACAAATACGTTTGTCAAATATGTGTGTGGCACAATAATTTGCCACCCTTTTATTAAATACTTTGAGCTATTATCTTGGCAAAGGGAGGTTGCACAGAGTCTTCTCCTATAATGCCTAATGAGGTTGGAGAACACATGGCAAGGGATATGAGACCATTCCTCCACACAGAATCTCTCCAGATCCTTCAAATTCTGAGGTCCACACTGGTGGACTCTCCTCTTCAGTTCACCCCACAAGTTTTCTATGGGGTTCAGGTTAAGGGACTGGTATGGCCATGGCAGAACCTTGATTTTGTGGTCAGTGAACCATTTGTGTGTTGATTTTGATGTGTGTTTTGGATCATTGTCCTGCTGGAAGATCAAACCAAGGACCATTTTAAGCTTTCTGGCAGAGGCAGTCAGGTTTTGATTTTTTTATCTGTTGGTATTTGATAAGAGTCTGTGATGCCATGTATCCGAGCAAGATGTCAAGGACCTATGGCATAAAAACTGTTCCACAACGTTAAAAATCCACCACCACATTTAACCATAGGCATGAGGTAATTTTCCATATGACTACCGCTCTGTGTGTGCCAAACCCCTCTCTGGTGTTTGCTGCCAAAAAGCTCTATTTTTGTTTCATCTGCCATAGAACCCGGTCGCATTTGAAGTTCCAGTAGTGTCTGGCAAACTGAAGACGCTTGAGTTTGTTGTTGGATAAGAGCAGAAGCTTTTTTCTTGAAACCCTCCCAAACAACTTGTGTTGATGTACAGTAGGTGACGTCTGATTGTAGTTTTGGAAACTTTCTGACCCCAAGACCCAACTAATTTCTACAATTCTCCAGCTGTGATCCTTGGAGAAATTTTGGCCACTCGAACATCCTCTCACTGTGCATGGAAACAATATAGTGGCACGTCCTTTTCAGGCTGATTCGTAACATCTCCTGTTGATTGAAACTTCTTAATTGATCGCCCTGATGGTGGAAATAGGTATTTTCAATGCTATAGCCATTTTCTTATAACCACTTCCAATTTTGTGAAGCTCAACAACCTTTTACTGCACATCATAAATGTATTCTGTGGTCTTACCTAGGGGTGGACGATATGACGATATATTGTGGCGACAATATAGAGTGTCAACCAAAAGATTTTGCTATATTGTTTCGCAATATGTAAATCTCCATGTGCGCAGTGTGGGATTATCTATCAGTGGGCAGGGCTTCACGTGAGACAGAGAACTGAAGAAACATGCACAGGGTTTTTCCAGCATTGATTGAGTATTTTTGTTAATTATGTTTTTTACTTGCATTTAATTTTCTTTGTCGCATTGCTTTGAGAAGATCTTAAGGTTATTGAGCAAAGTTTATAATAATAATAATAATAATAATAATATTATTGATCAACAACATTTTAAACTGAAATGTAGCATACAGTTATATTTAGCATTTAGCACGTTTGATTTTTATTTATTTACTTTGACATTTATTGTCTTGTTAAAATAAAAGGAGAAAGTAGTTTTAATTAATAAAGTATTTAAGTCACTGACAGGTGTTCCAATAACAGACATTGCAATATGGTTATTTTATATATGAACCAATTTTTATGGATTTTCCAGAAAACTTTTACTATACTGTGTTATATATCGTATTCGTGATAAAAATTACTCTCATCATAATATTAGATTTTGGTCATATTGCCCACCCCTAGTCTTATCCATGGTGATTGATGATTAAGGGAATTTGGCTTGTGTTTTACCTTATATTTATACCCCTTATACCTTATATTGTTCATGGCTGAACAATTTCATGCTGCTAGTCACCCAGGTGCACTAAAAAAAAATGTAAAATATGAACTGGAATATCCTTCAGATATATTTTACTCATAAGAATTTCTAGGGGTACCAATAATTGTGGCAAACGTGTTTTGGATAAAAATATTTAATTATGAGACCCCCCCCCCCTTTCAAATAGTTTACTTCAAATAAAGGTTAAATTTTTCTGAATATTTTTAATGAAATATCAAAAGGATAAACGATAAAGAAATATTTTTCACAGCCTTCTTTGCTCATATTTACCAAGGGTGCCAATATGTTTGGCCAAAACTGTATCTGCTGTACATGTCTAAATCAGTGTAACAGACAAATGTAAACATCAGGCATGACAATTGTGATGGAGCAGGTTGCACACCTGTAGTTGTGGATGTAGGTGTAGGCATCCTCGTTCTTGAGGAGCTCACATTTGATGAGGTTATCCCGCAGACCGAACTGAGGCATCCTGAGCATCTGAGATTTGTTTGACAGGATGGGCTGCGATGATCGGATCAGGTCATCTCTCACCTCGCCCTGCACTCGCTCCTGACTGAAACAAAACCGGGCACAATGCCTTTTGAGCAAACAAAGACTGACCAGACAAAATCTGACTTTTAATTTCACTTTCCTTTCAAACGACAACAGATTATAATTTCCATTAAGAGCAGCGATGACTCGTAGAACTGTTATAATTGTACAGTGTTTTTATAGAAATCCCATAGTAAAACCAGTGTACTGTTTTGAGTTCACTTCAACATATTTCTTTCATGCAAGAAACCATAATAAAGCTTTATTTTTCCTAAATTACTGCAAGAAACATTATCGGCCTGTACTATAATCTATTCTGATAATCCTATTCATAATATTATAAAAAAAAAATTTTTCAGAATTTGGATTAAAAGACTTTAATTTTTACCACACCTTGCTCAGAGCTCTCCTTCAAATGCAAGTCTATATACGGCATGCATTGCATTCAAATATATACATTGCATGTAAAAAATGGTTTGAAATATAAAGGGTCTATTCAGAACTTCAAGGGTTCATAGGTGCACTCCCGACAAAGGCTGTTCCAAAAGGTAGCTATTTTAATTATGCTGCCTCCTAAGACACATCATTTTGGATAAATTCTAAGGTACCATTATATTAGGGCTGGGCGGTATACCGAGTTTTGACAATTTATCGATATTTTTTCTCAACGCGATACAGGATGAGACAATATCGTGTATATCGATATGGTTTGATGCAAACCTCTCCCGCTCAAGCTTCAGTTAACGCGCGCGAACCGGACCACTCCCACTCCATCACACAAGTTCGCCTGACAACATGGAGGAAAACACAGTGACGATCACAGTGACGTAAAAAGAAAAACACTCGTTCGTTTATTTGGAGATGGTTTGGATTTAAAAGATCCGATGAGCAGCAAAACCAAGCTATCTGCAAAGAATGCCATAAAACGGTCGTGTCAAAAAGTGGAAGCACATCAAATCTCTTCCACCACTTACAACGTCACCGTAAAGTGCAGTACGATGAGTGTTTAAAACTTCGGCTCGTCTGCTACAACCTCAGCCACGAAGAATAAGCAGCCCGAAAAGTTTTCTGTCCCAAAACAAAGCTCGATTGGAAGCAAAATCTGTAAGTAATATACACTATAAAATACTTTGTTTATTAAAGAATGTTCTACCTCAAATAACCTACTTGTTCTGATAAAGTAGTTAAGTGTTCTACTGTTCCGTTTACATTATTTGCACATCAGAGTTGTGCAGCTGTAAAGTTTCAAACAAGTAGAAAACTTTGTTTTGTATGTTATTTTGATCATCACTGCTTTAATAAAGGTGATTGTGAAATCTCACATAAGGCTTTGACTTTTAGAATGTATTGTGATTTTAACTACCTTTTTGCACATAATATATTGCATAGCCACCATTACATTCACTATATTTGTTTCCGTATTCTTGAATATCAACATTGTTTTGCAGTATATCATTGGGCAGGATGTGAAATAATAATAAATAAAAAAATACAGATTTTCTTTATCCAAATAGGAAAAACGTAGAAAGTACCGAGATATATATCGTATATCGCCATTTCACCAAAAAATACAGAGATATGATTTTTTGGCCATATCGCCCAGCCCTACATTATATACAGTAAATCCTTCCCCGGGTAGGCGATCCCAGAATGCACTGTAATGAGCTTGATGGAAAAATAAATCCAAGATGGCAGACGAAACGAGATCATTTATTTTTTAATAAATCTACTTATAAAGTCAATACTGAAAAGCATTGATAAAAAACACTTTAAAATAGTACAAAACAGACTATTTCACTCAAAATTTGGTTTTATTGGTTAACAAGTACACTAACTTTTGAAAATAAAATTTATATGGGCAAATTTTTTGGTGTGGTGGAAATTATGCCACAGCTCATCGTAGTTTATGAGTTGATAGAAACCATTTTCACACAATAATTATTAAAATGGTTAAGGTTATTTCACTCAAGAAACAATTTGAATTTTTATAATAGATTTTCATAGTTTAATATTGAATGTTTGGGTCTGGGACAAGACTAAAACAGTAAAATCCAGGGATGTCCTGGCCATATGGTAAATGGTCTGCACTTATATAGCGCCTTTTTAACCTTAACGGTATTCAAAGTGCTTTACACAGTGACTCATTCACACACACAGTCACACATCAACGATGGCAGAGCTGCTATGTAAGGTGCTAGCCTGCCATTGGAGGCAACTTGGGGTTCAGTGTCTTGCCCAAGGACACTTCGGCATGTGGAGTCAAGTGGGCCGGGATTCAAACCACCAATCCTGCGATTAGTGGCCAGTCTACCAACTGAGCCACAGCAAAAGCATGTACTGCCATTAAAATATATATTTTAAATCAACGTAATCAGTGACAACATAATTTTAAATTGACAATGAAACATTTATAAACATACATTATGTTATCAGAGACAGCGTGCAAGTATCTGTATAAAAGGCACAGTAACACTAATATGTTTTCGTATTGAAAATGAATTTTTTCTCTATGTTTTGGTCTACCATCCACACAGAGACAGCTAAATCTGAACATTTCGAAAATGCTCTCCCAAGTCGATAAATTTGAAAAGGCTGTCTGAGTTGTAGTGTGGACTGGGAAGATGTAGACTGAAAACTATGATGCATTTGTTGTCATGTGATGCAATCATGTGATCTATTCAACCCAAAACGACCAAGCTGGCTGCCCATGTTTTAGCGGCATTAACTACGCTTCCAACCAAAGAGTTTTGGTGAAAAAAGTTTTAGCGCATCAAAATAAAGCTGATGGAAACGTACGCGCACATTATCGCTAAAATGTCACAAATGTCGACATAATATTTTTCAGTGCATAAACTATGTCGATACATCAAATGTCGCGAAAAACTGGTTTGGAAACACTTTTTGTCGATAAAATTGGCATAAACGCAAAAATGTAGTGTCAAATGACAGCGTTTGCCCCAATTGTTAGCCTGTGTTAATCATGATGACAGTATTAAAAACCAATTTATTGTACGCATATTGTATTGTATGGGTTGATCTTTATGGCATATAGATCCGATGCTGCAAACATGACCCTTCCAGGAGTGCAACACAAATATCTCCTGCACATTAAACAAATGAAAGGCTGCTGTTTGCGATTAATTTAAATCGCAGTATCTATCCGTTTATTTATTAAAGTTTCTTTTCCACACCATTCAAAATAATAGACGGCAGTCACGGAATTAACCCACAGTACAACAAACATAATTTCTGTGCACAAAGATGTTTTTAATTAAAAATAAATAGGCCTACACAATACTAGGAGAAGAGTATCAGTGCTGCTTTTTTTTTTTTTAACACTTAACAGCCTAATTCTATTAAATTATTGTTTAGTTGTGCTTTTGAAAAAAAATGCTGGCAAAATTCTCTGTATTAAATCAAATAAATTACCAAACGAAAAAAACATATATTTTTAGACCTATATATGCCCTTTTTGTTTTGTTTTTTTACACAAACTTATATTAGCTTTACCCTGTTCTGTAGATGAAAACATTCAGCTAAGCATTCTGCACTTTTTTCAAGACTATAAACTATTTGTCCAATTCTGAGTTCACTTTCAGAAAATGAGCTTTTCAACATTATACAACTTTTAAATACTTTAAATCTAACCCTCTTTACCCCAGATCACATTTACTGCTTCTTCAGAAAATGTAAATTTGCATTATGAAGCTAAAATAAATTTGAGATGATAATCAAGTTCAGTTGGTCGTTAAAAGTTGCTGGAGAAATATGCGGGGCATAATGCAGTTGTGATGGCGATACTTTTGAATAGATGTTCAAAATATTGAATATCAGGAATGTATCATATGTAAACCGGTGCCAACCTGCGATAGGCACAACATCAGGACCAATATTAGAGTAATATATCACAATATCTCCCTTCTGAATGCAATTCCTCCTCTTCTGATTGCTTTTATTTGTTAATTAAAATGACAGTAAACTGACTAATTTCAATGAATTGTCTGAATAATCTCCCCAATTTACCCAAACATCAGAGGAAAAATATGAAGGACATCTGGGAAATTAGCGATACACACACATTTCTGAATGGAAACGGGTAGAAGGCGGCAAATGTCGCAATTCGTTTTTTCCGCATTTTCACTTTGTCGATAACAAAATGGCGTGAAAAGTGGATTGAAACTAGGCTATTGTTTTGCCTGATATTCACTTTTATATTATTGTTAAAGAAAAATTTAACTTTTTACAAACTACACATTGCATTCCTTAAATTACGAGATGGAACGATGGAACACAAGGACAATTGCATTTCAGACCGTACGTGGAACAACGATTTTTCGCATGCGCAGTAAGGGATTTAAGCGTTTTCATACGTTTGTGTGGACGAGAAACTTTTGGAAAACGCTTGTAAACAGCAGTGTGGACCAAGAGTGTTTGGAAAAGGAAAAAGCTGTTTTCAAATGTATCGGATTAATGTGGACAATATAAAGCAATGGAGAACAATGAATATTTCTATGCTAGTTTCATCACAATTGATTTCACCAAGCCAATTCAAAGCATTGACTAGCCTACAAATAGATGCACATAATGTTAAAGAAATTACAGACTGGCTGCATTGTATCAGCTTGTAAAGAGTGTGTTTGGACAATTTAATGTAGGGGAGAGTTAGATGAGACGGTTTTCACTTATGTTGCTCTCTTGGCAACAAGAAATGAAAGAACAGTAAAACTGTTCATGGTGTCTCTTATCAGCTGCAGTTATAAAGACAACATCTATGTTGACCATGGAAATATGACCTACATGGAAAAATGTTATATGGTAAATAAAAGTGCTCCAATCCCAAAATAGGGATAAATTGAGTCATGTCAAGGAGAAAATTAAACCACCTGACACCACATCAGACAAAAGTGATGCAAATTGTGTAAGAGAGTAGTGCCAAATACTTCAATCCTACCTTTCATAGCTGGCGTCTCCTCTATTCTGCTCGTCATCTCGGTTCTGTCCACTTTTGTCAGCTGTGTCCGATCTCTCTGCAAAGGTGGAGACAACGCCTATCAAAGATCAGTCTACAGTGCTTCATAAACATCAGTTAAGACTCCAGTCTGCAGGTAAACCCGTGTGATTTCATACAGTAATTACAGACAGTAATGGTGAGGTGCAATACACCAGACGTTTTCACACATTTAAATCCCAACCCACTTCAAAACTGAGTTTGCTCATGTAAGAAATTATCTCTTCTGAAAACAAGTGGGCCAGAAGAGGTCAAAGTTCCACTATTATAACAGAATTACTCCTTAGGTAGGAAGCGGTCACCAACATACATATATCATCTGGTGATGGTGATGTCATCAGGGTGTGGAAATGAGGAATGTGGGAGGGGACAAAACAAACACAAGCTTCCTCTAAGAGATTTGACAAATGGCAGGAAACATCAAAGCAATTGTTTGGTAACTGTGTGCAAAAGCTGCAGAAATACAGTAAAGTTGAAGTGTTTAAGACCAACATATTCAAAAAATAAACTTCTCATTGGGTAACTTGGTATGTGGGCAGTATATTGCTTCATGCGTATGTTCTAACGCCAAAGCCATTACCGTAAAGCTGTTTGAAAATGGGACTGACATGAATGCACTTTTAAAAAGTATACATTTTAGACGTTTACTCCGTGAACTTTGAAATAGTAGAACACAATTGGCAAATAATATGGATATGCAGGTTTCAAGATCATGAATTTAGGTTCAAAAAGGTTCATTTTAAAAATGCAATCATTCTCATGACAACTACTCCATAACACACCAAGTGAGAAAATAAGCCAGATGTATGGGCTACATATAAAAAGAACTGTGTACAAGTATGACTGTGAGACTATAATGTTTAAATTCATGCAAAGGAGAGTAAAGAAGCACACATTCAAAGTCTTAAGTAATAAATCATTCATAAAAATAATATATGACAATCTACACTGGTATTACAATAAAATAAACGGTCAAGCTTCACCACCATGAGCTAGTATGACAAGCTGGTAGCTGGTCTACCTGATAGGACCAGCTAAAGACCAGCTTGGGCCAGCTAAAGACCACCTTGACCCAGCTAAAGACCAGTTTGGACCAGCTACACACCAGCTTGACCCAGCTAAAGACCAGTTTGGACCAGCTACACACCAGCTTGACCAAGCTAAAGACCAGCTTGGACCAGGTAAAGACCAGCTTGGACCAGCTAAAGCACCAGCTAGAGACCAGCTTAGCATCAGCTACAGACCAGTCTGGACTCAGCTACAGACCAGTTTGGACCCAGCTAAAGACCAGTTTGGACCAGCTACACACCAGCTTGACACAGCTAAAGACCAGGTCAAGACCAGCTTGGACCAGCTAAAGATCAGCTTGGACCAGCTACCATGTCCCAAAACACCAGCAGTTCATACAAAATGCTGAAGACAGTAAATTATAATTAATTCATTGTGTTCTAGTATCAAACATTGACTCTCTCGAAACCCAGTGAGCTCCCCATCCAGACAGTATTTTTGACACGGCATTTTAAACGTTCAAACCGCGCATACGAGTGCTGTGTAGTTAGGTAGCTTCCTTGGTTTTGTGACACAGCCACGGTCAATCACGACTGAACACACTTCACTTAAAGAGCAGTTAATACCCAATGTATACTCAACCGAACGGAACACACACACAATTAGCCTAGTAATGTACACATTAATCAGAACACAAGCGCTGCATATTACATGCTGTATATATCAAGCACACCAAACGATTCACTACTAGCATACAGCTGAGAGCGGTAATATTAATTACGTTGAGCTAAACTGAAGAAAAACGACAGCTTTTTTCTTACCATTTAATCGAGTCGCATTAGACATTTCCATGTGTTTGCATTCTGACTGTAGTCGTAGTCGTAGTCGCACACGTAACAACTCTAGTTCACTGGACTCAAAGGGCTTGAAGCTCCTCCAAGTCCTACTATGGGGAAGCTTTGGCTCATAAATATTAATACAGATACGATGACGTCACCTCCTGACCTTCTTTAAGCGTCCAGTCACGTAGGCTTATTATTATTCATGACCCATGACATCAGTAGCGTCATTTACAAACGTCTGCTGTTCAGCCAATCAGTTCTGGTGCTGGCGAGCGTCAAGTGTATAAATTAATATTTATTAACCTACACTTCGCCATAGTAGGATTCGTAATGACGCTTCAGGTTTCCATCGAATGTATGTTTACAGACTTGGAGTATCAAACGCAGAGCAATCGTTTATCTGATTTACTAGTCCAGACTACATGTATTTAACACACATATAATATATTATAAATAAAGAAAAAACACATTCACAGTAGTGCCAACAACGGGGATTTTAGGGATTGTCTCTTCAATGGATTGTACAGTTGTTTTTTTAGATTGTTCCACTGATGAAATGCTGAAACAAATATCTTTCCAAGAAACTTCAGAAAACAAAAACTCCAGACAACATAAATTGTGGAAATTAGATAATCTAGGTGCTTTTTGATAGCTTTATACGGTGCATGTCATTGAAGAGACGGTACAGTATTTCTACGGTTTCCCTCACAGCCTAGTTCTCTTACGAGAGGTTCTCTCGTATTGCGTAAGCGGCGCTCGTACCCCTGCGGAGTCAGGGTTTGCGAATTCTGAACTATTTGGACGATTGGCTGATTTTGGCACAATCACATACGGAGCTTCTGTCTCACAGGACAGTTCTCCGCAGTCATCTGAACAGTTTGGGCCTTGCAGTCAATTGGACCAAGAGCTCACTACAGCCCAGTCAGACAATTTCCTTCCTTGGAATAGAACTAGACTCAGTGGCAATGACGGCTCAGCTTATCTACACAGCTGCGCCGTGTGCAGCGACTAGCCGCGTCATTTCAGATGAACAGCCTCACACCTCTGAAGAAGTTTCAGAGAGTGCTAGGCTACATGGCCTCAGCCGCAGCAGTACTTCAACTGGGTTTACTGCGCATCGCCCGCTTCAGCATTGGCTAAACACCCGCGGCTCGCCGGGCTTGGGCCACAGGCCGCCAGCCAATCAGAGTGACTCAGACCTGTATTTCAGCTCTGCAGCCCTGGACAGTGGCCGAGTGGTATCAGCGGGGAGTGATGATGGGAGCTGTATCTCGCCGAAAAGTCATCTCGACAGACGCGTCCAACACGGGTTGGGGCCCGGTCTGCGAGGGCTCTCCGGTTTTTGGCCTATGGTCAGTTCAGGAAAAGGTCCTTCACATAAATTGTCTGGAAATGATAGCGGTCGAGTACGCGCTCGTGCGCTTCCTCCCGATCATTCAGGATCACCACGTCCTGGTCCGCTCAGACAACAGGTCTGTGGTATCCTATCTAAACCGTCAGGGCGGTGTCAGATCCAGGAACCTCTTCCATCTGACGAAACGCATGCTGAGTTGGTCCCAGCGCCACCTGCGCTCGCTGAGGGCGACGCACGTGCCAGGCCACCTGAACAACGGCCCAGACAGACTGTCCAGAGACAATATTCCCCAGGGAATGGTCCCTGCACGCTCAAACAGTCCAGGCGTTATGGCGCATATTCGGCAGAGCAGAGATAGACCTCTTTGCGTCAGAAGAGAACTCTCACTGCCCAATATTTTTCTCGAAGCGAGGGCCGCTGGCCCAGGACTGGCCCAACCGCCCGCTTTACGCCTTCCCTCCCGTCTCGCTATTGCCACAGGTAATGCAGAGGATCAGGAAGCAGCGCCACTCGGTGCTCCTCATAGCCCAGCTGGGAGAATCAAACATGGTTCCCGGAGCTTACGCAGCTGTCACTGACAGCGCGTGCCCATCCAGTGAGAGCAGATCTCCTCTCGCAAGCTCGCGGAACGATCTGGCATCCCCACCCAGACGCTGGGAGCTACAGCGTGGGTGATCAGCGACTACCCGTCGCTTTGCCAGAAGGAGTAATAAACACCATCATACACGCTAGAGCCCCCTCCACGAGAAGACTCTATGCGTCAAAATGGTCTGTGTTTTCAAAATGGTGCACCGACAGAGACCTGGACCCACGGACATGTGGGGTGTCGCCGCTGCTCGTGTTTTTACAAGAGCTGCTGGATAAGGGCAGATCCCCATCCACGCTCAAAGTGTACATGGCGGCCGTCGCGGCGTTCGCTGAACCCCTGCACGGCCAGTCACAGGGTAAAACGAGCTGGTCATCCGCTTCCTCAGGGGAGCTAGAAGGATGAACCCTCCGCGCCCCCATCGGTTCCTATCTGGGACCTTTCTATAGTTCTCGAAGCTATGAAAGCCCCCTTTCGAACCGCTTCAATCCATGGATGTGAAACACCTCTCACTTAAAACCGTTTTCTAACTGCCCTATCATCAGTTAAACGGGTGGGAGACCTTCACGCGCTATCTGTCAGCTGCGTGTCTTGAGTTTGGACCAAGTGACTCCAAGGTCATTTTAAAGCCTAGACACGGCTACGTCCCCAAGGTGGTCGGTACTCCTTTCAGAGCACAGATCATTTCCTTGTCGGCGCTACCAGCATCTGATAGCGAACGCGACGCCAATCTCCTTTGCCCAGTCAGAGCACTGAGATTGTATACTGCGCGCTCCGCATCTTTCAGAAGCTCCGAGCAGCTTTTCGTTTCGTTCGAGGGCGCACCAAAGGTCTCGCCGCCTCGAAACAGACACTGTCCAGATGGATAGTGGACGCTATTGCTGCCGCGTGCGCGTCAAAAGACCTACCATGCCCGCTAGGCATTAAGGCTCACTCCACTAGAGGCATGGCCTCCTCGTGGGCATGGTCCAGCGGGATTTCCATTCACGACATATGTGTGGCAGCGGGCTGGGCTTCCCCTCCACCTTTGTCAGATTTTACAATCTGGAAGTACCCGCTCTGCAGGCTAAACTGCTAGCGGTTTAATACGCTACAGCTCCCTGGTGAGCTGCATTAATGGGACACAGTCCACACAGACCGGCACCGCTCTGTCTATGTGCTTATGTACTACACACACACTGGCCCGCACTCTTGCCGGCCAAATATTAATTCCCCACTCACAAGGGCTCCCCGGGTCCCCTTAATTCCCTGGGGCTCATGCAGTGGATGATTGGCACGCACGGCGTTGACAAAGGGTTCCCGTGAGCGTAAGCTAGCTTACGCAATACGAGAGAACCTCTCGTAAGAGAACGAATCGGTTACTAACGTAACCTCGGTTCTCTCTAGATGAGGGAACGAGTATTGCGTAACCGGCCGTGCTCGCTTCATTCAATGAAAACCAGGGTTCCAGCCTACGAACTACGCTTATATGCACTCTAGTCACGCCCTTTTTGGCGGGCTTTGATGCAGTGAGCGCGCGGACGCCTCTCATTGGATGCAAGTTCGACCAAGCTCGTCTATAGGCTGCAGCAGTTGCCGCAGAGCAACCAATGAGCTCGCTAGCTAGCCCGCTCAAGGTCTGCAGCTGCCACACTGCGTTGACAATGGATACAAAATTAAGGATAATTTTTTGGCTTCAATATCTCAGAAAAGATGAATCTTTTCCGTAGCGTAAGCTAGCTTACGCAATACTCGTTCCCTCATCTAGAGAGAACCGAGGTTACGTTAGTAACCGATTCGTTTTCATTACTATCAAAAATCAAAGAAGACCTTACTGTGAATATCAAGCCAATGAACTGAATTTATTTATTACCATTGTGTTATTAATAATGTAACAAGCTCCTGGTTGCACTGAGGTCAGAAAAACCTGCTGCGATGCCACTGGTGGTGGCTGGCATGTGGCTGTACTGGTCTGTTTATTAAAAGAATTTATGCAAATTGAAAGAGCAAAGGCCCAGTTTCTTTTGTAGATCTCCACTGGTTTTATATCACCAATTAACACAGAGGAGAGACATGTCACAGGAACACGAAGAACAGTATGTGTACATCACTTACAGATGTGACTTTGGAAAGGTCAAACAGGCATGTTTATTTTGAATGTGTTCATATGTTCAGGAAAAGGGCAAAGCTTACCTGATCTCTTAACCCGACTCATTCTGGAAGTTTTTGAAACAAAAGATGGTAAAGACTTTCTTAGTGATCGAGCCCCTTTAGACACCTTATGGTACTTGGTGAGCCAGTCAAATTTCAGTTCTTCCTTTGGATATTGCTCACAGACTTCTGAAAGTTCAAAAGACAAGCAACTTACTGACTTACAATAATAAAGCGCAAACCAATCAACTTAAACATCACTCCACCGTATAAGGTACCATTATATACTGTAAAAAAGGCCCTAGGATCCCAATCCAAACACTCCAAACCCCTTTATAAAAGATTTCTGTCTAATACTACAATAATTTTCAATAATAAAAGTGTTTGTTCAGCTTTCATTGAATTGGACACTTTTTTTTTTTACTAGGCCTTCATTTATTTTTGTTACTTGTGTCTGAAATGTCATCCATGTACAGATTTAAGTTTTAGTCTTATTTCAGAAGCAGACTTTCAATAATAATAATAATAATCTCTAAAAACCCATTATAAAAATACTAATTATTGCAAGTTTAAAACTTTGATAATCTAATCAAATAGTGAAATAAATATAATTAATTGAAAGTTATTCTATACATTTAAAAAACGAAAAAATTATTCCACAGATGTGCTACAAGAATGGCGGATGTTGAGAAACGGATTGATTATCTGGAGTCATCGGAGAGGGAATTATCTGCTAATCCCCTAGCGACCAAGATAGACTTGGAACGTGTTTGGGGAAAGTTGGAAGACCTTGAGAATCATAATTGGTAAATCAACATCCGAATTGTTGGAATTTCTAAGGACTAGGGAGGCCGAGATATATTGAAATTCCTAGATTGGCACTTCCCGAGTCTGCTCAACAGGCCGTAAGCTGGAAAACGAGCAAGCTCACAGAGTTCCAGCTCAGAGATCCATGGAGGGAGAAAGGGCCCCGATCAATCCTGGCCAAACTTATGAGATCATCCAATAACGATCTCGTTACATGAGAAGAGGAGTGAAGGACGTATTTCTTGGAAGAACCACAACATTTTCTTGTTCCCAGACTTGTTCCCTGATTGCCCTGTTTGGGCCACTGGAAGGCGCCTGGTTGAAAAGCTGTTACCGGGCAGTAAACTGTCAGAGTCAAAGCTTTGAATTTAGACCAATCAATCGACTTTGTATCTTGAGAACTTGGAAAATGAATTAATAATTCTGTGGAGGCAAGGCATAGATCTAGTAGGGTCGGAGACAAATAATAAAATATAATCTGCATAAAGCAAAAGTTTATGTGCCACACCTCCCACCATCACCCCTGGAAAATCATCCTCCTTTCTTATCATGGCTGATAATGGTTCCAGGGCAAGATCGAACAATAATGGGGAAAGAGGGCAAACCTGCAGAGTGCCCCAATCCAGAGAAAAAAACTTGAAATCAATTCATTTGTTTGTACCGCTACTACAGGGTCTCTATACAGTAACTTAATCAAACCAATAAATGTACTCCCAAACCCACACATTTCCAAAATATTAAAAAGATAATCCCATTGTACCCTATCAAACGCCTTTTTGGCATCAAGTGAGATGGCAGCGACTGGATGTTTAAGTTCCTATTAAAATATTACTTTGTTTAGCCGGTTCCTGCCTCCTCCTATTCCCATTGCAACCCTGTTACATTTATTTACACTTTTTATTTATATTTTTATCATTGATTTTGTTGTTACTTTTGGTAACTTTGTGAAGTATGAAGTTCATTTTCTACTCAAAATTGTTCATGACCAAAAAGAATGACCTTTTCATTATGTTTTGTGCACCAAGCATTCAGGTCTGCGTGCACAGCACTATGTCTTGATTCTATCACAAGTAATGCAAGATAATGCTGTCTATTGATATGCTGACTACATAGCAGGCAAAAAAGCTTCCCTGTGGAAGGCTTCCATTTGTCATGTAGTACATGATTAAATATATTTGAGGAAAATGTAAAATTTGAAATGTTCCAATAAAATGTTCTTTAAATATTACTAAATTCACATCAGATTTGTAAGTTACAGTAGTAACTGAAATGTTTAAGTTAAATTTACTAATTTTAATCATTATTTTGTCATAAAGTCAATTTTACTTAATTTTATACCATTATCATCATTATGTTGTCTAAGTAAATCTTACTTGTAATTTTTGTAGTGAATTTACTTCAGTGTTTTGTCAGTGTATACTGTACCTCTCGTCTGCAGCAGGCTGGTCGTATCATGAAACACTAGCTTAAATTTGTAATCTGTAAATGACTCAATTTAAATCACTTGTGGATAGCTCCAGTTTTAGAATAAAACAGATCTACAAACATCTAGAATATTTTAGTTCTATCTGCATGTACTGAGAAGAGTGTGTATAGTTTCTTCTTTAATTTACTGGTACTCTAGCTCTCTCACACCTACTAGCTCTAAACTTTCACTCTACCATCCTCAATGATGTACATTAATCACTCAAGTGGTTGCTGGCCATGTGACCATGTTGCTGCTTACCTTGCAAATTTCTAATTTTTTTCCTGTTAACAATCATATCTGCAGAGCTCTACTTAGCAAAAGCATATTTCTTCTCTGATTTTCAGAGTTTCAAACACTAAAACTTAGATTTGATTGCTTTTGGTTTGATCCTTCAGATGAAATTACTTCAAATCATAAAAAAGTAGATCCGCAGTTATTTGGAAAGAAAATGTTTTTTTCATTCTGCATTGCTAGAAACCACAAACTGAGCACAGCAAACAACCAAAGACTTATTTCCCCCAAACCCAGCCTACATTCTTCCGTTCTGCAATCTTATTCACAATCGCTCTTCTTCCTTAATGTTTGTGTGCTAAATTTGACTGTTGTCTGAGAGTTGAGCTCACTGGCAGTATAGCCTACCTTTTGTTTCCAGTCGAACAGACCCTATAGACTATTTCAGTTCATTTCATCAAGATATATACTGTAGAGGCTGCATGGCTTCCATGCAATCACATATTACAATTACGTTTCCAAAAGTACGTGACAGGTATGACAGTGCAGATCAGCTCTGTTCACTGTCAAGCAGATCTGTGAATGAGTTTCAGCATTTTGTTTAACATGTTCTCATCACTGAATGGGAAACCACACTGTAGAACTCGTTTGGCAGGTCTGTTATGGAAGATCATTGAAAAGATTTATTTGGATTTTCTTTTGCATCACTCCCATGTGAATACCCTCCCATTTTATGGACCATTTAACACAAAAGCTTGTGAAGGGTAACAAATACACATCCTCTGCTACCCCATTAAGATCAGCTTGTGAGTTCTGGGAAGTGTTCTCTTTCTGAGAAACACATTTGTAAACAGTGGCTCAAAAATATTTGGATATGTACAAATTTATGAATTTTATTACATTTGATAGACAGACATTAAAGCAGGTGTCAAAGCCAAGGAAATATATTAATTGTTTTATCATAATAAATCTAACAAACGTTTTGATTTGCATTAAAAGTGTTATCGTGCTATTTTTCATTAACATAAATGCTACTTGGTCTGATATTTTGTTATCTGATGCAATGGCGTTAACACATTTTTAAGTGTGCTTTAAATGACCAAATACATCTTGGTGCCACTATATACAGATGAGCCAAAATATTATCACCACCTGCCTAATATGCTGTTGGTCCTATGTGTGCCGCCAAAACAGTGCAGACCCGCCGAGGCATGGACTCTACGAGACTCCTGTAGGTGTCTTGTTGTATCTGGCACCAAGACATTAGCATCAGATCCTTCAAGTCCTGTAATTTGCGAGGTGGAGCTGCTGTGGATTGGACTTGTTGGTCCAGTACATCCCACAGATGCTCAATCGGATTGAGATCTGGGGAATTTGGAGGCCGGGCAACACCTTGAACTCTTCATCATGTTCCTCAAACCATTCCTGAACAATGTGTGCAGTGTGGAAGAGTGCATTATCTGTTGAAAGTGGCCACTGCCTTAAGGGAATTCCATTGCTATGAAGGGGTATACCTGGTCTGCAACGATGTTTAGGTAGGTGGAAAGTGAGAAATTGACATCCACATCAATGGCCGGATTCGGGGTTTCACAGCAGAACATTGCCCAAAGCATCACACTCCCTCCACCGACTTGTCATCTTTCCACAGTGCATCCTGGTGCCATCACTTCTCAAGGTAAACAGCGCACACATACACAGCCTTCCATGTGATGTAAAAGAAAACGGGACCAGGCGACCTTCTTCCACTGCTCCACTTCAGATGCTTGCATGCCCATTGTAGGCACTTTCGAAGATGGACAGGGGTCATCATGGGTACTCTGACTGGTCTGCAGCTACACAGCCCCATACGCAGCAGGGTGTGATGTGCTTTCTGTTGTGACACATTCCTCCCATGAGATTTTTCCTACAGTAGACCTTCTGTCGGTTCGGACCAGACGGGATAGCCTCGAATGCCCTTGTGCATCGATGAGCCTTGAGCGCCCAACAGCATGTTGATTACGAGAACCATTTGTTTGCTTACCATCTAATCTACCCAGACCATTATGTGTGGCCTTGTTAAGAGATGATCAATGTTATTCTCTTCACCTGTGAGTGGTCATAATGTTTTGGCTCATCAGTGAATACATTGATTCGTATAATGACCGCTAATCTGTATAATTGACCGTTGTCCCAGTTTCATGTCTCTTGTAGCACTCCACACTCTCCTTCAGCTCACTATAAAGATAACTAATTGTAACAATTCAATATTTCGAGTCCATTTTTTATTTCTTTGCCAAGTCGCCGCATGGAAAGCAGGATAATTTCCAGTCAACTGGTCATTATTGCAAAACTCTAAAAGATCCTGCCATTATGCGTTTATTTTTCTATAATTACTAGCTGACTATACATTATCCCTTACTTACTAACCAGTGAAGAAGTTTCATTTTGATATTTCATTTCAGCAAACCAATATTTTTAAACAAACCCATCATTTCGGCTTCTCTAAACCTGCATGACTTTGCTTTGTTACACACACTGAACATGATCAACTTTAAATATGAGAGAAAAGAACATAGATATTATATCATAGAAATGGTTTAAGATATTGTTTTGCCTAATTTTCATACATTTCATCATGAAAAAACTATGAAAAAGACACGATGTGTCTTACCACTCCATGCTCTAGTAACTTCACAGAGCACCAGACGTGTGTGTGAACCAAAAGGTAACCTCAGCTCTAACGCCTCTTTTTATGTTTATGTGGTGATTCTAGCTCTTCAGACATGAGGCAGGAAACACGTTCAACACTCACCAACTACAGCAAGATAAAATCTTCATGTAAGCACTGTGGAATGAATTAAAACACTCTTCCATTGTCTATTTGCCATAGTCTCACCTTCAGCAACTGAAATGTTTAAGAAATGGGAATGATTTCATCTAGTGTGACATCATCACCCGTGATGGCCATTCTTCTCTGGGAGTATAGGAATAACCTGGAGCAGAACAAGATGAAGGACTACATTAGTGAACAACCACATGTAGCAGATTTACTGGAACTGCCAGAATCCATTCTGCCATCATGTACTCACCCTCATGTTGTTCTAAGCTTTCTTTCTTCTGTTCAACACATAATGAGGTGTTAGGCAGAATGACTGCCTCTGTCTCCATTCACTTTCATTGAATGGAAATATGATAGATGCAATGAAAGTGAATTGTGACTGAGACTAACAAACTGTCTAATACTTCATTCTGTGTTCCTCAAAAACGTCAGATGGGTTTGTAACAGTGTGAGCAAATGATAACATATTTCTCATTTTTGGCCAACTTTCACTTTAACAACCAATAGCAGAAACATTTTAATGACTTAAGGATCACAAATGGCCAATTTCAATTAATGAATTAACTGCACAAGAGACATAACAATAACATGAATGATAACAATCTTAAAGGGTTAGTTCACCCAAAAATTCTCTCATCATGTACTCACCCTCATGTTATCCCAGATGTGTATGACTTTCTTTCTTCTGCTGAACACAAAGAAAGATTTGTAGAAGAATAGTTCAGCTCTGTCGCTCCAAACAACTGAATGGTGAAAACAAATTTAAAGCTCTGAAATGCACATAAAGGCAGCATAAATGTAGGTGTGGGTGAGAAACAGATTAAAAAACTCCCTGCCCAGTAGGTGGCAATATGCATGAAGAATGTAATCACCAAAAACAAACAAGTCGGTATAGCTGCAGGTTGGAGAGCTCCATTGGGTTGAAATTTCCAAAAGAGGGCGTTGTTACTCAAATTAGGTTGCGCCAACTCCAAATGGGGGCCTCACTTCCACTCACGGTTAAGGTTAGGGGATCCCTATATCTTTGCTGGTGATTTAGAGCTCCGCCCCTTTTCGGAGCTCTGCCTGTAGCATTATCCTTCTCAAAACAAAAGAAAGTTAAGGTGAATATTGAATATTGATCCGTTTCTCACACACACTTGTCATACCCACATGTCATACATGGATTTAACCACTGGAGTTGTATGGATTGTTATGCTGCCGTTATGTGCTTTAGGAGCTTCAAAGTTTTAGTCACAATTTACTTGCACTGTGAGGCCCTATAGAGCTGAAATATTCTACTAAAAATCATACACATCTGGGATGGCATTAGGGTGAGTAAATGATAAAAGACTTTTCATTTTTGGGTGAACTGTTCCTTTAAAAGGAATATTTCCAGTTCAATACAAGTTCAGCTCAATCGACAGCATTTGTGGCATAATGTTGATTTCCAATTTTTTTTTTTATAATAATACTAATAAGAATTTCAAAAAATATTTTATACCCATGTTTTATTTATTTGTTGTTAGTGGCCATGTAATAATGAGTCAGCTGGTTGTTATCGCAAAATAAACCTGAAAGGCTAATCAGGCCCCAACGTGAAGTGAACATTATCCCTTACTAACCTTACCTGTGTAAAGTTTCAAGAAATCAAAATTTACAACTGTATAGCTCAAATAATACACAACTTTTAAACTGAAGAATTCATGCAAGTGATTTTTAAATATTTTAAGCTTCACATTGTGTTTACACCCTCCAGAAATTGGCCCCATTCACTTCTGTTGTAAGTGCCTCACTGTAACCTATATTTTAGTTTTTTTTAAAGAAAATAATGAAGGGATGAGTCTAAATTAGGCTCTTTTTTGTAAGCCAAAATGCTTTCGATTGAGCTAAACATGTCATGAACCCAAAATAAGATCAAATAAAGGTTAGAATTAGTAGTTCAAAGACCCTCAAAGGACAGGCTGATATTATCATGCTGGTTTTAATCTACACTCACCTAAAGGATTATTAGGAACACCTGTTCAATTTCTCATTTATGCAATTATCTAATCAACCAATCACATGGCAGTTGCTTCAATGCATTTAGGGGTGTGGTCCTGGTCAAGACAATCTCCTGAACTCCAAACTGAATGTCAGAATGGGAAAGAAAGGTGATTTAAGCAATTTTGAGCGTGGCATGGTTGTTGGTGCCAGACGGGCCGGTCTGAGTATTTCACAATCTGCTCAGTTACTGGGATTTTCACGCACAACCATTTCTAGGGTTTACAAAGAATGGTGTGAAAAGGAAAAACATCCAGTATGCGGCAGTCCTGTGGGCTGAAAATGCCTTGTTGATGCTAGAGGTCAGAGGAGAATGGGCCGACTGATTCAAGCTGATAGAAGAGCAACTTTGCCTGAAATAACCACTCGTTACAACCGAGGTATGCAGCAAAGCATTTGTGAAGCCACAACACGCACAACCTTGAGGCGGATGGGCTACAACAGCAGAAGACCCCACCGGGTACCACTCATCTCCACTACAAATAGGAAAAAGAGGCTACAATTTGCAAGAGCTCACCAAAATTGGACAGTTGAAGACTGGAAAAATGTTGCCTGGTCTGATGAGTCTCGATTTCTGTTGAGACATTCAGATGGTAGAGTCAGAATTTGGCGTAAACAGAATGAGAACATGGATCCATCATGCCTTGTTACCACTGTGCAGGCTGGTGGTGGTGGTGTAATGGTGTGGGGGATGTTTTCTTGGCACACTTTAGGCCCTTTAGTGCCAATTGGGCATAGTTTAAATGCCACGGCCTACCTGAGCATTGTTTCTGACCATGTCCATCCCTTTATGGCCACCATGTACCCATCCTCTGATGGCTACTTCCAGCAGGATAATGCACCATGTCACAAAGCCCGAATCATTTCAAATTGGTTTCTTGAACATGACAATGAGTTCACTGTACTAAAATGGCCCACACAGTCACCAGATCTCAACCCAATAGAGCATCTTTGGGATGTGGTGGAACGGGAGCTTCCTGCATCCCACAAATCTCCATCAACTGCAAGATGCTATCCTATCAATATGGGCCAACATTTCTAAATAATGCTTTCAGCACCTTTTTGAATCAATGCCACGTAGAATTAAGGCAGTTCTGAAGGTGAAAGGGGGTCAAACACAGTATTAGTATGGTGTTCCTAATAATCCTTTAGGTGAGTGTACATTCACAAAGAGCAAAATACAGCAGGTGAAACGTCTAGAGTTCCACGAGTTCTTCCATGCCTGGAAATTACAGTTTTAAAATTCACTGATATTTCCAGGTTTTCCATGACTTTGAGAATCCTAAACGTTTTATTATATGATCATATATGAAAAATTATTGAAATAAACTCTGATGACATTTCTTACTATTTGAATGTACATTAACTTATTATCAGGGTTTAAAAGTAATGCTGGTTAATTATATTTAGTAATTAAAAGTCTATAAACTCACGCATGTTCCACGTGATGCTCCACCAATCCCATCAGTCTGCTCTCCCTCACACCACCCAGCAGCGAGACACACTCCACAGCATGTTTAGAGCTTTTAAGGATATCTACATGTTT
Source organism: Xyrauchen texanus (assembly GCF_025860055.1). Taxonomy (NCBI): domain Eukaryota; kingdom Metazoa; phylum Chordata; class Actinopteri; order Cypriniformes; family Catostomidae; genus Xyrauchen; species Xyrauchen texanus. The sequence continues at coordinate 39,875,985 of NC_068290.1, forward strand.
TTTAACAACATAATTTACATCATCTCTTTACCACCAAGATATTATGATTTCAATATGACATTGATTCACAATTAATATTGTGATTTACACTTTACAAAAGGTACACACATTTGTAATATCTGGCGACATCTAGCGGACATCTGCAGAATGACACGCTGGAATTTCCTTTTTCTATTCAAATTGGGCATGCTTAAAATATGACGGGGACAAAACGTATACTGAGTGATTTAGCGAACAGAATGCGTGTTATTTATTACAGTTTTAAGATTAGTTGCTTGTTGTTCTACATGGCTCAGTCTATATTAAGAAAAGTGCAAACTTTCATAAGCACTTACTGTGTAACAAAAGCGCACTCGATTTTCATTTGGATAGATTGTCATGTTTGTAATGTAATAGACTAGACGCAGAGGTTCCCAAACCTGTTCCTGGAGGCCCCCCAGCACTGCACATTTTGTATATCTCCATTTTCTGACACACCCAATTCTGGTCTTGGATTCTACACTAATGAGCTGACAGTTGAAGCAGGTGTGTTTGATTAGGGAGTTCCCTTTCGAGAGGTCTCTCCTATTGCGTAAGTAGCTTACACTATGGGAAAACTCAGTTTCTCGAGAAATATTGAAGTCTTTATGTAAAACGCATTGCAGCTGCACAGCAGACAGCAATGAGCGAGGCAGCTCGGTCATTGGCTGTGCTGCGGCAACTTGCTCGAACCAATGACGGGGCGACTCTGAACGCGCGACCAATGAGCGCACTTCACGTCACAGCGCTCAGAGCCCGCCAAGATTGGCGTGGCTAAGGCTATATATTAGGCGCCCGTCATGAGAGTTCTTTAGATTTAATCTCCTTCAGCAAAGACCTTCTCTTCGCTGGATCCTCTGGATTATTGGAGTCTTTTCGCCCGCCGTCGACAAGCCTACAGCAGGACTGCTACAAGGACGCCGGCGTCTTCAGCCGCCTTCAAAGCCTTCTGCTACGCCATCCGGCGCGCATCACCTTATATCCTTTACTAAGCAATAACTTTTCAAGTGTTGGCCTCTGCGACATTTTTTTGTCCTTAGTAAAGAGCAAATTCTAGGCATTGTTTAAAATGCCTTCGACCTGCGCCTCATGCAGAGGCCCTCTTCCTGACGGGGAACGTCACATTTTCTGCGCTCGCTGCCTGGGACCTGACCACGCAGAAGCTGCTCTCACTCGAGGCGGATGCCCCGAATGTGACTCCCTGGGCCTCACCGAGCTGCGCGCTCGCTTTGCCGCCTTCGCCGCGAACGAGCCTGCTACCACCGTGCTGCCTTCCCCTCGGTTACTCGCTTCAATTCGCTCGCAGACCACCCCGCTTTTCAGCGGTGGTCGAGACGAAATTGAGGAAAGATGTTTCACATGTTCTACGCACCGAGGTGCTCAAACTGATAGAGAAGAGCGCTATAGAAACTGTTCCTGCCTCTATGAGCGAGGCGGGTTTTTACAGCCGCTACTTTCTCATCCCGAAAAAGGACGGTGGCCTCCGCCCCATCCTAGATCTCAGACATCTGAACAAAGCTTTAATGATTCGCTCGTTCAGAATGTTAACGACCAAACATATCCTCGCTAAGTTCGCCCGGGATTGGTTTCTATCAGTGGATTTGAAAGACGCTTACTTTCACATTCCGATAGCGCCTCATCCCAGGCCATTTCTGAGATTCGCTTTGAGGGACAGTCATACCACTACACAGTACTACCATTCGGCCTATCATTGGCCCCCGTACATTCACGAAATGTATGGACGCAGCACTTTCCCCTGAGACAGCGGGAGTGCGAATACTGAATTACCTCAACGATTGGCTAATCCTAGCACAATCAGAGAGTCAGTTAACGACGCACAGATCTTGGATTATCAGTCATCTAGAATGTCTGGGTCTGAGAATCAATTTTGCAAAGAGCATGCTATCCCCAGCCAGAATATCTCTTTTCTGGGAATAGTGCTAGACTCAGTGCAGATGATGGCGCCTCTCATCAGAGCTGCCGCTATTCGGCGCCTTGCAACATCATTCAGAGCAGGCACGCACGCCCCCGTCAAACGATTTCAAAGGATGCTCGGTCTCATGGCCTCGGCATCAGCTGTACTCCAGCTAGGATTGTTGCACATGCGTCCTCTCCAACGCTGGCTCAAGAGCCGTGTCCCCACTCATGCGTGGCGCTCGGGCCACTTTTTAATCAGAGCGAATCACGGCTGTATAAAATCCCTGACGCCCTGGAAAGCCGTCGACTGGTATCAAACCGGCGTGAGTCTGGGCGTGAACACGCGGAGAAAAATGATCACGACAGATGCCTCCAAAATAGGATGGGGGGCCCTTTATGAGGGCAGGCCTGTCTCCAGTTTTTGGTCAAACCCGGAAAAGCGCCTACATATAAACTGTCTGGAAATGAACGCGGTCGCCTTGGCGCTCAGAGCCCTGCTTCCGTACCTGAAAAACGAACACGTCCTGGTCCGAACGGACAACATGACGGTAGTGTTGTATATAAATCGCCAGGGTGGACTCAGGTCGAGCTCCCTGCACTCTATGGCCAGGGAGCTCATCTTATGGTCACAGCACAACCTGCGCTCGCTGAGAGCAGCGCATGTGCCAGGCATCCTGAACCAGGGAGCGGACATGCTGTCCAGAGACAAGGTTCTCCCAGGAGAATGGTCTCTCCACCCCCTGACGGTCCAGTGGTTATGGCAAACCTTGGGCGAAGCAGAGGTCAACCTCTTCAGCCTCCAGGGAAAATGCGCACTGCCCTCTTTTCTTCTCAAAGAGCACGGACACGCTCGCCCAAGTCTGGCCGAGCCGCCCCTTGTATGCTTTTCCCCCGATCGTGATGCTACCTCAGGTCATCAGTCGGATCAGGGAGGTGAAATGTGCAGTGCTCCTGGTAGCCCCACTCTGGAAGAACCAGACGTGGTTTCCAGAACTGATGCAGATGATGCAATCTGCCCCATGGCCGATTCCGTTGAGGCTGGACCTCCTCAGGCAGGCCAACGGGATGATTCTTCATCCCCGCCCGATCTGTGGGCCCTTCATGCATGGCCCCTCAACGGGTTCCAGAGAACCTCCCCAGCGAGTGTTGAGAACCATCACTGAGGCGCGAGCACCCTCTGCAAGGCGCTTATATGCCCAAAAGTGGAAAGTGTTCAGTGACTGGTGTGATACCAAGAGCTTGAACCCCAAATCGTGCGAGATACCAAGTGTACTCGCCTTTTTGCAAGAGCTGCTGGAGGCGGGCCGCACACCCTCCACGCTCAAAGTCTATGTGGCTGCCATAGCGGCGTCACACAATCCTGATAAAGGACGCTCATTAGGGAAAAACGACCTAATCATTCGTTTCCTAAGAGGCGCTAGGAGGATGAACCCTCCTCGCCCCCCCTCGGTACCGATCTGGGACCTGGCCACGGTCCTGGATGCACTCAAGAGTGCCCCATTCGAACCTCTCCGAACCGTGCACCTTAAACAGCTCTCGCTCAAAACTGCGCTCTTGCTGGCACTCGCCTCAGTCAAGAGAGTGGGCGACCTGCACGCGCTGTCATCAAGCGCTGCTTGCCTGGAATTTGGACCTAACGACTGCAGAGTTGTCCTTAGGCCAAAGCACAGGTATATTCCTAAAGTGCTCTCCACACACTTCAGAGTACAGGTGATATCTCTGGCAGCGCTATCGTCTTCAGCAGATGAAAGCGATGCTAATTTACTCTGCCCGGTCAGGGCGCTCAGAGTATACTTGGAACGTTCTGCCCCATTCAGACAGACGGAACAATTATTCGTATGCTTTGGCAGCCGCACTAAAGGTCTCGCAGTTTCAAAGCAAAGAATATCATGCTGGATAGTAGATGCTATAGCGCTGGCTTATGAAGCCAAGGGCCTTCAATGGCCCTTAGGCGTCAGAGCTCACTCTACGAGGAGCATGGCCTCCTCGTGGGCGTGGTCGAGTGGGATACCCATTGAGGATATTTGTGCGGCGGCAGGCTGGGCCTCGCCTTCGACATTTATCAGGTTTTATAACCTACAGGTCCCCTCATTGCATTCCAACATTCTATCAGCCTGACTGTAGTATGGACTGGAGTACATATAGGCTGAGCATTATCTCCTCCCTTATAAGGTCCGTCTCTGACTGACTTAGGGAGTTTTTTATGCATATCAGTAAATAGAAAAATCAGTACATAAGATATGTGCGTGTGTTTTTACAATGAGCGCCCCACCATGGGCCACCTTGGGGCAAATCCCATTCTATAGCTCGCAGTTGGCCGGCTCGTTGAATAATCACTTTGCTTTAAGGCTCAGGCATCTGCCTCTGGCTTTATAGATCGAAGTCAGCACGCACGGCGTTTTGCATGGTGTTCCCATAGCGTAAGCTACTTACGCAATAGGAGAGACCTCTCGAAAGGGAACGACTCGGTTACTAACGTAACCTCAGTTCCCTGAGAGGAGGGAACGAGTATTGCGTAAGCTGCCATGCTTGTGCTTGGTCAGTCGCTTCAGTCGATTGAACCTAAAGAAATCTCATGATGGGGCGCCTAATATATAGCCTTAGCCACGCCAATCTTGGCGGGCTCTGAGCCCGCGGGCGTGAAGCGTGCTCATTGGTCGCGCGTTCAGAGTCGCCCCGTCATTGGTTCGAGCAAGTTGCCGCAGCACAGCCAATGACCGAGCTGCCTCGCTCATTGCTGTCTGCTGTGCAGCTGCAATGCGTTTTACATAAAGACTTCAATATTTCTCAAGAAACGGAGTTTTCCCATAGCGTAAGCTACTTACGCAATACTCGTTCCCTACTCTCAGGGAACCGAGGTTACGTTAGTAACCGAGTTGATATCCCTATGACCGCTTTGAACCAATGAGCGACCGGACGGTGAGAGGAGTCGAAGAAGACACCGCGTGTGGAGAAAGATGGCGAAAGAAAGACGCCTCAGTGGGTCTGGCGACGACTGTGATGTCAATGTAGAAAATGAAGGAAGTAATGTACATGGAGCGGAGGATGTTGAAGACATGAATAGCGAAGAGTGGTCTCAGGTAGGGCAGATATCGCAAAAACGGAAAGACAGAGGATCAGATTCTGAGAAAATCATAGGAGGAGGAGGGAGTAAAACGATGAGGATGGAGGATGAGTACAAAGTTATATTAACATTTGCAACAATGGGTGAAATGAGTATCCTATGCTGCTAAAAAACGTACTCAAAAAAAGCTGTAGGAAACCTTAAATCAGCAAGATACTTAAATAACAATCGGGTGCTTGTGTTTTATTTGAACAAAAAACAACAAGAGATGGCTATCAAAAAGAAGGAATTAGGGGGAATAGAAGTGAAATGTCATGTACCAGGTGAAATGACTGGTATTAAAGGGGTGATAACTGGGGTTCCAGTATAATTAACAGATGAGGCACTAAAAAAAAATGAGATATCAAATGAAAAGTTAACTGATGTGAAAAGATTGAAATCAAATAGAATTGGGAAAAGAGAAGTGAGTACAGTAGTGATGATAGTAGTGAATGGTAAAATACTACCAGAAAATTTAAAATTCAAATTAAACAAACAGCGCCAGGAAAAGATCTGGTATGTTATATTATGCTAAAATATGTAGACAACATAATACTTAAAGCAGTAGTGGACTTATTTAATAAGATAAGGATAGAAGGGAGGCTGCCAAGATCATGGAAACATGCCATAATAATTCTGATAGCTAAGCCCCGGAAAGATGTATCAATAGCTGGGAATTATCGACCAATAGCACTTACATCTAACCTATGTAAATTGATGGAGAAAATGATTGTAAATAGGCTGTATTATGTGCTGGAGAGTAAGGGGTTGTCAACGCTGTATCAAAATGGTTTTAGAAAAGGTAGAGCAACATTGGATGCACTAATACAATTGGAAACCGATGTTAAGAAAGCAATAGCAATGATAACGGGTTAGAGGCAGTTTATTTTGATATTGAGAAGGCATACGACATGATGTTGAAAGAAGGTTTATTATTAAAATGTAAGAAAATTGGAATAGAGGGAAGAATCTATAATTGAGTTTTACGTTTTTGTTTTATTTGAAATTACAATCCAAGTTCGAGAAGGTAATGAATTGTCTCAAACTGTAAGAGTGGAGAACGGAACACCTCAGGGAAGTGTGATACGCCCTATATTACACCCGATACCACCTTGGTTATTCACACAACCTGAAATTGATTTAAAGCTACATGAAAGTTAATACATAAACACATGTTAAAGAATATATAAAATGTATGCATTATTCATTTCTTCAAGTATGCACAGATGGCTCAAAGAACAAAGAAACCGGAAGGACAGGGGCAGCTTTTTATGTTCCAGAGTTTGAAGTCAGGAAGTTTGGAAGAATAACACATGGCACATCGGTATACACTACAGAGATGACAGCAATCTTAATGACACTAGGTTGGATTTATGAAGTAAGAGCAGATAAAGTAATAATATGTCCTGACTCTTTACAATCAAATCAAACAAATAGAAGTGACATTTGAATAGAAATCATGATTACATTATACAGTCTAAAACAGATAGGAATAATAATTCATTTCATGTGGGTACCAGCACATGTGGGAATTCAACGCAATGATGAATCAGACAAAATGGATAAAGAATCATTAAGGATCGTTGAGCCAAGTATAAATATTTCACTTGGCAGATCAGAAGGGAAACATTTGGTATTGGAAGCATGCATTAGGAAATGGCAGACTTATTGGGATGCATGTCAAACAGGAAAGACATTATCATAATGTACAAAGGAGCATAAAACAAGTAAAATCCTTCATAACATATGTAGATTGGAACAAGTTATATTCACACATCTAAGAACAGGACATTCAAATCTTAACTATACATTACACATCATAAGGAAACTTAATACAGGTTTATGTGAGATTTGTGCAATAGAGGAGACAGTAGAGCATGTGTTGATGGTATGTCCTGCTTATGAAAGAGAAAGGAGAAGTCTTAAGGAAGAGGTACAAACCTTAGGAAGTCAAGAATTCGTTTCTAAGCAATATCTTAAATGATGGTCCAAATGCAGGGAAACAAATGAATGCAATAATGAGATTTATTAGGAGCAGTGGATTAAAATATAGGATATAGGGAGAAATATAGATTTCATTATCTTCACCTATTAAGTTGGTTCACAACCCACCATAAAACCTAAAGAAGAAGACGACCTCCAGAAACAGGGTTGGGAACCACTGGACTAGAGGTTTTGAAAGAGTGTTGAAAGGATACTATGATGCCGTTTTCTCCTTCAGCCAAAGTCTCTTGAATTGCCACGGACTGATCCAGGAAGTCAATTCAGAGTTAATCTGTACACAATACTTTATAAAAGAAGCCATGAAAGCACAAGACTTCTCATAGGATTACTTTACATCTGCACTCCGCAACAGTCATGTGTCCTGAATAAGCGGTTGACTAACTTCATGGTTCCTCTGGGTCCACATGACACTTCATGGTTCCTCTGGGTCCACAACCTCCTTCAACACCACGCAGCAAAGTCAAGAATTTAAAAAGTGTGTTCGGTAAAGTGTACTAACTCAAATAATTTAATATTACACCAGGACCTCTTATAAGTCGATAGTGATCCACTACAGAACAGTTTTTGTTCTCATTTTCTTCTTTAGAAGTGTTATTTTTCTTTTGTCTGGCATAAGAGGCTGTTAAGCGCAAAACCAAATTAAGATGGTCTCAAAACCCACCCATACTCAGACATGCGCACAGACATCTGCCTGACACTAGATGGCACAAGTGAATTTACATTTTCAGTGGAAGGTGCACTTATTTATTTCATTACAAAAATACTAAATATATGAACAGTGGTTGCATTGCAACTCACATGAGACGAAGACTTCCGTTAGTAAGCATATTAAAGATGCTTTATATACTGTTTATAAGCTGTTTTATGAGTTCTCCTCACTGAGGCTGCCATGTTAGGATCACATGACCAGTTTAGTACTATTTACTTAAAGGTGCACTCAGTAAGTTTTATCTTGGACTTCAAGATATCAAGAGTTTTCTGTTTCAGATGTCATTGTAGAAATGTATTATTCACAGTCAGCCATGATTACTTTAATCAGTGAGTGAAAGTGTCAAATAACAGGACAGTTATTGAGATTAAGGTAGTAGTATTCGGCTGGTCATGTGATTCTAACATGGCAGCCCCCATGTGCGGACCCTATCCATGTAGAATAAAACGGCATTAATAAGGTTACTGATATAACTGGAGTGTTCATTTTAATGTGAGTGCTCATGATTTCCTAAATATATCGCAAAAGTACAATTCATGTCTTTAAGAGTTTTTTAATGAGGAAAAAATTACTGAGTGGACCTTTAATCTCAGAAACTGACCTGCTATTGGACACTTTCATTCTGGAAAACTCATGGATTAAATTGATAGTATACTATAATGAAATGGCATGCTACTGTAATTCCTTTAAATGAGAATGAATGATTACAACATTATTCTGAATGTATAATTGATTGGTAACTATACTTTTCATATTTCTGTAATGTATAGTAGCCTATGCACTGGTCAAGTGTGCATAGTATATACATTTTCTGTATTAATTAAATACCCGAATAACCTACAACATTTTGAAAATGTGAAGTATACAGTTCAACAATACACACTGCATGAGATTCAGTAATATATAATGAATTCAATCGACTTGGTCTTCCATATCCAGCGTGACGATTGATTAATATCAGACATTATTTTTAACATCTCTTTCTTTACACATCATTCAATCAGACTGCCAAATTTTAAGACATACATTTTTTTTACACCTTCCAAGGTGATAACTGGACACCAGTCACATGAAATAGGTCATATTTTATTTTATTTTATTTTTAAATAGCAGACTGTACAGAGTGTTTACTAATAATCAGTAATCTAGTATTCCATCCTGAACATGTTAAGAGTTCACATGCAGTAAAGAAACTCAAATAATTTGTTATTATCAAAGCATATTATTAAGGGTCCAAACAGCCATGCTGTTGGAATCTTATCGTAATCATCCAGATTTTATTTTTTCTTAAGAAGAATTATTTTTCTTCTGCCCTCAAAATGGCATTAAGGATTGCAGAGACACCAAACTTGGATGGATGGTTTCAAATCCCACCCATTATTTAGGAACAGTCACTTTCAGTAGGTGGCACTATAATGGACAAATGTATGTTTTTGTTTTTAAATACAAAATGGGGAAGAATCATGGGCTTTGTTTAGAACAGCATAGGCCTACATCTATTTATATTTCTATTTGCATTTCTATATGCATGGAATACTCACACTGTATTGTATAATAAATACAATATGCTTTCCTATATTATGTCATATATAGTGACATATTAGCCTACTTAGGGTAAGTAGGCTAATATGCTATTCTGAAGATATTCATACAGGAATGACCTACTACATTTCACAAAATTATTATGAATATGATTACTGTAAATTCTTTAAACTTAGTGTTTAATCTAGCCTATATCCATTTCCAGGTTAAGCTAATACAGTAGTTCAAGTTTAAGTAATGTAATACATTTGTAGGATAGTCTGCATTTATATAGCACTTCTTTTAACCTCAGAGTTTACCAAAGTGCTTTACACTGTGTCCCAATCACCCCCCCACACACACACACACACACTTACACTCATACACCAATAGGAGACTGTAAAACACAACAACATTAACAAGAGCACATACAAATAAAAAAAAAGACTGGATCCCGTGCATTTATTTAATAATTTAAAAGGCAATTATTCACGTATGTCACATGTATAAGGTTGAAGTTGATTACAATCTCATGTGACTATATACCAGTATTTCATTATTTTCAGATTGAAGCATTATAGAGCGATACACATAACTGTAAACCTCATACATAACATCCTTTAATAAATGATCAATGGTAATATTCTGCAAATAGCTTCTAGTTTCACTGAAAATTAGTATCTGAACATGCAATAGAAATCAGATGTTATTAGTTTTTTAATACACTTAGATCATGCAAATATATCTGTACGCTTATATTTTAATAAACATGTTTTTCGGCAAAAATAAAGCTTTATGTTTTATAGGTTTTACAGGCTTTCAAATGTCCAATATTATAAATATAATTTGTCATTATAAATGTATTATAAATATTACTAATTGTCAAAAATCTATTCAGATGCATAAAGTGCATACTCTTTCATTTGTTTGGAATTCAATAGTTTGTACATATTTGTTTTGAGTGTACAGGATGACGCGCTTTAAACAAATCTGGCTGATTGGTCAAGCACATTTTTTGGAATAAAATGATGACTTCAGAATTTGGATTATCCAAACATTATATGGATATTTTGAGTACAGTATATAGGGGGTACTAAAGTAAGAGACCATAGTGAAAATGCTTCTATTTAGCATTCTTCTAATACAAAACAGTAGTAATTACAAATTATATATTTATTTCAATTATTATTATAAATTATAATATGTATTTTTTTATTATATTAATTTAAATGATTAAAAACAAAAGTGAAAAAGTTACATGTTTACAATGGACACCAAACAAAATAAGTCAAATAAAAAGAGGCTTCAGGTAACTAGATGATTGACTATAATCAAAGTTCAGCGCCATTAATGTGAAAAGACAGCAAGAATGAATTAAATAGACACAACTCGGTATGTGGTATAATACAAACCTCATATATGTCGCTGCAGTATTATGTTCCTTTGTGAATTATTTAAATCTAACTCTGTGATTTACAGAATCCAACAACAGGCATGTTTCCACTTTATATAATTCTCTAAGGATGCATGTGGTAAAGATTATTTGGCATCTATCAACATATATATATACACACACACACACACACACACACACACAAACACACTTATTCTACCTCTCACACATTTAGTAGTCACACACACACACACACACACACACACACACACACACACACACACACACACACACACACACACACACACACTCCAGTTGTTTACATCACATATAATGTCAAAGTGACAGTAAAAGAAGTACAATCAACTTTAAAACACATACACACTCAGATAAACTCTTCTAAAATGAAAATGGCTCAACCCTAAATTGCCTAGTAAATGTACCTGTTACACATTTAAGGAGTAAGGGCTCTCATTATCCAGATGAGCAGTAAAGAGGCCATGAGCAGTGCAGAGGAGTGAGGACCCCTGGAGGCAGAGCTGGGCATGTTTAATACACCTGATAGTAAAAGGCAGGAGTTAGACGTAGCATTGCAGCACTCCAAATAGCAGGGACTGATTGAGGCTGTGCAAGATTGCAACTTTCTACAATCTGTACTGCAACTGCCCTGCCAAGATTCTTCACTCCCGGTTGTTGTCTTTTTTAGCTACGAAAAGAAAGCAGATATGTTGCTGTGCTTCAACATTACTGTGTATTATGGGGATTGAATAGTAATGTTTCCTAAATATAACTGAATTTCCAATAAAGAATGGTAGTATTATGGTTTAAAGACAACACAAATTACACACCCAACACCCCAGTGACATCCACCACATAAATATAATTGCACGACATGGCAACAAAATTAACCCGTTTTGTTATAACCCCATAATGGACAGGCTCATATAGAACGAAGACTTCCCATACATATATTGTTCCAATAAGAAACTTTCCTGGTATTGTAACCAAGTGTGTCGAAACAACATGCCCTCCCTTGGATTATTGTTGCCCCGCCTCTTCTGAGGGCCATTTAAAGTGATTCTACTTGATAGACCGGTCTCTAGCTCCAGTACATGCATGCAGGTGTCCTCGCAGGTCCAGAAAAAGAGTGGGGTGGGTACCGGCATGGATAAGATGAGACAATGGACCCACACCCCAGAACCCCGGCACAGGTTGATGAGTCAACAGGGATTATTGCACACGTCTCGGCCAACAGACAAGGAAGCCGGGCTGCTTTCCCCTCACATTCATCGTGGAGCTCAGGGAAGTTAGGCTGTCACTCTCATCTCGTAACCAGGAGGGGAGCTTGTGCAGAGTCCCTGTCTCACCGCGAGGGCGCTAGATTTCCCCTTTCTTTTGAAAACTTTACCCCAAGGACACTTTATTTTCCCTGTTTTGGACTTTTAAAATAAATGCCTATACATGGCCTGATGCCACACCCACTGTGTGTGTCTCTTGCTCACCCCACCACACATGGCTGTTTGGTTGGGAAAAATTATATTTACCAATAGCATCACAGCTTGTTGTCTTTAAGAGTTTTCCAGTGTCCATCAAGTTTTTTCTTCATAATGGTTAATGGATTTGTAAAATATGCAGTATAGAGAAAAATCTTACCATGCAGTAATCTTGACCAATGGGACACATCATGGAGTTGGATAAGACGTTTTTGTAACAGGCTACTCCAGTACAAGTGAAACTATGACACTTCTTGCCCTTATCAGGAGTAAAGAAAACAAAGGCAACATAAGTCAAAACCTGTCAACATGTTTTTGTATATTTGTGCCATACAGGGGGCAAATTTGCTGCATGTGTCTTACGTTATTTGCTTGGGTTGGTGCAACGGTGACCTTTGTGGTTGTGGTTGAAGTAGTGGCTTTTGTTGTAGCTATTCATTGCAAGACAATATTACAAAAAAAAAAGAGTCAAGATTTAAACATCACCAATCGCATATGTTTGAAATAATGGGTCTCATTCACTAATTGTATTTATGTGTAAAGAAAATTGCGTTTATGCAGAAATCATGATTCTTTAATAAATTTGCAATGTCTTCAAATTTTAGAATATAATTTACAACCATTGTTACAACCATACACTTTTATTAAGATTAACAAAACGCCAGACTTTACTCACACACACACTTGCTGTGCGTGATCTCAGACAAAAGTGAGTGTGGCAGGGCGGAGGGCGGGGCCGGGTCGTGATACTACACACCCGGTCCCGTATTAGGCTAATTATGCCTCTGTGAGGTTTAAAGTCTGACTGCAGAGGGCCGTGCGGGGGAGAGAGATCGTTGACGGACATGCCCTCCGCCCTGCCACAGTGAGGCTGTGCAGAAAGCCTTTCTGTCTGTTCGTGATGTTACAAAACATTGCTCATTTGTAGTTACATCCCGCCAACTGGTGCGCGGTTCAAGTCAAGAGAGCAGGCCTTGTGTGGCTAACTATTCCTGAACACGAAAAGGGACCTATCTGGACTGTTTCGAATTATTTTGGATATTAACATTAACTACACAGAATCATTGACTGCTGCCGCTGCTTTTAAAAGACATGGTGTCAAGTTACATTTCTGAAGGGGACGAGCAATTGTCTTTCATTCAGCTGCTGCCTCTTGTTGTATTGACCACACACATGTCAAGGACATGTTCTTTCGGACATCTGTGCTATTTTGAATCATTCACTTGCAATTGAGTGTGCTGAATTTGAGGGGCTGCATGATGTTAGCCAATAATAAAAGTGGACATTTACCTTGAAGTTTTAAGGAGGCGCTTATGCCAAAATCAAGCGTTTCAGACAAAGGGGCAAAAACAAGATGGAAAATGATCATATATTATTAAATTGTGACTGTTTGTGCAAAAAACAAAAAGGAAGATTATACAATTATAAAAAAAAAAATAGCATTTCATGACCTCTTTAAGATTAATCTGCATTTATCAACACTAGAGTGAAGGTGGGCGCGGGGGGGGGGGGGGCACGGGCACTACTATGCTACTAAACTATAACCACTGTTTCTTACCTGTTGTAGTGGGTGGATTAGTGATGGCAATCAGAGTGCTGCTGAGGCAGTTGGTTGTGTTGCAACAGTCCACAGTGCAATTACTGTGAGTCGCATTCCCACAGGACGTGCCACATGAGGCACTGCAGTTGACAGAGTGACTCATGCCCTGTTTTGTTAACTGAAGCACAACAGAGAAAGAATCAACTCTTTAATCATTATGAGTTGCAACAATTGATCTGCATGGATTATTTATCACTCAAGGTTCCCTGATGTAGTAGACTGACCTTGCAGAAGTAATCATTGGATGGGCAATTTGTCGTCTTATTCATGACCTGGGCATAACAATCTGTAGTACAAGTAAATTCTGGACAGGATAGCTGTTACAAATAAACAAAAAAGAGCTGCAATTCCAAGCTTTATGCTTCTAAGATTTTTTACATAAACATGAATTGCTCAGCACTCACTGTTGTGTCATTTCCCATTAATGATCCATTGCTTGAAGCTATAGACAAAATACAATACATGGTTCAAACTCTGTTATCATACAAGAAATACTGGATGGATGGATGGATGGATACAAAGAATACCTGTGCTCATACTGGTGCTCACTAAGGGAACAGTACTTGTATTGATGTTAGATGAGGTGTTTGGTGGATTACTGGAAGCTCCAGATGTCATGTACATATTGGTGATCGCAGAGGCTGGTGTGGTATACACTGAGCTCTGATCTGAAACGGATGTCAGTGATGTGCTTACTGTAGTATTATTTTCTCCCCATACAGTACAGGGAAGACTCATTTGCAGTAGTAGAAAAAACAGGAAGACTGTTGGACAAAAAGATAAAGAAAAACATTTACTGTATTTGCATCTAATATACCATGCACACATATAAGCATTATATTCATTGTGTTGGCTAACATTACTGATTCCTATTTTCATGTTTGCTACAGAGGTATCTGTAAATTGGTTGACAAAAAATTAAATGACATCAAACATTAATTTACAGACATTACCATTACATGAAATGGTTTAAAAACTAACCTTTCATATAAGACCTTTGAGTCTTGCTTTTCCTGAAAGTGCTAAACACTTCTCCAGACACCATCTGAAGAACACAATTTAGTTTATCCTTACTCTGTACAGTTGTTTTTCACAATGTAGGAACATAAATTGCTGTTTACTCAATCATAAACATATAACATGTTATGATTTATTCTGAGTTTATGATGTGAGTTGATGTGAGTATGGACATTGGTTTCACAAATGGGTTTGGTTTCACACATTCATTTCACATATTCAAACAAGCAATCAATCCAATTCATTTATCACCAACCAGCGAAAAGGACAGCAAACATCTGTTTCTATTCGCATTTACAGAAAACTCATTTTCCCTGTAGATTAATAATGATGACGATGTTTGCATCCATGACATTGGAAACTTTACTTGCACTGACACTGAATGGGAGGTTACACTGATTACTTGCCCTGTGATAATTGCCACTGTGGAACATTTATAACCTCCCATGACCTCTGGCCCAGGCTCTTCTTTGATCTGCATTAGAGCATGCCATTAGGGTCAATTTATCCCAATAGATGGCAATTGTTTAGCAGAAACAGACCTACATTGGTTTGAGTAATAAATAGGCAACAGTACACTGTGCTGTCATGGGTTTTTGGTTCCACAGTATTTGAATTTTAAGAAGACAACATCTCATTGAAACATAAGCGTTACATCACAGAAGTCGCAATCCTAGGTTCATTGGTTCATTTTCACTGGCAGACACACCAAGTCCATGGTTACCACAAATGCTCCCTTGCAACGGGACCGCTTGCCCACAAACAATTAACAACTTGTTTGTTCTCTGCGAGTCCCCCGGGTGTAAGTACAAAGCACGGCTTGTTACCCCTTTCCCCATGAGGCGGTGAAGAACCCCTTTAGGAAACAACCCTGGAAACCAAGTCCTGCATGAAAACATTGGTTCGCCCACATTGTCTTCCTCCCATTGTTTTTTCCACAGTACTAATATCCTGTATAGAATAAAGTCAATTTCTCTTTCTAATTTGAGCACTTTGATCATCTTAATCTGAAACTGATCCAATATTTGTAGAATACACAAATATGAAAATGATGGCTGCTCCGACTGGTCAAAAAGTTTTTCACTATTTGTAATCACCTTTTTGCCTTCACTTTTTTATTTTAAATGGTCCTGTGGTGAAAATGTATTTGTAAAAGTACAAATATTTCATGAAGTTGCCCAATTACGATGAGGTCATAAAAGCGGCATACATAAAAATGCAGCACATGTCAACTTCCTAAAAGTATTTAATGTCAACCCACATACATCCTCGATTCTGTTGAAATCCTGTACTTACCAATTAATTGTTAATTAATTAAAATCCGACAAAAAAAAATATTATCCTTACATATGTATAGAACTGATGATGGATTTATGACGATGTGGTCCAGATTCGTTTAAAAGCATCTTTACGGCACATCAATAACCTTTTTATTTATGAAATATAAAATGTATTTTACATGTACATTTTCATTTAATAATTTAACAGATTACATTTCTTTTAGCATTTTGTTAAACTGTTGACATATAAGAAAAAACAAACCACTATCGCACAGTTGTGATTCCCAAAAAATAACAGACATATAAAAAGACATATATGTCAGTATTTTCAGACAAAATAAAAACATAAAACATTCTGCTTTTCCACATCTATCATATGCTGTAACTTGAATCTTGATGATTTCTAGACTCGTGGTAGCACCCTTTTCAAATCATAGCAACCTGCTCTGTTTGACAGCATCCCCGTGAGAGCTCACCTTTAGGCCACAGTGGTACATGTATCTAAAAGTGCATAATTACATTTACAGCATCTTAATACGTATGGATCAGGAAACATTGCTTACCTTCAGTGCACGGTGGAGAAACATGGATTAGACTGGATTTGTAAACAGCTGTGGATGAAGTTAAGAGTGCCTGTATGACCCCCCCTTTCACTCTCTCTCTCTCTCTCTCTCTCTCTCTTGCTATTTGCCCTTCCAGTCTGGTGACATCAGAGGGAAGTTTTCCTAATTAGTGGAAACTCTAATGCGGTTGGTCTGCTTATTGTGTGCTTAAACTCGATGTGCTGTGCCCTAAACAAAATAATGTATTTAACTCTCTATTAAAGGGATATTTCACCCAAAAATGAAAATTCAATAATTGTTTGCTCACCCCTGTGTTGTTATAATCCTATATGGCTCCTATATTAGACAAAGAGAGAAATTGTGGAAAAATCTTGTTCTCAGTGATGCCATACAATGTCAGTTTATGGTGACTGCCTCTTCTAGCTTCTAAAGGACACAAAAGTATAATGTAGAAGTCAATCCGATTACAAACTGTAATCTTATCGATTATTTAGAGAAAATCTTGACTGACCATTGATCTCCTTTGCGTGTTCATGAGAGTGCATGAGAGCAACAGTACATGCAGCCCCCACTCGTGAGATGGGTCATTCAAGCAAAAAAAACACTTTGTTTTTCGCTTCAACCGAAACTAAATAGGGAGCAAAGGAGCAAGGGAGCATCCTATAGGTCTGACCAGAAGTTCAGTTTCAGGCTGCAGATGATGTTTGGATCACTCAACATGTCTGGCAGACATGAGACAATCATAATCAGCACATAGATTCAGAATTTATAATGCTACATTTTAGTTTAAAATGGTTGATGGTGATTGGATGATGCTGGACATTACTTTGAATCAGAATTATTTATTCAACTTTACAGAAAATCAGCTGTAATGTCTGTAACATCTCAAAAACTTGAATAATCAACACTCCTGGATACATAAACTAAATGATGAAAACAAATCAGAATTTCTATAGCTTGGTGTTGTTTACAATTTCAAAATGTAGTCTCACTGTCCACATATGTGGACATACATTTTTAGATAAAATATTTGCTCTAGAATTTAATTTATTTATTTGCTTGTTTATTAGGGGCTACTAGCTACAAATCAAAAAAGGGAACTAGAAAATGCACACAGCAGTTACACGGGTATCTAAGGAGTTTAATACTGTATATCATGGACTACAGACAGAACATAACTTACTTTTGAACCCTGCAAGTATCTGCCCAACTCAAGCATGAAACAAACATAGATCAATGACAAATATGCAATCAAAATATTTGTATAAAAGGTAAAACAAAGACTAGTTACAACCACGACCCACAAAACCTGCAAAACAAGCCCTTTACAGCACTAAGAAAATAAAAGTTATTTCAAATAACAGTGCTACTCATAAAACTAGTCTCGGTTTAATTACAGTTCACATAGAATCTCTACCTTCATGAAATTCTATGAAATTTCAGGCCCCTCTCATCTTTACAAAACCAGATTACAGCTCTTTATACAGTACGAACATTGACTCATGTCACACTTGAGAAGGTCTGGAGATCTCATTTTGGTTGAGAAAAGTGGATACTGCTGCATGATGCACTGGTTTAATACAGCCTTTGAAGTAGATTTCAGCAGGTGAAATCAAACTCCTTGGTTCTAGGGTTTATAAAAAGACTTTCTCACTACAATTACCCCTTTGTGGTGGTTTGTATCACAAAAATGCAGACCACTAGCTAGAGACACAGAAGGATTGTTGGTGCTCAGGTGAAAACATGGAATTCTTGGAATTAATACCATAACATCTTTCATTACAATTTAGATCCACATAACTTTCATTTCTCTAGCCCATGCTCTAGTTAATTGTGCTCAGAGTGCTACATTTTCTTTAGTAATAAGGTTCACAAGAAAAGAGGCAAAACTGTAATTTATATAATGCAAAGTCTAGAATCAGTGAATAAATGATTCTCTGAAAGCACAGTTGACAGTAACTGGAAGTCATGTCTTGGCTTTAAATCTGTGATTAAAGGTCTTGGCCTTACAGAAGACTATTCATATTGCTAAAATAAATAATGGGAGGACTTCTCTAAATGCAAAGCTGATATACAGTATGACTTTTAGAAAGTTTCACAAAGAATAAACACTAGAAAAGGATAGTGTGGCAGGGCGGAGGGCGGGGCCGGGTCGTGATCTTGCGCACCCGGTCCCGTATTAGGCTAATCAAGCCTCCGAGGTATAAAGGTCGACTGCAGGTCCAGCCCTGACAGCAGCACTCTCAGACAGAAACTAGACAAAAGTGCACTCCAAAAACCCAAGAACAGCAGCAAAATCAACTACAAAATGTACTAAGAAGTAAACAAATCAATGAAGCTGACACCCAGCAATATGGAACTGATTACATACAGATGCATACTTGTTAAAAGGCAAAGCATTTTAATTGGAACAGAAGTATGAACAGGTATGCTAAAATTAGCCACAGCATGTAAGCAATGTGTAGCAAGCTAGCCAAACAGCTAGTAGCACATTTATTTCAGGCAATAACAGAAGGTATGGTTACTCAGAATTGACACATATCCAGGTGGTATGCTCCAGACATAATATACACAGAAGATATATATACAACCCCAATTCAAAAAAGAGAGATTTGTAAATTATATCCAGCCTTTGCTATATTGAAAGCAGTACAACTACACTTTATATGATGTTTTACCTTGTGAATTTCAGAATTGAAATTGAATTGAAAATGAACATTAATTTAAAATTTAAGACTAATATCAATTTGACGAGTTGAAACAACAAGGCGATGTTAAACAGGTGAGGCAATTGTGTCATAGTAACTTATACTGGATAAGGAGCCTCCAAAAACAGCCTAGACCTTCAAGAGATCACTCAAGACTTGTACATTTGCCAACAGATGCTTCAGCAAATAATCCAGAACTTTGAGAACAATGTTCCCCAACGACAAATTGGAAGGATTTTGAGAATTTTACCCTCTGCAGCACAATATAGATAAAATATTCAAGGAATCTGGTCAAATCTTCAAGGCGAAAACCACTTTTGAATGCGCTTGATCTCTGATCGCTCAGAGATATAACTGTCTTAAAAAATTTTATTCATCTGTAATAGATATCGTGAAAATGGTCTTGGGATAACTTTAGTAAACCTATGTTAGTCAACACCATTCGCAGCTTGTAGGGAATTTTTAGAATTGGCCCTAAGTATAGGTCTGCATAAGTCAGGTCTGCAGTCGCTGTCTCAATCCGAATACACGCGAGGGGAGAAAGAAACGACACACAACAGAGCGTATCAGATCATTCTCCAAAATGTATTGTCCTGCTCATCATTATATGGCCCAGGAAAAGAACATTCCACTAGACCCACCAATGAAATAGTTCTTTACCCTATATGGGGGTGACATATTTGCTTGAGACACGTGTGAAAATTGAGAGTACTGTCACAGGAAATACATCCCTTTAGACACATCCTCTTGCAAGAACAGGGCAGCTGCAACTGTGTTTTGTGATGACACAGCACGCTACATCAACAAGAGAAGAAGTTGTTGAGAGGCGTTTATTATTTTAGACAGCTGCATCCACAGAGGCAAGTTAAGACTTTACTATGCAAAGCAGAAGCCCTACATCAACACTGTCCAGAAGTGCTGCTGAATTCTCTGAACTCTGTCTCATCCTGGAAAGAAGGACAGTGGAACTGTGTTTTTTTGTCTGAAGGGGCCTGAAGGGGTCAAAGAGGAAAAGGACCATCCAAGTTGTTATTAGTGTCAAGTCCAAAAGCCAGTGTCTGTATGGGCCAGGGTGAGTCAGTTCCCATGGCAAATTTTGGAGCAACATTTACTGCCATCCAGCGCATCTTTTCCAGGGATGTCCCTGCATTTTCCTAGCAGGACAACTTCAAACCACATATTGCCTGGAGTATAATTGTATGGCTTTGTGAGCAGAGAGTGTGGGTGCTAGATTGGCCTGCCTGCAGTCCTGACCTGTCTCCAATTGAGAAAGGGTGGCACATTATGAAGCACACCATACGGCAACGAAGACCCCGTACAATTGTGCAGCTAAAGATCTACATAATGGATGAATGGGGGAAAATTCCACTTTTAAACTTAGCAAACTTGAGTCTTTTAGTTCCCAAATGCTTTGTAAGTATTATTAGAAGAAATGGCGATGTTGCACAGTGGTAAACACTCGACTGTCCCAACTTTTTTGGAGCATGTTGCAATCATCTGATTTGAAATGACTTTACATTAAAAAAAAAACTATGAAATTCACAGGTTAAGACATCATATAATGTGTAGTTGTAGTGCTTTCAATATAACAAAGGGTGAATATAACTTACAAATCACTTATTTTGTTTTTTATTTGCATTTTTCATACTATCCCAACTTTTTCGGAATTGGGGTTGTAGTAATAGGCCATCAATAATCTGCCCAACAAAAAGGATCAGCATTGTGGACATACTGATCATGGAGCAGACTTTATGTGGTCACGTGCCTTCAAAGGCCACCTCCAGGTTTGGTGCTCTAGGACCCATTCATGCACACAAACTGCAACTGGTTCCAAAGATGTTGGCTTAACATTAGAGAATATGGAGACCGATCATTTGCTTGGTTAGGTTTGGTGTTAAAAACTTAAAACACCATGGGAATGCAGAACACTCAGTCCCTTTTCTTGAAGACAGGTAGGGTGTGCAGAAGGTTGTGCAGGGTCTTAGTGGATGGTAAGAGGTAATGTAAGACTTCTGAACATTTTAAAGGGTGCAGAGATGTTGAATCCTAGATGATTCAAATCTCTGACCCTGACTGAGGCAGGCAGGGACTTCAAACTTATAGAACCATTATCCTACAAGGACCTGTGCCACTGTCTCAGCCTAATGGACATGTGGACAGAGACAGTGTGTACTTACTGAAAATGTCCATCCTAACCAGAACTTTTTTTTTTCAAGTCCCAAAAAAGGAAGGTTCAACCAAGGTAAAATCTATGGCCAGGAACCTTTATCAGCCTTGAGTAGGGCTGGGTATCATTCAAAAAATATATTTTTAGATATCTCTATTGGCATTGAGCCTGGTGAAATGTAGCCACACATTTGATCTTTTCCACATCTTTTACATCTACGGGTGTTGGGATGCATACACACTAAAGCCTCATGTGTGAGCCACGTCTCTGGGCGTAACCGGCATAAACTAATGTTTTTCCTTGATGCCTAAACACAGCCAATCACCAGCACTTTTAGATTTGGGCACATCTAGCATGCTACATGCGTATCACTGACATTGATGAGATTAACCCCTTAGGTATCGAAATTTGGTACACAAACAATTTTGTTTTATACTCGATAGTTTAGAAGCAATTCGGTCGGTGCCTAAAATGTATTCAACTCTATACCCAGCCCTAGCCTTGAGACTTAACAAATTACCTTCATGTCATTGGCGGACTAGCACTTTTCATGTTCCTGAAACCATGTGCCACTTCAAATAACATGCCTGACTAATGCCACGCTGCCTTACCAACTCATTGGTGTGTTCGAGACCAGTGGTGGCTAATCCTGTTCTTGGAGAGCCACTATCCTGCAGAGTTTATCTTTAACTCTAATCAAACACACCTGCCTGAAATTTTCAAGTAATCCTGGAGACCTTGATTGGCTTGTTCAGGTGTGTTTGATTACAGTTGGGGCTAAATTTTGCAGGACAATGGCCCTCCAAGAGCAGGGTTGGGCACCCCTGTTCTAGACCTTGCTCGATGCTTCTCATTAGCCCCAAACTTTTCAGTCACTATCAGACACATTTTTTTAAGTCATGGCCCACTTGTGTTTAAGAAACTTGAGTTTCATGGAAGACTGATTGGACATGTGGGCCTAAGACTGAAGTTTGGATAAGCAATTGGCTGCACCTTAACTACTTGCTCTTGGGAGGGCATAACTAGCATTCACCTCCTGGGAGAGGATGGTTAGCATCCAACTAAAGGAACAAAGGTCCTAACCTTACCTTGCTCTTTCCTTGACAAAACGGACAAATCAAAAGCATCAATCTGCTCTTGCATGGTGGAAACTTGAAAGGTTTGGAAGTTTACAGGAGCTGTGACTGACCTGACCTCAGTGACCCCTGAAAAAGCTTGACAACATAAACACCATTTGAAGTGCCTATGTGTATATTAGGTGGAAAGTTAATGTAGTGGTCTGTACGACTACCAGTACAAAGACTGTGACCCGGGTATACCAGAGCAGAATCCAAAAAAACAAGTAAGGCGGGCTCAAAAAGCACAATACCACTAGAATATCGTTCAGGTCGCAGCTACAAGCTTCATCATGCTACCTGGAATACAGCATTATCCTATACTCTAACCTTATTCTCATGATCAGAAGATGACATGGCACAGATTTGATGACTATATTGTAGTGCTTGAAAGGCAATACTGACAGGGTTTTCTAATAGAAGCTAAACAGCCACATTCTGCAATAGAAGAAATACATCAACATAGCAAAACAAGAGTCACGTGGCACAATGCGAGGGTCGGACATGTGAGCGGTGAGCTCTGCGCACTTTGCTATTTTATGTTATAAACCAGTGAGATTCAATACACTCTGATTCTTGACTGTTCTAGGAAGACATTATGTATACCTGATATTAATATATCAGGCTCTGGAAAAATTAAAAGACACTTGTGTGCTCAAGCTGAAGCCCCTGACAAGGCCGTAGACCGGGGACTTGCAAACGGTGTAATGGAAGAGATTCAGCGTCAACTGTTGAACATGTCGGCAATGCTGGCTGTAATATGTCAATCAATCTCTGCCATGGAGACGAAATTCACTGAGATGGTTACAAGAGTGTTGGATGTTGAGAAACGGATTGATTATCTGGAGTAATCGAAGAGGGAATTAGCTGCTAGCAACCAATACAGACTTGGAGTAAGTTTGGGAAAAGTTGGAAGACCTTGAGAATCATAACCGGCGAAACAATGTCTGAAACAAAATTCCTGAGGAGGAGGAAGGCCGAGATATGGTGAAATTCCTAGACTGAGACTGCTCGACATAACAGTCCATCAGATGAAATCGAGCAAGCTCACAGAGTGTTACACTCGATGTGATCATACAGTATGCCTCATTCACCAAAAAATCCAAAGCATGAGAACTCCTGGAACTGGAAGGGAATATTAAAGATGCCGAGGCAGAGCTAAAGCACCGAATGTTGTCTGATGGCCTCGGAGAATTGACCCGATTGAAATACAGATATAATACTATTTTGATGCAGAAGGTGGAGTTTTGGCTATTAAGGGCAAGCCAGTCATATTTTGAGTCGGGGGACAAAACAGGAAAACTTCTGGCTAGATATATAAAACAGATCTGCTGGTGGAGATATTTTCACCTCGGCCATTGATATTAATAATGCTTTAAAATAATTCTATCTTGATTTCTATAGTTCCACGTCTTCATCTACTGATGAAGATATTAGAAACATTGTGGAACCAATAGATGTCCCTAAACTGATGACTGAGCTAAAAAATTATCTTGATTCTGAGATAATCTTGGAGGAGCTTGGCAAGGTAATTAAGGCTCCAGGCCAGATGGCCTAGCCCCTGAATTTTTTTGATCTTATGCTACAGAACTGGCTCCTTTTTTGTTTGAAGTTTATACGGAATCCCCATGGACTTCCTGTTCCCCAGCAAGCTTGTTTGCCCAAATTTAGTTCTGAGATGAGATCAGCTCACCTCATGGCCAGTTTAACGTCTCATTTGGGGCTCGCGAGCAGGATGAGTTCTTGATCACTGCATCGGAGATTGCACTGACGATGTCAGACACCGAGGACTCGACTGGGCTGCCACCTTTGGGTCTGCCTGCCCAGTCTGAGGCTGACACAGAGCTAACTGCTATGCTTGCCTGGGCCGCCACGAGTATCGGGTTGGACTGGACCCCTCCGTCCTCCCCTAAGCCCTTGCAGCTAGTTGATTAGTTGATCAGGATGCTGCTCACGGCCACGTGCCTTTTCTCCAGTGCTCCCCTCCTGGGCCTGTAGGACTACATCATCTCTGGCAACCAAAGCCTACAGTGCTGCTGGACAGGCCACCTCCACCCTACTTCCATGGCCCTCCTGCAAGTACACCAGGCCAAGGCACGGAAAGAGCTGAACGTGGGTAGTTCTGATCCCAATGTGCTGCAGGAGCTGCACTCGGTGACTGACCCTGCACTTGGGCAGGCGATGTCCACCTTGGTGGTCCAGGAGCACCAACTGTGGCTGAATCTGGTCGAGTTGAGGGATGCCGACAAAGTTCGCTTTCTCTACACGCCCATCTCCCAGATCGACCTATTCGGTGACACCATTGAGGACTTTGCACAGCAGTTCTCAGTGGTGAAGAAGCAGATGGAGGCTATACAGCACATCTTGCCCCGGCGTGACTCAAGATCCTGTACTCCATCTGCTCGCCGAGGGCAGTCCGAGCACAGTTCTTGGCCCCAGCATAGAGCCCCCTGCAGGAAGCTGATGCCCCCCACCTCACTGCTTGGCTCCTAAATGCCCCTGAGATGGATGAGATGTATGCTTCTGAGCTGGTACCCAGACCACTCCAACCTCCAGTGGAGGGCCGGAAGGTAAATCTTTTGTTTCCTTATGTGTTGTGTTCTCCGCACCCTGAATGGGCTGCGGTATCCACATTGTCAAAAAAAGAGCGGTTTCCTCACATAAGCGGTGTTCACGGCCACCATTGTCATGGCAACCAGACACCGAGCACTCGCAGCCAGGGCGCCACGAATGTGCCCCCCCCACCACCGCCTTCGCGTGCCCGGCTGCACCACACCTGCGGCCAGCCGGTTGTGATGAGTCTCGAGGAGCTGTATCCAAACAGAGGCTTACCCAATGGACTGTGGACGCCCTCGCATTGGCCTAACAGATACAGGCCGAGTTTGGTAATATGGAACAGCTGGCTAGGCGTAGCACTTGCGTATAGCACCTTTCCCCTCCCCTAAGGCGAAAACATGCGCTTTTACCCCCAGTCGAGTTCACGAAGTTGTGTACCCTGGATGTTTTTCCTCCCTAGCCCTGTGGCTTGCAAATTCACAGCCAGACCCACTATGGGTACTAATATGCCCTGTACTGGGAGAGGTGCTCCACAGGTGCTGATTCCTCCGGTAACACCCTGTGATGTATTTTCCATGTACGTTCTCCCTGTCGGCAGACCCACCTCTCCCTTGGGCAGAGCTCTCTCTGCCCCTGGTCGCTGTGTTTGTTGAGCTCCTCACCTACGAGGCAGGACCTACCACCGCACCTCTTCCAAGTGCGGCTGGTGAGCCCATGTGTCGTATTGCCACATGTTGACATCCCTTTTGGGCAGGATTTGGTCTCCGCAGGGTCTTTCCCCCCTGAAAGTATAGGGAAGAAAAAGAAAACCTCCCCGATGCGTATAATAGCATTAGATGGCCCCAGCCAAATCTAGTACTTTGTAGAGATATAAAATAGAGAGAAAAGGCCGTGGAAGGTGAGGCCAGCTCCGATGCTAGTTATGTTGCTTCCCCCCCTCAGGGATGTGGGGAACTACATGAGTCTTTTGGGGCGTTGGGGGAGGTTACGTTCAGTCTGATGCACCTAGTATTACGCACGCAGCAGCTTGCTTGCACCTGCATCAGCAGTTCACGTAACACGGTTCAGCTTTTGTGGCATTTTTTATAGGGACCCCTAGTATCACTGCATCGACACAGTGTGAGTGACAGAAGGGGAATGTCTCCGTTACTGTCGTAACCTCCGTTCCCTGATGGAGGTAAAGAGACGTTGTGTCCCTCTTGCCACAACGCTGTACTAGCCGCTGAAATGGCCGAGACCTTGTACAAAACCTGAATGAGAGTGGGCATTCCTTTTCCTTTTATAACTGTATGTCCGGGGGAGTGGCATGCAAATTCCACTTGCATATTCCCATTGGCATTTCTCAAAGATTTGAATGAGTTTTGGGGCTCCCAAGAGTGATTCCTAGTGTCACTACATTGACACAATGTCTCGTTCCCTCCATCAGGGAACGGCGGTTACGACAGTAACAGAGACGGTATGGCGCATAAGCTTTTGCTTTACGCAGATGATATTTTACTATTCATCTCCTACCCCACTAGATCTTTCCCTAGCCTCCACAGAAATATTCATTCCTTTTCTAAGTTCTTTGTGTGATTTAGTAGTTAAAATTATAAAGTTAACCTAATAAAATGGTTTTCAAGGGATGTGGGCAGGTGAGCTTAATATCATTTATCTATGATTGGGAAGTTTAATGTTATTAAAATGTATTGTATTCCAAAATTCAACTTCCTACTACAATCTCTCCCTATAGATGTCCCCCTCTCTTATTTCAAGCAATTTAATAGCATAGCGAAGTCCTTCATTTGGAATGGTGAGAATCCCTGATTAAATTTCAGTAAGTTACTTTTACAAAGGTGGGCTAGCCTACTCAAGATTTTGTTTTATTATTATGCATTCGGTCCCAGACATTTGGTTTATTGGTCACTTCCACCTGAGAGAGCCCCTCCCTGGTTTTGTGTTGAACAGGAATTCATGCCCCATTATGCCATTGCAAACCCTTTCTATTAAACTATCCGGAGGAGTTAAGTCACAACATCTTGCATTTGCACGCGGTATGGACAAAAGTATAGACCATATGGATGAACCCAAAATAATGTATTAATAAGTCCCCTTTTTGCTGCTCAGAGTGGATTGTGAGGGAGGTTAATATGCTCATGACTTACAGTATATGAGAGTGGAGTGTTGAGATCTTTTGAAAATATGGTTCAGCATTGTAGGATTCCCAGTTCTCAGTGTTTTTAGGTATTTACAGCTGCGAATCTATCAAATTTGCAAATAACAAAAGAAAAAAACAAAACAAAGCAAAACAAAGGCATTATCAGGAATTACATGGTTCAGCCATGTAGCCCTGGTAACATAAAGATGGAATTTGGCATGCAAATAGGCCTACCTGCTTTAGAAAGACACAACAAGTTAATAAATGTTCCAGAGATTCAATTGCTCGTGAAACCATATTAGCATATTGGCAGCGGATATACAGACCTAAACTAGGCCTGATCTCTTGAGGCAAACTGGAGCCTATCCCAGCTACCTTGAGCTGAAGTCAGGGGAAACACCCTAAACAGGTGGCCAGTCCATCACACAACCACATACACACTTACATAACCCAGGCCCACACGGAGAGGACATTCAAAATCCACACAGAAATGACTATACTTGAATTAATGGCCTTCTTGCTGAGAGTTAATAATGCTAACCACTTAGCCACCATGTTGCCCTGATTACATTTTTACGGAATTATGTGACTACACTTATTGCGGCAATTCCAATGTGAAATTTCCACTGAGTGGCACCATAATTATGTTACATTTTCCCTCGAACTGATTACAAACAGAGGTTTGCTAATGAATAAGCAACCACATAATTATTTGGTGCTTCTATGACACTCTTGGTTCATGTGTTGAGATGCATGCTCCTATGTACCCTGGTCCTTCACATAACAATTATAACACTATCAGTTGAGCTACTATGCAATTTGATTGCACTCCAACAAGCTTGTAAATGTAGTTGGTTGTAATGGGGTAACAAGGAAAGGAGGAGGCGAGAACCGGCTTGACAATATATATAATGTTTAATGATAAACTTAAACAAAAAGACACAAACATAAACTTACAGGGCAGCTGCCTGTAGCTCTCTCTTTACCGAACTGCCGCCTCCGCTGGCCTTTATCCCTCTTGTTGGCTTGAATAGACTGATTAGGGGCCGGGGCATGCGTCATCACGGCCCAGACCCACTCTCCTCCTCGCAACATTGGTTATGTATTGCCAGAAATTCTTTTGTATACTTAGATACTCTGCGACTCAACCATTAAAGACAGCGTAACGGTCCATTTGGATCGAGTGAGTCTTTTAAGCCAATCATATAATGGCTCTGACATCAATGAACTACATCCAAAGTGTAACAACAGTAAATAGTTTATGTAAACCATACAAAAAACTGTGGAGAGCCATAAACTGTCACCTACCTGTTGCAAAATTGCCTGTGAATTCTCTTATTAAACATCAATTTAACATAGTAAACTCGACACATAATTTTTTCCAAAAGGATTGTTTAGTGTAAGACATTGAAGATTAGCTGACAGAGGGATTTCTAATTAAGTGATGAGCTGTTTTCTCACAAAACAGTTTATTCAGCATACTGAAGCATCTCCCCATTGACATCTAGTTCTATTGCATTTTGGCCATAGCCTTCGTGTGGAAAAGTCTTACTGTC
This sequence comes from Xyrauchen texanus, assembly GCF_025860055.1. Classification (NCBI taxonomy): domain Eukaryota; kingdom Metazoa; phylum Chordata; class Actinopteri; order Cypriniformes; family Catostomidae; genus Xyrauchen; species Xyrauchen texanus. Next base: position 39,904,842 of record NC_068290.1, read on the forward strand.
TTACAGCACTTACGAGTGTCAGCACTTAGTGACAGTTTTGACCCAAAAACCTTTGATCTCTGAGCTCCTTATACATGAACTACATGACAGATTTATTTATTTATGTTTTATACACAGATTTATATAGTGGCGGGTGGGGTTAGATGTTTCAGTGGGAAACTTTGCAGTGAATTTATAGGTCTTAAAATTTAAAATTAATTTAAATGTAAAATTTATAATGCATGTTGGTGAACTTTCATTTTGAACATTTAAAAGCTTGTTGTGTAACTGGGCCCCTTTTTTAGTCGTATTTCCAATGTCCTATGCTATTGGTGCTTTCTTCTAATTTCAGTGGACAGCAGACATCTTGAAATATAATTAGGTTTATTATATCACTTCTGTCTCATTTCACCTTGACCAGAGGTCAACTTAACTAAAAAGTGGCAGAGCCTCATCCCCTTTGTTATTTGGATTCAAAACAATCAATTAAATGAAACCCAACCCATGTAGTCCCACAATGACATGCTTATCTCTTGAAACACACATCATTAGATATGATTAAACATGTTTAAAATGTTGTTTACTTTGGTTTCCACCTGTTCCACATTATGTAACATGCATTATGCTTCAGCAGTGTCAAAGTGCATCTCTTTCTTGACTATGGAAAGGGCAAACTACTGAACATCAAACATGAAAACATCAACATTTAGAAGAAATCATTCAAACAGAAGGAATGGATCAGTAATAAGCCCTCCATACTTAGAGAGCAGAGGGAAATAAAAAAAGTCTCTCTCATCTGAATCATTTTGCTCTCAAATATATGGCTTTGCATTTCCATTCAACAGCCAGGGGACATTTGCATTTGCCTCTTTTCATAATTACTCTGTTTCACTCTAGACAGATGTATGTTTTTGATCTGCAGTAAAATTGTATTTAAAACAGTTGGTCATGACTATGATGCATGCAAATGTGCAAAAATGCAAATTACTCTCTATTAAACTTAATACACTACATTGCTCAATCAATCAATCAATCAAGAACTGATGCATACTTATAATAACTTAATATCTATGTAAAATAATACTATGCAGCTAAAATTCCTTTATGTGCATGTATTTTCTGCATGGTTTTGTTTCCTTATTTTGTGTGTATATGAGCAGTATATAATCTATGATATCAATTTATGCAGCCTTCTTGGTTTACCCTTGTTGGTCTGTGAAGTGTTTGAGGTTATTCAAGGGTACTTGGTTTAAAATGTTTGAGAGGCCCTGCATTAGATTACATCAGGGGTGGACAACCTTTTAGACATGGAGTGCCATGTTTTATTTTCCTGGTCAATGGTTGTGCAAAAAAATATAAAAACATGGGCATGTATGTGATTTTCTGAAGTTTGAGTCCACTTGTGAAAATGTTTCTATTTTGCATTTTTCTTACTGAAACGTTTATTTTTCATGTCAAATTATATTTAAATAATATCACACGAGCAAGAGTGCGATATGGCCCTACATCAGCACTGCTGTGATTCGGCTGCAGACACGAGGGCGCAGGCTGAGTGCCGTAGGTAATCACAGCAGTGCTGATGTAGGGCCATTTAGCACGATTGCGAGTGTGATATTACTTATATACAACAGTTCAATGAACAAGTAAATAAAAAAAAATGAGGAAAAACCGAGTACAGTCATAAAAACTCATTTGTGCATGGAACTACTTTCTTACTCGATGGATCAGAATCTGCCATAGCTGGTTAGTAGTAAGTATTATATACGTTGTGACAAAAAATGATTTATGGGCCTGATTTATGGTTTAATTGCTGTACATTTGACCTTTCCCTCCGCCCCCTCCCCTCCCTCCGGCAGTTATACATGCTGTGATATGACATGTCTGTTCTGATACCCCCATCGGTGTATTTAAAAGAGTAGAAAAATTATTAATCTTTAATGGAAAACTGAGATGACAAAAAAAAGTAGTATTATGTTTAAAATGTGTTTAAATGATGTCTTTATTGGGGTTTAATGCTTGGTGAAAAAACTGTTTTGTTTTTTAAACTTTTGACAAAGAGAAGAAAATGTGTTTTTAAACATTACGTTGTCTAAAACATCTCTAGCAATGTCACTTTATAGATGTTGAACAAAAACATAAAATGTATTTAAAAATTGTATTTCAACAAAGAGCATTTTAAATAGCATAAATTGTAAAATGCAGCACAAAATCTACCGTTTAAAATCCTTTCATGAACTCATTCAGCGATAAGTGATGTAAGTAAGACGATGTTTAACATTAACCTAGCAAACAGGATACATTTTCTAAAAACATGATATATAATTTTAACTATATAAGACAGAAATCTTACACGACTCCGTTTAAAGTCCTTTCACGATCTCGTCCAAAATGACAATGGCATAAGATCAGTTGGGGTGGGGCTTAACTCCTCCTAATCTTAGGAAGTGTTTGTGTGTTTTAAAGTATTATTTAAAGGTTTAAATGTATTTAACGAAGACTTTGACATTTTTTAAAACAAAAACGTATCAAGTTGGCAAATACAACAAAAGCACTCTAAAATTATAAAAACTTTAACAACATTCACTAGAAAATACAGTATTTTGGTAAACAGGTTTATTTTATATAGAATTCTGACGAAATATCTTTAATACAAAAGTTTGTTACATTTTTTTTATTTATTTTTTAACCATGAGATTCTAAAACAGTGGATATTGAATGATATTAGTTTATTTTACGCAAACAGACGATACTGGCAGAGCAAACTCATTTAGACGGACACTTTAAAATAATGAATAAACGATTAACAAGGGTTATTTATTTTTACCAGAGACTAAAACGTATTTTAAACCAAATAGTATGAGTTTTCATTGAAATAGTATGCATTATAAATTGTAACTTTAACACGTGTTGTATTGCATTTTTCCAATCAAAATTATTTCACGAGATTATCCAAAATGATAACGCGTTTTTTGATCCAGCCTTTAAGGCGCTGAGCAGCGGGGGTCTCGCTTTCATGCGGCGGGGTAATTCATTTTATGATTCAGACATAAAGGCGACGATCGACAGATGTTTTGTGGCGGGGATGTGTAATGATAATTCGTTTTATTACTCAGACATAAAGACGATGAAATGACTGGGGTTAATTAAATTTGTATTTTGACCAGACCTTAGGGTTGTTAATTGGATCTGTGTTCATGGGGGTTAAGACGCGCCAATATTTCGAAGTGTCAATTTAAAGCTTTGATCTCTGGATATTTCACAACTGGGGTTTTGGTATAGTCTATCAGCAGTCCTTTTAAATGATTCAGCCACAGATTAAACTATCAAACGTCCCAATGTTGCATTATTCAGTTCTAAAAGAGATTTTAACTAAACATATTAATATTGTAAATTAATGGGTCCTTTCTTCACGCGCAACCGCCTACTAAAAACAAGCTAATAGGCCTACATTCAATAATATTATAATAAAAACAGCAGCTGAGTTAAATCAAGATGTGCGGTCGTTTAAATGTATGAAAACAAAATGAGATCAATTGTTGTCTAAGGGAAGTGTATTTTTCTGTTGAGAATTATATAAAAGAGACATGAATAAAATGTGTTTTAAACTTTTATAGGCCTCCGTCATTTTGAGTTGTCATGATAGCGTCATGAACCCAGATTTAAACAGAAGATGGCGCCAGATAGCTGTGGTGTGATTGTGAAACTTTGTGACAAAAAATTATATATGGCCTATGCTTTATGACGTAATTGCAGTACCTTTGAACTTTTAATTCCTGCCCCCCATTACCCTCCCTCCCCAACCCCTCCTCCGGCAGTGAGTGAGTGAAGGTCTTCTTATGGGGAGAACTCAGCCTATTTATACAGACTTTAAGTGTGTGTGGTCATCATTTACAGCTGAACCAGACAAACGCATCTGTAGAACATGGGTGATTGCACTTTAAAATAGCGTTTATTTTCAGAAGTATGTGATTTTTTAAATATTGATGTTTTACATTTTGGTACCTTGATTTTTAACAGGCGTTTAAATCATTTTTATTTGTATGTAATTCAGGCCCTATCAACGATTATGAAAACCTGGATCGCATCGATCAACTGCTAAGTTTACATAAAGATCATTTTTATGTATTTATATATTAGAATTGCTTAGTACTGATGTGAATATTTTCTATTTGTTTTTCAGTGACTGAACCGTTAATTAATGAAACAACGGGTCAGAGCAAATCTGTCAACAGATGTGTACTGCAAGGTATGTATACATTATTTGTGTTCTATTTTGATTATGCAGTATTGATAAAACAAAAATGTATTTTCTGTGTTTGTAGATATTTCAAACGTCGACTTGTCAACGCTTGTCTCACAACCGGGGTTTGCTACACCCAAACCGAAGACATCACTGTCACTGTCCTATTCTGAGGATTTCACGAAGCCCTCGATTACATGTTGTACCCCCAGCTGGAAACGGAGCAAGACACTATTTTGGAGAAAAAAAACATGGGTCTTCATCAGGAGAAAGGAGAAGCGATCAAACAACGTCACGTCAAATACCTTCTGTGTTAAACGCATCAGTTGGTGAGTATGATTCACACTAACATCATTAAAATGGTAACCCCTTGCTAATGCACATATTCTCATACTTTATATAGATTTGTACGCTACCAGTTTGCAAATTGACGAAGACCCCGCAGCAATCTTCGATAATGATGCGTTCGTGAGGGAGTGGGACGCTCTTAACCAACCCATACTTCCAGACAACACCGATAATGCTGTCTCATCACACGGCGGGCCTGTGGTGTCAGAGGAGGAGGTGCTACTAAACGATGTGGGGGATGTGATTTCGTTTATTGATGCTGTATCGGATTGTATGGAGGACGATGCGAATAATCAGGAGTGTGTGGAAGAGACAGTTATCGAAGCGGATGAAAATCTACCATCAAATCAACAGAACTTTTCCCGTGATTTGTTGATGGAATTGCGTGAACAGAATCGATTGGCGGACGAGAAGCTGGACCTTATTTCAGAGAATGTCAAACGTCTTTGTGACTGCTTCCACATGGTGATGACAAACTCAGAAGAACAAGGAAGTCTACGGCTTATTCTCGATCGAGTTGGTGCCAATCGCGAGATGTTGAATAAAATTGAAAAGATTCTCCAGGACGGATTCCGAGAAAGCCAGCTCATGGTAAATATATTGACTAACATCAATAACACTGTCATAGAACATATAAAATAACTAATTGTGTTTATGATTGATTTGTGTTAAAAGGGTGTTGTTGTTTTGTAGCTGGTATGTGTATAATTGTGTTTATGATTGATTTGTGTTAAAAGGGTGTTGTTGTTTTGTAGCTGGTATGTGTATAATTGTGTTTATGATTGATTTGTGTTAAAAGGGTGTTGTTTTGTATTATTTAGGCTACCTGTGCTTTTTTTGTAGTTGGTGTATGTGTATAATCAGTGGAAAATAAAACTGAATTGAAAAAAGTTTTCAATATGACGAGTAAAAGAACACATTCAGACGATGAATTGCTTAATTGTCAACCAGACTTTGAACAAAATCCTTCTGCAAGAACTAGATACGATCATTTGTCAAATATTGAACAGCTACAAAGCATAATCGATCAACAGATAGATGTTTTAGGTCCTGCCTATTTGGATTTAAATGCTAGATTAGAGGGTATTCTTCAAACACAGAGAAGATGTCTAAATTATTCTAATGGTAATAAAGAATGTGAAATGTTAAATCAGTCACTAGAACGATCATCACACAGTTCATCCTCATTAATATCAGGCCCCTCGCGCTCTAAAGTACGCAAACGATTAGAGGACATGATCCAAAAATATAATGACAAACTGGGGGTCTCACGACCTAACCTTTGTGAAAGATTAGAAGCAATGATAAAAAAGCACGAGGATGGTAATAATGAGGATGACCTGATTGTTGATGCAGTACAGACTGGTGGTGTAAGCAATATTTCATCAGACACGAATGACCCCCATGTAGGTTTAAAAGCTCTAGAATTTGACAGGGGGTTTACATAGTCAGGTCTGTAACGACACTCGTGACCGTGGTGAAAACACCCGGCAAATTCTAGAGCTTTTCGTACACCATCTTTTTCGTAATATCCATCAACAAAGTACTCTCCAAATTTCACTTCACCATGATTTAGTGCGTGGTGAATGTCTACGTCACGTGTTTTTTTCACATACTCAAGCCATTCAATAGAGATGTTAGAGAATGTCTTATACTGATTGACGTATGCATTATTATGTGTCAGAGCCAGTGTATTTCTAGAGAGAAATTGCGTCTTGAAAGTACCCATACAGCAACTAGCAAGAGTCACGTAGCTGAAAGGATCTACCTGCGTGCATCGTAGGAATTCATCTCTAAATTTAATGCATGCTTCACGTAATAAAATAACGTCATTCATGCAGTAGATGCCAATCTCTTTTTTGAAATCAAAGCCTTCACCATCGACTGTTTCGTACCACTGATCAAATTTTGTCCTGGCACTATCTGTCATGGTGTTGTACCCGTAGTAGTTTTTAGCAGGGTATGGACCTATATAAGTCTGATTTTCCTGTCTGTTGAAATAGTGAGGAAAGAAGCCTTTTTCTTTATTTTCCAAATTTAACGCAGATGGCATCTTAGACAGAGCCATGTGGAGGAATGAGAAGAATCGATAAAACGTTGCCTAAAATTCTCATCATACATGAAAATGGTTCTACATCCCTGCATTACTATGTTAAGTTGGAGTCCTGCATTGCAAAAATACTCCAGAATTAAAAAGTTGTCAAACCCGCTTGCATTGTGTGCAATCCAAGTGTAATTTTTGTATCTCGGCTGTCTAAACCTCCAAACGAGTTGTCTCACACACCCCTCACCTCCAAATTCAAATGTCTCGCCATCAAAAGTCATGGCACACACATAATTTGCTATATGTTTACCATTATCACATCGTGCTTCAAAATCATAGAAAATGTAACGATCTGTATATTCCTTGGGTATGGTAGGCTGTATGAAGCACTGGTGTAGGCCTTCGTGGCTTACATCATCCCCGCAATGTAAACATTTATCATTTGGACAGTTATGAGGTTTGGGGTTTTTGGTTGTATGGTAACGTTTACTGCATTTACGACAATATTTTGTAGTATCGCAAGGAGATCTACCACAATCATCGTCCGTAGGGGGTACTATTTTATGAGCATTAAAACAGTATCTAGATCTGCAATAACGCAAAGAGTCTTGACAGTGTATTATGCTTTTAGGCTGTTTGTAGCACTCACTATCGTTGCAAACAGAGCACACATATTTACAATCATGATTCTGTCTGCTCGTATAACCTGTGTAACAGAAATCACACACATATGCAGACCCTATAAAGGCTTTCAGATTCTTTATCATGTAATAATGAGAATCATGAATGTAAAGATATGCTGTTTTGGTGTGTGGCTCATCTGAAGTTTTATATTTTTCCAACTTTCCATCGGTTGACCTGTAAAAGACAACAATTTTTATGTCTAATGCATGTTCAAATTTTGCAATGTCTCCTAGACCTATTTTATCCCGAGATGTGAAACCGCCAGCACTCTGAATGGATTCACCCCGTCTTTCTAAGTTGTCATGGGAAATCTGAGGGTCGAGAAAATATGCTAGACATAATGAAAAACACAGGTTGTTTGACGTATTGACAGGACAGAATAAATGCATTCTTTTTCTTCTCATCACGTCATCATGTGCTATATCAACTAGCCTCCTACGAGCACCACCGTTCCTACTTCTGGCTATGCATGCGTGTAACTGCAACCTGTCGTCGGCCATCACTTTCGCATTGCTCTGCATAATTTTTTCAAATTGTTCAACAAAAATGCGTTCGTTATAGCCATTGCTAGGTGATAATACACAGTTTACATCAGATTTCAGACTGGGGCCTCTCAGTGAAATATTAATAAAACTGGATTCACCGCCCATCTGTTTGGAAAATGACACCATCTCTGACAATGTATTGTGCACAGATGTACTGTATTCAGCAAGGTCTGTAGATATTAAATCCCTTAAATTTAGAGCCCTGTGTATCTCTATGCCATTGAAACGCGGTCTTGGTACAATTGTGAAATCATTTACAACACCTCCGTTTCTAACCAATGTTTCAATATTATTCTGACTTAAACCTACATGGGGGTCATTCGTGTCTGATGAAATATTGCTTACACCACCAGTCTGTACTGCATCAACAATCAGGTCATCCTCATTATTACCATCCTCGTGCTTTTTTATCATTGCTTCTAATCTTTCACAAAGGTTAGGTCGTGAGACCCCCAGTTTGTCATTATATTTTTGGATCATGTCTTCTAATCGTTTGCGTACTTTAGAGCGCGAGGGGCCTGATATTAATGAGGATGAACTGTGTGATGATCGTTCTAGTGACTGATTTAACATTTCACATTCTTTATTGCCATTAGAATAATTTAGACATCTTCTCTGTGTTTGAAGAATAACCTCAAATCTAGCATTTAAATCCAAATAGGCAGGACCTAAAACATCTATCTGTTGATCGATTATGCTTTGTAGCTGTTCAATATTTGACAAATGATCGTATCTAGTTCTTGCAGAAGGATTTTGTTCAAAGTCTGGTTGACAATCATGCAATTCATCGTCTGAATGTGTTCTTTTACTCGTCATACTGAAAACTTTTTTCAATACAGTTTTATTTTCCACTGATTATACACATACACCAACTACAAAAAAAGCACAGGTAGCCTAAATAATACAAAACAACAACACCCTTTTAACACAAATCAATCATAAACACAATTATACACATACCAGCTACAAAACAACAACACCCTTTTAACACAAATCAATCATAAACACAATTATACACATACCAGCTACAAAACAACAACACCCTTTTAACACAAATCAATCATAAACACAATTATACACATACCAGCTACAAAAAAGCACAGGTCACCTAAATAATACAAAACAACAACACCCTTTTAACACAAATCAATCATAAACACAATTATACACATACCAGCTACAAAAAAGCACAGGTCACCTAAATAATACAAAACAACAACACCCTTTTAACACAAATCAATCATAAACACAATTAGTTATTTTATATGTTCTATGACAGCGTTATTGATGTTAGTCAATATATTTACCATGAGCTGGCTTTCTCGGAATCCGTCCTGGAGAATCTTTTCAATTTTATTCAACATCTCGCGATTGGCACCAACTCGATCGAGAATAAGCCGTAGACTTCCTTGTTCTTCTGAGTTTGTCATCACCATGTGGAAGCAGTCACAAAGACGTTTGACATTCTCTGAAATAAGGTCCAGCTTCTCGTCCGCCAATCGATTCCGTTCACGCAATTCCATCAACAAATCGTGGGAAAAGTTCTGTTGATTTGATGGTAGATTTTCATCTGCTTCGATAACTGTCTCTTCCACACACTCCTGATTATTCGCATCGTCCTCCGTACAATCCGATACAGCATCAATAAACGAAATCACATCCCCCACATCGTTTAGCAGCACCTCCTCCTCTGACACCACAGGCCCGCCGTGTGATGAGACAGCATTATCGGTGTTGTCTGGAAGTATGGGTTGGTTAAGAGCGTCCCACTCCCTCACGAACGCATCATTATCGAAGATTGCTGCGGGGTCTTCGTCAATTTGCAAACTGGTAGCGTACAAATCTATATAAAGTATGAGAATATGTGCATTAGCAAGGGGTTACCATTTTTAATGATGTTAGTGTGAATCATACTCACCAACTGATGCGTTTAACACAGAAAGTATTTGACGTGACGTTGTTTGATCGCTTCTCCTTTCTCCTGATGAAGACCCATGTTTTTTTTCTCCAAAATAGTGTCTTGCACCGTTTCCAGCTGGGGGTACAACATGTAATCGAGGGCTTCGTGAAATCCTCAGAATAGGACAGTGACAGTGATGTCTTCGGTTTGGGTGTAGCAAACCCCGGTTGTGAGACAAGCGTTGACAAGTCAACGTTTGAAATATCTGCAAACACCGAAAATAATTTTTTGTTTTATCAATACTGCATAATCAAAATAGAACACAAATAATGTATACATACCTTGCAGTACACATCTGTTGACAGATTTGCTCTGACCCGTTGTTTCATTAATTAACGGTTCAGTCACTGAAAAACAAATAGAAAATATTCACATCAGTACTAAGCAATTCTAATATATAAATACATAAAAATGATCTTTATGTAAACTTAGCAGTTGATCGATGCGATCCAGGTTTTCATAATCGTTGATAGGGCCTGAATTACGTACAAATAAAAATGATTTAAACGCCTGTTAAAAATCAAGGTACCAAAATGTAAAACATCAATATTTAAAAAAAATCATATACTTCTGAAAATAAACGCCATTTTAAAGTGCAATCACCCGTGTTCTACAGATGCGTCTGTCTGGTTCAGCTGTAAATGATGACCACACACACTTAAAGTCTGTATAAATAGGCTGAGTTCTCCCCCATAAGAAGACCTTCACTCACTCACTGCCGGAGGGAGGGGTTGGGGAGGGGAGGGTAATGGGGGGGCAGGAATTAAAAGTTCAAAGGTACTGCAATTACGTCATAAAGCATAGGCCATATATAATTTTTTGTCACAAAGTTTCACAATCACACCACAGCTATCTGGCGCCATCTTCTGTTTAAATCTGGGTTCATGACGCACCGCGACAACTCAAAATGACGGAGGCCTATAAAAGTTTAAAACACATTTTATTCATGTCTCTTTTATATAATTCTCAACAGAAAAATACACTTCCCTTAGACAACAATTGATCTCATTTTGTTTTCATACATTTAAACGACCGCACATCTTGATTTAACTCAGCGGCTGTTTTTATTATAATATTATTGAATGTAGGCCTATTAGCTTGTTTTTAGTAGGCGGTTGCGCGTGAAGAAAGGACCCATTAATTTACAATATTAATATGTTTAGTTAAAATCTCTTTTAGAACTGAATAATGCAACATTGGGACGTTTGATAGTTTAATCTGTGGCTGAATCATTTAAAAGGACTGTCGATAGACTATACCAAAACCCCCGTTGTGAAATATCCAGAGATCAAAGCTTTAAATTGACACTTCGAAATATTGGCTGTCTTAACCCCCATGAACACAGATCCAATTAACAACCCTAAGGTCTGGTCAAAATACAAATTTAATTAACCCCAGTCATTTCATCGTCTTTATGTCTGAGTAATAAAACGAATTATCATTACACATCCCCGCCACAAAACATCTGTCGATCGTCGCCTTTATGTCTGAATCATAAAATGAATTACCCCGCCGCATGAAAGCGAGACCCCCGCTGCTCAGCGCCTTAAAGGCTGGATCAAAAAACGCGTTATCATTTTGGATAATCTCGTGAAATAATTTTGATTGGAAAAATGCAATACAACACGTGTTAAAGTTACAATTTATAATGCATACTATTTCAATGAAAACTCATACTATTTGGTTTAAAATACGTTTTAGTCTCTGGTAAAAATAAATAACCCTTGTTAATCGTTTATTCATTATTTTAAAGTGTCCGTCTAAATGAGTTTGCTCTGCCAGTATCGTCTGTTTAGCGTAAAATAAACTAATATCATTCAATATCCACTGTTTTAGAATCTCATGGTTAAAAAATAAATAAAAAAATGTAACAAACTTTTGTATTAAAGATATTTCGTCAGAATTCTATATAAAATAAACCTGTTTACCAAAATACTGTATTTTCTAGTGAATGTTGTTAAAGTTTTTATAATTTTAGAGTGCTTTTGTTGTATTTGCCAACTTGATACGTTTTTGTTTTAAAAAATGTCAAAGTCTTCGTTAAATACATTGAAACCTTTAAATAATACTTTAAAACACACAAACACTTCCTAAGATTAGGAGGAGTTAAGCCCCACCCCAACTGATCTTATGCCATTGTCATTTTGGACGAGATCGTGAAAGGACTTTAAACGGAGTCGTGTAAGATTTCTGTCTTATATAGTTAAAATTATATATCATGTTTTTAGAAAATGTATCCTGTTTGCTAGGTTAATGTTAAACATCGTCTTACTTACATCACTTATCGCTGAATGAGTTCATGAAAGGATTTTAAACGGTAGATTTTGTGCTGCATTTTACAATTTATGCTATTTAAAATGCTCTTTGTTGAAATACAATTTTTAAATACATTTTATGTTTTTGTTCAACATCTATAAAGTGACATTGCTAGAGATGTGTTAGACAACGTAATGTTTAAAAACACATTTTCTTCTCTTTGTCAAAAGTTTAAAAAACAAAACAGTTTTTTCACCAAGCATTAAACCCCAATAAAGACATCATTTAAACACATTTTAAACATAATACTACTTTTTTTGTCATCTCAGTTTTCCATTAAAGATTAATAATATTTCTACTCTTTTAAATACACCGATGGGGTTATCAGAACAGACACGTCATATCACAGCATGTATAACTGCCGGAGGGAGGGGAGGGGGCGGAGGGAAAGGTCAAATGTACAGCAATTAAACCATAAATCAGGGCCATAAATCATTTTTTGTCACAACGTATATAATACTTACTACTCTGGTTCAAAACAAATGATGCGTCCAAGCCTTCATTAGTAATTCAAATATGTCACTTGAGAAATAGTATCATGGCTTGTGCTGTTTCTAACAAGTCATTGGATAAACAAGGATAGACGGATGGATGTGTGTGTGTGTGTGTGTGTCTGTGTCTGTGTGTGTGTGTGTGTGTGTGTGTGAGAGAGAGAGAGAGAGAGAGAGAGAGCGTGTGTGATCATCTGTTGCCACACCCAATCAGAGATGTTGTCAGCTTTCTGAAGGTCAGCTTTCTCAGTGGAAAATAGACATGCAAGCGTTCCTCCCTATTTCGCGGTAGCCGGTGCACAAGAGTCATTCACTATAGAAACAGCAATGTCCTCCGCCATTTTAAACAGTATGTATTCAATGTGGAAACTCTGATTGCAGGTAAGCACCTTAAGTTCTGTAATAAATCAGTTGTGTCTCTCAGCTGTGATGAGCCTTAATCCTGAAGTTGTCCGTTTAAAGCTATTTCCTAGCTTTGGTAATGTATTAGTAATACCAACGATCACGGAGCGCAGTTCTATGTAAAAAATGACTAACGGATTCAATTTACATCGCCAACTGGCTCATATTACACAAAAATGATCTTATGCTACCACCTGCTGGCTAACATATGTAATTTTAAAAATAAAGACAGTAACTCCTAACAGATCTACACTGCTCTTACACTTTAATTTAAAACAGCATGAACACAAGCGGAGTGATAAACACACAGTGAAGCATCCAAGTGCTGATGGTGTCAAACCATCAGTGCTCATGGAACGTCTCTCGTCCAATCAGATTCGTGGACCGGGAATAACTGGTATATTATACGCATAACAGTTTCAGTGAAAAACCTGATAATTATGCTATAATCATGATCCTGCATGTGAATTTTGCATCTTGTGAAAGTGTTTTAATGAAAGAAAACCTGTCCTTTTGTACAAGATGAGTGAACACAGTTAATGTCACAAATTTGATTATTTGATCATGAAATTGTGTGGAATCTTAAATATTTCTTATATTATGTCATTGTAATCATGTAATCACTAGCACACAAGCAACATCGAGAGGGGAGCAGGCTATTTTATATATAAGAAGTTTTTTCACCTGCATCCACATCTTGATGTAATCCTTCCTCATGATCACGCAGTGGGTTTTCATCAGCTGAATGGGAGATTAAAAACTTTATTTCTAAATTTAATTCCTATTTTGAATAGACTCCGTTTTCTCTTTTAATCATTTAATGTAGTTTTGAGTGTGATCATGCTTTAAGGAGGGTGTACCTGTATGCTGGGTTGGAAATCTCAAGAATTATCAGTGGGGTTTTCCTTATTACATCCGGTGTTGTTCTGAAAACAAAAATAAACTAATTAAACACGGAACGTATGCTGTCATCTGCGCAGCCTAACCGGTGCAAAGCGGGCGCATTTACTCACGCAATTAACTAAAAGTGAAGCAAATGGCTTGCACGCACTGCACTGCACAAGTCTGTTGGGTATACTGCAGTCTCGTCACATTTTAACTTTTAGTTTAGCCTCCCAGTCAGCTGATGAAAAGCTACATGATCATGAGGAAGGATTACATCAAGATGTAGATTGGAATGCAGATGCAGAATTATTTTATAAATAAAATAGTCTACTCCTCTCTCGCCATTACTAGCGTGCCAGTGATTACCCTTCACGTGCCAATGATGGCAAGCGTGTCATAGGTTGCTGACGCCTGGATTACACAATGAAAGTCATTTTTAAGCTCCAGATCAGGTAAAGATAGCTCTGTAAGGTAACAACTGTGGTAGTAACATTTATAGACTAGGTAGAACCATGATATTCTATGACGTACCATGTAAATACCATGGTACATAATTATGGTAATCATTTAGGACTATTGTATTATGATACCATCTCTGTCCCACCATAGTAGGGCTGGTATGACACAATGTAAAGGGCTTTAACAAGGATTTGCTTCTCCAAATAATGAAAATAAAAGATCAAATAAAAAGATTAAATAAAGTTTTGCCATATATAACAATGAAGGTTATTCATAACTGAAGTGAACGAGGGTGTGTGACCTGCAAAGATGCCACATTAGGATGCTTTCTGAGTTCAGAAGGCTGTATGGCCTCATGTGTCCCTGTGGACAGGTGCTCGAAAAGCATGCTAATGAAACCCATGAGAGAGAACGCTGCTCAACAGCTAACAGCACTTTATTAAGATACACACACACCCATTTACCAGCCAGATTTTGATGCACATTGATATCAGCAGATTTTGAATGACCACACTGCAATAAATAAACTTTTTACCCAGTAATTTTGTCTTTCATAGGTCTGTACAAACCATATTTCACATAACTAAATCAGTTTAAAGGGATTAATGCAAAGGAGGAGGCGAGGACCGGCTTGACAATATAAATAATAATTTAATATGAAACTTTATTTCTATAGATTTAGCTGTCCCTAAATCTCTCTCTCTCCCGCACTGCAGCTTCCAGTCGGCCTTTATCCCTCTCTGAGGCTTGATTAGGCTGATTAGGGGCCGGGTGTGCGGAATCAAGACCCGCCCCTGCCCTCCGCCCTACCACATTCCATGACGTACACCCCCACCCCTCTTTCCCTGGGGAGGGGCATGCCTTCCGCACCGTCTGCCGACAGGTCATCCCCGTCTACTTGGATGAGGGAGGGGACAAGTGGAGAGATACAAAGCAAAAGTGTGGCACCTACGCCATAACGCCGATCATGCCAAATTAACAAAACATTTAAAAAAGAGAGAGAAAGGCCTACACGGAGCGGCAGTGGAAGAGAGAGAGGAGAAAGAGAGAAGAAAGAGGGGGAAAAAAAAACACTTACTCGCCGGTTCTCTGATACGCCGTAGCTTGTTCCTCGACCACTCCTCCACCCTCTAATGGGCAACAGCCGCGCCTCCCCTGATGGATCATAGGCAGACCTCCGGCCCCTGGTGGACGGAATGCACATTTTTGGTGGACGGTAGAAACCCCCAAACCTGGCAGCGGTAACCGCCTGGCAGTTGGTTGGGAGCCCCTACTCTCCTCGCGGAAGGCGGCCGTTCCTTTGCTTCCAGGCAGCTGGGCTCCTCCGTCCTCCGGCAGATGGCCACGGCTGCTCCGTTAGGGTGGATGGTAGTGGCGAGGACTCTACTATGGCGTATCCCTCCTCCTTCGCAGATTTTGGCCCAAGGGATTAATGGAAAGGAGGAGGCGAGAACCGGCTTGAGAATATAAATAATATTTTGATACTAAACTTAAACAAAATACAAACACACAAAGGTGTCGGACAGCTGTCCGTAAATCTCTCTCTCTGTCGCACAGCTTCCATTAGGCCTTTATCCCTCTCTGAGGCTTGATTAGCCTGATTAGCTGCCGGGTGTGCGGAATCACGACCCTGCCCCACCCTCCGCCCTGCCACAATCAGTATTTCACGGAATTCATAAAGTTTGAGTAAAAAAAACCCATTTCAAATTAATTTATAGTCAAAATAGATTAAGTAGAGTCAAAACAGTTTAAGTAGAGATTAAGTAGGGTTTGCAGAAAGCAGAATTCTGAAACGTCATGTAAAAGTGAATGCAGCCGTTTCAGAGATTAAAAAGAAAGTGCTTTATAGCACACGGTTTCTGTTGGAGAACATGGCTTTTAAGTGTTTATGTTAACACATACATTGCATTAATATGTTTTTGAACAGTGTGCATATGCATATTCTCAAGTGCACCAGGGGAACCCTGAAGTCTGATGTAAAGGGAAAACCCACTATTACAACACATTGCATCAGTCGCATTACAAAGTGCACGCTGCTTTCGTGTCATCAGCAGCTTTCACGCATTAAACAGCTGTTTCGTATGTATGTGTACGTGAGCTATTATGATTTAATATTTGCATAAGTTATTACTGCACCCCCTGTGTAACATCATTAAAGACATCTCAACCAATATGGTTCAAACGATGGATGTGCAATATAGTTACTACGGTTTTGGAAATCAATCGTGATAGCTAATTTCTCCAACGATACACCATACTATGGTGGTTACACAGTGAGTTATGACATTGCATTGGAAACGCACCCCTGCACGCAGTTTACATTTGCAGCTGTGTTATTTATTCATGTTTTTCTTAAAACGCTGTGTTTATGATGCAACGCAACCAAAGTGAGACTCTACAAAAGCACCTGTCAGACGAATGTGTACATAGATTTTTATCTATTTTATTAGGAATACTAAAAATGTTTTCGATATTTGACTAAAATATAGCTGAGAATTTATTATTTTTTTGCAGTGTATAACAAATTAAAAAAAGGTAAACAAAGTTCGTGAAGTAGTTTTCATGCGTAAAGTAGCATCATAGGTTTCTAATGAAAGAATTTTTCATGAAAGGCTGAACACGTCCAATCACTTTTAATGGAATCGTTCACCCAGAAATGGAAATCTTGACAGTCGTGGTCACCGTTCAATTTAATTTGATGGAAAAGAGCAGCATAGACATTCTGCTATAAATGAGTCTTTGTTTTCCATGGAAGAAATACAATTATATCATTTTCGACAGACATGAGGGTAAGAAAATAGGGTGAAAAAAGCTCCCAGGTGTCACCACAAAAGAGGCCCTGTTTTAATGGTATTATTTCAGCAATGTTTACACCAGCCCACAATTCAAAATACATGGCAGACACTGAACAATCAGTCACGAGAGATTACATTTCATTTGAAAGCTTCAGAATCCACTTGACATTGAATGGGAATATACCAGTCATTGTTACATGCTTAAGGATGTTCAAACTGATGTTCAATCACAACACTCTTGTATCTGTATAGAAAAATGCATGTGTCAGATTTGATTGATGGAATACAAAAATGTCACGCCACCTGACTAAATGATCTTGGAAAGTATATTTGTTCCAATGAAATGCTTAATAGACAAAGCCGAGTGGGTTCATCAAATCATCCTTACAGTTCTAATTTAAGCTAGAGAGTAATTTAATGTTAAGGAGAAAGTATTTATTTATTTTTATTCTTAAACTCTCCATAAGATAAGCTTTTTTATCCTACTTTGGGGATTGGATGGATCTGTCCAGTTGAACAGTATAATGTTTTAGCTTTTTTTATTTGTATCATTTTATTAAAATTATATACTTTTTAAATATAAGATATATTTTATGTTTTTAATTTATTTCATGTTTTATAGGGTATTATTATTTACATCTCCCATATATTTATATAACTAAAGAGAGTGATAATGTTTTGTGTATGTGTACAGCACCACAAGCTCATTTCAGGTTTTTAAAGTATATTGTAATGCACTTATATTCAATGAAATGTTGCAGATTTATGTAGTTAATGAGAGTTTAAGGGAGAACTGATCACATTATATTTCAACAAAAAGTTCTTCAGTTTTAGGTGATTCATTCAACAGTTTTTCTGTCGTAACTTAACTGTAACTGTCAATTAAATGAAAATATTGTAAAATGACTCACTCTGTGTGAAGCAGTTTATGAGATGGAGGACAGGAAACAGGTCTTCAGCATACAGTAAGCTTTCTTTAATTCTCTTTTAGCAACAGCAATCGAATACACATAGCACAATAGGGACTTCAAACGTGGGGTTTGTTGTCGATCTCTCTCTCCCTCTCCTCTGTGGCTGCTGGCTTTTTGACCGCTCTCCTCACTCTACTGCAATTAGAGACAGGTGTTAGACATAATTTAGCCCAGGTGTGAGTGCCCTTACCACTCTTCTCTCTCGGACGGGCGCTTGACCACGCCCCCGCTGCCACATACCCCCACCGCCCGACTCAGGCCGGGGCGTCATCCGGCCTGCCTACCACTCCCCCCCCATTTCTGGAGAGGAAGTCGGCGGCAGCCATCTGCACCCCCGGTCTGTGGACCACCTTGAACTTAAAAGGCTGGAGGGCCAGATACCAACGGGTGATCCGGGCGTTAGTATCTTTCATGCGGTGGAGCCACTGCAGTGGGGCATGATCCGAGCAGAGGGTGAAGGCCCGCCCCAGCAGGTAGTACCGGAGGGTGAGGACCGCCCACTTGATGGCCAGACACTCCTTCTCCACGGTGCTGTACTTAGTCTCCCTTAAGGAGAGCTTCCGGCTAATGTACAGCACCGGGCGCTCCTCTCCCTCCACCAGCTGCGAGAGTACGGCCCCCAGCCCTCTGTCTGAAGCGTCCGTCTGTAATAGAAAAGGGAGAGAGAAGTCAGGTGCATGCAAAAGCGGCCCCCACAAAGTGCAGCTTTAATCTGCGTGAACGCCTGTTGGCACTGCTCCGACCATTGGACCGGATCTGGAGCCCCTTTTTAGTGAGGTCAGTCAGCGGGCTGGTGACGTCCGAATAATTAGGCACAAATCTTCTGTAATAGCCAGCCAGCCCCAGGAACTGCCTCACCCCTTTTTGGTCTTAGGTCTAGGGCAAGTCGCAATCGCCGCAGTCTTATCAATTTGGGGACGCACCTGGCCATGACCCAAGTGGAACCCCAGATACCGTACCTCCACACGCTCAACCGCAAGCACTTCTTGGGGTTTGCTGTGAGCCCCGCCGCCGCAGCGATCTCAGGACGGCCCTCAGATGTTGCATGTGCCGCTGCCAATCATTGCTATAAATGATAATGTCATCTAAATAGGCAGCGGCGTACGCGGTGTGCGGTCTGAGGATCCGATCCATGAGTCGCTGAAACGTGGCTGGTGCCCCAAACAAACCGAAAGGAAGCGTCACAAATTGGTGTAATCCAAACGGCGTGGTGAAGGCTGTTTTCTCACGGGACATTGGTGTCAAGGGGATCTGCCAGTAACCCTTCGTTAAATCCAAGGTCGAATAAAATCGAGCAGTACCTAACCGATCGAGCAGTTCATCAACACGGGGCATTGGGTACGCGTCAAATTTAGAAACCGCGTTGACTTTTCTGTAATCCACACAGAATCGAACAGACCCATCACTCTTGGGAACAAGAACAACCGGGCTGGACCAATCACTGTGGGATTCCTCTATTACGCCCATATCAAGCATCGCATCTAATTCCTCCCGTACTATTTTCTTTTTATGTTCGGGTAGCGATAGGCGGCAACGCACCACCGCGCCCGGCTCGGTCTCGATGTGGTGCTGTATGATGTTTGTGCGGCCCGGTAGAGGGAAAACACGTCCGCAAATTCTTTTTGTAATTCAGAAACCTCTGTGAGCTGCCGCGGTGAGAGTTGGTCTCCACAAGGAACCGGAGTGTTGAGATTGTAGTTTTTGTTTATCTCCGGTCCGAGCTCCGCCCTCTCGGAACTACCGTGGCCAGCGTCACAGAGGCCGCCTCCTCCCTCCATAATTTCAGGAGGTTGAGGTGATAAATTTGGCGCGCCCCTCTATCGGTACGTCTAACCTCATAATCGAGATCCCCACTCGTCGTGTGACCTCAAAGGGTCCTTGCCACTTGGCGAGTAATTTAGAGCTCGATGTTGGGAGTAATACGAGTACCTTGTCTCCTGGTGCAAATTCCGTAGCCGAGCACCCCTGTCATACAGCCGGCGTTGGCGTTCTTGAGCTTGGAGCAAATTCTCCTGTGTTAGTTGCCCCAGTGTGTGGAGTTTTGCTCTAAGATCGAGAACGAACTGAATTTCATTTTTGCTGTTAGAAGGTCCCTCCTCCCACGCCATGGATGACGTCAAGGACACCGCGGGGCGTCGCCCGTACAGCAGCTCAAGCGGGAGAACCCGGTGGAGGCTTGCGGGACCTCTCGTACTGCAAACAACAGGGGTCTAGCCACTTATCCCAATTCCTAGCGTCATCGGTATGCAATTTACTGAATCATGTTCTTGAGCGTTTTATTAAATCGTTCCACTAGGCCATCTGTCTGAGGATGGTAAACGCTAGTGCTGAATCGATTTGATGCCCAAGAGCTCGTAAAGTTCGCGAAGTGTTCAGTGACATAAAAGTCGTGCCTTGATCAGTGAGGATTTCTTTCGAATCCCCACCGGAGATTATCTTGAAGAGTGCCCCTGCAACACTACGTGCGGAGATGTTGCTCAGAGGCACTGCTTCCGGATATCGCCGTCGCGTAATCCACTAGGACTAACACGGCGATGTCCGCGTGCTGACCGTTCTAATGGCCCGATGAGGTCCATCCCAATTCTTTCGAAGGGGACCTCGATTAGCGGTAGAGGGCGCAATGGCGCTTTTGGGGTGGCCGGTGGGTTTACCAACTGACATTCACGGCACGCCGCACACCACCTGCGGACGTCACCGCCAATGCCCGGCCAATAGAAACGGGCTATTAGACGGAGAAGTGTTTTCCGTTCCCCTAGGTGACCGGCCATGGGATTATAGTGAGCCGCCTGGAAAACCATTTCCGGCGGCTCCGTGGAATCAATAATTGGGTTACTTCCTCCTTTGTTTGGGCGTCCTGTGTCACCCTGTATAACCGATCTTTAATAAGTGAAAAATACGGGTATGAAACGGCGACACCGGCCGGAGATGTTGACCATCGATTACTCTCACTTGGTCAAAGGCGTGCTTAAGGGTTTCATCCCGCGACTGCTCCAAGGGGAAGTCCCCTCCGAGAATCCCCGAGAGGAGGAGCGTCCACCTCGCCCCTTCCCACGTCACTCGGAGCAGCAGAGGACGGCCCTGGCTCCGCCTCCCCGCCAAAGCATCGCACATCACACACCCCTTCACTTTCACGCAGGACCCATCCGCACAAACTCCCTCCAATAACTTTCTAAAATTCGGCCAATCCGTACCCAAAATTAGCGGATGGGTGAGGCGGAACTAACGCTGCCTCCACACTATGTTTTTCTCCCTGAATTTGATCGCCAGAGTCACCACGGGATACTTGTGAATATCCCCATGCACACACCTTACCCTCACCAATTTAGCTGAGCCCAAAGCCCGGGTTGAACCAAGCGTTGGTGGATGGTGGTCTGGTTACAGCCGGTATCCAACAAAGCTTGGTATGTACCCCTAGATTCTTACCGAATCTGGTACGCTCCAGCCCGATCAGGGGCAGCCTGTGGAACATCGGAGACCGCACCACTGCCCCTATTTCCATCAGCGGACACTGATCCCGGAAGTGGTCCGGTCTCCGCACCTCCAGCAGACCGGCCCAGGCGCTGCGGCTGCACCCGTGCTGGCGGGTGCCCCCACCTGAGGAGGAGAGCGGCTGAAGGACGGGGAAGGGCTAGGCGGATGTTCCCAAGGCCGGGAAGCTGGTCTTACAAGCGCTCACGCCTCGCGGGGCAGGAACGGACCCTGGGGAGAGAGCAGAGCGAGAGGGAAGAGGGGAGGGAAAAAAACAGGGGAAGACACAGGGGAAGGGGAGACAGAGAGAGAGGGCTCATCCGCCCTGGGAATCGCCGCCATGTGGTCCTCCGCGAGTCGGACGGCTTCCTCCAGCGACGCCGGGCGGTGGCACTGGACCCACTCGGCCGCCTTCTGGGGCAAACGCTGGACAAACTGCTCCAGTACCACCTGGTCGACTAGTTCCTCGATGTCGCGGTCCCGCGCGAGCAGCCACCTCCGACAGGCA
Source organism: Xyrauchen texanus (assembly GCF_025860055.1). Taxonomy (NCBI): domain Eukaryota; kingdom Metazoa; phylum Chordata; class Actinopteri; order Cypriniformes; family Catostomidae; genus Xyrauchen; species Xyrauchen texanus. The sequence continues at coordinate 39,926,937 of NC_068290.1, forward strand.
ACACGGAGCCGCTGAGCGAAAGCAAACGGGCGGTCGGCTTTTTCGAGCTTCAAGGCCCGGAAGAGCTGGCGACTTTCTTCCGGGCTCCGACCAACCCGTTGCAAGATGGCTTTCCTCAGATCGTGGTAAGCCAGGAGGCTTGTTGCCGGCAGTTGTTGTGCCGCGAGTTGTGCTTCCCCGGACAGGAGAGGGACTAAACGGGCCGCCCACTGGTCTTGGGGCCACCCCCAAATTTCCGCTGTTCGTTCGAACAGGTCGATGAACGCCTCTGGGTCATCTGCCGGCCCCAGCTTCTGCAACACGGGTGGGGGCAATGTGGCGCGGGTGTCCGGGGTCGCGGCTGCGGCTGGAGCGGCCTCCTGGCTGAGGAGGCTCGGATGGCGTGCGGTCCTCTGCTTGAGCCCGCATGATCTCGAGCAGCGACGATCCTGGTCCTGCCGGAGCTCAAGCAGGGATTGTTGGTGGCTCTGATGGAGTGTAGCGAGGGACTGGAGGACTTCCGCCAGCTGGGAGGACTCTACGGGCGATGCTGTTCCATCCTTTGAAGACAGGTGTTCCTAATAATGTCCGGGTTTCGGCACCAGTGTGAAGCAGTTTATGAGATGGAGGACAGGAAACAGGTCTTCAGCATACAGTAAGCTTTCTTTAATTCTCTTTTAGCAACAGCAATCGAATACACATAGCACAATAGGGACTTCAAACGTGGGGTTTGTTGTCGATCTCTCTCTCCCTCTCCTCTGTGGCTGCTGGCTTTTTGACCGCTCTCCTCACTCTACTGCAATTAGAGACAGGTGTTAGACATAATTTAGCCCAGGTGTGAGTGCCCTTACCGCTCTTCTCTCTCGGACGGGCGCTTGACCACGCCCCCGCTGCCACACTCTGGTTTTAAACTACTTCTTGACTGCTTATACTAAAGCTTTAAAAAAGGACCCAGAAGTATCCTGAAAGTAGTCCATGCGGCTTGTGTGTCATGTCCCAAGTCTTCTGAAGGCATACTATAGGTTTATAACCTGAACCTAAAACAACCTGAAGTCATTTTTCAGAGAAAATCTTGAAAACCATTGTGCATGAATAACGCATCATGATCAGCTGCCATTGTATTAAAAGACAGACCGAAACATTTATTTAAATGTTTCCTTCTGTGTTTTAAAATTCATTTAAAATGACATTCATTTTTAAAACGCACTTCTTTTATCATTTCTTTTTACGGAAACTTTTTCAATCCAGTCTCAAATCCGTTCGTCCACTCTCAGGTGGCCGGACTCCTCCATCCTCCAGCGGATACCCATGGCTGCTCCATTTGGGTGGATGGTAGTGGCGAGGACTCTACTACGGAGCATCCCTCCTCCTTCCCGGGATTTCGCCACCAGTGTAAAGGGATTAATGGAAAGGAGGAGGCGAGAACCGGCTTGACAATATAAATAATATTTAAATACGAAACTTAAACAAAAAGACAAACACACAAAGGTGTCGGACAGCTGTCCCTAAATCTCTCTCTCTGTCCCACTGCAGCTTCCAGTCGGCCTTTATCCCTCTCTGAGGCTTAATTAGCCTGATTAGGGGCCGGGTGTGTAGCATCACGACCCGGCCCCGCCCTCCGCTCTGTCACAGTTATGTTTAAATATGCAGATTAGCTTGTTTTAGTTCATTTAGAAGAAATCTTAAAACAAACACCATCTAAAAGTTTTATAAATAATGCATACATGATGGGGAAATCGTAAGCTATCATATGACTTGGCTCATACAATAAAGTATGACTTTCCAACCAATCAACAAACAGAGATTCAAATCGATACAAAACACCCATCAAGTTTTTGCTAGCCTCCTATCCAACACTTTATTTTAGGAAAGGAAATGTCCTTGAACAAATTTGGTTACAACTTCCATATTTATTTATGTAATAAAAATGTCTGATGTACAGAGGCTTAGATTCAAGAACAAGACGTAGAGAAATCCCCCCCCCCCCCGCCCCTCCCCATTATTTATACTATGATCAATGGAAACATAATTAATTGCTTCATGCTGCAACCCCCCATCCACCCCACACCAAATGTTCAAGCCAAATCTACACCATTGCTTATGTATATCAATTACCTGTAATATGCTTCCCTCCAGGGCTGGACTAGTAATCTGGCATACCGGCATTTTCCGGTGGGCCGGCACACTTTGGGGCCTATCAGGGGCAGACTGGCCATTGGGAGAACCGAGCGGGACGGTGGGTCGGCTGCTAAATGTGCCGAATGGGACACGCAAAGCTAAAATGAGCCGGTGCGTTATGCATAACGGACAACAAAACGGCACCGCGATATGCAGAAAAGGACAGCAAATCGTTTTGTGCCAGTTGCCATGTAAAATCCCGGGCTATTTCCTTTTGAAATCATTGTTCAGTTTAACGATTGGGTAATGGTTTAGACTTTATGGTTTTAGGTTTGGGTGAGGGGTTCTTAGTAAACTTAGCAGTGCTTAAATTACACAGAATCATAAACTGTCAGTGCTTACCTAATTCAATATTTATGTGCTCTGTACAGTTGCAGAATCTTTCACACGCTATTTAATTAAACTCAGCCTAGCAAAGATCGAGCTCCTTGTCTTTCAGCCAACATCATCGTTCAGCTGGATTCATCTACGGTAACACCATCCATAGTGGTCAGAAATGTGGGCGATAACATCGACGATTTGATCTACTCTCTCAAGTCATTTGTCATATCTAGACTGGACTACTGTAATGCTCTCTTTGCCGGCCTTCCTGCATGTGCAATCACTAGACCTCTGCAAACGATCCAGAATGCAGAAGCACGTCTGGTCTTCAACAAGCCCAGGTGAGCGCATGCTACACCCCTCCTTGTCTCTCTACACTGGCTGCCAGTTTCTGCAAGTACCATGTTCAGATGCGCCTTCACAAGCTATATTCATCCAATCTAAAAAATATGAAAATAAAAATGTTCATTGTAAAACCCTGAAACTAACTAACCCAGAATGAACTATAAACTGTGTAAAACATAAAATATGAAACCCCGGGATTATGTTAACCCAGGAGCTAGAATGACCTTGGGCTAATCATTTGAAGTGTCTTCATTTGTAAATAATAATAAATAAAAAAAATTAATGTCCACTGACTTTTCTATATTTCACATATATTTGACTTATTAACAGATTTTATGGTCATTTTCATGTTAAACACAGACAATCTCTTCTTTCCTGTTGAAGAAATTTGACCTGACCTTATCTGTTTTATTAAATACTGCCATCTATTGGCTGGCCTAAAACACGTCTATGACACTTTGTCTCCAGTATTTGGACAAAATTGAAACTTTTACTGGACTTAAAAATGCATGAATATCATTGCATTAGACAAAATATCAAATCAAGTGTCATTTAATGTATTTCAGAAATAAGCACACTTATGCAGGTACATTTATTTTTTAATATCTAAAATATGTGTTTTCTTATCTATGTGTTTAATATCTAAAATATGTGTTTTCTTTAAGTAAAAATGGATGAAAAAGACTTTGGGGGAATTAAATAACAGATGCATTGGGTGACTTGTTCATCATATCCATTTTCATTTTAAAGCAGCAACATTTTTATTACATCCACTTTATCAGCAACAAAGCACATGAATGTGAATTACATTTTTACAATCAGAACTGCTGAATAAACTTGTCATTACAATACACAAATGCATTTTTTTTCTTTGCCTAATGTTATTTGTTTGTAATGTAGGTGAGCCCAATTTACACCATAAAATCTGCACCATGGACACAGCATGCAGCTGATCAGAAAACCCAATTTAAACTCAGCACAGGTAACACTTAAAGCTGAACTGTGTCCTTTTTTCCAGTGTTAAAATACTTTCTCCTATCCCATTTTAATATGCAGAGACAAAACATGTGTAGGTTGATTTGCGCTACGGCTCTCTGCAATCAAATACGATTTTAAATAGGCTTAGTAAAAAATAAAAAATCAATGGAAAATCAATGTGTGGCGGTCAGCGTTGATATTGTGGCGGGCCGCCACAAATAAATGAACGTATGGGAAACCCTGGCTGCATTACTGTCAGTGTTGACCAATCAGCAGGAAGCAGCAGACTGCATCAAGATTCGTCCGTCACTCACTAGCCCAAACGTCTCATGTAAAAATGGATATCCGGCAATTTTTTAAGCGTCAAACCTCAAAACAGCAGTCCTCCACCTCCTGAGGCCAGCAAACGGCCTCGGCTACAATCCCAAAGTGAGTGAGCTCGGAAAACAGTACTAAACTTCATGTTTTTGAGGTTAAATTGGTTAGATTAATAGATAATTAGATTCATGTCACTGACTCAACAAGTCACCTCTACCTTTTCCCATTATCCAATGTTACAAGTAAAATTCAGGATACATTATCAGATAAATAACTGGATGTAATTATATGCATTCTCTGGCATTTAAACCACTGAAAGTTTGTGACAACAAGCTCCCTTTGGTAACGTTAGTCAGATAGCTAGTTAATGTTATCGCTACAGCCGTGGGTACGGTAAACGTTTCTATGGTAACAGCAAGTTAGACCAATCAGAGGCGTCGCTGTTAAGCTTAGGACTGTGGGTAGTGTAGTTTTTCTCCATAAGATTGCGTGGATAAAAACCTATTTTTTACAGTCTATGATAAAAACATGTTTTTCTTGTAACAATGTTGATTTCATACAGAACTATAGCTTCTACAGAAGCAGAAACTTTCGTTTCACAAACACATAGCTCGTGGTCAGTCTACCTCAGATGCAGGGCCTGAATTTCATTCAGAGGGGGGAATCCCCCCTTAGGTTATTCTTATCGGGGGAATTTTTAATTTGAGGGGGGAGTTTAGACTTTTTTTTTTTTTAAATTACATTTATCTCACCTAAATGTATGCTCACTCAATGCATTTTTACAATGGGGTAATTTTGTTCTTAAGAATTTACACAACACAAGGAAGCTTGATTTCAATCTTTGAATTTAATTGAAAAAAAGTAGCACAAATAAATACAATAGAATAAAGATACCAATAAAGAGAAAGGTTTTGCTTAGGTCTAACACTAGTATTCAGAAATACTACAGAGACTGAATAAAGTAAACAAATGTAAAATAACACTGGGTAGTATTTTAGTCCTGACTAAATTAAATACATAGGCTATTAATCCTGCTTCCTTAAAATGAAAGCTATGTTTTGTTGTTTTGACAACCAAATTAATGACAGACACATATGGCTGCTGTCACTGTAAGAGCTAGTGCACAGATCCTGTTTTCATTATACGGTCACGTGCGATTTATGCTTATTTAAGACATAACCGACTGTGTTTAGAGGATACTCACCAAGACCGAAATTGACATAATTTTCGCATGTTTTTGACTGTTAAAGCGATATAATCCATGATTTTGACAGGATGTGGTGTGCTAAGCTGTCTTTTCTCCATTTTAACTTCATTTTACAGACAGAGGTGAGACAGACAATTATGCAGAGAGCACAGAGAGAGGAGATATAGAGAGGAGAGAGATAGAGAAAGGAGATAAGGAAAGAGGAGGAAAAGAGGTAAGACAAACAGAGAATGAAGAAACAGAGACAGGACAATTTGAGAGAGAAGGAACAGAGAGAGGAGAGACAGAGAGAGGAGAAGCTGAGGATGAAGGAACAGAGAGAGGAGAGACCGAGAGAAGATGCCACCCACACATTTGGACTGAAAAGCAACACAGTCAGTTTAAAAAAGCTAACCCTTGGCTAATTGTCAATGGTGATTTTCTTGGGTGTCGTACTTGCCAAACTGTCAAATGCCTTGGAGTGTTTAAAGAGACGGGAATGTCTCTCTCTCGAGTGAATGGTCGCAGACTAAAGTTACATACAGCCACAATGGCAATCACCAATATCAGCTGTCATGCTTAAGGAGCAAAATCTACAAGCACGGGACATCAAAATGTCACGAGGCAGCAGAAAATACAGTGAACACAAAAAACACAATTGATGTTTCCATACAAAAACAAGTGGAGGAGGAAGCAGAGAAGACAGCCTCACTGTTTCGAACAGCATACATCCTAGCAAAAAACAACAGGCCATACACAGACTACCAGGAGCTGGTGGTGCTACAGCAAGAAAATGGTCTTGACATGGGCACCACTCTCCATTCCAGATATACTGCAAAAGGTATAATTGATCACACAGCAAAGGAAATGAGACAGAAAATATTGCACCACATACTAACTAAAGACCAGAGGTTCAGTGTTTTAATTGATGAGTCCACAACTCTTAGCAAGAAATCGGCTCTAGTAGTGTATTTAACGTCTGTAATAAATGATGTGCCCACAGTTATATTCCTCGATTTAGTTGAGCTGGAAAGCCAGTCAGCTGAGAATATTACAAAGAGTTTGCTTCAGTGCCTCCAAACTTGGGGACTGGATGAAAATTTCATCCAGGCAAATTTAATTGCTTTTGCTTGTGATGGAGCAAGTGCCATGCTAGGGAGAAAATCTGGGGTTGCTACCCATCTACAACAGATGTATCCAAATCTCATAGTGTGGCACTGTCTCAACCACAGATTGGAATTGGCCGTGGGAGATACAGTCAAGCGTGTTAACAACATAAACCATTTCACTTCATTTTTAGACAAAATTTACACACTCTACCATAGGTCACCAAAGAACTGCCGTGAACTGGCTCAGCATGCACAACAAGTTGAAATAAGTTTGCAGAAAATTGGAAGGGTCCTTGATGTTCGATGGGCAGCCAGCAGTTTCAGAACAGTTAAGGCTGTATGGAACTCATACAAAGCTTTGCATCAACACTTTACTGCTGCTTCTGTGGATGGCACAAGAGATGAAAATGAGAAGGCTATGTACAGAGGTCTGATGGCCAAAATGGAGACACAAGAATTCCTGTGTGATTTAGCCTTAATGTATGACACGTTAGAGGAAATTGCACACCTTTCCCTGAACTTGCAAGGAAGAGGAATGACACTCACAAAAGCAGACAAACTTATGAGAAGAACCATTCGCATTATTTCATCCATAATGACTGCTCCAGGTGATAAAAGACAAGAAGCTCTTACAGCTGCAGAGAGACAGGAGTTTAAGGGCATCCCCTTAACAACCAGTCCGAGGGTAAGACAGATAGACTCCTCAGTGTTCTTTCAGTCACTCGTTGGGAACCTGGAGGACAGATTGTTCAGCACTGGTACAAGTAGACACCCTGGCGTATCAGCTGAGAACACCAGTCAATATATAGATTTGCTTGATCACTTTAAAGTTCTCAATCCAGAAAACTGGCCTGTTCCCTTACATGAGCAGTATGGGGAAGCTTGCATCAAACAGGTCACACTAAGGTTCAGGCTTGACCAAAGGAAAGTGCTTGAGGGCTTCAGGGATTACAAAGACGACTCTAGTGTGATACCTGAAGACTTGTCCCCACTCACAAACATTCTCAGCCTGATCCCTGTGAGCAGTGCAGAATGTGAGCGAGGATTCAGCTTAATGAATATCATCATGTGCCCCCTGAGATGTAGACTCCTGATCGAAAGCATCTCAGCATTGATGTTTGTTAACCTGAATGGTCCTCCATTGTCAAAGTGGAACCCAATGGCGTATGTGAAATCTTGGCTGGTAAAGCACAGAGGAGCTACAGACACACGGACACGCCCCTGCAAGCCATCACCTCAAGTGGACAAAGAGGCACTCTGGGCATTGTTGTGATATTAATTCATTACACGCAGCTGGTTGTGATTAGGTTTCTTTTTTGTAATTCAATGCCAGATGTTTGAAATGGATATCTGAATATAATCTGTTAAATTTATGTGTTTAGAACCACTGTATATTATTTTGTGTTCAAAATGGAACTTATATTGTCTTTCTTCTGTTAATTACAGAAACTGAGTTTTCTTAAAATTAAAATATGTGGCACCAGATTCATTCTTCTGTCCTTAATCTGCACTTATCTTGCATTTTATCTTGCATTTTACTATCTAAACTATTTTGATAATCAATTAGTCGGGTTGAGTCATTTTTTAAGACAAATGTAAAAAATTCTTTGATTCCAGCTTGTTAAATGTGAATATGTTCTAGTGTCTTCTCTCCTCTGTGACAGTAAACTGAATATCTTTGAGTTGTGGACAAAACGAAACATTTGAGGACGTCATCCTCCTGGGCTTTTGGGAAACACTGATCCACATTGTTCTGACATATTATAGACCAAACAACTAATTGATTAATCGAGAAAATATTCAACAGATTAATCGACTATGAAAATAATCCCAAATCCCTAATCATTATGTACAAGTGCATTGCATTGGAAGCCCTGGATATAAGCCTCCCTCTCTATCTCTCTTAAATATTTTTGTTCTCTCTGTTTTGTCATTTAGTAAACTTTATAGATTTCAACCATATTATTCCTTCTTGGGTCTCTTTAACAATAACTTAGATTAATGTATGAATTGAATAGTGATTGTGTGACCTATGATGAGGGAACAACCAGTGATACCCTTGGTAGTACCATCAAATGATAGCCTATAGCGATGTCATCAGGATACACATACACCGGTAGGCAGTGGCCCACCTTACCGGGTGACCACATCGTGGTCCACCAGAATTTATAGTTTACCCACCTCTTTTTTTTACCACTACACCTCTGGTTTTAGGTAACACTTTATTTTGATGGTCCCAAGTATATTAAACTGACTATAAGTGACTTATCAACTGGCTTGCTGTAGCTAGTAAACAGTGTTTCAACAAACATTCAGTAGACTTTCAGTAACCTGTATAACAGCAGCAAAATAACAGCTTATCGACTAACTTGCTATAGCTAGTTAACAGTGTTTCAACAAACATTCAGTAGACTTTTAGTAGCCTGTATATAGATCTCTATTAATTACCTTTTAATGAACTGATGTTCTCAACAATAATGTAAGTAGGTCATTAATAGAGATCTATATACAGGCTATTGATAGTCTACTGAATGTTTGTTGAAACACTGTTTACTAGCTATAGCAAGCCAGTTGATAAGTCACTTATAGTCAGTTTGATATACTTGGGACCATCAAAATAAAGTGTTACCTAAAACTGTGGCTCTGTGGTGCTATCAAAACATTATTTTTGTTTATTATTTTCATTTTATTTACAGCATTTGTGGCTTAATGTTGATTACCACCAAAAAATAACATTTTAGTATGATAAAAATAAGCTTACATTTTTTTTCATCTATGTAAAGTAATAACCAATATTAAAATGTTTAATTTTTTAATATCAGTAAACCCTGTTATTGTCACAATATGGGAAATCAGGAGAAGGCAGACAGAAGGTAGGATCCAAACGCGGCTTTATTGTAACAATAAATAAACAAAACACAGGAACAAAGGAAAGGTCCACAATGGGAAAACAGAGACAAAACCTTGGAAGGACACGGGGGCATCAACAAGGGGAACAGGAACCACGAACGGGAGAGTAGTCACAGGGAACTTGGGCTGGAAACAGGGAGCTAACATATACATCCATACACAAACAACGACCGACAGAGACTGAACAAACAGACAGGGTTTAAATACATGAACAAGGGAAAAAGGGGCCAATGAACAAACAGAACTCAAACAAGGTAACAAGGTGATGAACAGAAACCAATGGCAAATTAAAGAGGGCAGGTGAAAACAATGAACGGAGAACACGAACGCTAACAGGGAGACTATGGAGCTACACAAGGGACAAAAGTGAAAACTAAGGAATTACAAAAGTGACAAAAAATGATAAACAAAGGGCAACGGTGAAACAAGACAAGGTAATCATTACAGAGCCCCCTTAAAGGAGCGGATTCCAGACGCTCAAAAGTGACATAACACATAAAACAAGAACAAATGTCCATTGACTGGGGGGGGGAGCTTGTGGTGGGCAGACAGACCAAGGGGGGCAACGAAGGGCAGACAGGCAGTCCAGGGGGCAACGAGGGGCAGACAGACAGTCCAGGGGGCAACGAGGGGCAGACAGACAGTCCAGGGGGCAACGAGGGGCAGACCAGAAAAAGAGACCGGTTCAGGAGGTCTGGGAGAAGGCCACTGGGCGAAGACTGGTTTAGGGGACCTGGGAGGCAGTCGAAGGACAGGGGCTGATCTTGGGGGCCCGGAAGTTGACCACGGGGTGTGGCTAGGCCTGGGGGGGGCGTCCACCGGGTAGGGACAGGTTTAGGTGGTCTAGGAGATGGCCGCAGAGCAGGGGCCGGTTCAGGGGGCCTGGGAGGTGGCCACAGGACAGAGGCCGGTTTAGATGGCCCGGAAGCTGACCACTTGGCAAGGGCCGGTTCAGGGGGCCTGGGAGGTGGCCATTGGACAGGGACAGGTCCAGGAGGCCTGGGAGGCAGCCTCAGGACAGGGACAGGTCCCGGAGGCGGAGCTGAGAGGGGCTCTGGAGACGAAACTGTGGGAGGCTCTGGAGGCTCAGGAGGCGGAGCCCAGGGAGGCAGAACCATGGAAAGCTCTGGAGGATCAGGGGCGGAGCCGTGGGAGGCTCAGGAGGCAGAGCCGTGGGAGGCTTGGAAGGTTCTGGTGGCGGAGCCGAGGGAGGCCTAGGAGGCGGAGCCGAGGATGGCTCAGGAGGTGGAGCCGAGGGCGGTGACGACGTAGGCAGCTCCAGAGGCGGAGGCCTGGAAGGCTCTGGGGACGGAGCTGAGGAAGGCTCAGGAGGCGGAGCCGAGGAAGAGGGCACCATAGGAGGCTTTAGGGGCGGAGACCTGGAAGGCTCGGGAGGTGGAGCCGTAGGAGGCTCGGGAGGCGGAGCCGTAGGAGGCTCGGGAATCTCTGGGAGCAGAGCCGTAGGAGGCTCTGAAGGCGGGGCCGAAGGAGGCTCGGGAGGTGGAGCAGTAGGGGCCTCGGGAGGTGGAGCTGTAGGAGGCTCGAGAGGTGGAGCCGTAGGATGCTCGAGAGGCGGAGCCCTAGAAGGCTCGAGAGACTTGAGGGGTGGAGCCCTGGGAGGCTCGAGAGGCGGAGCTCGGGGAAGCTAGAGAGGAGCCCTGGAAGACTCGGTAGGCGAAGCTCTGGAAAGCTCGGAAGGTGGAGCTCTGGAAAGCTTGGGAGGCTCAGGAAGCGGAGCTCTGGAAAGCTCGGGAGGCTCAGGAAGCGGAGCTCTGGAAAGCTCGGGAGGCGGAGCTCTGGAAAGCCTGGGAGGCGTTGGCACTTGGACGGTCATGGCTACAGACGCTGGCTCAGGGACGGTCGAGGCTACAGGCGCTGGCTCAGGGACGGTCGAGGCTACAGGCGCTGGCTCAAGGACGGTCGAGGCTACAGGTGCTGGCTCAGGGACATCTGAGGCTAAAGGCACTGGCTCATTGACGTCTGAGGCTACAGGCGCTGGCTCGGGGACGGTCGAGGGCTCAGGCTCGCTCACCGTGGCTGATGAGGACTCAGGCTCGCTCACAATGACATGCGTGGGCTCTGGCTCGCACACCGTGGCTGACGAGGACTCAGGCTCGCTCAAAGTGACATGCGTGGGCTCTGGCTTGCTCACAGTGACATGCGTGGGCTTGGGCTCGCTGACCGTGGCTGACGTTGGCCGGGGGGCGGAAGCCAGTCTTCTTTTCCTCCTCCGGGCGGACGAAGTCGACCGTGCTGTCTCATGGACGACGACAGGCGTGGGGGCGAGCTCGCTGACCGGTGGGGTAGGTGGAAGAGGACGAGCCAAGGACGACTGGAGGGTCACCGCCGTGGGAGGAGAGGCAGGATCCTCAACCACACCCACTGTAAACAGCGAGCCGCATGCCAGAAGTGTCTCCTCCATGAACTCGCAGAGCGTCCAGCCATGAGTCGCCGGGGGCAACCGCTCCTGGAGCGAACCGGTCAGGCTAGCCTGGAAGAACACCACCAGAGAGGAGTCAGGAAAGTCGGTGGCGCTCGCTGGGTCCAGGAAGTCCCTAATGTGATCCTCCACCGGGCGGCTTCCTTGCTTCAGGTCCAGGAGGCGGCAGCTTGCCCGGAGAACTGCTGGATCCATTGTTCGGTCGGTCGTTCGGTCACGATATGGGAAATCAGGAGAAGGCAGACAGAAGGTAGGATCCAAACGCGGCTTTATTGGAACAATAAATAAACAAAACACGGGAACAAAGGAAAGGTCCACAATGGGAAAACAGAGACACAACCTTGGAAGGACACGGGGGCATCAACAAGGGGAACAGGAACCACGAACGGGAGAGTAGTCAAAGGGAACTTGGGCTGGAAACAGGGAGCTAACAGATACATCCGTACACAAACAACGACCGACAGAGACTGAACAAACAGACAGGGTTTAAATACATGAACAAGGGAAAAAGGGGCCAATGAACAAACAGAACTCAAACAAGGTAACAAGGTGATGAACAGTAACCAATGGCAAATTAAAGAGGGCTTGTGAGAACAATGAACGGAGAACACGAACGCTAACAGGGAGACTATGGAGCTACACAAGGGACAAAAGTGAAAACTAAGGAATTACAAAAGTGACAAAAAATGATAAACAAAGGGCAACGGTGAAACAAGACAAGGTAATCATTACAGTTATAACCACCATTCAAAATGTACTTTTGAAATGGTGAGTATTATAGGGGCGGTTTCCCAGACAGAGATTAAGTCCTAGACTGAAAAGACCTTTTAATGCAGACTAAACAGAAATCTGCTTTCTTGGTCATGTTGTACAATAGTCCTAGACTTGGCCTAGTCCTGAATAAACTAAGCAGATTTCCTGTAGGAAGATTCGAGATACTTCAGGTCTAAATTGAGGCTTAAATTAAACCACCCTAGATGCAGGTTTAACTTCAGATTCAAGTTTTTTGTTAAAGAAGACACATGGATTATTTGGAGTATGTCAATGAAGAACAACGAATACCACCAGCTAGGCAAGTTCTTACTGACAGAAGTGACGCACTGCAATGTTTTGATGAAATTAGTTTTAGAGATCGTTTTCGAATGCATATGGTAAATGTAAAAGTAAATGCTGTGGAGCTTATTTCACTTTTGGAACCCAGACTTACCCGAAGTTACCCAAAGAGGACGGCCTGTAGCAGTTTGTCTGCAGGTGCTCATAACTTTACGATTTTTGGCATGTGGCACCTTTCACAGAGAAACTGTGGTGTCAGTGAACCAACAGTATGTTAAGTCATTCACAGAGTATGCATTGCTATTTGAGAAGACATTACATAAATCTCCCTGATGCTGCAACCCAGGCAAACTACAAGGTACAATTCTATGAATATGAGAACTTCCCAGGAGTTTGCATATGGCTCACCTCAACGTCAGAAGTCTTCTTCCAAAGATAAGTGAACTACGTTATTTATGTCAAGAATCTAAAGTGGCGTTGTTCAGTTGCAGTGAAACATGGCTTGATGATTCTATATTGGATGCAGAGATTAAAATTGATAATTATTGTTTGTTCAGACGAGATCGAAATCGGAAAGGAGGTGGTGTGTGTGCATATATAAGGTCAGATTTGGTGTGTAATGAGAGAAGAGATTTTATAAACTCTACAGTGGAAGCGATTTGGCTTGAAGTTTTGTTGCCAAAGAGTAAACCGAATTTGGTTGGTATTTGCTATCGTCCTCCGGATCAAAGTGATTTTTATGAGAGTCTGGATGAGGTTTTAAATATGTCAAATTATGTTTTAGGTCAAGAATTGCTTATTTTGGGCGATTTAAATACAGATATGTTGAAGCAAGATTCATCAGTGTTTAAGCAGTTCAGTTCATTTTGTAAATCATATGCATTGAAACAAATTATTAGTGACCCAACCAGAATTACTTCTAAAAGCAGTACAATTATTGATGTTATATTGGTTTCAGACATTTCTAGAATATATAAAAGTGGTGTTTTGGAGCTTGGTTTGAGTGATCATAATATGGTATATGTATTTAGGAAATTAAAGAGAGAGGCTATAAGTCATCATAATACATTAAAAATTAGATCGCTTAAAAGATATAGTCCACAAATTTTTGTTGAAGAACTTAGCAAGGCTAATTGGAAAGAAGTGATGCAGTTTGATGATGTGGATATAGTCTGGGACGGGTTTAAAAAGAGATTTGTGCAAGTTCTGAATAAAGTTGCACCTTGCAAAGAAATAAGAATCAAACAAAGAACAGAACCCTGGATGACAGATAGTATTTTAAAAGATATCAAGGAACGCAATAATAGTTTCAAATCTTTCAAAAAAGATGGAAATAATGATAATTATAACAAATTTAAACGTAAAAGAAATGAGATAAGATGCAAGATTAAAGAGGCTAAAAAAATGTTTTTGACGAATGAAATTAGTGAAGCTAAACAAGACTCTAAAAAACTATGGAGAATCTTGAGTGGTTTAGGCTATCGGCAACAGGTTAAAAGTAAAGATTCAAGAATCAGTCTCAAAATTAATGGTCAATTGATTACAGATCAGAAAAAGGTAGCAAATTGTTTTAATGAGTTTTTTACTACGGTAGGCGAAAATTTAGTAAAAGAGCTTCCAGCACAATCAGACTTATATGATGATAATTTGGTTAAAGAATATTATGATAATTGTGGTGTTGCATTTAATAAAGTAAAAGAGATGACAGTTTATAAGAAACTAAGTGAATTGAAGAGCAATAAAGCCACAGGGTTGGATAATATTCCGGCTAAGTTTATTAAAGACGCTGCTAATTTTATAACTCCTATGGTTACTCATATTTTAAATCTCTCTATTTGCCAGAATAAGGTACCGGCTGAATTTAAACAAGCTAAAATTTTTCCCCTTTTTAAAAAAGGGAGTAGGCTAGAGTGTAATAATTATAGGCCTGTGTCAATCCTGTCTTCGTTATCTAAAATTTTAGAAAAAATATTATTTGACCAAATTGAAGAATATATTTCCAAATTTAATATTTTATATGAATTTCAGTCTGGTTTTAGAAGGATGCATTCCACAGAGACAACTATTCTATATTTGACGGATTATATAAAGAAAGGAATAGATAAAGGTAAATTAAGTGGGATGGTATTGCTCGATTTACGAAAAGCCTTCGACACATTTGACCATAGTATTCTGTTGTTAAAATTAAATGCTATGGGTTTCGACTCCAATTCATGTAAATGGATCAAATCCTATCTCACGAATAGGTGTCAAATGGTCGATATAAATGGAGTGTGCTCAGACTCTTTGCCGATCTCTTGTGGAGTACCACAAGGTAGTGTATTAGGGCCCTTAACTTTTTTTAATTTATATAAATGATTTAAAGATGGCCTGTTCTAGCCACTTATCTTTATATGCGGATGATGCCATAATAATAGTTACTGATGAAAATAAAGAAACAATAGAAAACAAGTTAAGAAGAGAAATTGTAGAAGTGTCCAATTGGTGTTTTCAAAATAAGCTATTTTTGCACTTAGGGAAAACTGAGGTTATTTTATTCGGTTCTGCTGCAAAATTGAAGAAATGTCCAAATTCAGAAATAAGGGTGGGAGATGAGTATTTTACTTTTAAACAAGAAGTGAATTTTTTGGGATGTATTCTTGATAACAAAATGACTGGGGATAGCATGGCAGCTGTAGCTTTATCGAAAATAAATAAGCGAATAAAATTTTTAGCAAGACAGGCTGCTTATTTAGTTAAACAAACAATGATAATGTTAGCTGGTGCATTAGTGAAACCACATTTCGACTATGCAGTAACCTTTTGGTATAGTGGCTCTAAAAAAACATGTTAAAAATAAATTACAGACTGCTCAGAACAGGTTGTGTAGAATCCTTCTGGGGTTACATCCTCGTATGCAACTAAATAATAACCATTTCAGGGAATTGGGTATTTTAAAAGTGGATAAAAGAGTAATTTTTATTAAAATTATGATGGTGTACAAAATAATTCAGAGAACTGTTCCTAAATACTTGTATGACTACTATGGTTTTGTGAGAGAAGTTCATTGTATTTCTACAAGGACAAGGATAAATAATATATAGATTTGTACCGGTTTAAAAGTGTAGCTGGGAAGAATTCGTTTTTGTACTCGAGTGCAGTTGCTTGGAATGAATTGCCAGATCATTTAAAACAATTTCAAGAGGCATGGCCCTTTAGAAGAAAAGTAAAAAAATGGCTTTCCAATTAGGATCACATAAGAATTTGTAAGGTGTGAGTTGCTTGTTTTTGATTTTATTCCCACTGGAACTGTTCGTTCATTTTATGCATGTAGAGGACCACAATGGAAATAAGCCTGAGGCTTTTTTGTGTATTTTATCCTCAACAAATTGTATTTAAATGTATATGAATTGCCTCGGGCATGATTGTATATGTTTATGATCATTGTTGAATAAATACACACACACACACACACACACACACACACATAGGCTGCATAGTTGGAACCCATATTCCCATAAAATGTCCCTCTACTCCAGATGCGGAGGAATACAGGAACCGCAAGAACTGATTTCTATAAATGTCCAAGGTGTATGCACTCACCAGTTCCAGTTTTCAAACACTGTTGCACATTGGAAAGGTGCAACTCGTGATTGCCGGATCTTAACTCATCTCTCTGTGTTCTCAGTTTGAAAGAGGAGATCACAAGGGAATATTGCTTGGTGACAGTGGGTATGCTCAGAAGAATTTTCCATTTACACCATACTTGCACCAAACAACAACTGAGCAAAGGCGCTACAACCAGGCTCATATGCGCACTAGGGGACTAGTAGAGTGCATGTTTGGTAGAGTCGCTTTCAGTGCCTTCAGAAAACACTTCAATTCCAACCAAGAAGATGCTGCACTGTTATCATTGCAACAGCTGTTCCTCACAACTACCTGAAACAGCATGGATGCCCAGATCCCCCGATACTGGAGGATGACAATCTAGATGTACCACCATTTACAACAGACCACACGGAAGGACTTGCCTACAGAGATGCTTTTGCATTGTGTCACTTTAAGTAGTCATTTTTGACATTACCTTTTCACACTTCTGCTGGGATCTGATACATTTTCACATGTAATGAGCAAATTACTGTATTTTAAAAGTAAAAGTGTATTTTTGTCTGGTATATTAAAGAAACACCCAAAACATCCAAAATGATTTAATAAAACAATTTTTATTTCATATTCACACATTGTTGTGATATTTGAGACAGTTGCATCTCTCTCTCCTTCATCTTCATTTCCAGTTCTACTTGGATGATCTTCATTTTCATTTCATGCTTCTCCTTAAGGTACTTCAATTTGTGTTCATGAAATTCAATAGCCAGCGTTTCGTGGATTGTGACTCTTGTTTTGGTGACCAGTACTGGTAGACACTGCCACTCTAACTTCTGAGGATGAAGGATACCTTGCAGCGCTTCAGTTAAGTCCCTTTGACTTTCTCCTTGAAACAAGAACAGTTCATATATATATATATAATCAAATAAATGCACATTAAATGAGAAATGTTTCACATCAAATGAAAAACCGAAATAAATAAAAGTTTGAAAGGAATGCAAGAAATGCCAAAATATACCCATTGTAGTATGTGTGTGATCCCTCATCTGAACTGTCTAGATGGTCATCATTTGGTATGTTCTCCAAAGGTTGCTGGTTCTCCATTATTCCGGTCAGTAAGTCATCCAACTGATCAGTATATTTCTTTACAGGTCCTCCACCAGTCTTAAACCTCTCTCTTCGGGCTTCTGCAGCAGTTTTTTTTAGGTTGATTTTTTTATTCTTCCACAAAACCTGTTTTGAATACAAATACTGGATTGTCAATCCATTGATATCACAAAACAGTGATAAAATACAGCTATCAAGGTAATAAGAGTTGATAATTCTTACCTGAAGTTGTTGTATTGTTCTTGTGGATGTTAGTTCATTTGCATTAAATTCATTACAGATGGATTTCCATGCATTCAGATGTGTGCTGTTTGTCTTCAATGGCCGGGTGTCTTGATACTATTGTCTTTAAAAGAGTTTTCTCATGCCCACTGAAGTTTTTTGATCACAGTCTCTTTTCTGCTGCCATTGTTATCCATGAATTTGCATCTCCGGTTCCTTATGTTTTAAGCTTTCTGGGTCCATTCCATGTTTCATAGGCAACCTCAGTCCAGCTAATTCAGACTAGCACAGGTGGTTTTAAATTAATCTTGTTTACTTTAGTGCAAGACTTCATATTCCAGGTGTTCTTAATTCCTAATTACTCTGTGTTTCAGAAAGCCATTTATTGAGCAGTGATTAACTATTCAAGATTAAGGCCTAGTCTTGGCCTAATTTAAACACTGTCTGGGAAACCGCCCCTTAGTGTTTATAGATTGGCCCCATCAACATCCATTTTAAGTGCCTCGTTGCTTTTTTTTTAAGAAAAGGAGGGATGAGTTAAAATAATGTTTTTGGTACTCAACATTGTCACAAATGCTGTCCTCTGAGCTTAACCTGCACACAACTTGGAACATTCTTTAAACATTAATGCACTTTTAAAATAAGTAATGTCTGTGCCTGTCCAGCAGATGGCAGGCTTGCTTCTTAAGAGAAATAGTCACCATTTCACAAGCAATGATTCCAAATGTACAAAGTCAGATCCAACAAAACTGTTTTTGTGAGGTTTACGTGATTTTTAATCTCCTTTTTTAAAAACATTGATATAAATCTTTAGCTGCCCATTATGTCAAACATCACGATGGAACAAATGTAAATGTAGACTTTGAGAAGACGACCAGACCAGAGAAATATGTGCATTTTGAGTGCACCGGTGTCCTGCAGAAGAGACTGCTGACAGATGAAGGAGAGATTCAGGATCTGAAGACAGAAATTGCCAATCAGAGAGCATCATGGGAGATGTGCTTCATGGAGCTGCAGAGGTGCCAAAATGATCTGAGAGAGCAGGTGTGTGTGGTTACATGCATTTGCTTTAAAGGCAAATAGTTAATTTTCTAATCACAACAAGATTTCTAGAAATAGTTCACCCAAAAAGTTTTATTCTGTTTCTTATTTATTCATCCTCATGTCATTCCAAACTTTTAATACTTTTTTATTTTGAAATTTGGGGTAATGCACTGGTCGCTCTGTTCCATGCAAATCAAATAAATGGGGTATGAAGCTTTCAAGCTTCAATAAGGGCACAGACACACCAAAAAGTTGTACAAATGCAATATATTCCAAGACTTCTGAAGTGATACACCAGCGTTGTGCAAGAAACAGACCAAACTTGTTATTCACTGATAATCTTCCCTCCAGTAAGATGTTAACATTCTTATGAGACATTCCTACTTCTCTCATGACATATTATCAACACACCAAGCAGAGCTAGCGCAGATGCACAATTATCAGTGAATAACGACTTAAATTTTAGTCTGTTTGTAACACTTGTCTATCGTATGGCTTCATGACTCCAGTGGTTAAATCCATATGTTCAAAAGTGATACGATAGGTGTGGGTAAGAAATAGATCAAAATGTAAGTCCTTTTTTTTGCTCTTGATCTCCACTTTCACTTTCAGATGTAAAAGTAAAACTAAACAGGCACAATATGTGGCTTTCAGATGTGAAAGTGAAAGTGAAACTGCAAAAGAATGACTTAAATTTTGATCTGTTCCATAACCACACCTATCATATCGCTTCTGAAGACATGGATTTAACCACTGTAGTCATGTGGATTACTTCTATGTTTCCTTTATGTCATTCTTGGAGCTGCAGTGGACTGGTCACCATTCACTTGCACTGTGAGGACCTACAGAGCTGAAATATTCTTCTAAAAATATTTGTGTTCTGCTGAAGAAAGGCATGAGGGTGAATAAATGATGAGAACATTTTCATTTTGAGCTCAACTATTTCTTTAATAAATGCCAATTAGGTCAGTTTAGTCATGATGATAATAGTAAACTCCAATTTGGTTTATTGTAATTATGAGCCAAGTGTTTTCTCTTTTGCATCTCTTAATTTGCCTAATTTCGCAGTTTCTCCTATTACTGTAATGCTCTAGATTTGCACCATCACAGTGTTCCTCTGAAAGACAATTTCAGAACTAAATCTAACTCACTAAAGCATTATAATGAACCACCTGTGACACTTTTACTCCATCTGCGCTGCTTCTTTGATCATCTGCCACTTCTAAATGACAAATATATGCATACAGTTTAGATAATGAGATAACGACCACTTCATTTGTGAATTAATAGAGTTGGGAACAAGAACTGGCAATGCCTGGCATTGTAATACTTATAAACCACTATCATTGAGCGAAACGTCTATGTGGTGTGACATTACAGTTTATCACGAAACACTAGCATCGACTAGCATCTTCCATGTCTAGACAGATGAGCAAAAATGCAAATTTTCCCAGCATCAGTGGTTTGCCACCACACTCAAGGTTCCCACAGTCACGGAAAACCTGGAAATATCAGGGAATTTTACAATAGTGTTTCCCAGGTCTGGAGTCATTCAGAAAACTGTATAAGTCATGGAAAAATCAAGAAAATATTTTATAGACAATATACATTTTGTGGTTAGCTGAGCTCTACTCTGATATATTTAATTGGCCAGATTTTGCTCTTGTGTAGAGTAAAACTTGCTCGCAAGCCATAATGTTGTCTGATCTGAGCTTAAGTCGCAAACCGGTTCACAATCAAAAATGTTATCCTCTAAAATAACTAAATAAACATGGGAAAGGTCATGGACATTCATTGGTCAAAAAGGGTGGGAAGCCTGCTCACTGTATGACATGAATCTGTGATAAACTAATTGAATGAAACTATTAATAGTTCATTTAAATGCTTCTGGGCTATTCTGTCAGTCCAACCATTAAGTACATCAAACCAGCAAGAACATAGAACTTTAGACATGTCATTTTTGTGAACATTTGAGATATGATTGACAGTTCAGCAATATATTTTTGATTGGGCCAAACATTTCATTTGATATTATTTTGGCCAGGACATCAACAGATGCTTGTTCATGGAATTCCGCAGTAATCTACAGTATATCAGTGGTTTTCAACTGGTGATATTGTATAATACTGTGATTAAAAATAAGGTCACAGACTGTAAAATTATGTCTAATATCTCAAACACCAAACCAGAACAAATGTTCCTTTGCGGCACAAATCAGCACAAACAAATGGTCTAGTTTTGTTAATGATTTAATTATATAGGGTGCCAACATCACGGAGGTCAGAAACCTGTTCAACTTTTCTGAAACACTCTACTTTTCCTAATGGAACCCAGAAAGTTAATAAATAATCGGAATATTTATAGCTAATTTGAGCTTTGAACACAAAATAAAAACATAAAAATATTATTAAATGTCACATGTTTACAATTATTCAAATTCAAAACTATCAAATATGCCATGGAATATTCTATTTAACATAACATACAAAATGTACAAATTCAAATATTTTTGTAATTAATCTAGCTCTATAAATTACACTTCATGAAACACTGTCAGAGTATATTAGTACGGTGTTCCATCCGCATCAGTGGGAGAATGCATGTTCAAGAATAATCAACCAAACTGAAAGTCATGAAAGTTCAGGAACTTTTTAAAAAATGGAAACAGTTTGAAGTAAGTTTGGAACAGAAGAAATAGAAATAAACCTTGTGTAAATTGTTAGCTTTACGCTAATCTAAAATGCTATTTCTAGCCATTTTACATGCACCAGACACGATCATATTTTTATCAAGAAAATTCACGTTGGATCATAATTTCTTTTTTCTAGCAAAACCCATCATATTCTTGATGATAATTTTTTTTATTGTTTTCCTGTAAAAATATCTAAAAATCTATAAAACAAGATCAAATTGATTGATCTTGTTTTAGAAACAACACTGCATAAGATATTTGGGTTTTTCAGAGAATGTATTTTTAACCTGTGTATGTTGTCTTACTGTACTGACTTTTTAATAGTCAAAACAAGTGAAAAAATCTACCAGTGCTGAAGAAGTAATCCAAAGTATTTAGAATATGTTACTGACCTTGAGTAATCTAACAGAATTACAAATGACATTTTACAGCATGTATTCTGTAATCTGTAGTGGAATACATTCCAAAAGTAACCCTCCCAACCCGATGATCAATTAGCCTAAATATTTTCATACAGGAATCAGATTAGAAAGGGTTTCAGAATTCAGTGGAAATCTATGAAGCCTTCTGCATAATTCTGCAGTCACAGATTCTATGCAGGTCTGTCTAGTACCAATATCCGCTAATGCAAATGAAAGAAACATTTCTTGAATTGACAGTATGTGGATAAAACCACCTGAAACAGACATATAAGTCAAATCACATTCATGTTAACCTCTGCTGCTTTGATCTACTATACTATTTCTGATATAAGTTTAAAATACCACATATATCACATGAGACCGCTCAAGTGTCTGTATATCAAAGAATGTGTTCTGATGTTCCAGGAAAGACTTTGGACTGGTACATGACTTTTCATGGAAATCAAGATCATGTTAAAACATGTTATGCAACAAACTTGTTTACCCCACCGATTTCTCAAAGATAAATGATAATGTTAACAAATGTTTGTTAGGGTCTGGGTATCTCAGCGAGTAAAGACGGTGACTACCACACCTACAGTCGTGACTTTGAATCCAGGGCGTGCTGAGTGACTCCAGCCAGGTCTCCTAAGCAATCAAATTGGCCCGGTTGCTACGTTGGGGTAACCTCCTCGTGGTCACTATAATGTAGTTTTCGCGCTCGGTGGGGCACATAGTGAGTTGTGCGTGGATGCCACGGAGAATAGCATGAAGCCTCCACACAAGCTATGATTCCGTGGTAACGCACTCAACAGGTCACGTGCAGGCGTGCAGATTGATGAACTCAGACGTGGAGGCAATGGAGATTTGTCGTCCGCCACCTGGATTGAGGCGAGTCACTACGCCACCACGAGGTCTTAAGAGTGCATTGGGAATTGGCCATTCCAAATTTTGGAATTCTTTTTTTGTTGTTAACATGTTAACAAAGTTGAGTGACCCATTTATATAAATTCAAATTCACAAGTTGTACTTTGGCCTTTTACGAATAAAGGAAATCACATTTCTATGGATTAAATAAATAATGATCACATGATTTACATTTGAGCTGCTTTGCATTTTCATTACTCACTATTTTTTATTTACATATGAACTTCCTTCTTCCTTGTAGAGGCAGATAGAGAGAGAGAAGCAAGCTGATGAAGTTGATGTTGTTTTATGATGCATGTTTTATGAATTATCTGTAAACAAATGATAACTTATTGCAAATGACAGTTTTTTATTAACTAATTTCAGTAATTTAGATATATATATATATATATATATATTACTCTACAAACCATTTTTATATTATTGCTGGGAAAGTCCCTTTGTATAAGAGCTTGCTCATATCTCACTGCATTTTAAGTCAGGATATTAATACTGAACTTATCTCTATTTAGAGAAGTTTATTCAACCAGATTTATGCAGGTTAAGTAAATTAATGTTTGTGTAACATTAGGTTTCAAACAATTATTTGAAATCAGTATTATTTTTTTATGAAGTAACAAAGAACTGTAGTAAAGTGTAGTATAAAACTTAATGTTGATATTAATTGACAAAAAGTTACTTTGTCATCAAATGACATTGCAATTAAAATCAAAACAGAAACTATTTACTGAAATATTTAATTTACTTAAAACATCAGTGAGCATTGTTTGCAGGCAGCAGTCTGCTGAATATATTTAATTTATAGTAGCCTACGAGTAAAAGTTTCAATCTGATTAAAGAGCTATGGAAAAAGTTTTCAATTATTTTTATTATTTTTCAAAAAAATAGTACATTTTTATGTATTTAATATATTTTTCAATTTTGACTGAGGTGTTTTGAGGGTTGATCATCAGGTGTCTATTAAAGAAAAAAATACACAATTGTTATTTTATTTACTTCAATTAATATTTACTGAAGTACATATTTCCATTGTATTTGCCAATGCAGTGCTGAGAACTCATCTCCTGTTAACATTCATTTTAAGAAACTGGGTGAATAGTGTCAAACACGCTGCACTATTGCTACCTGGATACCTTAAACTACATATAACAAGCTCAAAAACACAACAAAGCTGACTGAAGTTGAGCTTTACCTACAATTTAGGACTAGGTTCAATAAAATACAGATACAGAAATTGCAATGTACCACATAGTTGATATACTTTGGAGTATACTTTGCAGTGTTGTGTGTAGAATCTAATTAATTTGAAATCATATTACTTAAGTCAGAAAGTAGTGTAACATTTGAAATTCTTGTAATCAGTTACTGACTTTCAATTAAGTTCTAGTTAAGTTTCTAAACAATATTTTTTATTTTATGTAGAATGCATTCAAAACATGAATTATGTTCATATGTTTTTGAAGAGTCGCTAATGAGTCATTGTAAGGGAGAAACTGCTTGCGTGCAACAATACACAAGGAGCAAATATATTATTTTAATTAGTTGAACACAAAATTCTGTGGAAAATGTTTTAGAAAGTAACTTAAAAGTAAAGTAATAAGTTATGTGATTACTTTACCAAAGAAGTGATCAGTAAAGTAATCTTATTACAAGTAATTAGTCATTTGCAGTGGATAACTTTTTTTAGTAACTTACCAAACACTGAACCACTCAATGCATGATGACCCAAGTAATTAAAACGCACTGGGGGATTCCCACACCTTATAACTGAAGGCAATACACTGAAAAGACTGATGTGAGAACACTTTTTACTATTTCAATTGTTTCTTATTATAATAAACAAGTATTAGTATCCCGATTACAAATGACAAACTTACTCTGAACATTGAAAACAGGATTGGTCCACAATTACTATACTTAATATATAAATATTAGGGCTGTCGATTTATAAAAAATAACACGCTAAAAACATATACGCAATTAATCGCAATGCCCCCGGACCGTAATAAGGAATATTCCTGAGAAATGCAAGCTTGTAGTACCACCTGTTTTCTCCAGAGGACAGTAAGTGAAACTTCAGCTGAATGGGCAACACGCAGTTTATACAGTGAACAAAACAACTATCCAGCAGCACAACACAAACATGTTTTACATTCTTGCATTCAAAACACTTGATGGAGCGCAAATTCTAACTAAGAGATCTTAAGATGTGTTCTAAGTATTAGATATTAGGCTTGACACAGTGACCTAAACATTTATGTTTATGACGCAACGCATCAGAGACACTACACAAGCATGTCTGACGCAGGTGTAAATTGACGGTCCTTAAACAAGCCCTCATAATAAATCTGGATGGATTGGATTGAACTGTATGACAATGATTGACTTATGATCAATAATATGGTAGTAAACAATACATCATATTCTAAAGCCACTTTTTGACACACTGTCTTCTCAATGATTAACTCCACAAGAATGTAATGCATTTTAATTATCTGAATATTTTCTATTTTATATATACATATATGTATATGTATAAATATTTCATCATTATATATTGAATTATTGTTATATGAGGGGCAGTAAATATTTGTATATGCGATTAATCAATTGGGACACCATGTAATTAATTTGATTACAAATTTTAATCGATTGATAACCCTAATAAATATATTAAGAATTCCCAAATGAAATTTCAGCTTTTGTCCAAACCAAAAAATCTTTAGCCGAGGTACCATTTGCTACAAGTTAAGAGCAACAATTGATGTAATATGCATCAAACTTTTAGATGAACAAGTCTAGACACACGTTTGACTTACTAGTCATACATAGTTACCACATGTACTATGTGATAAGTCATTTAGGTTTAAGAGACTTCACTTCTGAAACCTCCCAACCATCAGAGCCAGAGACTCCATTTTTTTTTTTTTAAGTGTCTTTTCACGTAGTGTCCAAAGAATTGGGGAAAGTTTCAAAGAATCAATAGAACTCTCCTTTGGACTTCAGCTTGAGAACTTCTGCAGCCAGCTGCTGTGGATCTTTTAGATGCGGGAACATTTCCATAACTTTGTCTACATGATGTGGGTTGAAAATCGCATGAAGCTTCTTCCTGAGCTCCTGTCGTTCCTCTTGGAAACCATTGGACTGTTTCATGCCCGAGTGCTGTTGGCTTCCATAACCATCGCCAGACCTATGGAAGCTTGGACAGGGGAGAGGTTCTGGTAAACTGGATGTCTGCATCGATTGTACATAGCAAGGGTAAGACCAGCCGCTTGGCTGGATGTAAGTGGGAAGACTGTAATGCTGGACAGGGTTGGACAGAGGTAGAGAGCTGTAGGCACTATAGTTGGACTGATGGTTGGAGAAGGGACTCATGTTGTTGTGGTAGTGCTGGCCACCTGAAGGTAAGGCTTGGTTTGAGGAACTTCCACAGCTACTGGATATAGATGGATGACTGGGTCTCATCCTATGTAACTCATCCAGGCTCTGGGATGGCTCTGAAAAGGAGCCAAGCCCAGAGTCTGAACTGAAAATGGATGATGCGTATGTTGGGAATGGAGGTGGGAGAATGTTCCGGTCAGTGGCTGGATGCAAGGACTTGCTCATGGAGAAAATATCATCACAGTAATGGAGCATGGTGTCCCTGCTGTCATTTCTCTCAGATTCCAGATTGAGCTTCTGCTCCAGTTCTTGCTCTAAAGATGGAGAGCAGGACCCAAAACCAGGGTCGTATCTTTGGTACATGCCTCTTAATGAGCCAGTTCCTCGACTGTCCTCTTTAGATTCAGATAGTTTGGCATTTTCTCGGAGCTCGTCGGCTAGAGATCGCTGCGACTGCTTGGTGCGCTCTGGGTGGTAGAACTTACACTTGATACCATATGTGCACTTTTTCCCTGAAGAGAAAAAAGTAAAAAAGGAGAAGTTGTTACAAAGTTTACCAAGGTCTACCTTCTTTTATTCACTGACCTTGTTTTTGATATATATCAGATGGTTTATATGAGATACATTTAAAATTAGTGGTCAACTGATTTGGGATTCTAAATGGCAAATATAGATACCGATATCTATCCAATCAGAGATGTACTGTGATATGGTTTATGTATGGGTGCTTCCAGGGCTGGACTGGGAAGAGAAATCAGCCCGGGATTTTACATAGCAACTGGCCTAAACATTGAGCGGGGGGTGTTCGCTCTCCTTTTCTGCATATCGCGGCACAGTTTTGTGGTCCGTTCTGCATAAAGCGGCGGCTCATTTTAGATTATCGCGGCCCATTCGGCCCGTTTCGCAGCTGACCCACCGGCCTGCTCGGTTCTCCCGATGGCCAGTCTGCACCTGATCGGCCCCAAAGTGCGTCGGTCCACAGGAAAAATGCCGGTATGCCAGATTACCAGTCCAGCCTTGGGTGCTTCCATAACTATAGGAAATTCCATGTCCCGGGGGTTGATTTTTTATTTTAACAAACATATTTTAAATTCTTTTTTTTTATATATGAAGGTCACATTAAAACAGACTTTTAACCAGGCATATTTTTTATACTTTTCAAATGCCTTTTATGTAAAGATTGTTGTAGTCTGTTGTGTTAATTTAAACTATGAAATTCTATTTTAAAAATTCAAATTATTCAGGTTTAAAACCATGATAATCTAAACAAAGAGTGAAATAAACATAACCATTCCATATTTATTGTGTGACAATAAATGTATGAAGAATTCAAGGAAAAGGTAAATATAATTTGTGAGCAGAATATTTTCATTGGGTGTCATTTCTAAACAAGCTGTCATTTTGCAAAATTTAAAAAAAAGTGTAAAACAATTTATTTAATTTCAGTTTATTTGGGATAATTAGGATAAATAAAATGTTGGCTATGAAATTAGCCTTAGCATGACATAGGAGTATGTCATTTTTGTAAACAAAAAGATCAAAATTTCACTTCCAGAACACAACTATCAATCACAAAAACACAATCTCCTGTGATGCAGGATTTTACTTTCTAGAAATTCACATGGCTAAAAGTCCCCAAAGTTGAAGGATCTCCTATAAATATATATATCAATTAAGATAATTACATAGTCTTAAGTTAAAATTAAATAAAAAATATTGGAAAAATATTAACTCAGAAATATTGGAAACTAGAAAATGTGCATTATCCATTCACAAAACTATTGGTACATTTGCAGAAGGGAACACCATGTTAAGGTCTATGGGTTATCGGTCAATGCCAATAATCGGAAAATACCAAATATACCAAATATTATCAGATTAAATCGTCTTGGCTGATGTCACCAATTTAAATGTTTAATGGCTTGATAAATGGTTAAACAGCAACAAGACCTGTTCCTCAATTACTTACCATATGGACAGAGTTGGCGCTTGTGGTCTTGTAACATTGCTTTTTTCCGAAGGAAATTATCCAAGTTGGGTCCATGTCGGCCGAGAGGGTCGTCAGGTGGCATAAACCTGTGGAAGATGGGATGGTGATAGTTTAGGCAAATTTGAAGGAAGTTGAACATAAGAGGTATTAGCAAAAACATTAGCAACTGGTTGAAATGACGTACTTGTCATTGACGAAGGAGTACATTAGCAATCTCTCTTCAATGGAACGTTTCCACTCCGGCCGTTCACTCTGCAGGTCGCGATATGTGTCATTGGACACTATAACACCATCCAGGTCATGAGCTAGCTTGACAATGAAGCGATCATCATAGCACACCACACGCTTTCCTCCTACCCGTCGTGAAGGCGTAAACACAAGAATCTTCTTTCTCTCCAGCTCTCCTAAAATGTGTTGATCTGGAAACAAAGACAAAAACGTATTTTTTGTGGCATTTTAGCAATGATTTAAGAATGGTAAACACTGCCTCAGACATGTGGTGGTCTCTCTTTCTCATTAACAGGAGCATGTATGGGAAATATGAGGAATTTAGTTGTTCTGGCTCTGATTCCAATTACACTTAACAATTCCATTAACGATTCATTTAGAACTTTTGAAGAAGTGCTCAGTAATTACATACACTAATTAATGTCCCATGAGCCTTGAGTAAACACAGAGACTATTTTGCAGAGATGGGCCACTTCTATTAAAATTAATGGGAGAAATTGGAACATCCAACGGTCAACGGATGTATTAAGGAAGTCCTGCCTTGCAGGTAAAAGAGCCAATAGCCTTTGAGATACAGACTTCACCTATCTATCAACTTGAGAACATGCATACGAATGAGCTATACAAGCTGGGGAAATCTGTTTTTGTTTTGTGCATAATCTGAGGTAAAGAAGCACAATTTATAATTACAGTGTGGTCAGATTTTACTGCTGATTTGAAATATGTTCTTTGACTGTTATCTTGACCAACCGTTTTGGAGGTTTCGGTCTTTCCCCATTTAAGTAGATAGTAGCTTCACTTTCACGACTGGAATTTACTTCCAGGGAGCATTTCAAAGATGGCCGCCACTGGACTGATTCGTTAGAAAGACTTTGCTACACATAAAACTACACTGGTTTGTAGTTGCTTGAAAATCTTTTGGTTCCAGTATTTTCTTTAAATGGAACCGTTTCTTGATTCCCAACCCCATATTGGATAACAACTACCATTCATTAACGGAATAACAGATCATAAAATGCTTAAAAAAAATTGTAGTATGCAGAGAGACTATCTAGAGACAGCTAGTTTCACTACACATATGGGTATGTGTTTCATTCACATCAATAGCTCATCTTTGATTTAATTTCTTGTTTGACCGTTCCTCTACGTTACAGAGATACAAAACACTGTTCATTGTTGATGTTCACATCAACGCACTATCCTCCTAAATTAACCATACCAAATGCTATTTTGGGAGGTTGGACAACCATAATATCCCCATAATAAAGACTCCCATCTCTGTACTAATTCCTCACACAGCACATGACTCGATGAAAGATTCACAGAGAAACTTGTTGTAGGTCAAAAGGGAAAGCTGTAAAACTTCCTGGTGGGAAATTCCCAGATACACCAGCAGGAAACTTTACACTTCCTTATTGCTCTGTTTTCTTATTAAAGTGGCTGTTTTGCAACAGTAAACCATTAGCATTAATAATGGCAAATGGTACAACTGCCAAATAAAAAGCAGCTACTTTTTCTAATGTGAAAAAAAACTTTATTAAAGGGATAGTTGACTAAAAATGAATATTCTGTCAATATATAATCACCCTAATAATGTTGTACACTGTATGACTTTCTTTCTTCCATGGTACACAAAACATATTATTGTACTGAGAAAAGAAGCAATGTTTGAAACTAGTTTGAGAACAATAAATGATAAATGATGACTTAATTTTAGATTTCAGGGGATTTCTATCCATTTCATGCAGATGAAGAGTCACACACGTCAGTGTCTAATGCCAAAGTCAATAGAGCTGCTCATTTTGTAGTTTCTAAAAGTAAGTTGTCAAGAACTGACCATAAGGACGTGAGTTTACATACTAGATGAATCAAAAAATGGTAGTCCTTAAAAAGCAACTTGTTAACAAAACCCACAATTTCTTATGCTACAGTTCAACTATTGTTATGCTCCAAAAAAAAATTCTATGTTAGTAGCTTCCCACGGCAAAACTTTTTTTCTTAATTGGCATTGTTTGTCTTTTTTTCCAGTAAAAATACTGAATATCCTTAAAACCTTAAATATTCATAAGATATATTTACTTTACTAGAAAATGTACTTTTACTAGATGCAAAATAACATATTAGGATTTGTTTTCAGAGAATAAACCCAGTCGTAAAAGTCACAATAACAGTTACGCTATAGAGAAATCATTCAAGTTGGCTTGTAGAAAACTGACGGTTTTCCTTAGTGTAATCCCATACCCAAACCCTAACCTAGCCATGATTTTAATAGGATAATAACTTCTGTGTAATATGGAAGAAAGGAAACATTACAGGTTAATTACATACAATTCATACCTTTTCATTTGGGCTGTTGATTCAAAGCGTTAATTCAGTGCGAATAATCATCTAAAAAAATAACGCATTAAAAAATTTGCGCAATTAATCATGTCCCTGCACATTAATAAGGAATATTCCTTCCATTAGAGCAATTCAAGCATGGAGTACCACCTGTTTCCTCCAGGGGCAGTAAGCAAATCTTGCTGTATAGGCAATGTGCAGCTCATACAGAGAACAAACCACACTTACAGTGCGCAGACAAAATAAGATGAGAACACATTCTTGCGTACAAACACAGCTTGACAGAGCACAAATCCAAAAACAGGGATCTCAAGACATGTGAGTTTCAAACTCCCTTTAACTTGACACAGCAACCTAAAAACGGTATGTTTATGACACAATGCAACCATGACAGTCCAAAAGCATCAGTCTGACGCAGGTGTACATTGACGTGTCCTTAGACAAGCCCTAATAATAAATATTGGACTTACTGATGAATTCAATTATATTGCACAATAGATTGCTGTGAACTTTAGGCCAATGATTGGCTTATGTTCAGTAATATGGAAATAAACAATATATTGCATTCTAAAGACACTTTTTGTATTATATTTTTTAATGCTTCACTTGTGGTCCAAAATAATGTAATTCATTTAAATAATCTGTATTATTATTATTTTTTTTATAATATATGTATATTATTTAGATATAACTATTTATAATTATTTAATCATTATATATATATATATATATATATATATATATATATATATATATATATATATAATTACTGTTATTTGAGGGGCTTTCTCAGCCAATATTTATGTATACGATTAATTGCAATTAATTAGTTGGCATACCATGTAATTAATTCGATTAAATATTTGAATCGATTGACAGCCCTATTCTCACACTAATTAGTTGAGTTGTCATGAGGTTATTTTGCAAAGAATATGTCTTGAATAAGGTTTATTTTTCTTACCCCATTGGCACCTTTTCTTTATTATTGTAATCATAAATCTAACTAAATTTAGAGAGGAATATGCTAAAAAGAAGGGAACATTTTTTTTTCCAGTGGGCTAAGAAAAAATATAAGGTAAAATTACTGATTAAGAAAATAATTTTGTTATAGTGTAAAGTATTGGCAAATTTCATTCCATGTCCGATGGGCGTTTTCACCTTTTAGACAAACTGGTCTCTGATGACTAATTTTTCCGACAAGGGCCGAGGGAGTGTCTTTACCTGAAATGGGCACATCAGGCCTGGGCTGCTCTTTTCTCCAGGAGGGCACAAACACAGTAACATGCCTGTGTCCTCGCTCAAGGAAGTAGCTGACTGCCAGCTCAATTCCTCGGCATGAAAATACTTCCTTGTTCCCATGACTGAAAGAGAGAGAGAGAGAGAGAGAGATAAATAAATACAGGGTACAAAAAAAGAGACTGACAGAATATTTTATAGTCAATAAAGAACAAATGTATTGGAGGAAAGCAAAACAGACAATGTGCATAATATATTTGCCTAAAGCGTTTTTTTTTTTTTTTTTTAAGAATTAGTTCCTCCCATTTGCTTAAAGCAATGATGCAAGTAAAAGACAAGCTAAAACATGATCTGATTTGCATAGCCACAAATGTAATGCTACAAGACAACTACAACCGTTGAAGGGTGCTTGTTATAAGTGATAATTGTACCGCTGATAAAGAAACACTGATAGATGATGGCCCTTACAAATGATGACAGAATTGTAAATTGTGATGCAATGTTTGTTTTGACTGGGAAAATAAATCCAATAATACACTCAAAATACAAACAGCAATTTCCATTACATCATGATGTCATTACAGATATTGATGCATCAATACAGATCAGTAATGTACGTTATTTTTACAGCTGAAAGATGATTATGAAAAGATAAATGATGCAACATATATTTATTAATACATTTGTAGCCTTTTTTTATTTAATTTAATAAAAAAGTATCCCCCTTTTCTCCCCAATTTGGAATGCCGAATTCCCACTACTTACTATGTCCTCGTGGTGGCACGGTTACTCACCTCAATCTGGGTGGCGCAGGACAAGTCTCAGTTGCCTCCGCTTCTGAGACCATCAATCCGTGCATCTTATCACGTGGCTCATTGTGCAGGACACCGCGGAGACTCACAGCATGTGGAGGCTCATGCTACTCTCCGAGATCCATGCACAACTTACCACATGCCCCATTGAGAGCGAGAACCACCCATTGAGAGCGACCACGAGGAGGTTGCCCCATGTGACTCTACCCTCCCTAGCAACCAGGCCAATTTGGTTGATTAGGCGACTTGGCTGGAGTCACTCAGCACACCATGGATTCAAACTTGCGACTCATGGGTTGGTAGTCAGCATCAATGCTCGCTGAGCTACAAAAGCCCCCTAAGCCTTTTTTATTTTAAACAGAAAGCCTCAATCCCCATTTACTGTCACTGCATCTTTTTTTTTCTCCATTCAATGAAAGTAAATGTTGACTGGGTCTATCAGAGCCTACAATTCTGCCAAACATCTCCTATTGTGTTCCACAGATGAAAGACTACAGGTATGAATGACATGAGGGTGAGTAAATTACAATAGAATTATTAATAAACTATTAATTTAAGTCTTCTGTGGCACCCTGCTACTAATCTCTCTGTGTCTTCAAGTTATTAAAAAACTTCAAGGAAACATTTTCAAGTCTTTCACAAAATTCCCCTATGTGACCTTTGCAGAATGCATGACCAAAAATGTGGTTAGGTGTGTTATGTGTAAAGATTTGGGCCTTGCCTACAGGAAATTAAATGTTTAAATATGTGTTCTGGGTGTGATTTGCATACAGGAGAGCAATGAAGCATGGACAAGGGGAAGTAGAAACCTGTTCAGAGGAATAGAAGGTTTAAGCTCAAAGCCCAAGGCAACACGTGAGCCCTCCAGTGTAGTTGCATATACATTTACTATTACACTGAACTGGGCATTTCTAAAAATGAGCATTCCTTTCCCTCAACAATCAACAACAACTCTTTCACGTTTCAATGCCATAATTCCACTGTAATATTCACAGTTTTAAAAAAAAGTCCAGCTTATAATACGATTTAATAAGCTTTCACAGTGGCAGTATTGTTACAATAATCAGGAATGAACCAAAAATAAAAAGTGAAATCAAGGGTGAAAGCTACAGAGTCACTTAAGAGGACAGTGAGGGAGTTTATTTTCTGAAAATGGTTTTGCTTTCCCTCACAATAGTTTTGCGTGTGGTATTTGTATTGAAACCATAGTAACCACAAACTTTAACATAGTTTTTCTACAGAACTATAGTTGAACTATGGTATTGTAGTAAATCCTTCAACAAATTTACCATGGCTTTATACATGACCATGATATTTGTGGTAACTATGGTTACTCTACAAATAACAAACTTTAAGGATGATAACTAGTAAAATTATGATTAAAATTTTAATAAGGGATTTTCAAAGGTATTGTGAGGGAACTCAAAGTAATTGAGAAGGAAAACCAAATATTTTTGAGAGGGAACAGAAAATATTGCAAGCAAAAAAAACTATAGAAAGGGAACACAAACTATTGCAAGGAAGTGCAAACTATTGCGATGGAATACAAAACTTATTGCGAGGGAACAGAAATTATTGCGAAGTAACACAAACTATTGCAAAGGAACGCAAACTACTGCAAAAAAATGCAAAACGTATTGTGAGGGAACAGAAACTATTGCAAGGAAGATCAAACTATAGCGAGGGAATGTAAACTATTGTGAGGAAGTACAAACTATAGTGAGGGAACACAAACTATTGCAAAGGAATGCAAAACTTATTGCGAGGGAACACAAACTATTTGAGAGGAAACACAAAGCTTTTTGCTCTATAGTAAGCCTTGACAACAATCTGGGAAAAGTTCACAATCGGAATGTAATTTTCCAGGATTCCCAAGGAACTGAATTTGTTAGGGCAACTTGTTTATACTTGTTAAACTTGGAGACGGTCAGAGACTTAAAACTCTGACTGAGGCTTATGTGTTTGAAAGCATCTGATAAGTTCTGTTTTGAAATAATCTATTCTAGATTGTTAATTATTATAGAATTGTAGGGAAATGTTCACTGCAACTCTTTCTCCAGAACAAATCAGCGGTAGAAATAAGAGCTTTTCTTGATTGACCCCAGAAACTGCAGTATGGTCTGTTATGTTTGCAGCCTCTGTATTTGTTTATTTTATTTTTTCATGCATTTTGCAGAAGCTTTATCCAAAGCAAGTCAGTGGCTGGTTAAACCAGACACATTCTTGTGTTAAAAAAAAACTAGATGCAGTGCAATGAATGCAACAGACAGGTGTGTCGACACGTGTTTTTAAAAGATCAAGTTCTTTTAAAAAGATATAGCATCTTAGAAACATAGAAAAACAATGAAAAAAACAGTACAGATCGATGCAAAAACATGTTCGAACAGCCCCCTTCGGTGTATTCAAGGTTTAAAGTTTTTATCAGTGCATGCTTTCCGGGATTTGAACCAACAACATATGCCATACAATGTAGAGTAAACTTATAATATATTTTATTGCAATGCATATAGTGAATATGGTTTGTATTGTATAGTTTGTAAAATCTTGATGAAAATGTAAAAAGTGCAAGTAAAACTAGTTATACTATATACGAACCTCATGGCCACATTGCTGCCATCAATAACAATAGGTTTCAGATTATTGTCTGGCTCAGTAGAGGCCTCCAGCGACACGTCTTTTGAGCCCTGTCCCCTTGAAGAGCTTCCTCCACGATACGGCAAACTGAAGGCACTATCGTCACTGTCCGAGTTAGAGGAGGGCAAGGCCTTAGCCCCCGAACGAACCAGCTCGCCCAATACTGCATTGGTGTCTGTGCCCAGGCCAAGCTTCTGCAGAGCAGCCTTCACCTCCTGTGGAGAGTAACCCAGTTTACGGAAGAAATCCACCTTCATCTGCAGGTCAGAGGCATCTTGTCCCAGGCTGGTGGGTGGGTGGCAACACCTCGACTGCATACTGCTGTCTGCTGTATGTGTGATGCTCTCAGTTGAACAGCTCCAGTGTTGTCCATATGCTGCTCGGACATGTTGCACTTGCGTCTAAATAAGACTGAAATACAAACAAATAAACACAAAGCATGTTAATAAAACAAAGTTGTTAGAACATACATAAACTGTAAGTTAGAAGTTGAAATTAAATATAATGGGTTATACATATATTCTATCATCCATCCATCTATCTCAAAAGATATATAAACAAGAAGGTAATATAAGGCAATATTGCATTTCATAACTTTCTAATGTGATTTAATCCTAACCAAATCATAATTATTTTATATCTTCAATAAAGATAAAACAGAAGAGATATATTGGAATATCAGTTTGGAGCAAATTCTAAAGCACCACTATGGTAGTTTTCTTTTGGATTCCAACATAACACAAAATAAAAATTAGATCTTTGACAACACATTGTTCCCTATAGGACTAGTATGTATTATAAAAGGATGAAATACTCCTATTGGACATGAAAGAATTTTTCAGAATTTCCCACAACTTTAATAGCTCCACATTGGCATTTCCACATTGTAATTATTAAGATTATTACAATGCAAGTAGAGTTCTGATAACTACCATGTTTTTTGGACATATACCGTGTCAACACCATGGTAAATGTATACAGTAATCATAGGATCTTCAGTCCTATGGTTTATATCATGCGGTTATTGCCAAAGATCACCATCTGAAACCATCATGGTGTAATGGTACTGCCACAGTATTTTTACATTTTTTTAAGAGTAAGATTACATTATATCCAACAGGACTTAATAAAACACATGACAACTCTAATTTGATCCCATAAGGATTTGTTACAAAGTATGACAGTTGACTTTTGTTGACTAGGGGGCTTAAATAATTAAACTGCCGCTTGGAAAACTTTCCCAAAGAATAAATGATTCGTGACCTGGTGTGGAAATGTGTTTGGGCATGTTGTTATAGATTAACTACTTTAAAAACACATTTTGACAACTAAGAGGCAATATACAGATCTAAACTCCTTAAATAAATACATGACAGAATAATAAACGTACCATCACATACATCTATTCTGCGACTCGACAAACTAGACATCTGACATAATAACCGACGTTGTTTAATTCAGAGTGACAGCTGCCTTGATATAATGTTCGCGTCGCGTCGCTCGCGCACACCCTAGACCCGGTGTTGTGCACTACTCCAGAAAGTTATGATAATTAACCGTTTGTACTTTTAACCTGAGAATAATAAAGCGTCGATATGAACGGTATCTAATGGAGTCTAACTCTACTTGTCTCATGTGTGTTTGAAGTAAAACCGAATAAATGAGACCTACCATATTCTGTAGATGATGAGTGCTCTATAGTGAACTAGAACGCCTGTGAGAGGTCTTGAGCTTTATGACGTGTTTTATTGGAACACCTTTATTCATCTACTTCCTGCTTCAGGTGACTCGACCTGTTCCTCCCCTCCCCAGAGAGAGAGAGAGAGAGAGAGCAGAGAGAGAGAGCGAGCGAGCGTGTGTGTGCGTGTGTGCGTGTGTGTGTGTGTGTGTGTGTGTGTGTGTGTGTGTGTGTGTGTGTGAGAGAGAGAGAAGCCCTGTCCCAAATGAGGTGGAGAAGGGGTAGGATTAAATAAGCTTATGCTTCTTCCTACTCCTTTTCGGACATGTATATGTTAATATTGTTTTGTTAATATTGTTTTGTTTCTTGTTTATTGTATTATTATAATTTTTGTATTATTATTTGTATTATTGTATTATTTTTACATGTTCGAAATAAAGTTTTTCATTCATTCATTCATTCATTCAAATGGCGCACTTCATGCGGACTTTCGGTCTCATGGACTTAAATTGCGCGTGCTCGCTGAGTCTACGAGTCCGTAGACCGTCCCATTTAGCATTTTAACGCTCTGAATTGTGCTCAGCAGCGCCCCCTTTGTACCCTTGAAGCGGTCTTCCGCGAAGCCCGCATAGATCCAGGCTTCAGGCACTTCAAGTACCCAGGAGTCCTTGCGAAAGGCCAATCAGACAACTGATGTGAAGAGCGCTTTCGCTCACGGACACAGACAATTGATAACATGGCTGAGAAGAAAATATTTAAGTGTAAGTATCATTATGGTTTTTATGACTGTGTACATTTTACCAGTTGTTACCTACAGTTTATACAAACATTATGGTCATCGACCAGTGGTTGATGTCTCAAACATAGTAATAGCGCGCTGAATAATAGGCTGATCGCATAACGATTCATTATATAGAACCGAATGGCAGGGCTTTACTGAGTCATATGTAAGTGAAGTATGGATATTTAAACCTGTAAATTAAAAACGACATAAAAAAACAAGGTACAAATAAAAAATATAAAATACATATATATATATATATGTATATAAAAAAAAAGAAAATTAAACAGTCAATCAGATAATAATGACTTAATGCATTAACGACTTTTGACAAGTTATATGTTTATCTACAAAGTCAATAACATTTACTTGCTTACCCTTTCCTCCGTGCATAACATCAGCATTTGTATGCATGAAAAATAATCTTGTCTTCTACGACGTCGGAGCGTATAAATGTGATTTCTCTGCATGGCAAGCCATCTCGCAAACACAATAGTAAAAACAACAACAATAGGCAGCATATTTCCCTGAACCGAACCTGCAGATCCTGTCCAACAATAACCACGCTTCACGATCGAGTCTGTCCCAAAAATACTTCTCAATGCGCCCTTGTGGACTTGCGCGAGGGGCCCTATAAGTCTGCACTACATGACGTCACCGAAGTGTGGACTCTGAGGAAGTCCACAAGTCCGGAGTGTGCCATTTGGGACAGAGAGAGAGAGAGAGAGAGAGAGAGAGATTCGACTTAATTTCCTTCATTTGCAAAATAAACATTTTCTTTTCTTTTTTTTTCTTCTTTCTTTTTGGGGTGAAATGTCGACTGGCAATGTTTTAAGATTTACTTACTACAATACAACAAACAACATGTAAAACAAGACTGTGAGCACTGCATAGACCTATTTATATCTACACTATATTAAATAGGAAATATGATGATGTGAATTGAGTTTTAATAAAAATAAATGAGATGTGATGGTCATGTCATAAGGCTTCTTAGGAGAAGTGAGTGGTAATATTACACCCTGATTATGACTCTGGGGAAGTTATGAGTGAAAACACAAGCAGGACAATAACTTATTTCTCTCCCATGTGATTTCACAAAACAAACACTTTGTTTTACTTTCATTACATTTCATTTGAATTTAATTACATTTTCCCATTGTCTGCGTGAACACTTTGTAATGTTTGTTTTTGTATGTTGTTGACTGATATATATTTTTTTGTATTAAGGATGCATAGATTGGTGATAAAAAGCACTATTTATGATCAATACCTGTTTGGTAAACATTATATTGTGCATCCATGGTTTCTATGTTTCAGTGTGATTCACAAGAAATCAGAGCAGCTACCATGGGAAAGCGCAAACACTAAATTGATTGTGTGTGTAAAATAACAATCAAGAGATTGAATCTCTTATCTGCTCTGATAGCTAGCACACATACTGTACATCACCCTGAAGCTGGAGCCACACCTCTCCATCCTGTGTGTCAGTGTATTCACTCTCTGTTTTTGTATCCATGCGCCTCTGACAATGTTGCCCGCATACACCAACCCCCCCTATTTATTTGATGTGTGCTTTTACATCTGGAAGACATATTTTTTACATTGTTTGCTCATCAAACAACCTTGTTGGAAAATCACTGATAAAGTGTGCGTGAAAAACACAAAAAAAACAATACATGAAATGTTATAATTTCATACATTTAAATAATTTTTTTTTGTTTGTTTTGTTTTTTGGAAGTGAAATACTGTATGAATGACCAAACATTTACAGTAAAAATGTGTATTTAACAAGACATTGCATGTACTATTACAGTGAAATTTAGTGCCATGTGTGGGTAATGATGTGCACACATACACTATGAAATATTTTATAAAATTTTGGTTATATCCAAACTGTCCGAAAAAAGCATACGGTCTGGGTCTTTTTGTGATCACATTGCTTGTGTTAGCACACTGAAACAGCAATGTGATAGATTGTGAGCAGACTGGCAATGGCTTACATGCGATTGGCTAGGAATTACCCAGCTAATGATGTTATTATTTACAGCTGCTAGTCTTCCTGCTAGAATTACGCTGCGCTTCCATTTCTCGCCTCCTCCTTTCCATTTTTCCCTTTACACTGGTGCCGAAACCCGGGAGTGGTGGTACGTAGCCGTCCCTATCGCTTGCCCGAGCACAAAAAGTAAATTGTTCGGGAAGAATTAGATACGATGCTTGGAATCCCACAGTGGATTGGTCCAGCCCGGTTGTTCGTGTCCCCAAGAGCGACCGGTCTGTACGGTTCTGTGTGGATTACAGAAAAGTCTAAATTTGACGCATACCAGATGCCCCGCGTTGATGAGTTGCTCGATCGGTTAGGCTCTGCACGATTTTATTCGACATTGGATTTGACAAAGGGTTATTGGCAGATCCCCTTGACACCAATTTCCCACGAAAAAACAGCCTTCTCCACAGCGTTCGGATTACACCAATTTGTGAGGCTTCCATTTGGTTTGTTTGGGGCCCTGGCTACGTTTCAGCACCTGGACCGTGTCCTCCAGCCGCAATCGGCTTATGTCGCAGCCTACTTAGATGACATTATCATTTATAGTAATGATTGGCAGTGGCACATGCAACATCTGAGGGCAGTCCTGAGATCGCTGTATCGGGCGGGGCTCACAGCAAACCCCAAGAAGTGCGCAATTGGGCACGTGGATGTACGGTATATGGGGTTCTACTTGGGCCACGGCCAGGTGCGTTCCCAAATTGACAAGACTGTGGCGATTGCGACCTGCCCGAGACCCAAGACCAAAAAGGGGGTGAGGCAGTTCCTGGGGCTGGCTGGCTATTACTGGAGGTTTGTGCCTAATTATTCGGACGTCACCAGCCCACTGACTGACCTCACTAAAAAGGGAGCTCCAGACTCGGTCCAGTGGTCGGAGCAGTGCCAACAGGCGTTCACGCAGGTTAAAGCCGCACTTTGTGGGGGGCCGCATTTACATGCACCTAATTTCTCTTTCCCTTTCCTATTACAGACAGACGCTTCAGACAGAGGACTGGGGGCCATATTCTTGCAGGTGGTGGAGGGGGAGGAGCGCCCGGTGCTGTACATCAGCTGTAAGCTCTCCTTGAGGGAGACCAAGTACAGCACCGTGGAAAAGGAGGAGGCTTAAACCGGCTTGACAATATAAATAATAGATTTAATGATAAACTTAAACAAAAGACACAAACACACACATGACGGTCAGCTGACCATAAATTATCTCTTTCTCTCCTCGCACCACCTTCTGCAGTCGGCCTTTATCCCTCTCTGAGGCTTAATTAGCCTGATAAGGGACCGGGTGTGTATAAGCACAAAAATAAAATTGTTCGGGAACAATTAGATACGATGCTTGGAATCCCACAGTGGATTGGTCCAGCCCGGTTGTTCCTGTCCCCAAGAGCGATGGGTCTGTACGGTTCTGTGTGGATTACAGAAAAGTCTAAATTTGACGCATACTCGATGCCCCGCGTTGATGAGTTGCTCGATCGGTTAGGCTCTGCACGATTTTATTCGACATTGGATTTGACAAAGGGTTATTGGCAGATCCCCTTGACACCAATTTCCCGCGAAAAAACAGCCTTCTCCACGGCGTTCGTATTACACCAATTTGTGACGCTTCCATTTGGTTTGTTTGGGGCCCTGGCTATGTTTCAGCACCTGGACCGTATCCTGCGGCCGCAATCGGCTTATGTCGCAGCCTACTTAGATGATATTATCGTTTATAGTAATGATTGGCAGTGGCACATGCAACATCTGAGGGTGGTCCTGAGATCGCTGTGGCGGGCGGGGCTCACAGCAAACCCCAAGAAGTGCGCAATTGGGCGTGTGGATGTACGGTATATGGGGTTCTACTGTGAGTGCATACTTTCTTTTTTAACATGACTTTTTGGCCCTATATGAAAAATATGCTCACTTCCAGCAATGATAAATGATAATACGATTACACATTTTTTGTGATAAACAACCTGAAATGAGAAAAGCTCCTTCGAAGCCAATTAACAGTATTGTACAGTAAGATTAATTTCCGTCAATATTAAAAAACTTTTGTTTTTACATTGCAGTCTTTTGTGTGTGTGTGTGTGTGTGTGTGTGTGTGTGTTATTAGGGTTATAATGAGTGAGGTTACGTACACGTAGTGCTCTGTGAGCTGCAGGTTAATGGTGTGTACCGAGTGGAGTTCCGGACGCTGGAGAAAGCAATCATGGAGGGTTGCCAGTCCACTGCTCTCTCTCAGGTCCTGTGTCAGTGGGCCCAGGTGTCTCCTGCACTGATATTACAGCGGGGCAATGAGCTACAGCAAACTGAGATGAGTTTCCCTACTGACCCCTGCCAGCACTCAGGTACCATGACAGCCAAAGTCCAGCCTCCCAGACCTGTATAATTGGCCTCTTTGGATTTGTCAGTGTAACTTTGAACTTAAATATGACGGCAATTAGCTATTGAACTTTGAAACAACAAACGTTTTGTTTCAGTGACAGATGTTTTATTTTATGGTAACATTTTTAAGAGTACACCCCAAAGTTGAAGAGCTTACAGTGGTTTTAAAATATATTTGAACACATTAAGTCCATTTCAAGGCAAGTCAGTCCACTCGGCGGCCATTTTTGGAACGCTACCGGGCAGCTATTTTTCAGGCTGGTCCAGCTAATTTGCATGCACTTTTTCAAGGTAACTGGCAGGTGATGTCTGTATCTTAAAAGTGATTGGCCCTTTAACCTGAAAGTCAGTACTTCCTTTTCTACACCCGCCATATTGGATCTTCCCAATTCTCCCATTCATTTTAATACAAGTGTTCCATCTCAGGCTAAACAGTCTTTGACTTGTGTCACACTTAAAAATGTGAAAATAACTAAACACCAAAACGTGTCATCTCCACAAAAAAAATGCTAGACCTCACTTTTCAGAACCATTTTTGCAATGACTTTTAATCAACTGGTGTGAATGTGATCTCTAGTGGCTGTATGAAGTCAGTTTCCCTGATAGGGTTTCTAGCAGAGTATATCCATAAGTGGAATTTGGCACATTAGCTATGGACATTTCACACTAACGATTGAAACTAGAAAGTACCACAATACTTTCTGTCTTAAGTTTGAAGAGTTTATGTATTGTTGTATTTTCAATTTAAACCAAATGAAGTCCTGTTCGTGAAATGTTTTACTTGACAAGTGTGCTTGCGTTTTGATATGTTGTTTAGAAAGTCAGTCATTTTAAGTGTGGTGAAAATGTTTGACTTTGGCACTGTAAAAACTGAAGGATATATTTGAGGCATCATATAGGGTTCTTCAGATTCCACACTAACTGAACACTCAAATAAAATTGCATCCTGAAGTCCTTGATACAGGACATAAATTTGAGTCCTTTTATTGCCTGCTGGGCTTTCCTTTGCATGGAATTATATTCTAATGAACACAAGAGGGCAGTAAAA
This sequence comes from Xyrauchen texanus, assembly GCF_025860055.1. Taxonomy (NCBI): domain Eukaryota; kingdom Metazoa; phylum Chordata; class Actinopteri; order Cypriniformes; family Catostomidae; genus Xyrauchen; species Xyrauchen texanus. Next base: position 39,970,262 of record NC_068290.1, read on the forward strand.
GTATATGAAACTGAAGTGGGAATGAATCCACTCACATCTCAAACAACTTGAACTTCAGTTTACACTTAACCACAGACCAGGGCTGTATTCAGAGTACCATACTACCATCCTACTCATGCTATTACTGCAGCATGCAGTGTGTATAATGTGCATAGAATGCATTTTCTGCATGGACTACCTGGATGACTTACTATACAACCTGAACACACTGCACTTGGTACTGTATCCAATACAATGCATTGCGCTTCTCTTTCTTGACTCATTATCTGATAAAATTTCCAAAAGCACCAATTTAATAGGCCTCATTTTCTTCACAGAGCTGTATTTTTTTTAGTCATTACACAAGTTATCTGACATGAAACCTGTGTTGTGTGCAAAGGTTTAAAAGTTCTAGAATTATTTTATGTTAGCTGATCTTTGTTATTAACCCTTAATGTTAGCTTAAACTCGTATTAAACTAATCACAGCAACAAAGCATACAGTACTATTCATATACAGTGGGATCCACACCGAAAATTCAACATCAGGAAATAAAAGTTTCAGGATTTCCTTGTTTCTGCTGAAGCAAACCAGATGCTCTTTGGAACAGTCATATATCATGCTGGATCATCAGGTTTTGTGGTAACACTTTACACTAAGGTTCCATTCGTTAACATTACAGGTTAATGTGTTAGGTAACATGAACTTATAATAGAACAGTGTAATATTACAGCATTTATTCATCTTGGTTAATGTCAGTTTACATTACATTAACTAATGTTAACAAATACAACTTTTGGCTTTAAAAATGTAGTAGTGTATGTTAAAAATTACATTAGCTAAGATAAATACTGTAAAAAAAGATTATACATTATTCAACTTATAGTAACGAATGTTACTATAACTACATTTGTACAAACTGACTTTTACGTGCAGAATTTCAAGGTGAAAATACACTAGAGGCGCTACAGCAACTGCGTTTTATTTACTTTCACACAAATAACAAGCAGTGGCGTAGCCAAGTAAATTAGACCCAGGCTCACCCAGAATGTTAGAGATTATTCTTTGACTCCAAATATCTATTTATAAATTTGTTTAAAACTGCATGAATTCTGATTTCTGAAATTGTGAAAGAACTTTTTGAATATGCCGCTTCATTGTTGTTTCAATTTGTGGAAAAAAAAAGAAAGAAAAAAATGTCCCATCTATTTTTCTTGAGGCCTACCCAAAAGTAATTTCCTGGCTATGCACTTGATCATGAGTACAACGATTAACAAGCAGTTATTTTTTGCACTTTTTCTCACATGCTGCTTTGTTACGATATGCACATTTACTCTAATGCTTCATTTGAAAAAACGTCTAGGTTACTATTGTAACCTCTGTTCCCTGATGGAGGGAACGAGACGTTGTGTTGAGAGCCTCACGCATCTCTGAACTTGAGAGAAGACCGGTGAGAAATTGGCAGACAGAATTTGCATGTCCCGCCCTCGGACATACGGGTACAAAGGGAGAGAAATGCATCTGTCAATTCAGGATTTTGCCTGAGGAGCAGAAAATGAGGTTCGGCCGTACAGTGGCTCGGTTCAGCGACGTGGCCGGGGGGACACAACGTCTCGTTCCCTGAGGTTACAATAGTAACCTAGATGTTCCCCATCTGTCACTCACTTCGACGTTGTGTCGAAGAAGTGACACTAGGGGTTCAATTTTAATCACGCCATGCGCTGAACCGTGTACGAACGCTGCTGACGCAGGTGCGGGCAGGCAGTTGCGTGCCAAAGCGACAGGCCGTGTCAGACTGACTGCACGTACCCTTCCCCAATGCCCCATAAAATCATCATAACCTTCTGGTTCCCTACATCCCGATATGGGGCAACGAGGCGCCGCGCCAGCCGATCCTTTTATCTCGCTATGTTTCTCGCATAGAGTAAAAGTGGCTGGGGCCATCTTAACGCTATCACATGCATAGGGGAAGGTGTTCTTTACCAGTTTTCCTATTCTTTCAGGGGGGAAAGACCCTGCGGAGACCACATCTGCTCAGGCTGGGGGAGGTAAAGAGTGGTGAAATACATCACATGGGATTTCAGGTTGCATGTGGAGAATGGCGCGGTGGTAGATCCTACCTCACTGGGAGGGTGGAGTTGCTACAAACATGGCGACCGGGGGGCAGTGAGGACTGCCCAAGGGAGACGCGGGTCCGCTCACAAGGGTGACAGTTCCCTTTCCGCTGTCCACCAAAGCAGACAAAGAGCTGTTCAGAACGTTTAAAGCCCTGCGTGCGGTCCAAATATATACGCAAAGCACGTACCGGACACTGCAACGAAGGGGCTCAGCCTCCTGTAGAGAGCGTATGAATGGCGCGCTATTCTGGTGGGTGTGATCACATTAGCTATAATGAGCTCAGCCAGCTGAAACATGTACATCGCTTTGTTTCATACAGATTACATTGCAGGAGAATATTTGTTTTAAATTTGAATTGTTGTATTAAAAACAGGCATTTTAAGCTTTCTTTAGACATATGTTTCATGTTTGTGTGATAAGTATTCGCAGAGTTTCAGTTCATTTATGTGACATGTTTCAGATATATGCTCGTGAACACAGAGACTGCTGAAAGCTCACCCTTTTTATTTTACAAAAGCACAAGATTTCGTTGTTATTGTGAGTGTACACAAATAATAGTAGACCCTTTATAGTTTCTAATGATGTCTTACACTTATCTGTATACCCAAAAGTATTATAAGTTGTTTCCGCTGTAATGACGAAAATATTCAGCAGGATGCGCCGGCGCGTCCGTTGACCCCAGAGGGTTAAAAGCGCTGTCGAAGCGCTAGGGGCAAAGCTGCACTGCTGTGCAGAGAAGGAGAAAGCTGCTGATATGCGCCGTAGATCCAACAGCATACGTTCACAGAGATGAAGTGAACAGCCTTGTGAATAGCAGCTCGCTGATCACACAACTGGTTGGCTCCAAAGAAACTTTCTGAATGAACAGACGCATTTCCCTCCCTTTGAACCCGTATGTCCGGGGGCGGGACATGCAAATTCTGTCTGCCAATTTCTCATTGGCCTTTTCTCAAGTTCAGATATGCGTGAGGCTCTCAAGAGAGATCCCTAGTGTCGCTTCTTCGACACAATGTCGAAGTGAGCGACAGACGGGGAACTATACATTTTAATGCTTTTTTTTACAGACCTCAGACCCACCTATATTTACACACTTATTCCAATGTAGCTCAACTGATAGAGTGAATGATTTTGGATTCTGAAGGCCGCGGTTTGAGCTTAGTTAGGAACGCAAGGTGACGCGAGATAAAAATATCCAAAAATATGTTTTTCATGTCACATATGATTTTAGCACACTATCGGTTAGGTTCAGGTGTTGGTTTGTGGTAAGATTGTCTATTTACCTCTCATTTGCTTTTTTAAAATACTTTTGTTTAAGTTTAGGTTAAAGTTTTAGGTTAGGGAGATACTTTGTACATATTAAAACCTTACTTAAAAATTCACTCAATTCACCTTAAAAACCTCGTCTGATTACGACAACATTTCACTCGCTTTTGGCTCCCCCCACAGGACACTAGGAAACGGCAGCAAAACATGTAATGAAGCACATAATTTAATTTTGCAACCATTTTGCCACTGTCATGTAATGTTCATGAAATCAGGCTGTCATTGTTAATTCATGTTAACTAGTTAACTAATGTTTACAAATGCAACCTTATTGTAAAGTGTTCCCGGTTTTGTTAACGTCATCTCAAAAATCCATGCTGTCATTGAAGCAAAAGGCCAAAATACCAAATACTTAAGCTGAGTTTGGAATGCCATACTACCCATCTGACTCTTATTACATTTTACATTTGTACATATGGAAGAAATAGTAAGAGTAATAATGGTAGTATGCCATTATGAACATTGACATTCTTAAATTTGTGTTCTTTTTCAATTCAACTTGGAAATTAAATGAAAAAAATAAATGGTGTTAAATTACCTATGCAGACTACTACAATCATGTACTAAGACAGAACCTCAAGTAACATGAAGAGCACATACCAATACACTGTAAACAGAACCAGTGCAGTTGCCTGTCGCATACTTACATATAGGTCAATATAGGAAATATTTGCATACTTGAATGGCTTAATTATTGAAATGGAAGCACTGTGAATGGTGCTGAATGGTGTTTTGTGTGCTGGAGAAGTGTTTAGTACAGATAATGTGTGATGTGAAAGTGCAGGAGTGATTATGTGCAGGGCAGGTATGTCAGTGGTGATGTTCATAGGTTGTCGTGGAAACAGGCATCGCAGATGTTGTCATCATACGTGCATGCTTTGCTGAGGTACACAAACCAACGTTAGCATGCTGGGGTGGCTTTTGAAGCTCTCCATGGTTAGTTGCTATTGGGATCATTAGACATGTATGATTTCATGTGTCGTCTCCATTGGACAAATCAAAAAATAAATGCTGTTACCACTGGCTCCCATGCTGTATGTTGATTTTCTTTTTTCACAAAAATTAATTTCCTTATGATATCTAAAAGTCTAAAACTCAAAAGAGAAAATAATAAATGCACTGTAACGTAAGCAATCCATCTTTGCAATCCAATCAATGCAAGTGTTTGATTTCACAGCTGTCAGGACAACTTGTACTACAGCACGTCTCAAACAATGAAAAACAGTTTCAAATGAATTCACTTGGGATGATCATGATCATTTCTCACTTGCATGGCTTAGACCCTTTCCCTGCATCTATTACAAGACAAACATTATCTTTTCTATCCGAGCATATACCGTAGATGCCTGTAATGGAATTTCTGCTTTCCTATAAATTCCATTCGTATAAATACGTATGCTTTATTTGTTGTCTTATTTATGTTTGCTTAATTGTATCACATTTTTTTTACTGCAGTAACACCAATTCCTTCTCCCTGCCCAGTAGATGGCGATATGCACACATAATGCAAATAACCACAAACAAAAGAATAATGTGAATGTGGATATTTTATAGTAAATAGGACTTTCTGATCTGTTTTTCAACCACATCTATCATATGACTACTGTAGATATCAATTTAAACTCTGGAGACTTATGGATTACTTTTATGTTTCCTTTATGTGATTTTTGGAGCTACAAAGGTCTGATCACCATTCACTTGCATAGTATGGACCTACAGAGCTGAAATATTTTTATAAAAATCTTTGTGTTCATCTTGGATGGCATGAGGGTGGTTAAGGGCGTTTTCACCCATGGTCCATTTCAGTGGTCTGAGCACGGTTCGCAGGATTTTTGGCCCATATGTGAACAATCAAAATGATCTCAGACCCCTTTAAAATGAACCGAACCAAGACCATCTTGGGAGAAGTTTTGAGTACAGATTTCCACCAAAATTGTGATGGTTCTTGTGTTCCACTGGTTTATGGCTGAGGCAATCTGTAGCCTAACGTGAATTTTTCCACTGACTTAAGAACCGAAGGGTGACGTAACATGTTACTGTCCACATGGTAGTTTCACGTGACTACCTCAAACATAACATAGCATCTCTCGCTTGTACGCACTCTCTCTCCTGGCTTGTCAGTTCTCTCCATGGTGGATTATGGGCAATAAACCATCGTCGAGTGTACATTCGATGTAAACTCAAAATCAGAATGCATTGTGTGTAAGAATGTTTGAATGACTGTAGGGAACGAGTAGATCACTCAGAATTCAGACGCTACAACAAAATGGCCGACACCTGAAATAGTGCACTATATAGTGGATAGCGGGCGATTTCGTACACAGGGCTAGACAACTGTACACATGCTTCTTATTGATTTTAAGGCTATTAAACATGTTTAATAATCTCACAAGTTAAAATGTAGAGCTCACTGTACTCTTTAACATTTAATATAACCATAATAATACAATTGATCATCAATTTTGTCTTTTAAAAAGAGGTGTGGGTTTCACAAAAACAACACAGTGTGAATGCAAAATGAACTTAGACCCAATAATGGGTCAAGTGGACCAAAAAGAGATCTGAGCCCACTTTCAAGGTCTCATATAGTGTGAATGCAAAGAGAACTAGGTCCTTTTTCACTCGGTTCACTTAAAGGGATCTGAGTTTGGTTCTTTTAAAGAGGACCCAAGTGTGAAAACACCCTAAATGATGAGAGACTGTTCCTCATAATTTACAGCAAACAAAATTTGTACAGACTACTTTTATGATACTTTTTTGTCCAATTTGGATCTTGTCAGCCTTGGTCACTGTGAACTGTTGTTGTGTTTTACAGACAAAAATAACAGCGCCAGTGTAGGAAGATAAGGGTGAGTAAATAATGACCATTTTCATTTTAGGGTTAAACTATTTCTTTAAAAATACTGGACTGAGCTGTAATACATGACTTTGTAGGGAACAGTCTAATATTGTACCGAAGGGAAGGCCAGAGAAACAGCATAAGGAGTGATGAAAGGCCATTACTGTATACCACAGCATGCATTTGGACAAGAGAGAACAATAGGACCAGTTTACAATAAATTGCCAGTATCACACTGACTCTTGAGATGAATGAATATTATGTCTAGTCTTTGTAGGAGAGAAGGATAACATTTATTGACACTCATTAGTATTTACAACTCTTCATCCCAGATGGCCAAAGAACACATGAATTAAAGGGCTGGTATCAAAGCATATCATTTTTTTTTGCAATTTAATGTGCACGGTGTCAGACAACACAGCATTATTGTGTTCAGCAAAAATAATGTATTGATGCTGAAGACCTCTCAGTTAAAAAAACAGACTTAGCTACCAAGAGAGAGAGAGAGTTATCTCTTTGCTATAATTCTTTCAATTCATTGGGCTCCAGAATTTAATATGCAGTGTACTTCACTCTCTTTTGATGTAAATAACATGTAGAAACAGTACAACATTTATCGTCTTTGTATAAATCAGCAATCATCCACCAACTCCATCTGTATGTCTCATTTGCCATCGAGATGCCTGTGGATGGCAGGCGTTTCAAGCTGATCAAAGAGCAGTCTAAACATTCACACCGCATGCGGAGTCATTTTCCCCTGCATGATAGAGAACATTGTTTCTCATTGTTCTTTTCAACAGGAGCTTGGAGTACAAACACTTTTTATTATAAATTGAAGAATGAGATGCTCATTTTGATCACCTGGACAAAAGCTTAATGAGTTTTTTACACATTTATTTAAATTAATTCTAAGCAGCCTAATTCTTGCATTGCATAACCGACTACATTTACAGGCTAGTTGAAGTGTGATCATATTGCAGGATATCTCAACCGATAAAGTGTTGCACATGCGATGCAAATGACCATGGTACGAGTCCTGAAGAACATGCAACACGAAGACCCGAATGCATCTTAAACGCACCACAAAATGACATGGTTAATTCATCAACTGTGTCTTCATCTCACAATTGCTTTTTAGGCTTACGGTTTAGTGTAGGGTGATAATTTAGTTGATTGAAAACGTGATCAAGCATTAACCCTAAAAACCTCATCTGTCTAAGAAAATTATTAAAACGCTTTTAGCACCACACACTGGACATTTAATCTCGGAAATGCCAAGATGTGTTCATGGATCCAACACGGAAAGCTGTAATATTAGTGCAATTCAATGTTTGACTTGGTTGTGTCTTACTTTACTTTTTTACGATAAACAATTTTGGTAGCTACCATGTCGGGTAACCATTTGATGTCCAATGTTAAATCTTAGTCTTGAGGCAAAACCATTAGAGAACAGACTGCTCTCAAGAAAAATTGGTGACTGGAGGTGAAATGTTTTATCTGCTAAAATCAGTGTATGCTTTCTGAATGTCCAAACTGTCCCTCCATGTGGCCAGAGAAGGAACTACAGTTGCAACATTTTGCACAAGTGTAAGAACTTTGAAAGGATGTGATAAAGAGCCGGATCTAGGAGGGTGCTGGGGTGGGCTTTGCCCCCCAAATTATCCCTATGCTCCCCTAAGCCCAAGTGAAAGAAAGAGTTGAATTGTATCATCATGGTGCTAACCCTAACCCTAAAGAAATGTGCTGGAACTAAAGACACCAATGAAAATGATGTAACTGTGAAAACTGAACAATTAGAAATGTTGATGTTTATTGAGCAATTTCTCTGAATGTAGCTTTAAAGAGGTTTTATTCAAACTGTCAAACCACAAAATGACATACTTGTACCTGAAAATGCATTGTGTAGGCTCTATGAAATATACTTATCCACAATATATCCTCCAGTGATGACTAAATTAAATAACCTTTGTCCATTGATAATAATTTGGGTCAACTTTTATGGAAAACTATGTAAGTTGAGCTTCGTGGCACTGCAGAAGTTTTAACAGCCTCTGGAGTCATGGCTCTGCATCTGTCGGTGGCAGTGTTTCTTTCTTCATAAAAAATGTGTTTCGAATTTTAGAACACGCAATGTTGTCTGGCAGACATGTCTGGTGTACAACCCCTCTTTAATTTGCCCTGCCACTCACACTTTACCAAAGTTATGTTGAGAAATATGTCTGAATAGACAAAGAATATTGTGCAACGATCAGCCCTATTTATATATGAAAAAAAAAAAAAAAAAAAATATATATATATATATATATATATATATATATATATATATATATATATATATATATATATATATACTGTATATTCAGTCTTTCACACAGGATTTTGTGAGACTGTGGTGGGTGGACCTCAGACCCTCTGGGGCATGTTCCCCCGTAATAACAGTTTGTACATTTTAAAGTTAAATGCATCAATCTGGTGCACTTTGAGAGCAAAATTAAGAGGCTAGAACTTTGTGCTCTTGTAAACAATTGTGTGCTCTAGTAGTAATTTAATCATAAACACATTGGTTGTATAGATATGAATGGTGATGACACGGCAAAAATTCACACCCAGAAAGCATGGTAAATGAGACAGAGTTGGGAGGCTGTCAGAGTTGGTAAATGGGAGGCTGTCTCCCCTGCTGCCCCTATGGGAAGTACCTGCCCTGCTGCCCCTCTGTGAATGTCTGTCCCAACATTAGGGAAGTTGGTAAGACCCAGACGTAATGGGCAATGTACCTTATGGCTCCGTGGTACAGGGTTTCTGGACGCTGCGCAGTGCCACGAGTCCGAAGTTCGCTGTCCTTTTCCACATATCGCAGTGCCGTTTCTCATTTTAGCTGATCGCGGCCTGTTTCGCGGCCGACCCACAGGCCCGCTCGGTTCTCCCAATGGCGGTCCGCCCCTGATCGGCCCCAAAGTGTGTCGGCCCACCAGATTACCAGTCCAGTCCTTTATGTTTCCCTAAAATTACGACTGATGCACAACCTAATAGTGTATCTATGCAATCAACGCAATTCTCTGCGACATAAATGTCAAATGCACTGGGTAGGGATTATTGTCATTTGATTAATATTTGATGTCATGTATGTTAGTCAAATAAAGAAAAGATTCCATCGCCATCATTTATAGCAGGTCCACTCACACTTCTATGGAATGAGATCTACTTTTATAAATTAAGTTATAAGAATAGAAACTTTGTATCACAGCTGTGTACATCCCCCCACAAGCCGACACAGACTGAGCACTCAGGGAACTGTATGGGTGTATAAGTGAGCAGGAAACCGTGCACCCTGAGGCTGCGTTCATTGTTACCGGGGACTTTAACAAAGCCAACTTCAAAACAATCGCTCCAAAACACCACCAACACATAAAGTTCAACACACGAGGGGACCGGGTTTTAGATCATTGTTACTCTCCTTTCCGGGAAGGCTACAAATCCCTCCCCCGCCCCCCATTTGGCAAATCGGACCATTCTTCCGTTCTACTTCTACCTGCTTACAGGCAGAAACTAAAACGGGAAGCACCCACCCTCAGAACGATCCAGTGCTGGTCGGACCAATCAGACTCTGCGCTACAAGACTGTTTTGATCACGCGGACTGGGAGATGTTCCGGTCCGCCTCTGATGACGACATCGAGGTTTACGCTGACAGCGTAACGTGTTTCATCAGGAAGTGCGTAGAGGACGTTGTTCCGACCAAAACTATACGGATATACCCCAACCAGAAACCATGGGTTAACGGCGATGTTCGCGCGGCACTCACTGCGCGGACCTCCGCTTTTAATTCTTCTAACACGGAGGAGCGTAAACAAGCCAGTTATGCCCTCCGTAACACTATCAGTACAGCCAAACGCCAGTACAGGCACAAACTTGAAGGTCAGTTCAACACCACTGACTCCAGAAGTATGTGGCAGGGAATTAACACAATCACGGACTACAAACTGAATAAAGTCTCAGCCATGAACACCGCTGCATCTCTCCCGGACGAACTTAATACATTTTATGCTCGTTTCGAGGACAACACCACCGCCCTCGCGGAGAGAGCACTCGCGGGTGACGCTACAGAGGTTGATTCACTCTCCGTCTCTGTTGTGGATGTAACCCGATCATTCCGACGGGTGAACATCCGTAAAGCCGTGGGTCCAGACGGCATTCCGGGCCGCGTCATCAGAGCGTGCGCAAATCAACTGGCTGGTGTTTTTACGGACATTTTCAATGTGTCCCTCTCCCTGTCTCCCCACATGCTTCAAAACATCAACCATTGTGCCTGTTCCGAAGCAAGCTATAATCACTTGCTTAAATGACTGGCGTCCTGTTGCTCTGACCCCCATCATCAGCAAATGCTTCGAGAGGTTAATCAGAGATCACATCTGCTCTGTTCTGCCCCTCTCTTTGGACCCATTGCAGTTTGCCTACCGCAACAACCGCTCCACCGATGATGCCATTGCATCTACAATACACACTGCTCTCTCCCATCTGGAAAAAAGGAACACATATGTGAGAATGCTGTTTGTAGACTACAGCTCAGCATTCAACACCATAGTGCCCTCCAAGCTTGATGAGAAACTCCGGGCTCTGGGCTTAAACAGCTCACTGTGCAGCTGGATCCTGGATTTCCTGTCAGGCAGACGTCAGGTGGTTAGAATGGGCAGCAACACCTCCTCATCACTGACCCTCAACACTGGAGCCCCGCAGGGCTGTGTTCTCAGCCCACTCCTGTATTCCCTGTACACACATGACTGTGTGGCAACACATAGCTCCAATGCTATCATTAAGTTTGCTGACGATACAACGGTGGTAGGTCTGATCACTGACAATGATGAAAGAGCCTACAGAGAGGAGGTGCACACTCTGACACGCTGGTGTCAAGAGCACAACCTCTCCCTCAACGTCAGTAAAACCAAGGAGCTTGTTGTGGACTTCAGGAAGAAAGACGGAGAACACAGCCCCATCACTATCAATGGAGCACCGGTGGAGAGAGTCAGCAGCTTCAAGTTCCTCGGTGTCCACATTACTGAGGAACTCACATGGTCCGTCCACACTGAGGCCGTTGTGAAGAAGGCTCACCAGCGCCTCTTCTTCCTGAGACGGCTGAGGAAGTTTGGAATTAACCACCACATCCTCACACGGTTCTACCAGCACTGTAGAGAGCATCCTGACTGGCTGCATCACCGCCTGGTACGGCAATAGCACCGCGCACAACTGCAAAGCCCTGCAAAGGGTGGTGCGAACTGCCAGGAACATCATCGGAGGTGAGCTTCTCTCCCTCCAGGACATATATACCAGGCGGTGTGTGAAAAAAGCTCGGAGGATCATCAGAGACCAGGCCACCCGAGTCATGGTCTGTTCTCACTGCTACCATCAGGCAGGCGGTATCGCAGCATCAGGACCGGCACCAGCCGACTACATGACAGTTTCTTCCCCCAAGCAATCAGACTGTTGAACACTTGATCTATCAGGATCAATAATTAGCACTGCACTTTATTCAGCTATAAGCTCACACTGGACTGTCAACATATTCTCTTCAATATACTACTTCATATTAGTAAGTGACACAGGCCTAGGCTATCACAAATATAGCCAGTTATTTTTTTCATTATTGACATTTTAATCAGTCTGCTTGTCTGGTCATTTACATTTACATTTATGCATTTGGCAGACGCTTTTATCCAAAGCGACTTACAGTGCAATTATTACAGGGACAATCCCCCTGGAACAACCTGGAGTTAAGTGCCTTGCTCAAGGACACAATGGTGGTGGCTGTGGGGTTAGAACCTGTGACCTTCTGATTAACAGCCCTGTGCTTTAGCCACTACGCCACCACCACTCAAGGCAAGTAAAACCCCTTCAAAAATCCACTTGTCCCGTACATGATGTGCCTACGTTGTCAGAGCTGTTGGTAATAGCGTTAGACAATTAGCTAATGTTAGCTAGCTATATTTAATGTTACATATGTAATACATTGTTTTTCACGACAGACAGCTAGTTATGTCCGTCGACATAAGTGAGGAGACTGACAGCCAGTGTCGTTAGCTACCGTTAATGTTACCTAACTTAGCTAATGTTACCATTTTTACAAATGTAATATGCTAAAAATAAAATTATCTGCTAAAAACAAACCACATGATTTGAGGGCCATTCATATCCGTGGCACAAATATGTGGGACAAGTCATGCCCAAAGTTTACTACTTAGTGTTAGAGGTTCAAATTCCTATCCCTAAGTATAAGCAACAATAATAGTGATACTTGTCTTAGTAAACACCAAGGACCATTAATGATTAGCAGACAAGCTTAATGTGATCAAACAAGCTTTGCAATTTGGACGAGCAGACTGCATCTTTCACCCGGCTATCCATGTGGCAATGCAATGTTTCAATTACAGATTACATGAAAAAGGGCATTTCAGCTGCAAGACTAACATGACGGTCCAACAATGTCCAATTAAAAAGGAGAATTACTCTATTATTGCTTTGATAGATCATCTGTACCTGAAAACACAAGCTTCTTGATGGCTAAAGGTGCTGGTCTTTCAAGCGTGAAATCAATACAAGGCACACATCATAATTCATGTTTCCCTGTGGTCTGAATAATAATTGTTTTGCCATCACTTTGTAAATATTTTCTTTTCCTCTAAAGGTGAAATGGCAGCATGCACCGCATAATATATATGCTGCTGATCTTTGGGCCTCCAACATATAATTGATGCACACTATGAAGCCAGGTTTTCCGTTCCACAAAATTATGTACATTTGAAAATCGCAGTCCCTTTGTTTGGATGGTTTAATGTCGGGTGAGTGCTACTCCACAGCTTTCTACAAGCTAGTGTGAGCTTTTACGTTGGTACCAGTGGTGCTTTGAAACACAGTCGAAATGAAGAGTTATATGAAACATGGCCTTGGGGTGGATGTTGGGGTCTGGCTATGACCCAGTTAAATTCTCATGATTGGTGGGCACCCTTCAGAGTGTAGCAGTGCCAGAATATATTAATACCAATGCAGTAGCCTACTCTTTGACCAAACTCACAAATCAATGGAAAATGTAAATGTGTGGAGACAAATATGAACATGGCAAAGCTTCATTGAACCTATTGTACAACTGCCGTTAAGGGTACAGTTAACAGTAAACATGCATAATAGCCACCCACCATCTTTTTCTGGCTGCAAATGCTTTGCATAGTTACTCTGAAAATAGTCAAGAGTACTAAAGCCTTGGCAAATACAAGGAGTTAACACAGAGCTCTCTCTGTGTGTGTCAGATATGTGTCCAAATGACTTGTTTTCGAAGTTTCTCAAATTTAGTTAAGAGCCAAGTTAAGCACAAAAAATTTAAATATAATTATTTTCTCATGCGGATGTCATTGCAAACCCATATGCCTTTCTTTCTTCCATGGAACACAAAAGGTGATAAAAGCCTTCTGAAGGCATGGTTTTCATATATATATATATATATATATATAGGTCCATATATATATATGGGTGTTTCTTCCAAAGTTTTGTAACAGTGTATGTACATGCATCACAGGAGACTTCAAATTGTTTTGTCATTTACTCTCCCTCTTATCGTTCCAACTCCATGTGTTTTTTAACGCAACACAAAAGGATAATTTATTTTAAGAATCTTATCATTGCTCTTTGTATACAACAACAATTAATAGTGACCATGATTTTCAAGCTCAAAAAGGGAAAAAAATGTAATAAATTGAAGTAATTTTTATTTGTAAAATTAACATGACTCAAGGCCCTGATATACTTTTGTAGAAGTTCTTCTTTCAGGGGTAAAATTACATTTTAAACAGCCAAGCAACAGTACACTGTTTGTGAACATTCAGACATCTGCCATACTGCTGTTGGAGGCGTTTAGAAGTACATTTAAATATGAGGATGTCCTCCCATACAAATTTGTCACTCATTATTTTGACATGCAAATTAGCTTGTGATTCGACGCAAATGTTTGCCAGAAGTTTGCAGCTGTTCTCTGGTAGTGGTGAACCACCAGCAAACCTTTTGAACAATGGACAATTTGCTGCAAGTTTGCCGTAAAGCTCATTTGCATGTGAAAATTATCAGTGGCAAATCTGTGGCAAGTTTCCAGCAAATTTGCCATGAACTCTCGATTTTCGTAAGGGCTAATATGACATTAAAATGTGTTATCAATGACTTTGTGCCTCCTTATATTAGTAGAATTCACATAAGGTCAGGAAAAGATTTTTGAAAAGGTTGTTTTAACCACTCGATGATTTAAAGTAAAATATATGCAGTAGAAACACTAATGAGCTAATATGCTATAATATGCTATAATATGCGCTGGTTGCACTCTGTTCCCCTTCTGTCGCTCTCTCCACGTTGTGTCAGAGAAGCGACACTAGGGGTCTCTCTTGAGCGCCGATATTCACCTCTGGACTATGAAAAAAAGGCCAATGAGAGTTGGCAACCAGTATTTGCATGTCCCGCCCCCGGACATACGGGTATTTAAGCGGCGCAAATACGGGAGTTCATTCAGAAAATTTCTTCGAGCCGATGGTCGGTGTCTGCAACTGCTGCGTGTACACACCGAGTTCCTGCTATCCCTCTGCTGCATGCTGTTGGATTCTACGGCGCACAACAGCGGCTTTCTCCTGTTTGCACGGTTGTGCATTCCTGCCCCTGGGCGCATCGACAGTGCAGATTCAAAAACTCTCACGAGTTTTTTCCCTAAAAGAGTGATTTTATTTAAAAGAGTAATTTCCTCTAAAAGAGCAAAACACAGCGGCGTTGAACGTCCTTTTAAGGACGCGTCTTTATAAAGATGCCTTTCCGCCCCTGTGATGTTTCTGGATGCGGTAGAGTGCTCTCCGCTTCCGACGGCCACAGGCGCTGTCTCGTGTGTCTGGGTAGCGATCACACAGAGGCTGCGTTTGTGGATGGTTCATGTTTTCACTGCGAGAACATGACCATGACAACGTTGCGGTCGCGGCTTGCTTACAACCGTGAGCAAGCCACTCCAGCCGCCCCCCATGTCGCTCCTTCTTCCCACGGGATTGAGGACGATGCGGCTGGCGATGGAGGCGATTTGGGGATGGCAGCGGGTGCAGCTCCGCCGGGTACGCACCCTCGGACCACCCGCACCCCGGCACGCTCGTTGATTCCCGTCCGTGCTCGAGGCAGTGGTGACTCGCCTCACAGCCAGTCTGCCAACCCTCTTGCGATGGAAGCAGATGAGCTCGCCGCGGTATTGGAGGGCGTGTTATCTGATGCTGAGGACTCCCCTGGGCTGCCGCTTTTGGGCCTGCATGCCCAGGCTGAGGGTGACGCACAGATGACCGACATGCTTTCCCGGGCAGCCAACAGCGTGGGCTTGGATTGGAACCCTCCATCCTCCCCACAACCATGACGGCTGGACGACTGGTTCCTGGGGTCTGGGCGCCGCTCACAGCCTCGCCCCCCTGGTCCCGTTTTTCCCGGAAGTGCATGACGAGCTGACGTCTTCGTAGAGAGCACCCCTCTCCACTCGTCACATCGCCACAGGCTCGTCCGCCCTCGCCACCCTTGACGGCGGAGCGCGCCATGGGTACGAGGCGATTCCCCAGGTGGATAGGGCAGTTGCGATCCATCTATGCCCCGGTACCCCTACCACCTGGCGAGGTCGGCCCGTACTCCCTTCCCGGACCTGTAGAGCAACCTCCTCGCTGACAGCGAAGGCCTACAGCGCCACCGGACGCGCTGCTTCCGCCCTGCATGCCATGGCTCTCCTGCAGGTCCACCAAGCCAAGGCACTACACGACATGCACGGGGGTGGCCCTTATCCCGACACGCTGCAGGAACTGCGCTCAGCGACCGACCTCGCCCTGAGAGCGACGAAGGTCACAGCGTAAGCGCTCGGGCAGGCCATGGCCACGCTAGTGGTCCAGGAATGTCAACTGTGGCTGAACATGGTCGAGATGCGTGAAGCCGACAAGACTCACTTCCTCAACGCCCCTGTCTCCCAGTTCGGCCTCTTCGGCGACACCGTCGAGGACTTTGCCCAGCAGTTCTCCACGGTGAAAAAGCAGACGGAGGCCATCTCTCACATCATGCCTTGCCGCAAGCCTGCCGCCACGGCCCATGCCCCGTCTGCTCGCCGAGGGCGTCCTCCCGCGGCCAGAAGGCAAGCTCCTGCTCCACCTCAACCCGGGCCCAGCTCTCAGCCCCAGCGTCGAGCAAACCGCGGGAAGCGCACGCCCCCTGTCTCACGGACCCCCTCGAGGACCCGGAAGGCTCCCAGGCGCTCCTGAGACAACGCACCCAGAGCCCAAGACGTTAGCTCCAGAGGTGGTAAGACCGCTCCGTCCCCCGGTGGAGGGCCGGGAGGAGAATCCTTTGTTTTTTCATTTGCTGCACCCCTAACACGGGCTGCGGTACCCAAATTCTCAATAAAAGAGCTATTTCCATTGTCTCTGGGGCACATGGCCCGCAAATGCCGTTCTCACGGCACTCTGCTTTCAGGCCTCAACAGTCCCAGCTCCATGGACGCGGTGTCCCCGCCTTCAGCGCCACGTCTGTTCCCCGGCCGGCCGGTTCAGACGAGTCCAGAGGACGCCAGAATCAGACCTCCTCCCCTGCCGGATGCGCGGAGCAAGGTAAGTGCTTTGAGTTTATTCTCAGCACCAGAGCCTCGGGACGCCACGTTGCCTCCCGACGCCGCGTTACCTGTTCCGCACCGCTGCGAAGCCCCGCCGGGTACGTCCAAAAAACCCGTCCCCTTGGTGCCCCTAGCACGGAGTTTAGAGGCGTGGCTTTCACTGCCCAACCCGTCACGCTGGCTGCACCGGACCATTCGACTCGGTTACGCAATTCAGTTTGCCAGGCCTCCGCCCCCCTTCGTGGGCGTACATTTTTCCGCAGTACACGGCCAACATGCCCACTCCCTGCGCGAAGAAATCGCCTCCCTTCTATTAAAGGACGCGATAGAGCCTGTCCCTCCAACTGAAACGAAGAAGGGTTTCTACAGCCCTTACTTCGTTGTACCCAAGAAAGGCGGCGGCTTACGACCAATCTTGGACCTGCGAGTTTTCAATCGGACCTTGTCCAAACTCCTGTTCAAAATGCTCACCCAGAAACAAATTCCATCTGCCGTCCGGCATCTAGATTGGTTTGCAGCGGTAGACCTGAAGGACGTGTACTTCCA
Source organism: Xyrauchen texanus (assembly GCF_025860055.1). Classification (NCBI taxonomy): domain Eukaryota; kingdom Metazoa; phylum Chordata; class Actinopteri; order Cypriniformes; family Catostomidae; genus Xyrauchen; species Xyrauchen texanus. The sequence goes on from NC_068290.1 coordinate 39,987,701, forward strand.
CGTCTCAATTCGCCCTCGACATCGACCCTTCCTAAGGTTCGCGTTCGACGGCCAGGCGTATCAGTACAAAGTCCTCCCCTTCGGCCTGTCTCTGTCCCCTTGCGTCTTCACGAAAGTCGCAGAGGCATCTCTTGCCCCGCTCCGAGAAGCCGGCATACGCATACTCAATTACCTCGACGACTGGCTCATACTGGCCCACTCCCGAGAGTTACTATGCGCACACAGAGACAAGGTGCTCAGCCACCTCAGCCATTTGGGGTTTCAGGTCAACTGGGAAAAGAGCAAGCTCTCCCCAGTCCAGAGCATCTTTTTTCTCGGTCTGGAGTTAGACTCAGTCCCAATGACAGCACGTCTCTCCAACGAGCGTGCTCAGTCAGTGCTGAAATGCCTCGCTTCCTTCAAGCCAGGCGCCATGGTCCCGCTAAAACGTTTCCAACAGCTCCTGGGGCATATGGCATCCTCTGCGGCGGACGCGCCGCTGGGGTTGATGCATATGAGAACACTTCAGCACTGGCTCCGGACTCGAGTCCCGAGACGAGCATGGCGCCGCGGCACGCACAACATAAAAGTTACCTCTGCCTGCCGCCAAACCTTCAAACCCTGGACAGACCTCTGCTTTCTAAGGGCAGGAGTACCCTTGCAGCAGGTGTCCTGACACATTCTGGTCACAACCGACGCCTCCAAATTGGGTTGGGGCGCCGTATGTAATGGGCGCGCAGCCGCAGGCTGGTGGAACTGAGGCCCGCTGCGCTGGCACATCAACTGCCTAGAGCTGCTGGCTGTTTTTCTGGCCCTGCAGAAGTTTCTCCCGTTAATTCGGAACAAACATGTCCTAGTCAGGACAGACAGCACCACGGTCGTAGCCTACATAAACCGCCAAGGCGGAGTACGCTCCCTCCACATGTCACAGATCGCCCGTCGTCTCCTCCTTTGGAGTCAGCAGCGACTCAAGTCACTGCATGCCACTCACATCCCCGGCAACCTCAATGTGATAGCGGACGCACTGTCAAGACAAAGCTTGCCTGGCGGAGAGTGGAGGCTCCACCCCCAGTCGGTCCAGCTGATTTGGGACCGGTTCGGCAAGGCGCAGGTAGACCTGTTTGCCTCCCAAGAAACCTCCCACTGCCCGCTCTGGTATGCCCGGACAGAGGCTCCCCTCGGGGCAGACGCGTTGGCACACAGCTGGCCGGCGGGGCTGCGCAAGTACGCATTCCCCCCAGTGAGCCTTCTTGCACAGGTGCTATGCAAGGTCAGGGAGGACAAGGAGCAAGTCATTCTGGTAGCCCCTTACTGGCCCACCCGGACTTGGTTTTCAGACCTCACGCTCCTCACGACAGCCCCTCCCTGGCGAATTCCCCTGAGGAAGGACCTTCTTTCTCAGGGACGGGGCAGACTCTGGCACCCGCACCCAGACCTCTGGAACCTCCACGTCTGGCCCTTGGATGGGATGCGGAAGATCTAGCCGGCCTACCACCGACCGTCATAGACACTATCAACCAAGCCAGAGCCCCCTCTACCAGGCATCTCTACGCTCTAAAGTGGTGTCTGTTTGTGGACTGGTGTTCTTCCCAAGCCGAAGACCCGCAGAAGTGCGCCGGTAGGTCAGTGGTCGTGTTTCTTCAGGAGAGGCTGAGAGGAGGCTGTCCCCCTCCACCCTCAAGGTGTATGTCGCCGCGATCGCGGCCCACCACGACACGGTAGACGGCAAGTCTCTTGGTAAGCACGACTTAATCGTCAGGTTCCTAAAAGGTGTCCGGAGGATAACTCCCTCCCGGCCTAACCTGTTCCCCTCCTGGGATCTCTCGGTCGTCCTTACGGGACTCCAGAGACCCCCCTTTGAGCCGCTTGACTCAGCTGGACTCAGGGCCCTCTCTCTCAAGACTGCCCTGCTGATCGCGCTCGCTTCCATCAAGAGGGTCGGGGACCTGCATGCGTTCTCTGTTAGCGACGCTTGCCTGGAGTTCGGTCCGGCAGATACTTTTGTGATCCAAAGACCGTGACCGGGCTATGTGCCCAAGGTTCCTACCACGCCCTTCAGAGATCAGGTGGTGAACCTGCAAGCGCTGCCCCGGGAGGAGGCAGACCCAGCCCTTTCACTGCTGTGTCCAGTACGTGCCTTACGTATTTATCTGGACCGCACACAGAGCACCAGACGCTCTGAGCAGCTCTTCGTCTGCTTTGGGGGACAGCAGAAAGGGAACGCTGTCTCCAAGCAGAGACTCGCCCACTGGGTTGTCAACGGCATTTCCCTGGCTTATCACACCCAGGCCGTGCCCCCCCCCTTGCGGGTCCGAGCTCACTCCACCAGGAGTGTTGCGTCCTCATGGGCACTGGCTAGGGGCACTGCCCTAGCAAACATTTGTAGAGCAGCGGGCTGGGCAACACCTAACACTTTTGCGAGATTCTACAATCTCCGAGTTGTGTCAGTATCGTCCCGTGTTTTCTCAGGTACCGAGCCCGTATGTATGTTCCCCCCTCTATGAGGTTGGATCCACCACCACACCAACTTTTCCACACAGGCCCTAAGCAGGCCTCTGATGGTTTTGCCACTTAAACTTGCCTCCCCTCTCGGGTAGGCGTGGCCTCCGCAGGGTCTTCTCCGCCCTGAATAAGGGCTAAGACCCCCTTCCCTCAATGCATGTAAGGGCCCCGGCCTTAGTTGCTCTATGCGAGAAACATAGAGAGAAAAGAGGCCCGGCCAGGCTTGGCCCGTTCCCAGGTTGGCGGCCAGCACCTTGTTCCCCCCTCCAGGGTAACGATAAGGAATCCTGATGGCTTAAATGGGGCATTGGGGAAGGGTACGTGCAGCCTGATACAGTTGGTCGTCCTGCACGTAAGAATACCTGCTCACTCCTGTATCAGCAGTTCACGTACACGGCTCAGCGCATGGCACTTTTATAAGTGGACCCCTAGTGTCGCTTCTCTGACACAACGTAGAGAGAGCGACAGAAGGGGAACGTCTGGGTTACGTATGTAACCCCCGTTCCCCGATGGAGGGAACGAGACGTTGTGTCTCCCCTGCCACGTCGCTGAGCCATTTCCGGCTCCTCAGAAAAATCCTGAATGAACTCCCGTATTTGCGCCGCTTAAATACCCGTATGTCCGGGGGCGGGACATGCAAATTCTGGTTGCCAACTCTCATTGGCCTTTTTTCATAGTCCAGAGGTGAATATTGGCGCTCAAGAGAGACCCCTAGTGTCGCTTCTCTGACACAACGTCTCGTTCCCTCCATCGGGGAACGGGGGTTACATACGTAACCCAGACGTTATTGTCATTTATGATGACACTGATACTACTGCAGATATAAGTGTATAAACCTGTTAATGTGCAGAATAAAGACAAAATAATGATGTGAATAATGAAAGGCTTACTTTGGTCATGTGTGAATGCCTTTTGCTGTAGATGGCACATGAGTGAATGGGCACTTGAGAGTATTTGAGTAGATTTGATTCAATTTGTAGACTAATTAATATAAAATCTCATGATATGGTCTTGGAAAATATCTCTAAGAGAACGATCATATAGATGTAGGTAACTTCATCAGCTCGCTAATAACGTCGGTGTGTTCATGTTGACTGATTTTGACTGACTGAACAAGATAAACAAAATAATCTCCTGGCCTCAATGGTAGGTGGAGCTTCAGGTCACACCTACCAATTATGTGGACCAATGGCAGTAAGAAGGTGTTTAGCAGCTAATTAGAAGTTTTCCTAAAAGTTCACCAAGCTGAGCTGCTATGAACCACAGAAGCAAACACAAGGTGAAGATTATTAGTCAATAACTTGGAATTGGACTTTGAATATATATATATATATATATATATATATATATATATATATATATATATATATATATATATATATATTTTTTCTTTTGGAGCTTGACAGCTCCATGAACTGTCTTCATATGGCAGGAGCTGCATAACAATTCTTCAATAAATTCCAATTCAGCCACCAAATCAGACAGAAGGAAACTTCAACGGACAGTCAGGACTGCAGAGAGGATTATCAGTGCCCCCCTGCCCAACCTCCAAGTCCTGTGCATCTCCAGATTGATGAAAAGTGAAGGTTGAATCACTCTGGACTCTACTCACCCTGCCCACTCCATTCTTGAACTGTTGCCCTCTGGCCGGCGCTACAGAGCACAGAGTGCCAGGACATCCAGGAACAAGAACAGTTTTTACCCTCAGACCATTTTCCACATGAACAATTAAACTGCCTCAGGTCTTCCCAATAGTGCAATAATGTATATAAACATCTCATGTATATGTAAATTCACATATATAATTCAATAACTGTTCCCCTACTGTACACATTTAGAACCACTTGCACATGTACATATGCCATTCTATGTTATATGTCCTGTTATATGTATGTCTATTTATACTCTTACCTTATTTTATATTCTGTGTCTCACTGTAATTTTCTGTGTGCACTAGTTTCTCCCATCACCAAAAACAATTCCTTGTGTACGTGAGGACATGTGGCTCATTCTGATTGGGATTTTGTGTTTCATAGGAAAACATGAAAGCATACAGGTTTGGAACAACATGGGGAGCATAAATAATGCTTTTTTGGGTGAACCTTTAAATTATTAGTGGATATTTCAGTAATCAATTAACCAAATAAATAAATGCCTCTCTGATTTTTGCTCCACAGGTTTTGTCAGCTGTAAATCTGTTATTTTCTGTTACTACATTCATGTGGAATAAACTGTAAAAATGAACCACTAATCACTGTATCTCAGTAATAAAATGTATGGCTTTGTGTTTCCTTTCACAAGAGGTCAGCCAGAGGTCTTTATCATCAAACTGCAAACAAATCCAATTCAACATCAAGCATTTTGTGCACCTTTTTGCAATGAATTATACAAATTATGTGCTGTTGATGAGTATTGTTGTGTAGATAATGTTTAAAATAATTTCAGAATCTAAGTGTGGATCTTACTGGTGTCTTTGCCTTTAGCATGAAGATGAAGCAAATCAAGACTGAGTTATTCATGCCAATTATTCAGAATGTATGTTTTTGCCAGCTTGTAAAATTTTGGCTCTAAAAATATTTCTCCATCGTTTTCTACATTGACTATAACAGTGATGTGACAGACAGTTTTATTATCATCTAGCACATTTAAACCTTGTTGATTGATTTGCATTGATTTGTTTGGTCAAGTCATATTTGATTATTTTTATGAACTTTTATTCAAACCCAAATCACACTTTTAGTTGGATTTCATAACATGTGAAAGGTCAGATTGTAATACCAGTGTGTTACTTTCCATCATTCAAAAACTGGATAAAGATTTTCTAGTTTTTGTCAACTTTCTACATACAGCCAGAATTCTGTACTCATTTAGAGTATAATGAAAGTGACTTTTTCCAACAATTGGGTCATTATGCTGGCGCCTACATTATTACTACTGTATAGCAACAAATGTAGATACACTAGAGAATATACTGTACTTCCTGAAGTCACAGATATGTTTTGATTACTCAACAATTTCGATATGCAGAGTAAGTCCTAAAGATCAGCCCCGGTTGCATCAAACCTAATAATGAAAGAAAACCCTTTTTATTAATCAATAATTTTTTCAAGGCATCGGATTTAAATAATTAAATAAATGTCTGCCATGTGAACACAACCTTAGAGTTGTTTGCATTTGTGACCAAACCTCTTTTTGTTGTAGAAAGGCGAAGTTTCATATCAACACATAACTGACTTTTGGACATTAAATGTATTAAATATCATTATGAGAAAAGCTGAAAACAGGATGCAGACGTTCTAAAGTGAACACTTCACGAACCCATACTCTATGTCATGTATATGTAACAGGGCAGACATAGGCTTTACCCACTCAACAAGATGTGCTAAGTACGGGATAATGTAAGGTCAGCCGTAAGTTATCGCAAAATAAATCCTGACAGGGTGATCAGTCATGTATCATCCTGAAGAGGTTTATTTTGCGATAACAACTGGCTGACTGTACATAATCCCACTTATTACATGGCTACTAACCAAATAAATAAATAAATGGAGATAAAATACTGATTTGCATTGAAATTATGTAATTATTTGAGAAGAAAGAAATCGCTGAATAGCTGAAATAGCTGTTGGTGTTTATTTTGTGAAAATGCTCATTATCCAGCTTATTACAAGACTACTTGCAAAAAAATAAACATGTTTTGAGTTCAAATAATTTTATTTGCTTACTTGTAGAGATCGCAGAGTTGTACGAGAAGTAGAAAAGATGACTCTCAAAACCTGGATGACCAGTTTGATATGTCTTAATTCCAGAATGTGCGGTTGTTACTCAGAAATATCAGACCACTAGATGGCACCATTGACCAATCAGAATTGAGTATTTCAGAGACAGGGGTAATAAGATGCGGTAACCCATAAGGTATTGAATGTCTCATGCGAATATGGGACGCTTGAGTATTTTGAGAGCTTAAATACAGGACGGGTCCCCTTCAAACATTTTGCCGTCTGACCAGACCCCTTTGAGCTTTTTTATGCTTTAGTACCACCCTTACGATAATTGAGAGTTCATAGCAAACTTGCTGTAAATTTGCACTAATAATTTTCACATGCAAATGAGCTTTGCGAAAAACTTACAGCAAATTGTCCATAGTTGCCAAATGTTTGCTGCAGCTTCACCACAACCGGCAAAGAGCTGCAAACTTCTGACAAACATTTGCAGCGAATCACAAGAATATTTGCATGTGAAAATAATTGGCATAAAATATGCGAAGGCAAGTTTGAGGCTTGTTTCGATTCTTTGTAAGGGCGGACAAACAGCCTTCAATATGGGACATTTCGCTACCTGCTTAAATATAGAACAAAATGCAACATAGGACATTCTAAAACAGGAAAGTTCCGGGGCCTGGGTAGCTCAGTGAGTGAAGACGCTGACTACCACCCCTGGAGTCGTGAGTTCAAATCCAGGGTGTGCTGAGTGACTCCAGCCTGGTCTCCTAATCAACCAAATTGGCCCGGTTGCTAGGGAGGGAAGAGTCAGCAACCGAGGTAACCTTCGAGGTAACCTCCTCATGGTCACTATAATGTGTTTCGCTCTCTGTGGGGCATGAGGTGAGTTGTGGATGGATGCCGCGGAGAATAGCGTGAAGCCTCCACACGCGCTTTGTCTGTGGTAATGCTCTCAACAAGCCACGTGATAAGATGTGCAGATTGACGGCCTAAGATGCAGAGGCAACTGAGTTTCATCCTCTGCCGAGGACTCAGAGCGCATTGGGAATTGGGCAAATCCAAATATTGGAGATAAAGTCGAGTGAAAATAACAAAAAACAGGACAGTTGTCAGCACCTAGCAGAAACAAACATTGAAAATGCTACCTCATCTGTTGTCTTTTTACCCGTTGTCTGCGACAATTGCGTTCATACACTGCCCTCATGAAAAATTTACTCAATGGCAAAATATTCATTGCTAAAATCTTACCTATGGTAAACATTCGCAAGACATGCTAGCAAAAGTGACTGTATTCTGAACAGAAAAAGAAATCAGATCGGGTCACAAATGCCTAGCTTGCCATTTGAAAAAATCAGATTTAAGAAAAAAAAATTAAAAAAATACTACAGTATGAACAAAGCCTATAAGACCGGTCTGAAATCTGGACGACCAGTCATCAGGTTTGCACACTGAGAGAGCAGCAATGAACAAACGCTAATGAAATAGTGAGAGTGCAAGAAGCATTGGGAAGCAGAAGTCAACAAAATAAAATTAAACATCAAACTCCACATCTCCTGTCTTGTCAAGATTTTTAACCTTTTTTAATTTTGTTTATATCAGTACAAAAACAACCACAAGCTCTTCCTCTGTGTTGTTTGTCGATATGTTATAATGAATAAACTCTCTTGTTGCTATGTCCCCGAGTTTGCGTGAGAGCGGATTTCAGGGTTGTAGTTTTAGTCTGGGATGAATGATCTTGTAATAGACAAACCCAGTCTCAAAACAAAATACATAAAGTATTTTAAGTGTGCACAGAGCAATGACCTTCAGTCCTGTAGTGTGTGATTGATATAAAGGCCGAACACATACTCACGTTGTCATTATATTCTTGAACGCGAATGTGAAATAAGCCAGGACATGTCCAGATTCTTTGTGTGTCCCTTAGGTTTAGGGCTCAGTGTATGGATATGGAACCCAGTCGGACCACTCATCCAGTTCTCATCCCTTAGAGGCTACAGATGGAGCTCAGGAAGAGGGCATTGGCTGAGGTTGCCAGCACTGGTGCCATAGTGATTTGATGCTTGGTTTCTCTCACAGCAGTGAAGCATGCTATCTGCGTTACCACTACTGACCAGCAGGGGGCACTCTGTGCCCAGAATTACACTCTTTGCAAGGCTAAATGGTGAAAACAGAAAAAATAAGGAGGGGATGTTGTTTGTGTATGTGTAGATATACGAGTTACAGAGAAAAAAAACAAAGAGACAAAAAAAAATGGAGAGGAGAAACAGAATGAGTATAAAACAAAGCTGTTTGCCATTTTAGAGAACAGAGTGAAGTAGCAAGCTCCAACCTCCGGTGCCGACGAGAGCTTTGCATACACAAACCTCCAGAGAGCGAGCTATTTTCGCAGGACAGCATGCTGTGATGAGGAGTTGTGGAGGAGATCTGATCCGTTGAGGAAGCTTGGATGGATTAGTCCAATTTTTCAGACTGCTTAACGCAACCATCATCAATCTTTCAAAATTCCCCCATATACGGCAATGTCTCACTCCCTTCACTCGAGCACTGCTCAGCCCGACGAATCTGTCTGTGTTCCCTCTCTCTGTTCACACTGTCAGCTTCAGCCCAGACATTAAAGATAAATGGACCCTCGGCCACCAATGGCAAAAACTTTTCAGAGCAGTTTTGAACTGCCGTCCACTTTCACAGTTTTATTGTTGACTTTTTCTGATGGCCTGTCTTCGTTGTAGTTGCCATGTTGACCTTCGTTTACTTACAGGTGAACTGTGTAATTTTATTTTCCCATACTTTCACATATTCCAGCTTATTATGCAGAAACATTTACATTTAATCATTTGGCAGGTGCTTTTATCAAAAGCAGCTTAAAAATGAGAATAAAAAAACATAATTGTTTAAATAATTATACATATAATATGTAAGGCCTGTTAAAAATATAATAATTTAAATATTTAGATTGTTGCAGACGAGTAAAGCATTGATTAGACAATATAGAAAGTGGCTTTAAAAGTCAATATATTGTCTTTTTTTTTTTTTTCAGTGGCAAATTCACCACTGATTATTTTCACATGAAAATGAGTTTTGCAGCAAACTTGCTATGTATAGCAAATTGTGGCAATAGCTTGCGATGAATCACAAGCTAATTTGCGTGTGAAAAGAATGAGTGGCAAATTTGCAGCTAATTTTCTAGATTTATTTGTAAGGGTAGGGCTGTGTAAAAATATAGATTTTTCGATGCACTGCTATCTTCGTTTGAACAATCTCGATATAGATTCTTAAATCCCTAGATCAATCTTTTACTTTATGTGGTAAAAAAAAAAAAAAAGAGAATGACTGAAAGACAGAGCAAGCGGTGTGTGTTCACTTGTTTACGCTCAATGGCTGAGAGGGACACACACCAGTTTTGTTTTGTATGTTTGGGGTAAGAGCATGCCGCTCTTGCGTTGGGGCGGGGCGGGTGCGAGCATTGTGATCTGTTCTTAGTCAAAATGCTTCGCACTCGTCTTGCTTACTTCCGAGAGTCAGCGGCCACACTTCCATCATGGGGCTCTCGAATGGATCTGGCTGAGGAGCGAGAGACGTCCCTATCGCTCGCTCTCTCCCCAGATCCAGCTGGTCCTTCCTGTGATCCTGAAGCGCGCACCGGCGCCTCTTTGGTTCATGAGGGGGACCATGAATCTCTTGAGTCTGCAGACTTCGAGTTACCCACCTCCAAGCATTCCGGGCATGATAATAAATCATCGGAGGAATTACTCGAGGTGATTACTCATGCGGTGGCCAGGCTTCAATTCGAACAAGAGACCCCCAAACGCTCCAAGTTGGAGGACAGATTTCTGTCTGGTGGTTAAGGGAAGGGAACGCCTCATCAGTCCCTTCCTTTCTTTGATGACCTCCATGACGAGCTCTCTCGTTAATGGAGGAAACCTTATACTTCCCGTGTCTTCGTGCCCGGCACAGCGGTATTCGGTGATGCCGCCGGTTGAAGAGACACTTGCGGGTTATCTCTCACCTGGCTTGGAATCATCGTTAAAAAGACCCATTCTCCCCACAAAGCCGTGCAGGATCACCTCCATGCTTGTGGGGAAGGCTTATCAGGCAAGCTGCCCTGCACACTATGGAAGTTTTACAGGCGTACCAGGCTGATGTGCTGAAGGACCTGAGTGCGGGCACCGCGGTCGACGAGGAGGCTTTCTCCGAGCTTTGTCGAGCCACAGATCTGTCTCTCCGTGTGACCAAGCAGATGGCCCGTGCCATTGGCCAGTCTATGTCTGCTTTAGTCAGCATGGAGAGACACTTATGGCTCAACAAAGATTTCCTTCTCGATGCCCCGGTTTTGCCTTCTGGCTTATTTGGTGACGCTGTAAATGTAGTTATCACCAGGTTCCAGGAGGCGAAAAATCATGAGGATTTCGTTCGTCAATTCGTTCCTCGTCGCATTCAGGGGGAGGGGGCGTCGGCCACCCATGAACCCTTTCCATACCCCCACGAACCCTTTCCATTCCCGCCGCCTCTGGAGTTTTGTGAGTTAGAGGCTTCCAGTGAAATGTTGGGTGTACCGTTGCTTCCTGCCTTAGTCCAGGACACGGAACACTCGACATCCCCTCAACAGGAACAGTCAAAATTAATCTCAGAGAATCTGGCAGTGTGGAAACTTCTGCCTGGTATTTCTATTTGGGTCCTAAGAACAGTAGAAAAAGGCTACAGAATTCAATTAGTTTCCACTACCGTGAAACCGGAGCAAGCATGTCTACTGTGGAAAGAACTGCAAAATCTCTTGGTCAAAGGGGCCATAGAACATGTTCCCCTTCCAGAGAAAAAGTCAGGTTATTACAGCAGATACTTGCATCCAATCTTAGATCTTTGAGGCTTGAATCGCTCAGTCAGGGCATTCAAGTTCAAGATGCTGACTATCAAGACGGCCGTGTCCCAAATCCAACATCATGATTGGTTGGTCACGATCGATCTCATGGACTCATACTTTCATATTCTGCCACAGCACCAGAAGTTCCTGAGGTTCGCTTTCGGGGGCGAAGCCTTCCAATATCGGGTTCTTCCATTCAGCCTAGCCCTAGCACAGTCTCAAGAACTGGCAGTTCAGCACAGGGATATCATCTTAGCTCATCTGGTTTCTCTGGGTCTGAGACTCAACGTCAAAAAGAGTGTTCTCTCTCCCACTCAGGGATTTACCTATCTGGGCATTGTATGGAATTCGATCATTGTCTCCCGCTCGAATCGTGTCCATTCAGAACACCCTGAGCAAAGTCAGGCTAAGGTATCATGATTTTAATGGTGGAGTATTTATTCATTAAAATATTCTAGTTATTTTTCATTTATCTAAAGTATAAGGGCTGTCAAACGCAACTGATTCCATTATACATTGCCTTACATAGTAATGCAGAAATACAACCTTTAATTTAATTCCTAGCTCACACATACTGTTTCCCTTACAAACAATGGTAACGTACACGACACTTTAACCTGTACGGTGTATATTTATCATACCAAATTCACTACATATATGGGTGTGAGAATCTGGGAACTTTAAATGATTACTCTTTATTTGTGCAGTGTGGAATGCGTTAACTTTCATATGCATCGATTAAACTGTTTTCATTAGTGTTGACCCAGATAACAAATCACTGGTGTTGGTTGCTATGGCAATGAAAGTTCATGGGAAGTCTTAAAGAGACTCTTCCGGGGCAATCTACCGCACAAGCGCAACCTGCCGACGGCATATTGTAAACACAGTACAGCTAAGCTAACAGCATAACACAACACCGCCAAACAAACCAGTTAGCGAATTTCATTGAACCCCCTAAATAAGTTACACCTAGTTACATGAACTTGGGGCTGCTCAATAATGGTGAAAATCATAATTGACAATTATTTTGCTTGATATTATTAATTTCGATTAAACACTTTATTTAATTAAAATAACTGATCAAATTCTTTATGTATGCTACACATCTAAAACAAGCTTAAAATGGATCCTGAATTGCTTGTTTAAATTATTTTTTTTAAACATTTTGAAAATGTGCAACACAACAATACTGGAATACTAAGTTGTCATTTCTGATATGCTAATTGTACTAATTTAAACAGATTTTCTGTTGTAATTAGAACAGTTTTTACACTACTTCAATATAAATTGAATGAGGAGCTCTACACTTTTTATGATTAGTTAATTGCAGCAGCTGTGGTTGTAATCTCCATTATTGTTTCTATTAATTGTGCAAACCTACATGTACTTCAAGCTTGAATTGCTTTGATGGTAGGAAAAGAAATATTTTTATTATGGAATTGACATAAGGCCAGGAGACATGATTAATTGGGAAAATTTTTTACATGCTATTTTTAAGATAATTAGGCTATGTACACACTAATAGATTTTCATTTGAAAATGTATCTTTTTTGCTATGTTTTGGACTTCTGTCTACACTGAGACAGCTTTTTTTTACATCAAAAACTGAGCTTTTTAAAAAAAGCTCTCACAAGGGGATACATTTGAAAATGCAATTATAACGTTGTATGTGGACAGGGACAACGGAGATACAGTATCTGAAAACTATGACATTTTTCCTGTCATGTGACACAGTCATGTGATCAACCCAATACGATCAAGATGGCGGCCTGCATTTTAGCGACATTATTGTGCCTGTTACTCACTTTGAGATCATTAAAGATAAATGTTATTTTGCACAACATTCACAATGCATTCCTTCATAGGCAATGTTAAATCAACAACCCTAGTCAAAACCTCTACTTTAACACACCTTGGTCCTGGCCAGCCTGACTCAACCAATAGTGCTCAGGAAACCTGTTTGAAAACGTAATTTTTGCAATTCCATTTGGTTGGTGGCACTGGTGGAGGAATGACACTCTACAGTTTCAATTCAGTTTTGGAACAGGGCACTGCAAGATTAGCTCACTCATGTACAGACATTTGAATTGTGTACATTGACTAAAATGCCTGTCTGTTTCTTTTTAGAGATATTTATCTTTCAAAGTTTACCAATGTCTTACCAGTGTCAGAAATAATCTCTGTCTCCAATATCCCCAAAGAGCACAAACGTGTTTGATCTAAGCTAATTGGTTTGTCTGACACACTTGGCGATGAATTACAACACTGATAGTGTGAGCTGTCACTTTCTTTTAGCTAGTGTCTAAAATGAGTCTTCTGTCTATAAAATTATCATGAAACCATTTACTAGAGGTGTAATTACTGTAAATCATGTACCTAACCCTCCATACACACAGTAAGATTATTATTACTCAGATTTTCTTTCAAAGCTCAAAAAAGTTATTGTGATCAGTCATATGTAAAATAAACATGAATTCAAGATTGACTCTAATAACTTTTTTAATAAACGTTCCTGGTCTTTTTGTGCACGATTCATCATGCATGTTATTCCAAATGTAAAAATAAAATGCCTTTTGGATCGCTCCAATTCATACAATTATGTTCGGCCCTACATTTTTCTTGTTAAATATCCATTTCACTCAGTCAGTTTACTTCAGACTTTGGTGTCTTGTAAATCTTGGCAAATCTGAGCACAGTTTGAGATAGTCTTATTTAGATCTCTTTTGAAATTCTAGAGGAGACATTTTGTTCAGGAGTAAAATCTCCATATGATCTCCATTTAGTCTCATTGCTGTCTAGAAGAAGCAAGATTTAAATAGATGTAATTTGTGTTTTATTTTCCCTGTAGCCACTGCTTTTTCTGTGATTAAATGGGTTCGAAGAATTATCTTACTTATTGCAAATAAACCTGAAATTTAGCCTCCAAACTGAAAAAGACCAATATGTGTATCCATTCCAAATATTAAAGAGATTTTGTCACCAGAAAGAGAGCAAATACATATTCCTTGGCACACTGCTATCACTTCCTCTAAAATGCAGCACTCTGTCTGGGTTTGGTGGTGGGTGATTAACCCCAACATCTCCATTCTATATTTAGATGCTCCAGATTTTTTGTTTTTAACAGCGACAAGTTCTCTTCTCACAGAAATAATATCAAGGACAAAGGACAGTGATTGTCACTGACAACTCCTGTTGTATACAAGACTCTTGACAGCATGTGACCAAGTCCTATCTTAAATCGAACATTAGGCTTGATATTTCAAAGACTTATTCCCTGGAGGCTGCTTTTTATGACAAAGAATTTTCTTTGTGGATTGACAGTCACCGACACATATTATTCCTGAGCACCCATAAACAGACATTAGTGAGGTTGGTGGTGTTTTATTGCTTGCCTGCTAGAGCGGTCAGCCTCATAACTCCTCATAAGAAGAGAGCTTAGCTGAGATGAGTGGATAGAAATGCAAACTGTCCTGTCTGTGCCTAAAGCTTTGTTTACAGTCATCTGCAGCCAATCACTGTGTTTGTTTTATTCTGAAATGACTGACAGTTAATTTGTCTGTGTGTCCCTGTTAATATTCCTGGAATATTATCAGTCTGATTAACATAATGCTATGTTAGATGGTGTAAGGGTTGTAATTAGCCAAACATAGTGGGAATAATTAGCTATTAGAAGTTGCCATTCCGATAAAGCAAAGATGATTTGGGATTACATTGTTGTGGGTCTGAACAAACATCGAAAAGTGCTGTTTACCTGGTCTTGCTTCAAAGGGATTACAGGAACTTTGTGTCCATGTGTCAGTACACGTAATAAAACATATCCAATAATCCATTCATTTAGAAGGACACAGCTACATGTATGCAGCACATTCTTAAATAAAATGACTTAACTCAGCTTGATGTACTCATCTATCCCTTGTGTATCTCTAATTAGCCAATGGATTAATCTTTCTTATCTCCACAACACAGGGTAGTTTGTCTTTTTTGTAGCTCACCTGAAGGTGCTATCAGTGCCAAGGTCATGGGTTTGATTTGTAGGGTACACGCTTCAGTCTTGATACCTTGAATGCAAAGTGTCTGGCCAATGCCTAAATGTCAATGTCTTTAAATAGTCATTGAACATTCTATCGACATACAATTAATCAGCCAATATTTGGTCATTTTGAGATTATCAGCATTAGGGCTGGGTATTGATACAGATTTCCTGATTCATGCGATTCCGATTCACATGCTCTCGATTGGATTCGATTCCAATCTTGATTGGATTCATATAGGTAAATGTTTGTTAAAATGTCCATTTTGTTTACACATGCGTTCTCATCTAATGATCGTAAGGAACCTTTTAGGAAACCCTTCTAGGTACAATTAGAAAATATTTACTTAAAAATGATACTTTATCACACGTTTTTCATCAAATTAGTCTCATTTTAGCTTTTGAAAGATTTTGAAATTCAGTCTGTTCCATCAGTTATTTGCATATATTATGTTGCATATATAGTTTTGTTACATTTTTATTGTTGAACTATTTACAAGTATTTACATTGATAGAAACGTGCTAAATCGGTACTGTCTCATTAAGACTAGCGCCATCAGCCAGTAGGCTCATTTAAGGAGAGGACGTGCATGGTTTCTTTTGCGCATCCATGAGTTATTAGAGTTAAATGTTTTAAAATATTTTTGGTGTTATTTTTAATCAATAACTGACTGTAAAGAACAGAAAGGGTATTAAAAGAGACACTGTTCAAATGGATCCCTGGATCTCGTCTTTGGACACACAGAATGAGTTAAACTAAACTTTTTCTCTCAACACACAGTTAAAAGATCTCAGTGATAATAACTTCTCCAATATACGAATCAATCACTGGTGAGTGAAATCTGAACATTTACCAGCCAGTGGCTATTCATAGGCATTTGTAGTCATATAGCACGTGATTTGGTCACATATGCGAGTAATTTACTTGCATAATCGAGGGTTGCCACAAAAGATTGAAAGATCGATCTTGTGATTTAAGAATCAATCAATTTTATTTTATTATTATTTTTATTCTATTTTTGTATTATCTCTGTCTTGTTTTTGTATTGTTTGTGCACTGGACAAATTCCTTGTATGTGTAAGCATACAGTGCTTGGCAATAAAGCTGATTCTGGAGAAAGTTCAAATGAAGATCGCAGTGCATCGGAAAATCCGTATTTTGACCCAGCACTAATCAGCACTGTGCACATACTTGTTTGTGCACAATGCTGATTATCTCTTTTTTTTCTTGCTGTTTGCTGTCACCGGTTTTGAATCAGAACCAAAAATTTATGAAAACCAATTCCAAACCAATCATTCATTTGAGTCGGTTCTTTACAGTGAATTGGTCACACGTGATAGCAAAGCAGTCTGAATCGATTCACGATACACTCTAAATGACTCAGACTGCTCATGCACAGACTGAATCTTTTGTAGAGGTCTTTCACTTGCCAATATGCTTACAGAATACTTTAAAACACAGAGAAAAAATAGAATTCTGATTTCAGTGGAAATGTATCTACTATCAATGGAAACCAAACCAGCAAATGCATCCTTTTGTTTGCCAATGATAATTGTCTTTATTAAGTTCAACATGTGTGCAGCTTGTGAATGACTACTGCAGGCAAATACATCTTCAAACCAAAAAAGTATAAAAACACACAATAGCCTACACAAAAACATAATTATGTGCAAAGATGTATTTGTTCAGGTAGTGTAAATATGAAAATTAAAATGTAAATATAGTGATTTTGTATATCGAACGAATGGGTTTTTGTATAAGTAGCATATGAAAATATTAATTTACATGTTTTTTTGCATACACATTTTATATATACTGTATACTGCACTGCACTGCATTCTACTATGCTGTACTATGGCTTTGATAAACATCATTTGAAAAAGTTTTCTAAATGCATTGTCTATGACAGTATGCTCTGTGCATCTGGTAGAAAATAAAATGTAGCCTAAATATAGCAAGCTACTTTTGGCATGTAGCTTGTAGTGTAATTTGTTTGTAGCTATATGTAAGTAACCTTTAAATGTTAATTTGTGTACTTTTGGAAAGAGTAAATGTATAATATGGATGTATTGACAGCATCTAAACATTTTGTTTGCTTTGTCCAATGTCATGAATCCCGCCATTGTTGTTCTTCCCGCTGACCACCAGAGGGCTCCATCACCTGGGGATTGACATTAACTCTCTGGACTCCATTTCCCATAATCCCTGTACCTGTCAATGATTACCTGTTTACCTGTTTCCAATCCACTCAGCTATTTAAGACTCACACTCTCTTTCATTGCGAAGTCTTGTTTTGCCCAGGCTGACATTTCTGAGCATTTTCTTAGTTTGTTGAATTACCTGTATATTATCCTGGACTGTTTACCCTGTCTTTGATCCATGGCTGCCTGCCTACTATTACTTGCCTTGTTTTACCTGGATATAACCTGTGATTATCTGCTGCCTGCCTGATCTCTTGCCTGTTGATTGAATACCCCTCTGGACTGCCTTTGATATTACTGCTGCTGGTGATTTACCCCTGCCTGTCTGAATTACTATGTTTATTTTTTTAAAAGCTGCATTTAGATTTCAACTCTGATGACTCATCATAACTTCCACTCTACGAAACATCATCTACAAGAGACTTGAAGGACATCTATGCAGCATTTGTTGATCTGCAAGC
Organism: Xyrauchen texanus; assembly: GCF_025860055.1. Lineage (NCBI taxonomy): Eukaryota > Metazoa > Chordata > Actinopteri > Cypriniformes > Catostomidae > Xyrauchen > Xyrauchen texanus. The sequence continues at coordinate 40,005,455 of NC_068290.1, forward strand.
CGCCTTCGATTCAGTGCCGAGGAAACAACTTTGGGCAGCGTTAGATGCCAAGATAGTCTTCAAGAGCCTAAAGCAATGTATCAGGTATCTCTACACATGAATGAGAGGGGTGATGGGTGTTCTCAAGAGTTTGGGATGGGCAGAGGCATGAAACGGGGATAGCTTGAGCCCACTTCTCTTCATGGTCTTCATGAACCAGGAGATAAAAAAATACCAGTGAGGATGAGGAGACTGAAATTTGGCAACTGGAGGATGAGACCGGTGTACCTGCAGTCTCTGGTGTACGCTAACGACATAGTTCTAGTAGCGAAAAATAAAGAAGAGCTGCAGCTGGCCTTGGAAGAGTGGGAGCATGCATTGAAGGACTGCGGCATGGCCATCAGTGCAAAGACCAAAGTGATTTATTTCCTTAAAGGAGAGCCAGCAGCCCTTATCATCATGTGGGAGAACTAATCAATCAGACAAGTCAACTAAACAAGTCAACCAGTTTGAATACCTTGGAATCATCTTCAAGTCAGACGTGGAGATCAACAAAAGGATCCGCAAGGCCAGTCAGATCTACTACAGCATCAACAACATGATAGTAGCACAAATGAGAAATCAGTCAAAAGACCAAGACGCACGTTTACAAAGCAGCCTACTTGCCAAACTCATCTATGAAGTGGAAAGCTGGACGATGCAGAAGATGCTAGAGTGCCGAGTCACAGCCTCTGAGATGAGATATCTTCGAAAAGTAGTGCGGAAGACCATGAGAGACTGTGTCCGCAACACAGCCATCAGGGAGGAGCTGAAGCAGGAGCCCATCAGGGACATCATCGAGCGACGAGGACTGAGTTTGGTGGGACACATCTCATGAGTGACAGAAGACTGCAAGCCCAGGCAGATATGGCAAGCCAGACCGGAAGGCAAGAGGACACAGAGACGTCCCAGGAGATGAGGGCAAGGTGCAAGGTGCAGACTCAGTGAATGCATCTGTGGCAGGGCAGAGGGCGGGGCCAGGTCGTGATCCTACACACCCGGTCCCGTATTAGGCTAATTAAGCCTCCGAGGGATAAAGGGATCAATGGAAAGGAGGAGGCGAGAACCGGCTTGACGATATAAATAATCGTTTTAATGATAAACTTAAAAGAAGACACAAACACACACATGACGGACATGTCCGTAAACGATCTCTCTCTCCCGCACAATCCTCTGCAGTCGACCTTTATCCCTCACAGAGGCTTAATTAGCCTAATACAGGACCGGGTATGTAGGATCACGACCCGGCCCAGCCCTCCGCCCTGCCACAGCATCATATCTCATTCAAACAAATACATAACGGAAAATGACATGTCATAAAAGGTTACAAGACACATTTGACATCACTGACATAAAATCTGTGTCATTATGCTTCTTGAGGGGCCAATTGTTTTATGTTTAAATATGTGCTAGATTTGACTGTGATGGCTGCTGCTGAGGGTGGGTTCAAAGAGCATTGAACAAAGACTTTAATATGGTTCTGTTCTTAACACAGAGCTATCATATGACTTCTAAAGACTTGGATCATAGTGCACAAATCAAATGTATTACTTTTATGCTGATGTTTTATGGTATTTTTGTGGTGTAGTGTATGGTCTTTTATTTAGCCGCAGCACATTCAGAAATCTTCTTTTGTGTCCTATGGCAAAAACAAAATAAAACAATAATAATTAAATGATTAAGTCATGATTAAAAATTTACAGATTTTTTTTGTTTAGTCTTGGTTAAAGTGATATAATCCTTTGAAAAATAATTGGTTTGTGTATGTCTATCTACAGTATGAGATATTGGAGTATACTGTATCAGTGTTACATTGTCAATCGGTCAGATGTCCCATACTGAAATCTAAAATATCACCATATATAAACATACAGTACATATATAGGCAATTATAGTTCATATATTTAAGCATACAGTATATGTTCATATTCAAATAACACTCAATGTTACAATGTAATATGTTACATGTAATATGTATTTTATGAAAGCGTCCATTTTTGTAGTATTTTGAAATGTATTTTAAGCTTGTGACTTTTTTTATATCTGTGAAAACCATTGAAACATTTAATATATGTTGTTTACATATATTGCTATATATCAGATTAGCAATCAGCATTGGTTATTTAAAAAAAAAATATCAACCGTTGTAACTTCTGTCAACTTCTGTACAGGTATTTTTTATTTTTTTTAAGATTTGTCTTAAGCAGTCATTATTATTTTTAAACAACATCCAATGAAAAGCACTTAACCTAACTTAGTTTGTCCATGTATTGCAGTAATACAGTTTCACTGAGGTTGTACACTTCAAAGAGTGATCAATTTGACATTTTTATTCAAACTGAAAGAAAATCCAACAGTGCACACCAGGAGGCTAAAGAACTTCCTATTTTATGAGGCTATTTCTATTTCCTATCTTAATTAATTTGCTGTGGGACAGATTATCTTTGGCTTCATCTGCAGGTTTTGCTCGGACTCATTGTGTTCAGGCCAAACACATTCATTTCCACCAATCAATGTGGCTGCTCTATTGCAAACTGCTCCTCCAGGAAGCTCATTTCCTTTTGCCTGAGATCTCTTCCCCCATCTGATGAAAAAAGACCTTATATGAAATGACAGAAATCAGGTGCCATGACAACAGTCATCATCAAAATCCAATTAAATGAAACTTCCTCCCACTTGAGCGGTGCATTGAAGAATTTCCTTTACCCCTGCATTTCCTCAACTTTAAAAGTACTTTGGCACACTTAAGTAATTCAATCTGACATTTACACACCACCTCATAATATCACAGTTATGTTTCTGAATCAAGCAAATTGCTACATTCCAGGTTTCTGAAAAATAATTCCATTGAACCTGGTGTTGTTTGAAAATCACTGAGATGTGTTGCTGCCTACATCCTGACTCTGCATTTTCACATAACTATCTGGTCTCATGTTACTATACCTATATTTTTGCATGAGTTGTCTGGTAAAAACAACACTAGAGGCACTACAACAATAATTACTTTTATTCACTTTCACACAAATCAAGAGTAAATCATCAGTTCATAAGCACTTTTCACACAGTTCCTCAAACAATACTCTACACACTTTTACTATTCACCTTATTTAGCACCGCCCCTTTTCCACACTCCACTATTCAGAATTTTGTCATCTAACTTCCTGTTTCTATTGAAGCTATTAAGAGTCGATCGAAATGGATTACGTGTGGTAGCACAGAAAGTATTTTTCTCCAAGAGTTGATTTGTACAGAACCCCTTTACTACGTGAAAATGCTAGTGAGCTGTTTTTTTCTGTCACTCTAAATGTTCGTTTTTACGAGCACCTGCTGAGGTAAATTGGACCTGGCAGACCACATTCAGACAGCTGTGACATACTGCAGTTTTTCAAGCGTTTAATTGTTATACGTGTAATTCTGCTTCATTTTTAGGTTTCAGCTTGTTAGTAATTTGTGTTAAAATGTGTAGTTCATATGAAATTTCCAACAGTGACAGCTTGTATTATTTCACATGGAAGGTCATAACATAAAGAAAAGTACAATTGTACTTTTTAAAATTAATTTGTCACCATACATTTTTTAAAGGCTTAAAGGTGATTAAAATGGTTGTAAATGGAATATATAATACAACATACACTTTCACATGGTATGTGTGTGTGTATAAATATATGACATCAACACCATAGATTTCTATATAGAACCGCTAGAATGGAGGTTCTGACACCAAATTTTCAAGAAGGCTGCACGCTAGATTCTCTGGTGCATAAGGTGAACAGCGACTTGTACATCAATACATTTTAACTTTTATTTTACATAACCAACTACATTTACAAGCTTATTTGAGTGAGATCAAATTGCACAGTAACTCAACTGAAAGAGCAATGCACTTGCGCTGCAAAGGACCGGGTACGAGTCCTGAAGAGTACGTGAGACAACACGTGAACCGAAAGTGTCACAGAAGCTCCACAAAATGATATGGTTGCTTCAGCAAATGTGTTTTTCATCTCATGTTTGCTTTAATGACACTGTCGGTTATATTTAGGGTTAAGGTTGGGTTGTAGGTTTGTTGATTTAAAACACAATAGAGCATTAATCAATTGAAAACCTAAACCCCCTTCAGATGGTCTTTCCAAAATTGGTACTGCTGCAGGACAAACCCCTGGGCATGAACAAATTGCAAATTGCAGAGACATTTTACACTGGGTAGATATTTCTAATAAAAACAAAAAATTGTAAGAATACATTCCTGTGAATGGAAATCCGTCTCAGCAGTATTTATAAAAGCATTTTTAAACTCAGTTAACTTCCATTTATAACAAATGACTGTGATTGGCCCAACCTGGCCAGCACTGAGAAAAGTAACAGGTACCATGTGACAGTGCCATCGCTGTTTCGGAAGCAGACCTCTTGAAAATAATTTACCCCTGATTAATGATATTACAAAACTCTAATAACCACTGAAATAAAAATGGACCTGTGACCAAAGTGCCCTTCTCCACACTTTATATGTTATAGAAGGGCCGATAGCAGTCGCAGAACACATCCGCCAGACGATCGCACCCTCCTGCACATTTCCTCTGAAAATTGCTTTGCGCACTCTCACACACATCTAATAAAAGTAATTCATATCACTCATGCCTTATATTTCAATTGTTCTGAAGCCATTCGATAGTGTTGTGTGAGGAACAGACCGGAATTTAAGTATAAATTCATCTTTTCCCTCATTTGAAACTGGTGCAGGCAAGACATCTTTGTTTACAGAAGCGCAGCTGTAAACGCACCTGACACGCACTAAACGCTTTGGGCTCAGGAAAGCTCCACGTAGGAAGAGCTGCGGTGCCTGGCGAAAGTTTAAACAATGCAGAAGAAAAGGTAGAGGAGAAAAAAATCGTGCACATAGGTTCTTTCCTGTATTGTCACAAAATGTATTGAATGTGTGTGAAATTATTTGAGAATGTGTCAGTCTTCTTCCCTAAAAATTACTGAGGGCACCTCAAATTTCAATGAATAATATCCCAGATTTTCTATGTGGTCTCAGACTTTTGAACTCCACAATATGTTATTTTCTGACATGTCCGGCGGCCCCAGTTTTGCCAGCGCTACATGCTGGCAGAACGTGACACTGAACAGCACATTAACACCACAGCAAAGATCTGGCAGACCGTGAACACTGTACACAACTCCAGAGGAGCACAGAGATCATCAACAGTCTGTAAGGTCCACCTATTGGTCCAATGGCGGCATCCAGTAGCTTGGCAGAAGATACCTGCACAGCACTGTATTTTTATACACTGTGAATAATACTTTGATTTGAGTTCCATGTTTATTAATCTTATAATTTATTCTTTTCTTTATTTCATCTGATTTCAGTCATGAAAAACCTTGTTGACGTATCAATGCTCTGAATTTCAATCAGTGAACCAAGCATAATAATATAATTAAAGTTGCATTCCATTCAAACATTTACCAAACATAAGAAATTCAAATTGCATAACTGGTGGGTTAAAACAAAACACACACACACACACACACAATGTTTTCTGTGTTGGTCTTCTGGCTACAGAGACCTAGTAGAGAAAACTACACACAGAAAATGTGTGGGATATCTGAATCCATATCTCCAAGCTCTTCTGCCATCCTTCCTTAAGTACCAAACAATTGTATTGTTATTTCAGATGTGTGTGTTTGATGTTATTTCAGGATTATGTTTACAATTTAGGGGTTTGAAGGTAGACCTTTAAAACTTGTGATTGACTTGGTTGTTTACAAAGAATGCACCTAATCTGCATACAGCATCTGGTCCATGTGAGACACTAGGGAGGGGCATGTCCCAGATAGAATACAGTATTTTACTAAGTTCTTAAATCTTACTTATGATTTGACTTTGCTGAAAGGGAATGAGACCATTTTAGCAGTTGCACTGAGACCTCTTGAATGATACCAGACATGTATGATCAGAAAACCTTTTACATTACAGAACAGGATAAATTCATAACTTAGTTTTTGGTGTCCTTAATGTGACCTGAGGTGAGAGAGAGAGCAGATGTGAGTGTGATTTGCATTTTATGGTCCTTAATCAGTAGGGTGCATTGTCTCAGGTGGAGATGCTCTTCTGTGTGAGAGTTTTGTGATTTTAGGGTTAGAGTTCTTTGACTTTTACTAGAAATTTGACAGTATGTGTTTTAATAGCAGCCCAAGATACTGTATGTATCAAGTGGTCAAATATGTCTGTGAATATATACAAAAATTAATGTAACCCTTGTGATTTAGGGTAGTCATGGAAGTAGAGAACAAGGCATTTTTGCAGTTTTGTTTTCTTCAATAAATGCTTCGATTGATTACGCTTTTGAGTTCTGAAATTTACAGTATGTTTTTATAGTAGAAAATCAAGGAAAATTTGATTCCACATATTATTATTTTATTCTATGTAATTCTGTCACATTTTCCCTGTTGTCTTTTGTTTTTGTGCATTTATGTTGAAATAATTTTTAGTTCCTGTTTCCTGTTAGTTGTTGTAGTCCTTTTGTAGTTTCATTTTATGATTGGTTTCCCCTGATTGTTTCCACAGGTGTTCCTTAGTTGGTTAGTTTGTCAGTTCACACATGTTCTCGTCACAGAAGAACTGACCCAAGATGGATCTAGCAGCTGTTAGAATAATCCTCCTCGAGCAAGGGGAACATCCAGTTGAGGAGCTGGCGAATTTAGTGCACTACCCAGACTACTCTTTGGTGGTTTTCTTCTGGGCGTGTCTCAGTAGTGCACTAAAGAAGCTATTGCCTCCAGCGGATCTTCACTGGAGGCTCATCGAGTTCGTGGAGGAGGCTCTGCAAGTTAGCGGCTCGCCTTTCACTGTGGGTGTAGAGGAAGAGGGCTTTAAATCTCTTCCAACACTTGTTGCCCCCCAACCTTCCTTGCCTGGTCCCTCCACGCCTGCCACGGCCAACGAGCTGGAAGTCTCATCCGTCCCAGAGCCAGCGTTGCCAGCCTCGTCTGTCCCAGAGCCAGCATTGTCAACTTCGGCCATCAGGAGGAGGAGGAAAAGACGAAAGGCTTCAGTTCCCCAGTTTCTGCCTGTACTCAGAGCCTTCCATGGCTCTGCCTTCCACGGCTCTGCCCTCAGAGCCTTCCACGGCTCCATCCCCAGAGTCTTCCATGGCTCCGTCCTCTAACCTGTGGCCACCTCCCAGGCCTCCTGACCCAGTCCCTGTCCTACGGCTGCCTCCTGACCCTCTCTCGGCGCTGCAGCCACCTCCCAGGCCTCCTGACCCGCTCTCGGCCCCGCTGCCACCTCCCAGGTCACCTGTCTCTGTCCTGTGGCCACCTCCAAGACCTTCTGACCCTGCGGCCGCCTCCCAAACATCCTGAGCCGGTCCCCACCTTGAGGTCGTCTTGGTCTCCTGGCCATCCCCCGGATCTGCTCTGGTCTCCTGGCCATCTGACTGATCAGCTCTGGTCTCCTAGCCATCCGCCTGATCTGCTCGGGTCTCCTGGCTGTCTGCCTGATCTGCTTGGGTTTCCTGGCTGTCCGCCTGATCTGCTCTGGTCTCCTTGGTTTCCTAGCCACCCATCTGATCTACTCTGGTCTCCTGGCTGCCCGCCTGATCTGGTCTGGTCTCCTGACCACCCGCCTGATCTGCTCTTGTTTCCACAGGTGTTCCTTGTTCCCTTTAATATTTAAGCCCTTGTTTCCCTCAGTTAGTTTGTCAGTTCTCACATGTGTTGTCATGCTCTGTGCCTGGTTTCCTGCGTTTTTGTTATATTCTGAGTTACCTTGTATAGCTTTTGTTTTATTAAAGCTGCCCATTCTTAGATCCCCATTCTTTGCTTGCCTCGTCACAAATTCATCAAATGATGGAGAACAGCATTAAAACTAGCCATATATCCAGATGTGTGGTGTAGTTGAGCAAACTTCCCATTTCGGCCGTATCAGGTTCCCATACAACATTGCTGTACAACAGTTAAGATTTCCAGATCTAAGGGCACCATTAATATCTTAATAATTTCTTTGGATGTTCAAGATGTTACATACAGTATAGTAGTATATGTTCAATGTTAATTTGAAAGGCTTTATATCAATGTTTGGGTTAAACTTTGATGTTCTAAGTCTTGTATTTCATTTCAAGTAAGATATGTATCATATCATAGTATCGTTATCATGAAAACATTTTGCTAAAATAATGTAAGATATTTCCTGATAAACCGCAGCTGGATGTGAAGCAGTGGATGAAAGAGAGCGAAAGAGAGACGACATTCGATGGGTGGAGTACTTCTCTGCTATCCACAGGCAATTAGAGAGATGGAGCACACACACACATAGCCAAAGTTGCACACCGTAGGTTAATTTCAGATACTATCCTCCTCTCTTTTAACCAAAGCATCACTAATTGAGTAATAATTTAAATAACAAATCCATTTCCCAGGCATTGCACTACACTAGCATGAGAAATATCACAATTTTATTTTACTTTAATCTCAAAACACCAGGGTCTTTCCAGTAATGCTGTCCCTTTTCAGTTTTTTGTAAATTAATATACATGTGTTATAATTTCAGTAAGTATTGCTATAAAAGTGTATTGAAGACTATCATAAAAATGCTTTGGACAAGCTCAGGCACCAACATTATCACATGAAAACTCGACATGTTGCTACCGAATATTTCAGTACACTGACATCGACCCCATTCTATATTCCAAGTCACTGACAAGCGTCATCTCCCATCAGACATTTAGCATAAATTCAAATGTGATTAACGTCTACTGTAGAGCTACTGATTGTGTGTTGCGTGAGCAGACTCAGAGACACAGATTCTAGTCTCATTGAAAACAAGAAATAATTGTGTCCACCTTATCAATGACAAGCATGATTTAAAGGTTGCATTTTCCCTCTAAGATTAAAGTTTTACTCCATTGATGGTTAGGTTTAGGCTTGGGGTTTGGGTAAGGGCATATGGTTAACTAAAAACAACTCACTCACTGGCATTACTCTGTGGACATTTCACAGAGAAACTGGAGCTCACACATTCCCATATGCTCGAAAATATTTCCCACTTCGGTCACCGGGGCAATGGTTTGAATTTTCGTTAGCACAAACTGATTTCAAAGGAAAAACCTTCTACTTACTGCCACCAAATTCTCAGTCAGATTAGTCAGCAGGCACTTAAACTTTATTAATCTTGACTTGATTATTTACACAAAGGCACAAAAAATTAACAAGGTTCCTGAAGGAGCAGTTTCACTAGGCTTTGAGCACGCAAATTTGTTTGGCCAACACAACAGACCACAATTTGCTTCTGGTGTAACAAAATTTTAAGAAATAATTTTATATTCAAAAATGTTGAATATATTATCTATCCACTTTGAAATATGTATTATTTGCATTGACCAAGAGACCAGCGTGTGGCGTTTCAAACTTTTATTGGTCACGCAGCGCATCCTCTCGTCATACAAATTCGCAGGTCAGAGTTCACCAAACTTGAACTTTAGTCCAAAGCCAAATGCAAAATTTATTCACAAGAAATTCCTCGTTCAGATGCGTTTGAATGAGGGTGATTGGAACACACACTTTTGTATTTATTTTCACCCCCCAACAGGGTGCAAATAAAGAGCCAAATTTAGCCATTGTTCAGTGATGGAATGATATTAAGCTTAAATGATTTTGTCAACTTAATTTAGATTTTTTTTCTTTCCTTTGCTTTTTTTTACGATTGTTTTAAAATTTGCCATTATCATACTCATTTCTGCAAATTTTATTGAACAGTATGGAATGTTTTAAAGTAAGAAGAAAATAACTAATAACACAAAACACCACAGAATTCATTAAATCCATTGGTAATACTTGGTAATACTAATAAAAAACTAACAGTATAAACTGATTATTTGGTCAAATTGATTAACTGAATAGTACCCCCAACACAGTCTCATGACAACTTATTCTTATAATAAGTAATATTCTTATGGGATGATGAGTTGTAAGATACACAACTTGGCTTATATGAAAAGATTAAACTTTTAGAGCAAGCAATCAACAAACACCATTTCAAATCAATACAAAACGACATATTTTAGTCAGCCTTCTATCCAACACTTTATTTTAGTAAACATCCTTGAACACATTTGGGTAATCATTCACAGAGGCGTAACTTGGATCTTATGGGCCTTGATGCTATGTACTTGTAGATGACCCCCTGCTTTTGCCTTCTGGGGATTGGAGGGCCTTCCCCCTTGGTCATTTTAATTGTTCCCTTTTGTCCAGCCCTCGCAAGCCCCATTTTTACCCCAGGAAATAATTTAAAATTCACCCTTATGTTCACCTCATTGTAATAACTGTCAATATTTTATGCAAAATGTTAAGACATTTTTGATGAGCCAATGAAAATATATTGTACAATAGAAATGGCCAGGCACACCCCCAATTTTGTATTTTATTTCAGACAGATCTTTTCCCCTCAGGCATAAGGAGGGGTCTGTTTTTGTTTCATTTTAACAAGAATAATAAATTGTGAAATAACTCAAAAGTGCAGTGGAAGCCTAGTTGATAAAATCCTCAGACAATTAAATGATAAATTTGTGCTTCCATGCCTCGTTGTGCTGCAGGTTTCCTGGAGGTTATTACTGTGTACTTTATCCACGTCTGCCCATTCAGCACCTGGGCATGATGCAGGTCATGCTTACACAGTGACAACAGAGAGAGAGAGAGAGAGAGAGAGAGGAGAGAGAGAGAGAGAGAGTGTGTAGTGCTGGCTGACTTGTTGAGCAATGGAGCATATTTTTATACAGTAGGTTAGTCTTGCCTCATATTTAACTTATAATCATGACAAGACCGTAAAGGAAAATTTCATCCAAAAATTCAGTCATAATGTTGTTCCTGTCAGCCCAACACAGCACCATTAGCTCAACCAATGGCGTGATTGTCTTTTTGTCTGACCAATGGCAGATGGCGGGAGCCTTTTTGAAACCTGTTTGAAAAAATATTTATATTTTAGCAATTTGGTTTGGTGGCATTAGTGGTGCAGCAGTGAAAATGTTTAGTACAGTATGTTTTTTTTTTTAATGTTTTTTATGCTTTTTCTGTCAAAGAGGACAGGCATACGGAAAAATGTCCTTGTTCGTACCAATATATCGGCTTCATGAGCTACTTTTTGTAAGTAGTCAAGGTTAGAAACTGCTCACCTTTCATCTTTATGCACAGTTTTGAATTAAAAAATGACTAGTGCAGATCTGATGATCTTTTATTTTTGAGGATCAAGGGGTTCAATTTGTTACAGTAACCGCTTATTTCAGCACAGTTCAGTTGATCACCACAGTTTTTAAAAATGTGGAGAAAATTGGATATGGTAAGCAGCGGATTAAGAGGATGGTGGAGAAAATACATCAATCATATATTCTGGGTTCAATACAGGTTAATATGGGCACCGATATTCCGAATATTACACGTTCGATACAAGTTACGCCTGATACTCCATGAGTGGGGCATGTCATGTTGGGCTTTCACAGTTACCTCTTCTGCGAGAGAGACCTGTGGCTGTGCGTAAAATAAAACACAAAAAACACGTGCACTTGTTTATCAGCGTACTTGGTCATGATTGGTTAATGTTGTAAAGCCGATCTTATACACCTACTGTATATATCAAAACCCATTTCAAGGTAAGTCAGTCCACTTGGCGGCCATCGTTGGAATGCTCACAGTTAGCTATTTTCTTTGAAGACAAGAGGCATAAAAGTACAGCTCCTGTCTACTTGAATGGAGAAACACTGAAATCTCAAAAAAAATTTGGACAAGAATATGGTCAAAGAACATATTTCAAATCAGCAGTAAAATTGGTCAACAATATTATCATAAATCGTGCTTCTTTAGGTCAGATCACAGTGAGAAATGCTAGTCATCTGGTCCGAGTCGTTCATTCTTTTGTCAAAAGAGTTGAAAGGTGAACTAATAAATTCTGTGTCCTGTACAGCGCCTATGTGATTTTCACATGACAAACGAACGGTGGTTGAGCAATGCACATGCGTGGCCAACACAAAATGAACGAATCACTCTCTGAGACTACTCGTTCTTCTGAGTCACATAAAAGATTTGTTCAAAATGAAAGAATCGTTCATTAGCGACCCATCACTACTGTCACTGATAAAATGATGGAGAAAGGATGGAGAACCTCTTAGCACTAGGAACTATGAATTTTCAGCACATTTTAATTACCACAGCAGCACGTCAAGACTTAACTATCACTTCACGTTTCCCGTGGAGTTCAAAGCGGCACTGGACTCTGGCGTTGTCGCCCTGATGCGAATCATGAGCATAGCGGATAACCACAGTCTACCGGCAGATTAATATTGTGGAGGATAAGTGTTTAAGAGATTTAATGCCCATTTTTATGAAGACTAAACCTGTGGGGACTAAAGCCATCTTTACACAGCAAAAGTGGCACAAAAGCTGCATCTGAAGTGACAATTAGGTGTATTTTCACAGAGCAGCAATACATGCATTTACACAGCAGTTGCAAACGCATAAATATTGTTATGAGATGAGTATTTTAAATAGAATACAAAAATATAAAATTAATGAATATATGAATACTCAGCTTATTGGGAATAGTTCTATCAATAAGGCAACCTCCCAATTAAACTTTGTGAAAAGTTAAATTTAGATGTATTGGTGATATTTTAGCTAATTTCTATCTTTATACTGTGGAAAGCTTTGTTTGGAAAATGTTAATTAAGCATTATATTGTTACATATTGTTATGTTTTCTTTCCTAAGAAGGAAAGTACAAAAAAATATGCGATTAATCATGATAATCGACTGACAGCTCTAATTGTAATAGATTTACATGATTGTAAGAGCACATGTTGTTGACCTTATCTGTTTGTGTTAAAAGCTGTGAGCACAAACATTTCAAAATAACAGTCCCCCAGTGTATTGCGGACTAATCCAAATAAGGATAGGTCTGAAGATATAGATTTAACCACTGGAGTCATATGGATTACTTTTGGGATTTAGGATTTGCCTTTATGTGCCCTTCAAAGATCTGGCCACAATTTACTTGCATTGTGAGGACATACAGAGCTGAGATATTCTTCAAAAAATCTTTGGTTGTGTTCAGTTGAAGAAAGAAAGTCATAAACACGTTAGATGGCATGAGGGTGAGTAAATGATGAGAGAATGTTAATTTTTGTGTGAACAATCCCTTTTGAAGTCCTGCGTTATGCACACAATCTTCTTTCCCAATCTATTGGCTGTTTGGTTGCACAATAAACAGCATGTGGGATTTGATTCATTTTAGGCTCTTGTTGCCTCTTATGTCTGTGTCTGTCACAGGAAGGTAAAACTAAAACATTTTTTGCATTCAAAAATCTAAGATATGAAAGGTGCACGCGCTTGCCATGTTGACAGCTTTGTTGATTATAAACTGGAACAATTTCGTTTTATCACTTCACTCACTTACGTAGACGTGGTATAATGCCATTTGCATGTCGAATTAACAGGTTTAAAAAGGTTTATGCATCTGTAACATCTTAAGTTCAGTATCTATGCGACAAAGCACTTTATCACTGCACGGGCTTCTGACATTGCTGACAACTGCACGAAAGAAAAGTGAGAGACAGAGCGGATTTATTCGTACAGCTTCTAGAATTAAATTTTGATACAAAACAAGTTGATTTTTTATTGATTTGACTTGTTCATCTGTATCTATTGGTTTACTCATTCGCAGCTGCACTGTAAAGTGAATAAAAGCTTGCAGGAATTATTAAAATTGTGTGCAACACCCGCAATCCCGCGCCGAATTTCAGTCTCTGCAAACTGTATTATATAAAAATATTCAATTTGCACAGGTTCCCCTCATTTATGATTTCATTATACAAAACATGAATAAATAAATAAATCACTCTGCAATCTGTTAAATTATTGCAATGAAAATCAAATGCACCCCCCATTTGTTTTCACTCTTGTCATATACATCAAGGCGGGCAAAATCAAAGGTCATCACAGGCCAACTTTGGCCTGCAGACCCTAGTTTGGGGTCTTGCATCTCTGCTGTAAGTCAATCATAACAAAGAAGTCTAAGGATACAAAACAGCGTGTTTTTTATTCAAAGGAGGACTATACTGGAGTTCCATCTATACTGATGATTTAATCATTGAAAATTTTCATTCTGTTCCTAAACTGTCTAATTGTAATTTGAGCGATGTGCAGAGGCTAGACGATGACATGAGATGATTTGTGATTGATCGGCTCACTTCCAGTGTCTCCTTTTTACTGCACATGATAAAAGAGCATATCTGATCACATAGTGTGCATATATGGACCCCAAACCACAAAACTTCATTTATTTATGATCCACATTCAAAGTGAGTGATTGTTATTTATTTAATTTGCGACCAGAGAGTTCCCCAAGCAAAGTAATTTATTATATTCAAAGGACATATTTCTTAATTTAAAAATACGCTGAAGTCTACCAGTACTTTTAACTAGTACTATGAGTGCAGTTATGTCATAGCCTAGTTTGTATTAGTAAAGTTTGTATTAGTAAAGTATGTTTATCAGTAGACCATCAGATGATCCACAGCTCTCAGTTACATAGTGACTTTTGGTCACAAATAAAGTCACACTTCAAATGTATGAATTTCATTACATTAGATACAAGACAACATTATCATTTGAAAACAAATGTTGCTTGAGCTTTTCTCAGAACTAACTTCACTTTTCTAAGGTATTGTTACATTGACTTTCAATTAACTAGTGTCATTGATATTTGGTGGATGTAAGTCCGATCCCCTCAAGTTCACACAGGTGTCCTAACAGAATAACCAGGTGGAGTTCAGCCCATTGTTCTAATCATGCTTGTCAACCACAAAGTGTCCAAATGATGTGTCTGAACTGATAATTTTGAACAATATTTTTGAAAATTAAAAAATCTAACGAACTTCTAATTGTGAAATGCCACTTAATTTGATATTTTGTAATATACTGCATTGCAATACATTCATACATTTAAGTATTACATACGTGCCATAATAGCTTTTAGGGTCATGTTCCATCCAGATTGATCTCATGGGAAAATCGTGACATTATACAAATGAAACATTTGAATGTGGCAAGAAAGACTACCTCCCACCCCCCTGGAAACTACACTCCTGAATTACATTAATATACCCCTAACTTAAACCCTAAACCTAACCCTAACAATACAGACATCAACGCAGCATTCTTTACTAAGTACAAAGTCTCTTTCTTTTAATTTGGTGATAAAAATGGATGTGAAGTCAAAGGGACAATGTAAGCTATATTTAGGGCATAAACATTTGCCACATGGTGCCGTTTACCTAATTTAGGTGGAAACAACATTCAGAACTAACACTGATTTCCCGTTTAATAATGTCAGTACATTTTAGGGATTGGGACAATTTTTCAGATTTTCAAGATTTTTCAAGGAACACTTCAAATTTGTACAACAGCTTGTAAAATAAAATTTGGAAAAGAGTCCAGCTTGGTCTTTTAAAAAAAAATGTTTTATCCCCTTTCTTTCCCCAATTTGGAATGCCCAATTCCCACTACTTAGTAGGTCCTTGTGGTGGTGCGTTTACTCAGTCATCTTATCACGTGGCTCGTTGTGCTCCCTAGCAACCAGGACAATTTGGTTGCTTAGGAGACCTGGCTGGAGTCACTCAGCACACCCTGGATTCGAATTTGCGAATCCAGGGGTGTTGTCAGCGTCAATACTCCCTGAGATACCCAGACTTGGTCTTGATATTTGGAGATCTTTTATTTCTCCACATCTTATCATTTAAATGTATTCATTTAGCAGACATTTTTATCCACAGTAATTTTCAAATGAGAATATTACATGCAGAAGCAGAATCATATCAAGATTTTCTGAAAACTACCCAGATAGCACACGCACATCTCAGAGTGTCTTTTTTATATCTTTTCATAGAAAGCCACACAATCTAATTAACATCTGCTAAACATCGTAAAAAGATCAGGTTTACAAACTTTCTAAATCATAAACATCTCAAAGGCATCTGTTAAATGTCTCATTGACATCCAAGAGGACGTCTTATAAATGTATTGCAGATGAGCAAACAACATAGAACAATATGTCTTTCACATGTAAACACACACATCAAATAAGTAAGTAGAACCTATTTTCAGTTGGAAAAAAGACACAAGCAAGTAGTTCCACACACAGGGATATTGGGTTGCTTCTTCGTTTTTCCTTATTTATTTACTTGTCCGTTGAACTGTTTTAGAAAAGCAATATCACACATTTGTATGAATATAAAAAGATTCAATAACTCAGAAATAAACTGAACAAGTTTCACAGACATGTGACTAACAGAAATGGAATAATGTGTCCCTGAACAAAGGCATTTCTGGGGGGAATGGCCCTAGCCCTCACCCTCCGATTCAACAGTTCCCAGACGTGCTCAATGTGATTGAGATCCGGGCTCTTTGCTGGCCATGGCAGAACACTGACATTCCTGTCTTGCAGGAAATCATTCACAGAACGAGCATTATGGCTGGTGGCATTGTCATGCTGGAGATTGTCATGCAGGATGAGCCTGCATGAAGAGTACAACATGAGGGAGGAGCATGTCATCCCTGTAACGCACAGCATTGGGATTGCCTGTAATGACAACAAGCTCAGTCCGATGATGCTATGACACACCGCCACAGACCATGACAGACCCTCCACCCCCATATCGATCCTGCACCAGTGTACAGGCCTCAGTGTAACGTTCATTCCTTTGACCATCTGACCATCACCCTGGTGTGACAAAACCACGACTCATCAGCGAAGAGCACTTTTTGCCAGTCCTGTCTGAACCAGTGAAGAAGGGTTTGTGCCCATAGGTGACGTTGTTGCTGGTGATGTCTGGTAAGACCTGCCTTACAAAAGGTCTACAAGCCCTCAGTCCAGCCTCTCTCAACCTATTGCGTACAGAATGAGCACTGGTGGAGGGATTGTGCATTCCTGGATTAATGCGGGTTGTTGTTGTTGCCATCCTCTACCTGTCCCGCAGTTGTAATATTCGGATGTACCAATCCTGTGCAGGTGTTGTTACACATGGTCTGCCATTGCGAGGATGATTAGCTGTCCTTCCTGTCTCCCTGTAGTGCTGTCTTAGGTGTCTCACAGTTCGGACATTGGAATTTATTGCCTTGGCCTCATCTACAGTCCTCATGCCTCCATGCAGCATGCCTAAGGCACATTCACCCAGATGAGCAGGGATGCTGGGCATCTTTCTTTTGGTGTTTTTCAGAGTCAGTAGAAAGGTCTCTTAAGTGTCCTAAGTTTTTATAGTTGTGACCTTAATTGCCTACCGTCTGTAAGCTGTTAGTGTCTTAACGACTGTTCCACAGGTGCATGTTCATTAATTGTTTATGGTTCAGTGAACAAGCATGGGAAACATTGTTTAAACCCTTTACAATAAAGATCTGTAAAGTTATTTGGATTTGTACAAAATTATCTTTAAAATACAGTGTCCTGAAAAAGGGACGTTTCTTTTTTGCTGAGTTTATATAGTCCAACAAGGCAACATCTGTATCTAGTATATACTGTATACATTATTATTATGTGATTATACTGTGCTATAAAGTTAAAGACTATAAGCAGTTATGTAGAAGAAAGAGGATTGTAATAAAATGTCCTTCTTTAAAAACCAACTGATTCCAGTCAATCCATTATCTGGTTATTGGGGGTTATGAATTTAACAGTGTCTGGGAATTTCTAATGCTCCAAGGTTCATTATTACTGTTACACAATGTTGCAGAGGCATAAAGTCATGTTTAAATTAAAGGATTAGTTCAGTCAAAAATAAAAACTGAATCATTGTTCACTCACCCCTATATTGTTATAATCATATATGACTTTCTTTCTTTTTCTTAACACAAAAACACAATGTTGTGCTCAGTGATATCATACAATGGCCGTTTAAGTTGACCATCTCTTCAAGCTAAACAATTATTTTATGTGACACATGCCTTGTTCTGAAGGCATACAATAAGGTTAGGTGAGAAACAAACCAAAATCGAATGTATTATTTAGCCAAATCTCCAAATATTGCCCTCCTGTGCGCGTTCATGAGGTGCATGAGAGTAATAGAATACACAGCCTCTGCTCACAAGATTGTGCGTTCAAGCAAAAACTCAATTAGTTTATCTAAAACTATTCACCACAGTAGTAGTAACACCAGAACACAACACAGCTGCACACAAAACAGTGAACAGAACTTACTAAACATGTCTGAAGAGTTTGAAGAACTGGACTTTTGAGATCCAGTTCTCAAAATCTTGTGGACAAATGTTAAGAATGTGTTATATGGCCTTATGTCAATGACTTAAAATTGTTGTTTTTTCAAAAAACACGCATAAACGTTATTTTCTCAAAAATACAAACCTGTACATACATGTTGCTCACATATTATTGTAGCCCAGTTTGTGCTGAATACAGTGTTATCAGACTTTAGCCATTAATATGTTTTTAAGCAACTGAAAAAAGCACAAATGTCAAGACATGTCAAAACTTCTCCAGGGCCCAAAATATCCTCAGACTCCAGAGGGTTAAACAAATTCAAAGTGGTGGAATTCTTTCTTGCAGGAATGGAAATCCATATCATCATTATATTCTGCAGAACAGAATATTTAATTTTAGCACTTACAGGTGAAACTCGAAAAATTAGAATATCGTGCAAAAGTTCATTAATTTCAGTAATTCAACTTAAAAGGTGAAACTAATATATTATATAGACTCATTACAAGCAAAGTAAGATATTTCAAGCCTTTCTTTGATATAATTTTGATGATTATGGCTTACAGCTTATGAAAACCCCAAATTCAGAATCTCAGAAAATTAGAATATTGTGAAAAGGTTCAGTATTGTAGGCTCAAAGTGTCACACTCTAATCAGCTAAACACCTGCAAAGGGTTCCTGAGCCTTTAAATGGTCTCTCAGTCTGGTTCAGTTGAATTCACAATCATGGGGAAGACTGCTGACCTGACAGTTGTGCAGAAAACCATCATTGACACCCTCCACAAGGAGGGAAAGCCTCAAAAGGTAATTGCAAAAGAAGTTGGATGTTCTCAAAGTGCTGTATCAAAGCACATTAATAGAAAGTTAAGTGGAAGGGAAAAGTGTGGAAGAAAAAGGTGCACAAGCAGCAGGGATGACCGTAGCCTGGAGAGGATTGTCAGGAAAAGGCCATTCAAATGTGTGGGGAGCATCACAAGGAGTGGACTGAGGCTGGAGTTACTGCATCAAGAGCCACCACACACAGACGGGTCCTGGACATGGGCTTCAAATGTCAAACGTCTTACCTGGGCTAAAGAAAAAAGAACTGGTCTGTTGCTCAGTGGTCCAAAGTCCTCTTTTCTGATGAGAGCAAATTTTGCATCTCATTTGGAAACCAAGGTCCCAGAGTCTGGAGGAAGAATGGAGAGGCACACAATCCAAGATGCTTGAAGTCCAGTGTGAAGTTTCCACAGTCTGTGTTGGTTTGGGGAGCCATGTCATCGGCTGGTGTTGGTCCACTGTGTTTTATTAAGTCCAGAGTCAACGCAGCCGTCTACCGGGACATTTTAGAGCACTTCATGCTTCCTTCAGCAGACAAGCTTTATGGAGATGCTGACTTCATTTTCCAGCAGGACTTGGCACCTGCCCACACTGCCAAAAGTACCAAAACCTGGTTCAATGACCATGGAATTACTGTGCTTGATTGGCCAGCAAACTCGCTTGACCTGAACCCCATAGAGAATCTATGGGGCATTGCCAAGAGAAAGATGAGAGACATGAGACCAAACAATGCAGAAGAGCTGAAGGCCGCTATTGAAGCATCTTGGTCTTCCATAACACCTCAGCAGTGCCACAGGCTGATAGCATCCATGCCACGCCGCATTGAGGCAGTAATTAATGCAAAAGGGGCCCAAACCAAGTACTGAGTACATATGCATGATTATACTTTTCAGAGGGCCGACATTTCTGTATTTAAAATCCTTTTTTATTATTGATTTCATGTAATATTCTAATTTTCTGAGATTCTGAATTTGGGGTTTTCATAAGCTGTAAGCCATAATCATCAAAATTATATCAAATAAAGGCTTGAAATATCTTACTTTGCTATAATATAATATATTAATATATTATAATATATTAGTTTCACCTTTTAAGTTGAATTACTGAAATTAATGAACTTTTGCACGATATTCTAATTTTTCGAGTTTCACCTGTATAGCTATTTAGTTGTTTGCAATAAAGTTAATGAATATTTGAAGGATATGTTAGCACTTTTCCCAAAGAAGATCTATGCCATATTTAAACTTTCTCAAACAAATGGTTGTGTATTAAGAACCCCACCGGAAAACAAAAGTAAGCAATAAGCATTATTCCAGGGTAGCAGTTCATATCTGTTGACAAGTTTCCTGCCACCTGAAGTATGTTTAGGAAAAAGACAGAGAGCATCAATCACTTACAAAAAAAGTGCCACTATATTACTATGGTTTTTATTTCCTGAGGAAATTAATCTGGAAATTCAAGCTTTCATTGTAAAACAGATTCTGGTAAAAGGGACTTCTAGCAATTCCTCCAGGTTCACAAATACAGCTCTACATTGAAATAAGCAAGGAAAACAGCATTACTTATTTACACAGAGGGACGCGGCCTGCACAGCGGGAACTTGAAGAATATTTCTGATGCAGGATCATCTCAAGCCCCTTTACTTACATCATACAATAGACTTCTTTAACAGGGCTGAGAATTCTCTTTTTTACTTGTAATATTTTTAAGGGTATATTATTATGCTAAACTTTACAGGATGCAGCTGGTGGAGGCTTCCAGAAGCATTGGTGGAGATGGAGGCTTTAAACAACACTCACAAACAAAAAAACAATAATGAATCATTTAGGTCTGAATGTTAGTACATTCTCAGAGAAGAAATCAGCTTTGTACTACACAATACAACACAATAAAGTGCCTTAAACTTGCTTCAAGACAAATTCAGTAAAAGCAATAAGATTAAAACCTTAAAAACCCCACTTATAAAGGCCTGCATGGTACATTAATGGTCCCTTCGCTCTACTGCTGGCAGTGGTGATTCATACAGGATCAAAGTGTAAAAAAATCAAACTCTACACTGACACAAAATCAATATGCTTGCTACAGAATATCGGCTGTGGCTCATAGACCTTGAAACACGCAGTACTTTGAAATAAAACCATGCAGGAGAGTAATATCACTGGTAACAATCAAGGTTGAGCAAGATGCTACTAAGACAAGACAGATCCAAATCGTAACACTTTTGCTGACTGTCCAAGTAAGATGTAAAAAAAAAACGGCTGCCATTCTTGTGCCCACCTGCTAAAAACACTAGGTTCGACCCTGGCTGGTTTACGCTGGTTTTCTGCAGGTCTAATTAGTAAAGTATTTTTTGACACTTACAATTCTTACCCCAAAAGATTTGTAAATATTTGTATGTCTCTAAAGTAGCTCAAATGTTAAAGGGTTCAGCTGTTGGATGCCCTCAATACATTGATGTCAATTTCAGTGTCTATAAAGTACAAAAGTGCACATACGATACACTTAAAATCTAGCTAAAATCAAGTGCATTGCTATGGGCTACGACCATATGTAACGTGAGAGCGCTAATTCTAAGTGCAATGTTTGTGGCAATGCAAAGTGCAAGTGGCCATTGGTGGGAGTATTTGCTCTATCTGTGGGTGAATGCATGCATACTATGGGTGTATTGTGTGTTAATGAAGTGCCGCAAAATGTAATTTGCTAATTTCCATCGAAATAGGTCATTGCGCTAAGACCTTTTCAAAGCAGGTCTGCTTTCAGCACAAAGTCTAAACTCAGTTCCTGCATTTGCCTTTTGGAGTTTCCTCCAGCAGGTTGTAATAAAGTTAATTTACAAAAATACAGTGGAACATCAAATTATGTTCATGACGTTCACTTTTGTAGCTGTTTTATGAAACTAGTCTTTATGAGATTTGTGTTAAACTCCTGAGACCCCTGCATGACAGCTGTATGTGTTTTCCATTCCCCTTTTTGATTTGTAATTAGTAGCCCCCGAGAAACATGCCAAAAAATATATATATAATAATAATAATAATTTTAGACCAAATAATTTCCTAAAATATTGTTGTCCAAATATGTGGACAGTGGGACTAAGTTGTGATCCCCCTTCTGTCACTCACTCGACGTTGTGTCAAATGAAGTGACACAAGGGGTCTTCCTGGGACACCAAACGTACCTCTGAACCTGAGAAAAGGCCAATGTCAAGTTGGAGCCGAACGGTTGTGTAACAGCAAGCTGAGTTCACCACTGTTTCACTCACCTCTACTGGCGATAAGCACTGCTGTTGGATCTACGGCGCGTTTCTAGCTGGCATTCTCTCTCTCTGCACGCTGCGCAGTCTACGCCCCTGGGCACTTCGACAGCGCTTTCATTGCCCGAAAGAGTGTTTCTCCTCCTAAAAAGAGTTTATTTCCTCTAAAAGAGTTTGAGTTCCCCCCTCATAAAAGAGCAATACACAGCAGGCGTTGAACGTCATTTTCAGGACGTGTTTTTTTAAAGATGTCTTTCCGCCTCTGTGTAGTTCCTGGATGCGGTTGATTTCTCTCCACTTCTGATGGTCATAAAAGCTGCCTCGCGTGCCTGGGCTGCGATCACACACAGGCAGCGTTTTATGAATGGTTCATGTTCTCAGTGCGAGAACATAGCCATGGCAACATTGAGGTCACGGCTTTCTTTTCTCACGAGAGAAAGCCACTTCAGCCGCCTCCCGCCTCATTCCTTCTTCCCACGGGATTGAGGACGACCCAGCTGGCAATGAAGGCGATTCGGGGATAACGACGGGCTCGGTTTCCCCGGGTAAATCCCCACAAACCACCCGCCCCCGGCACGCTTGCTTGCTTCTGTCCGAGCTCATGATGAGAGCGGCTCGCTAAGCGGCCAGCTTGCATTCTCCCTTGAGCCCCTCGAATTGGATGTCGACATCGCCGCTGCATCGGAGAGCATCACAGCGGCGTCTGATGCTGATGTCTCTTCTGGGCTGCCACCTTCGGGTCTGCTTGCCCAGTCTGAGGCTGACATGCAGTTTTCGGTGGTGAAGAAACAGATGGCACACCTTGCCGTGGCGCCACCAAACCAGCGCACCCCGCCTGCTCGCCGAGGGCATCCCCCTGCAGCTAAATGGTAATGCGAGGTGCTCTCAGCCCTAGCGTCGAGCACCTCGCAGGCGGTGTACACCCACCGTCTCCAGGATCCTTCCAGGACCCTTCCAGGACCAGGAAAGCTCCGAAGCACTCCTGAGACGGGCGACCCAGGCAGTCAGACATTCGCTCCGGAGCTGGTACCAAGACCACTCCGTTCCCCGGTGGAGGGCTGGGAGGATAATCCTTGTTTCATTTGCTTTCTCATGTTTTTAGGTGCTGCTGTTGGAACATCAACAGGTAAGTCATTGACTTGATGTAAAAGATTTTGGTGTAGGACTCTAGATCTCTCAGTATGACTTCAATTTTCACTTAGATTTCTAAGATTTCTCACAAGTACTCAGTCACCAGGATGAAGGACAACTCCTTTCAAGTTTTGGTCATAGCACTTCTTTCCACTTTCGCTTGAGTTTTAGCTGTTTTCAAAAGCAATTTGGTATGCATTTGTCATTCTCTCAGCCCATTTTTCTGAATAACCTCTTTGAGTCTTATTTCCCTCTCCACACATTAGTCTGAAAAACAGGCCAATTTGCAAGTGTGGATGACGTCCGTACAGTAAGTAAAAGGGTATCCTGTTGCTTCGTGCCATGTGCACGTAGGTGTGGACAATCTGAAGTAGGTGTTCCTTCCATCTTTCTTTTTCCTTTTCTTCCAATGTCCTCAGCATCTGTCACAATGTCCTGTTGAAACACTCGGCTGGATTGCCCTGTGGATGAAGTCTGGTGAAGACCTGGAGTGCCCATTACAGCAAGTTGTCAAAGTTTCTTGAAAAGCAAATTCTCGAACTCTCGACCTTGGTTGTGGTGTAGTTTGGCCGGAAACCCAATCTGAGGAATAAAATCAATAAAGATCCTCTCTGTCACAGTTTCTCCTGAGTTATTTTTTGTCTCATAGGCTTGAGCAAACCTTGTAAAGTGATCTACAACAACAAGGATGTACTCATAGCCACTTCTGCTATGTTCCAGATGTAAGTAATCAATAGACACAAGCTCAAAGGTTGAACTGGTGATAATGCTACCCATTGGAGCCTTTGTGTGCACTGCTGGTTTCTTCTGCTTTATAAATGGACACTGTCTAGTGACGTGCACCTCTATGTTCCTTCTCATGAATAGCCAATAGAACCTTTGTCTTGCAAGGCTAAGGACCCTTTCTATGCCAGCATGTCCCATGTTGTCATGAAGGTGTTTGAAGACTTTTTTTATACTTGTATTACTTGCAGTTTTACGATACAAGTATCCTCCTAAGTGCAATTTTCTCCATTCGACAGCACCTCTGGCTCCTTGTCTCATATTACTTAAAGAGTTCCATTAGATTCTTATAGCTTGTTGATTTTGGCAACTTAATAGGGTCTATCTTTTCCATGCATTCCCAGGTATTGTATTCAGGTGTGTGGTTTTTTTGACAGGTTGTGGACTGTGGCCCAGGCAACATCTTTTATCTCAGCAGCTCTACTCCCTTCCCAGGTTTCTTCTGTGCATTCCGTGATGTATTGAATTATATCAAGTGGAAATCGGGAGAGTGTGTAGGCGTCCACGTTCACTATTCCAGGTCGATACTTGATATCAAATCTTAAGTCTGAGAGCTCTCTATATGTGTAGACTGTGAAGTGAGGAGTTTGATCGCTGAATAGGGATATCATCAGTGAAATAAATGGTCATTTGTAAGTTTGGAATGCAGCCCACATCTTCATTATTTGCAAATGCCAGTGATTCTTCATAAAGCATTTTTCTTTCTATGCTTTGATGTTCCTCTGTCAAGTGACTTATATCTACGGGAGGATCCCATCATAATGTGGTCTCTACTGCTGCTGCTGAGGTCTTCAGGAGTTTTAGCACTGTTGACTTCAACAGGGGCAGGTTCAACTTGCTGGTCTGTCTCTATCATTTTTGCAATCAGCTGTGTAGTTCGTTGACGCAACTCCATGTCGTGTATAATTTCCCATTTAACCTTTAATGAAAGGGCTTTGCGTTTTACATACTTCCAACAGACCATCACCCATGTCCAGCTGATCAAGCAGTGGGTTTTCTTGTTTGGATTTACAAAGAAGACACTTTGCATTTGATGTGTGTCACATGCCCTGGAGGAATAAGAGCATTCTGAGAACAGACTGCACTGTTGGCTTGGCATCATGAGCTCAGAGAACAGTGCTTCATCGGTTACAGCCTGGGTAGATAAAAGGGGCTTAAACTCACTTCTAATATCACTGTATTTTGGAAGAGGGCCTTGATGAATCATGCATAAAATCACATTCTGTACAGTGCACAGCTCATACTCAATGTATGTGCTGTTCTGTCTTGAAGCGATTGTGACCAAACACAGGAGTCATGGGACAAAGTTATGGACTCTAGGGTGCTCGACTACGCCACCTGGGGCCTTTCACACCAAGATTTAACCAAGAGGGCTCTCCCACACAGTTAATGAAGTAATGACAGAGACGTGATATTTCAATATAAAAATATAACAATATTTATTAACAAGTAATTCAATAAAAACAGCCTGGAGTTTGTTTTCTCAACATAGTGTGAGGCAATACAGATTAAGCCCCATAGGCCAGCAAAAAGGGGGTAGTGGCTGCCACTAGGAATATCACCACACAAACAATAATGGCTTCAAGGGATCAGCTGTTTGGAAGGGGTTACCTGTCATGGAAGAGGAGTGAGACCGACACACCCGACACATCCGTGCTGCTGATTATGTTGCCTATTCACGCAAACACGCCACACACACACACACACTCATAGGCACAGATACTATAAAAAGTGATCACTGCAAATAGTGAGGTGCACATTACCACTACAAATACTGTGTGCGATGGGTGAAGAGGAGGACTCCAATCCGGCGACCTACTCCACAAACAGCTTCAACACTCTGGTTGGATCAGGAATAAGCAGAGCTAGATGTTAGCATTATCACAGCAAACTAATGGGGTAACCAATACCACACCTATTGCTGACATACAACAAAATAGAGGAAGGAGAATAAAATAACAAAAAACAACCAAGCCTATGTTTAGGCCAGATCAGACAGAAAACAAAAGTAACAAAAATAAAGAAAAAAACAAAATGAGGCAAAAGCTACAATTATATTAAATTCACAAAAGGCAAAACAGCAGTGACAATCTTTCTCCAGCGATACAACACTCAACATAAACAGAAATGGGGCTCCCCGGTTATCTCCCCCGCCTGCAAACCTCAACTCGCATTCCCATAGGCAGTGACAGTACGCGCGTGCATAGCGTCTCCCAGCCAAGACCTTCGATAGATCAACACTGTACTACCCGGAAGCGTCTGGTACACCGTCACACATCCTTCATAGGCAACAGCACAGCGAACACAGTGTAAAGAGGACGTACAAACTAAGGGATTACCTCGTTTTCCACCCGATGTGCCGGTTTTATACAAAGTGCTATTGACACTAATGAATAACTAGCCTCGTACAAGCTAACTAGAGGGCGTGGCTGAGGGGAAGAGGAATACGGCGAGCACAGAAGGACAACCGTGCTACGGCCGTTACTCTGCCGGTTACACAAGCATTACCTTTTATTTGAGTCCCATGACCCGATACAAAAACTGTTGTGGGGTCTCATGCTGTCTGGTGCTCATCAGCTCTTAGAAAAGCTTGCTGATGCTCTTTTCACTTAGGTGAGACTGTAGGAAACTTTACAGTTCAGTCACAGTTAGATCATCTTTGTTAATTAGCATGTCTTTGAATTGGTTCAATTATGCACGGCACATCTTGTATAGACTTCTGTGTGATTTGCTTTGAGTCCTTCGTCGATTTGCTTGTACAAACTACTGTAACCAATGTCCGAAGTGCTGTCACCTACCTGACCCCGTGTACTTTTAATTCTTTGTGCTGTAAGAATGACAAGTCTCTTATGTACACCCTGCCGTCAGTCTTGGTGTGTGGAAAACTTTGCATTTTGTGCTGCTCTTGTAGCTTTCTAACTAATTCTTCATATATAGAGAGAATCTTTTGCTACTCCAGAAACTGAGTGTCTGCATCTTTGACTGCAAATGTGGATGATGAAAATGTCTGCATGTGTGTGTTTGCTGACAGTGTATATGCAGTTGGTGAGGGTGCTTGTGTTTTCATATAAATTTCAATAAAATTAGACACAGTCTGGTCATTCACAACAACAACTACACAATTTTGTATGAGCTCATCAGTACTGTGCATACCCTTCATCTTCCAGTTCAGTAAAAGTGTTGCTGTGCATGTAGGAAGAAATTAAATAGAAACAACTTTCCTCATCATCCCTGCAGATGGTGGAG
Source organism: Xyrauchen texanus (assembly GCF_025860055.1). Classification (NCBI taxonomy): domain Eukaryota; kingdom Metazoa; phylum Chordata; class Actinopteri; order Cypriniformes; family Catostomidae; genus Xyrauchen; species Xyrauchen texanus. The sequence continues at coordinate 40,032,948 of NC_068290.1, forward strand.
AAATCCAGACATGAAGCAGGTGTGATGCTATCAGCAATTTGGAAGAGTTCATCAGCAGTCAGTGTTTGAAGGCTTTCCTTGATTTTCCAGATCAGTCCTTCTCTTTCGTCCACCATCTTGCTCGATTCAAGATCCCTTGGATTTTAAATTATGTACAACTTCTCAGTCAGGGCAGTCCTTTCTCTTGTTGGCAGTCTTGCTCAGTTTCAGACACCTTTGGACATGCAGCGATGTAGTCCCTCTCAGCCAGGTCCCCTTTATCTCTCTGGTCACCTGCAGCTGCTTCAGATTCACACATGCAACCACACTGTGACTTGTATAGACTTCAAGATCAGTCTTGCAATCTGGACATGTATCTCGGCGGAATTGAGCAAACCTTGTAAAGTGATCTAACTTGTCAAGCAAAATGGGATAAGATATCAAGTCTTGTTTTAAGACAAATCTGACAACATTTAGTGAACTTTAGACTTAAAACAAGAAAAAAAATCTGCCAAAGGGGTAAGCAAAATAAATTGTTTTCCCCATGAATTAAGTTTATTTTACTCCACCCCATTGGCAAAAAGTTTTTTTTCTTGTTTTAAGCATAAATCTCACAAAATTTGATTCAATTTATCTCAAAACAAAACTTAAAATCTTATGGCAGTTTTCAAGTCAAGTAAATAAATAATTTTTACTGTAAAAAAAGTCAAAAATACTTGTCTTGAAACCCATTTTTTTGCAGTGAAGCTTGGCTTGATGCAAGTTCCACACACTGAAAAAAAGTGTATATGGCTTGTCATTAGTATATGGAACATTTTAAACTTGATCTAACCCAATAAACGTACATTGATGTGACATAAAGTTTTGTTAACATAAATTAAACTACTTGCAAAATTTAACATGAAATTACAATTTGCACAGGGCATCAACTTGACCAGCACTGGCCTTGGTTGATATACATTTTGATATAGGAACAACTTGACAAAATCAAGATCACTAAATGAGGTTTTCTTCTGTACATTTTGTCCAAAGTGTTACCCTTTCTTTATAGAGGGTTTGTGCATCCTGCCAGCCTTCATTTCTCACCCATCTATCAAGAGAACGTCTTAGCAGGTCTGTGTGTTGTGCATGCTAGCTTTGTTTTGTAAATTCAACATCTGCAGAGAGTTGTCGCTTTACAAAAATAGAAAGACTACTATTTTCCTCTCTGTATTTATTATGCTCTGTATTTATTATGCATGTATTTTTATGTATTTATTCATTCATATTTTAGAGCAAAAACAAAACCTTTGAAATTCAAAATCACAAAGGGCTGGCTTGATGTTATTTATACATTTAGAAAATAGAAAATCTGGCGATATTTTGATGGACTGAAACAATGTCAACTGGCTCACGTTACATCAAGCTGTAATGTTAATAACAGTTGTGAGAGAAACACATGGAAAAAGATTCTTTTGAGTTTGTCGTCCTAATATTCAAACAAAAATAGGGAGTCAACGCTTGGTTTGCTGTATATGACTTATCGATTTTGAGATTATGAAAGCTGAATCGTTTAATAGCATCTAAACGCACAGCTTGTTGCGGCATGTCTCAGGAAATTAGAGCTCCTTTGCGACTCAGGGGATGAAAGGCGGCTCTCCGTCCCACCGAATTCATCTGACTGGAAAATGAAAAGTTTGGTGAGATCGATGTCTAATGACTGGAGTAAAAGAATACAGTGCTGCTAGACTGCACACCCTGTATCCAGATCAATACAGAAATCTGGATCCCAGCAAGGACGGTGGATGATGGATCAATAATAAACAAATTTCCAGAAATGTGAAGAGCCTATAATATTGAATTAGACCATTCACTCAAAAAAAACACACATTGTGTTATATTGTTTTGTGCTATTCCAAATTACGCCAGTCAGCATTTGAAACACATTTAATGTGCTCAACTTGATGGCCAAGTTTTCTCAAGGTGTTTATTGTTTACATTTTGGTTAAATAATCATATTTATTTGAATGAAGACTGTTGAAAGGATTCTGTTGCTAGAGACTTTCAGAAATTGATTGTTTATTGTGTACCTACAGTTGATGGAGCATAAACTGGTGAAGCCATTGTCATGCTGTACAATGCTGGCATCTCACTCATTGTGTCATTTTGTGTCTTTTGGGTCACTGAAATGTTCACAGGTTCCTGCAACAACATGTTTTGTTAATCCTGGAACAGCATCTCTAACCATAACCAAGCCCTAAAATCAGAGGAAAATCATAGGTTGATCAGACTGGTGTACAGGCTCCCAACCCAGCAATAAGTCTAACTATAACTCTTTTTTTTCCTATCCCTAAAATCTGATTGATTAATAGGATTGTTATTCCAGCATCAAGAAGGAGCATTATCCAGGAACAAGCCTTTACTAGTGAAAGCTGAGAGGAAGAGAGCACATTTTATTAGGAGTTCTTGGCATATTTTAGTTTTAGAGTGTGTTATCTGAATTTACAGTAATAACCCAACTAGGACCTGGATGTTCCTGGATCAGCATACTTTGTTGTTCCTGTACCTACAAGGGTGTTGGTCTACATGTCCTACTGTGTAATTCACAACTCTGTTGGACCCGCCGGTCACTATATCGCGAAAACAGATAATGCTTATAACTTTAAAGTCTCCGTATACGTAAGTCAGGCATACGAGGTATTATTTGAAAGCTTAGAATCTGAACTTTTCAGACAAAACCTTCTGCATTTATGTTACTTTAAAAAACAAAATAAGGCCTCAAATCAATTGTGTTGAAAATTAGCGGCCTAGAGGTAATGGAGTAGAAATATTTATATGAAAATAAAGGTCCTTCACATAGCACCTAAATATACAAGTCAAATATCAAATGTAAGCTCTCATACTTTCTCAGGGATGTGACTGTACAATTTATTTTGTTGCCCTAATACCACAATTTAATAGATTTTCAAAAGAATCACAAAATGAAAAATGATTTCTGTTAGTCATCAAATACAAACGTCTCTTTTATGCGCCGATCACTGCTGCTTTAAGCCCCAAATAGCTAAAATCATTATATCTTTATAACTTGAGCCATATTTTTGGTCTGTGAGCTTGCTTGGCTAAATAATCTAATGTTATATCTTACAGTAGATGTCCTAAGTGTCAACACTTCGTAGTGTACTTAGATTGAGCTTCTATTCCACTAAGAGGCTGAGATATTTGATGAAATAACGAGGTTGGTGCATGAACCGAAAATTAGACTAAAGGTCTATAGCACATCTGTGAGGGCTAAAATGCATTAGAGCGCCACCTACATTTCAGATCTGTATATTGTGATGATTGTGATAGAGATAAAAATTCTAGTGCTTGCTGCCATAAAGTGGAATAAGACTTTTCAAAGTGAGGTAGAGTGAACAGAGCCAGAATTACATGTTTACGAAGTTAGGACAACAAAACAATTTTTTTCCCCAAAAAACCTTGTTTATCATAAGATTATAAACTTTTTTTTTATTTGAGGGGATTTCTGAACAAATTAGACCGATTTTTTGCAATTCATCCACAGTATGTGTGAATGGTGAGCTTTTAAATTTGAGTGCGAAAAATTGTTTATGGTGTTAAGATTAAGATACCACATTAACTCTGTTTTGACTATTGTGAAATGTGTGATTCCTGCACAACTAGAGGCACTTTCCCAAATGCTTTTTCCAAAATGGACAGAGGAAGACTCATTCATATTAATAGGGAAAGCACCACCTGGTTGGTTATGGCTAGGTTTAGGCGTAGAGTTTGAATTGGGTTATAGTTTCTCCTGACCGTTTTTCTGCTGAATATGAATAATTTGTCCAATAAAGTATTGCTTTTTTCTGGAAAACTCCTTTTTTGTTTAGATTTTAATAAATGTGCTTCTCAAACACTCCGCTTATCTGCCACTTTTCAGACAAACATGTTGCTCTACCATAAACTCATGCCATTAATTGAGCCAGAATTGACATGCCAGGATGCTTTGATAGTGCTGCAGAGACCTAGTGTTGGAAATCAACCTATGAATGCCTTAAAATTGACTCTGTTCAATGTGTAAATATACATTAGAAATACATAATGCCCTATTAGAAATGACCAGTCAGCACTGCTGTTCTGTAGGGTTGGCCATAACTGCACTCTGATAATGATAACTCTGTCGGAAGCTATCAATAATGCTTCCATACTGACAAACTAAAGCTATACTTAGGTTTCATGTGGGGCTGTTTCAGCAAATATGTATTGTACCTTTATGATGTGACCTTAATTCGTTAAGGTCTGCCAGTGCTTGCAGTTCTTCTGTTCAATGATGCAGAAAGATATTCGAGGTTATCCAGCGATGACTCCTCTCATGATTAATTTAGGTACAGGTATCTCTGCTGACCTTGAGATCTTCTTGTTTGTGCTGATGTCTGGTGAAGAGCAATCTTAGGGGAGCTAACAGCCCTCAAACACATTTTTTCTTTGCTTATTTTTTCTGAAACTCTGTGTTTTTTGCTCTTATGGGATCTTAATCAATCCACCTTTGGACATAAGTGTAGAATGTATGTAGGAAGTCAAAAATAACAGAATTTTGTACCCACTCAGGCAAAGGGAAAGATGTGTTTGATGTATCTGCATTGAGAGGAGCCACTATCCACATAAGCAACCATGAAACATTTATTCTATCTTGTTTACAACCTTTACCCCTAAACAGTGCTTCTACGACAGGCTAGGGGTGCCATGGAATCTCTGCTCAGTTCAATATTTTAATACCCACCGATGTTAAAAATGCACTAAGTAACTTTTGCTTTTGTGTCATCTTGGAAATACATAAGCTTTTATAAGGTTACTCATATGACTGAAGTCTTCATCTCATGTGAGTGCTCATGATTTTATACCTATGTTTAAAAATTACTATTAATTTCACGAAACTATGAGCAGCGGATGCAAAGTGGGTTGAATTGGACTCGTTAATGACACCGCTGGTTTGAAGTGCGGCTCTGCTCGAACAGTAGGTGGGTATATTTTACCATGATATGTGATGGTGGAAAAACACTCTTTATTAATGCACTGATATTCAAGAGAGCGATTACTTTTGGGAATGTAGACTTTAATAGGCAACAAGGCAATGCAAATACCAACAGAATGTGCATTTGCATTTATAATTTCACCACAATCTTGTTACCATCAATATATATATATATATATATATATATATACACTTGATTTTAAAGTAACAGTTTTTGTTCAGAATTTCAGTTGAACATTTTCGGGTGGCTGAAATGTCGGTGCTCACTAAAATCAGTTGGGTTAAAAATGACCCAACACAGCCCAATGGTGGGTTGATATAGCACCGACCCATTGTTGGATTATTTTAACCCAATGCATTGGGTAGCAAGTTTTACACAATGCATTGCGTTATAAAATAACTAATTTGTTGGGTTTTATGTTTGGGGGGCCAAAATGTTGCCTTAACCATCCTAGTATTATTGGTACTATTATTATTGTTGACATTATTATTATTATTATTATTGCTGTGTAAATAAATTATAATGCAGAGTCCGGGGGGGGGTTGTCATGAGAGGCTCGATGGGTGGAGCCAAGGAGGAGTCATAGGGATGGAGGCGGGCCTGGATCGTGGAGCAGAGGCAGGCCTGGACCATGGCGCAGAGGCGGGGCATGGACCATGGAGCAGAGGTTTGCTTGTGACATGGAGCAGTCTGGGGTTCGACTGAAACATGGCATGGAGCTTACACTGGCGTGGTGTTGACATGGCCTGGAGCTGACTCAGGAGTGGCTGTGACATGGCCTGGTGCTGACTGTGATGTGGTTGTGACATGGCCTGGAGCTGACTCTGGCGTGGCTGTTGGACATGGCCTGGAGCTAACTCTGGTGTGGTTGTGACATGGCCTGGGGCTGAATCTGGCATAGACAGGCACCTTCCTGCAATGGTAAAAGAATACCATAAAAATGTTGCTTTTTGGCATTAAAAAGTCACAATAAAAGTCACAAAAAGCTTCTGATTAGGCTGTCACCCAATGTCATGTAGATGCTGGCTATTGTGTAATACAGGGGTCAGCAACCTATGACACGCTTGCCATCATTGGCACGTGGAGGGGTAATCATTGGCATGCCAGCAAGGGCGAGAGCGTAGACTATATTTATATAAATTCCACACCTGCATTCCAATCTACATCTTGATGTAAATTCTTCCTCATGTTTACGCATTATGTTTTCATTAGCTGAATGGGAAGCTAAACTCTACTAAAGTGTAATGAGACTCACGCTGCGCGTGCAAGACATTTGCATATCACGAGCTAGCAGAACTTCTCTTTCGATTTTGCTTCAGTCAGACTGCGCGGATGACAGCCTACATTCCGTGTTTCATTTGTTTCTTTTTGCTTTCAGATCAACACGTCATGTAATAAGGAAAACACCACTATTAATCCTTCATCGGCACAGCCATTGACTAGGAAAATAAAAAAATGGCACTCCGTCTCAAAAAGTTTGCCGATCCCTGGTGTAATATCTTGTTGAGTCCAATTTGTGCATTATATAATTTAGTGTGTTGCAGATATAACTTTCTAGATAAAATGTTTCATATTTCCTCTTTGAAGTATTTTAATGTTACACTGTAAAAATGACAATATACTTTTCATTCAGTTGATGAAAAACTGCCGTGTCTGCAACACTGGATAATGAGTCTTATAGCCGAGGCGTCTTACAATTTCTTTGCGCGTCGGCCAAATATATGAAATATTATGTATGATTTCCTAATAAAAATTGTCGGGACGAACACAGAAAGTGAGGGGGAGCATCCCAATGAATAGTTTCTATGCCACAGTTTAAAATAGGCTGGCTTTATAGCAAGTGTTATGTTGGTAGCCAAGTGAGCAGCAATACAGCAGACCCTAAATTAAGAAAATATTTAATTATTTAATTAATCAGCTATTATTGTATATTGATAAAGAAAACGAAAAGAGTTAATATAACGTGATATTATTAACTTACCTCTGTATCTTCTATTGGCAGTTGCACTGGTCGAACGTTGAAATTTAAAATGTCCTCGCAAGACCAATTTTAACCCAACTGGGTGCATTATTATAGAAACAACCCAATAAACATTAGGAATAACCCAACAAAACGACCCAATATGTTTAACCCAATGTTTTTTGGAGTGTGTATCCCTAGATATTAATGTAAAAATGATTTTTCACTGGTTGGGGTGCCTTGTAAAAAACAAAACAAAAACGCCATGAAGTGGTGCCATAGTTTAAAAAAGTTTGGATACCACTGCCATAGAAACCAACCAATCAACAAATCAATACAATGCAGGAATCAAATTGAGGTTAGCCTCCTATCCTTAGACATTATGGATAGGATTAGGATTGGGTAAGGGGTTGAACTTATGAAAAATCATAATAACATTGTTCATTGGGTAGTTTTCCATTTTCTCAAAGGGAGTAGAAGTCAGATGATTTCTTACTATGTTGACATCTCCGACTATTATTACAACTTTTCATGAGACTGGGTTGGAATAGAATATTACTATATTATTAATATGTATGCATACTCTGCATAGTATTAACATTTTCAGTATGCATAGAATACACAGATGATCTGGCACATTTGCCAAAATGTACAGTACATAGACTGCAGATTATATAGACATGGCAGAAATCGTAAGAGTAGTATGCTATTCCGAACATAGCTATTATTTGTTTGGAATGAAATGCTATTGTACTGCTTGCTGCTTATTGAATATTGCGTACTATATATTATGTTCAACAGTATGCATTATGCAACAATAAACAAAACATTTTGTATTAAAAAAAAGCAAGCTTTTGCAGTCTAACCCAACATCTCTATTATACCTGGAGAACCTGTTAGCATTCCAATTCATCTCAATGGCAGTTGCTCAGTTGTTCTACACTTAAATTAATGGTTGATGCTTTCAAATCAATTTGACTGTGTGATTGCTTTTAACTGTGTGATGAGTGTTCAAATTATGCTACAGATGGAAAAAAAACTCCCCTCATCTGGATGACAAATCCTCTCTCAAGAATATTTTGTCCTACTACAACATCAATATGTGTTCTTTACCTTTTGAAAACGTTGATGCTACCATCAACTCAATGCATTCTCTGGAACAGTAAAGTTATATTGGTCATCACCAAGAACATAAAGCAGTAAAATCTTTCAGTCACTGTTTTTGGAATGGTTCCAGGCTGTGAGAGACGTTTCTAAGAGTGGATTGCTCATCTTTTGCATGTGTTGTGAGTAGGTAGTGATGGCTAAAGGGTAAGTTAGATGTTAATGCATGTAGCCAAGTACACCACCTTGGGAATTTCACAAGGAAATAAAGCTGAGTTTGTCTAACCAAAGCTAAATGATTTATATACTGTAGCATAACTCAGTTCTACAAATGAACATAGATGTTTTAACAAGAAAAAAACAGTGTTACCCATTAAAGTTACACTTAGTAATTTTTCCTCATTAAAAAAGTTGAACTCCTTAAGACACTAAATGTAATTTTGCAATATATGTAGTAAAAAAGACTCAGTAACCTTATAAAAGCTGTTTTATTCTACATGGAGAGGGTCCACACATGGGGGCCGCCATGTTACAATCACATGACCAGGTGAACACTACTTTCTTAATCTCAGTAACTGTCCTGTTATTTGACACTTTCACTCATTGATTAAAATAATCATGACTGACTGTGTATACTTAATTTCTACAATGACATCTGAAACTGAAAACTATTGATTTTAAAGGATGCTGCCTCCAAGCCACTTGGTGTCAGTGTAAGTCCAAAATGATGCAAAGACAAAACTTACTGAGTGCACATTTAAGATGTATGTAGTGGCAGTCACAGTCAATAAAACAGAACCAAGTGCATCACTCCCAGTGTTGGCTAAGTTACTCAAAAAAGTTATCCAGATTACTGACATTACTTAATTGAATAAGTAATCACATTAATAATTGTGTTACTTTCTAAAACTCTATTCCTAGAAAGGTGGGCATACACTCTTTGGTTACTTAATGCCAACAGACATACTGTAGAAAAATCCACACTACTTAAGCTCCACCACTGGTGCTCCAGATGTTCCTACTTAAAGGGTTAGTTCACCCAAAAATGAAAATCTAGTATACATAAACATGCATCGATACAGTGAAACATTTTAATGATATACTAAAGCAACTTCACACATGGTACATGTATACACTGATTCATGATACATTGATGGTTAAACAATTAAATACTCAAGGGCACATTATCTGGAAAAGAATAAACTTACAAAATCATAAACCCAACTGGAGCTCTTCAAGGGTTAGTTCACCTAAAAATGAAAATGTACATACCTTTAAGCCATCCCAGATGTGTATGACTTTCCTTCTTCAACAGAACCGAAGGCACATTACATGCATGCACGTTGCATTTATGATTTTGTAAGTTTATTATTTTCCAGATTCTGTGCGTTTGAGTGCTTAATTGTGTAACCATGTATGAAGTTGATTCAGTATATCATTAAAATGTTTCACTGAATCAATGCATGTTTATGTATATTGATTTCATGCATTCTATCCTGACTAGCTTAATTTTTATTATTTATTGTATTCCTTTTCCTATTGATGTAGACAATGTAATTACTTCCAAGCCTTCCTTCCAACAATTCTTGCATGTCAATGACTTCCAAGTCTTCAACTCCAATAGCTTTCAATAATTTTCAAGGACTCTTAACTTCAACTCCTGATAACAACAACATAATGGAATGTTAATATGATGCTGAACTGAAAATGGGATTGATAAATGGAAAAACTGAATTTGTGTTTGAATAGACATGCATCCTGTAGAACCTAGCCAAACCAACCACCAATATATACACACATGCATGAACATAATTCATGTGTTCATGTATTCTACATATTTTTGTTTTTAGAAATGTATAACCCAAGTACTTTAGTGTACTTAATTGAAAGTAAAAAATAAAATGCCTCAAAATTCATTCAAATAAGTTTCAGTTCATAATATCAACAAGATATTAGTAAACCAAAGAGCAAGAATATTTGGACTGACCACCAGGGAGGCAGACCACACAGAGACATGCCCATAAAAGAAGGGGGTGCTACATACCAGCAAACACACACCGGTGGATACTTGTGATGTGCTTGCATGACCAATGCAATAACCTCCCTACTTCTGTATACTGCCATATGCAAATTTCATCAGCTTTTGAACCCAGCCAATGAAAATGACATAAACAGACTACATGCAAGCACAGTAATATAAAACAGATTAAATAGTGCTTAAAACAATGAACATAATAATCAGAAATTACACATCTTCACATCTGTCTGTGATGTAGGGCTACCCTCATGAGCAATTTTGATATTTTTGTATTTTTTATCCCCATTTCTCCCAATTTGGAATGCCCAATTCCCACTTCTTAGTAGGTCCTCGTGGTGGAGCGTTTACTAACTTCAATCTGGGTGGGGGAGCACAAGTCTCAGTTGCCTCCACTTCAAACTGCGCATCTTATCACGTGGCTCACTGTGCACGACACTGCGCAGACTCGCAGAATGTGGATATCATGCTACCCTCCAAGGCATCCACGCACAATTTACCATGTGCCCCACTGAGAGCGAGAACCCCTAATCTTGACCACGACAATGTTACCCCATGCGACTCTACCCTCCCTAGCAACCGGGCATATTTGGTTGCTTAGAAGACCTGGCTGGTGTCACTCAACACACCCTGGATTCGAACTTGTGACTCCAGGGGTTGTAGTCAGCGTCAATACTCGCTGAGCTACCCAGGCCCCCATTTTGATCTTTCTTGATATGCATGAATGTTCTCTTCATTGCGCCAACAGCTGAAGTGTAACCTTGTTTGTGTTTGGTGAAGTGGTGATTGGAGAGCTTTGTTTACGGCCAATGTTTGCTCAAACATTCTATTTTAAATGTTGCACACTCAAACGCTGAAGAGGCTCTCTTAATCCTCAAGGATTATGGAATGTATGACTAGCACCCAAGGCCAAACCGCTCATCTGATTCAGAAAGGAGAAGCGTGCCGTATGGCACACACTCCTCATGTAATCATATAAGAAGCATGTAAGGAAGCCTGAAGGAGGTGGAGGAGGAAACTAGCTCACACGGATTCTGGCATTCTTTCAAAAATCTGATTCTGTTGATGGGTTGACATTTCAGTCTAGGTCAAAGGCATTAAGTGGAGTTTCATTTGGGGTGATTTGTTTGTTGGAACATACTTGATACTGAGTGGCCCACAGCCATTTTTATCACTTTTTGGCCACTTTGCTGTGACTGTAAAATGCATAATATGCATAATATGTCAAATCATAATTATAACTAGCAAACATAAATAAAACAACAACAAAATGTGTGCTATATTATTTTAACCTGTGCATGACTGCATCACTTTGACGGAGCCAAAGATTATCATCATCATCATCTTCATCATCATCATTATCATATAATATGCATTGCATAGAAGAAAATGTCAGGAAAAAACTAATTTGGTCATCAAAAATGCCAGGACAAGCGAGAGAGGCAGTGAGGACAGAAGGGGCCCAGAGAATAACCACATTCTTTTCCAAGAAAGGTGAGTGCCTTATGTTATGTAAAGTGCGCGCTTAATTGGTTTGCATGGGATAAGCCCTCTGTTAGCTTTGCAGCTGTAGGCAATAAACACTCAATTCCACAGACATACTGTAAATGCAACGTTTTAACTGTTAACTGTTTTAAGTTAAAACTTTTAACTGTTGTGTAGCCTCAGTTACATTTGGTTGTCAAGTCACATCCACTGACTGACATCATTACCAGGTTTTTAAAATACTCAAACAGAGTTCAGATTGAAGCTTTTGCTTTCCACCGGCACAGTTTTAACATACATGCTGAGAACAATTGTTGTTTGAACAGAACAAGGGATTAAAAAAAGAGTTTTCTTTGGTCAGCTAGGCAATGTTTGATCACACAACTTTCTATAGCTAATTATGAAAAAATAATTATTGACTTTATTTGATTTAACTCTTTAGATGAGTGTAAATCGCTTAGGAAATATAATATCAATGTAATGCAATTGATATCTTGGGAATGTTGGCATGCATGACAATGTCTTATATCACCATTCAGATTTATCAAAATGAAAATTGGCATCATAGAGAAGGGAATACACATACCAATAGTGCCGTTCTTTTAATGCCAACACAAACAAGAATGTTGTTCATTTGTGATTTTAAGCTTTATGGTTTGTTCTACCCCAGTGTTTTATATACTCCAGCATTTGTTCCACTCCAGTGATTTAAATTAAAAGATTTAATGATTCTACTCCGGTGTTTCCTCTCTTCCACTCCAAATCACCCAGCATTACAATGACTTACAAGGGTTGGGCTGTAACAGAATACATGTAACATTGTTACTTATTCAGATTAGAAAAATTAAGCAAACGCTATTGGGTTCTTTTCTCAGTGTTGGGTTGTTGTGTTACTCAGCCACTGGGCTAGTTCACTGACATTAGCACCTCAATCAACAACCCAGCTGCTACGTTACAAAAACCCAGCCACTGAGTTACCTGTTGCAGTCTTTTTGGATCATCTTCAAGAGTTAGCGGTTCTCAGTGCAGACAAATTAGTGGATTGAGTTGGTGAAATAAGATTTGTATAGTGTTTTATTCTATAAAATAACTGTTTATTAGAAAATTCAAAGATACCATTCCATAATAAGAACAGGACAGCTAATATGACATAACATAATGATAGCTTCGTTGGCTCAGGCTTTGCTAGCCTATAATGCCCACTAGAACGTGAATACGTTTGTTATTCACTTTTTCTGAATATAAAGTGATACAAACGTCTCCTTTCTACAAAATTTCTCCATTTTGAATCCAAAAGATTCATTTAACGCCTTTAACACATTGTCTACACCAGACGGTAGTGGTGCGTCGACGGATGACTTTTCAACATGAAGGCCATTTTACATAATTCGTGTCATGGGCTTCAACGCTTCAACATACCACTCAACACAAGCATCATGCGGAGCTGTGCAAAGCGTTGGTGTGTATGCATGGTAAACACTGAAAACATATATTTTAATTTTCAGAGTAGAAAAATAATTGGGCATTGCTTCATTCATTGCAGAAAGTATTAAAGAGCATTCGTTGAACGTGCTGGGATGTTTGATGTAAGCTTAAATTAAAGAACTGAAGTCTCATTAATGAATAAAACAGAATTATGAGACACTCAATGTTGTATAAATTTGTTTATTTATTGCTGCTTTGTACTTTAAAAAATGTCTTCAGTGAGGCAAACACTTGTGTGAAAAGTCACAAACTAGTGCAAAGCTCGACCTTTTATTGCACAGACACATTTATGAACCATGTTTTTATTTCTGATAACTGCTAAATTGCTAACATTTGGGCTTGATATCTTTCTTTGTTTAACCTTTTAAGACAAGTCTGTCTTTTTATAGGTTGGCACTAATATAGTGGAGTGCCTCCAGCAGGCTGATGCCAGGTCTCATTCCACTACATCCTACATTCAGCAATACAGGCCTGCACATAGATTATTTAAATGTATTACATTTTATAGATTTGTGTTAATTTCTTACATAAATACTTTTCTGTCAATAGACTTCGAAATTCTAAGTAGCATATACAACATATTACATATAAGTAACTAATATTACAATTGATGTTTAATATTTTTTTTCCTGATTAACAATTTTTATTGATTCACATATTAAACACAGAAAAACAAAACATATATACATAGAATCAACAATTAACCGCCACTATTACCCCTCCCAATCCCCAACCCCACCCTGGCCCCCAACAACATCCCAGTGGTCATACATGATTATAGACAAACACACACAAAAAACAAAACAAATAATAATAATCACACATTCTGACAACTACACCTCTCTCTCCAATGCCCCTCCCTGAGAGCCCACCAGAAACGCCAGATATCCGCCCCATTTCCTCATAAACAAGTCCAATTTCCCCAGTCTTCTAAATAACCCTTCTTCAAAGGCCGCCACCCTCCCCATCTCCAAGCATCACTCCTGAAATGAGGGCACTCCAACTGACCACCATCCCCTTAAAACTATCTGTATGGCAATCATGACACTGGTTAGGACTCAACACTTTATGTGTCTATTCTCTACATCGATGACCAATCCATCGCCCAAAATACAGAGTCTGGGGCAAAATGAAACCAGAGTGAACCACAAAACTCTGAACCTTCAACTAAAATTCTTGGATCTTAACACACCACCAAAATATATGGGTTGTGTCTCCATCCTCTGACCAGAAGGTGGGTGTGTTTTTAAGACCAAGCCTATACAATTTAGAGAGGGTCCAACAGAATCGATGTAAAATTTTAAATTGCATAAGGCTGTGGTGAACATCAGTTAAGATGGCATTCCAGTGACCAGTTTATGGCAGGACCCCTCTCTAACTACCGGTGTGGAAGAAGATGTGCCACACTGTGATTGGATCCTTGGTGAATGAACATAAACAAATGTTCAGCAACATCAGATAAGCTGCTAAGACAACAGCCAGACACCTCTTACAAGGCAGGAAGGGGGACCTTCTACACCCACCACCACCAAGGAGAGGACTTCGTATTGGACTACAGGTTGACTTTAACTCATCAAACTCATTCCTAAGGTTTATGCAAGAACTGCCTTAAAAATTCCATTAGGACCTGCTGGATGCAGCAGCAGTGGAGGGTGACAGAGATCTATTCATTCCTATGTTTGGTGGCCTTAAATGAATATAAACTGCATCACATCCACTCCATCTTCCTGCAAAGCACAGTGTAACGTTTTCCACTAAGGAAGGGTCGGAACAGCGTCAGTTTCCAAGGTAAAGCTTCTTTTTAATGTTTTAAAAATCACAACACAAGACAAGACATCACACATTTATTGCTCGTAGTCTGGTTCTCTCTCCCGGGGCTCTGTTGCTGCTGCTTTTTATGCCGCTCTCCTCATGCTACTGCAATTAGAGTCAGGTGTTAGACATAATTTAGCTCAGGTGTGAGCACCCTTACCGCTTTTCTCTCCCGGACGGGCGCTTGACCACGCCCCCACTGCCACATACCCCCACCGCCCGACTCAGGCCGGGGTGTCATCCGACCTGCCTACCACTCCCCCCCATTTCTGGAGAGGAAGTCAGCGGCAGCCATCTGCACCCCAGTCTGTGGACCACCTTGAACTTAAAAGGCTGGAGGGCCAGATACCAACGGGTGATCCGGGCGTTAGTATCTTTCATGCGGTGGAGCCACTGCAGTGGGGCATGATCCGAGCAGAGGGTGAAGGCCCGCCCCAGCAGGTAGTATCGGAGGGTGAGGACCGCCCACTTGATGGCCAGACACTCCTTTTCTACGGTGCTATACTTAGTCTCCCTCAAGGAGAGCTTCCGGCTAATGTACAGCACCGGGCGCTCCTCTCCCTCCACCAGCTGCGAGAATACGGCCCCCAGCCCTCTGTCTGAAGCGTCCGTCTGCAAAAAAAAAGGAGAGAGAAGTCAGGTGCATGCAAAAGCGGCCCCCCCACAAAGTGCAGCTTTAATCTGTGTAAACGCCTGTTGGCACTGCTCCGACCATTGGACCGGATCTGGAGCCCCCTTTTTAGTGAGGTCAGTCAGCGGGCTGGTGACATCCGAATAATTAGGCACAAATCTTCTGTAATAGCCAGCCAGCCCCAGGAACTGCCTCACCCCCTTTTTGGTCTTGGGTTTAGGGCAAGTCGCAATCGCCGCGGTCTTGTCAATTTGGGGACGCACCTGGCCATGACCCAAGTGGAACCCCAGATACCGTACCTCCACACGCCCAACCACGCGACTTTTTCGGGTTTGCCGTGAGCCCGCCGCTGCAGCGATCTCAGGACGGCCCTCAGATGTTGCATGTGCCGCTGCCAATCATTGCTATAAATGATGATATCGTCTAGATAGGCAGCGGCGTAAGCAGTATGCGGTCTGAGGATCCTATCCATGAGACGCTGAAACATGGCTGGTGCCCCGAACAAACCAAAAGGAAGCGTCACGAATTGGTGTAATCCAAACGGCGTGGTGAAGGCCGTTTTTTCACAGGATATTGGTGTCAAGGGCATCTGCCAATAACCCTTCGTTAGATCCAAGGTCGAATAAAACCGAGCAGTACCTAACCGATTGAGCAGTTCATCAACACTGGGCATTGGGTATGCGTCAAATTTAGACACCGTGTTGACTTTTCTATAATCCACACAGAAACGTACAGACCCGTCGCTCTTGGGAACAAGGACGACCGGGCTGGACCAATCGCTGTGGGATTCTTCTATTACTCCCATCTCAAGCATCGCGTCCAATTCTTCCCGAACTACTTTCTTTTTATGTTCAGGCAAGCGATAGGGGCGGCAACGTACCACCACGCCCGGCTCGGTCTCGATGTGGTGTTGTATGATGTTTGTGCGGCCCGGTAGAAGAGAAAACACGTCTGCAAACTCCTTTTGTAGTTCGGAAACCTCTGCGAGTTGGCGCAGTGAGAGGTGGTCTCCACAAGGAACCAGGGTGTTAGGATTGCAGGCTTTGTTTACCTCCGGTCCGAGCTCCGCCCTCTCCAGAACTACCGTTGCCAACGTCACAGAGGGCACCTCTTCTCTCCACAATTTCAGGAGGTTGAGGTGATATATTTGACGCGCGCCCCCTCTATCGGTACGTTTAACCTCATAATCGAGATCCCCTACTCGGCGTGTGACCTCAAAGGGTCCTTGCCACTTGGCGAGTAATTTCGAGCTCGACGTTGGGAGTAATACAAGCACTTTATCTCCCGGTGCAAATTCCCATAGTTGAGCACCCCTGTCATACAGCTGTCATTCGTGTACGAATTTACGAATCATATTTTTGAGCGTCTTATTAAATCGTTCCACCAGTCCATCTGTCTGAGGATGGTACACGCTAGTGCGAATCGATTTAATGTCCAAGAGTTCGTAAAGTTCGCGAAGTGTTCGTGACATAAAAGTAGTGCCTTAGTCGGTGAGGATTTCTTTCGGAACCCCCACCCGGGAGATTATCTTGAAGAGTGCCCCGGCAACACTACGTGCTGAGATGTTGCTCAAAGGCACTGCTTCCGGATATCGCGTTGCGTAATCCACCAGGACTAACACAAAGCGATGTCCGCGTGCCGTCCGTTCTAATGGCCCGACGAGGTCCATTCCAATTCTCTCGAAGGGAACCTCGATCAATGGAAGGGGGCGCAAAGGCGCTTTTGGGGTGGCCGGTGGGTTTACCAGCTGACATTCGCGGCATGCCGCACACCACCTGCGGACGTCGCCACCAATGCCCCTAGGTGACCGGCCATAGGATTATAGTGAGCCGCCTGGAAAACCATTTCCCGGCGGCTCCGTGGAATCAACAATTGTGTCACCTCCTCCTTTGTTTGAGCGCCTGCGTCACTCTGTACAACCGATCTTTAATAACCGAAAAATATGGATATGAAACGGCAACGCCCGGCCGGAGTTGTTGACCATCGATTACTCTCACTTGGTCAAAAGCGTGCTTAAGGGTTTCATCCCGAGACTGCTCCAAGGTGAAGTCCCCCTCCGGGAATTCCCTGAGAGGAGGGGCGACAACCTCGCCCCTTCCCTCGTCATTCGGAGCAGCCGAGGACGGCCCCGGCTCCGCCTCCCCCGCCAAAGCATCACACATCTCTTCACTTTCATGCAGGACCCATCCGCACAAACTCCCTCCAATAAATTTCTAAAATTCGGCCAATCAGTACCCAAGATTAGCGGATGGGTGAGGTGGGAACTAACCGCTGCCTCCACACTATGTTTTTCTCCCCGGAATTTGATCGCCAAAGTCACCATGGGATACTTGTGAACATCCCCGTGCACACACCTCACCCTCACCCGTTTAGCTGAGCCCAAAGCCCTGGGTTGAACCAAGCGTTGGTGGATGGTGGTCTGGTTACAGCCTGTATCCAACAATGCTTGGTATGTACCCCCCTGTATCCTTACCGGAATCCGGTATGCTCCAGCCCGATCGGGGGCAGCCTGCGGGACATCGGAGACCCGCACCACCATCCCCACCTCCATCAGCGGACACTGATCCCAGAAGTGGTCCGGGTCTCCACACCTCCAGCAGGCCGGCCCAGGCGCCACAGCCGCACCCGTGCTGGCGGGCGCCCCCACCTGAGGAGGAGAGCGGCTGAAGGATGGAGAAGGGGTAGGCGGGTTCTCCCACGGTCGGGAAGTTAGTCTCGGGAATCCTCCATGCCTGCGCGGGGCAGGAACGGGCCCTGGGGAGAGAGCAGAGCGAGAGGGCACAGGGGAGGGGAAAAAAACAGGGGAAGACACAGGGGAAGGGGAGAGAGAGAGAGAGAGAGAGAGCTCATCCGCTCTCGGAATCGCCGCCATGTAGTCCTCCGCAAGACGAACGGCCTCCTCCAGCGATGCCGGGCGGTGGCACTGGACCCACTCCGCCGTTCTCCTGGGCAAGCGCTGAACAAACTGCTCCAGTACCACCTGATCGACAAGTCCCTCGACGTCGCGGTCCCCCGCAAGTAGCCACCTCCGACAGGCATCACGGAGCCTCTGGGCGAACGCAAACGGGCGGTCGGACTTATCCAGTTTCATAGCCCGGAAGAGCTGCCGATTTTCTTCCGGGCTCCGACCAACCCGTTGCAGGATGGCTTTCCTCAGGTCTGCATAGGCCAGGAGGCTTGTTGCCGGAAGTTGTTGCGCCGCGAGTTGTGCTTCCCCGGACAAGAGAGGGACTAGGCGGGCTGCCCACTGGTCTTGTGGCCAACCCCAAATTTCCGCCGTACGTTCAAACAAATCGATGAATGCCTCTGGATCATCTGCTGGCCCCATCTTCTGTAATGCGGGTGGGGGCAGTGTGGCGCGGGTGTCCAGGGTCGCGGCTGCGGCTGGCGAGCCGGTCCTCTGCTTGAGCCCGCATGATCTCGAAGAACCAACGATCCTGGTCTTGCCGGAGCTCAAGCAGGGATTGTTGGTGGCTCTGATGGAGTGTAGCGAGGGACTGGAGGGACTCTATGGGGCGACTGTTTTCCATAGCTTGGGAAAAAAAAAATTTGTTCTTTTCCCGGGTTTCGGCACCAGTGTAACGTTTTCCACTAAGGAAGGGTTGGAACAGCGTCAGTTTCCAAGACAAGACATCACACATTTATTGCTCGTAGTCCAGTTCTCTCTCCCGGGGCTCTGTTGCTGCTGCTTTTTATGCTGCTCTCCTCATGCTACTGCAATTAGAGACAGGTGTTAGACATAATTTAGCTCAGGTGTGAGCGCCCTTAACGCTTTTCTCTCCCGGACGGGTGCTTGACCACGCACCCGCTGCCACACACAGTTTATGTTAATGATTGTTGACTGTTAACACAACAGTTCATGGAACAGACCTATTAACAGATAAACAATTCATGAATGATGACTTAACCGTTTCTTATCGTGTTTAGTCTCTATCTGTTCCATACGATGCCTTTAATAATTTGAAAGAGGTATTTAATGCATGGGTAAAACGTTAAAGACACTGTTTTAACACTGTACTGTATGCTATGCAAACACCGTGGCTACTTCAGACACCAGTGGCCAATCACACTCCAGGATCGGAAAGGCGCCAGATTTCAATCTCCTCATCAGAAAGGGATAAATATGTCCCCCGGGTAGACACACCCTTGTTGTGCATTTCCATCTCGACAGGGAAGGAGACACCAACAGACACACCACATCCTGAGTTTCTGACCTGACGAAGAAAGAGACTACAAGATAGTAGAGGATATGCTTTTGCGAGAAAAACCTTTTATATTGCTTTCAGCTGCACTCCAGCTGAAAAAGGGCCCCAGCATTGAGGGACCTTATCTGACCCTTATGGCTCCTACAGCAGCGCAGCCCAGTCCATAAAGGTCCTCTGCATTGGCAGACATTGCCTGTCCCACACGGCTCCTCAGTGACGCAGCCAGCCTCAGCAGATTCAACTGACCCAGCTGCCCAGTCCACTCTTTAAGGACTCTCTTGGCGCAACTCAAGTTCAGCAATCCTCCAGCCCAGCATGACAACGACTACTGGATCGCAACTCTGCGCCCTTTCCACTGCACTGCATATTACCAGTGAAAAACGTCTCTACTGCCAGACTGACCACCCGACTGTGTGGAACGTAAATATAAACTTACCAAACCTCTTTCTAGAGACCTTGGCATTAGTTTATACCTGCAGCATATGTTTTTCTAACTTGCTTAGATAACAGTTACCTAGGGTCAGCTTGTTACAAATAATAGGTATATTATTTGTTTAATATAAATAAGCATTATTCATCACCATTTTGCCAGAGCCATTAGGTGGTTTCCCATAAGGAGCATTCCCATACAATTCTCACCCATTGCTATATTCAGTTCAACAACATTGCATTTATCCATTCTGTATTCAATTCATTTATTTTGTTGTTTATTTCAGTACATTCCTTTTGGTTATTAGTTTATAATCCTTTAGCAGTGCATATTCATTATTAGCATTATATACATTTACATTTATGCATTTGGCAGACACTTTTATACAAAGCGACTTACAGTGCACCTATTAAGGGAGCTCACAGCTGTCCTTCCACTCTCTCCTCAGCTGCTCTATCTCCTCGGCTGCTAAGTGAGTGACTGTCTGTGAGTGAGTTGGCTCCACCCTCCCTCACACATCTTTAGTTCATTGGTTGACACTGCGTGTCTGATTGACAGGAACAATAGGTTAGGCTGTTAACGAATGTGTGCGCTTGAGCATTTAGGCCTATGTTATATTATTTCTTTTATCATTCTTAGAATTAGTTATTTCTATTAATTTAAAACGCTTGATTTTTCATATCTTAATCTTTAATATATTTTTATAAATAGATCGTCTGATATGCGAGCCGGCTCTCAACAATCATTAATCAGTGTGAGGTTTTGTTTGTTGTAACGTTTTTTGGAAGTCAAGTCAAGTTATGTCAAGTCTAGCTAAGTCAAGTCAGGTTCATGTTTATGTTTTGTTCATGTTTGGATTTCACGTTTGTATTAAACTGCACTTGGGTTCTACACTTCATCATCATCATCTGCCTGTCATTGTCAGCATCGTTACAGAATACTTGACCACAAAATGAACCCAGCAGTTCATCTTCTTCATTTACATCACGGGAATCATCCTCTGGAGGAATATGTAGAGGACTTCTGCGCTCTGGCCTGCACAGTCGACTTAAATTAGATTGCCCTCAAGGATTGTTCCCATTTTGGGCTGAATGAGCTGGTCTCCTCCCTGATGCCTGATGGTTGGAGTACCTACAGCCTGACTCAGTATATCGACCTTGCCATGCTGATAAGCTGTTCACCTTTCACTGTGAGGGAGGTGGATAACCAGTCAGAGTCCAACGTCACGACAACCAATCCAGAGTCCCACGTCACGACCACCAAGCCAGAGTCCCATGTTACGGCCATCGAGACAGAGTCCCATGTCACGGCCGCCGAGCCAGCGTCCCACGTCACAGTCAATGAGCCAGGGTCCCACGTCATGGTCGACGAGCCAGGGTCCCACGTCATGGTCAGCTTCCACATCATGGTCGACGAGCCAGGGTCCCACATCATGGTCGACGAGCCAGGGTCCCAAGTCATGGTCAGCTTCCATGTCATGGTCGACGAGCCAGGGTCCCACATCATGGTCAACGAGCCAGGGTCTCATGTCATGGTCGACAAGCCAGGGTCCCACGTCATGGTCGACGAGCTTGCGCCATCTTCTGCCCCGGACCCTGAGTCTGCTCCATACCATGTCACAGCCATGCCAGAGTCTGCTCCATGCCATATCACAGCTACGCCTGAGTCTGCTTCATGCAATGTTGCAGCCACACCTGAGTCTGCTCCATGCCATGTCACAGCAACGCCTCAGCCAGCTCCATGTCATGTCACAGCCACGCCTGAGTCTGCTCCATGTCATGTCACAGCCACGGCTGAGTCTGCTCCATGCCATGTCACAGCCACGGCTGAGTCTGCTCCATGCCATGTCACAGCCACGGCTGAGTCTGCTCCATGCCATGTCACAGCAACACCTCAGCCTGCTCCATGCTATGTCACAGCAATGCTTCAGTCTGCTCCATGCCATGTCACAGCCACACCTGTGTCTGCTCCATGTCATGTCACAGCCACGGCTGAGTCTGTTCCATGCCATGTCACAGCCACGGCTGAGTCTGCTCCATGCCATGTCACAGCAAAACCTCAGCCTGCTCCATGCCATGTCACAGCCACGGCTGAGTCTGCTCCATGCCATGTCACAGCAACACCTCAGCCTGCTCCATGCTATGTCACAGCAACGCTTCAGTCTGCTCCATGCCATGTCACAGCCACACCTGAGTCTGCTCCATGTCATGTCACAGCCACACCTGAGTCTGCTCCATGTCATGTCACAGCCATGGCTGAGTCTGCTCCATGCCATGTCACAGCCACGGCTGAGTCTGCTCCATGTCATGTCACAGCCACGGCAGAATCTGCTCCATGCCATGCCTCAGCCATGGCTGAGACTGCTCCATGCCATGTCACAGCAACGCCTCAGCGTTCTCCACGCCATGTCACATCTAAGCTTCAGTCTGCTCCATGCCATGTCTCAGCTAAGCCCCAGACTGCTCCATGCCATGTCACAAGCAAGCCTCTTTTCCACGGTCCTGGCCCGCCTCTGCTCTGTGAGCCAGCGCTTATGTCTTCCATGGCCAATGAGTCAGCATCCATGCCTACCATGGCCAAGTCAGTGATCCGGCCATACCATGTTTCCACATCATGCCATGTAGCCACGTCATGTCGCCACAGCCGCCACCCTTCCCAGCTCCTCCACAGTGAACTTTGTTCTGTAGAGTTCTGTTTGTTCATTGGCTTATGTATCCCATATCCACGTATTTAAGTCTAATGTTTTCATTGTATCAGTGTCAGGTGTTGTTTGTTGTAACGTTTTTTGGAAGTCAGGTCAAGTTATGTCAAGTTATGTTGTTTCAAGTCAAGTTATGTCAAGTCTAGATTAGTCAAGTCATGTTTATGTTTTGTATTATAGTCAAGTCAAGTTTTCACATTTGTATTAAACTGAACTTGGGTTCTACACTTCATCATCATCATCATCTGCCTGTCATTGTCAGCATCGTAACAGCTGTGTATCAGAATCAATACAGACATATTTTTTACACAAATATTACATTTGATTGCATGATACATTGCTTCCCCAATTGTAATTGCTGTGTAAATAAATGTAACATCTTTATTTTGAGTAAAAATGTATCTTTGTCAGTCCAATTAAATAATGAGTAATGTAGAAGATATATATATATAAACAAACAAAAAAATTCCATTCTGAACATTCACAAACAACCCTTCTGGTAGCTACAATGTCAAACTAGGCATTTGGGACTGGGAAGTACAGGCAGCATTTTTCTTGTCAGAAAATTTATGAAATATTGTAGCTGACTGCAAACTGCCTTCTGATTGCATTCTGCTTTCCATAAAGAAAAACCTCAGCTTCCTACTCCATATCTAGTTTAAAGAAATCAAGGTTATCCTAAGTTCATGAAATTTGCTGTCAAATAGCTAGATAGCCATTTAGACACACCTAGATGGTATAAGAAATATGTAGTGTTTCATATAAGATAATATTGAAATATCACAAATAATTATTCTGATTGTACCTTTCCTTTATAAATATGTAAATAATAAAGTATTCTAAAAGTATTTTGAATACATTACTTTTTATGTGATGTATCGGAATACATTACTGAGTACTTTAAAGAAAGCATATAGTATTCAGCCCAGAATATTTTAAGTATTCCGCCCAACCCTGCTTACATCACAAAATAAAGGAAAGCATAAATAAAAATAATAAAAAAGTTGCGCACTAATTTAGCTGAATAGCTGATGTCACCTCCAGTGGGTGTGATGTAATTTTCTAGCATTATATATTCAATTAAAGGTCACAGCATCATGCTGATGATACCATAATTGTATTTATTTGAAACCCGATGACATTTTACAATTCTCCCAGTTAGCAGAGTGTATCAATGACATTGAAGACTGGATGGTTACTCAATTTCGACAAAACCGAGGTACTAGTTATTGGACCAAAAACCAAATATAATTTGACTCTTGATGGATGTACTGCCACATCGTCTTCTGCAGCAAAGAACTTAGGTGTTATATTTGATAGCAATTCATTTTCTTTTAAACAAATAAAATTAACATGACACATTTATCAAAAATTAATACATAGTTAGTGAGAGAATGTAATATTAAACAATTAATTGTTGAAACAAAAATATAGAAATCAGATAATTTAGCTTTTATTTTTGTCAAAGATGTTTAAGATGCAGCTATGGGGACATGAGGAAATTACACTGGTGCAATAAATTAAAATATCAATTATTTATGTGACTTTTAGGCACACAGTAATGTGTAACGTTATAAATAGTCATTACCAAGCCTATTCAAATTGCAATCAGCTGAAATTAAACAACTTGCACTGGGAACTGAAATGCCACTGAAATATCTGCGTTCCCTCACCGTATGTTTTGTGTCCGCTGAAATGAAATTTGGACACATGTACGACAATTTAACCATGGTGTTTCTAAGAAAGACTGTAATTACCATGTTTTTTTTTGGCAATATGTTTATGATTTTTATTACCATCATTTTGGCTTTTTCTGTATTATTACCAGAAGTATTACAGGAATCATTATTCTTGTATAATTACAGGTATGGTTTTACTACAAAATCACGGTTAGAATATAGTTACTGTAGTAAAAATATGGTTAATTTTCATAAGGCATGAATAAATCTTGTTAGGGAGCCCAAAACTTATTGTGAGGGAATGCTAAACTATTTCAGTTTTCTATTTCAAATACCTCTCCTCTAAGACAGAGTTTCTCAACCACTGGATGATTGTCAGCTGGGCCACGAGATCTTTTCTGTCATGAGTACAAATTACCAATTTGAAGTATAGAAATGTACATTTGCAATGTTTAGGTGGCTGCATTTCTCTGACATTAAATATTAGCTGTCTAATTACAATAATCCATTAATGCTACGAATCGTTCTTCTTGGACAAGGTCATTTTACATAGTGTTTCATGCACTAGCTCCATGCATACACCTCTGGACATCAACATTTCAGAGTGGCAGTCCCAAGTAGGGTTTCCGCACCCTTCCCGTAAAATATGGGATCGTCCCATATTTAAAGATGAAATGATGTGTCCCGTTTCTAATCAATATGGGATGCGATTTGTCCTGTATTTAAGCTGGTCCGATGGCGTCACCGCAAAATCGTTCAAGATTGTCCTTTCTGTATTTAAGTCCTTGGTTTCCCTGTCTCCTGTGTTAGTTCTTGCATGTTTTTGATGCTCTGTGCCAGGTCTCCCCTGTTTGCTTGTTTCTGAGTTTTTCTTTATGTTTTTGAATAAACTGCTGCGTCTAGATCCTCATTCTCCGCTTGCTTCGTCACAGAAGAACTAACCAACCATTATGGATCTAGCAGCTGTCAGAATTCTCCTCCTCAGGCAAGAAGACCGTCCAGTTGAGGTTCACGTTTGTGAGTTTTTAGATCTGGCAAATTTAGTGGACTACCCAGAATTTTCCTTGGTGGTTTTCTTCAGAGCAGGTCTCTGTAGTTCACTAAAGGAGCTGTTGCCTCCGGCGGAACCTCACTGGATGCTCCTTGGGTTTGTGGAGGAGACTCTACGAGTGAGCGGCTCGCCGTTCACTGTGGGTGTAGAGGAGGAGGGTTTATCATCTCCTCCCACTGAGGTCACCCCCCAGACTTCCATGGCTCATCCCCCTATGCCTGCCACGGCCAACGAGCCAACGCCCACGCCTGCCACGGTCAGCGAGCCAGAGCCCATGGCCACCGAGCCAGCATTGCCAGCTCCATTCGTTCGTTCAGAGGAGGAGGAGGAGGAGAAGAAGAGGAAAAACATCTGCTCCCCAGTCTCCACCTGCCACGGTCAGCGAGCCAGAGCCTACGCCTGCCACGGTCAGCGACCAGCGCCTGTAGCCTCGACCGTCCCAGAGCAAACGCCTGTAGCCTCGACCGTCCCAGAGCCAGCGCCTGTAGCCTCGACCGTCCCAGAGCCAGCGCCTGTAGCCTCGACCGTCCCAGAGCCATCGCCTGTAGCCTCGACCGTCCCAGAGCCAGCGCCTGTAGCCTCGACCATCCCAGAGCCAGCAGCCATGACCGTCCAAGAGCCAGCGCCTCCCAAGCCTCCCAGGGCTCCTCCTCTCGAGCCTCTCGAGCCTTCCAGGGCTCCGCCTCTCGAGCCTTCCAGGGCTCCGCCTCCCAAGTCTCTCGAGTCTTCCAGGGCTCCTCCTCCCGAGCCTTCCAGGGCTCCGCCTCCCAAGTCTCTCGAGTATTCCAGGGCTCCTCCTCCCGAGCCTTCCAGGGCTCCGCCTCTCAAGTCTCTCGAGCCTCCCAGGGCTCTGCCTCTCGAGCCTCCCAGGGCTCCTCCTCTTGAGCCTCCCAGGGCTCCGCCTCTCAAGTCTCTCGAGTCTTCCAGGGCTCCTCCTCCCGAGCCTTCCAGGGCTCCGCCTCTCAAGCCTTCCAGGGCTCCACCTCTCGAGCCTCCTAGGGCTCCACTCCTCAAGTCACTCGAGCCTTCCAGGGCTCCGCCTCTCGAGCCTTACAGGGCTCTGCCTCCCGAGCCACCCAGAGCTTCGCCTCCCAGGGCTCCGCCTCCCAAGTCTCTCGAGTCTTCCAGGGCTCCGCCTCTCAAGTCACCCGAGCCTCCCAGGGCTCCGCCTCCCGAGCCACCCAGAGCTCCGCCTCCCAGGGCTCCACCTCCCGAGCCTCCCAGGGGTCCGCTCCTCGAGCTTCCCATGGCTTCAATTCCTGAGCCTTTCACGGCTCCACCTCCCAGGGCTCCGCCCCTCGAGCCTCCCATAGCTTCAATTCCTGAGCCTTCCAGGGCTCCTCCTCCCGAGCCTTCCAGGGCTCCGCCTCTCAAGTCTCTCGAGCCTCCCAGGGCTCTGCCTCTCGAGCCTCCCAGGGCTCCGCCTCTCGAGCCTCCCAGGGCTCCTCCTCTCGAGCCTCCCGAGCCTTCCAGGGCTCCGCCTCCCGAGCCTTCTAGGGCTCCGCCTCTCGAGCCTCCCAGGGCTCCGCCTCTCAAGTCTGTCGAGTCTTCCAGGGCTCCTCCTCCCGAGCCTTCCAGGGCTCCGCCTCTCGAGCCTTCCAGGGCTCCACCTCTCGAGCCTCCTAGGGCTCCACTCCTCAAGTCACTCGAGCCTTCCAGGGCTCTGCCTCTCAAGTCACCCGAGCCTCCCAGGGCTCCGCCTCCCGAGCCTCCCATGGCTTCAATTCCTGAGCCTTTCACGGCTCCACCTCCCAGGGCTCCGCCCCTCGAGCCTCCCATAGCTTCAATTCCTGAGCCTTCCACGGCTCCACCTCCTACGGCTCCGCCTCCCAAGGCTCCGCCCCTTGAGCCTCACATGGCTTCAATTCCTGAGCCTTCCACGGCTCCGCCTCCAGAGCCTTCCAGGGCTCTACCTCCCAGGGCTCCACCCCTCGAGCCTCCCAGGGCTCCGCCCCTCAAGCCTCCCATGGCTCCGCCTCCAGAGCCTTCCACGGCTCCACCTTCCACGGCTCCACCTCCTACGGCTCCGCCTCCAGAGCCTTCCAGGGCTCCACCTCTAGAGCCTCCTACGGCGCCACCTTCCTCGGCTCTGCCTCCCGAGCCTTCCACGGCTCCGCCTCTAGAGCCTCCCATGTCTCCGCCTCCCTCGGCTCTGCCTCCAGAGCCTTCGAGGTCACTGCCTCTAGAGCCTCCTACGGCGCCACCTCCCTCAGCTCTGCCTCCCGAGCCTTCCACGGCTCCGCCTCTAGAGCCTCCCATGGCGCCACCTCCATCGGCTCCGCCTCCCTCGGCTCTGCCTCCAGAGCCTTCCAGGTCACTGCCTCTAGAGCCTCCTATGGCGCCACCTCCCTCAGCTCCGCCTCCCGAGCCTCCCACGGCTCCGCCTCCCAAGCCCCCCATGGCTTCGCCTCCAGGGCCTTCCATGGTTCCGCCTCCCAGGCCCCCTGACCCAGTCCCTGTCCTGTGTCCTCCTCCCAGGCCCCCTGACCCAGTCCCCGTCCTGTGTCCTCCTCCCAGGCCCCCTGACCCGGTTCCTGACCTGTGGCCTCCTCCCAGGTCTCCTGACCCGGTCCCTGACCTGTGGCCTCCTCCCAGGCCTCCTGACCCGGCCCCTGTCCTGTGGCCTCCTCCCAGGCCCCCTGACCCTGTTCCCGTCCTGTGGCCTCCTCCCAGGCCTCCTGACCCGGTCCCTGTCCTGTGGCCTCCTCCCAGGCCCCCTGACCCTGTCTCTATCATGTGGCCTCCTCCCAGGCCCCCTGACCCAACCCCGTCCTGTGGCCGCCTCCCAGGCCCTTGTGCCCCCTTGGGCTGCTCTGTCAGCCCCTTGTGACCCCTTGGACTGCCTGTTTGCCCCCTGTGCCCCTTGGACTGCCTGTTTGCCCCCTGTGCCCCTTGGTTGCCTGTTTGCCCCTTTGGACAATTTGTTTTTTGTTTTTCTTGTTTTTTTTTTTACTTTTTGGAGCGTCTGGAATCCGCTCCTTAAAGCGGGGGCTCTGTCATGTTCTCTGTTGTCTTTTGTTTTTGTGCTTTTATTTTGAAGTTTAGTTTAGTTCCTGTTTCCTGTTTGGTTTTTGTAGTCCTTTGTAGTTTCATTTTATGATTGGTTTTCCCCTGATTAGTTCTCATTCCCTGATTATTTCACCCAGGTGTTCCTTATTCCCTTGTTTGTTCCTTTCTGTATTTAAGTCCTTGGTTTCCCTGTCTCCTGTGTTAGTTCTTGCATGTTTTTGATGCTCTGTGCCAGGTCTCCCCTGTTTGCTTGTTTCTGAGTTTTTCTTTATGTTTTTGAATAAACTGCTGCGTCTGGATCCTCATTCTCCGCTTGCTTCGTCACAAAGATCATGAATTTAACCTTGATATTCCTTGGAAAGTTGGGTATGGGACTGTCTGAAAAGTTCTCACATTGTGCTGAAACATGCTAAAACTGTGGAGGGTGTGGTGAGGAACAGTTTGAAAACTTCAGTCAGCAGCACCAAAGCTACAAATATTGGGCTATAGATATTAGGCAGTGATATTATAAGCATATAAACATAATTAGATTAATTCAGTACCTATTAATTTATTCTGCCAACACAAGGAGGGTCCTCTCTCATGGGGGCTGCCGTGTAAGAAACAAATACTACTCATTTGATCAAGGCTGACTGTCAATAGTGAATTTCTACATTATCATCCACATCCACTCCACGTCCAGGTGTCACTGTAAGTCCAAGATGACACAAAGACAAAAGTTCCAGAGTGCACATTTAACACCTCTTGTTTTGATTACGTATACAATGATGTGAAGTGCTGAGGTGGTTTTGAAGATGCCAACACAGCAGGAATGTACTTGATGAGTTTCATATCCAAACCAGAGCACATTCCAACAGACCAACAAACTCATCTTCCATTTGTCATTGTGAAGGTACAGGATCACAATTTCACTCTCCTGACCTGGTGTTTATGTTTTCCCATAAGTCTTTGCTCTGGTATTTTCCATAACAAGACTGAGATGCCACCACTCAGTGATGGAGTTTGAGTGAATGTCATTTCAGGAGCTGTCGGTATAGATGTTTAGGACTTTCTGTGATCTTTCTAAACATGGGAGCCCATCATCGCTGTACTCTTCCAACCCTTCACCCGCTTCCCAGAACTCACCGGCAAGGCCTTCGTTCTCCTGTGGCCTGACGCTTGGCTGGATGGGAATTGCTACACCAGATAGCATCAGCTGGTGAAAGCTTAACAGTTAATGAGGTCTCCAAGGGCCGATGCTGCACTAGCCCTCTCTCCTAACACCCACACACACACACACACACACAGGCACTACCTATCTGTTGCTCTCTCTCGCTCGATAATTTTTCATTCCGCAATATATCCACTATGGTTTCCTCCTCACACACAAGCATACGTAGGAGGGTGGAAAGGTATATGCTCTAGGTTATAGGTGATTCTGTTCATTTTTACTTATATTACTCTGAGGCTGTGCACAGTGATTACTATTGACCACCCGAACGCTCCACACGGAAATGGTCATCAATAGTTTTTCCTTGACTGTTTCTGCCTTCCCGCTTAAACAAGGGAGGAGGCAGTCAGTAACTCTGCTTATACTGATAATTAGTCTGATAATAACTATAATGATTTCACTGTCATCCAGTGTCAGAATTATTATTGTCACTCATCATTTTGCTGGAGCAGTTATCAAGCAGCAGTGTTGGGGAAGCTGTGAAACTGTGACCAATAACTCATATACAAATGCATTATCAATCACTGATATGCAGTTATAACAACATCCCCCTGACTGAGGGGAAGATCAGTGGCAGTTCTGGCTTACTTGGTGCGTGAGATCTGACGTGGCGCCCGCTTTAACGACCCTACTACGGTGACAACGTTTTATTACAGAACTATGCTTTAACACACAAATGTATTAAAAGGGATAATTCTCCCAAAACTGAAAATGATTTCATCATTTTACCCTCACGCCATCCCATATTTGTATGAATTTCTTCCTTCTGCTGAACACAAGCAAAACATTTTAGAAGAGTATCTCAAAATAGCATGAGGGTGAGTAAATGATGAGTGAATTTTAATATAGTAAACCATCCCTTTAAATAAAAATAACCAGCCAATAAATATAGAAATTAAGTAACTAATATATATATATATAATTAAATTTTTTTTATGGCAAATTCTATTAACATTTACATTATATGTACATAACTTAAACTGCACAATTAAATTATAGTCAATAAATAAGGAGTACAGCAGACTATTTACAGATTGCTGCTTGTGCTATTACACCTAATCCCTCCTTTAAAATTGAACCCTCCCCTCCTTTTCACTGATTATCAAAATCATCAGTGACTTTGTCATCTGCCCAGCAATCACATGGTTGATATTAATTTTCTCAAGACCACTCAGGCGATCCTGTGTCATGGTGTTAACACCATTAAACATGGTTATCTTGGCAGGGTGGCACAATTCGGGCACCTTTCTCACATCGCGATCTTTAGAGCTCTATGCGGGGGTGGCCGCAGCTGAATAGGTAACCTGTTGTGCCGCCCCAGAAAGCGTTGTTGCCCTAGGGAGCTGCCTATATCGCCTATACCAGGATCTGCCACTGGAGAAGGTTTTCAGTCAATATTGACTTACATTTTTATCTTTGCCTTACACCAGCGTTTCTCAACGGGGGCGTTACCGCCCCCTAGGGGGCATTTGGACAGTGTTGGGGGGCGGTGTGAACGAGGCAGAAGAGAGTGGGGCGCTCAGGCACAAATGGGGGGCGTTACTCAGAGGTACTCAACAGGCAGCCTGCGCAAAAATCTTTTCAGCTCTTCTCCTTAGCCTATGTCTTCGTCTTGCTCGGATTACTGCTGCCACTTCACCAGGAGGATATGCCAGGAGAGCCGCTTCCTAAGTTACACATGCTTTTAAGAGGCGGAGAATTTTCTGCGCAAAATAGAGGCGCGCTTTCACCGGCTTTTTCAGTACATAACGCGGAATACATAATTAGGCGCATAATTAGTGCTCAGGGCTCACACTAATGACCGTAATTAATAAAAAAAAAAGTGGCTGTTTTTGACGTCGTTTTTTCTTCGGTTCAGTTCAGGTGGCTGAGCTGTTGTCGTCTTTGTTCGTCATTTGAAATCAAATGACAGTTTGTAGGCTATTCAAATTTGAAGCCTAGTATATATTGCCTAATTGAGTGCGTGAACGACCGCTGCTTTTTCATTGGCCATTTAGGTTAGTTACGTTATTGTTCACGTGATTGGTTCATCTTAAAAAAATTTGTGTGTGAGCCTGAATTTGTTTGAATTTCTAAATACATTTGCAATACCTTTCAAACAATCCATGTGTTTTTGCATTTTTTTCCAAACACAATATTACTCAACTTGAGGCTTTTACATGTAGTATAAATACAATAAGAAACTTCTGTTTCAGTTTTTTTTTACCAAAACTCAGGCTTCAGGTATCAGTGTTGCAATTCTTGGGTTTCAGTCACGTGATTATGATGACGCTCGAAGGCGGAGCGATTTCAGATGGAGGGCAGGAAGTAAACATGGAGAATACGTCTATGGAGGAAACCGTTGCGGAGAGTCCGTATTGTACGGATTTAGAACCAGTTTCAAGAAATAGTTACAAGGAGTTAGTAAACGCATATGTTGGACGTGACCCGTTCCTCATGAGTTTTCGGTCGAACTTGAAGACATCACCAACTATCTGGTCCTTCAGACATCGTACTACACCAGACAGCAAATGAAGGCATATAAAAGTCTGAACGATATTTTGCTCGTTCAAAGATCTTGAACTTTGGGATGATGTTATCCCTAAAGTTGAGTGCTTTTTTAGAAACGGTATACTTCCAGAAATACTGGGACAGCAAGTTACAAACTCACATGTGTAATGTAATGAAAGGATCCAGGCACTCTTGAAAGTGGGCTGTGTGATATTGCTGTTATATCAATACGGTTGTATGAGACAAGATTACATTTTGACTATTGTTATGAGTGTGGTCTTTGTGAGTTCTGGCTGTTGTATAATTTAAATGAAAAGATTAAATGCCATTGAGAAGACAGAATTATACATGGTGGTTTATTTACAAGATTAGATTTTTCAACAATTGTTATAATAACAAGAACATGGTGTGCAATAACAGATTAGAATCCATTTCATTACATATAATACATATAGCCAGTACAATTGGACTAGTGGAAAAAAGTATCACACTTGTTGAACACATACAAGTGTGTTGTATGTGACACATATCACAGACTGATATGTGTCGGGGCTCAGGTACTACTACTCCATGTCCTCTTACTTATCATCATCAGAGCCAAGAAGCAGGGATCAGGTATTGGACACTACATGTGTGAGGGCTCAGGTACTGGACTGACTGATTATTATCCCTATCCCTCCCTCCTCCTTACTCCAATGGGACAATAGACTCCGAAAGATTAGACAAGACACAGCAAATAACCCCAATCTTGTCAATCAATGCTAGTGCCTCACCTTGTTTTGTTGCCATGTGCTCTGTGGGCATAGCCCTGCTTTGCAGAATCTGATATTTTCTTCTGACTAAACCGATAACTCTCTCAACATGAATACGCAAATTCGCTATTTTTCTTGTGTCTGCCACCTCATACGCTGACAGCTGTTTTCTCCCCTTGGTAAATGCAGGTATCTGTAGTGAAGCACAGTAAAATCCCACACTATCACCAATATTGAACCCACAGTCTGCTAGGACAATATCTCCAGGTAACAGGTTTTTTAGGAGGCCACTCTCTATTGTGATCTGTTTATCGCTGACTCTCCCTCCCCAGGCACAAGATATGTAAGTGACATAGCCTTGGGGTGCAACACCAATCAGAAATTTTACTGTATTGTGATGCTTGTAGTTTGACCACGTTTGTGCTCGGGCTAGTAAATTAGAGGGCTTCTCAATAAAAACTTCTAAACAGTCAACTATCACAGCAACTTTACATCCAAATGCCTGTCTGAATCCCATTGGCATTGTAGCTTGAAGAACATGTCGCTCTGGCCACTCAATTTGAAATTCCAACCTTTCATGAAGTATGTCAATTACTTTATGCCAAACTCTAGAAGCAGTTGGCAGAGAGATCTTGAACCTGAAAGCTAAATCTTTCAGCGGGAGATTTAGTCTCAGCTTCATCAAAACTAAAATGAACAGCACAGACATAGGACCACAGCTGATGTAGGGTTTGCATAGCTCAAAAATCTGAATTAAAACAAAGAAGTTGGGGAGCCCCGTTGTAACACAGACTCAGGTAAGTTGGGATCCATCAGCAGTTTCTTTATTGAACTCACAGAAATAAACAGGCAATGGTCAAGCAGTGGGGAAGCTGGGCAAACGTAGACAGGCTGAGCGCGTAGTGAGGCAGGCAGAACGTCAGGGCAGGCGGCAAGTGGCAACACGAAGAGGCAGGCAAGAGTATCAGGCAGGCAGGTAACAGTCAATCGTAGTCAAGGGGTAAGCAAGGTCGGTAGGTAGATAATCAATCAGGTTTAGTAGTTAGAACGCTCAGTAGTGTAGCCGGAACAAACAAGACTTCGCAATGTGACTGTCACTGTGCGTGGCTTATGTAGAGGGAGTTGAATGAGGAACAGCTGTACCTTAATCAAGCCCCGGTATGCGGGTAAGGAGGAGACTAGAATTCAGGTGAACCCGATCTCCGGTGGCTGATCGTGACAGAGCCCCCCTCCTGTGAGCGGCTCCTGAAGCGAGAACCTGATCAGCGTCGGGGTCAGCATCGAGGTCGGGGTGCCGGCCTCCCTGGATTGGTCCGGTGGAATTCAGAGATGAGGTTGGGGTCGAGTATGTCCTCTGCCCCGACCCAGGACCTCTCCTCAGAGCCGTACCCCTCCCAATCCACCAGGTATTGAATACGACCCCGTAGACGTCTGGAGTCTAGCAGGGTTCGCACCAGGAAAGCTTCTTCGCCGCCCACGGTGATGGGGAGGTGGGGTTCGCTTCCCTCTCCTCAGACCTCGGGCCACCGGCAGGTTTGAGTAGTGAGACATGGAAGGTGGGAGATATGCGGTAATTAGTGGGGAGTTGAAGACGGTAGGACACAGCGTTGATTTGCTTGAGAATTTTGAAGGGGCCCACATACCTGGGGTTGAGTTTCTTGCAGGGGAGACGTAGGCGTAGGTCCCTGGTTGAGAGCCAGACCCACTGACCCGGCGAGTAGGTAGGGCCTGGGCGGCGGTGATGATCCGCCTGCCTCTTGGTTCGGTTCACGGCCCGCTGGAGGTGGACGTGAGCCTGGTCCCATACCGCCTCACTGCGTTGGAGCCAGTCATTGACCGCGGGGACCTCTGATGGCTCGCCGGACCAGGGGAACAGAGGAGGTTGGTACCCTAGGATGCATTGAAAGGGGGTTAGGTTAGTTGAGGGTTTCAGGATGGAGTTCTGGGCATACTCGGCCCAAGGGAGGAAGCAGCTCCAATCGGATTGATTGTGGTGGCAGTAGGTGTGGAGGAACTTGGCAATCTCCTGGTTTAGCCGCTCCGTCTGGCCGTTGGACTGAGGGTGGTACCCTGATGTGAGGCTGATGTTGATGTCCAGCAATCGGAAGAAGGCTCGCCACACCCTGGAGGTAAACTGGGGACCATGGTCCGATACGATGTCTTCGGGCAGGCCATAGTAGCGGAACACACTGTGGAGGAGCTGCTCAGAGGTCTCGGGGGCTGTGGGGAGCTTGGACAGGGGAATTAGGGGACATGCCTTTGAGAAGCGATCCACAACGGTCAGTATGGTGGTATGACCTCGGGAGACCGGTAGGTCGGTGATGAAGTCAACGGCAATATGAGACCAGGGGCGTTGGGGTATCGGGAGAGGTTGAAGGAGCCCAGCTGGAGGTTGCCTCGGGGTCTTGGTTGCGTTGCAGGTGGGGCAGCCATTCACGAAGTCGGTGGCGTCCTCCTGCAGGGTTCCCCACCAGAAACGATTCTGCAGGAGGCGTATGGTGGTGAAAATGCCAGGGTGCCCGGAGTTTGTGGCGTCGTGGACCCAGTGAAGCACCCTCTCTCGGAGGCCAGGTGGAACGAACGTCCGATTGGGCGGACAGTCGGGCGGAGGAGGATCGGTCGTGTGGGCTTGTGCGATCTCTGCCATAATGTCCCATTGAATGGGGGCCAGGATCAATGTGGGAGGTATGATGGGCTCGGCGATGGGGCTCGAAGGACTGGCATCATGTTGACGGGAAAGTGAGTCTGCCTTGATGTTTTTGGTTCCCGGGAGGTAGGAGATGGTGAAGTGGAAGCGGGTAAAAAACAGCGCCCAGTGGGCCTGTCGGGGATTGAGCCTCTTGGTGGAGCGCAAGTACTCCAGGTTGCGGTGGTCGGTGAACACCTGGAACGGATGTCGAGCTCCCTCCAACCAATGTCGCCACTCCTCCAGGGCTGCCTTCACAGCCAGGAGCTCGCGGTTGCCCACATCATAATTCATTTAATTCATATAATATGCATTTACAGTAGAACAGCACCAGAGGTGCATTTTTAACAGAATTTGAATAAGAAGAGAATTAAACTACTGTGGACTTGTTAACAAACAGACACATACAGGACTTCCTAGAGATTTCAGAATGTCAAAATAAAAGCCTGAGGTTTTAAAATTTAAAGGTGTCATGAACTCAGTAGCAGGGTTTATTGAACAGATGATTGAAACAGTGATGTAAACATTGTGAGTAAATCCAGTTGAGCAGAGTGGCAAACAGCAGGTGAGTAATATCCAGACAGGGTATAGACACGATGAACAAATAACTCACAACAGTCTTGAGGTACTTGCAGGCAATAATGAAGACACAGGTATGTTTGACATAGTAGAACGGTGTGGAGTCTCAGAGATAAAAAGAGTGTGTGTGTGAAAGAGGGTATATATATGCAGTTCTTGATTAGCCACTAATGATATGCAGGTGCGTGTAATCAGAACTCAACGATTGAGATATATTACTATTTATTATTATTATAATATATTATTAAAATCATTTGTTTACAAATTATAATAATATTTAAATTGCATGAGTTCTAAAAAAATAACTGTGAATGAAAAGTGAACTGATATCTTACAATTAAATTGAACAAAAAATCGATCAGAATCATTTAAAGTCCAGATACAAGTTGAAAATAATTGGCAAAAAATAAAAAATACATCTGCCTTTTCTACTGATGACTTATACCGGAATTACTGTTAATTTTGCTGCAGCATTATCCAGTATACTAGTTAATAATAACGTTTTTCTGAATAAGCTACACATTTATATTGAAATAATGTGTAGTTAGTTTCTTTACATATTAAAGAATACACCCAATTAGTTCCACACACTAATGTAAAGATATTCTAAACTGATTATGAAAAAACAACAACACTGGTATCAGACCGGATCGACTGATAATGAGATTTTCGATATCAGAATCAGAACGGGAGAGAAAAAGTGGTATCAGCACATCCGTAATAACAGCATACAAGGTACTCTTAAAAAAAACTCTACATAACTTTTCTAACTCATTAGGACTATGGGAGCGAGGCTCTGCTGGAAATTTTTTTTTACCTCGTTGCCATGAAGTTAAGCGGTGGCCTGGAGGCTGACACATTCTTGAAATCTAGTCTGAAATCCTGGAGGAGTCGTAATTTTTTCTCAGTAGAAACCTCTGAGAATGAGACACCTCTGTGCACGTGAGCTCTTACTTTACTAATGAATCCCCCAGCTTTAATTTAATGTGCAATGCATTTAAAAAAAATTGCCATACACTGTACAGCAGATTTACTGGAGGATGGAATTCAATATTATTAAACATATAACGTTATTTTAAGATGTTTATAATGATGAATTATAATAGAAAAGATGCAAATACAAATGCAATCAC
The DNA here is from genome assembly GCF_025860055.1 of Xyrauchen texanus. Classification (NCBI taxonomy): domain Eukaryota; kingdom Metazoa; phylum Chordata; class Actinopteri; order Cypriniformes; family Catostomidae; genus Xyrauchen; species Xyrauchen texanus. The sequence goes on from NC_068290.1 coordinate 40,070,373, forward strand.
CGTAATGTGCCCCACCATGTTTACTTTGCAATGCTGCAGGGGATTCTCTAGCCCTTCTACTTTGTTGCGCTGGAAAGAATGAGATTGAGTGATGGGGAACTGGGAGAAGCTTGAGTGGACATTCTTTGTTTGACATTAGACAACAGTGCCGCATCACAGATTTAACGGCTTTAAACTTTTATTTTGTGATTATTTGAATGTTTGTAAATTAAAAAAATGAAGATATTGTGATGTTGTAAATACTATTTGACGAGATGTTTCATTAAGACACTCGCTTCAGTCATTCTCTCCTTGAACAACAGCGCAAATGCAGATCACAACAGTTTGACTACACGCCTCTGAGCCCAGCCTAGGGTAATCTCACAGGCTTGATCGCATATACAGTACTTCAGCTACCTCTGCATATTAAAGAATGTAGTTTAGCATTGAAATAGTTACACTTCACCATTAAGCAAAAGTCTCCATTTGCTTTCCATTTAATCGTATGGTAACACTTTGCAGTAATATTCAATTTGTTAAGGGTTTATAAAGGGTTTCATTAATAACCAATAACTCATTTACAAATCCTTTATTAATCAATGATATGTGGTTATAACAACATGAATAAAAAAGGGTGACTGTCATGCAATACTTGCCAAATAGTGAGCCATTTTACCTCACATGTAATAAATGCTTAATAACACTTATTCAACATTATTAACCTATGAAAATGAACCTTAATGTAAAGTGGACTCATATTACGTGCATTAATTAACTATCAGGAGTTTCCAACATTAGAACGCCATGTACATAAAATTCGGTATGGATTTATGGTCATCAGGCTTTATTATATGATATACAGTATGCTGTGAATGAGCATGAAGATCTGAAGTTGTTTTTTTTTTTTTTTTTGCATAGGACTTTAGGTAACTAGGACTAGTTATATTGGAACAGCATTTTGCGTGGCACTATAATCTCACTATAATCGTCCATTTTTGCTAAATTGTGACAGAAATAATGAATAAGGGCATTTTATGTTATTTGATTGATACAAGTATTAATAACTGCTTTTATTAAGCATTTACAACTATTAATTTTGTTATAACAGCATATCAATGATTTATAATGCATTTGTACATGACTTTTTAGCCATTAATGAACTTTGTTTTATAACTTGCTATTTAGGAGAAACAAGATTTAAAGAGATATTAAAGATATCTTATTTCCATTTTTCATTCTTAAGGTGCTAGAACCATCAATGTTCAAATCTTTACCATTCTGACAGAACCCAAACATGCGACTGCCATAGAAACCTCCTCATGTTCACTAACAGAGTTATAGCAAGTCTGTGTACGTGATTAATACAGTATAATGGCATGTACAGCGTAACAAGGTTTTGCTGAGAGAGCAATATTTCCCTTGATACCTCAGGTACATTCTGTTTCTCTTCCATTCCACCAGTTTGTCTTATGTGAAACAAGTGGGAGACTCAATTTTGTCGGCCCCTTGATAGTTGTCCCCTGTCGTACATAATTACATAGAGCAGCGCTAGATAATATATTTGGGTATAATCACAGTGTGTGTGCTTTATATGGTGTGGACCCCTATTCCCTGATTAGTTGCTCTGATGAAATTGAATTATCTCTAATTCACTGGATTTGTGGTGATTAAGAGAGAAAAATCGTGCAAAAACTTATAATGACAGCACTGGTGTGGCAAATAAATGAAAAACCTCTGTGCACTCCCCTTTGTTGGGGATGCAAACTGAAGCTGTCTCGCTTTAATTCACACAAGCCAGCACCACATTCGTCAAGCAAATGAGTGTTTTGAATTTACGTGGCTCTAATATGACATAATCAAGTTGTAATTTGTCAATTAGAATAATTAGGAAGCTCATCTGATTTAATTAACATGCTGAAAAGGGAAGTAGTCTTACAGATTTAATCTTCAGCAATGCTTAGCTACAGCAGTGGCATTTACAGTGTTTAGCCAAGTGCGGTGTATATTCATTACCAACTAATACAGAGTGGGCTTGACTGATTTAGTTTAAGTTCTATATAATTATTTTCCAAATAGTTTTATTTATTTATTTTCAATATAATTGTGTGAATAATGAAAATGAAGCAAACTGCAGATTTTTAGAAATCTGGCTGCATTGGGAATGGGATACTAGCTTACTATGACTGAATACTACTTTTTTACCACTCACTAAATACACTGTATGCTGTCTATCTTTAAAATAAGTAAGCAAAAGTAAGCTAGTAGTAATAAGCTTGCTATACTGTTACTGTAAAATGACCTCATTATGTCAAATGTGCGATGACTAGTTAAAAATGCGAATTAAATGTAATTGTGGCAGGGCGGAGGGCGGGGCCGGGTCGTGATTCTACACACCCGGTCCCTTATCAGGCTAATCAAGCCTCCGAGAGGGATAAAGGCCGACTGCGGAGGATGGTGCAGGAGAGAGAGATAGTTTACGGACATGTCTGTCATGTGTGTGTTTGTGTCTTTTGTTTAAGTTTATCATTAAAATATTATTTATAATGCCAAGCTGGTTCTCGCCTCCTCCTTTCCATTGAACTGCTTTACACTGGTACCGAAACCCGGGAAGGAGGAGGGATATGCTGTAGTAGAGTTCTCGCCACTACTTCCACCCCAACGGAGCATCCGCGGCCATCTGCCGGAGGGACGAGGAGCCCGGCTGACCGTCGGGCGGGGAAAGGCTCGCCGACCGCCTGGAGCGGGAGGAGACCCCTTCTGTTCCCCGAGAACGCGGTGGGGCATTCCGTCCGTCAGGGGCTGGAGGACTGCCTCTGATCCGCCCGGAGAGGCACGGCTGTCGTCCGTTAGAGGGTGGAGGAGTGGCCGAGAAACAAGCTACGGCGTATCGGAGAACTGACGAGTAAGTGTTTTTTTTCCCCATTTCTCTCTCCTCTCTCTCTCTCACTGCCACAGTAAGTTTTTCAATTACATTTTATGTAAAAATCTCACATTTTTAGATAAGATAGATTACATTTTATGTAATCTATCTTAACTTTATGGTGGTACAAATAAATAACGAGTCAATAAAGAGATTATTTCCAGGTTTATTCATCAGCTGTTCTTTCATTCCGCTATGAGGCTCTAAATTATTTTGCACATGGAACTTTATATATTTCTTTACATTAGATAAGGTGAATAACATTGATATAACTCACAGTAAAGTCTTTCAGTTGTTGTGGCATTTTGGTTACAAACAACACAATCTGTTAATCCTATAAAACCAATCCTAAAAAAAAAAGTGTTTTGTTTGTTTGTTTTGTTTTTGTTTTTTGTTTTGTTATTAACAATTTTATTGATTTCTTTCACAAAATAAATAAACATAACAGAAAATACGGAATCAAATTATATACATTAAGTCCCTCCCCCAAATTAAATTGAGTGTCCAATACGTCACACATAAAGCTCTGTTCCCTCAACCAAAATTCTTGGATCTTAAAATAACACTAAAAAACATGGTTGTGTCCCCATCTTCTAATTGGCATCACCAGCAGGTTGGTGTGTCTTTAAGACCAAGCCTAAACAATCTAGAGGGGGTTCAATAGAATCTATGTAACAATATTAAATCACATCAGGCGCACCCTTGTATAGATGTAGACTTGATGTTTTTTTTTAATCCTGGCCCACACTCCCTCCTCCAATACCAAGTTTAAATCTTTCTCACATAATCTCTTCAGAGAATTTGAAGCTCCGTCCCCCAGACTCTGAATTAACAGGAAGTAATACATTGATACCTCATGACCTTTTCCAAAAGCAGTAATCACCATTCCCAAAGTATATGCCACTTTAAGGGGGTGTATGCTTCTCCCAAAAAATAGTATAGACCAGGTGGAGCAGCTGTAAATACCTAAAGAACTGAGATCTGGGAATCCTAAAATTTTCAAAGAATCTCAACACTCCACTCTCTATAGTCACCTAGTGTATTAACCTCCCTCTCAATCCACTCTGTCCAGCAGAAAGGGGACTTATTAATACATAACTTTGGGCTCAGCTATATGCTCAACATTTAAATAAATGTCTGAATTAAACACTCTGGACACTTTTGTCCATACCGAGTGCAAATGCGAGATAACAGGGTGTAGCTTAACTTCTCCGGATAGTTTAATAGAAACGCTTTGCAAAGGCGAAATAGGGGCAAGAACATCCTGTTCAATACAAAACCAGGGAGGGGCTCTCTCAGGTGAAAGTGACCAATGAGCCAAATGTCTGAGATCAAATGCATAATAATAAAAAGAATCTTGGGTAGGCCTAACACATATTTGTCAATCGGCATTTGTTACTTATTGAAATGTAATCTGAGACATTTACCATCCCAAATGAAGGACTTCACTTTGCTATCAAATTGCTTGAAATATTGTAGGGGGGCATCTACATGGAGAGATTGTAGCAGGTAGTTGAATTTTGGAATACAACTTATTTTAATAACATTAACCTTCCCAATCATTGATACATGTAATGAAGACCACCTGCCCACATCGGTTGAAAACCTTTTTATTAAAGGGTTAAAATTAACTCTAAATAAATCACACAAATTTGCTGGAACAAATAAGAAACCCAAATACTTAAAGCCCTGTTTGTGCCACTGGAAGGCACCCGGCTGAAAAGCCGTTACTGGGCAGTACACTGTCAGAGCTAAAGCTTCAGATTTAGACCAATTGACTCTATATCCTGAGAACTTAGAAAAGGAATGAATATTTGTGTGGAGGCAAGGCATAGATCAAGTGGGGTTGGAGATGAATAATAAAACAAGATCTGTGAAAAGCAAAAGCTTATGTGCCATACCTCCCACCACCACCCCATTAGTGGCAGCTAATGGTTCCATGCCAAGACAGAACAATAATGGGTAAAGTGGGCAACCCTGCTGGGTGCCCCTATCAGAGTTAAATAATCTTAAATTTATCAATTTGTTTGTACCGCCACTACCGGGTGTCTATAAAGTAACTTAATCCATCCAATAAAAGTATTCCCAAACATGTATATTTCCAAAATCATAAAAAGATAATCCCATTCTACCATATCAAATGCCTTATTGGCATCAAGTGAGAAGGCAGCAAATAAACCCCACCAGATTTATATGTATACGAGATGTCAGAACTTTACTAAATCAGTTAGACAAAATATTTGACAATATTTTAATGTCTAGCTAGATCCGGGAAATTGGACGGAAACTCTTACACTGGATCTTTGTCCTTTTTAAGAATCAGACTCACTGGGCTTGTGTCATGGTTGGCAGAAGATTTCCATTCTTTAATGATTCCGTATAAACTTCTAACAAAAGTGGAACCAGTTCTGTATCATAAGACGTGTAGGCCTTTATTACCTCACAATGCTCCTCCAAGTTCATCTCAGAATCAAGAAAATGCTCAGTCGTCAGTTTAGGGAGTTCTAATGGTTCAACAAAGTTTATAATATCTTCATCATTAGGCGAAGACATGGAACTCTGGATATCAATAGATTAAAGTCTCCTCCCAATATTATATCATGAGGGGTGCCAGCGGCTTGCAACATCCCTTCAAGATCTATAAAAAAGTCCCGATCATCAGAGTTAGGTTTGTAAATTTTAGCCAAAATAAAACTTTGCTCCTGAATTTCTGCTAAAACTATAATGACCATTCCTAATTTATATCTTATATATATATATATATATATATATATATATATATATATATATATATATATATATATATATATATATCTTATATACACTCACCTAAAGGATTATTAGGAACACCATACTAATACTGTGTTTGACCCCCTTTCGCCTTCAGAACTGCCTTAATTCTACGTGGCACTGATTCAACAAGGTCCTGAAAGCATTCTTTAGAAATGTTGGCCCATATTGATAGGATAGCATCTTGCAGTTGATGGAGATTTGTGGGATGCACATCCAGGGTACAAGCTCCGTTCCACCACATCCCAAAGATGCTCTATTGGATTGAGATCTGGTGACTGTGGGGGCCATTTTAGTACAGTGAACTCATTGTCATGTTCAAGAAACCAATTTGAAATGATTCGAGCTTTGTGACATGGTGCATTTTCCTGCTGGAAGTAGCCATCAGAGGATGGGTACATGGTGGCCATAAAGGGATGGACATGGTCAGAAACAATGCTCAGGTAGGCCGTGGCATTTAAACGATGCCCAATTGGCACTAAGGGGCCTAAAGTGTGCCAAGAAAACATCCCCCACACCATTACACCACCACCACCAGCCTGCACAGTGGTAACAAGGCATGATGGATCCATGTTCTCATTCTGTTTACGCCAAATTCTGACTCTACCATCTGAATGTCTCAACAGAAATCGAGACTCATCAGACCAGGCAACATTTTTCCAGTCTTCAACTGTCCAATTTTGGTGAGCTCTTGCAAATTGTAGCCTCTTTTTCCTATTTGTAGTGGAGATGAGTGGTACCCGGTGGGGTCTTCTGCTGTTGTAGCCCATCCGCCACAAGGTTGTGCGTGTTGTGGCTTCACAAATGCTTTGCTGCATACCTCGGTTGTAACAAGTGGTTATTTCAGGCAAAGTTGCTCTTCTATCAGCTTGAATCAGTCGGCCCATTCTCCTCTGACCTCTAGCATCAACAAGGCATTTTCGCCCACAGGACTGCCGCATACTGGATGTTTTTCCCTTTTCACACCATTCTTTGTAAACCCTAGAAATGGTTGTGCATGAAAATCCCAGTAACTGTGCAGATTGTGAACTACTCAGACCGGCCCGTCTGGCACCAACAACCATGCCACGCTCAAAATTGCTTAAATCACCTTTCTTTCCCATTCTGACATTCAGTTTGGAGTTCAGGAGATTGTCTTGACCAGGACCACACCCCTGAATGCATTGAAGCAACTGCCATGTGATTGGTTGATTAGATAATTGCATTAATGAGAAATTGAACAGGTGTTCCTATTAATCCTTTAGGTGAGTGTATATATCTTATATATATCTTATTTGAATTGTAGATGCTTACTTATTAGTGTAATGACTCCCCTGCTCTTACTTGAGCCAGCACTAAAGAAAACATGTCCACCCCATATCTTCACAAATTGTTCAGCTTCCTGCAGGGAAAGATGCATTTCTTGAAGAAACTAAATATCATATTTCTTACGCTTTAGAAGATAAATAACCTTCCTTCTTTTTATGGGATGCCCCAACCATTCACATTCTACGTGGAGCGAGACTTTCCACTCATATTAACATTTGACATTTTGACATATTAGAAAAAACTATAAAGACCACATTCCAGCATTAGTGCAACTGTCAAATCCCAACCTTCCCTCAATCCAAACAAACAGAAAAAAGAAAAACATGTGCATTAACCCCACGCACGACAACGCCAACTGGCGTCCATCCCTCTAAACTCAAACAGTCCATGTATGCCTTCGTTGAGCTCCAGCATCTGGTGTTTATATATACATTTTGTGAGAAAGAATTACACAATAAAGGATAATCTATAAAACAAACTCTAGCCAATATGCAGAATAAACACAAAAAAACATGTGATTAATCCAAATAACTGTCCCAAAGGTGTGTTCCTCGTAAGCAGATCCAGCATAAAAAAAAAGAAAAAGGCCAGTCAAATTAATGTTCAGTGAGCCGGCATATTTGGCTGCTACATGAGTGCAACAAATGACCTAATCACTCCAATGATTTCCAAGAAATACTCCACAAAACAAACTCCAACCAAATGGAGGCATAGGCACAAAGATTGTGCAGATTTTTCCACAAGACTGGCTAGGCAGAACCAGCACAAAAATAAACAAAAAAGGCACTCAATTTCCTTGGACAAAATGTTCAGTGTGTTGGTCCACTTGACTGCAACGTGAGTACCACAAAATATCTTACTCATTCCATTGACTTTATGAAGGACATCGCTTGCTGGGGACATGTGAATGTTACGGATATCCTTAGCATCTATTCTAACTTTTTTCGGGAACATCAGTGCAAAAGCAACCTTCTGTTGATGTAAGAGTTTCTTGTATTCCTTGAATCGATCATGTTTCTCTCTTGTCAAATTCGCAAAGTCTGGGAAAAAGAAAATGTTGTGCTTCTTCCAAGAAAGCCTTCCTTTATTCCTCGACTTGCGTAACATGAGATCTTTATTGGATGATCTCAGAAATTTGGCCAGAATTGATCGAGTTTGTCTCCCTCGGCGGATCGCAGAGCCGGAACTCTGTGAGCTTGCGCAATTTCCACCTTATGGCCTGTTATGTTGAGCAGACTCGGAAAGATCCTGTCCAGGAAATTCACCATATCCTGACCATCTTCGACCTCAACAATACGGACGTTATTCCACAGGCTATGGTTCTCCAAGTCCTCCAACTTCTCCCGGACATGGTCCAAATCCACCTTGGTCTCTAGCGGATTAGCAGATAATTCCCTCGCCGATAACTCCAGATAATCAATCGGATTTTGACATCTCCCAGTCTTGTAACCACCTCAGTGAATTTCGTCTCCATGGCTGTGATCGATCGACGTTTTACAGCAAGATCCTCCAAGTCAGCAATTACTTTTGTTAGCATTGCCGACATGTTCAGCAATTCAGGGCGAATTTCCCACACTTCTCCGACCAAATTGACTCCTGGGCTCAAGGCCTCTGCAGGAGTGTCAGCTTGAGCATGCAAGAGTATTTTAATGTCTCCAGATCCTGAGGATTTTGAATTTTTTACATATTGTCCTGTAGCAAAGTGTACAGAGATTGCCATTCACACGTCCGAGCCTCACATGGCTTCACGTCAATTCTTCCCAAAGTTATTTTTAAATGCTAACTTGGTAGTATTGAATTCCAGACCCAGACTCATGTCCTTTTAGAGCAGCATAAGGGAACATTTGAATGCTTACCCCTCACAGTGAGATATTACTACTAAAGGACTTTGTGCGTTTGGGGAAATAAGCCCATTCACTTTCCTGCAGATGGATTTAATGGCATATACCCGTTTATCTGTCTACACCCCCCCTCCCCTCTCTCTCTCGCTCTCTTGCTCTCTCTGTCTCCATCTTTCCAGTGTGAGAGCAGGCAGGCTTGTCCCCTGAATGACAAACGCTTGTTTGAAACAGTTAAGTCCATCAAGGAGACATAGAGAGACTGTGGAGGAGTGATAAATTAAAGTCATGCCTGCGGGAAAAGGGGAGCCGTGGAAACAGAGAGGCACTGGAGCAGGGTGATGAAGAGAAGTGACTTGATTAAAAAAAGAAGCTCAAGTGGATGATGTGGATTCTGTATACTGGGTGCTATCTGGTGAATTAAGTGCTCAAATATCTTAGCATGTCGTAGAACCAGGGTTCTTACAGTTTTGGATTTTTTATTTAGTTTTTATTTCTATTTTATATTCAATTTGTCATTAAAATTTGGTTAGGTTTTTGTTAGTTTTCACAGCTTGTCTGTTAGTTTAGTTTTTGTTTTCTCAGATTTCAGTTTCAGTTTAGGTTGTTTTTATTTTAGTTTTAATTTAAATATTTTTTATGGCTGCCAAATATGAGCTTTTATTGGTGTGATTTAAAAAGTCTAACATCATTAAATTCCTCACGGTCTTATGTTACATCTATCTAGTGGTATTTTCATGTTTAATGTGGAAAGTAAATGTTGCAAATTTTATAACATAGGGTGAATATCGGTAAAGTGACAAAATATATTTAAGCTTGATCCCCCATTGTATCCATATGTATTTCCTTAAATTATTACAAATTATTACTAAATGAATCTTTCAGGAGTAAACGATTAAAGGGATGGTTCACCCAAAAATGAAAATTCTAATCATTTATTCACCCTCATGCCATCCCAGATGCATATTATTTTCTTTCTTCTGCTGAACACAAAATAAAGATTTTTAGAAGAATATCTCAGCCATTGTTGCCAACTTAGCGACTTTGTCGCTATTTTTAGCGACTTTTCAGACCCCTTTAGCGACATTTTTTCAAAAAAGCGACTAGCGACAAATCTAGCGACTTTTTGGACAAACCTTAGCAACTTTCCAAATTCCAAATATCGCCAGTACTGCAAGCGTGAGGTCTTACTTCCCCGCTGCGTCTGCTCTGTTCAGTGAGCGGCTGAGAAGAGCAGCACATTCCGTTGACTGCACACCAGCGGACATAGACATGAATGAGCTGCGCATGTGCACGCTGTGTTAGCAGGAACCAATCAGTGATCACATATCAGCTGCCTTCTCCTTTGTTTTAATTCAAAACATTTAATTTGACCGTTTTTCGGCTATATACTTATATAAAAACAGTATGAGCACGGTTTAGGGGAGATAACCGTTATTATAAACTGACGTAGGCTACAGTACCGACAAATTAGGCAGAATGCAAATATGACGCGATGACGTCATTAATATGCTAATGACGCATGACGTCATCTGGCGACATTTAGCTACTTTTCGAGCAGGCTTTAGCTACTTTCCATTGAAAATAGTTGGCAACACTGATCTCAGCTCTGTAGGTCCATACAATGCAAGTCAACAGGGGCCAAAACTTTGAAGCTCCAAAAAGCTTGATTATATTTCCCAGCGCCATCAAGCAAACTCTACTAGGAAGTGTAATCATTTTTGCTTTGGACTAAGGTAGAAGACAACCTAAGCTTTCTTTGAAGGTATAATGTTAATGCCAAGAATTGTAAAATTTCCAAAAGTTTCCCGCTTTGCCCAAATTCACCCTAGTATATCTAAAACTAAAATTAATTAGAGATTATTTTTTATTTGATCTTAGTTAGTTTTGGAAAAAATATCATGAAAAGTCATGAAAAAATATTTTTGTTTAGTTTCAACAGGTTTTCAGCTTTTATATTTATTTTAGTTGACGAAAATTATTTAGTACTTTACCAATTGTATTGCAACATGTAGTTTAAACTAAAGAAGTTCTAATAAACCTGGAGAGAAACCCATTAGCATTCCCATTCATGTCGTTAGCAGCAGATCCTTCAAGTCCTGTAAGTTTGGAGGTGGAGCCGTCGTGGATCAGACTTGTTGGTCCAGCACATCCCACATGTGACACATTCCACCAGTAACCGTCATTAACATTTTCTGTGACTTGTGCATCGATGAGCTTTGTGCGGCCAACACCATGTCGCCGGTTTGTGGTTTGTCCCTCTTCGGACCACTATCAGTAGGTACTCACCACTGCTGGCGAGCACCCCACAAGCCTTGCCATTTCAGAGATGTTCTGACCCAGTCGTCTAGCCATAACAATTTGGCCCTTGTCAAAGTCACTCTGGTCTTTACTCCTGCCCATTTCTCCTGAACTCAGCACATTGACTATGAGAACTGATTGTTCGCTTACCATCTAATCTACCCAGAACTTGACATGTGGCCTTGTCCAGAGATGATCTTCCGTTAGGAGGAGTTATTCACTTTAAATGTGAGTGATCATAATGTTTTGGCTCATCGGTGTAGTCAATATTTGGTAATGCTGTGAAGTTTCTAGATGTTGAAGTCACTAGGGGTCACTCTTGAGAGCCCTGAACACCTCTATTATTTTGAGAAAAGGCCAATGAGAATTTGCATGCCCCTCCCCCGGACATACGGGTATAAATCTCCACCTCCGATGGCCACCGGCGCTGCCTCAAGTGTCTGGACAGTAATCACACTGAGGCAACATTTGTGGATGGTTTATGTTCTCCTTGTCAGAATATGATCATGGCAAAAAGCCATGGAAAGCCACTCTAGCCTCCCCCTCGTGCTGCGCCTTCTACCCACGGGTATGAGGCCGGCCTGGCTGGTGCTGGAGGCGATTTGGGGGGCTTCGGGTCTGCCCACCCGGTCCGAGGCTGATGCAGAACTGACCGCCATGCTTGCCCGGGCTGCCTCGATTTTTGGGTTGACTGGAACCCTCAACCCTCCCCTGAGTGCGAGCAGCTTGATGATTGGGTCCTTGGTTTGGGGCACCACTCACTGCCACGCCCCCCGGTTCATCTCTCCCGGATGAGCTTAACACATTTTATGCTTTTTCGAGGACAAAACCACCCTTGTGGAGATAGCACCCGTGACCGACGCTACAGAGGTTGGTTCTCTCTCAGTCTCTGTTGCGGATGTAAACCGATCCTTCCAACGGGTGAACATACGTAAAGCTGCGGGTCCAGACGGCATTCCAGGCTGCATGGAACCAACTGGCTGGTGTTTTTACGGACATTTTCAACCTGTCCCTCTCCCTGTCCTGGCCCTCCAAGCTTGATGAGAAACTCCGGGCTCTGGGATTAAACAGCTCGCTGTGCAGCTGGATCCTGGATTTCCTGTCAGGCAGACGTCAGGTGGTTAGAATGGGTAGCAACATCTCCTCATCACTGACCCTCAACACTGGAGCCCCACAGGGCTGTGTTCTCAGACCACTCCTGTATTCCCTGTACACATAGCTCCAATGCCATCATTAAGTTTGCTGATGATACGACGGTGGTAGGTCTGATCACTGACAATGATGAAACAGCCTACAGAGAGGAGGTGCACACTCGGACACGCTGGTGTCAGGAGCGCAACCTCTCCCTCAATATCAGTAAGACCAAGGAGCTTGTAGTGGACTTCAGGAGGAAAGACAGAGAACACAGCCCCATCACCATTAATGGAGCACCGGTGGAGAGAGTCAGCAGTTTCAAGTTCCTTAGTGTCCACATTACTGAGAACCTCACATGGTCCGTCCACACTGAGGCCGTTGTGAAGAAGGTTCACCAGTGCCTCTTCTTCCTGAAACGGCTGAGGACGTTTGGAATGAACCACCATATCCTCACACGTTTCTACACCAGCACTGTAGAGAGCATCCTGACTGGCTGCATCACCGCCTGGTACGGCAATAGCACCACCCACAACTGCAAAGACCTACAAAGGGTGGTGCGAACTGCCAGATACATCATCGGAGGTGAGCTTCCCTCCCTCCAGGATATATATAACAGGCGGTGTGTGAAGTGGTCATGGAGGGCACATTTTACTGCCTGGAACCGACCCTTCGGCTCGTCTGCTCTCACTACCCTGGATGGCGGGGCGGCCCACGGGTACATGGAGGTCCCTCAGGTGGACAGAGCGGTTTCAATCCACTTATGTCCCGAGAATGCCGCCACCTGGCGGGACCGTCTGGTACTCCCCTCCAGAGCCTGTAGAATGATGTCATCACTGACCTCGAAAGTCTATAGTGCCACTGGACAGGCCACCTCCGCCCTGCATGCCATGGCTCTTCTGCATCTCCTCACCAAGCCACGACACTCAAAGATCTGCACCTGGGTAGTTACGACCCCGACCTGCTGCAGGAACTGTGCTCTGCCACCGACCTCGCTCTCAGAGTCACGAAGGTCACAGCGCAGGCACTCAGGCGGTTGATGGCCACCCCCGTGGGCCAGGAGCATCACCTCTGGCTGAACATGGTCGAGATGCGAGACGTTGACAAGGCACACTTTCTCAATGCCCCCGTCTCCCAGCTTGGCCTCTTCGGCGACACCGTTGATGACTTCGCCCAGCAGTTTTCGGCGGTGAAAAAGCAGGTGGCACCGCCAAACCAGCCACCTGCTCGCCGAGGGCGCCCCCCTGCGGCAAAACAACAGGTAGCTCTGCCTCAACCCGGGCCCAGCTCTCAGTCCTCGCAGGCGGCGTACGCCCCCCGTCTCCAGAACCCCTTCCAGGACCAGGAAAGCTTTGAAGCGCTCCTGAGATGGGCGACCTAGGCAGTCAGACGTTTGCTCTGGAGCTGGTACCAAGACCTTTCCGTCCCCCGGTGGATCCTTGTTTTTTTTGTCGTACCGCCTCACTCCCAGGGTCATCCAGCCGGTGAGTGCCAAAACTCTACAGTCCCGGCTCCCCGGACGCAGTTCCCTCGCCTCCGGCCCTGCGACTGCTCAGCCTGGCCAGGACCATCCGACTCGGCTACGCAATTCAGTTCGCCCTGCTCCCGCGTCGTTTCAGCAGTGTTCGCTCCACTTCTGTGCGTGCTGAGAAAGCCAGCGCCTTACGAGCAGAGATCACGGCCCTGCTCCTCAAGGAAGCGATAGAGCCCGTCCCTCCAGCCGAGATGGAGAAGGGTTTCTCAGCCCAGTAGCCAAAAAAAGCAACCAATCTTGGACCTGTGAGATCTCAACCGGGCCTTACACAGACTCCCATTCAAAATGCTCACACAGAAACAGATTCTTACCTGCGTTTGACAGCTAGATTGGTACGCAGTGGTAGACCTGAAGGACGCGTACTTCCACGTCTCCATTCTGCCTCGTCATGACCCTTCTTACGGTTCGCGTTCGACCAGGCGTATCAGTACAAGGTCCTCCCCTTTGGCCTGTCCCCTCGTGTCTTCACGAAGATCGCAGAGGCAGCTCTTGCCCCGCTAAGGGAAGTGGGCATCCGCATACTCAACTACCTCGATGACTGGCCCATCCTGGCTCACTGGAGTTATTGTGCGCTCATAGGGACCAGGTGCTCAGGCACCTCAGCCGTCTAGGGCTTCAGGTCAACTGGTAAAAGAGCAAGCTCGTCCCGGTTCAGAGCATCTCTTTTCTCGGCATGGAGTTGGACTCAGTCTCAATGACAGCACGTCTTACCAACAAGCGCGTCTCACCAACAATCGCGCTCAGACAGTGCTCAGGTGCCTCGCTCTGTTTGAGCCTGGCACAGTGGTTCCTGTAAAACAATTCCAGAGGCTCCTGGGGCATATGGCACATACCATGTGACAATCACCCCTTCTTGCCATCAGACTTTCAACCCTTGAACAGACCTCTGCTTTCTGTGGACCGGAGTCCACTTGCAGCAGGTGTCCAGACAAGTCGTGGTGACCACAGGCACCTCTTGACAGGGTTGGGGCGCCGTGTGTAACGGGCACGCTGCCGCTGGCCTCAGGACAGAACCCCAGCAGCGTTGGCACATCAACTGCCTAGAGTTGTTAGCTGTATTTCTTGCCCTACAGAGGTTTCTCCCACTAATCCGGGGCAAGCACGTCTTGATCCGTTAAGACTGCACCGCAATGGTAGCATGCATAAATTGCCAAGGCGGCGTGTGCTCTCGTCATATGTAACAACTCGCCTGCCATCTCCTCCTTTGGAGTCAGCCGCTACTCCGGTCGCTGCGCGCCAATCACATCCCTGGCAACTGCAACATGATGGCGGACATGCTGTCGCAGCAGGTTTCACCCAGCGGAGAGTGGAGGCTCCACCCCCAGGTGGTCTAGCTGATATGGGACCAATTCGGCAAGGCACAGATAGATCTCTTTGCCTCCCAAGACAACTCCCACTGCCCACTCTGGTACTCCCTGACAGGAGCTCCTCTCGGGTTGGACATGCTGGCACACAGCTGGACCCGGGGGCTGCGCAAATACGCATTTCCCTCAGTGAGACATCTTGCCCCGGTGCAGTGCAAGATCAGGGAGGACGAAGAACAGGTCATCCTGGTGGCCCCTTACTGACCCGGGCCTGGTTCTTGGATCTTACGCTCCTCGCGACAGCACCTCCCTGCAAAATTCCTCTGAGGAAGGACCTTCTTTCTCTGTGACAGGGCACCCTCTGTCACCCACACCCAGACCTCTGGAACCTCCACGTCTGGCTCCTGCACGGAATGATCAACCAAGCCAGAGCTCTCCCCACCACGCAACTTTATGCCCTAAAGTGGCGCTTGTTCGCAAATTGGTGTTCTTCTCGAGCCGAAGACCTGCAGAGGTGCGCAGTTTGGTCAGTGCTTTCATTTCTACAGGAGAGGCTGGAGGGGAGGCTGTCCCCTCCACCTTGAAGGTGTATGTAGCTGTTATCGCAGCCTGCCACGATGCAGTAGATGGCAAGTCCCTAGGTAAGCACGACTTGATTATGAGGTTCCTGAAAAGAGCCCGGGGTCTGAACCCTCCCCGGCCTAGCCTGTTCCCCTCCTGGGATCTCTCTGTGGTCCTCTTCAGAGAACCCCCTTCGAGCCACTTGATTCAGTTGAGCTCAAGGCCCTCTCCCTGAAGACGGCCCTCCTGATCACGTTAGCCTCCATCAAGAGGGTTGGGGACCTGCATGCGTTCTCTATCAGCGACATCTGCCTGGAGTTCGGTCCGGCACATTCTCACGTTATCCCGAGGCCGCGACCGGGCTACGTGCCCAAGATTCCTATGACCCCCTTCAGGGACCAGGTTGTGAGCCTGCAAGCAAGCTGCCGCGGGAGGAGGCAGACCCAGCCTTCTTGTTGCTGTGTCCGGTACGTGCGTTGCGTATCTATTTGGACCGCACGCAGAGATCTAGATGTTCTGAGTAGCTCTTTGTCTGCTTCGGCGGACGGCGGAAAGGGAATGCCATCTCCAAACAGAGGTTAGCTCACTGGGTCGTTGATGCTATTTCCTTAGCTTATCAAACCCAGGCCGTGCCTGCCCCCTTGCGGGTTCGAGCACACTCTACGAGAAGTGTGGAATCCTCGTGGGCACTGGCCCATGGCACCTCCTTAGCAGACATCTGCAAAGCAGCAGGCTGGGCAACACCCAATACCTTTGCCAGATTTTACAATCTCAGGGTTGAGTCAGTCTCGTCACGTGTTTTGTCAGGTCCGAGCCGGTAGAGCGCAGCACAACTGACTGGGTGTTCCGCTTGCACACAGCGCCCTTCACCAAGTTGATCCAGTGTGCCTTCTATCCCAGGTTAGCCACTAAGTCTTGCTCCCTGTATGTTCTCCTCCCTAGCCTTCTGGCCGGCGAATACAGTGGAGCAATTCGTGGACAGACCCACTAAGAGTCACAGGTGCTCTGTACTGGGGTCGGGCTCCACGGGATTAATTCCCTTTTCAGGCAAACTCCCCATGATGTATTTCCCGTGGTATGGTCCCCCTGTCTGCGGACCCGTGTTTCCCTTGGGCAGCCCCGCTGCCCTGGTCGCCGTGCTTGTAGAGTCCCCCTTCATTAGGCTGGACCACGCCATTTCCCACGTACGGCTTCAACACTTGTGGAGTATTTGCGCCATGTTAACTCCCCCTAGACTGGGCAGGATGTGGTCTCCGCAGGGTCTTTTCCCCCTGAAAGAATAGGACCGGGAAAGACCACCTTCCCCGATGCATTTCATAGCGTTAAGATAGCCCCAGCCGCTTCACGTCCTATGTGAGAGACATAGTGAGAGAAAAGGCGTGGCTGCTCCCATGCTAGTCATGTAGTGCCTGTTCCCCCCCTCAGGGGTGCAGGGAACCTAAAGTCTGTATGTGACACCTCTTTGAGGGCATTGGGGAGGGCTACGTGCAGCCGACACAGTTGCCTCTAGCACGCATTAGCCTGCTTGCAACTGTCTTGGCAGTTCACATAACACGGTCATTGCGTGACGTTTTGTGTCACTTAATTTGACACAACGTTGATTGAGTGACAGAAGGGGAATGTCATGGGTACCGCTGTAACCTCCGTTCCCCGAGGGAGGGAACGAGACATTGTGTCCCTTCTGCCACAGCACTAGACCTACCACTGTAAACGGTCGTACCTTATTTTTGTCTCCTCAGTGCAAAATCCTGACTTGCACTCGCTGCCCCGCCTCCCTTTATACCCGTATGTCTGGGGGCGGGGCATGCAAATTCTGTCTGCCAACTTGACATTGGCCTTTTCTCAGGTTCAGAGGTACTTTGTCGTCACAGGAAGACCCCTTGTGTCACTTCATTCGACACAACATCTCGTTCCCTCCCTCGGGGAACGGAGGTTACAACAGTAACCATGATGTTATTCATAATCACATATTTCTTATAAATTTTACTTTTTTTAATTCTAAGGGTTGCATGATTGAGCCTGACAAATGCAGTCAACACAACAATATTTGTAAAAAAAAAAGGAAAACATTCCAAAATATGTTGAACTTTCATAAACATCATTCACACTCAGTTTTAAGGGATGATAATATTTGTATTCATTCACTTGTTAATGTATATATTTACTTGTTTATTTTTTGTATAAGGAGAACATGCAGTAACAGTGATGGATGCAAAATGTTGGTTTTGGTTATTAAAATTTATAATATATTTTTTTTATTTTTATTTTAATTTTTTATTACAATAAATAAAGCAACATATTATGTCAAAAGTATGACATTCTTTTGATTTTAATGTTGCCAGAGGTTTGCTACAGTTTCATCTCTACTGGTGAAGAGATGCACATTTCTGGCAAAACGTTTTTTGTAAGGGAATGCAAACATTTTGGGAAAAATATTTGAGATATTATATTTACAATATATGCAAAATACTGTATCAGCAAGACATGTCTCATTCTCTCAATATCCTTTTGGCTTATTATCAAACCTTGCAATGTAAAAACTCCTTCCTAGACTGAGTTGACCATGGAGCAGTTGCATTTAAAGGAATAGTTCACACCAAAATCTAAATTAAATAATGATTAAAGCTCTAAAATCAAATATGGCTATGCTGATAAAACGACCAAATGTGGCTATGCTGATCAAACGACACTGGTTCTTGCAATGGCTCTTGGTCACCTGACACGATGAGGACAAGTGACGTTCATCATTATTGACTCTGTATTTTGTAGCTGCCCTATTTGATTCACAGAGTTTACTCATTAGCTTTTAGAGTGAATAACAGCTTAAAGTTTGTTCTGTTTATCCCACAAAGTGATTGTAGCACTTCAGAAATCTTAGTGAAGAATATAATGTATTAGTTGTATTGATTACTTTTACAGTGGCTTTACTGTATTTTTGTCCTCTTTTGAGTTTGACAGACTATTCATTTGCATTATATGGAAAATAAACCCTGTCAAGACCTTTTAAAAATGTACCTTTTGTTGTCTTACAGAAGAGAGAAAGTCATACATGTTCAGAGCGACATTAGGGTGAGTAAAAATGTACAGAATTTTCATTTTTGGGTGAACTATTCCTATAACAGCATGTTGAAAATCTGCGACAAAGCTTACGCCTCAAGATTATTTACCAGTTCTTATCAGTTGCTGTTGCATTTTTTTATGCTTTTGTTTTTAAACTAATAGCTGTTTATGTGGTTGCCCGTAAACAATTTTGCAGTTACAGCACAATATATAATGACACACAAAATACATATAATTTTTATAATATGACAAGTCTGGAGCTGTTTCTCAGACTGGACTGAAGCTCTTCTTACGAGGTTCTGATATTGTTCAGTTATAATTGCTATGTAGCACATTTGAGAACACATGGAGGAAAATTACCCACTTTGCACACCTTCCTACCATTATTATTTGCGAAAATTGATTTTTAAAATCTTTTACAACTCTGCTTTTCTGTGTGATTTTGCAACATGTTGAGAGCCTGAAAGCAAAATGGGAATGGAACAACTCATCCCATCCTTATTTCAGTCGATATGCTAAACATACACCGCTCAATGAAACATATAAAAGTAAAAGCCATTTCCTCAAATTGCTCAGATATGTTTTCAATAAGGACCAAAGAAAACTTTTAAATCACAGTATTTAAAGATGTAGACAAAAAATAAGTCTGATACTTGAATAAACAATGTCTCGCAGGGAGCAATGGCACCTTATTGTGGAGAAGATGGATTTTTCTAACAGAAAAGAAGCAAAGAAAAAGCTGTTGGAGAAAAGGCTGCCTATACTACCCTAACCTCACAAATAATGAAATATAATAACATAAAAGCTTATTTACAAATAAATGAAGAACATTTTTGAGTTACAATATGTAGACACTTAGGCAACACTGGTGGAAAAATGTTACTACTTATAAATAAAAACATAACATCAATGACAGTGTTCTACTAAAAGTTCAAAATGAATCAAAGATACGCAGATTTTATATTTATAATAATATTTATAATGGTGGTCTACTGATATTGGGGTTCCCTCTTGAGGAAACTCGAGCTGCGTAATCGCATTGGGGACACACCCTGAGTGTCATGTGATCTGAAGCCCTTAAACAATCATGCCAATTTATTGGCTGATGACGCTTAAGCAGCACCCCTAGGGAGCAATGTCACAAGCTCCATAAAGGCGCTCGCTTCACGCCATCGAGTCAGATTTTCTGTTCTTTGGTGCAAGATTTTGTGTTTGTTCCAACAACTCACATCGAAGCAAGGATTCCTAAATCTCCCTTTTGAGTGGCGAACACGTAAGAATGTTGTTTATATACATATATTTTAATGTTGTTTTCTTTTCCAAACATTACAGGGATCTGACAGAGACAACCACGCTTTTCGAGCTTGCAATTTCTCGCTACGAGTCGCTGTCCCCTCGTGTCCCAATTCCACGGTCTTCAGATTTGGAGCTCCGTGTGCAAATGGATATCGAGTTCTTCATCATGTTTGTCACACTCCCCTGGGGAGACAGCATGAGTTTCACTGGACAGGTATAAAGACGAAAGGAAAAGTGTTACCATCTTGAGCTGTTGCATTAAAAACACTGTATGAGAGAATAAATCGTAGGTAGGTAAGTAATAAATTTGCCTCTTGTTCTTTTTCTGTGTTGTTCTGGGAGAATGCTCATGAATAAGGCAATGGAGGAGCAGCCTCAGCTTTTCTCTTTCTCCCTTCCCCGTTCGTAGCACATTGCCCACAACGAAGGGGATCATGCATATGCCGGTGAGGCCGGCCACAGAGTGAGGGGGCTGGAATAAGATAATATCCCACAGTGGATTGATGGTGAACCAGCGCACGAGTGCTTCGTTGGTGCATTATACTTTCAGGATTCTATCAGGAGATGCATGGTATTTTAACGTCCTAAGTTTGGTAAATGGGATATGTGGCGAGCAGGGCGTGGTCGAGCAGCATCTGGGCAGAGCGAGGCCGGGAAGATAAGTGGTGAATGAGTTCCACATGTGTGCCACACCGGTCTCGCATTTGAGTGAGGGGTGGCAGGAAATAAAAAAATATCAAGTTGTTACAGGTCGCGCTGCAGGCAAAAGACATGCATTAATCCCTCTGTCTGCCTGACTGTCAGCTTGGCAGCAGCTGAAGGGCATTTCGGATGGGGTCTTTCGAATGATAAAGCATGGTTATGTAATTCAATTCAGCCGAACTGTACCAGTGTTCAACAGGTTTGTTTCAACAGAATTTTCTGTTCAAGAAGCCCCATTTTTGAGTCTTGAAATTCTTTCTTTCTTAGAAAAAGGGCAATAGAGGAGATTCCCCCTTCTCAGAGAGAGTGCGGTTTTTACAGATGTTATTTTCTGGTCCTTGCTAAAGCAACAGAAAATAATGTCACAAGTACAGCAGGGGGACTGTTTTGTGATGATAGATTTGAAGGATTCTTATTTCCATATTTAGATTGTGCCGAAGCACAGGTGCTTTCTCAAATTCCCTTTTGGGGGCATATTAATTTTGCGTCCTTCCATTCGGACTTGCACTAGCACCACACACTTTCAAAAAAATGCATGAATGCGGCTTTGAAACCTTTGAGGTTTCAGGGCACTGTCCAAAATCGAGGTGTCATTCTCAGCCATTTGAGCAATCCAAAGGGATGTGTGTAAACCTAGACAAGAGTGTTCTGTTCTCAAACCCTGTTTCTAGGGGTGGAGCTAGATTTGCGGATGACGCAGGCACACCTGTCTTCAGCTCACGTTCTGTCATTCTGCCAGTGTCTCGCGGTGTTCAAAGTTGGACATGTTCTTCCTGCGGGAACATTTCACAGGCTTTTGGGGCTCATGTTCGCAGGTTTTGCTGTCATTTCCCTAGGCATTTTGCATGCGAGACCTTTTCAGTGCTGGATGAACTCCACAGAGGGACTTCAAACACTGACACACATGTTCTGTCTCTTCAAAGTTATGCGCGGGTGCATCTGAACACTATTATCATGGAAACAGACTCGCCCTCTGATGTCTGGGTATCTGTTGGGACAGATGTGTCACCACAAAGTTATAATGACAGACGCCTCCTCCCTGGTTTGGGGCACTTTATATGAGGGTCATCCAGCCTACAGATATTGGCACATAAACTGTCTGGAGATGTCCATGGTGCTGCTGGTGTTAAAATTTGTCCTCTCGGAGATTCAGGGCAGTCATGTCCTTATCCGGGTCTGAGAGCACGACGGTGGTGTCCTACATCAGTCTCCAGGGAGGAATGCGCTCTCATGCCATGCTGTGGCTGGCATGGTGCATTCTTTTGTGGGACAATGTGCTGTCTCTACGAGCGTATGTGTTCCGGGCTGATTGAATTTGTGGGTGGATCTCCTGTCTAGACAAGGCTTGATGCTTGGAGAAGGGACATTACATTGTCAGATTGTGGAACGAATCTGTAGAGGGTTCGGCAGAGCAGCAATGCAGCTGTTCACTTAGAGCAAGACATCACACTGTCCCCTCTGGTTTTCCCTCTCGCCCTGGCACCGCTGGGCATCGATGCATTAGCACATCAGTGGCCAACAATACGTCTTTACGCGTTTCCACCAATCAGCACCCCTGGCCAGACTTGTGGAAATTATAGGTATGGCCCAAACGGGGCACTATTTTGAACGATGGGTTATCCCCCACGGTGGTTGATACCATACTGAATGCTAGAGCTCCATCAGTTAGGAAGCTTTATACGTTAAAGTGGCGTATTTTGCTTCTTGGTGTACAGCATGAGGTGAAGATCTAGTTTACTGCCCTGCCACTACAATATCTTCTGGAATTTCTGTGAGAGCGCTGAGTTGCACCGTCAATGCTTAAGCACATGTTCAGCCGCTATAGTGGCAACATAGACTTTATCAATGGAGTCTCTGTCGGTAGACATTGTCTTATTTCTAGTTTTATACACAGGGTACAGAGGCTTAGACATTTTCGTCCCATCCCGTCCACGTTCCTTTATGGGATTTATCTGTTGTTTTACAGGCACTCTCGGGTGCTCTGTTTGAGCCCTTGGTAGCAGTTACTGATATGTTTTTGACTCTTAAAACGGCCCTGCTAGTGACACTGGCATCATGTAAAAGGGTTTGGTGATTAGCATGCCCTGTCGATTAATCCCGTATGTTTGGATTTTTTGCCAGGATGTTCAAGGGTGGCGTTAAGACCTCGCTCCGGCTATTTGCCCAAGGCTGTGTCTTCATCATTTAGCTCGCAGACCATAAAATTTCATTTCTATCCTCCCACTTTTGAGTCAGAGGAGCATGAAAGATTGCATATGCTTTGCATTGTTCCCCAATATGATTACGCAGCTCGAGTTTCCTTTAGAGGTAATGTTTTGATTAAGTAAGCTTAACCCTGGTTCCCTAAGAGGGAACGAGATGCTGTGTAAGCTAGGCATACTCTCTATTAGCAGTATAGGCTCATGCCTTCCTGCAGAAATCTGACTCGATGGCATGAAGCGAGTGCCTTTATGGAGCTTGTGACGTAGCTCCCTAGGGGCATCACAATAAATTGGCTTGATTATATGAGGGCTTCAGACCATGTGACACTCAGGGACTGTCCCCATCGCAACTAAGCAGTGTCTCGTTCCCTCACAGGGAACCAGGGTTACGCTTTTGTAACAAAGATGTTTTCCATGGTTTATTATTACCTTTGGTCCCCCCAATCTTGAATATGTGGTTACATCCTTGAGCCTTGGAATTTAAATCATCTTTAGAATATCTGATGGCAAATATGGCCAGTTAGAACAGGAGTAGGACAGAACAGGAGGAAAACTGTTAATTTTGTGTTTCAATGGAAGTCCAGATTTTAACACCTTTTACCCCCTTTATCCATTCTAAATTGTACTTGCCTTCATGAAATGTTCTATTGTTCCTTAAATTAAAAAATAAACTAAATTAAATTAAAGCCTAAGCATGTTTAGAAACTTTAACTACAACGTTCACAGTAAATAATTCCATGGATAACAAAAGGAGATGTTAGGTAGATCAAACTTATTCATCATTCACTTACATTGATCGTTTTTTCCATTCACTCAAGAAGGAAAGTCTTACGAGTTTGGATGAAGATAAAGGTGAGTGAATATTGACAGAATTATTATTTTTATATAGAAAATATGCCTGTTGTTTTTTTGTACCTCAGTGCTGTTAACAATGTAATTGGCTGTCTAGCAGTTTGAGAGGTTCAGCTTCCAACATATAGCGATTTAAAGAAGAAATCTCAGTAGAATTCAAATGGATCACATAGGTTCTGTGTTCTCCTCCGGGCATAGCTGAATCATGCAAGTTTCGGCATGCACTGTTGTGTGCTTATTTCTGGAGGATTCTGATGTGCACTGCGGCGGTTCGTGCGAAAGCATGCTTCATTCACCTCGTGGAGATAAGCATGTCAGATTTAAGAAGCATATTTAATGCTCATAAAATGCTGAAGATGAACACAATAACATTTTCTCCGGCTGTGGCCACCCACCAAAGTTTCCACCTGCCGATTTCTACATGCATTTGGTGGATGCTAATGTCAAGCCCATCTCTGAAGTATAAATCCATCCATCTTCTATAGCCGGTTGTCCTATGTAGTGCTGGAGCCAATCCCATCTGTCTCGGGCCAAAGCAGGGAAACACACTGGACAGGTGGCCAGTCCATCACAGGCCAACATACACAGACAAATACACATTCACACTTTCACTCATACCAATGGGAAATTTAGAGTTTCCAATTCACTTGATGAGTGAACTCACCTAAAATGTTTTGGACTGTGGGGGAAACCTACGGGATCACAGGGAGAACATGCAAACTCCACACAGAAAGGCCCTGGAACCTTCTTGTTGTGAGGTGACAGTGCTACCCACTGTGCAGCCCCTTAAGTATAAATAGTAGCCTATTTTTAAAAGCCAAATTTTTTTTTTCATACCTAAACGAACAATTATTAGCTCTACTGTATGTTTTCTTTACCCTTATGAAAATTAACCATGGTTTCACTACAGTAACCAATAATTTAACCAATGTATTTGTAATAAAACCACAGTAAATATAAAACCCCACAGATACCACTACACTAAAACCATGGTTACTATTTGGATACTGCAGTATTACTGTAGTAAAACCATGGTAAAAGTGGTAGTTCACCCAAAACGAAATGCATTTCTTTCTGCTTTGTTTGTGTTTTGCAGAAGAAAGTCATACACATCTGGGATGGCATGAGGGTGAAAACCCATTTTCAAATCAATATTTTGTATGTGTGGGTCAGTGTTCTTGAATATGAATGTCTCTACAACCAATACCACCTGCCACCAACTACCAAAGCATGGTCCTTATCTGTGACACAACTAAACGTAAAATTGGCAACAATTCTTTCAGTATTTCCTAACAAACTTCCTGTTTCAATAGGAAATAGAGCTGCAAGCAGCGATTAACAGGGTTAAAGCCTTTAAGGTCCTTTAAGTTCACATGCAACAGATATTAACCATTAATTAGAACAATGTTTAACAACTAAAACAATGTTAAAGTGCCTTAATTTTGAGAAACATCAGGTGAGGTTTCACACAGATATGGTATTTTTTTTACATTCCTGACTGTTATAGCGCCACCAAGAGGCATAGGTATGCAATTTGTTTTATTTGTCCTCAGAATGACCCCATACATAAGTTTCTCACATTTTGTGAAAATATCTAATTCTGTTCAAGAGTTATAACTTAAGTAAATGTGGCCATGCACACTGCTTGTGTTTTGGTGTAGCTTAGCGACAATGAATCAAAAGTATTTTATATATATATATATATATATATATATATATATATATATATATATATATATATATATATATATTATTAATAATGGGACTCCAGAGAATCTTTCTTCACTGGTTTGGTTCAGAGGGTGAATGGCCTAGATCTAGACTACAAAAGTATTTTTGTTAAATAATCAAATATTTAAATGAATGATTTGACTTCACACCAATGTTTTTTTATTTTTTTATTTACCCCTTTTCTCCCAATTTGAAATGCCTAATTCCCGCTACTTAGTAGGTCCTTTTGGTGGTGTGGTTACTCAAGTCCCAGTTGCCTCCGCTTCTGAGACCGCCAATCTGTGCATCTTATCTCGTGGCTCCTTGTGCATGACACTGTACATGTAGGCTCATGCTATTCTCTGCAAACCATGCACAAATTACCATTTGAGAGCGAGAACCACTAATCGCGACCAGGAAGAGGTTTCTCCATGTGACTCTATCCTCCACTCCCACTACATATGTTTGATAACTTTACATATTGGGACTATGCTGAATCTTTCTACACTGGTTTGGTTCCGATCGGGCAAATGGCCTAGGATGAGTTAGTTTAGAATTTTTTTCAAACAATCCAAAATAGCGGGAAAACAAAAGTGCGTAGCAAAAACCGGCCTATCTTAAAAGATTTGTCCCAAAATGTGATTTTTTTTGTTCACTTTAGCGCCACCTACAGGCCAATCGGGCCGATTCCAAGCATATAGCTAGGCAGCCGGAGTACTACTGTCCCTGAAAGTTTGAAGTCTCTAGGTCTTACAGTTTGGTCTGCATGATCAGTTTGATTGTGCAAATGATCCAGTGGATGCCAAATAACAAAAATACAAATTGATCCAGTGGATGCCAAATAATAAAAATACAAATTGACAGAATAGATCCTGCCTAAACTAAATTTGTTGAAAAGTGAATTGGGTACCAAAATTTGACTCCAGTGGTTAAATCCATATCTTTTGAAGCAAAATGATAGCTTTGGGTGAGAAACTAATAAATGTTTAAGTCTTTTTTTTTTTTTACTATAAACTCTGGTTTATAGTAAAAAATAGCACTCTTCAAGTGATTTCATGGGGTCTTTAAGTATAGTAATGAAGTACAGTTACTCAAGTACTTTACACCCCTGCAAGGCAATATTTCCTGACTCTGGTAAACTTTGAAGTTGTTCACTTTTCCCCCTTCAAGTTGATGTGAGGGCGGAGGGGGAAATGAGGTAACAACATCTTTGGACGCTCTCCAGAGCCCACCCCAGTTGCACAATGAATGTTGGGCTCCACTGTATAAATTCCATTTTCATTACCTCCTGTAATAAAAGCAGTGTGAATCCTGGGAGGCAGGGGCGGCAAAAATAAATCTGATACATGAATAAAGGATGTCCCTGGGGAGGATGGGCTCCTCCTTTGTGAAGAAGATTGACTTCTCCAAGACGGGACACATTAGGCACAGAAAACAGAAATAGTAATAGCGAGAAAAGAAAAGTCAAAACTCTCTACCGCACACTTCCCTCCTCAATTTTCCTTCCAATCTGAGACCTGCAAACATTAACAAAACATATTGAATTCACTCTGACAGCTTTTCTCGAAGGTCAGCACTTCATTAACATCAGGGGAAGATTTAAACAAAAGATGTTAAAACATCCACTGTCATCTATCCACACATAAAGAGAGACTGTGTTGCCAGGTTTACACTTTTATATAGCCTGCAAAATGTAACAGTAACAGTAAATTGAGTAATAGATATGAGGTTTTGTCCTTACTGAAATCTAAATGCTGCATGAAGTTACACACAGCAGGAACTGCGCTCAGCGACCGACCTCGCCCTGAGAGTGACGAAGGTCACAGCGCAAGCGCTCGGGCTGGCGATGGCCACGCTAGTGGTCCAGGAACGTCAACTGTGGCTGAACATGGTCGAGATGTGTGAAGCCGACAAGACTCGCTTCCTCAACGCCCCTGTCTCCCAGTTCGGCCTCTTCTGCGACACCGTCGAGGACTTTGCCCAGCAGTTCTCCACGGTAAAGAAGCAGACGGAGGCCATCTCTCACATCATGCCTCGCCGCAAGCCTGCCGCCACGGCCCATGCCCCATCTGCTCACCGAGGACGTCCTCCCGCGGCCAGAAGACAAGTTCCTGCTCCGCCTCAACCCAGGCCCAGCTCTCAGCCCCAGCGTCGAGCAAACTGCGGGAAGCGCACGCCCCCTGTCTCACGGACCCCCTCGAGGACCCGGAAGGTTCCCAGGCGCTCCTGAGACAACGCACCTAGAGTCCAAGAAGTTAGCTCCGGAGGTGGTAAGACCGCTCCGTCCCCCGGTGGAGGGCCGGGAGGAGAATCCTTTGTTTTTTAATTTGCCGCACCCCTTAACGGGGGCTACGGTACCCAAATTCTCAATAAAAGAGCTATTTCCTTTGTCTCTGGGGCATATGGCCCACAAATGCCGTTCTCACGGCACTCTGCTTTCAGGCCTCAACAGTCCCGGCTCCATGGACTCGGTGTCCCCGCCTTCAGCCCCACGACTGTTCCCCGGCCGGCCGGTTCAGACGAGTCCAGAGGACGCCAGCATCAGACCTCCTCCTCAGTCACGAACCCGCCCCCTGCTGGGTGCACGGAGCAAGGTAAGTGCTTTGAGTTTATTCTCAGCACCAGAGCCTTGGGACGTCACGTTGCCTCCCGACGCCACGTTACCTGTTCCGCATGATTCCGCTATGTCCAAAAAACCTGTCCCTTTGGTGCCCCTAGCACGGAGTTTAGAGGCGTGGCTTTCACTGCCCAACCCGTCACGCTGGCTGCACCGGTCCATTCGACTCGTTTACGCAATTCAGTTTGCCAGGTCTCCGCCACCCTTCGTGGGCGTACATTTTTCTGCAGTACACGGCCAACATGCCCATTCCCTGCGTGAAGAAATCACCTCCCTTCTATTAAAGGACGCGATAGAGCCTGTCCCTCCAACCGAAACGAAGCAAACAAACAAACCTTACTTTGTTGTACCCAAGAAAGGCGCCGGCTTACGACCGATCTTGGACCTGCAAGTTTTCAATCGGACCTTGTCCAAACTCCCGTTCAAAATGCTCACCCAGAAACAAATTCTATCTGGCTTCCGGCATCTAGATGGGTTCACAGCGGTAGACCTGAAGGACGTGTACTTCCACGTCTCAATTTGCCCTCGACATCAACCCTTCCTTCGGTTCGCGTTCGACGGTCAGGCATATCAGTACAAAGTCCTCCCCTTCGGCCTGTCTCTGTCCCCTCGCGTCTTCACGAAAGTCGTAGAGGCAGCTCTTGCCCCGCTCCGAGTAGCCGGCATACGCATACTCAATTACCTCGACGACTGGCTCATACTGGCTCACTCTCGAGAGTTACTATGCGCACACAGAGACCAGGTGCTCAGGCACTTCAGCCGTTTGGGGCTTCAGGTCAACCGGGAAAAGAGCAAGCTCTCCCCCGGTCCAGAGCATCTCTTTTCTCGGTCTGGAGTTAGACTCAGTCTCAATGACAGCACGTCTCTCCAACGAGCGTGCTCAGTCAGTGCTGAAATGCCTCGCTTCCTTCAAGCCAGGCGCCGTGGTCCCGCTAAAACATTTCCAACAGCTCCTGGGGCATATGGCATCCTCCGCGGCGGCCGCGCCCGCTGGGGTTGATGCATATGAGACCACTTCAGCACTGGCTCCGGACTCGAGTCCCGAGACGAGCATGGCACTGCGGCACGCACAACGTAAAAGTTACCTCTGCCTGCCGCCAGACCTTCAAACCCTGGACAGACCTTTGCTTTCTAAGGGCTGGAGTACCCTTGCAGCAGGTGTCCCGACGCGTTCTGGTCACGACCGACGCCTCCAAATTGGGTTGGGGCACCGTGTGCAACGGGCGCGCAGCCGCAGGCCGGTGGAACCGAGGCCCGCTGCGCTGACACATCAACTGCCTAGAGCTGCTGGCTGTTTTTCTGGCCCTGCAGAAGTTTCTTCCATTAATTCGGCACAAACACGTCTTAGTCAGGACAGACAGCACCACGGTCATAGCCTACATAAACCGCCAAGGCAGAGTACGCTCCCTCCACATGTCACAGCTCGCCCGTCGTCTCCTCCTATGGAGTCAGCAGCGACTAGAGTCACTGCGCGCCACTCACATCCCCGGCAACCTCAATGTGATGGCGGACGCACTGTCAAGACAAAGCTTGCCCGGCGGAGAGTGGAGACTCCACCCCCAGTCGGTCCAGCTGATTTGGGACCGGTTCGGCGAGGCCCAGGTAGACCTGTTTGCCTCCCAAGAAACCTCCCACTGCCCGCTCTGGTATGCCCGGACAGAGGCTCCCCTCAGGGCAGATGCACTGGCACACAGCTGCCCCACGGTGCTGCGCAAGTACGCATTTCCCCCAGTGAGCCTTCTTGCACAGGTGCTATGCAAGGTCAGGGAGGACGAGGAGCAAGTCACTCTGGTAGCCCCCTACTGGCCTACCCGGACTTGGTTTTCGGACCTCACACTCCTCACGACAGCCCCTCCCTGGCGACCGGGCTATGTGCCCAAGGTTCCTACCACACCCTTCAGGGATCAGGTAGTGAACCTGCAAGCGCTGCCCCGGAGGAGGCAGATCCAGCCCTTTCACTGCTGTGTCCAGTACGTGCCTTACGTATCTACCTGGACCGCACACAGAGCACTAGACGCTCTGAGCAGCTCTTCATCTGCTTTGGGGGACAGCAGAAAGGGAATGCTGTCTCCAAGCAGAGACTCGCCCACTGGGTTGCCGATGCCATTTCCCTGGCTTATCACACCCAGGCCGTGCCCCCTTTGTGTGTCCGAGCCCACTCCACCAGGAGCGTTGCGTCCTCATGGGCACTGGCTAGGGGCACTGCCCTAGCAGACATTTGTAGAGCAGCGGGCTGGGCAACACCGAACACTTTCGCGAGATTCTACAATTTCCTAGTTGAGTCAGTATCGTCCCATGTTCTCTCAGGTACCGAACTCGGTGGCACGCCCACGATCTGACCGGGTGAATCGCTTGCATCTAGCGCCCTTCCCCCTAACCAGGGGAAACAGTGCGCCTTCATTCCCAGGAGATCTCAGGTTTGGGACACTGGTTAATTCCTCCCTAGCCCTCGTGGGTCGCAGTTCAGCGGAGTAACTCACCGACCCAAGCCACTGCGGGTACCGCAAGCTACCCTGCACTGGTATAGGTGCTCCACAGGTAAGGCCTCCTTCAGACTCCCCCTGTGTGTAACGCCACGGTTCTGTCCCCTCTGGCGAGTGGACTCCCGTACTTCCCTTAGGCAGTCACGGCTGCCTTGGTTGCCGTGCTGTATGTTCCCCCCTCTATACGCTGGATCCACCACCGCACCGACTTTTCCACATATGCCCTAAGTCAGGCCTCTGATGGTTTTGCCACTTAAACTTGCCTCCCCTCTCGGGTAGGCGTGGCCTCCGCAGGGTCTTCTCCGCCCTGAATAAGGGCTAAGACCCCCCTCCCTCAATGCGTGTAAGGGCCCCGGCCTAAGTTGCTCTATGTGAGAAACATAGAGAGAAAAGAGGCCCGGCCAGGCTTGGCCCGTTCCCAGGTTGGTGGCCAGCACCTTGTTCCCCTCTGACAAAACTGTGGAGAGAGCTACAGAAGGGGAACGTCTAGGTTACGTATGTAACCTCCGTTCCCTGATGGAGGGAACGAGATGTTGTGTCTCCCCTGCCACGTCGCTGAGCCGAGCCACTGTTGTGGCCGGACCATTTCCGGCTCCTTAGAAAAATCCTGAATGAACTCCCGTATTTGCGCCGCTTAAATACCCGTATGTCCGGGGGCGGGACATGCAAATACTGGTTGCCAACTCTCATTGGCCTTTTTTTATAGTTCAGAGGTGAATATCGGCACTCAAGAGAGACCCCTAGTGTCGCTTCTCTGACACAACGTCTCGTTCCCTCCATCACGGAACGGAGGTTACATACGTAACCTAGACGTTTCGTCAGGGAGTTATACTAGCTAGCTCATTCAAACTCATATACTACATCATTATATTACTTGTATAATATTTTGTTAATAAATATGTTTTAGCTAGTCTGGAAACTTCTACATTTCTTTGACTTTCCTGTGGTTTAGCAGAGCAAAAAGCAGTCCAAACTGGAATATGAGATCCTCCTCCATAGTGCAATCGCTGTAATGTTTACCTCTCAAACCATTACTAACTGACGTATTTGTTACATACATTCAAGCACCAAAGTGCAAAATGAAAACTGACACAGATCAGCACGGTACGGCATGTTTCGCAATGAGAACTGTTCGCCCTGAAAAGTGGCTAATGTAGCCTTCAATGCTAGAAAATGTTTAGTAGAATGAGCTGTAGTACTGCAAATTCATTGTAAGAGTCTGAAAAGAAAGGTAGAGAAGACGGTTCTCCGTGGTGTCTTTGCAACGCTCGCCACTAGGACTGTATGACAATGGTTAAAATAATAATCATAAAATTAACAAAAATGTAATTAAGGGGGCACTGCCTCATACATTTTGTAAGAGGGAAGAGGGTGTGTGTGTGTGTGTGTGTGTGGTTGGGGGGGCTCACTCTTTAAGACTTTGAAAACTCCTTGTAGAGCTAATACTGCTTTCTACCTTCCTCTAGACAGCACAGTCTTGGAGGCCAAAGAGACCAGGAGGCCCGACCTGACAATACGTACTGGATGTCAAAGAGCACAGCAGGCAAGGTCTGGCTGAGAGTCCAAAGTTAACCAGAGGAGCCATGAATCTTGGTACTGGCGAGACTTCTAGAGCTAAGGCACCTCCTTCAGACACAGAAAAATGGAGAGCAGGTGCTGCGGAACCCTGCAGTGGTCTGTGCCTTCGGTAGGTCCTGGAGACTGATTCCATACCTAACTCATGAAATTTGCACACAGTGTTGTTGAAGTTGTTTTCCCCTTGAAGAGTTGCTCCTTTAACTCTGCTTGTACTTGATTCAGTTTGTCCTCTTTTCAAGACCTGAAGTGTTCTCTGCTCATTCAGTCAGTTGTTCAGATTGTGAGGCATGGTTTGTTTTGAGGAATACAGTGCTCTGTCTCTGAGGGAAATATACTCTAGCTTTACATTTATTTGCTTGTTGCCTTGCCTACTGGGTACAGTGCAATTATAGACACTTTTGTAGCTACTTTAATCTTCATTCAGAGACATTACAGAATCCTTAAAACCAGAGTTTTTCTCTCCAGAGTGATGTTTTTGATGGTACACAGATAAAACCACTTGAGCAACATTTCTCTTTTGAGACTGGGCTGCTGTGGAAAATGCTGTCTTCACATTAAAGTGAAAGTAGTCTTGAAAACAGCAGTTGAATGACTCATAAAAACATGTCTCCTTAGTCTCCTTTGTCCACAACCTCACAGTCCTGAATCATGCTGAATCATGGGTTTTGTATCTGTGGAAAGGAACTTCCAAGTTGTGATCTGTCAGAAATATAACAGAAGTATATGCCTCTGGACAATGGGATACAACAGTACTTTTGTCTCTAGCTGTACTGCAGGGGCAGACTGGCCATAGTTACAACCAGCAACCCCCAACCCAACCCCACTAAACAGCTTTTGGGCTACTACCAACCCCCTCACCCCAATGGTTTTTATTTCAAATCCAGGGCCAATTTCTCTTCTCACTCTGCCACTGCTGTACTGTAAAACTTATTTGGCTGTATCCGAAACCTAAGGCAGCTGCCATGCTGACTCATTGATCAGTCATTCAATGGCTTAAAAGGCAGCGTTTGGTGTATAAATGTAACTGGTTTAGGAACTGGTACCTGGTCTTCCAAGTAACCATAACATGTCTAATGATCTCGAACTAATTTAAGTGAGCTATATGGATTTAGCCAAGCAAATATGTAAAAGAACACCACTCTCTATTGACATCTATGGTTAAAAGTGTTTTACTTTGTGGCATGGTCGAGCATCCGTCCGGAGAGAGAGAAAGCTGTAAGGGTGCACACACCTGAGCTTTATAATGTCTAAAAATTGACCATGCCAGAGGCGAAGGGAGAGAGTGCTACCAGACACAAATAACTATGTTGAGTTGTGACTGCAGAAAAGAAAGCCTGTTGTGTGATCCTCAGAGTATTGTGCTGAAAAGCCATTTTGAGTTTGTTTAATTAAAGTCCTACCTTTGAGTTGAAATCCCAAGTTTCTAATTTCCTCCTTTCCCACTTAACGAATCTCTACACACGGTGTGGAAACACGGGAAAGTTGGAGGAAGTACGCCATCATGGAGTCCTCGCAGTTAGCGGAAGTCCACAAGTCCCTCGCCAGTTTGCATCACACTCACCATCAGGCCGAGCATGATCTGTGCCAAGACCAAGATTCTCCAAGCTCAAGCAGAGGACTAGCATTTTATCCGGATGAAAGCCCTGGCCGCAACCCACAGCAGCCCCTATGCCCTTGGCCACTCTTATGAAGATGGGGCAGAAGAGGATCCAGAGGACTTCCTGGATCTTTTCGACTGGACAGCTGAAATCTGGGGCTGGCCACGTGCTCAGTGGGTGTACAGAATACGGTAAGTGTTAAGGGGATTACTCATCAAGCCTTGGTGTACACTGGCTGTAACCAGACCACTATCCACCAATGTTTGGTTGAACATGAGGCTTTGAGCACAAACAAAAGGGTGAGGGTGATGTGTGTGCATGGGGATATTCACAACTACCCTATAGTGACCCTCGTTATCAAATTTCAGGGAAAAAAAGCATAGAGTGGAGGTGGCGGTTAGTCCACTAATTCTGGGAACTAATTGACCAGAGTTTAAAAATGGGAAATTGTGCGGATGGGTCCTGCAAGAAAGCTGCTAGATGTGTAATGTGCGATGCATTGGCAGGGGAGGTGGAGCCGGGGCCATCTTCGTGGGATCCAAATCAGGGTGGGGTGAGGGAGCGGGAGGCATCGGCCCCTCACATCCTTAGAGGGTGTACTGAAATTGATTTCCCACTAGAGCAGTCGAGAGACGAAACTCTTAGGCATGCCCTTGACCAAGTGAAAGTTATTGATGGCCAACAACTAGAACCAAACATCGCACATTCATATCCCTATTTTGCTATAATAAAAGAA
Source organism: Xyrauchen texanus (assembly GCF_025860055.1). Classification (NCBI taxonomy): domain Eukaryota; kingdom Metazoa; phylum Chordata; class Actinopteri; order Cypriniformes; family Catostomidae; genus Xyrauchen; species Xyrauchen texanus. Next base: position 40,104,872 of record NC_068290.1, read on the forward strand.
GGGCTGTATGGATACAAACCAACTATTAATACTGCAGAGCCGCCAAGAAATGTTATTCCAGGTGGCTCATTATAATTCAATGGTGGGTCACTTAGGGGAGATAAAAACACTAAACTGACTAATGTCCCATTTCTACTGGGGCGGGCATTCACAGGGATGTTCGCAGGTGGTGTGTGGCATGCCATGAATGTCAGCTGGTGAATCCACCGGCGACCCCAAGAGTGCCATTGCGCCCTCTTCCGTTAATAAAGGTCCCCTTCGAAAGAATTGGCATGGATCTCGTCGGGCCATTAGAGCAGACAGCGCGCAAACTTCACTTTGTCCTAATTCTTGTGGAATATGCAATGCGATATATGGAAGTAGTGTCTCTGTGCAACATCTCAGCAAGCAGCATTGCGGAGGCACCTTCAAAATTATCTCCCGAGTGGGGATTCCAAAAGAAATACTCACTGATCAAGGCACGACATTTATGTCATGGACACTCTGCAAACTCTAAAAATTATTGAGTATTAAATCGATTCACACCAGTGTTTCCCATCTGCAAACAGATGCGTTGGTGGAGCGATTTAATAAAACCCTGAAAAATATAATTTGTACGTTTGTACACGAGGATAGTAGAAATTAGGATAAATGGCTCGAACCCCTGTTATTTGCAGTATGAGAGGTCCTGCAAGCCTCCACAGGGTTTTCCCCATGTGAGCTGCTGTATGGGTGGTGCCCGCGTGGTGTGCTCGACATCATAAAGGAAACTTGGGAGGAGGGACCTTCAAACAGTAAAAGCGAAATTCAGTACGTTCTCGATCTTAAGAGCAAAACTCCACACTCTTGAGACAACTAACAACTAAACAACTACAATTTGCTCCAAGATCAGGAACGTCAGGGCCGACTCTATAACAGGGTCACTCGGCTATGGGAATTTGCCCCAGGAGATAAAGTGCTTGTATAACTTCCCATGTTGAGCTCCAGGCAAGGGCCATTTGAGGTCACACAACGAGTAGGGGATATTCATTATGAGGTGAAACAAACTGATAGAGGGGGAACACATCAAATATAACATTTCAACCTCCTGAAATTATGGAGGGGGGCGGTTTCTGTGACGGTGGCAACGGTAGTTCCGGAGAGGGCGGAGCTCAGATCGGAGGTGAACACAAAAAACAATCATGTCGCCCCGGTCCCTTGTGTAGACCACTTCTCAATGTATCAAGTGACAAAGTTTGCAGAGTTGGAGAAACAATTAGCAGATGTGTTTTCTCTTCTGCCAGGTTGTACAAACCTCATCCAGCACCACATCAAGACTGAGCCAGGGGTAGTGTTACGTATCCATCCCTACCGAATGCCTGAACACAAAAAAAATGTAATAGTTCTGGAAGAATTAGATGCAGTGCTAGATATGGGAGTAATCCCACAGTGATTGGTCCAGCCCGGTTGTTCAAGTGAATAAGAGTGTCGGGTCTGTACGGTTCTGTGTGGATTATAGGATATATTGGGTATACCCAATGCCTCGTGTTGAGGAGTTGCTCAATAGCTTGGGCACTGCTCGCTTTTACTGGACACTGAATTTGTCAAAAGGTTATTGGCAGATCTCCTTAATGCCAATATCCTGCGAAAAAATGGCCTTCTCCACACCATTTGGATTACACCAATTTGTGACGCTGCCGTTTGGTTTGTTTCAGCGCCTCATGGACAGAATCCTCAGACCACACTATGCTTATGCATGCATCATCTGAGCACAGTTCTGAGGACGCCAAGAAGCCCAAGAAGTGTGCGATTGGATGGGTGGAGGTAAGGTATCTGGGTTTCCACTTGTTGTGACTGCTGAAAAGCAAGCCTGTAGTGTGAACGGAATTGTGCTGAAAAGTCCTACCTTTCAGTTGAAATCCCGTTTCCCTTTTCCCACCCAAAGAACCTCTTCACACACTTGCAGAGGTTTATTTTTATAAAACATTTTTTACACATCGGTTGTGTTTTGAAACTGCCCTTCTGTGCAGATGACTCTGAGGTTTGAGGTATAACAATGGTTGTGTGTGATCTAGGGTGACCCGATTACTGCTTATGGAAAATGGGACGTCAAATTGAAATTGACGTATCCTTACCTAGGCGCAGATCAATGCAAAGTAGAGGGTGCATCCTCGTTTCCCACTTCGGCCTCTGGGTGCAGTGCTTCAAATTACGGTAGCGGCAACAGTAGATCGAAACTTCTTCAGCTGAAATTGGTCTGTGTTTACCGTAATTTGAAGCACTGAAGAGGGAAGTGTTTCTAAATGTATAGGCAAATTTATTGGATATATTGGAACATTTTAAAAACTGGATACATACAAAATCATGAGAGCTTAATGGATCCTCTTTTGTGTGTCTAATATCAACACAGATGACAAGCAAGAACACCTGAAGCTCATTTAATACAGGTAATACACTAAAATAATGCGTTTTTACCGCACTTTCTTTGTCTTTTCTGACTTTGTTGCACTTATCATGCATTAACCCACTGACATAGGGATTGATGTGTGTCGTCATGAAACAGAGACCCTCCCTGTGGAAACAGGGTCAGAGTGATGGCAAAAGTGAATTGTAAAGCTACTTTTTATTAGTTATTAGTTAATGATGTAATACAGTCAACCGGAATGCATTTATGTAACATAAACCCCAGCCCTAAAACTTACCGTCAGTAGAATAAAATTCTAGGGTTGCGGAACATTCAGTATTAACATGTCGACTTCCTGTGTAATTATGTTTATTTCACACAACCCTTATGTCTGCAGAGGGAGAAATTTACAGGCAAACCAAAAGCATGTAAAACAGCAGGTTTGATGGCTGTCTTACAGCGAGTAATCCAACGTCTGTAGCTCAAACCTGGGCCATTATTTATAAAACATATATCAGATTTGATCCTTAATTCCATGGATTTGATCCTATGTCGAATGCGAGGAACAAATCGGGAATTATAAAGGCAGAAACTGACGTGAAAATGTTCTTATGTGTACGTCAACTGACAAGCATGCGTATAAAAAAAAGTTGTGCTCATGTTGCAGAGTGCCAGTGCATGCTGACTTGATTTTTTTACTTTTATTTGTAATAATCCAAATAGGCTATCAGTCAGTGACTGACTGAATTTATTAATAAATAAGTGAGCACGTTTAATGTGAACAACAATATTACAATACAAGTCAGAATGTGGTATTGTTTAGTGTCACGAACCCCGCTCCCTCGCTCCGCCCCCCCTCGAGCTTCCACGCTCGTTCCGCCCCCTCGAGCTCCCACGCTCGTTCCGCCCCCTCGAGCTCGCACGCTCTTTTTGCTCTTTGAGCCCTCACCCCCACTTTTCTCCTACTCGCTCACATGCTCGTAGGCAGTCTCCCTTCCTCGAGTTTCTCACGCGTTTCCAATCCCCCAGAACATTATGACCACCTGCACTCGCGTCATCTGCACTCCTGCACATTAGTTTCACCTGCACTCGTCTCATCACCTGTCATGGTTTACACCTGCACTCGCCCCTATATATATCACTACCCTTTGGTTTCACGGTTGTTGGTTATTGTATTTAGTTTCCCGTGTCTTTGCCCCCCGCTAGTCTCGTCTAGTTTTGACCTCCTCTCGTTCACCTCTTAGCTTGCCAGCTCCCTTGTTCCCCTGTCTTTTGCTCCCACTAGTCTCGTCATTTTCCTCTTGATTCCCCGGCTTTCGACCTCACGCTCCCTTTGACTACTCTTCACTGGATTTGCCCTTTTTCTGTACTTTTGCCTGCCTGCAATAAAACGCAGTTTTTGCCTTACATTGTGACTGTCTCTTCTTGTGCGGGTTACAAAATAACCAACCGTTACCGAAGACAGTCACAATGCCCCACGCTGAGGATTCGCGCAGCTCACTAGAGCGGAGGTGCATGTCACATTCGGCGCGAGGAGCTACAGTTTGGAGGCAGGACCAAGCGCTCGCGGCCCAGGGGCAGCAGGTATGTCCCTTGTCTGATTTATGTCACCCTGTTTCACCTGTGTCTGTCCCTGAGCCCGTTTATGCCTCCAGTGCATTTCTGAGCGCCGTAAGCCTTCAACCCCCTGAGAGGTTTGATGGCTCTTCGGGCGCTTGCCAAGGGTTGTTTATGCAGGGCAGCGGTTGTAGAACTTTTAACCATGCCCTTAACATTATGGACCCAGCGGCCCAACTCGTGGTTTTGCGTCAGGGGAGTCAACCCTTGGAGGCTTATGTGGTTGATTTTTGTGCCCTGGCCAACCGGGTGAATTTTGATGAGGTGGCTCTGAAAGACATTTTTCAATTTGGACTGAATGAGCCAGCCTCATCATTCATGCCTGGTGGTCTCTGCTCTCTCAACCTGGCTCAGTTTATTGACCTACTGTACGCTGGTTCCTCGTTTACTGTGGGGGAGGCAGAAACTGAACCAGCGTTCCATACCACGGCCCCCATCTTGAAGCCTACCACGGCCCCCGTCTTGAAGCCTACCAAGGCCCCCGTCTCGAAGCCTACCACGGCCCCCGTCTCGAAGCCTGACACGGCCCTAGCCCCGAAGCCTGACACGGCCCTAGCCCCGAAGCCTTACACGGCCCTAGCCCCGAAGCCTTACACGGCCCCAGTCCCGAAGCCTGACACGGCCCCAGTCCCGAAGCCTGTCACGGCCCCAGTCCCGAAGCCTGTCACGGCCCTAGTCCCGAAGCCTGACACGGCCCTAGCCCCGAAGCCTTACACGGCCCTAGCCCCGAAGCCTTACACGGCCCCAGTCCCGAAGCCTGACACGGCCCCAGTCCCGAGGCCTGACACGGCCCCAGTCCCGAAGCCTGACACGGCCCCAGTCCCGAAGCCTGACACGGCCCCAGTCCCGAGGCCTGTCACGGCCCCAGTCCCGAAGCCTGACACGGCCCCAGTCCCGAAGCCTGACATGGCCCCAGTCCCGAAGCCTGACACGGCCCCAGTCCCGAGGCCTGTCACGGCCCCAGTCCCGAAGCCTGTCACGGCCCCAGTCTCGAAGCCTGGCACGGCCAGAGAGTCAGCGCCCATGCCCGCCACGGCCAACGACTCAGTGCCCATGCCCGCCACGACCAACGAGCCAGCGCCCATGCCCGCCATGGCCAACGAGCCAGTGCCCATGCCCGCCACGGCCAACGAGCCAGCGCCCATGCCCGCCACGGCCCACGAGCCAGCGCCCATGTCTGCCATGGTCGGCGAGCCAGCACCTGTAGCCTCGACCGCCCCAGAGCCAGCGCCTGTATCCTCAACCGTCCCCATGGCCACGTCCCCTGTTGGCCGAAGACGTAAGAGAAGGAAGAGGGCCCCTTCTCCCCAGTCTCGTCTTGTGCTCAAGACCGCAGAGGTTCCCTCAGAGTCTTCCACAGCTCTACCGACCTCTGCTCCGCCCTCAGAGTCTTCCACGGCTCTGCCGGGTTCTGCTCTGCCCCCAGAGTCGTCCACGGCTCTGCGGGTTCTGCTCGCCCCAGAGTCTTCCACGGCTCTGCGGGTTCTGCTCCGCCCCAGAGTCTTCCACGGCTCTGCCGGGTTCTGCTCCGCCCCAGAGTCTTCCACGGCTCTGCCGGGTTCTGCTCCGCCCCCAGAGTCTTCCACGGCTCTGCCGGGTTCTGCTCCGCCCCCAGAGTCTTCCACGGCTCTGCCGGGTTCTGCTCCGCCCCCAGAGTCTTCCACGGCTCTGCCAGCCTCTGCTCGCCCCTCAGAGCCCTCGCGTCCTCCGCCTCTCGAGTCTCCCAAGGCTCCTCCTCCCAAGCCTCCCAGGGCTCCTCTCAAGCCTCCCAGGGCTCTTCCTCTCAAGCCTCCCAGGGCTCTTCCTCTCAAGCCTCCCAGGGCTCTTCCTCTCGAGCCTCCTAAGTCTCCTCCTCTCGAGCCTCCCAGAGCTCTACCTCCCAAGCCCCCCAGGGTTCTGCCTTTCAAGTCTCTCGAGCCTCCCAGAGCGCTGCCTCTCAGGGCTTCTCCTCCCGAGTCTTTCAAGGCTCCTCCTCCCAAGCCTCCCAGGGCTCCTCTTCTCGAGCCTTCCAAGGCTCCTCCTCCCAAGCCTCCCAGGGCTCCTCCTCTCGAGCCTCTCAGGGCTTCTCCTCTCGAGTCTTTCAGGGCTCCCCCTCCCAAGCCTCTCAGGGCTTCTCCTCTCGAGTCTTTCAGGGCTTCCCCTCCCAAGCCTCTCAGGGCTTCTCCTCTCGAGTCTCTCAGGGCTCCTCCTCCCCTTGAGCCTCTCAGGGCTCCGTCCCTCGAGTCTTTCATGGCTCCACCCCTCAAGCCTCTCACGGCTCCGCCTCTCGAGTCTCTCAGGGCTCCTCCCCCTCTCAAGCCTCTCAGGGCTTCCCCTCTCGAGTCTCTCAGGGCTCCTCCTCCCCTCAAGCCTCTCAGGGCTTCTCCTCTCGAGTCTTTCAGGGCTCCACCCCCTTCCAAGCCTCTCAGGGCTTCGTCTCTTGAGTCTTCCAGGGCCCCACCTCTAGAGCCTCTCGAGTCTTCTACGACCTTTTTCCCCGAGCCTCTCACGGCTCTACTCCCAGAGACTCCAGAGCTTCCTAGGGCTCCGCCTCTCGGGCCTCCTGGCTCCGCCTCCCGACCTCACGGCTCTGCTCCCAGAGACTCCAGAGCTTTCTACTCGGCCTCCAGGCTCTACCCCGAGACTCAGAGCCTGCCAGGTCGCCTGGGACCTCCCACGGCGCCACCTCCATTGGCTCCACCTCCTGAGCCTTCCAGGCCTTCCCCCTAAAGCCTCCGTCGGCTCCAACTCCAGAGCCGTTCAGGCCTTCGCCCCTAAAGCCTCCTTCGGCTCCACCTCCAGAGCCTTCCAGAACCCCACCTCCAGAGCCACCTACAGTGCCGCCTCTGATGGCACCGCCTTTCACGGCTCTTCCCTGGCCCCCTGACCCTGTCCGGTGGCCCCCTGACACTCTCCCTGTCCTGTGGCCTCTTCCCTGGCCTCCTGACCCTGTTCCTGTCCGGTGGTCACCTTCCAGACCCCCGGACCCAGTCCCTGTCCCTGTCCTCCAGTCGCTTTCCAGACCCCCTGACCCTGTCTCTGCCCTACGGCTGCCCCCTAGATCTCCCGACCACCCGCCTGTCCGCTATGTTACCCCAGACCTTGCCTTGATACTGCCCATTGACCCCATGGACTGTTTCATTTCCCTCTGTGCCCCTTGGACTGCCCTCAATTTTGTTTGTGTGTTTTGTGGGTTGTCTGTTCAGGGTTCTAGTTTTGACCTCCTCTCGTTCACCTCTTAGCTTGCCAGCTCCCCTTGTTCCCCTGTCTTTTGCTCCCACTAGTCTCGTCATTTTCCTCTTGATTCCCCGGCTTTCGACCTCACGCTCCCTTTGACTACTCTTCACTGGATTTGCCCTTTTTCTGTACTTTTGCCTGCCTGCAATAAAACGCAGTTTTTGCCTTACATTGTGACTGTCTCTTCTTGTGCGGGTTACATTTAGATTATGTATGCATAATAAATGTTTTATTTTGGATATTCACTGTAACAGAAGATTTATTTAGCCCTATCTGCACGTTTCTAAAATAAATACATTTTGAGACCTACGAGATACAAGACAGGTGTAATATACTGGATGTAATATGTCAAGCACATTTTTGGAGCGAGGAGGAGGAGAGAGTTTATAGTTAAACGTAGCTAAATATAGCAATATAGCCTACAGATGGTTAAAAAACACCACAACAGTCTCAATGGCAAGAGCGAGCAAAAAAGAACAACGTGACACAACACGATTGCCATGTAGATGAAGCATATTTAATTATATGTAAAAGAGCATGTAAACCTCTTTTCGGAATTAAGGTTCAGCAAGAATATGGACATTGGTTGAAGAATGGTGTGAATTTCCACTAAACTCACTATTTGGGAAGACCCTGGTAGCTGCACTCACTTCTTTTTAGAAAACCTTTCCAATTACACAAAGACAATTTCATATGAATAAATGAACGAATGCTAAACTTGTGCATACATTTTTATTGTATTGTGTCTCCATATTCTGATATTTGTGGGCATTCTGTAGGTGGAGTCCATGTGCTCATTCACATGTGCATGTTTGATAAATTGGGATTTATTAAGTTATCATTAAGGATGCATTTAGGAATATTTCTTCATGCTAACTGACATTTTATGGTCTGCACTTATATAGCGCTTTTTTTTTTAAACTTAGAGGTTACCAAAGCGCTTTACACTGTGTCCCAATCACCCATTCAAACACACTCATACACCAATGGCGGCAGAGCTGCCATGCAAGGCACTAGCCTGCCACTGGGAGCAACTTGGTGTTCAGTGTCTTGCTCAAGGACACTTCAGCATGTGGAGTCATGTGGGCCGGGAATCGAACCACCAACCATATGATTAGTGAACAACCTGCTCTACCACCTGAGCCACAGCCACCCCTAATTTTATGACATTTTATAAATCGTGAGAACATTTAGGAAATTGTCATAGCTTTACATTCAAGATAATTTTACGAAAGTCTTTCTAAATGAGGCACCTGCTCTTTAACAGGGATATGAACTCTACTTACTTATCTTTAATTTTCTCACAAAAATGGCAAGTAAACCTACTTTTTTCAAGCTCTTCCACTTTCTTGCCCTTCCAATTGCACACATAATGTGAAATCTATCCACTGCAACTGCGGAGCTGGCATCCAGCCAGGTTTCTTGGAAGCACTTTATGCTCCAGCTCCCATGGCTTCTGGTCTGAGCTGACAGCTCGTACATTTTATTAGCCTGGTATTTTACATTACCCACGATAATAGAAAGCAGGTGAGGTCTGTAGCATTTCCTTTGATCCAGAACTTGATGCTAGCTCTCTTTCCCCAGCCTGAAGCAGATCCCGAGCCTGGTAAACAAACACTGTCCAGAGACTGTTGATTGGGAGGACACCAGTCCCTCCTCATCACTTTTGCAGCTCATAGTGAAGAATTCCAAATGTCGTCATGACTGAATAAAAGTTTCAGCTCCTTGCCATAATGGTTGTTAACAATCCTTTAATAAATTGAAAGCTATACATTAGCACTCCCATCCATCTGAATGGCATTGGTTCGGTTGGTGCATGACACATCGGTTTTACCATATTGTTCTTTGTGAAGGGTGTCAATCAGATGAGGTATGAGATCTGCTTCCCACCAGGCCGATTATCAGAGAGCAAACAGCGCGTAAATGCTTTATTAACAAATCGGCCAAAATGGCCTGATTAACTCGGTGACTGAGCATCCTCTGCCCATCCCACAACAGATGGGTGGATGCCTGTGATCTGTGTAAGCAATTTTGCGCATGACTGCCACGTAATTTCTTAGGGTGACATCTCATGCTGACTTTCGGTCTGTCCTTTGACCTTGAAACTCAACACATTTTTGACTGTGAGTGTGTGGATCATTTTAGGCCCTTTTGATTGACACAAACACCAATCAGGGCAAGAATCAATCAGTCATTAAAATCAGAACAAGAGACGTTATAGAGTTTAATATGCTTCTATGACAATATGTTTGTATTTTGACAATAATATTTTGTTTATTTTTATATTTGCTTGGTTCTCAATTTGTTCAAATGTTTATGGTAATTGCAGTAAATCAGAGGGTTATTTGAATGTTTTAAATGCCAAGATAATTTTTTTCTGAGACCATTTTAGTATCTGAACCAAATCAATTCTGAACAATTTTCAGGTACTATATTTTATGTTGTTTATAAAGTTAATTCAAATGTTTGTTAATTAACTGGTTGTATTTAAGTCAAATCACTGGTGTAATCAAATGTTTCATGAAATAATCCACCTGATCATCAACCTTAGGAGAGGATATTAAATATATTAGCTGTTTAATTTTCTATTCATTTTATATATATGGCAAAATGTATATTCATGTTCATATGTTCAACACAAATGCTGTTAAAACATTTATTTTTCTTTGTTTCTTACAATAACTTATATAACTTACAATACTAATAATAATGGTTGAGCTTGATAAATGAACACTACGGTTTGTGTAAAAATGACAAATAATTTTTATGAGATTATTTATTTGTTATAACTTGTATGGAATTTCAGAAGATACAGATATTTGATGTGTTTTATTGTAGCTTCTTTGCTAGATTAATTTGGTCTGATTTTGTTCTCAAATAATTGTATAATGAAATAGTTTGGTAACAGTTTTTAATTAGGCTATATTAGTTAACGTGAACTAATAATAAACAATTATATTTTCAGCATGAATTAAGCTTGGATAATGTTCTCTTTAACATAGACTAATTCATTTAAAAAAAATTAAAGTTGCAAATGTTAAAATTAGTTAATTTATTGTGAACTAACATGAACTATCAATTAACATTTTCATAAATTAATACGAACCTATATTAATAAATTCTGTAATAAAATATAGTTCATTGTTAGTTCATGATACCTAATGCATTTACTTTTAACAAATAAAATCTTATTGTAAAGTATTGCAAATATTTTATAATAAAAATCATATAAATAATAATAACAGTTATGGGACACCAAAGTGTACCCTATTTTGGAAAGTACCAAAACTAGATCCTTAAAAGAATAGTTCACCCAAAAACAAAAATATTAGGTGCTTTATAAAGCTTTAAAATGAAGCACTTTTCACTGCTACTGTACTGAATATACGGCCTATTCATTAAAACATCTCCTTGTGAGACACTATCCACTGCTATTGTATGGAAATCAGTGACCACAACATTCTTGAAAATATCTGCTTTTGTGTTCTTCAGAAGAAAGAATGTCCTATGCGTTTGGAACAACCTGAAGAAAAGAAAATATTGACAGCATTTTCATTTGTAGGTGAACTATTCCTTATCTATTCCAATTTCACTTTTTGTCTTAATCTAATCTTGTCTATTCTTTTTACATATCTTCTCAAAGTTCTCCTGTTTCTCTTGCCTCTACAGTATATGTGTTTTCCTCTCTTGCACGCCTTGTCACTGTCATTACCGCAGCTGTTTAAGAGCAGGCCTTGCTGTCATAACAGTGAATAGTGCAGATATGTTACACACACTCACAGGCACACCTACCATCCCATCTCAGTTGTAATGTGCTGTCAAAAGCTGTCAGAACATGCGTGGCTGTTGGGTGGACATGTGCCCCTGCCTGCAACACTTCACACCAAACCTCGCCGTGTGGAAAAATATGATTATAGACAATGCTTGCTCGCCAGCCCCAGAAAGAAATGTGTTAACGTCAACTTGTCTCGTGTTCTGATTATTTAGAGCGCTGGCATAATATGGAGGATGACATGAACTATGACATAACATGAGGCACCTCTCAACCCTCATTACTTTGGCTGCATGTACAGTGCAAGGTTTGATGCACAGATCCCATCTTTTACACAGACTATACATTTTTTTGTATCGCCTGTTTAGATTTAGACATAACCTGCTGACTGAGACTCACAAAAACGTGGAGATTGTACTTCATTATTAGCATGGTGTGATTAATTGCTTTTTTTAACATGTTATTTATTTATATAATTAATTGCACTAGATTAACATGTAAAACTGACTGCCTTAATCATTTAAAATGTGTAAATTGTGAGAATAAATGAGAATTGTATATTAGTGTTGAGACTTACATACAATGACCAGATATTGGATACATTAAAACATCTAAAAGCGGCACAAAAAATACTAACTTTGTTTTTGCAGTGTACACACATGCAACAATATCAGATTTGTACCATCCAGCGTTGGGTTACTCAAAGTGTTTCACTAAAAATTACTACTCTAAAATTTTTATCAGATTACTGACTTTACTGATTACGCCATTGAAAAAGTAATCATGTATCAAATTACTTTTAATTTCTAAGTAATCAACTTATTCAAAATCATGTTTATATTTCCTCTTTGTTCAATGGTTGTTAGAGGACTCATGCCCTTCAGTTATTACATATTAACGTAATTCATGTTTTGAATGTATTCTAAAAAAAACATTCACTGAGCACTTTATTAGGAACACTAATTCTCTGCCATTCTCTGTTGACCTCTCTCATCAACAAGGTGTTTCTGTCCCCTGAACTGCCGGTCACTGGATGTTTTTTGATGCACTATTCCGAGTAAATTCTAGAGACTGTTGTGCGTGAAAATCCCAGGAGATCAGCAGTTACAGAAATACTCAAACCTGCCCATCTGGCACCAAAAATCATGCCACTGTCAAAATCACTGAGATAATTTTTTTCCCCATTCTGATGGTTGATGTAAACATTAACTGAAGCTCCTGACCCGTATCAGCATGACTGTATGCATTGCACTGCTGCCACACAACTGGGTGATTAGATAATCGCATGGATAAGTAGATACACAGGTCTTCCTAATAAAGTGCTCAGTGAGTGTATTTACTGTATTATTATTATTATCCACCTTTTTCCTTTTTCCTCCACGATTCCACCGTTTTCAATTTCCAGTGTCCAGTGTTTTCACTTGCACTGGTGTATATTCTTAGCGAGTAATGTAATGTTTAAGGTATTACATTTGTAAACATAAAAAAAAAACATGCTGAGAGTGTTATAGAGTGTGTAGATGACATGAAGCAATGGTAAGAGGTTAGTTACGTTGATATCATTCATTATTCTGAGTTTTTATGTCAGACAACAATGGCACAAGTTGATCCTGAAATAAATTTTTACACCGGGTAACACTTAATTGTTTGTTCTCCTCTGGATCGCTTGTGTTGGCAGTTTTTACTTGACGTCTCGAGACCAGAAATACAAAAACATGCAATTAGAATCATCATGGCAGCACCCAGTGGTTGGTCAGGAAAACTGTAGAAGAATTGTTGAATGTTAAACAACAATTTTGAATGTTATGCATTACACTTACAGTATGTAATGCAATACGTTTTGTAGTAAAAATGAATTAGATTACAGTAATGAATTTCTTTGTAATTTGATTACACCCAACACTTATTTAATCAAACTACAAAACTTTATAGATATTACAGTTTAATTTTCTGTTAAAGCATCATTTTCTGTAAAGCTGCTTAGAAACGATGTGTTTGGAATTGCGCTATACAAATAAAAATGACTTGACTTGAGTTAATTACTTTACTATTTGATTACGCCAAACACTGGTACCATATACACTGACGGCCGAAAGTTTGGAATAATATAAAGTTGTTTCTCGGTCTAAAAATGTCCATATGCAGCAATGAGAGCTTTGCAGATCTTTGGCATTCTAGCTGTCAATTTGTCCAGATACTCAGGTGACATTTCACCCCACACTTCCTGTAGCACTTGCCATAGATGTGACTGTCTTGTCAACACTTCTCACTCACCTTACAGTCTAGCTGATCCCACAAAAGCTCAATGGGGTTAAGATCTATAACACTCTTTTCCAATTATCTGTTGTCCAATGTCTGTGTTTCTTTTACCACTCTAACCTTTTCTTTTGTTTTGAGTCTCCTCTTTACTGTTGTACATGAAACTGGTGTTGAGCGGGTAGAATTCAATGAAGCTGTCAGCTGAGGACATGTGAGGCATCTATTTCTCAAACTAGAGACTCTGATGTCCTTATCCTCTTGTTTAGTTGTACATCTGGTCTTCCACATCTCTTTCTGTCCAGTTGTCCTTTGTCTTTGAAGACTGCAGTGTACACCTTTGTATGAAATCTTCAGTTTTTGGCAATTTCAAGCATTGTATATCCTTCATTCCTCAAAACAATGACTGACTGATGAGTTTCTAGAGAAAGCTGTTTCTTTTTTTACCTAATATTGTCCTTAAGACATGCCAGTCTATTGCATACTGTGGCAACTCAAAAACAAACATAAAGACAATGTTAATCTTCATTTCACAAACCAAATAGCTTTCCTGTGTTTGATATAATGGCAAATTATTTTCTAGTATCAAATTAGCAATATAGCATGATTACTCAATGATAAGGTGTTGGAGTGATGGCTGCTGGAATTTTTTTCAAATGGTGATGGTTCTGTTTTTTACATCAGTAATGTCCTGACTATACTTTGTGATCAATTGAATGCCACTTTGCTGTTTCAGAAAGAAATTGGTATTTTAATTCACCAAAGTCAGTATATTATTCCAAACTTTTGGCCACCAGTGTACATAACAGCAAGAAAATTGGAATTGGTTAACAGTGTATATGTGGCAATCAAGAACTGACACGGTGGCCATCTCTATCAGAAAAAAATGCTTAAAAATGAATATAAAGCAATAGAAAAGTAATTGACTTTCTCGCTTAGGTCTGGGGGCCGCAACACTAGGTGTTTGCGCATGGAATTGGATGAGCTTGCTCAAACATTACACTGATTAATTGCTGAAGGTCTAGAGGTGTGTTGACTAATGGAATGGGTCAACACACAGCTGGATATATGGTCACATTTCTTGATACATATTGAAGTCAGGAGTTTTTCTTTTCCTCCTTGTATATATCCAGTTGTTCTTGCTATGACAGCTAGAAAGGAAAAGTTCACTGCATATGTGTGGATAATTAATAGGGATGTCATAAAATATTGATATATCAATTATTGATCTGCATGTTATTTTATGAATATGTATTTTGAGGCATCGATATATTAAAATTAGTCAACATTTAAATTAGAATCCCAATTGGCGTGCTTTCCGATTCACTCAGTTGGGCTGTTTAACAGTATGGAATAATAGCATTGGGAGACCACAAGAGGGCAATCTACCATTTGCTGAACTGGTTGCGGTCATGATCACACACACAGACACACACACAGGATGAGCTGAAGTGGTGCAGTCCAAGTTTAAAAAGTTTTTTTTTACTTTTTCAAGAATGAACAAAATCAAGTTAATGAGTTTGCAGGTTAGTAAAACTAGCCTACAGGCAAGGCTCCGGGGCCAGTTTTTTAGATTGTATGCTACAGAATTGGCTCCACTTTTGCTAGAAGTTTATACGGAATCATTATGAATGGAAAGCTTCTGCCAACCATGACACAAGCCCAGATCAGTCTGATTCTTAAAAAGGACAAAGATTCAAGTGAGTGTAAGGGTAACCGTCCAATTTCCCTGATCCATCTAGATGTAAATATATTGTCAAAAATTTTGGCTAACTGATTAAGTAAAGCTATGACATCTCTTATACATATAGATCAGGTGGGGTGTATTCGGGCCATAGCTCTTCTGATAACATCTTGCGTTTCATCAATATCATGTGGTCAGTGGTGAATGGTTGCTACCATCTCACTTGACCTCACTTGGTAGAATGGGAATTTTAAGATTTTGGAAATATACGGGAATACTTTTATTAGATGGATTAAGTTACTTTATAGACACCCGTTAGCGGCGGTACAAACAAATTGATTAATTTCAGATTATTTTACTCTGGATGGGGCACACGGCAGGGTTGCTCTCTTTCACAATTATTGTTCTGTCTTGCCCTGGAACACATTACCTTCGCTCGAAGGTTTTCGAGCGATGTGGGCAGGTGGGCTTCATTACATTTATCTAGGATTGGGAAGGTTAATGTTATTAAATTTAATTGTATTCCAAAATTCAACTACCTGCTACGGTCTCTCCCTATAGATGTCCCCCTCTATTATTTCAAGCAACATGATAGCATAGCGAATTCCTTCATTTGGAATGGTAAATGTCTCACATTACATTTCAATAAGTTACACAGGCCGATTGACAATGGTGGGCTAAGCCTTCCCAAGATTGTGCTTTATTATTATGCATTTGGTCTTAGACATTTGGCTAATTGGTCGCTTCCACCTGAGAGAGCCCCTCTATGGTTTATTTTTCAGATAAACATCAAGATTGTTAATCGCCCAGCCCTATTGATAACATTGCCTTAATCTCTCATATCAAACCAATAATCTCAGTGATGGAGAGTTAAATTACAGGCTACATTATAGACACAAAGAATCTAGTAAGCAGAAATATGAAATTCACCTCGCTATATTTCTTCAAATTAGAGGCAGGATTAATGCTGATATCTGGCTTGAGCAAGTTATACTCACATGAAAAAAATCATGCAATTGGCCTTTATCACTGCGAAAAGGCTTTCGGTTGCAGCCGGGATGTTGAAATGGGCTTGAGGCATCCTCCAGCTGCTGTTCAAGTGTGTGATTTGATGGTAGTCAGGAGACTCTCCCTAACCAATCATGTTCATAGATCAAAATAAAATCACACAGGGAAGAAGAAAAATCAGAGGGTGGGAAAATAGCGCAGTAAAAGTACAGTTACAGCACTACAAACTTACTCAAGTAAAAGTATTGAATTTTTAAACTACTTAAAAAAGTACAATTCCTGGGAAAAACTACTTAATTACAGTAATGCAAGTATTAGTAATTTGTTACTTTACACCCCGCCTGCTGGCGATGCCAATCAAAAGATGGGGACACCACCCATGTTTTTTGGTGGTGCGTTAAGAACCAAGAATATTGGTTGAGGGTTCATAGTTTTATGTTTGACGTATTGAGCATTCAAATTTAATTTTGCCCAAGACTCTGTATTTTAGGCGATGGAGCGGTCATTAATATAGGGGATAAACACATAAAAAATTGGGTCCTAGCCAGTGTTATGATCGGCAGATAGATTGTTCTAAGGGGATGGATGTCAGCTGGAGTGCCCTCATTTCAAGAATGGTGCACAGAGATGGGGAGGATGACGGCATTCGAGGAAATGTCATGTAGAAGGCTAGGAAACTTATTTTTATTTGATAGGAAATGGGGCAGCTATTTGGCCTTCTTGAAGGGCTCTCGGGGAGGGGCAGTGGAGAGAGAAGTATAGTTTTAAATGTGTGTGATTATTATTATTTTATTTTTTATATATTTTATATACTTTTTTCAAAAATCTCCTGTCAAGAATAATCTGTTCAGCAGGACACAGATTGATTTAAGTCATATTTAGATTATCTGAGGGCAAAAAATGACCAGTTAGAACCGAAGTAGCACAGAACAAGGGGAAAACTTTGACAATAATTAGTTCATTTTTCCATGGAAGTCCTTATTTACCCCTTTAACCTTACTATATTATACCATTAGATATAGAGATATAGAGTTTAACATTGTTCTTCCAGTTTTTAACTGTGGCACTGTAATAAGAAAAGCCATAATCACAGGTCAGACCATGAATTTCTTCATAATACTGTAGTTAGGCTTATTTAGATATTCTTTGTAAAAAAAAAAAAAAAACTATAGGCTAGTGTTTGATATGAAATAATGGCCTTAACATGTTTTGAAACCTTTTACTTCAATATTTTTACATTTAATAATTCCATGGAGTACAAAAGGAGATATTGGGTAGATTAAACAGTCACCATTACATTTTATTGCCTCTTTTTTTTTTCCACAAATGGAATCTTTATTCATTCATGGAAGAAAGTCCTTCCGGTTTGGATCAAAATAAAGTGAATGATGACAGAATAATTATTAATAAAAAAAAAATGAAGTCTTAAATACTCACCGAATCAATTTAATGCATCTATACCAGATACCAGTTAGTGTTACTGCTGTTAAACATTTTAGTTTGGATGATTTTTTAAAATCCTTGTAATCTTTAACTTGTCTCTTTACTTCATCTGTTCTGTTTATAATGTCAGGGCTGTCTAGCAGTTTGAGAGGTTCAACTTATTGAATATAGAATTTTATATAAGAATGATCTCTTTAAAATTCAAATATGTCACATAAGTTTTGTGGTCTCCACTGGCCGCCGCGATATGGAGTGTAACCTGACTGAATTATTTTACAAGTTTAGCTCTGGGCTGTCCCAGAACTCTGACGATCTTCACTCTGCAGCAGGGTGAAGTGCGGTGTGCCGGTTCCCATGACAGCATGCTCTATTTGCCCAGCACAGATGTGCATGTCAGATATGATAAGCATATTTACTTATAAAGCACTGAATGCAGATGAATACAATTAAATTTGCTTTGGCTGTGGCTATAGTGATAATGTCATGCCTAGGTACCACCACAGATGACTGAGTTTAATACACAATCCCATAGCGGGACTTTTATTTATCAGTGAATGATGTAGAAAATTTGTCAGAGAAAGATCTTTTTAAAAGCTAAAAAGTAGGGCTGTTGATTTAACGTGGTAATTTAGTGTTATTAATTATATTTAAAAATTATGCGTTAAAACACAATTAATCATGCCTCCTGGCCCCTACTTAAATTCCGGTAAAATATGTATGTATTTTCCTGCCATCTAAGCAATTGAAGTTTGAAGAGCATGTAACTTTGTGTTTTTACGAGCTGCGTCAGCAGATGGTGGTGGCGACAGAATGAGAGCCTGTCACACAGGACGCTAGGTGAAGTACAGCAGAATGCAGGGATCTAAATACAGGATTTTTAAAGTATCAACTACTTTCCATTTGAAACAGCGACATAAAAAAAAGTGACGCTCCAAAAGCATCCATCTGACTCGTATCCACTACCCAGACCGACACTATAATTAAAAGTAGGACAGTGGAATGTAAGAACATGCCGTGTGAAAACAGAACAGATACATTTATTTGAATAATAGTGAGCTTCTATAACGTCCTAAGTATAAGAATTATAAACACAAGCAGATCTAAGGGATAATTTTCCTACAGAGCAGATTTAATCTGCTGAGCATGGTTTTTATCAGAAAAGACCTCAATAATAGACGAATAATAATAAATTGGAGTTTCAATAATGTTCTTTCATCATTGTAAAGCGCATTTCACACCAATGCTCCGTTCAACGCCAGCGTCAGTGTGGCCCTCCACATGACAAGAGTTGCAGAAAGCGTCACAGAGGGGCGATTTTACGAGTTTGCCACGTAAAAAAGCGGGAGATGTGCACAATAAACATTGAAAACATGTGTTTGGAAGAGAGAAACAAGCTTGCAGTTGCTTTGATAGCAGAAAGTAATAAAAGGACTCGTTTATGTTTAGAAGCGTTTTCTTGGTGAATTTAAATGAGTTCAATAACTGGGGTCTCTGATATTCGTAAAGGATAAGGTCATTTTTTATTAAAATAAATTATGAGACATTAAAAGTCTCTTCACAATTTTGTACAGTTTTTCAATATTTCTAGTAGCTTAATACTCTCAAAGACATTATTGGTGAAGCAAAAATGAGTGTGTGAAAAACACTTTGGTGTGACGTCACTTCATAGACTTCAATGTATTCTGCAGCTCTGACGCGAGTCATGTGATGACCATTAACGCCTATAAATATCAGCCACTTTTGCACATTAATCATTGCTCTTCACAATCACAAAAGTGACCGATTATGGTTTAAAAACTGTGAATTTATCTGAAAAGTGAGGAGTTTCGATCCCTGAAATGGTTTTTTTTTTCATGAATTTATTTATTTTGTGGAATTTTATCATTTTCGGTACACCTGACAGTCTTTCACAGCATACTAGTGTGCCGTGGCACACTGGTTGGGAAACACTGAAATATTGTATATATTCATATATTGTTATATGTTATAACATGTGTCACTCGTTTACTGATTATGCGTAAAGTCCCGAATAGTTTTAGTAATCACAGACTTAAAGCAATTATTTCAATTTATGAATTCTATGCTCTATGACACTAAACATAGTTTTCACAAATATTTACATACATACATGTGTTGTACATACACATACTGTAAGTGATTTTATCAACATGATGATATTGTTCATTTTAGTGTCGATCCAAATGTGCAATAAATGGTCTGTTCACCCAAAAATTATCTACTCACCATTAAGCCATCCCAGATGTGTATGATTTTACTTCTTCATCAGAAATGAAGTGATGATTTTTATAAGCACATTCCAGCTCTGATCATTGTGAACAGTTGAATGCCACTTTGGTGAATAAAAGTACTAATTTATTTCCATAAGGGCAAAATCTGTACATTATTCCAAACTTTTGGCCACCAGTGTATGTGTACTGCATATATTTATTTGTATTTATTTAGACCTATTGGTGCTTCCCTTATTCCTTTTCATCTGAAATGTCTTGCATCAGAAAGCTAAAATAATCCTCAAAGCCATTAACCAAGCTAAAAACAGGCCCCCTACCTGCCCATTGTGATACAGTGACAGGCTGGTCTGTTGAATTTGTATTTTTTTCCTTTTTGTCTGTGTGCTTCTCTTTCTGACATTCAGAGAGCCCTGAGATGGCAACAAAGCCAACAAGATCCGCAGCTCTTCCTTTCTTGTCGAAACCATTGAGACAAACAACCAGTTCCACCAGGGATTTGTCTCCATCCTGCCTAATAATGCAAACTGAAAAAATTCAAATGTTCACCCTCACATTGTTTTAAACTAATATGACTTTCTTTCTTCTGTGGAACACCAAAGCAGATGTTAGGCAGAATGTCCAAGCTGCTCTTTTCCATAAATACAAAAGCATACAGTGACCAGGGGATGTCAAGCCCCAAAGGTCTGTCATGCTCCCAAAAAACAAAAAGCACCTTAAAAGTAGTCTATACGAACTATTGCACTACATTCCAATAGCGCTGAAGTCATACAATAGCTTTGAGTGAGAAACTCAAAAAAGAAATTTAAGTTGTTATTCTCTGATAATCTTTCACTCTATAGATCTCAAATCTTACTGCACATCCACTTATACATAATTTCTTAACTTCCAGATGTTGTGATTTTGACACCAATGAACGGCATTGATTCTTCTGAGTATTTTGACCAATCAGGGACATCTGCAGCTAATTTATGTGATTTACTGTATGTGTATCAAAGAGAACTCTGAGGGGTGAATTCACTAAGGGTGCTGGCAGTTTAGTTAGAAACAGAGCACGGTTCGCATGAAAAATTGGTAATGTGAAATCTGTAGACAAATCATCCTCTCGAGGCAATGTTCTGTTCTCTGTGTTTCCTACGAAGAAATATATGCTACATTAAAATGACTGGATATATCACTAGAGAAAAGCACTATTGTCAGAAATGACATTTGATATAATTACAGGACAACTCCATTAACTTGGACAGCATGTGTGCAGTCAGTATTTTAACAGTTTATTTGCATCAATTGTGTTTAAGTGCTTAAATGTGTTAAGTATGTTCATGTTTGGCAGCAGATTACATTTACTGATCATATTAATGATGAACCGTGCAGTTTTCACATCAGCATTTCATTTACATTTACATTTACATTTATGCATTTGGCAGACGCTTTTATCCAAAGCAACTTACAGTGCACTTATTACAGGGACAATCCCCCCGGAGCAACCTGGAGTTAAGTGCCTTGCTCAAGGATACAATGGTGGTGGCTGTGGGGATCAAACCACCAACCTTCTGATTACCAATCATTTCACTTTAAACACTAGAAATGTCCCACCCTGTCCGAAAATGGAGCATATGATTGTTTAAAAAATATCCCATCCCGGCTTAAACAAATGTCCTGATTGGTTGTTCAGCTGAATCGGACTGTCTATATTTCCTGTGCCTTTAGGTCAGTGCACCTGCTGCTCTGTGTGTTTAAAGAGAATCTCTGTTCACAGTTTTTTTGTTTTGTTTTTTAAATCTACTATTAACTAAAAGGATAAAAATGTATGGGTCAAACGCCAGCTTGTTGTTCTGGTGGCCTTTTACACGTATCATTATTCATTTTAGGTGAGCATACCCAAAATCCTTAGAAAAATAGGTAGACATAAGGTGAATGTGCTAGACTACTTTACTGTACTATAACAATATAAATTATTTGTGATTTATATATTTCTTGCAAAAATGTAATTAATCAGAATACTAAAGTTCGACCAATATAGATTTTTGCCAATACATATAACTAAGGATGTGGAAAAGGCCAATGAGATTTTTTCCATGTAAAAACATAAAATCTTAGTCTATCCTCATTGCGATTGGCACAGACAGAGAGGCAACATGAGTAAAAAATGAATTAAATCCAATATAAGCTTCCCAATCTTCTTCTTTTGGCTGCTCCCATTAGGGGTCGTCACAGCAGACCATCCATGATTTGCATATTTGTTTTACGTCAGATGCCCTTCCTGACACAACTCCCAGTGGCTGGAGGACTCTCACTCACACTTACTGGGCAATTTAAAGTCTCCAATTCACTTAACATGCATGTTTTTGGACTGTGGGGGAAACTGGAGCACCCGGAGGAAACCCATGCGAACAAGGGGCGAACATACAAACTCCACATAGAAAGGCCCAGTTGAGCCAGGGGTCAAACTAGGGACCTTCTTTCTGTGAGGTGACTGTGCTAACCACTGAGCCGCCCTCAATATAAGCCACCCTTTTAACTATAAACAAGCCCAATATAAACCAGGGTCTCTTATTTTGAAATGTCTGAGCTCCTAACTGCTCACACAAACAGATTAGGGAAAACTATTGGCACACATTTTGCAGATTACTGATTGTTACAAAAGCAGCTATCTGTCCATATTTATCGGTCGACCTTTACTGAATACACTGCTAATTCTGAATGGAAGTCAATGGACCATGCTGACTAGGCAAACCTTGACCAATTGGAAAGCACTTGCTCTTTCTTTATTTCTTGCAGCTTTTTACACCATGACCATGGTGCTGTGACCTTGCCCATACAGTGCATATTTTTTACTCTAGTTGCCAGGTCCCATTATTTCAAGTTTTATAATGAGTTTGACATACAGTAAAGCAGTGTCTGTCCAGCAGATGGGGAGTTCAGGGTTGCACTTGGCCACAGGAAGAAAACACATTAGATTGGCACATCACAACCGTCCCTCCTGTGATTTTATGAGGTCGACTCAATTATATGCTGACCCTGGGTAATTATTCAATTCACAAAGTTAATAAACACTGGAGGGGATCTCGTGACATCCTGAAGCGCAACTTTGTCACTTGCAATTCAAATTACAACTGGACTCCAAGGTGCAAGACACTGAAAATAGATGACAGAAATCTATTGCATTATAGAGCTGAAGAGAGAGTTTGTCAGGGGGGCTTGGGAGGGTTTATGTAGTCAAAAAATAAATATATAAATATATATATATATATATATATATATATACACTCACCTAAAGGATTATTAGGAACACCTGTTCAATTTCTCATTAATGCAATTATCTAATCAACCAATCACATGGCAGTTGCTTCAATGCATTTAGGGGTGTGGTCCTGGTCAAGACAATCTCCTGAACTCCAAACTGAATGTCAGAATGGGAAAGAAAGGTGATTTAAGCAATTTTGAGCGTGGCATGGTTGTTGGTGCCAGACGGGCCGGTCTGAGTATTTCACAATCTGCTCAGTTACTGGGATTTTCACGCACAACCATTTCTAGGGTTTACAAAGAATGGTGTGAAAAGGGAAAAAAATCCAGTATGCGGCAGTCCTGTGGGTGAAAATGCCTTGTTGATGCTAGAGGTCAGAGGAGAATGGGCCGACTGATTCAAGCTGATAGAAGAGCAACTTTGCCTGAAATAACCAGGCAACTTTCTGATGGCTACTTCCAGCAGGATAATGCACCATGTCACAAAGCTCGAATCATTTCAAATTGGTTTCTTGAACATGACAATGAGTTCACTGTACTAAAATGGCCCCCACAGTCACCAGATCTCAACCCAATAGAGCATCTTTGGGATGTGGTGGAACGGGAGCTTCGTGCCCTGGATGTGCATCCCACAAATCTCCATCAACTGCAAGATGCTATCCTATCAATATGGGTCAACATTTCTAAAGAATGCTTTCAGCACCTTGTTGAATCAATGCCATGTAGAATTAAGGCAGTTCTGAAGGTGAAAGGGGGTCAAACACAGTATTAGTATGGTGTTCCTAATAATCCTTTAGGTGAGTGTACATACACACTAAATGTTAAAATGGTTTGTTCACATGGCCAAAGACACCATAATTGAAGCGTTCCAGATGTCATGACCACCATGAAAAACATGTCTTAAAAATAAGACAGCTGGTTAATTTAAAGGTGCACTCTGTAATTTTTTCCTCATTAAAAAACTCCTAAAGACATGAATTGTGATTTTGCAATATATGTAGGAAATCATGAGCACTCACATTAAAATGAAGTCATATCAGTAACCTTATAAAAGCTGTTTTATTCTACATGGAGAGGGTCCACACATGGGGGTCGCATGAATCGCGTGACCTGCCTACTACCTTAATCTCAGTAACATCCTGTTATTTGACACTTTGACTCATTGATTAAAATAATCATGACTGACTGTGAATAGTGAATTTTAACAATTACATCTGAAACTGAAAACTATTGATTTTAAATGATATTACATCCAAGCCACTAGGTGTCAGTGTAAGTCCAAGATCACACAAAGACAAAAGATACTGAGTGCACCTTTAAGACCCAACAAACAAAACAAAATATATATCTCCAATTTAATTTCTGTTTAATTTTTATTTTATTATTATTTTAGTTTAAAACTATAATAATCGTACTGTAGGCCAGTGAAAGTCTTATGCTCAATAATATGGAAATAAAACAAACATATTGACTTTTAAAGACACCTTTTCTATGGATTTGTCTGCCACAATATTGTAATATCTTTGAATTATTTTCATTTGTGGGCTTTTCTCAGCAAATATTGATTGTGATTACTTTATTAAACTAACCAGCATATCATGCAATTAAGTTGATAAAAACATTTAAATAAATAAAAATCTAATCTATTGACAGCCCATTCATGTTGCATATTTCATTTGGGGTTCCGTTAACTCAGAGAGAATAAGATTTGAGCTGTGTAATCCGAAAGTGTTATATCCAGTTGTTTATCAATCATTTTTGTGGTAAAAAAAATGTGTTTTAGCTGCGGTTGGCCCATTAAGATTTCAAAGATGAACTCATTAAATAATATTGTGTCATTTGTGATTAGAAAACGCCCACCTTTGATATTTACTTTAGTCACTGTCACTATAATTACAGGCATTATTGATGGCTATGTCAGTATTCAAGCAACTACTGTAAGCTGTTGCGTTAACAGGGAAATTTGAGATTTACAGAGTTTTAAAATCCCAGGTGAGGTAAATTACCTTAAGCCACCCAGGATCATGTGATCATAAATGGCAAAATGACTTCCTGACAGGGATCACCACAAGTACTCTTCATTAACATCCTTGTGAAAGAGACCTTCATGAAGACTTTCAGTTGCTGACTTTCATTTGGAACGACCCTTCGTGAAGCATCCCGTTCCCACTGTGCCCTTCAAGAGCCAAACATTTGGAATTCACCCAATAAATGTAGCCTTTGCGTGAATCTGAACAATAAGAGAAATATGGGACAGATTTTACATCAGAAGTATTGGAAATGGAACTGTCAGGTATTTCTATTGCCATTGAAGGATATCTCATCTCTAGTGCCCTGAAGCATGAAACTTACCCTGAATTACTTCCATTAAAATACCTAATTTAAGCAAAGATGTGTGATAGATTTATATGAATTATGCCCGCCTTTGAGCTTGTTCTCATTTCATAGCTCATGAAAACCTAATTGAACATCATGTGGCCAAATGAATTAAATAGCTTGTTATTCATTCTGAAGTCATTCACTGTGGGGGCATGCACTCATCTATGAAGGTAGGTCACATACAGCTGTTGCCACCAAATCAGCCATTTGAGAAGAGTAAAAGAATGGCTGCTTGTATAAATTGGCTTAATAAGTACAAGGGCAGAAAATTAAATCAAAATTAGGCTTTCAGATATTGGCAAAGGTTTAAGGAACTTATCTTCCTTTTGAAAAGTCCTGCAGTTTCAGTTTCTGACACATAAATGACACAATCATTCCAATATTGTTGAACATGAAATTGCATGGTAGATTTCAACTTCTGCTAAGATTAAAAGGAGCAAGCACATATAAAGAAGATTGCTTCTGCTATGAATTCAGGTCTCTCGAAAACCTAAATTAAGCGACAAATACAACGGTAACACTTTAGAATAATGGTCCGTAGTTAACAAGTAGCTATGCAGGAAGTAATAGGTAGTACTGCATTAACACCGAACTTAATACTATTAACTAATATGGAAGCAATATTAACTAAGCAGTAAGTAATAGGTAATTTAGTACAAAGGTAGTTCCTTGGTAGGTATTTGATTATTACTAAAGAAATATATCCTCATTGAGAACTACTTGTGAACTAAGAAATAATAACCAATTAATTACTAATCACAAAAGTAACATGTCTAAAAGTGAACAATTGTGGGGGTATGGTCATCATGGTCATAACATTTCAGAAGCAGGTGCCTCAATTGGGTTTTTTGTGGAAACCAGTTTATGAATATTATCTCCCCCCAAATTCATTAGCTACAGGTTGAGATTGTGACTACTACTCTTGCCAAAGGATGGACGTATGTTCTCTGTTTATTTCAAACTTAAACATAGAATAATACTAATAATGATATATTTTTTTTAAATCTTAAATAATTAGGAAGTGATGTTGACACTCTCATGATTGGATTAGTTCACTATCATGAGCTCTGTTGAGTGTCAGTTCAATATATCTCAGACTCCAAAGACCTACCTTTATGTTACAGTAACTGCCTGAGGAGGACTTCTCTTTAGGATATGAATATAAACATTGATGTTCTCTTGTCAAAAACAATTTGCATCTTTAATGAAGAAATTGGCTGCATTTATGTTGCGATAAGCATAAAACCACATCTTCCAGATTACAGTGTTTGTTATAGTGCCTCACAGAACCTGTACAGTATGAGTCAAATATAAAATTAAATAACTTGGTTAACACTTTAGAATAATGGTCCGTAGTTAACAAGTAGCTATGCAGGAAGTAATAGGTAGTACTTCATTATTCACAAGTAGTTCTCAATGAGGATATATTTCTTTAGTAATAATCAAATACCTACCAAGGAACTACCTTTGTACTAAATTACCTATTACTTACTGCTTAGTTAATATTGCTTCCATATTAGTTAATAGTATTAAGTTCGGTGTTAATGCAGTACTACCATTACTTCCTGCATAGCTACTTGTTAACTACGGACCATTATTCTAAAGTGTTACCAATACAACATACACTCACTGAGCACTTTATTAGGTCCACATGTACAAGAGTTTAGAGTTTACTTAGAATGGAGTCAATAATACACACAAAAAAAAACTTCCAGTGAGCAGCAGTTCTGTGGATGGAATGGGTAGACTGGTTCAATTAACAGAAAGGCTATGGTAACTCAGATAACCCCTCAATTGTAGTGAGCAGAATAGAATTTCAGAATGCACAACATGTCAATACTTCAGGCGGATGGGCTACAACAGCAGAAGGCCACTTTGGGTTCCACTTTTGTCAGCCATGATCAGAAAGCGGAGGCTGCAGTGGGCCTACCATCTGTGTTCATCAGCAGAAATCCAGATTCATTAGACCAGAGTATGTTTTCCCAGACTGTAACTGTTCAGTTTTGTTAAGCCTGTGCACACTGCAGCCTCAGCTTTTTGTTCTTGGCTGACAGAAATGGAACCTGACGGGTTCTTCTGCTGTTGTAGCCCATCAGCCTCAAGGTTCGACATGTTGTGCATTCTGAGATGATATTCTCCTCACTACAATTGAGGGGTTATACGAGTTACTGAACCAGTCTGGCAATTCTCCATTGACCTCTATAATCAACAAGGTGTTTCTGTCCGCAGAACTGCCGCTCACTGGATGTTTTTTGATGCACCATTCTGAGTAAACTCTAGACTGTTGTGCATGAAAATCCCAGAAATACTCAAACCCATCTGGCACCAACAATCATTCCATGTTCGAAATCACTAAGATCAAATTTTTCACCATTCTGATGGTTGATGTGAACATTAAATGAAGCTCCTGACCCATGTCTGCATGACTTTATGCATTGCACTGCTGCCACACAATTGGCTGATTAGATAATCACATGAATAAGTAGGTGCACCTAATAAAGTGGTCAATGAGTGCAAGTACTTAGAAGACAGAAACAGCTGCATTTGCTTTGACTGGACTAAACTTTTTCAGCAATAACAACAATTTAAGATTCATTCATATATCTAATCAAGTTTTTAGTGATTACTTGCTATATTACTATATGATTATTTATTTTTACAACAATTAGTTCACCCAAAAAGGAAAATTCTCCTCATTTACTCGCACATGCCATCCCAGATGTGTATGACTTTATTTTTTCTGCTGAACACAAACAAAGATTTTTATAAGAATATCTCAGCTCTGTAGATCATGCAAGTAATTGGTGACCAGAACCACAAAAGCTATAAAAAGGAGACAAAGTCGGCATAAAAGTAATCCATAGAACTCCAGTGATTTAATCATCAATGTCTTCCAAAGCAATCCAGTTGGTTTTGGGTGAGAACAGACCAAAATATAACTGTGCAATTTCACTGTACATCTTGACAGCTGACTCCCTGGTGATTATCATTTTAAGTTTGATTAAACTTTCTCTGCCCATGCGTCAAGCGCAAGGAGGTGAAATCGAGCTTGAGATAATGATCATGCCTAGAGACTGAAATGACAAGATGCAAAGTGAAAAAGCAGTTACATTTTGGTCTGTTCTCACCCAAAAACCAACTGGATCACTTCAGAAGACATTGATTTAACATCTGGAGTAAACTGAATATTACTTTTATGCTGACTTTATCTCCTTTTGGAGTTCTGGCAACCATTCACTTGCATTGTATGGACCTACAGAGCTGAGGATGGGGGCATGGTTGTAAATCTGTCTGCAATCTGTCTGAGAGGAACAGCAGTAAGGCTCGTCACCTGGGCTGTCATTATCTCTAACACCTGTGTCTTGTTTAAGTTTTTGAGATCAAGTGAGCTGTCCTCAACCTCCACTACTACCTGCTGGGGCAGGCCTGTACCCTCTGCTCAGATCACGGCCCACTCCAATTGCTCCATCACATGAAATATACCAATGTGCGGATCACCCGTTGGTACCTGGCACGTCAGCCGTTTAAATTTGGGGGGGCTGGCAGGCTAAATGTTGCCCCAGCCTGAGTCGGGTGGTAGGAGTATGTAAGGATGGGGGTGTGGTTGTGTAGACCTGAAAAGGTTGATGGAAGCAGCAGTATGCAGAAAGAGACGAGAGAGACTGTTCCTGCATGTGTGACAGAGTTGCAACTCATTTATGTGTATACTTGGTCACTAAGAGTCCTTTTTAAGTATTTGTGTGTGACTCTGAAGAGTAATAAAATACTCACGTTTACAGTTCGCTGCCTCCTGACTCCTACATTGCTTAGATTTACGAACGTCTTACAACAAACTACTGTCACGTTACTGAAAAATGTAGTTAAGGGGGTCATGTCATGCATTATTTTTCTTCCTTGAGGATTCTTCCTTGTCATTGTATAGTACATTGTTCTACCCAGTCTTCGGCCTCTGTATGTAACGCTCGGTTTCTGTGCACTTCAATGTTGTGATTGGCAAAGGTTTTTGCAGAGGAAACGCCCCTGTTACGATCCCAGCGGGGTTTAAATACACAGAGACATGATGATAACAAACGACAATCAGGTGAGAACAATGACACAGTGATGAGGGTCGGAATCATGGTGACGGCGACACGGAAAACACGGGGCAGACAACCAGGGATCGTAACAGCCCCTCAACATTACACGTGTGAAACTGTTTTTTTTTTTCAAGAATGTCTGATTGAAATGTGCATGCAATTGACAAAATCACCTAAAACACTCCAGTCCTGGCAATCACTGATTGCTATATGTCCAAATTTATATGAAGCACACAATCAAATTACAACAGTTGTTCGACCTAAATAAAAATAAATGCGTTCTTACATAATAAAATGAGGCAAATTTGCCATGATCTCTCGATTTTTGTGAGGAATTATTACTTGCATATCAAACACAAACAGATAAAACGGTAGTATTAAATTTGTTACACACCAGCATTACTGTCATGTCGACTTAGTTGGCACTGCTCCATCTTTCAAAATAAGTTTATTTGCAAAGTCTGAATCATGATGCTTTTAAATGGAATCCTTGTGCTGAACAAAAGTTAGTCCTCTGGGGACCTTACCCCACATCTTAATCTTTTGGTTGGTTAAAAACAAACTGCTGAAACAAAAGTACCACTTCCAGTGTTTGGGTCCCTCAGCTGCTCTCTCTCTCTATGAATTCACAGCGACGATTACGCATGTTGTGGAGATGCAGACTATTAAAATGTGCCCCGTTCCTATGTCACTATTGGGCAGACTTCAGAATGAGTGATTTTGCTGGGTGGAACCTCAATAAATACTCTTTTTGGGCTACAGAGGAAGTTTTGTGTTCTGAAACTTACAGTATGTTTTTATAGTAGAATTACCTCCTATATGTCAAAAGAACAAGAACGATTTTATTCCTCATGAGATGGCCCCTTTAAGTTCTATGTAAATACTCCACTACACTATGGATTGCCTTCAACAGTGCCTTGGTGACATCAGCCGAAAAAGAAAGTATTTAGAGAGAGAGAGCAAGTTGTTACATATTGAGAAATATTAAATAAGTTTTTGTTTGGAATTACACTGATGAACTGTTCAAAATAAAACCAAGAACTTAAATTGAAAGTAAATGGGTGCAATTTGATTTGAAAACCTTCAACTTACATTCTGATTCTTTATTCACCAACAACCTATACTTATAGGAACAACCAACCCAAATGTCTCTACAAAACTGGAAACACTATCTTAAATGCTGTCTGATCCTTCAAAGTCTAAAATGAAAGTGATTAAGATCTGTAGGAACATCACTTGTATTTTCATGTTCTCAAAATACACTGCTCAGTCAAAACTCATGGTAACCTATAAGAATAATTTTCTTACCAGATAAGGCCTGGCAGGATTAACCAAATTATCCCTTTTTCATGTAATCACTGCCAACTGTAGATGAACGTTTAATGCCCGGTATGTTTTACCCCAATGAGGTAAGCAAAATAAACTTAATTTAAAGAGAAAACAAGTTTATTTTGCTTACCCCATTGGCAGATTTTTTTTTTCTTGTTTTGAGTCTAAAGTTCACTAAATTTAGACTTAATATCTTATCCCATTTTGATTGACAAGTAAATAAATCATGTTTTAAGAAAGTTTAGATAATTTGACAGGAAAACAAGACAAAAATACTTGTGTAGATATTGTAATTTTTAGAATATAAAGCCTTTTGGTTATATATATATATATATATATGGAAATATGTCAGCCATGGACAGAAAGTAATTTAATGCAAAATAAACACCACTAAAAACTGCCAAATCAAACAATAAACCAGACAAGCTGTGATCATTTTAATAATCTAACATCTATCATAACCAATCCAGTCATTCTAGCTTTGTAGGTAACCATATCATCCATCAAGCAATTAAGGAAGTATGTAAATTAACATGCATAAATGCATACGAATCAAATCTAATTATAGTTGCTGCAAAAGCACCATTGAGATATGACAAAAATTATCAAATTATCATACAGCACATTTTGTGATAATTTTTTCTATGCTGTCAGTCATAATTATGAATTAAATTAGCTATTAAAGAGTATTACATAACAGTGTGCAACACAAGGGCTGTTACCTTTCAATACTGTTACTCTTTCAGTACAATACACTTAAACAATTAATGACCTTTCGATTAGTCATTAGTTTACTAGTTGGCATGTGGCAGGCCGAGGCGGCTGTGACATGGCATGGAGCAGAATCCGGTGTGGTTGTGACATGGCATGGAGTAGACTCATGATCAGGGGCAGAAGATGACGCAAGTTCGTTAACAATGACATGGGACCCTGGCTCGGCGACCGTGACGTGGGACCCTGGCTTGGCGACCATGACGTGGGACCATGGCTCGGCGATCGTGACTTGGGACCCTGGCTCGGCGACCATAATGTGGAACCCTGGCTCGGCCGCCATGATGGGGAACTCTGGCTTGGCGACCACTGTAGGAGTGCATAGTTCCTCATCAGCCTCTCCTACAGTGAAAGAAGAACCACTCATCCACAGGGTGAAGTTGATGTATTGCTCCAGACTGAAGGTACTATGACCGCCAGGCATCAGAGAGAACACCAGCTCATTCAAGCCTACCCAGAAGAAGTGTTTGAGGGCGAGCCCATTGAACCCAATCTGGTTGGCCAAAGTGCAGAAGTCATCTATGTATTCCTCCAGGGGACATTTCCCCTGACGTAGGCGTATAAGCTGAACTTCTGGATTCATAGTGTGGGTCAGGCATTGTGTAACATGAGCTGGCAATGACAGGCAGACGAAGATGATGATGATGTGAAGAACCCAAGTGCAGTTTACTTGTAAACATGAAATCCAAAAACTGTAAACAAAAACATAAACATGGACTTTACTAGATAGACTTGGCTTGACCCTGCTTGACAACCAAACAATGTTACATTAATAATACCTGACAAAGGACCATGGCAAACATGAGGGTTTAAATACATGGACAAGGGTAACAAGACAACCAATGAACAGACAAAATAATAAACCAATGAAAACAAGACACATTAACATGGAGGGAAACAGGATATCACATGACCAGGAAATAAATGACAATAAAACAGGAAATCACATGACATGAAACACATGACTATAGAATGGGAATTGAACTTCCAAAATAAAAGACATGAACACAAAACATGAAAAAATACACATTAAACGTGACAGTATGTATAACATGCTGTTTGTACGAGGCTTGAAGTCTCGTGGAACACAAGCATGTAAAAGTTTCTCACTCGTTCTTTGTTTCTGTTTTCAGAATTTTGTTGTTGCAAGAACAGTATCGTCTATGAGTGCTGCAAATCACCTCAGACATCTCAGCTCAGAAGTTGCTTTGAGTTAAGTTCACTTTCTTTCTACAGAGCAGTTCATTGTGAACAACAATATATATATATATATATATATATATATATATATATATATATATATATATATATATATATATATATATATATATATATTAGGGCTGTCGATTTAAGCGTTAATTGAGTGTGATTAATTTGACCAAAAATAACGCAATTAATCGCACCATAATAAGGAAGATTCCTGAGAAATGCAAGGTTGTAGTACCACCTGTTTACTCCAGAGGGCAGTATGTGAAATTTCAGCTGTGTGAGCAACACACAGTTTATAAAGTGAAGAAAACACATCATTAGGAAGATCAACGCAAACATGCGTTACATTCTTGCGTTCAAAACACTTGTGAACAAATGTGAACTAAGGGATCTCAAGATGTGTTTAAAGACTGAGTATTAAAATATTTAACTTGAAACAGTGAACTAAACATTTTATGTTTATGATGCAACACACCCGAGACGCTACACAAGCATGTCTGACGCAGGTGTAAATTGACGGTCCTTAAACAAGCCCTCATAATAAATCTGGAACTGATTGACAAATTCACTTGTGAAATGGATTGCTCTGAACTGTATGACAATGATTGACTTATGATCAATAATATGGTAGAAAACAATACATTGTATTCTAAAGCCGCTTTTTGTATTGTCTTATCAGTGAGTAACTCTTCTGCTACAAGAATGTAATGCATTTTAATTATCTGAATATTTTTTATTATACATACACACACATATATATATATATATATATATATATATATATATATATAGTATATATACACTCACCTAAAGGATTATTAGGAACACCTGTTCAATTTACCATTTATGCAATTATCTAATCAACCAATCACATGGCAGTTACTTCAATGCATTTAGGGGTGTGGTCCTGGTCAAGACAATCTTCTGAACTCCAAACTGAATGTCAGAATGGGAAAGAAAGGTGATTTAAGCAATTTTAAGCGTGGCATGGTTGTTGGTGCCAGACGGGCCGGTCTGAGTATTTCACAATCTGCTCAGTTACTGGGATTTTCACGCACAACCATTTCTAGGGTTTACAAAGAATGGTGTGAAAAGGGAAAAACATCCAGTATGCGGCAGTCCTGTGGGCGAAAATGCCTTGTTGATGCTAGAGGTCAGAGGAGAATGGGCCGACTGATTCAAGCTGATAGAAGAGCAACTGTGCCTGAAATAACCACTCGTTACAACCGAGGTATGCAGCAAAGCATTTGTGAAGCCACAACACGCACAACCTTGAGGCGGATGGGCTACAACAGCAGAAGACCCCA
This sequence comes from Xyrauchen texanus, assembly GCF_025860055.1. Taxonomy (NCBI): domain Eukaryota; kingdom Metazoa; phylum Chordata; class Actinopteri; order Cypriniformes; family Catostomidae; genus Xyrauchen; species Xyrauchen texanus. The sequence continues at coordinate 40,138,793 of NC_068290.1, forward strand.
CCGGGTACCACTCATCTCCACTACAAATAGGAAAAAGAGGCTACAATTTGCAAGAGCTCACCAAAATTGGACAGTTGAAGACAGGAAAAATGTTGCCTGGTCTGATGAGTCTCGATTTCTGTTGAGACATTCAGATGGTAGAGTCAGAATTTGGCGTAAACAGAATGAGAACATGGATCCATCATGCCTTGTTACCACTGTGCAGTCTGGTGGTGGTGGTGTAATGGTGTGGGGGATGTTTTCTTGGCACACTTTAGGCCCCTTAGTGCCAATTGGGCATCGTTTAAATGCCACGGCCTACCTGAGCATTGTTTCTGACCATGTCCATCCCTTTATGGCCACCATGTACCCATCCAGCAGGATAATGCACCATGTCACAAAGCTCGAATCATTTCAAATTGGTTTCTTGAACATGACAATGAGTTCACTGTACTAAAATGGCCCCCACAGTCACCAGATCTCAACCCAATAGAGCATCTTTGGGATGTGGTGGAACGGGAGCGTCGTACCCTGGATGTGCATCCCACAAATCTCCATCAACTGCAAGATGCTATCCTATCAATATGGGCCAACATTTATAAAGAATGCTTTCAGCACCTTGTTGAATCAATGCCACGTAGAATTAAGGCAGTTCTGAAGGCGAAAGGGGTCAAACACAGTATTAGTATGGTGTTCCTAATAATCTTTTAGGTGAGTGTGTATATATATATATATATATATATATATATATATATATATATATATATATATATATTTAAATATTTAAAGCTAAATATGTATATTTATATATTGATATAAATATGTATAATCTTTATATATTGAATTATTGAATTGAGGGGCTTTCTCAGCAAACATTTGTATATGCGATTAATCGCGATTAATTAATCGGGACACCATGTAATTAATTCGATAACATTTTTTAATCAAGAATATTGATTCTTAATTAAGAATATTCACCGATCCCTCACGACGGGGATTGCCAATGTTGGATATTGCATGTGTATAAAATAAAAAAAATAAAAAATAAAAATTTAAAACAAAAATATATATATATATACGTATATATATATATTGTGCAGGATGGAACAAAATGAAATTATTCAGACACATGATGTATTTTCCCGGAAAACGAAATACCCAACTGGTAGAGAATGCACGGATGAAGTAGGTTCTTTGCCAGAGAGATGTTGTTCTTCACAACTGTTGTAAAGGCAATTTTCAAAAAGTTGAACAACACACATTTTAATTGCACTTAATTTTTTCCAGTTTCATTTGAGTTTTTGTAAAAAATAAATACAATAAAAATAAAGTTTGAAATCAAGATTTCTTGCTTTAATGTATAGGCTTAACCCTAACCCTGCTCAATGAAAATTACCCCATAGTACCACCAAGCATCCAACCAGCAGTCGTACTGGTGTTCATCGGTTTCCTGTGGAATATTTTTTCTGCGACCAACCAATCAAAACTTGGTCGACCAATACTCTTCTCATCGACTAATATTTAGTTGACTATTTGGGGGCAGCCCTAGTTCTTGAACTGGTCCTTGTTTTCTAAAGCTGCAGACCGGAAGTGATAATTTATAGTTGAAAAGTACTTCAATCTTTTTCCCAGCAAAAGTGATCATTTTGCTTTAGAAGACATTAATTTAACCAGTGGAGTTGTATGGATGAGGTTTATGCTGACTGTCTGTTCTTTTTGGAGCTTCAAAGGTCTGATCACCATCCACTTGCATTTTAAGGACCTACTGAGCTAATGTATTTTTTCAATTTTTTCTTCAACTGTTTTCTGCTGAAGAGAGAAAGTCTGATACATCTGGCATGGCATGAGTAAATGTTGAAAGAATTTCAGGTGAAATATCAAGTAAGTAAGTAAGTAGTAACAATCTGCTAGTAAGTAGTGATTCATCTTTATGGCACATTTCCCAAAAGCATCGTTATTTAAGTAGTACGTACATTTTTTTAAATAAATAATACATTTCATAACTTAGATGATTAAAATAAATGGCAATAGTTTGGCACACTAGTAAAGAATTGATTAGACATTACAAAAAGAAAAGACATTAGAAATCAGTATTTTGTTTATATCATGTCATTGTATATAAGCCTATCATTGCCCTACTCTCTACAGCAATCCATTTTGGAATTTAATTCGCCAATGTTTCTTAAGTAGACCTATTAAAAGGGCTTTTATAGGATGCATCTACACATGCTTCAGACGCATGTTTAAGTTGCATCATAAGTTTTAGGACACTATGTTAAGTTAAACGTAGTTTAAAACTCCGAAAAAACTTTTGTCCAGCTGTGTTTGAATGCAATAATCCATCCTCATCTTGTGCTGTCAGCTGTCAGTAATACGTGGGGTTTGTTGTTGCCTAAATATAATAAAATATCATACAATACAATATAATATATTAATTGCCTTGAAGAATACTCTACAGTCTGTGCATGCCACTTGATAGGCCTAAATTTACAAGACAGAGTGTAAGGTATAACTTTATGGAGGCTTTCTTTGATAATCACATCTAACTAACTGCAGTAGAGGGATGATATATTCTTAATTTTAAATCAAATGAACACATTTAGTAAAACACTGCATTCCCTGAGAATCAAACCCATGACAAACCTGTGTTATGCCCAAAGGTGTAGTGGTGACTGAAAAGGTGGGCATACTTTGAAGTAATCAAGGGTATATGATCAAGCTACCATGTTATATATATTCATATTAATAGGTTTGATTATATGTACATTTTATTACTAGTAATAAAAGCAGGAGCCTCTCAGGAACCTGATGATCAGGTCATGCCCACCATGGGACTTACATTCAAATGCGTTGTGGTATGGTACACCTTCAGGGTGGAGGGGGACAGCCACCCCTCCAGCTACTCCTGCAGGAAGGAAAGCACTGACCCGACTGCGCATCTCTGGGGGTTTTCGCTACAGGAAGAACACCACTTAGTGAACATACGCCACTTCAGGGAATACAGCTGCCTTGTAGAAGGAGCCCTGGCCTGAATGATCGTGTTTACCACTGCGGGCAGTAGACCACTTAAGTCTTATCTGTCCCATGCAGGACCAGACGTGGATGTTCCAGAGGTCTGGGTGTGGCAGCCAGATGGTGCCCCATCCCTGAGAGAGAATGTCCTTCCTCAGGGCAATTTGCCAGGAAGGTACTGTCGAGATCTCAGGGGAGGATGGAGGGTTCCAGTCCATCCCGATACTCGTGGCGGCCCGGGCAAGCGTAGTGGTCAGCTGTGCTTCGGCCTCAGACTGGGCAGGTAGACTCGAAGTTGGCAGCCCAGTCGAGTCCTTGGCATCTGACATAGCCAGTACGCTCTCTGATGCAGCGATCTTCAGAAATATAAATCTTTTACTAGTGCTGTCGAAGCGCCCAGGGGCTAATCGTGCAGAAGGGGAGAAAGCCGCTCCATATATGCACCATATATCCAACAGCATATGCTTATTTCAGAGGTGAATGGAATTGCAGTATTATTCAGCTCGCTGATACAGAACAGCACGGCTCCGAAGTAAAAATCTGAATGAGAGTGGGCATTCCTTCTCCTTTTATACCCGTATGTCCGGGGGAGTGGAATACAACTTCCACTCACCAATTCCCATTGGCCTTTTCTCAAAGATTTGAAGGTGCTTTGGGGCTCCCAAGAGCGACCCTTAGTGTCACTACATTGACACAACTTCGAGTGCATGACAGAAGGGGAACACGAGTGTCTCAACATGCATTTTTGAAACATGAAGTTCTTGATATGGTGTCTAAAAAATGTGCCGGTCCAAAGAAAGAGCAAGGGTGCAACAAAGGACAGTGCAACAGTCAAAGATATCTGTCCAGTTTGTGTTTACATAGGAAAACAATGGAAATCAGAGCAGATGCACGCAAAAACACATTCGATGTGAAAAGACCCTAGCATGTCCATTTGCAAGTAATTGTGAGCATGTGCACAGAACAAGTTTGGAAGGCATGTTTATTTTGTCATTAATTACAAATCTGAACACGACCCAAACCTGAAGTCATGCTTGAAAAATTGACCAGAACCACATTTTTCGTACCCAGGGTTAAAAGACCTGTGAAGACCACTTAAATCTTTTCTGTGCCTTCAGTTCAGCTTTCCTGCTTTTCTGTGCTGTACATGTACACTTAAAAAAAACAAAAAAAAACACAATTTACTCAATGGTGCTCTGGCTTCGTCTCAAAATATTCAAAATGTATGTGTGAAAAGTCTTTGATACATATCTGTCAGGATCTGGGTTGTTTCTCTCTCACTACACACACTCGTTCACACACTCCTCTCTGTCACACCAGCACACACACACTTACATGTTTACACTCTGTCTTCACCTGTTGATCATCTCAATCAGCGCTCGCGCTGATTTGCAGTGACACCTGTTTCTAGTCTTGTCTGATTACTCTGTCTACTTCTGGCGTTTGCTCTCTCTGTTCTGTGTCGGATTATTGTGTGTGTTATGCTCTGTGTAATGCTCTCTCATCTGCCAGCAGTTACTCACCGCGCCTTGTCTTGTATAGCTGTGCTCTTCTCTGTGTTTCCTGTTACCTGCTGCGGGGAGTTTCTACCGGGCTTCTCCGCTCAGAACCACTTGCTATTTGGACCAGGACTTTCCGTTCAAGTGAGCTTTCTGTTCCACGTTACCTCTCCAGACAAAGTATCCTCTGCGTGGCTGTCTACATGGAGAGCATCTTTTAAGTTCCTGTCCTGTGTAATCCACTACAGACTTCCTTTGTTTTTCATTAAAGACTTTGAATTGAGTTACCTTTTGCATTTGGATCCTTTTGTTGCATCTGACAGAATAATCCGACCACGATGGATCCAGCAGAGGAGGAATCGTTTTTTTCAGCGGTAAGGATTCAAGGAGCTATGCTGGGCCGACACAAGGAGGAATTATCTGCTGCCAGACATGCGGTGGAGAGTTTGGTTGCACAGGTGAATGATTTATCTGCTCGCCTTCTTCAGGTGCACCAGGAGTCACCAGCAGTTCAGGGTCGTCCTTCTCCCCCAGAGCCTCGTGTGAACAATCCCCCATGTTATGCCGGTGAGTCGACTGAGTGTCGAGCCTTTTTGATTCAGTGTGAGGTGGTGTTTTCCTGCAACCACAGACTTACGCTAGTGATTGCGCCCGTATCGCCTTTGTGATTTCGTTACTGACTGGGCGTGCGTGAGTGGGGAACCTCCGCTTGGGAGGCAGGGACATCCTACTGCAGTCGTTTTGATCTCTTTAAGGAGGAGATGATTAAGGTCTTCGACCAGTCTGTTTTTGGTCGAGAGGCTTCACGTCTTCTGACCACCATTCATCAGGGGAACCGAACTGCAGCCGATTTCGCCATTGAGTTTCGCACCCTGTCCACCACATGCGAGTGGAATGAGCCTGCCTTGGTCGCTCGTTTCCTGGAGGGCCTTAATGTTAATTTGAAGGAGGAAATTTATGCTCGCGGTTCACCGGACCAGCTCGACCAACTGATAGAGCTGGCGATTCGTCTCGACAAGTGCTTCGAGCAACGACGACGTGTTTGAGCAATCTCCGCTACACCTAGTGAGCCATCTACTTCTGCTGCTTCCAGTCCAGATCCTGAGCCCATGCAGTTGGGTAGCATTCGTCTCCGGGCTGAAGAGAAACAGCGTCGCATCTCCAACAGACTGTGTCTCTACTGCGTGCGGCTGGCCACTTTGCCGCTTCATGTCCGTTAAAGCCAGCGCTCGCCGGTAGACCGAGGAGTACTGGCGGCGCTACTGTGACGTCCTCCCCATCCAAGTCCCGCACCATCCTGCCCGCGGTTCTTCGTTGGGCTGGTTCTACTGTTTCATGTTCTGCCCTGATCGATTCAGGGGCTGAGGGTAATTTTATGGATGAGAGATGGGCTCGGGAACATAACATCCCTCTGGTGGACTTGAACAGCATTACCACCGTCTTCAGCCCTAGATGGTAGTATTTTGTCTGAGATTCACCGTGTCTCCTGTCCGGTGAGTCTAGTTATCTCTGGAAACCACCAAGAGACTATTTCTTTTCTCATTTTTCAGTCTCCCTATACCCCCATTGTTTTAGGACATCCCTGGCTAGTCCAACATAACCCTCATATTGACTGGGTCAAGAATACCATGTTGTCTTGGAGCCTTTCATGTCATGTTAATTGTTTAGTTTCTGCTATTCCTGTGGTTTCTTCTGTTGCTGTGTTTCAGGAGGAGCCTGGAGATCTGTCTGGAGTCCGGAGGAGTACCCACGATTTGCGGCGGTTTTAGCGGCTCCGGGCCGTTCCTTACCACCTCACCGCCCTTACGATTGTAGCGTCGATCTTCATCCTGGTACTACGCCACCCCGTGGTAGACTATATTCTCTCTCTGCCCGAGCGGGAGGCTCTGAGAGATACCTCTCCGAGTAAGCTTGACGCTGGGATTATTGTCCGTCCTCCTCTCCTGCCGGTGCTGGGTTCTTCTTCGTGAAGAAGAAGGATGGCTCGTTGCGTCCCTGCATTGATTATCGGGGACTGAGCGACATAACGGTCAAGAATCGTTACCCTTGCCCCTTATGTCGTCAGCTTTCGAAATCTTGCAGAGCAAAAGTCTTCCACGAAGCTGGATCTACGTAACGCATACCATCTCGTTCAGTATTAAGCAGGGAGGCGAGTGGAAGACCGCTTTTAACACCCCTATTGGCCACTTTGAGTACTGCGTTCTTCCGTTCGGACTGGTCAACGCCCCGCTGTATTCCAGGCGTTAGTCAGCGGCGTCTTGCGAGACATGTTAAATGTCTTTGTGTTCGATCTATCTAGGCGACATCCTCATTTTCTCACCCTCTCTCGAGTACACGTCCAACACGTTAGCCGTGTCTTACAGCGACTACTCGAGAACCGCCTTTTGTCAAGTCGGAGAAATGTGAATTTCATTCTCGATTGGTCACGTTCCTGGGTTCGGTGGTCTCTGCTGAGGGTATCAGCACGGATCCGAGAAGGTCGCGAGCAGTTCTCGACTGGCCTAATCCAGATTCTCGTGTTGCTCTCCAGCGGTTTTGGGATTCGCTAACTTTTACCGACGATTTATTCGTAATTTTAGTCAAGTCGCGGCCCCTCTGTCTGCTCTCACCTCGACCAGGTCTCGATTCGTTTGGTCTGAGGTGGCGCAAGATGCATTCGATCGACTCAAGAGGTTGTTCACCTCAGCGCCCATTTTAGTCACTCCGGATCCTGAGAGACAATTTATAGTCGAGGTCGATGCCTCCGATGTTGGGGTGGGGGCTATTTTGTCACAGCGATCTTCTCTTGATAACAAGGTTCATCCGTCGCCTTCTTTTCCCATCGTCTTTCGCCGGCTGAGCGCAATTATGATGTAGGTAATCGGGAGCTTTTGGCGATTCGGTTAGCTCTAGGGGAATGGCGGCACTGGTTGGAGGAGCCAGTGTTCCATTTATTGTTTGGACTGACCACCGAAACCTCGAGTACATCCGTTCCGCCAGGAGACTTAACGCTTCGTCAGGCCCGTTGAGGCGTTATTTTTTGGTCGTTTTGATTTCTCGATCTCGTTTAGACCAGGTTCCAAGAACCTTAAACCCGATGCACTCTCGCGGCAGTTCGGTTCTTCAGTGGGCGCTTCAACCAAGGAGGTTATTGTTCCCCAACACTGCGTGGTCGGAGCTGTCGTCTGGGGAGTCGAACAGGCCGTAAGGAGGGCCCTTTCACACGTTGTCAGACCGCCCCATGCCCCAGAGGTTACGTTATTTGTTCCCGAGACCGCTCGTTCAGCCGTTCTCCAGTGGGGTCATGCCTCTAGATTTGTCGCGCATCCCGGTGTTAGGGGTACCTTGGCCGCTATTCGCCGGAGATTTTGGTGGCCCACTAGAGAACGTGACATTCGTCGGTTCGTAGCGTCGTGTCCTGTCTGCGCCCAGACAAAATCAGGCAATTCTCCGCCGGCTGGCCTTCTCAGACCACTTCCCATTCCGTCACGCCCTTGGTCGCACATTGCTTTAGATTTCGTTACCGGTCTCCCGTCATCCACCGGCAACACGGTTATTCTCACTGTGGTCGACCGTTTTTCTAAAGCAGCTCATTTCATTCCTCTTCCTAAACTACCGTCCGCTCGTGAGACCGCCCAAGTAATGGTTGATCACGTATTTAAGATTCATGGTCTTCCTTCAGACATTGTTTCTGACAGAGGGCCCCAATTCACCTCTCAGTTCTGGAGGGAATTCTGCCGACTGATTGGGGCATCCCCCAGTTTGTCGTCAGGATTCCATCCTCAGACTAATGGGCAGGCCGAGCGAACTAATCAGATTCTCGGACGCATGTTGCGCAGCTTGACTTCACAGAGCCCTGCCTCTTGGTGCGATCAGTTGTCCTGGGCTGAATACGCCCATAATTCTCTGCCGTCGTCCGCTACTGGGTTGTCCCCATTTGAGAGCTGTCTCGGTTACCAACCGCCGCTTTTTACTTCACAAGACTCAGAGTCTTCCGTGCCTTCCGTACAGGCCCATATTCAAAGGTGCAAGCGTGCTTGGAGGAGGGTGAGATCGGCCTTATGTCGCACTAGAGCACGTACTTGTAGAGCTGCGAATCGTCGTCGGGTTAAGGCCCCTAGATACGTATGTGGGCAGAAGGTGTGGCTTTCCACTCAGGATCTACCTATACTCGAGGGCTCACGTAAGCTCATGCCCCGTTTTGTCGGTCCCTTTGCTATTGTGAAGGTCCTTAGTCCAGCGGCGGTCAAGCTACGATTATCTCATCGATTACGCCGGGTACACCCGTATTTCATGTGTCTCGTATTAAGCCGGTCATTCGCGCTCCCACCGCCCTACCCTTCCTCTGCCACCCCTTGACGAAGACGCTTCCATTTTCAGAGTTCGCAGGCTGCTCGATGTTACGCCCTCGAGGGCGTGGCCACCAGTTCTTGGTGGACTGGGAGGGCTACGGTCCTGAGGAGGCGGTGGATCCCGGCCGGGGCGTCCTGGACCGCTCGCTCATCGAGGATTTCTACCGGGCTCGCCAGGCCTCTCCCTCAGGAGCGCCGGGTGGCGCTCGTTGAGGGAGGGTACTGTCAGGATCTGGGTTGTTTCTCTCTCACTACACACACTCGTTCACACACTCCTCTCTGTCACACCAGCACACACACACTTACATGTTTACACTCTGTCTTCACCTGTTGATCATCTCAATCAGCGCTTCGCTGATTTGCAGTGACACCTGTTTCTAGTCTTGTCTGATTACTCTGTCTACTTCTGGCGTTTGCTCTCTCTGTTCTGTGTCAGATTATTGTGTGTGTTATGCTCTGTGTAATGCTCTCTCATCTGCCAGCAGTTACTCACAGCGCCTTGTCTTGTATAGCTGTGCTCTTCTCTGTGTTTCCTGTTACCTGCTGCGGGGAGTTTCTACCGGGCTTCTCCGCTCAGAACCACTTGCTATTTGGACCAGGACTTTCCGTTCAAGTGAGCTTTCTGTTCCACGTTACCTCTCCAGACAAAGTATCCTCTGCGTGGCTGTCTACATGGAGAGCATCTTTTAAGTTCCTGTCCTGTGTAATCCACTACAGACTTCCTTTGTTTTTCATTAAAGACTTTGAATTGAGTTACCTTTTGCATTTGGATCCTTTTGTTGCATCTGACACATATCAGTAGTAATTTTAGGAGAATCCCTGTCTTACCAAAATATGTATTCTTTGTACTTTATTCTGAAAAGTTTTTCAGCTTTATTCAGTTGGGTTTATTAACTCAACAAGAAAACATAATTTCTGTTTTGCAGATTTCACACTTTTTTCTTGTTAGAAAACCTATTGGACAAAAACTGCTGTTTGACTTTGGCAAAGTTCTTGGTGTTAGCACCTTGGACTTGACCACCCCAATAATAAGATACGACAAAGCATGATTTGCATTATCGGGAAATAAGGGTGGCTATTTGAAAATAACTTAAATGGCAGTGAACTGAAGATAAACATTTGTTATTAAAAGCTGCATTAAATATTAGATATTATAACTACTTGTCCATTTTCTATCCCTTGTTTGCATTGTTCATCTTTAAATTAGACAGCCATTTTGCAAATATTGTCTTTCATAGCATAAAGCCTGTCCGCCATACAATAACACCCTTCTTCCTGAGATACCTGCCAAGAAAGGATAACTCCATTTGTTTTATTCCCAACCTTTTCCACCTCGTCTTCCACAAATCACTGAAGAAAAAAAGAGTTGTTGGAAGGGAAAGTACCTTTTAAGATGTGACAAAGCCTCTGCTAATGGGGGTTATCCATCCTAGGCTTTCAAAATGCCACATCTCAGCCTTGTTCATTTGCATAACCTAAAGTGTCCCTGCAAGTGAGAGTGCATTGATTTAGTCACCACCTTACAAGTTACTTGCCTTGTTAACACAGTCAACTCCATCAGAGTTAAGGCAGTCACTAATCCACTGAGCGTGACTCGTGCGCAGATGTTCTAGTCGCTCAGCCACCAGGCATTCCCCACGTATGCATATAACAGCTGGCAGTAAATATCGATAGCTTATCTTTTTGTGCTTTCTGAGTGGCTGTGAGAAATAAATTAACATGCAGATTGATTATTGGCCTAGAAATCTGTCATTGCTCTCCACTGATAATTGCAATAACAGCATCGGTCACTAGCTGTTATGAGTCCCTTAGCAGACATATTTTCAGAGAGACGCCATTTCGAGTGGTTGAGGTAGTCTATTCAGCATGCTTTTTGCTTTTTGTAAATTGCACATTTTTGCAGTATTCTATTTTTATACATTGTGTAGTGCAAATAGTATGTATGTTCTCACTAAAAATGCAACGAAAAGAAATAAACTACAAACACCTAGATGATGTACTTCTTCAGCCGAAATAAAGAAGTGTGGAATGTTTGACACTTCAGCCACTCAGCACTTGCTTCTTGCCCTACGTTGTAGAAGGGGGTGGGGTTACCTGGCTGTGATGCTGTTCTAACAAACAATTGTAGTTAATGGTGAATGTGGCAACTAGAGAAGATGACCAACAGTGAAGACAGTATCTTTCAAATGTGAGTTGATGGCTTTACCATTAACCCACGCTGTATGAATATGTACATTATTTTGAAATGTGAAATAAGTTATGGACAGAGATTGGCACTAAATGCGCAAAAGCTAGCGGCTACACATTGCATGCTTAAAATTGAACTTTTGTCAGATGAAAAACAGCGAGTGCTTCAATGTAGTTTAAAAAAATGTCATTGTTCCATTTGGACAATACTACACTTTGAAAATTGAAACACTAGATGGCCGAGTGCATAGTGTATGGTTTAAGTTCACAGTGCATAGAAACACATCATTTGTTTTTGTAATGAGAATGATTTGTTTGCGAAAGGCTAGTTTGAAAAGAGTCTGTGAAACATTTCAGTACTATTTTAGCCAAGAGGAAATATCTCCACCATTATTGGATGTGTCTTAAAGGGCTAGTTTAACCAAAAAATTTATGTTTTGTCATTATTTACAAAAGGTTGCCAACTTTCTTCCAGACAAATATGGGACATTCCATCTCTAAATACAGGATTTTTTTTTTTTTTCCAGCTGGGCTCCTGCATGAGACGGTTGAAGAGGCCCACCTTGTTTACATAGAAAAACAATTGAAAAACAGGACGGATGGATGCAACAATAAGTTCGGTGTGAACAGCCAGAGAATATAATTTATGATAGTCCAGTGTAAGATTAATAAAGTGCAGTGCTGATGTATACTGATCATGAGAGATCAAGAGTTCAAAAGTCTGATTGCTTAGGGGGAAGAAGCTGTCATGTAGTCGACTGGTGCGGGTCCTGATGCTGCGATACCGCTTGCCTGATGGGACCAGTGAGAGCAGCCCATGGCTCGGGTGGCTGGAGTCTTTGATGATCCTCTGAGCTTTTTCACACACTGCCTGTTATATATGTCCTGGAGGGAGGGAAGCTCACCTACGATGATGTGTCTAGCAGTTCGCACCACCCTTTGCAGGTCTTTGTGGTTGTGCTGTTGCCGTACCAGGCGGTGATGCAGCCAGTCAGGATGCTGTCTACAGTGCTGGTGTAGAACCATGTGAGGATGTGGTGGTTCATTCCAAACTTCCTCAGCCATCTTAGGAAGAAGAGGCATTAGTGAGCCTTCTTCATAACGGCCTCATTGTGGAGGGACCATGTGAGTTCCTCAGTAATGTGGACACCGAGGAACTTGAAACTGCTGACTTTCTCCACCAGTGCTCCATTAATGGTGATGGGGCTGTGTTCTCTGTCTTTTCTCCTGAAGTCCACCACAACCTCCTTGGTCTTACTGAAGTTGATGGAGAGGTTGTGCTCCTGACACCAGTGTGTCAGAGTGTGCACCTGCTCTCTGTAGGCTGTTTCATCATTACAAGTGATCAGACATACCACCGTCATATCGTCAGCAAACATAATGATGGTATTGGAGCTATGTGTTGCCACAAAGTCAAGTGTGTACAGGGAATACAGGAGTGGGCTGAGAACACAGCCCTGCAGGGCTCCAGTGTTGAGGGTCAGTGATGAGGAGATATTGCTACCCATTCTAACAAACTACACCTGTCATCTGCTTGACAGGAAGTCCATGATCCAGCTGCACAACGAGCTGGTTAAGCCCAGAGCCTGGAGTGTCACATCAAGCTTGGAGGGCACTATGGTGTTGAATGCTGAGCTTTAGTCTACAAAAAGCATTCTCACATATGTGACCGATCACGGAAAGTAGGGACACAAGTCGGTTTTGGGGCATTTTGAGTTATTCACAGATTCTGAAAGTGTAGTCTCCAAGCTTTCCAACGATTTGTAACACATGGAAATCTGACAATATTTGGAGAAGTTGTGGCCATTTGAAGGTAGGCACTCAAAAAAGCTAAAAGGGGAGAAAACGGCCTCAAAAGATTGTGCAGTTCTCACCTCTCTCTGCTGCTGGGAGTGACAATAGGGCTCATTTACATCTCATTTAGATAAGCCATACCCCCTGTAAAGCTCCCCCTGTAAACATGGACTAAACATGAGATAACGTGTACGTGTTCTTAGAATGAACAAAAAGCGACAAACTTTGATGTTTATGGAAACTTACCCCATAAGAAACAGAAAAGTATTCTTGCAGATCTCGTTGCCTCCAATGAAATAAGTCGTTCGGGCACACTTTCTCTTTGTCGGGGTCTTCTTTGTGGATGTAACCATCTCCGAAGTTTGCACTGTGCGTCTGTTTGCCTCTAAATGTCCAATAATTCGCATGACGCCAGTCCGATACATTCTTCCTCGTCTTCATCTTCGCTCAGTTGTAGATTAGGGATATTATTCAGTCTTATCATGCCACTTTCATCGTCGCTCAGATCGTCTTCAGAATCAGTGAACGCTTGTTCATAAGCATCCGGCTTGTCGAAGAAGTACTTCAAAACATTTTCGTTGTAACGGCCACGGTTCAGCTCGTCTGCGACATTCTTTCGCGGCGTCCATCTTCATTGAATTTTGATATCAGATAGAGCCGGCTAGAGCGCTGCATAATAAGTAGCCACGCTGTTAGGGGCGGGGGCAAAAGCGCCGGCGGCTATTCAGTACGGAAATACACACAGACAATGACACGCCCCTACTGCATGCTAGAATCTCCGAAAAACAAGCCGATTTCAACCTCAAAATGTACGCTTTTAAATATACCAATACTGTTATCTCAAACATGGAGAGGCTTCTTCATGATCTCAACTAACAGATTCTGCAAAAAAGCGGAAATCACCAATTTTGGAAAAAAACACTTGTTTCTCATTTTGCTCACAAGTTGTGCTGCCGACTTGTGTCACTGGTTTCCGTGACGGGTCACATATGTGTTCCTTTTCTCCAGGTGGGAGAGAGCAGTGTGTAGTGTAAATGCAATGGCATCATCAGTGGAGCGGTTGTTGCAGTAAGCAAACTGCAGTGAGTCCAGTGAGGTGGGCAGCACAGAGCAGATGTGATCTCTGATTAGTCTCTCAAAGCATTTGCTGATGATGGGAGTCAGAGCAACAGGACACCAGTCATTTAAGCAAGTGATTTTGGATTGCTTTGGTACAGGCACAATGGTGGACGTTTATAAAGCATGTGGGGGCTACAGACAAAGAGAGGAAAAGGATGAAAATGTCTGTAAAAACACCAGCCAGTTGGTTCGCACACGCTCTGATGACGCTGCCCAGAATGCCGTCTGAAAGGATCGGGTTAAGTTCGCATCAGTGACCGAGAGTCAACTAACCTGTAGCTTCGGCCACGAGAGCTCTCTCCATGAGGGTGGTGTTATTTCCCTTCAAACGAGCGTAAAGAATATTTAGCTCATCCGGGAGAGAGGCAGCAGTGTTCACAGCTGATTTTTTATTACCTTTTAAGTCTGTGATCATATTAATGGAAATGTAAGAAAATTACATTAAGCATTTTAACTAAACCTGCACTGCAAACCTACTAATAGAGCTGCAGTTTTCCTGCCATTTAGCGGAGCACTGACATATGCAGTGCAAAGTAATGACATGTCATTAATACAGTAGGTGCATTACTGGTGTTTTAGAATCACTATGGTGAGAAACAATCATGCACTCAAATGCTAAATGTTTGAAAAAATTCTTCAGCTTTTGACTGAAAACACAACAGAAAATGTGTGCTGATTGTCATTGATCTTTTCTGTTAAGTGTGGTGTCTGTGTAATGGACAAGCTGTTGTGCTGTTGGCATGAGTGATGCAGACAACTGTATAAATTAATATTAGAAAGAGAAGAAAAAGTAATTAACTTGCTGCCCTGCATGAAAATTGTCTGTATATATTTGCTCATCATCCTACATTTATTTGGCAGATGCTTTTATCCTCGTCTCCTCTTCCTCTCTGACAACGGCTCTCTCGCCAGCACTACATGTTGTGTACCACTTCACCTGCAGCATTAATGTCACCGTTATCACTTTTGGGAGTAAAGAGCAGACCTCCGCTTTATTGGTGAATGTCCCTAAAGCGCATCTTCTAAACGTCTCCTTATTTTGCACTCCGAGATAACACGGAATAGAAGCCAATGAATGCTTTTAATTAGCAGGATCAACACTCAGCTCCACTGACTTCACTAATCCTGGAAGATTTTATATTGAGAGGAATTTGTGAAAACAAGACATTACAAATACACACCTGATTATGGAAGCAGATTGTGTAAAAGAGAAAGGTCGTTCTGCACAAAATGATTGTAAAAACAATATGTAAATTTGCAGTTCATTAGGTCAAATATTTAAGAAAAAAAATGTTTTAGCGAGGTAGATTTTAAAGTTATTGCACAAATATAATGAAGTTGCAATGATGTGCAGCACTATACGGACACATTTCAGCACTGTCACATGGACAGCAACTCTTTTAAGTAGCACTTAAAACATGTACTTGCACGTTCACATTAAGTGCAGTTTTGGGAAATGCACGTAAAAAATAACGAACATTTGTAAAATTGCACGTAGAAACCGCTCTTAATCACTAAGACTGATTGTTATTGGGAAACACAGCCCTGCCATACAAAGGCAAAATGAAGTACACATTTTGTCAAAATGTAGTTATGGCTGTTCTTTGACAGACAGGTTTGGTTCAGCTAGGATCAGATTTAGAGAAATGTTGTGTATTTGATATTTCACATTTGGCTGGACAATCAAAACGCTTTGAAGCCATTTTTTCTGTTACATTGTTGCTGTAGTTACTGCATTTTGTATTTGCAGAGCATTATTCCTCATATATTTTTTTAAACTCCTAATACAATGTATTGAACATTTGTATTGAATGCAATGTCCTAGCAACACTATAAATAAATAATTAAATATAAAATAATCAGCTTGAAAGAATGACGAATAATGAAGCTAAGAATGCAGTACTGCCAAGATGCTAAAAAAGTGACAGCTGTTGCATGCAGTTATCTTTAAAACAACACACTGGATTGAAAAAAAATTATGTTTAACAAATTAATTAAAATTCATATTCATGAAGTGTGCTTGTTGCACAAACAAAAGAAAAGCTCAATGTAAAATCATAGTGGAAGAGCAAACAGGTGAGGACAGAGATAGTGGAACTGACTCATCAACAGTCTGCGTACATTTCCATTTTAATTAGGACTTACAATTTAGGACTTTTACAATTTGAACTAGAAGACAAAAGCACAAATGAACACACCTCCAGCATGATTCAAGCATTCAAACGAACAAATCAACTGCAGTATTAAAATGCTGGTTCATATAATGCTGTAAATATTCAATGTGACTGCTTTTGTTCAGTTGTATGATGTGAATGACTGGTTGAACAGATTTATCCAAGGGTAACAAATGGCCATTGTCACTTTTTTCAACATCAAGATTGTAGGATAAAATGTATATATTTATAAAGGAAATGTATACTTTAAACTGGTCACCATTTCTTTATTTCTTTATTTTTATTTTTTTTTACTTTAAATCAACTTTTGAACTTTTGAAAAAAATCATTTTCAAGTTATTTGTAAGTAAACATTTGTAAATAAATCTGTAAGTAAACATGATGCCATGAACATTACATGCACATTAATTCTAATACAATTTAAACAATTCTGTTTCAAGTAGTTGCAGATGGAGTTTTACATGTCACACCGCATGACATTTCATGGTACTGTGACACATTGTTTCTAACAGTAAGACTCCTATATGCTATATCAGGGGTATTCAATTAAAGTTTCAAAAGGTCTGGTCTCTACATTTCCTTCCCAGCAAAGGTCTGGATAATAATACGTAGCTTACATGCTGCCAGTAGTTATATAGCTAGGAAATTATTAATATTTTATATATATATATATATATACTACTGCCACTTTGGAAGCAATAGTGCTTTGTAAAAAAAGAATAAAAAAAAAGGGGAAATAAAATTCCCGATGAGGACATTGGGGGCCCAGAGACGGCTAAAGTAGTGGGGTCTGAGAGATCTTTTCTACCAAAAGATTAATATATTTCACCAAGACCTCATCCGTCAAGGGCTCATGGATATGAATATTAAAAGATAAGATCAACACTTGAATGACAGCAGTCCAGTTTTTGTGTTTAAATATTTTAACATTCAGAATTATTGGCCTTTTTCTCTGAGGACAGTAAAATTGCAAGTCACGTCAACTGCCCATATGCTTATGATAATTTTATACATATATATGTATATATATTTGCAAAGTAATTGTGTTTGAACCTGGACTGTGACTGCATTCACATTGAAATCCTAGAGTGTGTTTATATGGCAGAATCGATAAAGTGCTAATCTCACACTGACTGGTGTGTAGAAACAGACTCATGACAATAAAGGTGACGGATTTAGAGCGACGGGAGGTTATTACTCTTAGCAGGGGCAGTCAATCTTTGCTTGCTGGGTGTTACCTAAATGTGATTGAGTACATTCAAAATACCTTGTGATGGCCTGTGTTAGCGCTCTATTAAGTATCATAATTTAACCAGTATAAATGGGTGGCGCACTTGCTGATGTTATCACTTCCACTTGCTCTCTCCTGTTCTCAGCTGTCCAACAGAGAGGAAGATTTTTAGTAAACAATGACTTCAATTTCTGGGTTCCATGGACAAACAACAGCATGAGTGTTTGGAACCCCATCAGAGTGAGTAAATAACAACAGATATTTATGTGTGAAATATACCTTTAATTTATAACCTCACTTGTTATTTGTTACCATCAAACTGTTGCATAGGCTGATACACACCTCTCTGAAAGAAAGTTTAGACTGATATAATATACGTCAGATGTAAATACGAACCTGATCTCATAAAAATTGCATGACTGTGGCAACATTATTGCAAAATGATATTACATGGTTTCTTACATGTATCTTGGCAGTTCCGATGTAAAATATATACTGTGTGGCTCTAAAAGTGAGTTAGATGTTCTTTCAAACAGGTAAGGTTTTTAACGGTTGATCCTCTATCGAATTTTAAATCAACAAAACCGACCTATACCTATCCGGTAGTGTCATAAAAAGGAAATGCAAGATGAGAAAATAGATGTCATAAAAAAATGTATTTATATATATATATAGAAAAATACATTTAGATGTCATTATATTGCACTGAGTGAGGAGCATGGTGAAAAGGAAAACCCCAAACGACACACTATACACCATGCACTGACAAAATATACTATTGCACTCAGCCATGTATTGTATGAATTTTCAAAGAGTAGTATCGTCTCTTATGGAAAACATTTTTTACACCACTGAAGCATTTGCCGTTTAACAGCTGACGGAAATGTAAGTTCAGTGTAGTTCTAGTGGGAAGACTAGCAGCTGTACATCATCGCACTATTAGCTGGGTAATTCCCAGCCAATCACATGTAAGCTGTTGCTTTATAAATCTGCTCACAATCTATCACATTGCTGTTTCAGTGTGCTAACATGACAACCTCCACCACCCCACCACCACCAGTTGAGTCCCGTCCTGCACAGGGGTATGCTCCGCGCCCCTGCCTCCTATCTCCGGCAGGATATGATGGTTCCGAGCACAACTTCTTTGGACCGCCAGACGGGGCCTACGCCAAAGGGAGACATTACTTTTCTGTTTTATACTCATCAAGTAAATGTCATCTTAAAATTCACTCAAGTCTGCAAGTCTTCCTGATAGAAATGACGTTTCATGTGCAGGTGAACAAAAAAGGTATGGTAATGCAATTCTATGACACCTAGCTGGTAAATACACACGTTTGTGTGCCTAGAAGCATCAAGATAAAAGAAACACAACAACAACATTACCACAAGACCATATTTTAATGGATTTAAAGAGATAAATCACCCACAAATTAAAACAATGCAAACCGATACAATTTTTTGTGTTTGATTTCATTTATTTCTGTGAAACTCATGCCTCAAAACAATGATGTTTGACATGATGTGTGCAAACATGAATGAGATTTGAGCTATGGAGAGGAGCTACAGTGGAGGGGAAGATTTTCAGTGACAAATACTCATTTTCAAGCATGAGTATTTGCACTACTTTTACGATACTTTTGTTTTGATATTTTAGTAGCTTGACTGCACCAGTATCCAGAATTTAATTATCTGCCATTAAAATGTGTTAATTATTTTACACTAGAAGTATTCTCTCTTTGAATATAGAATGAATATCACAATAGAATTGGCAATTCACTAGTAAAAAAAAAAAACTAATTCCGAAAGCCTCAAAACTTCCCAGAAAGTACAATATGCATGTCAGGGGAAACATATTATTTCACAGAGTGCTAATGAATGGCAAAATAAAGAAATTTAAAAAAAAGCTTTAATGGAATTGCAGGGAGTTGCACATAGCTGGTTTCTCACTGCCCAGACAGATGAATTCTGGGAAGGAGTTGAGGTCCAAGATGACGTGCTGCTGTTCCATCTGCGTCCTCTCACAGAAACCTCATGCCGGTTTCACACTGGCCACAATCCCTGCTGCCAAGAGGAGAACCCTCAGGAAACAGCAGAGGAGACTGTGGATGTGGAAGGTTTGTATGAGAATGTGTTGTCTATTTACAATAATAGTTCACCCAAAAATGTACATTCTGTCTAGAGGTCAACCGATAACTAATGAGGGAACTGCATATATCAGTGGTGGTGGTGTAGTGGGCTAAAGCACATAACTGTTGATCAGAAGGTCGCTGGTTTGATCCCCACAGCCACATTGTGTCCTTGAGCAAGGCACTTAACTCCAGGTTGCTCTGGGGGGAAGTCGCTTTGGATAAAAGCATCTGCCAAATGCATAAATGTAAATATAACACAATCAATGAGCATTGCCAAGGGAGCACTAATTACAAGTGGAGAACAAAAACACACAGACACAGGAAAATAACTGATAGAACCACACTGACCGTGACACCTATATGTCAAACCATGTATAAGATTTCTTATGTCAAAAAAAAATGAAACAGCAAATTTCTTACAATATACAAAAATGCAGGATTATTTAAATAAATCCACGGTATATCCATGTACAGTATATACATTGTTATTAGACAAACTGAATAAACGAGAGAGAGAGAGACAGAGTGAAAAGTGTGTTGTAAGGGATTTGTTTATTTTCTAAAAGACCACAGGGACAAAAGTGCCCATATACACTCACCTAAAGGATTATTAGGAACACCATACTAATACTGTGTTTGACCCCCTTTCGCCTTCAGAACTGACTTAATTCTACGTGACATTGATTCAACAAGGTGCTGAAAGCATTCTTTAGAAATGTTGGCCCATATTGATAGGATAGCATCTTGCAGTTGATGGAGATTTGTGGGATGCACATCCAGGGCACGAAGCTCCCGTTCCACCACATCCGAAAGATGCTCTATTTGTTGAGATCTGGTGACTGTGGGGGCCATTTTAGTACAGTGAACTCATTGTCATGTTCAAGAAACCAATTTGAAATGATTCGAGCTTTGTGACATGGTGCATTATCTTGCTGGAAGTAGCCATCAGAGGATGGATACATGGTGGCCATAAAGGGATGGACATGGTCAGAAACAATGCTCAGGTAGGCCATGGCATTTAAACGATGCCCAATTGGCACTAAGGGGCCTAAAGTGTGCCAAGAAAACATCCCCCACACCATTAAACCACCACCACCAGCCTGCACAGTGGTAACAAGGCATGATGGATCCATGTTCTCATTCTGTTTACGCCAAATTCTGACTCTACCATCTGAATGTCTCAACAGAAATCGAGACTCATCAGACCAGGCAACATTTTTCCAGTCTTCAACTGTCCAATTTTGGTGAGCTCTTGCAAATTGTAGCCTCTTTTTCCTATTTGTAGTGGAGATGAGTGGTACCCGGTGGGGTCTTCTGATGTTGTAGCCCATCCGCCTCAAGGTTGTGCGTGTTGTGGCTTCACAAATGCTTTGCTGCATACCTCGGTTGTAACGAGTGGTTATTTCAGGCAAAGTTGCTCTTCTATCAGCTTGAATCAGTCGGCCCATTCTCCTCTGACCTCTAGCATCAACAAGGTATTTTCGCCCACAGGACTGCCGCATACTGGATGTTTTTCCCTTTTCACACCATTCTTTGTAAACCCTAGAAATGGTTGTGCGTGAAAATCCCAGTAACTGAGCAGATTGTGAAATACTCAGACCGGCCCGTCTGGCACAACAACCATGCCACGCTCAAAATTGCTTAAATCACCTTTCTTTCCCATCCTGACATTCAGTTTGGAGTTCAGGAGATTGTCTTGACCAGGACCACACCCCTAAATGCATTGAAGCAACTGCCATGTGATTGGTTGATTAGATAATTGCATTAATGAGAAATTGAACAGGTGTTCCTAATAATCCTTTAGGTGAGTGTATTGTAGGGTTTCTTGGTTCAGGTTTGGGGAATGTACAATTAATATTAATGATTGTAATCAATGATTAATCATACGGTTTGAACCAGGTAACAATACATTCTAAATTGCCCCAAAACAGGGGTTATATGGCCCAAACGTCTGCTTCAGATATATATAGATAATTAAACACAACGAATTATAATTAATTAGGAATATGCATCATGCAGACAGGCTGTATTAATTTTCAGAACACCTTAATGGAATTAACCCGTACCGCAACCAATCAGTTCGTCCAGCAAACCACTTTGCTCGATACTCTGGATCAATTCTCCAGAAGGTTTATTCTTAGTATAAGCTTACTTAATCAGAGCACGTTAACTTACTTGATAATATCAGCTCGTAGCTTTAGATCGCACATTAAAGAGGATTTGCTTTATTACCAACAAACACAGACAATCAAGCGTATAATTGGGTTTAATACAAGGAACTAGGATATATCACTACACTTAAACAAACATAGAACACATTTAACAACAAACATTTAACATAGAACAAACAAAGTAAAACAGTAAGGAAAATGATAGCAAACTTGTTACAACAGTTAAACCTTAAGAGCCAGCAAGGGAATTACACACTTTAACGCATTTGAATTTAGATGGAATAATACTTGCAAAATGGACCTTTGTGTCGCTGAGCAAGACTGCGTGTGCGTGAATGTCCTTGTTGCGTCCGTGAGCTGGAGGATTTCTGTTGGTGCTTCCGGAGCGTGGATCGCTCGCGGGAAGTGCAAAGCATCTTAGGAGTCTTAGAACCTTTCACCCGGAGGATATCGGACTGCTCCAAAAACGTAGAGTGTTGAGTTTTGTCCGAAGACAAGAAAAAGACTGAGATAAACGCCAAATAAAACAAAAGACATGTCTGACGAGAGTAACACAAAAAGGGAAGAAGAAGCAAGAGAGCTTGAAGAGAGATAAAAGAACGAGAGGACCAAAATAGAAGAGAAAGAGAGTAAGAGAGAGTGATTCCACACCAGATCCTGACTTTTAAGGTAGGGAGGTCACGCCTCCTTTGGGAGGAATGACCCAATGAGGCTCCTCAGTTTTGGCGTGAGGTGGTTCCCTTTGTCTTGTCAAGGCTAGTCATTTGCCTAATTTATGACAGGGTCCTGGATGTGGTTTGAATCACTCAAAAGATGGTAAAACATAGCAGAATACATTTTAATGTAACCATATATATTCAGCTAGGGCGAGTCGTAACGTTTAATTTGATACCAAGAAACTTGTATTTGGTACATTTAAAAGTGAATATATCCTCAGAGTTTAACTACACAACTAAACAATCTTAACTAGTTTGATATAACAGTAGAAAATACCCAAGCATACAGGAATAAAACATATTTCCTTAAAAATAAGCCATTTCTTGGTTTTAAATGGTATGAGTGTATAGATTTTCAGTGTGTAGATGGCGATATCACAAGTGTCTCTGGAGAGGCTCTTTGGGTTGTAAAAACGTCAAGAAGCATTCAGACTTGCTGGCACTACCTTGTGATTTAGATGGGGAGTCACAGGGTGTGGGGGTTTTAGGATCCTTCGCAAAAATGTGTGCATTGCATTCAGAATTAATGAGTTCATGATTTTCCATTCATACTCTACAGTATATACACCCTAATATGTCAACCATGTATCACTGTACCTTATCTTGTCACCTTATCCATATTCTGTTTTATTGCATTAAGACATTGTTGGGTAACACTTCTGTTCCCTATCAAAAAGCTTTACTTTGATGCTGCGTTGATTTAGTGCTTTGAGCTGTGAATATGTGTGCAACACTTCAATGAAATTGACTAGAATTTATAGCCTCTGCTGGTGACATCAATTGGATGCACCTGTAGCAGGGCTATGAATAGATACGTCATAGGTGCATTGTCAGATCTTTTGTCTTCAGATCGTTCTGTGTGTGTAGTGCTTCTTGACTGTCAGAACTTTCTCCTTTCCTCTGTTAGGAGTTAGAATTGTTAGGCAGTGTGCAGAAACCATTCTCTTTCTCTGTTCTTTAAAAAAAAGAAAAGAATGACTGATAAACAAGCAAGCAGTGTGTGTTCTCATTTCAGCTCTATGGCTGAAACGGACACACACCAGTTTTGTTTTGTGTGTTTGGGGGAAGAGCATGCTGCTCTTGCATTGGGGCAGGGCGGGTGCAAGCATTGTGATCTGTTTACAGTCAAAATAATTCACACTCATCTCGCTTACTTCCAAGAGCCAGTGCCCACTCTTTCATCGTGGGGCTCTTGCATAGATTTGGTTAAGGAGTGAGAAACGGGTCTGTCCTTTTGCTCGCTCTCTCCCCAGATCCAGCTGATCATTCTCGTAAGCCTGAAGTGCGCTTCGGTGCCTCTTCGGTTCACGAGGGTGATGCTGAACCTCTGTACATTCCACATACAATAATAAAGTGGCTGAGGAATTACTCGAGGTGGATACCCGGGCTGTGGCCAGACTACAGTTAGACTGGCCACACGAACAAGAGCCAAACGCTCCAAACTAGAAGACATATTTCTGTCTGGTGGCCCAAAAAAAAAGAAAAAGGGAAGGCAACGCTATATCAGTCCCTTCCTTTCTTGGATGACCTCCATGACCTCCTCTCTCGTTCATGGAAGAAACCTTGTACTTCCCGTGTCTTCGTGCCCTCGACGTCAACATATTCGACTATCGTGGGTGCCGAGGCATGGGGGTATTCAGTGACGTTGCCGGTAGAAGAGACACTTGTGGGTTATCTCTCACCTGGCATGGCATCATCACTAAAGAGACCCACTCTCCCCACAAAGCCGTGCAGGACCACCTCCACGCTTGTGGGGAAGGCTTATCAGGCAGCAGGTCAGGCTGGTGCTGCCCTGCACACTATGGCAGTGTTACAGGCGAACCAGGCTGATCTGTTGAAGGACCTGAGTGCAGGCACCATGGTCGACGAAGAGGCTTTCTCTGATCTTTGTCGAGCCACGGATCTGTCTCGCCGCACGACCAAGCAGACGGCGCACGCCATTGGCCGGTCTATGTCAGCTTTAGTCAGCACGGAGGGACACTTATGGCTCAACCTATCAGGCATCAGAGACAAGGACAAAACTTTCCTTCTCGATGCCCCGGTTTCGCATTCTGGCATATTTGGTGACGCTATGAATATAGATATCACCAGGTTCCAGGAGGCAAATAGTCACGAGGAAGCCTTCGGGTAATTCCTTCCTCGCCGCACTCAGGGGGAAGGTAACCCCGGTCCTTCTAGAAGGGAGGCTCAAAAACAAAGCATGGCGAGTTGTGCTCCCCCTCAAAGAGACTGGGAACTGGCTCATCGCCCTCAGCAGCCCCCAAAGCAAGACCTCAGGGCAGTCATTTCTAAGAGGAAAATACCCTGATGGTCTTGTGCCCAACCTTGTGGGGGCAAAACCTCTCTATTCCTGCCGCCTGGTGTTTCGGGATTTAGAGGCTTCCAGAGAAACGTTCGGTGTACCGTTGCTTCCTGCCTTAGTCCAGGACGCGGAACACTCGACATCCCCTTAACAGGAAGTGTCAAAATGATTACCCATATCAGAGAACCTGGCAGCGTGGAAACTTCTGCCAGGTATTTCTACAGAATTCAATACAGAAACCAGAGCAAGCATGTCTACTGTGGAATGAACTGCAAAATCATGTTCCCCTTCCAGAGAAAGAGTCAGGTTATTACAGTAGATACTTCCTGGTTCCCAAGAAGGGTGGGGGGTTGCGTCTGATTTCATAGGGAATTACCTATCTGGGCGTTGTATGGAATTCTATCACGATGCAGGCAAAATTGTCTCCCACTCGAATCGTGTCCATTCAGAACACCCTGAGCCAAGTCAGGCTAGGCCAAGGTTGCACTGTTCGTCAGTATCAACGAATACTAGGTCTTATGGCATCTGCATCCTCGGTGATCCCTTTGGACCTTCTGCACATGAGACCATTTCAGTTGTGGCTTAAAGCCAGGGGATTTAATCCAAGAGCCAGTCCCCTCGAGTTGATGGCTGTATTTCTGGCCCTGAAATACTTCCTCCAGAGGCTGCCATGTCTGGGTGCGGGTGGACAACACAGCAGTAGTCTCTTATATAAACCATCAAGGAGGTCTACGTTCATGCCAGCTGAACAGACTGGCATGGCAGATTCTCTTTTGGGCCCAGGGCAAGCTCCTGTCAATCAGAGCAGCTTATATCCCTGGATGCTTGAATGTGGGAGCAGATTTACTGTCCAGACAGAAAATACAGACGGGGGAGTGGAAACTCCACCTCGAGGTAGACGAACAAATCTGGGTGAGATTTTACAGGGCAGAAGTGGACCTCTTCGCCTCTCAACAGACAGTGCAATGTCTCCTCTACTTCTTTCTGAGTCATCCAGCCCCCCTGGTTCTGGACGCGAAGGCGCAGACATGGCCCAGAATGCGCCTTTATGCTTTTTCCCCCAGTTTCTCTGCTCCAGGGAGTCTTGGACAGAGTTCGTCAGCAAGGGTCCTGCCTCTTACTGATAGTGCTGCACTGGCCGAACAGGGTATGGTTCTCTGAGATAATGTCTCTCCCCGACGGCCTTCTGTCTCAGGCGCAGGGGACAATATTTCATCCCCGGCCCGAGCTGTGGAACCTTCATGCTTGGCCCCTGAATGGTACCAACTGAGGGACACTGGGCTTTCACCTGAAGTCATAGAAACCATTCTAAGTGCTAGGGCTCCCTCTTCTAGAAGAAGTTATCTTTGAAAGATGGTGCAGTGCACATAATGCACCTCCAGTTAACTGACAGATTGCTTCAGTTCTGGACTTTCTGCAGGAAAATTGTCAGCAGGCACATGCCCTGCCACTCTCAGGGTTTACGTGGCCACTCTATCGGCTAGCCACATCTTGATTGACGGGGTGCCGTTGGGGAGACATCCTCTGCTCGCTCGCTTTGTTCGTGGAGCCATGCGACTGAGACCTCCTGCTAGGACCAGGATCCCCTCATGGGACTTAGCAATAGTCCTTGAGGGTCTGGTTGAGACCCCATTTGAACCTCTAGAGTTAGCATCTGATAAACTTCTGACTATCAAGATGGTTTTTCTTATGTCAATTACTTCTCAAAAAGAATTGGGGATCTGCAGGCTCTGTCTATCTTGCCAGCCTGCTTAGATTTTGCCCAATGGCTAAAAGCAATATTGCACCCTCATCCTGACTACCTGCTTAAGCTTCCTTCTCGACCGTGCATCCGGTCACTCTCGAAGCCTTCTGCTCCCCGCTGTTTACATGCCGGAGCAGGAAAGACTTCACGGACTGTATCCAGTCTGTGCCCTTCAGACTTATGTCCACCGCACTACTCAGTGGCGTAAGTCAGGGCAACTATCCATTTGCCATGGGGGTCGCAACAAGAGGCAGCCGCCACCAAGCAGTCAATGTCGCATTGGGTGAGTGATGCTATTGCCCTGGCCTATGAGGCGCGCAGTCAAGCTTCGCCAGTCGGGATCAGGGCTCACTCTACCAGAGGAGTCGCCTCCTCTAAAGCCTTGGCTAGAGGTGTCCCTCTGCAACATGTTTGTAATGCGGCAGGCTGGTCCTCTCCACACACATTCATAAGATTTTATAGTTTGGATGTTCATGCCACTCCGGGCTCATATGTCCTTGAGTCAACATCACAAGCTTATGTCTGAGACCACTCGCGCTCTTGTGAGCACAACTACACCACCGTAAGGTGTCCGAACATCCACAGTGTGACGGCGTGGGTATTCTCGTTCCCAAAGCGCTAAATCAGCATAGCATCAAAGTGTAGCTTTTTGACAGTGAACATCTCAGGTTACTTAACTGTAACCCCTGTTCCCTGATAAAAGCAGAACGAGATGCTGTGTTTCATTGCCGCACTGCGATGCCCCAGGACTGCTCTTCAGACAAAATACCTGACTATGCACCTGTGACGCATCTATTTATAGTCCTGCTACAGGTGCATCCAATTGATGTCACCAGCAGAGGCTATAAATTCTAGTCAATTTCATTGACGTGTTGCACACATATTCACAGCTGGTCACACCTAAAACCGTTCCCAAAGTGCTAAATCAGCGCAGCATCTCGTTCCGCTTTTATCAGGGAACGGGTGTTACAGTTAAGTAACCCGAGACGTTCTCTTTATTAAGGGATTTTAAGGGGGTTTATTAAAGACTAATAAGTCATTTTGATACATAGATTGTAGATACTTTATGTAAATAGATTTCTAATGTTTTCAACTCCTTAATAAATGCTTCATATGTTTCTGCTTTACAGTAACCCTCCTATTCAGATCAATAAGTGCCGATTACTATACTGTCCATGGTCATTTTTAAACAGAACCAGTAGAGGTGTACTGTTATTATTGAAAGAAATTACAACTTTTCTTCTGCACTGCATTAAAAACAATACAATTATGCTGTTCTTTGGTGATTTTATATTTTTTAGATCTTATTTACATACAAATGTATCAATTTCACCATTAATTTACATATGCAAATAAGCAAATTTATGTAATTTCACTACAGTAAACCCCTAGTTGAAACGTATGGAAAATATTAAAAACTTTATCATGCACTGGGGAAGATTGCTGCCATCTGGTGAAAAAAGAAATTTAACATGACTTGAAAGTCATGTTATGAAAATAATAGCCAGTAGATGGCTACAGTGTTCTATGCAGGCTCCTATGGTGTATTAATTGATGTGTGTGTGCATTTGTTTGTGTGTGTGCTGTATTATGGGTGTGTTATGTTCTCACCCCCTCATTTAGCGTGTGTATGTTCTGCATTGTGGCTGACTTATAGATTTTATTTGACAAAATAATAATAAAAGATGCTCTACGTTATAGTCTTTCCCATTCATTTCCTATGGATGGTCAATTATGATCATGAACAGTGAAGGTGTTTCCTTTTTTATAACCACTTATACAAGGCCCATTGTGTGTGTGTGTGTGTGTGTGTTGAAAATTCACCAAGTGTTTTGCCGCAGAGCTAAACATTTTTTCTTATTATTATTACATCGGATAACCAAATATAAAAAATGACCAAACAGTATAGGAAGTTTGTTACATTTTCATAAGTTGCTAATGAATATGTCTTATTAAGCATTGGAAGTAAAATATCTCACTATTTGGCAGGTATTGGATAAAAAACGAAATCACACTTTTTATGCATGTTGTTATAAACGCATGACAGTGATTGAGAATGCATTTGTAAATGAATGATTCGAAATAAATGGGAATATTCATGCAAAAAGTGACTTATTGATGACTGTGAAAAGGAAAGAGACAGACTAAGGAGACAACAGAAAATAAATGCTTTTATGGATAGGTACAGTAGGCAGGTTATATAGCACTATTTTAGACTGGAAAAAGCAAACAAAGTGAACAACTGTTAACTGAGAAAGCAGCAGTAAAACATTCCTCTATAACTGGCTAACATGTAGTAGGTCTACAGGGCAAGTGTCTGTTGGGCTTTTGGATATTGAGATTTAATTATCAGTGTTTTTCACCCACTTTGTGAGGTGTAGATTTAAAGCTCATTAGTGCTGTTGGTTATCCTCTCAAGCCACAGATGGTTGAACCAGTATTCCCCCATTAACTCATTCCAGTCTTCGTGCTTCACAGTGTTTCATCATTAGCTGCAAACGGCAGATGAATATTTAATCATATGTGACGAGTAGAATCCTCCAGCCATAACGGTGATATCTTATTCTAACTTCTCTCCTCTTTAACGGAACAGCGTCTGTCTGCAGCATATAAAACTATGATGATGTCACGAGAGAAATGGCGTAAAAACTGTGTGAACATTTTCACACAGAAATCACGAGTCATCAATAACTATTAGAAGTTGAATAACTAAGCGACATTACAGTTTGTCGTTTTTGTTTCAGGATGTCGTAGCTTGATCTGGTATATATTCTGCATGAAAATTCAGCCTATATAAATGGTGTTTATTGTGTTTCATCACATCTTTAGACAGCGTAAGGATATGAGTGTAAGAACAATTTTTGTGGGTACACACCTGTTGTGAACCCAGCAGAAATTTTGCGTGACTGCCTTTTCTGTAAAGATACAGTGTGAACACTTGTTAGACATTAATAGTGAATAATACTACAACACTCAACTGACACTCAATTCATTAAATTCATTCATAAATTCATTTTTAATAATACATTTGTGGTAATTGAATTTAAAATGGCTTTTAGTGTTTTGATATGCTTGATATTAGGGGGTGGCGATATAAATAAATAAAAAGGGATGTGTATCCTTTGTCTTTCAATGTATGATTTCTGATATCCTTAACTCTTTAAATGTTCAAAGAAACCTTGTTTTACTGTTACCTTTTTTTAAATACCAAAGAGGGCCAACAACTTTCTAAATGTCACTGCAGTGGAACATTTTACCCGCAACGTGGATTGCAAAAATTGCATATTTGAGGGGAGTTTAATATGGAATTTGGGATATAAGTAGATACTTTTTTTTTTGTCTTTCTTTTTATTTATTTCCTTTTTACCTTTGAAATTGTCACTTAGTCAGAATTAAATATCCACATAACCTGTACAACATTCATGCATATCTTAGCTCAGTGTGTTTGCATGAAATACATTACTATATTGGGTGATGGGCCTGAATTGCATTCCAGTTCATCCTAAATGTGTTTAACAGGGTTTGGATTCGGGTTCGGGCTTTGTGCTAACCACTCAAGCACTTCCACAACAGAATTAAGCCCTATTCAATTTTGATTACACCAGTTTTTACAAAGGTGTATAACGTCTGGATGTGGGCTTTAATAAAGGCCATGAGCTCTGGATTTGCGCATCATGAAACCCATTGATATAAGGCCATGTCCACACTAATATGTTTTCCTTTAAAAAAAACAACGCATATATTTTGCTACATTTATAGCTCTTGTCCACATTGAAATGGCACTATCAAAAACGCTCTCCCTACTTTAGGACGTTAGGAAATTTTATTAAACAGATTAGTGTGGATGTGGCCTGAGTAAGACTCAATATACAGTATAGTTAAGTAAGTTTTAATGAAAGTAGTAATGTTTAAAACTGTATATATTTTCAAATATTGTTTTATCATGTTGATTAAAAATGTCACAGCATTTTAGGGCAATATAGTTTACTCATTACCTCATTTACTTACAAGTTCCATCCTCTTTCTGTGTAATTGACTCTATTGCTGTTCAGACTGCAGTCACTTTTGCTAGCACGTCTACACAAGTTGTCATATTAACGATGCAGACTTGCATCTGTTCACCATGCGTGAGTGTTTATCAATGGATGTTTTTCATGACAGCCAAATATTAACACATTCTTAACAGATAATAGCTTAAAAATGAGTGAGGTGGCATATGCAATGTTTATTGCTGCTAAGGTTTACAACTGGCATAGCTTTACTGCCCTGTAACATACAGTATATATGACATATGGGTGAGATCCAATCAGAAGAGATTCCATACTTCACCTTTCACTGTCAGAGGGCTGAAAGGTTTTGTAAAATGGCCATTCTGAAGTCCCGTTTTAAGTCATTTTTATTGAATATTTTCTTGTAACAATTCTACAGCATGGCCATCATTATTGTTTTCCCTTCTAAATGTCTTGTGAAGGCATTGTTTATGCCATTTGGAATGCAGTACATGTCTTCTCATCGCAACATCTGATGAAACAACCCATCATGCACAATGAATGATGGGAAAAAACTCACGATAGCCAGTCTGACTGTTCAGACTGAGACGCATTAAGAAAAATCCATTTTGATTTTTTATTGGAATTTGGATTCCAAACCATGGATATTTTTGTGTTTTTGTCCTGTTCAGAATACAAAACCTAAACGGATTTGAGTCAGCCAAAAAAATCTGATTGTTCTGCCTGTGTGAACAAAGCCATAGTTAGGGATTTTTCAACTTCTTAGTCAGAATAATTCTCAAAATGCTAGTTTTCCACAACGTTTCTTGAATATATTGTTGAAAGAGCAACCAATAAGGCACTTTTATCTAAGCATTTACATTTACAACTTTTACTTTGTGATAATTTGCATCAATTAATCAGTCTCAATAAGACAGGGACTTAAAAGTAAATAAAACTAATTTACAATGTGACTATGGCAATAGTAGGTTGAAAGTTTTGCAGCTTAAATCAATCTTACCAAAATTCAAATCACTGCCCCCAGTGGCCGGAGACGAAAGTGTTGTTGAACTATCCACAGAGAGGCACCAAAAGCGAGTTGTATTTTTAGTTGTAAATTATGCAATACAGAAAACAGCAATGTATGTTTTTATTATACACCCTAATCCAAACCCCAACCTTAAACCCAACTGTCAGTGCAGTAAAACCTTAATTTTAGAGGGTAAATGCAACCTCAGAATCACACTCACTATTGTTTATTTAAATGTGATTACCCATGTCTCAGACGCCCCATTTACACATTTATATACAAATAGTATCTGGATATTCTTCAGCTGGATTGCATTTAAACCTTGCAGACAAATGCCACTGTGTTCTGATTGAGTTAAAAAATGGAAAATACAAATTACATATTACATCAGAGGCTGTGGTAACTGAACATTTTTTATTTTAGCAAATAATAAAATAAATAAAAATAGATATTTCAAATGATTTCCATCACTTTGACAGTCAGATTTTGTATTTGTTTTTTTGTTGTTGTTTTTTTTATATTTCTTGGCGGCCGCCAAAATTTAGATCACATCCGATCACAATTCATCTTGGGTTTTTAATTTCTGGTATTTATAGTGATTCAATCACCTAAAATGCTTGTTAATGAAAGGTGTATATGGGGCCAGAAATTACCCACACAGTAGCACTAGAGGAAAATGTGTTCACAATTAAACTGATGCAAAAATGTCAAATGGGGGATTGCACTTGTCAGTAATTCAGATGAATGGGTTTCATGTCAGGTTACATGAACTTTCTGAAGCAACATGTGGATTTCTGTGTGATTATGTTGTGACTTAAAGGCATTCAACCTTCTGAAAGGTGTTCATGTGTAATTCCTTTTTGTAGGCCCCACCAAACTTACAGTTCCTGTCTTATATGGTCATTCCATCACCATTATTTCAAAAGACTGTTTATTGATTTTGGACCTCAGAGAATGCACATACCCAACTCAGGAATAATTTGGATGAATTGAAAACCTAAAAGAGAACAGAAGAATGTGCAGAGCTCTATTTGGACTGCCTGCTGGTGAAGGTCTCAGCAATCCTCACAGCAGACAGCTGTTGAACCCTGAAGCAGAGGCCTCCTATGCTGCTGAGACCCTGAAGGTGTAAACCTAAACAGTGGTTGTGTCTCTTTGCTTTCAATTGTGGAACTGATAAGAGTGAGCAACCAATTAGAAGTTCAACATATTTCATTTTTTTACAGAGTTTGGTGGGTTTTGACAGTTAAATGACAAGCAGGTTAGTAAGTTTATTCTGGATTGGTGGCACTATGGACATTGTGACTGCAGCCAGTTTGGTCCTGACAATAAACAATTATAAGACCTATAATAAACTGTGTTGACTAGAAACTCTCTGAAGGCCAGCTGGCCAGAGAAGGATGAGAATCACATTTGTCTTTTATGACATTTCCATTGCCTTTCCTCTAATATAGTTTATGTTCCAAGCCTTTTCTCACAGCTATACCAACCCAGTATCCTACATTCTCTCTGGTATTTTTAAATAATTGGTATCGTATTATAGCCTTTATTCACGATTTCTAATCCACCCTTACTGAAAGAAATCCAGATAAAGGTGGTTGCTGTGTTCTGTAAAATGGTTCCAACTGGCCTAAGCTGGCCATTAGCTTGTCAGAGCTGGTTATTAGCTTTCTTTAAACAACTACCATGTTCCAAAAACCTTGTTGACTACCTTAAACTGGAATGACTTGCTGGTAGCTGTGTTGTGGAATATGGTAGCTGGTATTATGGAGTATGGAGGACTCCATAATATCAGCTACCATATTCCAAAACACAGCTACCATTTTAAGATCCCCTTCCAGGGCATGTGCTGGTCCCTCTTCATCTTCTACAGTTCTGTGTCAATATTTTGTTGTGGAGCCCAATTTTGAGTTTTGGTAAACTACCAGCTCTTTTTCTTTAACAACCTACTTGAATAAAAAAACTGAATTGGCTATCTATCCAACATTGGTTCGGATTAGTTGAACAGCTATAGGAGGTTCGGTCAGAACGTTAATGTCTCACATCAAGAGTGAACTACCAATGATGACTTTATTGTGCAAATTTGTGTGGTACTGTAAATATAAAAATATAAATATATGAGCATAATAGGGGCTCTTTAAGAGTAAACAGAATTAACGAAAAAATTAATTAAATAGGCAGAATGCCGTTCAGTCTCTCCATTAAATGTATAATTATACAAATGTACTTATGATCGGATGCACGCACAATCAACAAAATCCTCAAATATTCATACTTATTTGGCTAAATTAACTCTTACGAACTATAGACAGGCACAGCTACACATCATCTTTCAACACCATCTTCTTCTTCAAACACCTGTAACGTCTCGGGTTACTTAAATGTAATCCCTGTTCCCTGATAAAAGTGGAACGAGCTGCTGCACTGATTTAGCACTTTGGGAACATCTTTAGGAGGGACCGGCTGTGAATGTGTGCAACATGTCAATTAAATTGACTAGAATTTATAGCCTCTGCTGGTGACATCATTGGATGCACCTGTAGCAGGGCTATGAATAGATGCGCCACAGGTGCATCGTCAGGTATTTTGTCTGAAGAGCAGACCTGGGGCATCCTCAGTGCGGCAATGAAGTGCAGCTTCTCATTCCGTTTTTGTCAGAGAACATTTAAGTAGCCCGAGACATTCCCTATCAAAAAGCTACACTTTGATGCGGTGCTAATTTAGTGCTTTGGGAACGAGAATACCCACGCCGCCATACTGTCGGTGTCCAGACCCCTTACGGTTGTGTAGTTGTGCTCACAAGAGCGTGAGCTTGTGATGTTGAGGACATGAGTGGCATGAACATCCAAACTATAGAATCTTATGAATGTATGCAGAGAGGACCAGCCCGCCACATTACAAACATCTTACAGAGGGACACCTCTAGCCAAGGCTTTAGAGTGAGCCCTGATCCCTACTGGAGATGCTTGACCTCGTGCCTCGTAGGCCAGGGCAATAGCATCACTCACCCAGTGTGACGTTGTCTGCTTGGTGGCGGCTGCCCCTTGTTGTGGCCCCCATGGCAAACGCATAGTTGCGCTGACTTACGCCACTGGCTAGTGCGGTGGACATAAGTCTGAAGGGCACAAACCGGATACAGTCCGTGAAGTCTTTCCTGCTCCTGCATTGTAAACGGCTGGGAGCAGAAGACTTTGAGAATGACCAGATGTACGGTCAAGAAGGAACCTTAGGCAGGTAGTCAGGATGAGGATGCAATATTGCTTTTAACCAGTGGGCAAAATCTAAGCAGGCTGGCAAGACAGACAGAGCTTGCAGATCCCCAATTCTTTTTAGAGAAGTAATTGCAATAAGAAAAACCATCTTGATAGTCAGAAGTTGCTCAGATGCTGACTCTAGAGGTTCAAAGGGGGGTCTCAACCAGACCCTCAAGGACTATTGTTAAGTCCCATGAAGGGATCCTGGTCCTAGCAGGAGGTCTCAATCGCATGGCTCCACAGCCGAAGTGAGCGAGCAGAGGATGTCTCCCCTACGGCATCCTGTCAGTCAAGGCGTGGCAGGCTGATAGAGTGGCATCGTAAACCCTGAGAGTGGCAGGGCATGTGCCTGCTGATTTTTCTGCAGAAAGTCAAAACTGAAGCAATCTAGCAGTTAACTGGATCTGCATTGTGTGCACTGCACCATCCTTCAAAGACACCCCATTTATTGGCATAACTTCTAGTAGAGGGAGCCTTAGAACTCAGAATGGTCTCGATGACTTCAGGTGAAAGCCCAGTGTCCCTCAGTTGGTACCCTTCAGGGGCCAAACATGAAGGTTCCACAGTTTGGGCCAGGGATGAGCCGTCGAGGAGAGACATTATCTCCGAGAACCATACCCTGTTTGGCCAACGCAGCGATATCAGTAAGAGGAAGGACCCTTGCTGGCGAACTCTGGCCAGGACTCCCGGGAGCAGAGAAACTGGAGTAAATGCATACAGGCGCATCCAGGGGGGCTGGGTGAGAAGTAGAGTGGACATTGCGCTGTCTGTTGGGAGGCGAAGAGGTCCACTTCTGCTCTGTAAAATCTCAACCAGATTTGTTCCACTACCTCGGGTTGGAGTTTCCACTCCCCCATCTGTATTTTCTGTCTGGACAGTAGATCTGCTCCAATTCAGGCATCCAGGGATATAAGCTGCTCTGATTAACAGGAGCTTGCCCTCTGCCATGCCAGTCTGTTCAGCTGGCGTGAACATAGACTTCCTTGAAGGTTTATGTAAGAGACTACCGCTGTGTTGTCCACCCACACCAAGACATGGCAGCCCCTGAAGTATTTCAGGGCCAGAAATACAGCAAACAACTCGAGACAGAGAGAGCTCGTCATGGAGGTCATCAAAGAAAGGAAGGGACTGATATAGCATTCCATTTTATATTTTTATTTTGGCCACCAGACTGTCTGTCTTCTAGTTTGGAGCATTTGGGGGTCTCTTGTTCGCGTGGCCAGTCTAACTTTAGTCTGGCCACAGCCTGAGTAACCACCTCCAGTAATTCCTCAACCACTTTATTATTGTGCGTGGAATGTTCAGAAGTTCACCGTCCCCCTCGTGGTGCCGAAGCGCACTTCAGGCTTCCGAGAATGATCAGCTGGATCTGGGGAGAGAGCGAGGGATAGGGATCGCTCCTCAGCCAGATATATGCGAGAGCACTCTGATGAAAGAGTGGGTGCTGGCTCTTGAATGTATGTGAGACGAGTGCAAAGCATTTTGACTGTAAACAGATCGCAATGCTCGCACCCGCCACGCCCCCAACACAGGAGCAGCATGCTCTTCCCCCAAACACACAAAACTGGTGTGTGTCCGTTTCAGCCATAGAGCATAAACATGAGAACACACCGCTTGCTTTGTTTATTAGTCATTGTTTTTCTTCTTTTTTTTTTTTAAAGAAAAGAGAAAGGTTTCTGCACACTGCCTAACAATTCTAACTCCTAACAGAGGAAAGTAGAAAGTTCTGACCTGTCAAGAAGCACAACAAACACAGAACGATCTGAAGACAAAAGATCTGATGATGCACCTGTGGCGTGTCTATTTATAGCCCTGATACAGGTGCATCCAATGATGTCACCAGCAGAGGCTATAAATTCTAGTCAATTTCATTGACGTGTTGCACACATATTCACAGCCGGTCACTCCTAAAGACGTTCCCAAAGCTCTAAATCAGCGCAGCATCAAAGTGCAGCTTTTTGAACTCACAATCTCCATGGAAAGTTTTGGAACAGTCCAAATCAAGAACAGAGGGAGAGTCAATTTCCTGGGGGTGGCCTTATTTTAGAGCTACCCCCCCAAATTTCCAATGTGAATTTGAACAGTAAAAGGCCTTAATGAGCAGTGTATGAAGGGTACGTCAATCAGGCAGAGGTGCAAGGTAGATGATTCTGGTCACTGGGCTTAGGTGGTAAGTTTTGTCCTTCACCTTTATCTCTACTGATCTCATCCTGTTGTCCTACCCAGGAAAGACCTGAACAATCTTCCCTACAGGCCAATGTGCATGGGGTAGCTGCTGGTCCAAAATCATGACTGTGTCACCAACTCGTAGATTGTTCTTTTCTGTCATACATTTCTGTCTGGTTTGGAGGATGGTTAGGTAGTTTTCGGGTGAAAAGCCTCCAAAAGTCATCTAACAGCTGACATTGTCATTGTCATTGTCATCGCCCCATCAGCAGGATGATGGGTGTAACTGGATCTTGGTCGGCGATGTCTGAGGCAGTGTAACCAATGGGTTTTGCATTGAGGATTCCCTCTATTGCAGTGAGCACCATTCTCAGCACTTCCTCTGTGACCATTTGTGCTCCCAATGTAACTTGTAGTGCTGTTTTCAGAGGTTTTATTTACTCAGCAGCCGAGATACGCTCTACAATACCTTTATGGCCCAGCTGTTCCAGCATGCTGACAAGAAAATGCACCTGCAGTCCAAACATTCTGAAGGCTTTTATCATCATCATTTTGTATGTTGGGGCCATCCATCAGTTCAGTGAAATGTTCCAGGGCTAGTTGGTGTGGCTGACCATGCATCTGCTTGAGGGTGCTCATGGTGTTGGTGAAGGGGAACCTTGAGTTGCTATATGAATAAGCCATAAGAAGTGCTTGGTATGTATATTTAAGATGATATACATTCCAATATAATGTGATAATTATACTTAGTAGTAGAGGAAAGGGGAAAATAGAATAAATAATATATAATTACAGTGCTTCACTTCTTGCATAAATAGAAACATAGTCATACAATACAAACAATCCATATAAATGTGTGTACGCTACCACTGTGCATGCACGGTGCACGTGTCGGTGGCTTCAGCACACGTGACACTAACCGCATAGCCGTAAACAAGTTTAGTGTGTATTTTCTCTCCCAAAAATGCATCCAAATGTGTGTATAATACAGTGAATGAATATAGCTTAATCTAACTTAACAGATAAACAACACAAGAGAATTGGTTGTCACCAAGGTGATAGCATCAGGATTTTAGTGTAAACAGTGAATAGCTATGATTGGATGCTCGCACACGCTCAGTCGACAAAATCCTCAAATACTGATACTTATTTGGCTAAATTAACTCTTACTAACTATAAACAGGCACAGCTACACTTCATCTCTCAACACCATCATTTTCTCTCAAACACATTTAACTCAAGAACTCCATGGAACAACAGAGGCAGGGGTGTTTGGGAGAGTCCATTTCCTGGGGGTAGCCTTTTTTACACTAGTACTGCATGACTGAGAAGTCAAATAAAAAAAGTATGTTTGATTGTTATATTGACATTTGCTCATGTAAATATAACTATTTGCCCATGAGAGCTGACTGGCTATCTGCTGTGCATCATACAGTGCTTCTAACATAAATTGCAAAAATACATAAATAAAAATAAAAGCTTGATTATTGGCTCGTCACATTTACCTTTGCACAGCAATATCTCATTTCACTGGAAATTCGCACAATTAGGAGAATTTTGACTGAAGAACTTCTGGTGGATAAGAAATTTTCCAATGCAAATTTTGCGTGGGGTTCAAATTTGTTGAAATTTAACAATTTTGCAGCACTGTACATAGCTACATTAAATATTCACAATGATTCAGCAGATACATTTGAATCACTAATTGGTTGCTCTTGATTTTGAACAAAACTGATGCTTGATTCTTGCGGAGATGGTGCTTCAGGTTTAAAGTGTTTCCTGTCTGAGCCGACACTTTGTGACAAACTTTTCAGATAGGGTAACTGAGAAACTCTGAAAGTGCCTCATGGGTCATTAATATACTCTCACGAAGTATTCTCACGCTGTGGACTTAAACCTTTTTTGTGGGGGAAATAAACGTTCATGCACCGACATGTCTATGTTCCAAGGTTGCGGCATGGTCGCCTTTACAATGGAGAGACGGTTGACTGTAAAATAAGTCGCAATTTTCAGATTTATATGATGCTGTGTAAATGTAGCCGAATTTGTTTCAATTGAATTGATTTGGATATTATAGTTCAGAAAAAAACAGACTTTATATTCATGCAGTAATGTGAATGATAATATGTCAAGGGTATGAAAACCATCTGTTTTAAAACTGTGGTATATTGTGAAACCGTTACATGAGTACAGTAGTAACATGATGTTAGCATGTTGCTCAGATAATGAAGTGATGCACTAATAAGCACATAAATAACATAGCGTACACAAATATTGGGGCCATTTTCATTATTTGGTGCTATTATTTATTAATAATTTACAATATTGAATGAAATATAAGTATTATCAGAATTATCTACCATTTTGGATGAACTTTTTCTAAACTTACTGCAATACTTCTGTGAAGGACACATGCAATGCTGCCTCCAAGAACATGCACTTGCATTCAAAAACAGATAGATGCAATGCAATGAAACTACAGGTGACTTGAGATGCATTTTTAAAGGTTAAACTATTTTTTAACATGAAACAATGTCTTAAAAACTAAAATCGCTGAAAAACACGGATCTGCTTATATATATAGGCTATACTATATATTATATAGCTATATATAATATAAATACATTTTTACATAGTTTAGTGTACATATCACGTCAGTATCCAGGTGAAATAAACACTAGATGCGCTACAACAACAATAACTTTTTTACTTTCTCACAAATTACAAGTAAAACAGCAGATTATCAGTTCATAAATTTTTTTTGCCTGTTCCTCACATAATACTATCTTATGACATCTAAAAACTTTTATTGTAGTGTATGGAATCAAAATCCCGCCAAAACTACATAAGGAAAAATAAAGTCATTAGAATTACAAACCAAATCATGTGTCCTTGGTTATATTACTGTTTTGGGCTCTCTGACAATTTGCTCATATTTAAAAAGAATTTGTATGCTTACACTGTATTTTTCTTTGCCTTTGTCTCTGTGGTTGGTTTTCCAAAACCTGCAAGTAGAGTTCCCTTTACAGAAAGCTTCACTATGATGCTAAGAGCTACGGAGAACAACCCTAGTTGTGACCGAGCTGAATAATGTGTGCAACACGTCAAT
This sequence comes from Xyrauchen texanus, assembly GCF_025860055.1. Lineage (NCBI taxonomy): Eukaryota > Metazoa > Chordata > Actinopteri > Cypriniformes > Catostomidae > Xyrauchen > Xyrauchen texanus. The sequence continues at coordinate 40,178,729 of NC_068290.1, forward strand.
GAACATTGACCGGAATTTATAGCCTCGGCTGATGTAATCATTAGATGCACCTGCGGCCAGGCTATAAATGGATACGTCACCAGGTGTCATCAGAAACTCTTTTTTCAGAGCGATTCTGTTTCTGTGTGTTTTACAAACCCTGTCAAAACTTTCTTACCTCTGTTAGGAGTTAGAATTGGTTAGAGAGTATGCAGTGAATATTTTCCTCTTTTCTCTTCTGTTTAGAAAATATTATATATATATATATATATATATATATATATATATATATACTATATATACTGTATATATATATATATATATATATATATATATATATATATATATATTGTGTATATATATATATATATATATATTTCTAAAAAAGAAAAGAAAAAAGAGAGAATGACTGAAAGCTGCAAACACTGCATATGTTTTTGCTCTGTTTGTTTGGGGGTAAGAGCACGCTGCTCTTGCATTGCAGAAGGGCGGGTGCGAGCACTGCGATTTGCTTTAACAGGCAAAGTGCTTCGAGCTCGCCTCGCTTGCTTCCTGGAGTCAGCACTCACGAAAAAAAAAGATCGTTCGTGGGGCTCTTGAATGGATTTGGATGAGGAGCAAGAGACGGGTTGATCCCTTTCTCACACTCTCTCCCCAAACCCAGCTGGTCCTTCACAAGATCTCGAAGCACGTTCCGACGCTTCTTCGGATCATGAGGAGGATCGCAATTCTCTTCCCGCCTCTGAGCTTTCCGTCCGCGATAAAAAAATCGACGGAGGAATTGCTCGATGTTGTTACTCGTGCGGTTGCCAGATTGGACTGGGGGATAGATTTTATCTTCCAGTCTAAGAAAGGGAACGCCTCATGGGTCCCTTCCCTTCTTTGATAACCTTCAAGAAGAGCTTTTTCGCTCATGGAGAACCCCTAAAAAAAAAAATATATATATATATATATATTTTCTTCCCGTGTTCACATACCCTCGACGTCATTATATTCGACTATCGTGGGTGCTGAGGCACGGGGGTATTCAGTGATTGCCGGGCTCGGCATCGTCACTTAAGAAGCCCTCTCTCCCCTCAAAGCCTTGTAGGACAACCTCCACTTTAGTGGGAAGGGCTTATCAAGCAGCAGGTCAGGCTGGTGCTGCTCTGCACACTATGCTGTTTAACAGGCGTACCAGGCTGACCTCCTGGACGACCTGAGTGTGGGTTCTGCACTTGACGAGCAAGCCTCAGACCCGCCTTGGTCCTGACTGAAGGGAGGCTCAAAAGCAAAGCGTGGCGAGTCGTGCTCCTCCTCCCAGGGATTGGGGACAGTCTCGCCGCCCTCGCCAGCCCCCGAAGCAAGACCTCAGGACTATAAATTCTAGTAAGAGAAAACCCTGACGGTCTTGTGCCTAGATTAGGGGGTAGCTCCCCTCAGGACGGGGCGCGTGCTTCACTTCACCCCTCCCGGTACCCCCTCGAAGCCCCTCCAATCCCGCCACCTCTTGGTGTTTCGGGTTTCAGAGGCTTCCGTCAAAATTGGGTGTTTTCACTGTTCCTGCATTTTATTCAGGACGCGAAACACTCGACAACCCCTCAACAGGAAGTGTTAAAATATAATACCCATCTCAGAGATCCTGGCAGCGTGGAAACTTCTGCCAGATATATTCTTTTCTGTGGGTCTTATAAGGGCGTCAGGATTTAATTCACTCGCCGCTTTTCCGTGTTTCAACGGCGTGTTCTCACTACCGTAAACCGGATTTCTTTTTATGTAAAAAAAAAAAAACTCAATCTCCTGGTTAAAGGGGCCATGGTATGTGTTCCCCTTCCAGAGAGAGCGTTAGGTTATTACACTAAATACTTCCCGTTTCCCATGGAGGGTGAGGGGTGGCATCTGGCTTAGATCTTAAAGCTTGAACTACCCGTGGGTGTTCAAGTCCAAGATGATGCCTGTCAAGATGGTCATGTCTCAAGCCCTACAACTCGTTTGGCTGGTCACCATCGATCTTATGACGCACTTCTATACTTCATTTAGAAGTTCTTCCACAACATGGAAAGTTCCTGAGGTTCACTTCCAGGGGCAAAGTCTTCCAGGGTCAGGTTCTTTCACTCAGCCTAGCCCTTTTTACCCGCACATTCACAATGCATGATGTAGCGCTGGCTCCTTGCGACTCCGGGGCATCTGCATTCTGAATTATGTAGACGACTGGCTGATGGCAGTTCAGCACAGGGACATCGTCTTAGCTCATCTGTTTCTCTGGGGTTGAGGCTCAACGCCAAGAAAAGCGTCCTCTCTCCCACTCAGAACACTGTCTATCGGGGCATCATATGGAGTTCCAAGGGCCAAAACCCCTAGGCTAAAAAGGGTTACGCGCCTCAGGCTTCGTTCCCTTTCTATGTGGTTCAGACCCCGGTTTTCTGCCTTGGGTCCCACTCTAGGTGCGTCTTGTTATCGCAGGCTGCTAAAGACAGACACTTCCCTGACGGGCGGGGTAGCAGCCTTAAGTGGTCGTCCAGCTTAAGAGGATAGGAGGGTCGTCAGCTCGGTTGTCACAGTCACTGTCTGGGGTTGATGGCTGTATTTCTGGCCCTGAAATACCTCCTCCTGAGGCTACCATGTCTTAGTGCGGGTGGACAATACAGCGGTAGCCTCTTACATAAATCATCAAGGAGACCCACGTTCTTGTCAGCTGTATTTCTGACACGTCGGGTTCTACTTAGGGCCCAGGGCAAGCTCCTGTCACTCAGGTCAGTTATATCCCTGGATGCCCGTATATGGGAGCAGATTTACGGTCCAGACAGAAAATACCAACGGGGGAGTTAAGAACTCCACCCTAAGGTAGTAGTTGCCCAGAGTTCGCCAGCAAGGGTTTTTGCCTCTTACTGATACCACAGCGCTGGCCGAACAGGACTTGGTTCTCGGAGCTAATCTCTTCCTTCAACGGCTCGCCTTGGGTGATTCTGAACAGGAAGGAACTTCTATCTAAGGCACAGGGTAATATTTCATCCCTGCCCCAAATTGTGGAATCTTTCATGTTTGACCCCTAAGGGTACCAACTGAAGGACACAGGGCTCTCTCCTGAGGTTATCGAGACCTTTTTAAATGCCGGGCTTTTTCCACTTGGAACAAGTTTGGGTGAGATCTTAGGGCAGAATAGGACCTCTTTGCCTCTATGAAAAGCGCAATGTCTCCTCTACTTCTCCCTGAAATCACCCAGCCCCCTTGGATCTGGACGTTAAGACACATACATGACCCAGAATGCGTCTGTATGCGTTTCTTTCTCCGGTTTCTCTGCTCCCGGGAGTCTTGGCAATGTTCACCAGCAAGGGTCTTGCCTCCTATTAATGGTGCTGCGCTGGCCGAACAGGATATGTTTCTCGGAGTTAATTCCTCTCCTCGACGGCTCGCCTTGGGCGATTCCGAACAGGGAGGACCTTCTCATACTTGGCCCGATTTGTGAAGCCTTTCATGTCTGGCCCCTAAGGTACCAAATGAGGTTCACAGGGTTTTCTCTTGAGGTATCGAGACCATTTCAAGTGCTAGGGCTCCCTCCACTTGGAACTGATCTGGGTAGATTTTACAGGGCAGAAGAGGACCTCTTCTGGGTCCAATGTCTCGCAATGTCTCCTCTACTTCTCCCCGAGTCGACATCTCAGCCCATGCCTAAACAAGTTTGTGATGCGGCAGGCTGGTCCTCTCCGCACACATTCATCAAAATGTAATGGTTTAGATGTTTATGCTACTCCGGGCTCTTATGCCCTTGAGTCGACATCTCAAACTCATGTCTGGACAAGTTTGTGATGCGGCAGGCTGGTCCTCTCCGCTCACATTCATCAGTTTTTATGACAAGTTTGTGTTGCAATAGGGTTCTCTTCGCACACATTCATCTAACTTTATGGGTTAGATGCTTTGCTACTCTGGGCTCTTATGCCCTTGAGTCGACATCTCAGCTCATGCCTGAACAAGTTTGTGATGCGGCAGGCTGGCCCTCTCCGCTCACATTCATCAGTTTTTATGACAAGTTTGTGTTGCGATAGGTTTCTCTTCGCACACATTCATCGAACTTTATGGGTTAGATGCTTTGCTACTCCGGGCTCTTATTCCCTTGAGTCGACATCTCAGCCCATGCCTAAACAAGTTTGTGATGCGGCAGGCTGGTCCTCTCTGCACACATTCATCAAAATGTAACGGTTTAGATGTTTATGCTACTCCGGGCTCTTATGCCCTTGAGTCGACATCTCAAGCTCATGTCTGAGACCTCTCGCGTTTTTGTGAGTACACTGCACAACCGTAGGGGTCCGGACAGCCCCAAGTGCGGCGGCGTGGGTATTGCGTTCCCCGTTGCGCTTAGCAGCGCAGCATCATAGTGAAGCTTTTTGTAAAGGGAACGTCTCGGGTTACATGTGTAACCCTTGTTCCCTGAAAAAAGCGGAACGAGATGCTGAGCTGCTTTGCCGCACTGGGACGTCCCAGGACTGCTCTTCAAAAAGAAGTATCTGATGACGTATCCATTGACCTGGTGACGTATCCATTTATAGCCTGGCCGCAGGTGCATCTAATGATTACATCAGCCGAGGCTATAAATTCCAGTCAATGTTCATTGACGTGTTGCACACATTATTCAGCTCGGTCACAACTAGGGTTGTTCCCGGTAGCGCTTAGCAGTGCAGCATCTCGTTCCACTTTTTTCAGGGAACAAGGTTTACACATGTAACCCGAGATGTTTCATGTCAATCAGGGGGCTTTTTGCTTCCCCATTGGTCCACTAGTTCTTGATCGACAGCTCCTCCTCTAGCCAATCATTGGAAGAGGGGATGTGACATCACTCCAATGCAACTCTGACAGCTGCTGCTCAAAATTATATTATTTGTGGTTGATAGATATGCTGCTTGTGTCTGTTTTGAGTATTTTTTTCCAGCTCTAAGAAACAATGTGTTGTCCAAGTAAACCATTATTACAGTCCTTTTAACACATGTATCGAGAGTTTTAATTGAGGCATTATTTAAGATTTCCTTGTAAATTTAGGGACCGTCTCCTAAAGATACAGGCAACATTGAAGCATACATATCAAAAACATTTACAAACATTTCCATAACATAGAGTATACATCTTCAAAGAATGAAGAGAACTCTTATCCTGGGGGACTTCACATCCACGTTGACATAAAATAATCTGAAATGACAAAGGACTTTTTGTCCTTACTGGAGTGCTTTGATTTGTATCAGCTTGTGGACTGTGCTACACATAATAAAGGTCACACATTAGACCTTGTGATTGCAAATGGATCGTTTGTGTCTCAGTTTTCCACAGCTGATTTAGGGCTGTCTGACCATCTTTTTTAATATGGAACTCCAACACACTAACATTTCCTCTTTTCGCACTATACATTATCGCAAATGGAATTTCACTGATCTTATTGACTCTTCTTTAAATTGTATTTTTTTCCATCTAATCCTCTGAAAGACAAAATTTCTATGTTAAATACTGTTCTCTTGTCTGGCGTGGACTCATTTGCTCCTATGAAATCACAGTCTGTCTCATTTGTACATTTCACTCCCTGGTATAATGATGAGCTGCGCTCTATGAAGGCAGCTAGTCACAAAATCTGGCACCTCTTTCTCAAATTTCTCCTCACGTGACCTGGTTTCTCTCGGTAATGAGGTATCACAAATGACAGCTGCCACTTCCATAGTTGATCCTATTCCAACTTGTTTGTTTAAATCATGTTTCGCCTCCTTGTGTCCTGTTGTCTTGAGTATAATAAATGACTCCCTGTGCACTGGTGTTGTGCCAGCAGCATTTAAACCTGCTGCTGTAACCCCTGTACCTAAAAAGACTAACTTGGATTTGGACAATCTTAACAACTTTCGTCCCATTTCTAATATTTCCTTTCTTGCAAAAATGTTAGAATGAATTGTGGCTTCTCAATTATGCACTCATCTCACTGTAATCTTTTTGAGCACCTTTAATCTGGCTATCTTAAACCCCACAGCACTGAAACGGCATTACTTAAAGTCACAAATGACTTGTTAATAGCTTCGGACTCTGGCTGTCTTTTAGTTCTGACCTTTTTGATCTTAATGCCGCTTTTGACATTGTAGATCATTCTCTTTTACGCACTCGTCTTGAGACCGTCTTTGGTGTTACTGATACTGCATTAAACTGGTTCAAGTCTTATCTCTCAGATCGTCTGCTGTTTATTTCCTTGGGTGAATGTAGGTCCAAAGTTGGTTTGGTTAAATGTGGTGTTCCTCAGGGATCAATTTTGGGCCCCTTACTTTTTAGCATTTACATGTTTCCCCTTGGTCAGCTCTTAAGATCTCTTGGCCTTAATTATAATTTTTTACGCAGATGACACCCAGATTTACATCCATTCAAAACCTGGTGATTGTGTGGCCTTTCTTGCCCAATGTATTAATGAGATAAAAAACTGATGTCTATAAATGTTCTTTCTCTCAATAGTGACAAGACTAAGGCTGTGCTCATTGGTTCACCCCACCAGCTTCATAAAGCTGATTCTTTAACCTTAAATATGGATGGCTCTGCTCTGGAGTTTCAAACAAAATAAAAAATTTGGGGGGTGATATATGATGCCAATTTAACATTTGATCCTCATGTCAAGAATACTGCTAAAACATAATTCTTCCATCTCAGAAACATTGCAAGACTGCGCCTCATGTTATCTTCCTCGGTGGCTGAAAAACTGATTAATACTTTTGTATTTTCTCATATTGATTATTGCAATGCTTTACTTGTTGGGGTCTCTAAATCTACCTTAAATAAGTTGCAGTTTGTGCAAAATTCTGCTGCTAGAATCTTGACTAGGACCAGGACAGGTGATCAAATCACTCCTGTCTTGGAGTCCTAGCACTGGCTCCCTGTCAAGTTTTGTTTAGACTTTAAAATTCTCATGCTTACCTACAAGGCTTTGCATGAACTTTTAACACCCTACACTCTAATGTGTGATCTCCGTTCCTCCGTTTTTTTAACTGTTCCTCCTACTCATCTACGTTCCGTGGGTGACAGGGCATTCTCTTCTTTTGCTCCAAAACTGTGGAATTCTCATCCCTCTGAGGTTAGACATGCTGAATCTTTTAGTATTTTTAAATCCTCTCTTAAAACTCACTTTTTTAGGGTTGCTTTTATGTGATTATTATAGTATTATTTTAAAAAAATTCTAATTGAATGTTTTCTTGGATTAATATATATATATATATATATATATATATATATATATATATATATATATATATATATATATATACTGTATATATATATATATATTTTCTCTTCTAAAGCGCTTTGAGATGCAACTTTTAAAGGTGCTATAGAAAATAACATTTTATTATTTTATTATTACAACCAACTCCAAATTGTGAATGTAGGTGTCAGCAATAATGCACACCTTTTAACAATGTCCAGTTATATGTAAGCATTTCTATATTCATCAGTATTGTAATAGGCCTTGGTGTGGGGATCTGGATTTTATTTAATGGAAAAGCGGATCAAGTTGGGTTCTGACTACATTGGTACAGCTAATAAAAACATGCATCAAACATCCACACCAATGCAGCCTTTTTTTTTTTTAATGCAGCCAATAACCTACAAAAAAGGATGTCTTAAAGGGTAACTAAACCCTAAACCAACTTTTTTTAGTTAATGATCTGTAAGCATGGGGCTTTATTAGTACTGGTCATTGATTCAAGTAATTTTTTGGACATTTGTGTATAAAGTGTTTTAATTCTACAATATATGGTGTAAAAACGTCTGAGTGCTGCCCTCTTCAGGTTGAACGGTGGCTACTGCAGTTGAATTTTCCTATTGGCTGTTTGTGGTACTTCGTGACGTAAGCGGTGACAGCTGACGTAAGCAGGTTCCAGCTCACCACGCCAGATTCATGTACATGTCGTCTTGCGACCATTTGAGGAATAATAATAACATAGAGTCTGACAACAGCTGTCAATTAATACATCACTACGAGTCTCAGGTCTCCCCCCGCACTCGGTTCGTTCCCTCTATCCCCGCCGGGGTCTGCCCACTTTTCCAGCATTTTCAAATATTTCTAGTGGGTGGAGTCAGACTCTGAGCAGGTGTTTAGTTACCCTTTAAATAATGCCTAAACTAAAACTCTCGATACATGTGTTAACAGACTAGGATAATGGCCTCCTCGGACAACACACTGTTTCCTAGAGCTGACAGTAAATACTCAAAACAGACACAAGCAGCATATCCATCAACCATAAATAATATAATAATGACCAGCAGCTGTCGTAGATGCATTGGAGTGATGACACCAACTCTCTTTCAATGATTGGCTAGAGGAGGAGCTGTCGATCAAGAACAAGTGGACCAATGGGGATGCAAAATGCCCCCTGATTTACATGAAACTCTTCTACATGAAGCGCAGGACTTGGAAACAAAAGCAAAGGAAAATGCAGCGTAAGCATACTTTTTTTAAATATGAGCAACATTGTCAGAGAGCACAAGTAATATAACCAAGAAAAACATGATTTTGTTTGCAATTCTGATGACTTCACTTTAATTTAATTTTTTTTTTTTGCAGCATATTTTCAATGTGTTTATATATTTTTGATTCATGATTGTTATTTTTTGATCTGCGCTTTTTATTTAATTTTATGCATATTATTTTTTATCTGCTCTTATTATTTTTTTATTCACGCTTATTATTTTAATTCACGCTTAATATTTTTGGATCCGTGACCACAATTGTTTCTGCACGATTTTGCTCCCATAATAGTGCAGGAGTATTCAATTAAAGTTTCAAGAGGTTTGTCTCTACATTTTACATAATAATACGTAGCTTGCATGGTATCAGTAGTCATATGGCTATGAAATTATATTCTGGGATGGGTGACCCCATCACCCAAAATACAGAGTCTGGTGCAGAGTGATATTTGAGTGCCTAAAACATCACACAAAATAATATAAACTATGTGTGAACTATCAACCAAAATTGAGACTGCAGGTGGGTGTGTTTTTAAGAACAAGACTATACAATCTAGAGGAGGTCCAATAGAATCTATTTAAAATCTGAAATTGCATAAGGCACACCCTTGTATTTCTAGATGCAAACTTGACATTTTTTAGAATCCTAGCCCACACTACCTTCTCCAATACCAAATTCAAATCTTTCTCCCATAATCTCTTGAGAGAAGTTGAAGCTCCGTTGCCCAGACTCAGATTAGCAGGGAGTAATACACTGATGCCTCATGACCTTTTCCGAAAGCCTCTCTCAGGTGGAAGTGACCAGTGAGCCACATGTCTGAGTTTGAATGCATAATAATAAAACAAAATATTGGGTAGGCCTAGCCCACCTTTGTCAATCGGTCTATGTAACTTATTAAAATGTAATCTAGGATGCTTACCATTCCGAATGAAGGATCGCTATGCTAATCGCTATGCTAATATCGCTACGCAAATTGCTTGAAGTAAGAGAAGGGGACATATATAGGAAGATATTGTAACAGGTAGTTACATTTTGGAATACAATTAATTTTAATAACAATAACCTTACCAATCATAGATACATGTAATGAAGCCCACCTGCCCACATTGCTTGAAAACCATTTTATTAACGGGTCAAAATTAACGAAATCAGACAAATTTACTGGAAATAATATGCCCAAATACTTAATGCACTGTTTGGGCCACTGGAAGGCGCCCGGCTGGAGAGACATTACTGGGCCGTATGCTGTCAAAGCTTCGGATTTAGACCAATTGACTCTGTATCCCAAGAATTTAGAAAAGGAATGAATAATTCTGTGGAGGCAAGGCATAGATCTATTAGGTTCGGAGACGAATAAAAATATAATCTGCGCAAAACAAAAGCTTATGTGCCACATCTCCGGCCACCACCACTGGAAAATCCTCCTCCTGTCTTATCGCGGCTGCTAATGTTCCCAGGGCAAGACAGAACAGTAATGGGGTAAGAGGGCAACCCTGCTGGGTGCCCCTATCCAGAGTAAAATAATCTGAAATTAATCTATTTGTTTGTACCACTGCTACTGGGTGTCTATAAAGTAACTTGATCCATCCAGTAAAAGTATTACTGTCAAACGCCTTTTCGGTGTCATGTGAGATGGCAGCGACCGGAGTCTGATCATTCACCACTCACCACATGATATTAATGAAACGCCTATTGTTATCAGAAGAGCTGCGGCCCCGAATAAACCCACCTGGTCTATATGTATAAGAGATTTCATTACTTTTCTTAATTGGTTAGCCAGAATGTTTGACAATATTTTTACATCTAGCTGAATCATGGAATTTGGACAGTAACTCTTACACTCACTTGGATCTTTGTCCTTTTTAGGATTTCGGGAAGGAGAAAGGATGCGATATAGTAGAGTCCTCACCACTACCATCCAACCCAACGGAGCCTCCTAGCCGGGCCGTCCGCCTGGGGACGGAGGAGCCCGGCTGCCTGAGAGCGGAGGAACGTCCACCAACCACAAGGAGAGGAGGGACTCCTAACCGACCACCTGGAGCAGTCAGGGCTGCTGCCAGGGACGGAGGAGACGCTTCTTTTCAGCCACTGAAATGCTGCGGGATCTGAGACAGCTGAAAACACGAGCGGGGTTCCTGGCCGACAGCCTCGAGTGGGAGAACTGCTTCCAGGGGCAGGAGAGACCCCTTCTGTCCACCGAAAACACGGCGGGGTGTTCCGCCTGCCGGAGGACTGTGTAGAGTATGAACGGAAAATCATGAAATCATTAATTCTGAATGCAATGCACACATTTTTGCGAAGGATCCTAAAACCCCCACACCCTGTGACTCCCCATCTAAATCACGAGGTAGTGCCAGCAAGTCTGGGAGTTAGAATGCTTCTTGACGTTTTTACAACCCAAAGAGCCTCTCCAGAGACACTTGTGATATCGCTATCTACACACTGAAAATCTATACACTCATACCATAAAAAAACCAAGAAATGGCTTAGTTTTAAAGAAATATGTTTTATTCCCGTATGCTTGGGTATTTCTGCTATTATATCAAACTAGTTAAGATTGTTTAGTTGTGTAGTTAAACTTTGGGGGCTTATATAAAGGGTCTAAGAATATATATTCACTTTTAAGTGTACCAAATACAAGTTTCTTGGTATCAAATTAAAGCTTACGACTCGCCCTAGCTGAATATATAAATATAAGGTTACATTAAAATGTATTCTGCTATGTTTTACCATCTTTTGAGTGATTCCAACCACATCCGGACCCTGTCATAAATTAGGCAAATGAGTAGCCTTGACAAGACAAAGGGAACCTTCTCGCGCCAAAACTGAGGAGCCTCATTGGGTCATTCCTCACAAAGGAGGCGTGACCTCCCTACCTTAAAAGTCAAGATCTGGTGTGGAATCACTCTCTTTTGTCTTCTCTCCTCGCTTTTATCTCTCTTCAAGCTCTCTTGCTTTTTCTTTTTGTGTTACTCTCGTCAGACATGTCTTTTGTTTTATTTGGCGTTTATCTCAGTCTTTTTCTTGTCTTCGGACAAAGCTCAACACTCTACGTTTTTGGAGCAGTCCGATATCCTCCGGGTGAAAGGACTCTCTCTCTCAGTTTCAACCATTACTCCTAAGATGCTTTGAACTTCCCGCGAGCGATCCACGCTCGGGGAGCACCAACAGAAACCCTCCAGCTCACGGACGCAATGAGGACATTCACGCACACACGCAGTCTTGTTCAGCGACACAAAGGTCCATTTTGCAAGTATTATTCCATCTAAATTCAAATGTGTTAAAGTGTGTAATTCCCTGGCTGGCTCTTAAGGTTTAACTGTTGTAACAAGTTTGCTATCCCTGAAATCTCTTTATTTTTCCTTTCTGTTTTACTTTGTTTGTTCTATGTTAAATGTGTTCTACGTTTGTTAAGTTTGTGATATATCCTAGTTCCTTGTATTAAACCCAATTATACGCTTGATTGTCTGTGTTTGTTGGTCATAAAACAAAGCCTCTTTAATGTGCGATCTAAAGCTACGAGCTGATATTATCAAAGTTAACGTGCTTTGATTAAGTAGGCTTATACTAAGAATAAACCTTCTGGAGAATTGATCGAGTATCGAGCAAAGTGGTTTGCTGGACGAACTGGTTGGTTGCGGTACGGGTTAATTCCATTAAGGTGTTCTGAAAATTAATACAGCCTGTCTGCATACGATGTATATTCCTAATTAATTATAATTCGTTGTGTTTAATTATCTATATATATCTGAAGCAGACTTTTGGGCTATATAACCCCTGTTTTGGGGCAATTTAGAATGTATTGGTATCTGGTTCAAACCGTATGATTAATCATTGATCACAATCATTAATATTAATTGTACATTCCCCAAACCTGAAGCAAGAAACCCTACAACTGCCTCCGATCCGCCTGGGGAGGCACAGTTGTCGTCCACTAGAGGGTGGAGGAGTGGCCGAGGACCAAGCTATGGTCTATCAGAGAACTGGTGAGTAATTGTTTTTCCTCTCTCTCTCTCTCTCTCTCTCTCCTTTCCCTCTCCTTCTGCCGCTCCGCGTTGGCCTTCCCCTCTCTTTTTAAATATTATTTATATTATATTTTTAGTTGGTATCATCACCGTTATGGTGTGTATGTACTGGGTTTTTTTTGTTGTTATTGTTTCCCTCCCCTTGTCCCCTCCCTGATCCAGTTAGATGGGATGACCTACCGGCAGACGGGGCGAAAGGCACGATCCCCCCCAGGGAAAAAGGGGTGTGGATGTACATTATGCCTGGGGCTCCCCACCCTGAGAGAATGAGGGAGGAATTAGGTAGGGCAGAGGGTGGGTCTTGGTCGTGATTCCGCACACCCGGCCCCTAAGAAGGCTGATTAAGCCTGAGAGGGATAAGGTTGACTGGACTATATCATGAGGGCCTATCATCCCCAAAGCCAGATGCTTTGGAACGTTTTCACCAGATATTTAATTCTTTATTGCATGCCTACTGTACAGAGATGGATTGCCGTGGCTGATGTTGGCAGCCCAAGAGGCTGATCAGGAGAGTATAGGTTTCAGTCTGAATGATCTAGAGTTTGGACACACTGTTAGAGGTCCATTAACAGTGTTGCGGGATAACTGAAAAGAGACTGAGCCTCCTCAAATTTATCTAAATTACGTGAATGATTTTAGGCTCAGATTTTATGAAGTGGGTAAGTTTGCAAAAGAAAAGCTGCTCAACTCTTAGTCAAAAATTAAGTCTGTTTTTGATCGGCAAGTTGAACACTGTTAGTTTTTTCCTGGCTATCAGGTTTTGGCACTTTTAACAATAAACAGTTCCAATTTTCAAGCCCAGTATTCTGGCCCTTTTACTGTAATGAAGCAGATTTCTGATCTAAATTATTTGATTGCTACTCCTAAACAGAGAAAGTCCATTCAATTATGTTATATTATTTAACTAACTTTAAACCTGCTCTAGTGGTTGAGACTGCCTCGCAATTTCCTTTGGGAATGAGGTGGATGAGGGAGTCTCGCCACCAGATTATGTTATATCGCTGGGTTATTTAAATAACTGAGTGTTTGAATATTGGATGTTTTGCTGGCTCATCTGACTGATTTTAGACATGCTGGACTTATTTGCCTCATTAAACGACATGCCACCCTGTTTGTTGATGTTCCATCTTGTACACACTGGGTGGAACATGATATTGACGTTGGAGATGCTGAGCCCATCCACCATCGTTTCTATCATGTTTCCCCAGAAAACCATAAATATATTGATGCCGAGGTTCAGTATAAACTTGATCATGCCATTGTGCAGCCATCGTTTTTAAAATGGGCATATCCCTGTTTGTTGGTGAGTAAATCTGATGGCACATTTCGCTTTTGTACCAATTATAGGAAGGTAAATAAAATGACTAAACATCAAATGAAGGATTGCGTAGACAAGTTGGGGATGTTACATTTGTGAGTAAATTAAATCTACTGAAGGGCTATTGGCCAGTCCTTATGACACCATATGCTCGAGATATTTCTGCTTTTATTACACTTGCTGGATTATTCTCGTATAACTTTATGAGTTTTGGTTTACATAATGCCCCCGCTATGTTTCAGTGATTAATGAACAGGGTTGTTTTGGGGTTGGAGGGAGTGGCCGTTTATTTGGATGATGTTGTCATTGTTACTGATTCCTGGGAGCAGCACTGTGATGACCCCTGCTGGGCTAGTGGTTTTTCTTCCCCCTGGTGTTTGTGGGCTGGTGCTTCGTTTTGAGTGGATGAGCCCTGCTCATTAAGCCTACCCGGATTCACCTGTGCGAAGGTTGGTTTAGCTTTTAAAAACCATCTCTCATTATTCCCGGAGTGCCTTTCCATGATGTGATGTTTGGCATTATTCTTGTATTTTTATTTCATATCTTATACATATTCTTTCGGTTTGTAAAATTATATTATTTGAGCCTGTATTCAACATGTAGTCTCCCATATTGTTGCAGTTTACAAGCCGTCCATGACACTTTTTACATACAGACACCATTAATGGCCCTCAAATTGATGCAGAGAATATGACAAAGAGCTTGTGATAAAAAAAATATAAACAACCATTTTTAGAATATTATATTATAAATTAACAAGCTTTCTTAACACTTTAAAGTTGTTTCAGAACAAACCAAGAGGTCAAGGTTTGGCAGGTTAGCATGGTCCAGTTAGCCCCTTCTGGTAGAAGCTGTAACTACATCATCTGAAGCGTCTTTATCCATTCCAAAGTTGCCTTGTATTCTGACTAAATACATTTCCTTACAATATTTCAGTTTATTTTATAGTAGAAGTTTAACCAGCACCTGATTCTTTTTGGAGAACTCTTCAAATTGTAAAATGCACTTAATATTTTTCCCTTTCTTTTGCTGTTGATGTCATGACTGAGGATTGTCACTAAAAGGTTTGGGACTGTGCGTGTTCTTGTGGTGCCATCAGCCAATCAGCGTTTATCCATGGCTACAGCCAGTGTATAAATAGAGTGCAACAGTCTGGTTCCAGAAGTAAAAATCCCATTAATTCTCTCCATTGGCTAATTGATTTTTACATTTCAATAGCATGTACTTTATACATTTGTTTTCACTACATCTGGTGATGGTATATTCCACCCATTTTTTATATTCTCCTATAAAAAAGAAGTGTATATCATTTAGGAGGAAAAAGATGATTAGTGTGTTTGACCTGACGAAGACCCAATTCGGGTCGAAACGTTGTCAATATACTGGAACGTTTAGCAGTGTGCCAGCATTTCTACTCATTTCTACATAAATTTTTTAAGCAATCATTCTGTATTATTTCAACTTACTTTTGAAATAATCATGTTTAATAACAGAATTCCAGGTAAAGACCTACACTACCCATGATCCTGAAGGAAAATGATCAACCAATCAGAGAATCGTGGCCTAAAAAACAGCATAAGATCTCTGCAGTGACCGCCCACTTCCATTAGGCACTGTGAATAATGCAATTGAGTTGCTCTTCCTACACTTTCAAATTACTTATATATTTGTATATATCTGAAAATTGTGCAATAACATTTAAATACATATTTTTTCTATGTTAATAATCAACAACTTTAAATCAATATTTTTTTTATTATTTTCCACCTTTATAAATGTGATTATGTCATTCACATTGCTGCATGTGATTGTAGTTCTCTACCTCATAAAAGATGTAAAGTACACAATCTTGTACCGTTGTATTTTTGTCTGATTTTCAAATAGTTTTTTTGCTTAAAATCAAAGTTTGTAATGTTGTGATTCACCTCATAGATGGTTGGTTTGATTCATAGCTTAAAACCTTTTTATGAAGGTTTTAGAATTGGAACATATTGGAAAAATACTTCTGGAACCATAGCACCTGAAAACTCTAAACATTTCCTGGGAGTTTGATTTCAGATTGTTTGCAGTAATATAGCAACAAATACATTAATAAGGATTTGTAATTTTATTATCATAATGTGAAGATATAGTGTCAGTGCAATTTGTCAAATGGCACAGTTGGGCACGTTTAAACATTTCTGTGCAGTTTTCTCAGCAAACTAGGCTTGCATATTTATTTATTTATTTTTTCAACACAGGAGCAGACA
Organism: Xyrauchen texanus; assembly: GCF_025860055.1. Classification (NCBI taxonomy): domain Eukaryota; kingdom Metazoa; phylum Chordata; class Actinopteri; order Cypriniformes; family Catostomidae; genus Xyrauchen; species Xyrauchen texanus. The sequence continues at coordinate 40,194,752 of NC_068290.1, forward strand.
AGTAACCATTGGGCCACTTTATAAACAGTCCAACAGCTTCTACCATGGGCGCCTGTGTTCTTTAGAGCTTGGTTCACTTTATGCATCTCTCTCTAGAGGACAAAAACAGACCCAAAGAGCTACAGAACTGTGTGGAGCCGTTTCATACTCTAAACTTCTCCACAGCAATGCTGTCACTCATAACCTTATTATCCCCCAAACAGGCGATTCCCAGAGTGCCTCCATCACAGTTCCCTGACTCCGCATGGTTGATGTTATTGCTTGAACAGGCGCCTGTGAAGAACTCTTGCCTTGAAGCCGGGGAGTCTGCAAAGGCACAACAAGCATCGATAGATCACTGTATCCCATCCTGAGCGCCAGTTCTAAAACAGCACAGCTCCTCCGAATGCACAGAGCAATTCTTAGAGGTACTTATTTTGATTCCAAATGCACACCGCAATCCAGCCACCCATAAAACATCCTTAAGCAAGCTGTCGCCTCTTTAGAGAGGGAATGCACTCTGTATTTACTGGAAATTAAAACAAAGCCTGTCTGTGCAACCAAACTAAAAAACTCATGATGTAATTCTACAGCAAGCAGAGTAAGAAAGGGCATAGTATATAACAGGAAGTCCCTGTTGCCACTCTGAAAATGGTGGAAGGTCTTGGAATTATTATCCCAGAAAATGTCCGTCAGCACTTTCTTGTATATTAATCTTTTGAGAGCTTTTTAACCCTTACCTCTTATTTTACATTGTTTGCATTAAATGTATTCTTCACTATTTACTTATTTACTCTCCCTTGTGTCGTTCCAAACCCATATGCTGTTTATTGTCCCTGTGGAATACAGCGGAAAATATTCAAAGTCCCCAAAATGATAAATAATAAGGCGATTGATTTAACAAGATAATATAAGGTGATTTTAGTTAAAACTTTATTTGCAATCAGTCATGCATTGTGACCCATATGTACATTTTGTTATAACAGAACATAGAGATGCAAATTTTGGCAAATTCTTTATACAGAGTAAACACTAGCATTAACCGGTAAACCAGTAAGCCATGAATCAAGCAAGTGACCAAACAGGCATGACAAAGTGGCAGAGGAGTTAAGAATTGATTGAAGACAATACAAAAAGTGGCTATAGAATCCAATGTATTGTTTATTTGCATATTATTAATCATGAGCCAATCATTGGCCTACAGTTAACAGTAATCCATTCTGCAATTGAATTTGTTAATGAGTCCAAGATTTATTATGAGGGCTTGTCTAAGGTCTCGTCAATGTACACCTGCAACAGACGGATGCTTTTGGAACATCTCACTTTGCTTGCTTCGCGTCACAATCATACCATTTTTTAGGTCGCTGTGTCAAGTTAAACATAGTTTAATACTTTAAAAAAACATGTCTTGAGATCCCTAAGTTCGGATTTACACTACATCAAGCTGTGTTTTGAATGCAAGAATCTATCACTATGTTGTGCTGTCTGCTGAAGAGTTGCTTTGTTCTCTGTATAAGCTGGGCAATGCCTTTTCTGCCGAAGTTTTGCTTACTGCCCCCTGGAGAAAACAGGTGGTAATTCAAGCTATAATTGTTCAGGAATTTTCCTTATTACAGACATGATTAATTGTGTTAATTAAAAAAAATGTAATCATCAGCCCTAGTTATTTCATCAACATTCGAATGAACAGCTGTATATTTCTTTCTTATATTTCATAACAAATGCCAAATTAACCAAAAGGTGGTTTAACAATGGAAGAATAAAAATATAGCCTATCCACATTTTGTGATGCTGGGCTATGCTAATATTTTTGGTTTAGAAAAATCAACATCTACATGAGCAGGGGTCATTATGGTATGCAGCCAGATGACGGCAAGCTCAGAAACCTGCTCTGAAGGCACTGACGTCCCGCTGTGCATCGCCCCTCCCATCTCCCATATGAAGTGAATTGCAGAGTTATAAACATATGCTCTTGGATGTAGAGGTTGCCATGAACAATAATAAGGACAGTTTCAAACCTCAGACAAGAAAATTGTTTCCTCAACAATGCAGATGCGTGATGCACACTCGCTCTCTCTTTTCCAGAGCAGCAGCAGTTTGTGAGCAGTGTTGTCAGGGCCATGTTTCCATGCCAAATTGGGATAATTTAAAAACACAATCGTGGGTTAAAATTATAGCATCATGTGTTGTGGTTTTTGAGATCCTTTAAAAAATGGACCACAGTCACCAAAAAGTTTGATAGTAGTCTGGTGATGGGGGTGTAGCCAAGCGACATTTGCAGAGAGCGAGGCTGGGAGAGACAGAATGGTAAGGATATACACCTGTGGAAAATCAGCTCTAACAGCTGTTTTGTGTTTGCAGTGACAGTGGAGAGGGATGAAAGGGCAATCCAGACTGCCAGAGGAGAGAGAGAGAGAGAGACCCGCAAACCTAGCTGTGTGTGTGATTGGCTGTGGTGAAAAGCATTAGTGTGTGTGAAAACTGAAAAGTATTAGGAATAAAGACTAGGAGGAAGAAACACCGTCATGGAGTCCGCAATGCTGGCAAAGTATTTAAGACCCTCACCAGCATCCAACAAGAGCAACATCAGTCTCTGCTTGAGGTTCAAAGTGCTCTTCCAGGCTCAAGCAGAGGATCGGCAGGTACTACGGATCTTGTTACAACAGGAAGAGCCTACAGCCACAACCCCGGACCTACCTATGGCTGTGCCGCATGTTACGCTTGCCAAGATGAGCCCTTAAGAAGACCCGGAGGCTTTCATTGAGCTCTTCAAGTGGACTGCGGATGCATGAAAGTGGCAGATGTCCTAGTGGTCGGCCCACTTACTGCCACAGTTGTCTGGGAAAGTTCAACTCACAGCACAACAACTTCCTGCGGCCAACCTCCTGGTGTGCGAGAACTTAAATGCCATCTTACAACAGGTTGGCTGCAGCCCAGAACAACATCAGTAGCACTTCCGCTCGTGGATGCTTGGCAAATGCAGCCGCCCGTTCGCATTCGCCCAGCAGCTCCGTGACACCGGCTGAAGAACACAATGCCGAGGGAGTGCTCGATCTGGTGGTACTGAAGCAGTTCATTGCCCAGCTACCGAAATGCCCGGCTACCGAAATGAACGGCTGAGTGGGTCAAGTGCCACCATCCGGCGTCGCTGGATGAGGCGGTCCAGCTGGCTGAGGTCCATATGGCACCGTATTCGGGGGCAACAAGAACTCTTCTTCTCTCTCTTCGCTCTCTCTCCTCCCTCCCCCTCTCCTTCCCCTTGTCCTGTTCCCGTTCCCCAGAAACTGCAAATTCCTACCCCCAAAACTGGTACTCTGGTCCTGTAGGCCGTTCAACCTTAACCCACTCTGCTCTCCCCCACAGGTCAGTGAATCCGCTGCCGCGGGTGTGGGTGTGAAGTCTGAACTGGTCTGCTGGAGCTGCGGGGAACATGGGCATTTCCAGGATCTATGCCCTACGATGGAGGTGGAGACATTGATCTGGGTCCCCGAAGCACCACAGGCACTCCTGCTCAATCCCCATTTGAGCAGGAGCATACTGCATTGCTGTGAGTATTAAAGAGGTTACATATCAAGCCTTGGTGGATTCAGGTTGCAATCAAACCTCCATTCACCAAAGCTTGTTTCAGTCTGAGGTAAAGGTAAGGTGTGTGAATTAGGATATACAAAATTACCCTGTAGTGACGGTCACTATTACATTTCAGGGACAAAAACATAGTGTTGAGGCTGTGGTTAATTCCCGCCTCACCCATCCACTAATCTTGGGAACTAATTGGCCACCATTTACTACCTTATTAAGGGGAATGTGTGTGGATGGGTCCTGCAACAAAGTGTATTGGTGTGTGGTGTGTGACTTGGTGGCTTGGTAAGTGGAGCCAGGGACATTATGTCAGCTCCACATCAGGAGGACATAAGGGAGGGGGAAGTCTTGGCTTCCCCAGCCTTAGAGGATTCCCTGCTGGGGACTTCCCTCTGGAGCATATGCATAATGAGAACCTTTGGCACTCCTTTGAAAAAGAGAAAATGATTGATGGTATTGCCTCCAGCCAGATTTGCACTCACATATCCTATTTTTCAATTATTAAGGATCAGTTGTATCGAGTGATGCAGGATGCTCAGACAAAGGAGGATACAACCCAGTTGTTAGTATCGAAGAGACATTGGGAAATGTTATTCCAGATGGCTCTTTATAATCTGATTGCGGATCACTAGACCATCTGATGGCCCGTTTCTATTGGACGGGCATTCGTGGGGATGTTCACAGGTTGTGTACAGCATGCCATGAATGTCAGATCATGAATCCCATGGCCACCTCAAAGGCACCATTGCACCCCGTCCATTGATCGAGGTCCCCTTCGAAATAATTGGCATGGAGCTCGTCGGGCGATTAGAGCAGATGGCATGGGGGCATCACTTTGTACTGGTTCTAGTGGAATATGCAATGTTATATCGGGAAGCAGTGCCTCTGCGCATCATCTCAGCACGTAGTGTTGTGGAGTAACTCTTCAGAAAAATCTCCAGAGTGGGGATTCCAAAAGAAATCTTCACTGATCAAGGAACAATGTTTACTTCACATACACTACCCAAACTTTATAAATTATTGGGGATTAAATCGATTGAATTGAAACAAGAAAAATCTCCATGCCTCTCCCCTCCAAATAATCTAATCGATCTAATAATTTTGTTTTAACTGAAAAAATGCTTTTAAAACATTAAACTAAATTCTCTTTCATCTTCATTTGACAAAAAAGGTTTTTATTTAAAAATACAATGAAAAATGAATGTTAAGTTACACTTCATTGCAGGGGACGCATGGCCATTCAGAAAACCATATCCTCCATTCATACGCATTTAACTACGAGAAAGTTTTACATCTCATTGAAGACAATTTTACTCTAGAATAGTTATTTTTCAATAAAAACTGATGATTGCAAGGATTCATATCTATGAATGGAAATAAGCTTCAGCAGTTTTTTTAAATCCTCATCCAGTAATAATAATGTGATTGTTGCATCCTAGCCAGCGCGACAGTGCCATCTATGCACTATTTCGGTACCTTTTATAAAAACTGACCTTTCCGCCATCATTTACTTGTGTCTGTCCAAGCTCCGAAAGCCATTAAAGTCATATACAACACGCCTTAAATTTCAGTCTGTTCCTCACACAACACCATATAGCTTCAGAATTTTTTTTATCTAAGTGTTAATTCACCTTGTCACTCATTTGAAACCGGCATGCATGCAGGAATGACCTTGTTTACATGACTGCGCCTGACATCAACAATTTAAAGCCAGTTCACACTACACCGACAGACACCGACCAACATTCTTAAATTGGCCGTTGGATTTAGAATGTTGGAAACATAATGGTTATGTTCACAGTGCACCAACAAACACAAACAGACTTCGTAACAGCGAGTCAGATTGGTTAAAGAAATAGATGATCATTTTACCACAATCCAAATATTACTATTACTTATGCCTTTACATGTTGTTCTTCGCCTGAAAAGACGACGAATGAAATGAAAGAGGTTGTGGGTGAAGCCTTGGTTGTTGAGACGTGAAAAATGGGGCGCTTACTTAAACTTATACAGAGAACTGCAAACAGACGATGTCCAGAAATTTCAAAATTTTGCTCTGTTTGCCCCCAATCAGTTTCAAAAACTACTTCAGATGGTGACACCAAAGGCAAGAGTTCGCTGTCTTTTTCTGCATATCACGGCGCCGTTTTGTAGTTTTTTAAATTTTTAAGTATTGTATCGAAGGAAAGAAAACAGTTCTTTACAGTAAAGTACAGTGCAGTACTTTACATTGCATTGCATATTGAGAACACAAACTACGTTTAAGTGGTGATTTTCTTTCTCCCAACTTCATCTTGTGAATTAACAGGTGAGTGCCCTTTTGCTTTCCTTTTTAGCAAAGGCATAATACATCATATTTGTGTTCAACTCCTATTGTGCTGTGATAATGATTTGGTAGCCTTAACTGCCATCAGATCCCAGTATCAAATAAATAAGCTGTTTATAACATTATATTTCTGTTTCTTTTACTAAAATAGTTTTCTTTAAGTGATTTGCTGTCAGATTGAGTAATGCACTGGACTAGGGTTAATTTGTTCATTTTCACGTCAGATTTGAGATTGGAGCTGACACACAAAACATTGCAGGCAGAAACACCTCACTCAAGCAGTCAGTGTGGTCAGCTAACAATAACAACTTCAAAGTTCAGATACTAGAGTTCATTCAGGATTTTTCTGAGGAGCTAGAAATGGTCCACAACGAAGGAAGGACACAACGTCTCGTTCCCTCAATCGGGGAAAGGAGGTTACATTCGTAACCTAGACGTTCCCCTTCTGTCGCTCTCTCCACGTTGTGTTGGAGAAGGGACACCAATTTAAATCACGCCATGCACTGAGCCGTGTACGTGGTCTGACACAGGAGCGGGCAGGTGTTTTACGTGCCAGACGACCGGCTGTATCAGACTGCATGTACCCTTCCCCAATGCCCCACCAAAGTCGTCAGAATCCTTTTGGTTACCCTAACAGGGAAACAAGGCGACACTTGCCAACCTGGGAACGGGCCATGCCTGGCTGGGCCTCTTTTCTCTCCATGTTTCTCGCATAGAGCAATAGACAGCCGGGGCCATTACATGCACCGAGGGAAGGGGGTCTTACACAATTTCCTATTCTTTCAGGGGGAAAAGACCCTGCGGAGATCACCCCTACCCAGCTGGGGAGGTAAGGTGTGAATACATAACGTGTTTTAGGTGACACGTGTGAGTGGCGCGGTGGTAGATCCAGCCTCAGCGAGGGGGAGTTGCTACAACACGGCAACCTGAGGACAGCCGGAACTGCCTAAGGAAAACGCGGGTCTGCTCGTAAGGGGACCGTATCGCAGAGAATACACACAGGGGGGAGTCCGCGTAGGAGTCCTCACCCTGTGGAGCACCTATTCCAGTACAGGGTAGATTTGAGTACCCGCAGTGGATTGGGTCGGCAAGTTCCTCCGCTGAACTGCAGACCCATGAGGGCTAGGGAGGAATCGACCAGGGATTCGAGTTGAGTGGAATCTCCTGGGACAAAAGACGCACAGTTTTACCTCAACTGAGGGAAAGTGCGCTATATGCAAGCGATTCACCCAGCCAGCCCATCAGCGTGTTACCGAGTTCTACTGGCTCGGACCTGAGAAAACACGGGATGAAACTGACTCAACCCTGAAATTATAATATCTCGTAAAGGTGTTGGGTGTTGCCCAACCCGCTGCTCTACAAATGTCTGCCAGGGAGGTACACCTGGCCAGTGCCCACGAGGACGCAACACTCCTTGTCGAGTGAGCTCGGCCTCGCAAGGGGGGGGGAGGTGCATGGCCTGAGTGTGATAAGCATGAAATGGCATCTACTACCCAGTGGGAAAGCCTCTGTTTGGAGACAGAGTTTCCTTCCGCTGTCCCCCAAAGAGCTGCCCACAGTGTCTAAAGCTCTGCGTGCGGGTCAGATAAAGCACGTACCGGACACAGCAACGACGGGGCTGGGTCTGCCTCCTCCCGAGGCAGCGCTTGCAGGTTCACTACCTGGTCTCTAAAGGGAGTGGTAGGAACCTTGGACACGTAGCCTGGTCACGGTCTTAGGATCACATGAGTGTCTGCCGGACCGAACTCCAGGCAAGTGTCGCTGACAGAGAACGCTTGCAGGTCCCCAACCCTCGTGATGGAAGCAAGCACGATCAGCAGGGCAATCTTAAGAGACAGGGCCCTGAGTCTAACTGATTCTAGCGGCTCGAAGGGAGGTCTCTGGAGGCCCGTGAGGACTACCGAGAGGTCCCAGGAGGGGAACAGTCTTGGCCGGGAGGGATTTAACCTCTGGGCGTCTCTTAGGAACCTGATGATTAAGTCGTGCTTACCAAGGGACTTGCCATCTGCTGCGTCGTGGTGGGCCATGATAGCAGCAACATACACCTTCAAGGTGGACGGGGACAGCCTCCCCTCCAACCTCTCCTGCAGGAATAGGAGCACTGACATAACTGCGCACCAACTCTCCACTGGGCAAGCGCTGTCATGACAGTGCGTCTGCTACCACATTGAGTTTGCCGGGGATGTGAGTGGCACGCAGCGACCTGAGTCATGCTCGTCTCGGGACTCGAGTCTGAAGCTAGTGCTGAAGCGGTCTCATATGCATCAACCCCAGCTAGTCTAGAGGACTGTGAGTAGCGTGACTGCGGCGGAGGATGCTATATGCCCCAGGAGCCTCTGGAAGAGTTTTAGAGGGACCGTTGTGCCTGGCTTGAACTTTGCGAGGCATTTCAGCACCGACTGTGCACGCTCGTTGGTGAGACGTGCAGACATTGAGACTGAGTCTAACTCCATGCCAAGAAAGGAGATGCTCTGAAGCGGAGTGAGCTTGCTCTGTTCTCGGTTGACCTGAAGCCCCAAGCGGCTGAGGTGTATGAGCACCTGGTTTCTGTGAGCGCATAGTAACTCTCGGGAGTGGGCCAGTCTGAGTGACTTTCGTGAAGACGCGAGGGGACAGAGACATGTTGAAGGGGAGGACTTTGTACTGAAACGCCTGGCCGTTGAACGCGAACTGTAAGAAGGGTCGGTTTCACGGCAGAATTGAGACGTGGAAGTGCGCGTCCTTCAGGTCTACCGCTGTGAACCAATCTAGGTGCCGGACACATGTTAAGATACACTTTTGCGTGAGCATTTTGAACGGGAGTTTGAGCAGTGCTCGGATGAAAACTCGCAAGCCCAAGATTGGTCATAAGCCGCCGCCTTTCTTGGGTACAACAAAGTAAGGGCTGTAGAGACCCTTCTCCATTTCGGTTGGGGGGACAGGCCCTATCACGTCTTTGCACAGGGATTTGGCATGTTCGCCGTCTACTGCGGAAACTGACGCCCGTGAAGGGAGGGCGGGGGCCTGGCAAACTGAATTGTGTAACCGAGTCGAATGGTCCGGTACAGCCAGCGTGATGGGTTCGGCAGTGAAAGCCACGCCTAGAAACTCTGTGCTGGGGGTACCAAGGGGATGAGTATTTTGGATGTACCCGGCGGGGGCTTTGCAGCGGGGTGAAGCAGGTAGTGTGTGTCGGGAGGCAAGGGATGTGTCCCGAGGCTTTGGTGCTGAGAACAAACTCAAAGCACTTACCTTGCTCAGGTTCGTGACTGAGGAGGAGGTCCGGTGCAGGCCAGGGGACAGTCGTGGAGCTGAAGGTGGACTGTGGCCGCGTCCAGCATGCCGGGTCTGTTGAGGCCTGGCGGCAGAGTGCCGTGAGAACGGCATTTGCGGGCCAGGTGACCCAGAGACAAAAAAGGAAATAGCTCTATTATTGAGAATGTGAGTACCCCAGCCCCCGTTAGGGGGTGCGGCCAATGAAATTAATTCAACAAAAGATTCTCCTCCTGGCCCCCCACCCCATCCAGAAACTACACAGAGGCGGAAACACGTCTTTAAAAAGACGCATCCTGAGAAGTACGTTCAACGCCGCTGTGTATTGCTCTTTTAGAGAAAATCACTCTTTTAAATTTCTCTCTTAGAGTTTGGGTTTCTGCACTGTCGAAGCACCCAGGGGCAATTGCACTGCCGTGCAAGAAGGAGAAATCACCACTGTAATGCGGCATCAATCCAACAGCATGCAGAGCGTCAGAGGAATACTGGAACTGGTGTGATCTCACGAGAACAGCATGCACAACCATCGGCTCCGAAGAAAATTTCTGAATGAACTCTAGTATTTGCCTTGCCTTTATACCCGTATGTCCGGGGGCGGGGTATGCAAATACTAGCTGCCAACTTCTCATTGGCGTTTTTTCATAGATCAGAGGTATATTCGGTGCTCAAGAGAGACCCCTAGTGTCGCTTCTCCGACACAATGTGGAGAGAGCGACAGAAGGGGAACGTTAGTTACTAAGTTATTTTTATTCTGTGAAGTGCAGCCTTCAAACAACATTGCAAATGTCTGTTGCCCGCTGACAGACAGCTTGTTTTCTAATACTATCTTGCTAGTTTAGCTAACTAATCAATTAGATTAATTTATCAAAACCTGCAACGTTAGTCAAAACGTTAACTTCTGTACCCTTGTGCACACTATATACACCTTTAGACATCAATGTCTATCCCAACCAGTCCATGATCAACACAATAAAATTAATTTCTTATGTTAAAAGAACAGGGCTCATCTGTGAATGAGTAATAGAATTTCAGTTTCCATTGCATTCATTTGCAATGTGGCAATGGCAAATGTATGCATTTTTATGTCAATGCTGACCTTTGCATCCAGCCAACTGCTTTTCACTATAAATCTTGACATTAGGAGTATCCTTGGTGATCATGATTTCAAGCTTGATTAAACGTCCTAGTGCTTGACACATCCGCATAACCACTAGATGGCACAAGGAAGTTGTGGCAGGGCGGAGGGCGGGGCCGGGTCGTGATCCTACACACCCGGTCCCGTATTAGGCTAATCAAGCCTCGGAGGTACAGGTGAAACTCGAAAAATTAGAATATCATGCAAAAGATCATTAATTTCAGTAATTCAACTTAAAAGGTGAAACTAATATATTATATAGACTCTATATATTACAAGCAAAGTAAGATATTTCAAGCCTTTATTTGATATAATTTTGATGATTATGGCTTACAGCTTATGAAAACCCCAAATTCAGAATCTCAGAAAATTAGAATATTGTGAAAAGGTTCAGTATTGTAGGCTCAAAGTGTCACACTCTAATCAGCTAAACACCTGCAAAGGGTTCCTGAGCCTTTAAATGGTCTCTCAGTCTGGTTCAGTTGAATTCACAATCATGGGGAAGACTGCTGACCTGACAGTTGTGCAGAAAACCATCATTGACACCCTCCACAAGGAGGGAAAGCCTCAAAAGGTAATTGCAAAAGAAGTTGTATGTTCTCAAAGTGCTGTATCAAAGCACATTAATATAAAGTTAAGTGGAAGGGAAAAGTGTGGAAGAAAAAGGTGCACAAGCAGCAGGGATGACCGTAGCCTGGAGAGGATTGTCAGGAAAAGGCCATTCAAATGTGTGGGGGAGCTTCACAAGGAGTGGACTGAGGCTGGAGTTACTGCATCAAGAGCCACCACAGACAGACGGGTCCTGGACATGGGCTTCAAATGTCAAACGTCTTACCTGGGCTAAAGAAAAAAAGAACTGGTCTGTTGCTCAGTGGTCCAAAGTCCTCTTTTCTGATGAGAGCAAATTTTGCATCTCATTTGGAAACCAAGGTCCCGGAGTCTGGAGGAAGAATGGAGAGGCACACAATCCAAGATGCTTGAAGTCCAGTGTGAAGTTTCCACAGTCTGTGTTGGTTTGGGGAGCCATGTCATCAGCTGGTGTTGGTCCACTGTGCTTTATTAAGTCCAGAGTCAACGCAGCCGCCTACCGGGACATTTTAGAGCACTTCATGCTTCCTTCAGCAGACAAGCTTTATGGAGATGCTGACTTCATTTTCCAGCAGGACTTGGCACCTGCCCACACTGCCAAAAGTACCAAAACCTGGTTCAATGACCATGGTATTACTGTGCTTGATTGGCCAGCAAACTCGCTTGACCTGAACCCCATAGAGAATCTATGGGGCATTGCCAAGAGAAAGATGAGAGACATGAGACCAAACAATGCAGAAGAGCTGAAGGCCGCTATTGAAGCATCTTGGTCTTCCATAACACCTCAGCAGTGCCACAGGCTGATAGCATCCATGCCACGCCGCATTGAGGCAGTAATTAATGCAAAAGGGGCCCAAACCAAGTACTGAGTACATATGCATGATTATACTTTTCAGAGGGCCGACATTTCTGTATTTAAAATCCTTTTTTTATTGATTTCATGTAATATTCTAATTTTCTGAGATTCTGAATTTGGGGTTTTCATAAGCTGTAAGCCATAATCATCAAAATTATATCAAATAAAGGCTTGAAATATCTTACTTTGCTTGTAATGAGTCTATATAATATATTAGTTTCACCTTTTAAGTTGAATTACTGAAATTAATGAACTTTTGCACAATATTCTAATTTTTCGAGTTTCACCTGTATAAAGGTCGACTGCAGAGTATCGTGCGGGAGAGAGAGATTGTTTACGGACATGTCCGTCATGTGTGTGTTTATGTCTTCTTTTAAGTTTATCATTAAAACTATTATTTATATTGAAAAGCCGGATCTCGCCTCCTCCTTTCCACTGAATACCTTTACAGAAGTGTAATCATGCTTGAAATCGATCACACACATATGTGCACGCACACACACACACACACACAACACACACAAGCACTTTCTCACACACGCTCAACACACACAAAAGTACACACATACACACACAAACACAGACAAACACAAGTGCACACATGCACACACACAAACAGTTTCTCACACACAGACAGGTGCACACACACACACACACTCAACATACAAACACTTTTTCACACACAGACAAGTGCGCGCACACACACACACACACTCAACATACAAACACTTTCTCACACACACATATTCAACACACAAACTCACACAAGCATTCACAAACAAACACTTTCTCACACACAAGTGCACGCCACGCAAGCACACACACACAAACACTCTCACACAGACACTCACACACACACACACTGTTTTAGTTACTCATTCAGCCACTTTCTCAGTTATTCACTAACTTACTCAGCCTTTGTTTGTGTTATTATTTGTTATTGTATGTATTTATTATTTATATGGCTGAAATGTAAGTTTATTTACCTGAATCAGCTTTGGGCTTTCTTTGAACAATTTCCTTCTAATTTTGTACAAATATTTTGCAAGATCATTTTAGTTGACTTGGATTCTGAGGCACTGATTTTGATAATGTTTTATATGTATATTTGAATATACCGAATGCACTTCTTGTTTATTTAATTATTTTTTAAATACCTGAAAGTTTTGTTTTGCCCCTAAATGTGCTTCAGACTTTTAATTGTTTTTCAAGAAAGCTTTTCAGAAGTTTTTCAAAAGCTTAATAAATAGAGACATGTTTTGAAAAGACACTTTGAAGCTGTATTATTTGTGTTAAAAGTTTAAGTCACTTTTTCAAATGCTACATTTATACACTGCATTAAAACATGGTATTTTTTATAGCAAGACTAAGGAATAATTTATTGAAGTACAAGGTTTAGAAAAGAAATGTAAAACACACATTGCAGTCCATTACTCAATAGCTTACACAGTAGCATTTAGTGTATTTGTACTGTAGTTTACAGTAAAATTCTGTAAATATACCTCTTGTGAAAAGTGCAAATAAACAGTAATTATATACTTTCAGTATTTCTCAGTATTTAACTAAAGGTAGAAAAATAAAAGATCAATGCTGTATTTACAAAACAGTAGCATTTCAGCAACAGCAAGATACCATTCATTTTACAGTAACTTCTGGCAACCATGCTGCCAGTTCTTTACTGTTTTTTTATGAGAACATTTTTAACAGTGCACAGTTAAATGGATGAGCCAGATTGATACCAAAACACAAGGGAAGATGATCTTCACCAGGGGCCAAAATAAACAAATGTATCTACAGTTTTTGCCCGTTGCTTGAACACTATAGACACATGCTTAAACCAAAGTAACATAACTTGAAGTTGTTGTTACTATACCTTAAGCAATGTGTAACCATACCTTAAACAAAAGCGCTGCTTTGCACTTTAGTTGCAATTATGTAACACTGGCTCCTTTCTGCAACACACTTGCTCCTAGACACTACACACTATTTCATACATAAGACACTTAGTTCAAAAATGAAATCTCAGGGTACCATTGGGAAAACACATCTATTCAAAATACAACACACATTGGTTAATTGAAAAGACAAAGACACACACCTGAAAATACTTACTTACAAAACTGAACACCAATCAGCCAGCTACAAAAAGGCCTCAGTTAAGCCATTTTGAGAACTTTGCAAGCATGGAGGCAGGGAGAGCTAGAGGCAGAGGAAGAGGAAGACAGAGAGAGCGAAGAGGCTACGCAAGGACCATTATTTCGGATGACATAAGAGCAACTTTTGTGGACCATGTCAAAAACCATGGCCTGACTATGAGGGAAGCTGGGCAGAGAGTCCACCCTAATCTAAGCCGTTTCACAGTTTCATCCATAATAAGGACATTCCGACTGGAAAACAGGTATGTCTTCAACTCTCTACTCTACTCAGACTATATCTAGAGAATACACAGTACTGTAAAAAAGAGGCAAACGAGAACAATTTGTGGTAGCATTTTTCTACAGAATGGCTAGAAGACCTACTGGGGGTGGATGCCAACGCCTGTTCACCCAACAGCAGGAACTTGCCATAGTGAACCTAGTCAGAGCAAACAATGCAATCCGTCTCCACCAGCTACAGCAACAAATACTTGCAGATAGGCAAGTATTCAACAACATACATCGAGTAAGCATTACCACTATCAAACGCATCTTGGTAAAGCACAACATGACCATGAAGCAATTGTACAGGGTCCCGTTTGAGAGGAACAGTGTCAGGGTCAAAGAACTTCGACATGAATATGTACAGGTAAGTGTTTCAGTCCTTTACATTTACAATACAGAATGGGTGCAGTCCAGTAACAGATGAATATGTACCACTGGATTAGTACCAAATAGATACATTCCGAAAGCTACCCAGCCGCATAAATGTATTTACATTGACGAGGCTGGATTCAACCTTAGCAAAAACGGGGACGTAATATAATTGGCCAAAGGGCAATTGTGCATGTCCCGGGGCAGCGTGGGGGAAATATCACATTGTGTGCTGCCATAAGTCTTCGAGGTCTACTGCACCATTATGCTAAACTGGGTCCCTATAATGCGCAACACATAATCACATTTCTAGATGCACTTCATGATGCAGTTGTACAGGATGGACCAGAACAGCCCAGGTTTGTTGTTGTCTGGGATAATGTTAGTTTCCATCGGGCTGCTCTGGTCCAGAACTGGTTCACCAACCATGATCAATTTGAAGTGGTGTACTTGTCCCCTTACTCGCCATTTCTAAATCCTATAGAGGAATTTTTTCTGCTGGGAGATGGCACGTATATGACCGTCAGCCACATGCCCGTATGCCTATTCTGCAGGCAATGGAACAGGCCTGCGGAGACATTGAGGTGAGGTCAATCCAGGGATGGATTCGGCACACAAGGGGATATTTTCCCTGATGCTTAGCAAGAGAAGACATTGCTTGTGATGTTGATGAGATCCTGTAGCCAGACCCCACAGACGGCAGGATCCATAAGCCCACTTGCGCACAATTGTGTTTTTCTGTGTTTACAGTAGTGTATTGTTT
This sequence comes from Xyrauchen texanus, assembly GCF_025860055.1. Classification (NCBI taxonomy): domain Eukaryota; kingdom Metazoa; phylum Chordata; class Actinopteri; order Cypriniformes; family Catostomidae; genus Xyrauchen; species Xyrauchen texanus. The sequence continues at coordinate 40,210,019 of NC_068290.1, forward strand.
GTTTTATTTTTGATTTAACTGAATTTACTGTACTGTAAAATATACTAATGTAATTATTTTGAATTCAGTATTTAATTTTTTGGTTGTTGGGAAAACATGCCCTCTGTGGAACTGATTAAAAACAGTGAAAACAAGAGACTGCACTACAGTGTTTTACATAAAGTAGACTAGTGTGTTGCTGGTGATCTGAAAGTGTATTCATATGAGGCAAGTGGGTATAATTTTGTCATCAGAGTGACATTTTGACAAAGGATTGTTAGGTTTTGATAGCAGAGTTTCAATTTGACATAGATGTGAATGGTTTATTTTCCAGTGTTGTGTCTTATTTGCTTGTGTGTAGAGTTTTGACACAATGAGCCAAGTTTTGCAAAACGTGTTCAAGCAACGGGCAAAAACTGTAAATAACACATCGATACATAATTACCTTTTCTCAAATAATATGTTGTGTCCGCTCTTGTGCTTTAATTTAAGTATGCGCATTGTAACGGAGCAGTCAGGTTCAGTGGTGCTGAACAAGGTCAAAGCTTTCAGCACTATCTAGTTTAGTAATAGTGTTAGTGCTATTCTATGCACCGAGATTAATGATGCACGCTATATAAATGCACGGATCGTTGCCATGTCAGATTACGTCAGAGTTTGTTGGAAAATCATACCACACTGCTCAGACATTTCACAGCCTGACAACAGCTGACTGAACATGTTCAATCGGCAAAAACAGATGCCAATAATCGCAGACAGGGTTAACACACTCATCAGATGTGTCTGTCAGAGTTGGTCGGTGTCTGTGGGTGCAGTGTGAACTGGCCTTTAGGCTGTCAGGAGCTACGCATGCAGGACAAGCTGCAGTGCCAGGTGAAAGTTTAAACAAGTCGGAGGAAAATAAATTGCGCATATCGATTCTTATGTGCATTTTCACTATATCTGTTGAATGTGTGAAAGTGAACAAGATTTGAGGATGGGCCAGTCTTCCGCGACCCCATTGCAATACCTCCACACCCCCCCCATATGGGGCACACACAACACTTTGAGAACCACTGTCCTAAATGGACATCTTGGCCAAATGATTTAATCAGACCCAAGTAGATGCTAGAAACTGGGTGGTTCGAGCCCCTATTATTTGCAGTATGAAAGGTATCCTCCACAGCTTTCTCCCCATTTGAATTATTGTACGGGAGTTGACCGCACGGCATGTTTGACATCCTATGGAAAATTTGTGAGCAGGGACCTTCAAACAGCAAAAACAAAATTCAATACATTCTTCACCGGAGAGCAAATCTCCACACACTGGGTAAATTAACACAGGAGAATTTGCTCCAGGCTCAAGAACATAAAAGCCATCTGTATAATTGTGGCACTCGGCTATGGGAATTTGCACCGGTAGATAACGTCCTTGTATAACTCCCCACATCGATCTCTAAATTACTCGCCAAGTAGCAAGGGCACTTTAAGGTCACACGGCGAGTTGGAGAAATTCATTGAGGTAAAACGAACTTATAGAAGCAGAGCACGTTAGATTTACCACCTCAATCTCCTAGAAACCTTAGAGAGAGGCGGACCCCATGACTTTGGCGACAGTGGTTCCAGAGAGGGAGGAGGGAGGACCAGAGGTGAACTTGAAAGCCACCGATTGAGTCACCCCAGTCACTTGCGGATACCACTTCTCACTTCGTCATAAGTCACAGAAGTTGCCAGGTTGCAAGGAGAATTCTCAGTGTTCTCGCCTCTTCCCGGTCATATGAATCTCATAGAGCACCATGTCGAAACGACCCCAGGGGTAGTGGTACACAGTCATCCCTACCAATTACCTGAACACAAAAAAAAGAGGTTCGGGAATGATAGGCCATGATAGATATGGGGTAATAGAAGAATCCCACAGTGACTGGGCCAGCCCGGTGATGCTAGTTCCGAAGAGTGACGGCTCAGTATGGATTATAGAAAAGTCAATGCTGTGTCTAAATTTGATGCGTATCCAATGCCTCAGATTAATGAACTGCTCAATCGGTTAGGCGTGGCTCGCTTTTATTCGAGACTGGATTTGACAAAGGGATATTGGCAGGTCCCCTTAACACCCATGTCCCATGAAGAAACAGCATTTTCCACACCATTTGACTTATACCAATTTGTCACCCTTCCTTTCAGTTTGTTCTGGGCCCCGGCTACGTTTCAGCGGCTCATAGACAGAATCCTCAGGCCGCACGCCGCTTACACCACTGCCTATCTGGACAATATCATAATTTACATTAATAACTGGCAGCGGCACCTGCAGCATACGAGGGCTGTCCTGAAGTCATTTAGATGGGCGGGACTCACAGCAAACCCTAAGAAGTGTGCAATTGGATGGGTGGAAGTACGGTGCGGCCCCTGAGACCTAAGGCCAAATAGGAGGTGAGACAGTTCCTGTGGCTGGCTATTATCGTAGGCTGCACTCTGCGGTGGGCCGTTACTGCATTCTCCTGACTTCTCTCTCTCTCTCCCTTTTATCTTGCAGATGGACACATCAGACAGGGGGTTGGGAGCGGTACTGTTCCAGATGGTGGAGGGGGAGGAGCGTCCCATGCTGTACATTAGTCATGAGCTCTTGCTGAGAGAGACCAAGTACAGCACCATCGAGGAGTGTTTGGCCATAATGTGGGCGGTTCTCACAATCCGTTACTATCTGTTGGGATGTGCTTTCAGCCTCTTTTCAGACCATGCCCCCTTCTGGTGATTCCATCGCATGAAGGATACCAATGCACCGATCACCCGTTGGTATCTTGCTCTCTAGCCTTTTAAATTTGAGGTGGTCCACAGGCCGGGGGCGCAGATGGCTGTTGTGGATTTCCTCTCCGCAATGGGGGTATGTGGTGATGGGGGTGTGGCCGAATGACATTTGCAGAGAGCGAGGGCGGTCCAGCCTGCTGGAGGAGAGAGAGAGAGAGAGAGAGAGAGAGAGAGAGAGAGAGAGAGAGACACACACAAGCCTGGCTGTGTGTGTGATCGACTGTGCTGAAAACCATTGATGTGTGTGAATATTGAAAAGATTTCATGTTGAATTGGTTATCTGGCTCGCGCTTCCTCCTTGAAAGAAAGTTAGAGAATGATCACAGGTGGACACTAGATAATGAAAACACAAAGTCTTATTAATGTACTATAATGATTCCAGGATCTTATATCTGGCAACCACACCATAATGTTGTTGTCATAATCTATGCGCTGTCAGCTGTGCACCAGAATCAATACAGCCACATTTTCACACAAATACTTTATATTAGAGTGCATGATACATTGTTTATAGTGATTGTAATTGCTGTGTAAATACATATATTGAACATATCATAAAAAATCATCAAAAATATTCCTTTTAATGATAGTCAGAATTGATCTTGAGATGCACTTACATTTGTGTTCATTTCCACCCCTAAGGTCTGATATCTGTCAAATGGGTAGCCATGAGGAACCTCTTGTTCATCCATTTATTACACACTGGTTTAGGATAATAATCATTACCAAGACAAGGCTGACTGATATGTGAACCGGAGGCCATTAGCTTCTCTCATTCTGGCCTGGAGGGCTGAGCAATTGAAATCTATGAATCTAGTGGACCTCATCTGACATAAGCCGGGTGCAAACTGCAATTTGTATTTGTCCTTTATGACTGCTACTTGTCAGATTGTACAATACAACCTCTTGGTGTAAGAGCCAAGGCAGACTCAGCAACATCAAGATTTAATTGAAAAATTTATATGGATTTCAGAATTTCTTAGTATGTCGTATTTTCCCCTTTTTGCTTTAATGACAGCATGCACTCGAGCTGGTATGAATAACTATGGTATCCAGCATGATTTAAGAATGTTCCAAAGAGCATCTTGAGTGCTTCAATGGAAGCAAGAAAATCTGAAATTTTTAGAAAGGAGATAAAGCTCTGATATACTCATGGCAAAGTTATTATTTGTTCTTTGCTCAAAGCTAAAAAGGAATACTAGTATAGCAATGCTTAACTGTTGGCAGTCATTCAGACACTGGCCATGTCGCTGGGGATAAATTTAGAGGAGCATTTAAATATGAAGAAGCACAAGACTCCATGTAAACATCAACTAATATGACATAAAAAACCAATATTGTTATATATAGCTATCAATGATTATACTGTATGCCTCTTTCTATGAGTAGAATTAACATGAGGTCAGTAAAAGATGCTGTTTTAACCACTCGAAGGAAGTCATATACAAGTTTGCCACCAAGCTTGTTGGCAAGTTTGCCACTAACCCTCGGTTTTCATAAGGGGCACTATTGAGCGGGATGCTCGAAACGTTGCTACTTATTAAAATCCTGATGATGGGAATTTTGTTTAAGGTGAGCATCTCCTTTTTTTCTACTTTTTAACTACCTGTTCTTGGGGGTAGTTAATTTTGTAATAGTAATAATATATAATATTACTAATATTATATATTAGTAAACTATATAATAATCACTTATCTGTTTGTAGTTTTAACACTTGTTTTACATAATAGATGCCATTAAATGCAGTTTTATGTTTGTTTTTAAAACTGTGATAATAGTGATTTTTTTTATCCCTGTAATAATAATAAAAAATGTCTTAAGGAGAACAATCATAATTATATTTTTTACCATTATTGTGCAGTGCTTATGTATAGCCCTGCCTTGTTCTTGTGTGTGTGATGTTTTACCAGATAAAAATAAATAAATAAAAAACTAGGTTAGAGAATGAATTTGTGCATTTAATAGTATCCTACATGCATAACTTTACAAAAGCAAGTGCTGTACTGAACATCAGCAGGTGAGTGTGATATTGCTTTCATACAACAGTTCTATAAACAAGAAGTTCATATACTGTAAAGGTACTTACATTTTTAGGCACAACATGGCCATTTATTTTATTTATTCTTGCTCTGCCAATGAAAATATTTCATTAAGAAGCCAAAGAAGGATCAACTGTAATTGACAGCCTGTCTGGACTACTGCAGACACAGACAAGTGATGCAATCAATGAACTGTCCCAGTGGTGTTATGCTAAATAACACAACTCTTGCAATATTTCTCGTCCAATCAGATAAGAGGACTGGAACTAACTGTTGTGTAAATCATATTTATGTTGTATATTGTATAGACAAGCTAGTATCAACATTTTAACTAAATGGCTCTCTCTCTCTGTCTCACCCATACACACACATAATCATCAATTGCTGTTTCAACTGGTTCTACATTAGACAGCTGTCATAGGAACTGTCACACTGTAGAAATGTGACCCAAAATGTTTGACCCAACAGATTAATTGCAAATGCAATTATTCAACCAATGGTGAGCATGTCACACTAAGCGCCCAAAAGGGCAGAGAATTCTTAGGCAGTGTGCCAGAGCCAACAGTAGAGGGCTCTACATGTCAGAAAACAGATCCTGGATTACCAGATTCTTTTCTGTCTTTGAGGACACCTTCATCATCACCCTCCTCCTCCTCACTAGGTAGATCTGATCCCCTATTAACAGGCAGGGGGTACTGTGCCTTTGAATATTTCATTGTACCTCTGCTAGAATGGAAGCATTGTGACCTGATAGGTGAGAGTGAGATGAGAGGTATGAAATAGATGCAGTAAGTTGATAAAATAAATAAATAAACAAATGCATAAATACAAATGCTGTAAGAGTGAAAAAGCTTCAATAGAAGATCTCAGAGCATGCTCTTGTTTGCAGGCTGATGCTTGGTGCAGAAGTAATCTGAAGAAGCTGATAGAATCACATATAGACAGTTATAAATTGATACAGAATTTCTTCATTTAATGGTGAAATATATACAGTATATGGGCCATTCTTCCAACAAGTCAGTGACATTTAAATCCTGAAATTCGCCTGATTAAAATGTTAATGGGCTTGGTAAAAAACAACACTATATACATTTATATATACTGTACATATGCACTCACTTTATTAGGAACACCTGTACACCTACTTATTAATGTGATTATCTAATCAGCCAATCATGTGGCAGCAGTGCAATGCATAAAATCATGCAGATACAGGTCAGAAGGAATATAAATATGTGATATCTGTGAATTTGACTGTGGCATGATTGTTGGTGCCAGACAGGCTGCTTTGAGTATTTATGTAACTGCTGATCATCTGGGATTGTCATGCACAACAACCTCTCAAGTTTACTTAGAAAGGTGCGATAATATATATATATATATATATATATATATATATATATATATATATATATATATACAGTGAGCAGCAGTTCTGCAGATGGAAACACCTTGTTGATGAGAGAGGTAAACGGAGAATAGCTAGACAGTTTCGAGCTGACAGAAAGACTACAGTAACTCAGTTAGCCACTCTGTACAATTGTAGTGAGCAGAATAGCTGCAGTGTGTGAGGGGAAGGATGGTCTGGCCTCCTGCCCATGCACCAATGCCCCGATGTTGCACCTAACTCACGTGGGGGTCTGAGGGTGTGGGTCCGGTGATGCATCTTTTTTGACCGGTGCCCTCCCTGCTCTGCTCCTGGACCTATGAGGACGCAATGTGTGTGCACAGGGAGATAGAAGCTGGTTACCAGAGAAGAGGTGCACTCTGCATTTAATGGCTGAGGTAATGAGGCTCTATTCATATCATGCCTCATCATCCGCATCCAAACGAGGCTTATTATGTTGCACCTCTCCTCTCTCCTGCCCACTCCCATTGTGAGCCTGGCTGAAGGACGGCCCTACACGCCAGTGGACTTTCCTCTTCAGTTCACCCCACAGGTTTTCTATGGGGTTCAGGTCAGGGGACTGGGATGGCCATGGCAGAACCTTGATTTTGTGGTTAGTGAACCATTTTTGTATTGATTTTGGATCATTGTCCTGCTGGAAAATCCAACCAGGGCGCATTTTAAGCTTTCTGGCAGAGGAGTCATGTTTAGATTTTCTATATGTTGTTATTTGATAGTCCATGATGCCATGTATCCGAGAAAAAAAAAATGTCCAGGACCACTGGCATAAAACAGCCCCACAACGTTAAAGACCACCATCATATTTAACCATGGGCATGAGGTACTTTTCCATATGGCTACCTCTCTGTGTGCGCCAAACCCATCTCTGGTGTTTGCTGCCAAAAAGCTCTATTTTTTTTTTTTTATCCTATTTGAAGTTCCAATAGTGTCTGGCAACTAATTTCTGCAATCCTCCAGCTGTGATCCTTGGAGAATTATTGACCACTCAAACCATTCTCCTCACCATGCATGGAGACAATATAGACACATGTCCTCTTCCAGGCCGATTCGTAACATCTGCAGTTTATTGGAACTTCGTAATTATTGCCCTGATGATGGAAATGGACATTTTCAATGCTTTAGCTATTGGAAAAATTGGAATTGCCACGTCCAGTTTTGTGAAGCTCAACAACCTTTTGCCACACATCATAATTTTTTGCTTAGGTCTTCCCATTGTGATGGACGACTAAGGGAATTTGGCTTGTGTGTTACCTAATATTTATACAGGAAGTCATAGCTCAACAATTTAATGTTCCTATGGTTCACTAAAAATGCACTCAAATGTAAAATAGGAATGGGAATATTTTACTCATATGAATTTCTAAGTGTGCCAATAATTGTGGCAAATGTGTTTTGGAGAATAATATTTATTTAATTGTGAGACCCCCTTTCAAAAAGTTTACTTACATTAAAGGTTAGATTTTTGTGAATATTTTAAATGAAAGATAATAAAATATAAACTAACAAATAAATAAATAACAAATAAATAAACAAATATTTTTCACTGCCTTCTTTGCTCATATTTACCAAGGGTGCCAATATTTTTGGCCACAACTGTATATTTAATGTTACACACTGCTGTGGGCCTAAAAGTCCAATTTTAAATAATTGTAGTAATTTTAAGGCTCATGTCATGAGGAATACAATTTTCCTTGACATATCAGAGGTCATTCTACTATAAAAACAATGCAATAAAAGGATTTATTGAAACCAAGTTTAAAACATTTCATGTTCTCTACTTCCGTGACTTCCCTACGGCAGTAGGTGGCTTATTAATTCATGACTGCATCTACAGTGAAAAAACATAAATGCCTACCATTTGTCATTGCACCCTTGGCTCCACCCACTGGTGCTTCAGTTTGAAACGTGAGAGAGAGAGAGCAGGACAGATAGGACTGGTGTGGCTTCAATCTACATACCTGAACACCAAAGGGGACCCATCTGGACTATTTTGAATTAAGATAATGGCATTTTCAAACATTACGTTTTTCAAATACACACAGTTCAGTTAGGACAACTCTCGAGTAGATTTGACAAATAGTTTGTTTAAATGTTATTGAGAGTAGGTTTGGTCTTGGCTGATTAGATCTGCTTACGCAAACAGCTACTGCTACTGCTGCTTAACACACTGCACAATACACTGTACACAATACACTGCTGCTGTTGAGATTTGCAGCTGCTGCTGAAGACAACAAATACCTCCATAAGCAGAACTAGGCAGGAGGAGCTGGGTAGGTGTAGAGAGAATACCATATACCACTGCTGTTGGACTGTATTCAAATGCTTATAAATGATTTGACAGAGAGTGAACAACTCTTGATTGGTTAGGGAAAAGGCGTGTCAGGAACCTGGCACATCAACCTGCACCGCACAGAGTTTCCTAACTGAACTAATAGGATATTTCAGTTAGGACAACTCTTGAGTAGATTTGACAAAATAGTGTATATTTATTGTGTAAATGTTATTGAGAGTAGGTTTGGTCTTGGCAGACTAGATCTGCTTACACAAGCAGCTGCAGCTTAACACACTGCTAGATTCACTGCTGCTGTTGAGATATGCAGCTGCTGCTGAACACAAAAGATACCCCCCAAAATGGCGTTCTTGAAAATCGATGCACACCTGCCTGAGGAAATAATGATACCCCCCCCCCCCCCCCACACACACACACACACACAACAGATCTAGCTGCCAGACATGTAGGCTACAGTGACGTGATATTAGATGTGTGAAGCTAGCAGTGTACCCCAATTGTGTGCACTAAAAATGTGTACCCCCCCAAAAATCTGTATTGTTTGGGCTATAGTAATGTGTGTGCCTATCTTAAACTTTTCAGTTTTTGAATACTTTTTATGATTAACATTTTTTTATTTGATTTGTATTAAAACCCAGAAAAACAAAACATAAATACACAACTTTTAACACCCACTACCACCCCTCCTCCTCCCCATCCCCAACCCCATGCTCACAGAAATGTAATAAACTTAATACAAAAAGTCTTTTATTAAGTTGACGGGCTGTGTAAGTCATCATATATTTTTTCATGCGGCCTCTGAGAGAGTTTTTCTCTTGATCATCCAAGGAACTGAGATGCCTGTTTTGTTTCTTTTTGTGCTGATCCCCCATGAGAGAAAAAAAACATACAGTATATATATACAAATCACACACATTCACAATTACTCCTATCTCTCCACTATTCCACCCGAGAACCCTCCAATGCTAAATATCCACCCCATTTTCCTAATAACAAATACAGATTCCCTAATCTTCTATAAGACCCCTCCTCTAAGGCTGCCACTCTCCCCATCTCTGAGCACCACTCCTAAAACGGAGGTGCTCCAACCGACTTCCACCCCAAAATCACCTGTCTAGCAACCCTAACACAGGTTAGGACCCAATCCTCCACATGTTTATTATCCACACTGATTTCTGCCACATCTCCCAAAATACAAAGTCTGAGGCAAAACAAAACCCAGTGCCCAAGACGTCACATTCAAAATTTTGAACTCTCAACCAAAACCCTTCTTATCACACAACCAAAAAACATGGGTTGTATCTGCATTCTCTGATTGGCATCACCAGCAGGTAGGTGTATCTTTAATACCAAGCCTATACAGTCTAGAGGGGGTCCAACAGAATCTATGTAAAATCTTGAATTGAATAAGGCAGGCCCTTGCATCTCTAGATACAGACTTGACATCTTTTAGAATCCTAGCCCATACTCCTTCCTCCAATACCAAGTATAAATCTTTCTCCCATAATCTCTTCAGAGAATTTTAAGCTCCATCCCCCAGACTCTGAATTAGCTGGCAGTAATACACTACTGCCTCATGACCTTTTCCAGAAGCAGCAATCACCTCTCCCAAAGCATCTGCCACTTTATGGGGGGTGTGTGCTACTCCCAAATACATTAAAGAGCATGTGGCGCAGCTGTAAATACCTATAAAACTTAAATCTGTGAATCCCAAAATGATGACCCAAATTCTCAAAAGATCTGAACACTCCATTCTCATATAGGTCACTGTGTGTAGTAACCCCCCACAAAATCCACTCTGACCAACAGAAAGGGGACTTGTTGATACATAATTTGGGGTTCAGCCATATGCTTAAGGTAACACTGAAATAAATGTCCGAAATGAATACTTGGCCATTCTTGTCCATATCATTTGCAAATATGAAATAACAGGGTGTGATTTGACCTCTCCGGTTGGTTTGATAGAAAGGCTTTGTAATGGAGAAATAGGGGCAACAACTTCCTTTTGAATAGAAAACCAGAGAGGGGCTCTTTCAGGTGAAAGCGACCAATGAGCCAAATGCCTGAGACAGAATGCATAATAATAAAACCAAATCTTGGGTCGGCCTAGCCCACCTTTTTTAATCAGCTTATGTAATGTGTTGAACTGTAGTCTGGGACATTTACCATTCCAAATGAAGGACTTTGCTATGCTATCAAATTGCTTTAAAATAAACAAGGGGGATATCTACAGGGAGTGACAGTAGCATTCTTTCCATTTCCACAGAAGCTTTCCATTCTTTAATGATAATGAAACTTCTAACAAAAGTGGAGCCAATTCTGTAGCATAAGATCTAAAAAATTCAGCAGCAAAACCATCTGGCCTCTGAGCCTTGCCTGTAGGCAAGGCCTTAATTACCTTGTCAAGCTCCTCCAAGGTTATCGAAGAATCAAGAGATTTTTTTTCAATTTAGGGAGTTCTAATGGTTCCACAACATTTCTAACATCTTCATCAGTAGACGAAGACGTGGTACAATAGATATCAAGATAGAACTATTTGAAACCATTATTAATATATCAATGGCTGAGGTAATTGTTTCACCATTGATTTCACAGAAGGAATAGTAGAAACTGACTCTCTGCTTTATATATCTATCCAAAAGCTTTCCTGCTTTGTCCCACGACTCAAAGTATGACTGTCTTGCTCTGAAAACAACCAAAACTCTCCACGACAATATAGTATAATATCTGTATTTTAATTGGGTCAATTCTCTGAGGCATCAGATGACATTCAGGGTTTTAGCCCTGCCTCAGCACTTTTAATATTCCCTTCCAACTCCACGAGTTCTCGTGCTTTGGATTGTTTGGTGAATGAGGCATACTGTATGATCCGACCCCTAAGAACAGCCTTAAGTTCCTCCCAAGACATGCCCACAGAGGATACTGAGGACCAGTTGGTCTTCATATAAACTTTGATTTTAGTCTTTATCATTTGTTGGAAATTAGGATTTTGACAACAGAATTATGATTTCTTTTTCTCTGTATGTGGTAACATAACTAAACTCACCTGGGCATGATCTGAGACTAAGATGTTTCCAATTGAGCAATCCACAACAATGAAATTAAGGATTTATATATAAAAACTAATTTTTATTCTAGAATAAATCTTATGAACTGATGAAAAAAATATATAGTCCTTACAAGATGGGTTCAAAAGTTGCCAGATATCTGCAAGACCAAGATTTTTACACATCCTGTGAAGCATCAATGTTGCCAGAATTTATCAGGGCCTGTCTCTCTCAGCAAATCCACGAGCTCACTCGATTTCCACTTTATGGACTGTTATGTTGAGCAGACTCGGGAAGAGCTCATCAAGGTATTTCACCATATCTCTGCCTTCTTCATGCTCAGGAATTCCAACAATCTGTATGTTATTCCTTCGGCTTATATTTTAGAAATATTCAAGTTTTTCCAAAATGCGTTCCAAATCTGTTTTGGATGCGGGAATAGCGGATAATTACCTTTCCGATGACTCCAGATAATCAATCCGTTTCTCAACATCTGCCACTCTTGTGACCAACTGTGAGACATACAATTTATATCGCCATAATCGATCGACATATTACTGCGAGATCCTCCAAGTCAGCAACAACTTTGTCAGCATCACCGAGATGTTGGACAGTTTCTTCTCCTGAAGTGCCTTCCAAATCAAGACCCTGGCTCGCAGGGCTGCCAGAGGCCTCAGCTTGAACACGTAAGTGTCTTTTAATGTCTCCAGAGTCTGAGGAATTTGACTTCTTTGCCATGTTTACCTCAAAGACTAAGTGTGTAACTGGGTGTATGGAATCTCTCTGGATTATAACATGAAAATAATGAAAAACTAGCAAAGTGCACAGAGCTGTCACTCACATGACTGCTTCTCGCATGGCGTCACGTGTCCCCCCATTTTTTGAATGCTTTAAAAAGATTGTGCATAGGTGTTTATCAATAGAAATATCTGATATTGTGAGATCAAGTGAAGGATTGAAGGAGAGTGTTTTACAGGTGAATTCACCAGGCCTTCACAACCTGTAAAAGGCTGTGAGGAAAAGCACTCTAAAAGATAATTTGTGTATGTATCATAAACCCCAGAACTTAAAAGGTGCAACATCTTGTGTAATAACGGTAGTGTGAAAGGTAAGCATTTATCTTGCCTTTTGGGGATGCTTTCTTTAGACCATTCAGGAGCAACCGGATGGAGGGTTGGCCGAGACTAATCACGTTGGGGTCCTTCATTCGCAGGTGAAATTGAATGTTTGCTATAGTGGCTTAGTCGGGTTGTAATTTACAGGTGTTAAAGCAGTGCGCTATGAAAGCACATACAATGGACAGATTTGTTTGGAAGAACAGGAACAGAGAAACAAGCACAAAAAGAAAGAAAATAAGCCCAGTCAGAATCATATGATTTGAGCATAGATTTAGCCATCCAGAAACCATGAATATAGTGGCGGAAGACAAGTACGAGGAAACAATTTCTAATCTAGCACGACTTGTTTGAAGGGTGGGCATCTTAGGTCAGTAGGCTGGGCTCCAGGGCATAGAGCATGGAATGAATGAAAGTTTTTAATAATGCAAATCCAGCTGTGTTGACGCACTAAGTGCCTGATAGAGGGAATAGGAGTGACCTTTATTAATTATATGTACTACTGCTTGGTTATCGCATAAGAAGGTTATACGTTTGCTTTGCCATTTTTCGCCCCATAGAAGGAATGCAATGACGATGGGGTAGATTTAGAAAAGTACGATAGATTTAGCCTCAGGTTGAAGGGAAAGCATTTCGGCTGGCCAATTTTCTGTGAACCGAAGACTATGGAAGGCACAGCATCAGTGTAGATTTGAAGGGAGTTTGAGGTTAATCATAAAAAAAGTTCCAAACAGATAAAAGGCAAGCCCAGAATTGCATGTCATACTGACAGCCGAGGTCAAGTGTGACAATATCTTGAAGGTTTGGAATAGATCTTGACAGCTTAAGAAGACTAGATATGAATGCACGTCTTTGGGGAATAATCGGATAGCAAAATGAAGGTGCCCTAAAAGGAAAAGTAGATAGCGCTTGGATAGTTTAGCGGAAACAAAAGAGGACATACACTGACTAATTCTCCAGAGGAAGAGAAGCTATCATTATCTGGCTATTAACATTAATACCTAGGAACCCTAAAGAGGTTGATTGACAGTTTTTTTCTTCAGAAATAGGCACCCCAAGTTTTAAGGTGGAAATATTATGGTCTGGCGGGGATTTTGGAAAGTTGACCATGAGAAAATCATCTAAAAGTTGTAAAACAATGGGGAGTTAGAAGGATCCAACAAATTGCCTCTGATAGAGTGTTGAAGATCCTCGGGTTGCTGCGGCAGCCAAAAGCTAATCGAACAGCAAAGGATAATTTAGAACACCAACTGATTCCAAAAAAGGTGCCATTGTGATGTGTGAAGGGGAATAATTTTGAATTTGTCTGTGATATCAACTTTCCATAGCCAGGCAACTTTGCCAGCAGTTTTAATAAATTTAATTGTATGGTCTACTGAGCCGTAGGATAGGGAAACAATATCAGAGGGAATGAGAATGTTAATACTTGGAACCGGACTGCAGAGCGGAGAGATCGATAACGAGGCATATTTTTACCTGAATATTTCCTGGTAGACAGACCTATGGGAATAATGCGAAATATAAAGATTGGAGAATGGGCATAGGGGCAGATTAAATAGCCCTTTTTAACCACTTTTTGAATTGTGCCATCAACAACCTTGGGCTCTTTCAGTGCTGACACAAGATTTTTGGAAACGTGAGTTGAGGAATGGATGAAGCTAAGACCATCTAGAAAACCATGTAAAAGACCAGTAATTAAGAAATTTATGAAGCAGCGATTAGGATGCTTGGATACATTTTTTGAAAGTTCTTGCACGTTGATTGGAGTGAAAGAAAGTTTATTCATTTTCTTGATGGTCCGGTCTTGCTCCTTTGGGGACAAATTGCTCTAGGGTGACTGTCGCCACATAGGCTACAACAATGCACAAATTTGCATCTAATGTAAGGACAGACTCATTGAAATGAATACAAACTCGAGTATAGTAATCTACAGTGTCCGTCTTTCTTTTGGGGCAAGAGGGGCACCTAGATCTAGGTTCAGATTTGGAGGACGATACTATGGAATCCTGTGTTGCTTGGAATGCTGTTCTAGGGCACAGTTTTGCAGAGTAAACGAATGATCCACAGACAGAGCAGGAAATAGTTTGATTAAATGTGAAGTGCCGACTGATAAGCTCAAGATCAATCATGGACCAATCCAGCTTCAAATTAGAACGTTGGATATAGAAAGCGTCTTTGGCTGAAAAAGATTTATGGTATTCATAGAAAAGAGCCAGAGTAGTTTGTGGTAAGCTGAGTAGGTTGCTTGGGAGTTGGAGCACCATTAACCTACTATCCAGCTTATTGATGGAATCTTTCATTTCCATAATTGTTGTGATGACAGGATCGTTGTTAGAAGAAATGCCAGGGTTTTTTTATTTTTTGTAGGAAATGGTGATGCCTCGACATTATGATGTTTTCGATTAGCCTTGGCATTGCAGTGGGACTGATGTTGGTTCGGAGCTGTATTGTCTTGTGGGATAAAAATTGTTTGTGTGAAGCATTGGTTGGAGGAGATATTTTTCTGATGATAAGATCTTCCAGTATCTGAGAAACTGGCCAATCAGAGATGGAAGCATGCTTTACCATGAGTTGAGTGCTCCAGCGGGTTTTGCTTAGAATACTGACATTTCTACCTGAGTGTACTGTTGGGGATTTTTTTGGATCTCTTGGCCGTTGTCTTTCTCATCCCCAGAATCTACCAGGGAAACACCTTCTTCTGGATCACAGGATTCTAGAAGAGTGTCTCCTCGAAGGAGGGTAGAGAATGCGAGAACAGTGGAAAACTGCATGGATAATCAGCTGCGCAGAATACCATATACCACTGCTGTTGGACTGTAGTCAAAGCTGTAGTCAAACTGTAGCTGTCCACATCAAATTCAAGGCTTTGATTTTGGCCTTTAGAACAGTTGATGGAACCGCACCCTCAAACTTCAACTCACTCCTCCAAGTCTATGTCCCCTCTTGGTCACTGAAATCAAAGACTGAGTGACGCGTGGTGGTTCCATTGCAACGAGCCACAAATTCGCTCTCCAGATCACTCACATTCCCTGTTCCTCAGTGGTGGAATGTACTTCCAACCCCCACCCAATCTGTTGAGGGGGAAAAAAAAAACAGCTTTTCCATGAGCACTTAATCATCCCACAAACATAAGGCACTTGCTTTCATATATATATATATATATATATATATATATATATATATATATATATATATATATAGATATATATATATATATATATATATTTGTTTTTTTGTCATTGTATATTTATATATATATATATATATAAATACAATAACAAAATTGTTTGGGGTAAAAGTGTAATAACTTAATGTAAATGTAAGCAGGGAGAAATCCTTCTGTAATCTCTACAAAGCACCTAAAATATGGGAGCATTTCTCACAGCAGATTATTTAAAGTCTGACAGTGATCATCTTGTAATGTATTGTTGATGCAGCGATTTGATGGCTGTAATAGCAGCGGTGCATAAATTGACTTAACATGAAGCATCAAAGAGACAAAACTTCTTGCAGGTTTTTTTTTTACTGTGCTGACTGTTATTCACTCTTAAGTACAGCAAGCTATAATCACACAAAAGAGCTTTCCAAGAATCTCACAAGTAATTTGAGAATTGCATCTCTCATTAAAACCATCACCATTAAAAATATTAATGTTAGTAGTTGACCCCACAAGTCAAAAGTCAAAAGTCAACCGAGTTTGTATTTTCCCACTTTTCTGTGTAACAACAAACTTTGCTTTTCAGCATAACATAAATAATGGCACACATGATCGCTGCTGTGTGCGACTCTCACTCTCTACTCTGTTAGTCTGGACCAAGGTTATAATAGTTTAGAATTTTTAATATAGTTTTATTTCTATTTAATTGTACATTTTTCACTCCCATTTAGTTTTGTTTTCATTTTGTTTGTTAGTTATTTGATGTTTTTAGTTTAGTTTTAGTTTTGTTTGTTAGTTATTTGTTAGTTTTAGTTTAGTTTGAGTTTTTCAGTATATTTATTATTTATTTTAGTTTTAGTAATTATATTAAGAGATATTGGAGAATTGGGAAATAGGCATTTGTACAGTGGTGGCCATAAATATAGGCACCCTTGGTAATTATGTGCAAAGAAGGCTGTGAAAGAAAATCTTCATTGTTCATCATTTTGATCTTTCATTTAAAAAAGAATCACACAAATCTAACCTTCAATTGATTCAAAACAATTGAAACATGGGAAATATCTCATTATTAAATACATATTTTTGTCTCCAAAACACATTGGCCATAATTATTGGCACCCTTTTATTCAATACTTTTTGCAACCTCCCTTTGCCAAGACTCCCTCTGAATCTTCTCTTATAATGCCTAATGAGGTCTTCATTTCACCCCACAAATGTTATATGGGGTTCAGGTCAGGCGACTGGGATGGCCATGGCAGAACCTTGATTTTAAGTTAAGCTAAAGACTTTATTGTCACTGTACTGTTGTGCAAAACAAATACATTTTGTCATGTTTTTTGCAACAGAAGATCTAACTAGGACACATTGTAAGCTTTCTGGCAGAGGCAGACATGTTTTAATTTTTTTTATTTGTTGGTATATGATAGAGTCCGTGATGCCATGTATCTGAACAAGATGTCCAGGACCTCTGGCAGAAAAACAGCCCCACAACATTAAAGATCCAGCACCACATTTAACCGTGGGCATTGGGTACTCTTTTATCTCTGTGTGTGCCAAACCCATCTCTGGCGTTTGCTGCCAAAAAGCTCTTTTTTTGTTTCATCTGCCATAGAACCCGGTCGCATTTGAAGTTCCAGTAGTGTCTGGCAAACTGAAGATGCTTGAGTTTGTTGTTTTATGAGAGCAGAGGCTTCTTTCTTGAAACCCTCTCAAAAAACTTATGGTGATGTAGGTGATGTCTGACTTTTTTTTTAACTTTCTGACCATTTTACTTTTCTGCAATTCTCCATCTGTGATCGTTGGAGATTCTTAGGCCAATTGAACTATCCTCCTCACTGTGTGTGGAAACAATATAGACACACATCCTTTTCCAGGCTGATTCCTAAGATCTCTAGTTTATTGGAACTTGATAATTATTTCCCTGATGCTGGAAATTGGCATTTTTAATGCTTTGGCTATTTTCTTACAGCCACTTCCAATTTTGTGAAGCTCAACAACCATTTTCTGCACATTAGAATTATATTCTTTAGTCTAACCCACTGTGATTGATTATTAAGGGAATTTGGTCTGTGTACTACCTCATATTTATACCCCTGTGAAATAGGAAGTCGTGGCTGAACAATTTCATGTTCCTAGTCACCCATGTGCACTAAAAAGTGCAGCTTTCACCCGTGTGAATACCTGCTGACACAGCTCCTTCCACTGCACCAGATCTGGTGCCTTCTTTTTAGTCAGATCAGTCAGCAGGCTGGTGATGGTTGAAAAAATAGGCACAAACCTATGATGATAGCCAGCCAACCCCAGGACCTGTCTCAACTCCTTTTTGATGCTAGGTCTTGGGCAGGCTGCAATTGCTGATGTTTTATCAATTTGGAGCCACACCTGCCCATAACACAAGTGGAAGCCCAGATACCATACTTTCACCCACCGAGCTGAGCACTTTTTGGGGTTTGCCACAAGTCCCGCTCGTCTCAACGACCTCAGGACAATTTTCAGATGCTGCAGGTGCCTCTGCCAATCATTACTGTAAATAATGATATCATCCAGATAGGCAGCGGAGTATGCAGTGTGTGGTCTGAGGATTGGTATTAATTGGTAGGGACGACTCCGTACCACTATCCCTGGGGTCATTTCAATATGATGCTCTATGAGATTGGAATTACCAGGAAGAGGCGAAAACATTGAACTCCTTGCAACCTGGCAACCACCTTGACTTGTGACGGTGAGAGGTGGTCTCTGCAAGTGATTCGATCGGTGGCTTTTAAGTTCACCTCCGGTCCGAGCTCCTTCCTCTCTAGAACCATCATCAACAGTCATGGGGACTTTCTCCATGGTTTTTGGAGGTTGAGGTGGTAAATCTGACGTGCTCCACCTCTATCTGTTGGTTTAACCTCATAATCGATTTCCCTGACTCTGTTCTTCCCTGTTTATAGTTAGATGTAGGGAGCAATACAAGAACTTTATCTCTCAGTGTAAATTCCCATACTGAGTATCCCTATAATACAGCCAGCTTTGACGTTTTTGAGCTTGGAGCATGATAACTGCCCCAGTGTCAAGTCAAGTCGTTTTTAATAGTGCCTTTCACAACACACATCGTTTCAAAGCAGCTTTACAGAAAATCATGCATTAACAGAAAATGAAACTATAATAATGTGGCAGGGTGGAGGGCGGGCCGGGTTGTGATTATACACACTCGGTCCCTTATCAGGCTAATTAAGCCTCTGAGAGGGATAAAGGCCGATTGCAGACGGTGGTGCGACGAGAGAGAGATAGTTGTGTGTTTGTGTCTTTTGGTCTAAGTTATTCATTAAAATATTATTTATATTGCCAAGCCGGTTCTCGCCTCCTCCTTTCCATTGACTCCTTTACAAATATCTATAATGTCTTAGAGTCATCATTGTGTAGTTTGATAACATACGATTGTGAATTGTGTAATTAAGTAAATAAATAATAATTTTATTTAAAGCCCCAGTAAGCAAGCCAAAGGCGACTGCGGCAAAGAAAACAAAACTCTGTAAGATGTTGGTTGTTGGAGAAAAATAAAAAATAACAAAGGGTTTTGTTGGCAATTAATTGATGGTTTATATATTATTTTTCAAGAGTGTAGTCCATCATTAGACCGAGGTGATGCAGGCAGAGATCAGTTAGGTGCATTGCAGTTCAACCAGCTGGTAAATGTGGTGAGGCCTATCCTAAATCCAAGGTTCAGGCAATGGCATATAATGTATCCCATGTCTTATGGTTGGAGTTGGCATCAGTTCATCATAATAGACTGAAGTGATGTTTGGCTGGCACCAGCTGCTATTAGCTGTCATCACTCAGGGACACATAGCAGTGGAGTCCAACACGAAGGAGGAATGGAGTTGAGACAGGGAAACAAATAGAATAATATTAGCATAGATGCTATTCAATTTATTGCAGATTTATAGATCATGATTTTAGATCATGTTTCTGGTTCTGGCAGACCTAGCTAATTGTACAGGTAGCCAATGTAACGATGATAAAATGGGGCTAACATGATCATATTTCTTGGTTCTCGTCAGCACTCTGGCTGTTGCTTTTTGAACCAATTGAAGCATATTTATTGATCTTGCTGGACATCCTCCTAGTAATGCATTACAATAATCTAGTCTTGAGGTCATGAATGCATTAATTCATTTTTCGGCATCAGCAACAGAGAGCATTGAAATGTTTCATCTCAGGCTTCAACACAGAGTAATTTAGCAATATTTCTTAGGTGGAAGAATGTTGTTCTACAAACACTGGTAATTTGATTTTCAAATGACAGATTGGTATCAAATATAACACTTAAGTTCTTCGCTGTTGAAGACGATGTAACAGTACATTCATCAAGAGTTCAAATATATTTAATCGGCTTGTTTTTAGAGATTTTTGGTCCAATAATTAGTACTTCTGTTTGTCTGAGATTAGTAGAAAGACATTTCTGGCCATCCGATCTTTTATTTCATTGATACACTGCTAATTTGGAGAATTGTGACATTTTGTCAGATTTGAAGAAATATAAAGATGGGTATCATAGGCATAACAGTGGAAACGTATTCCACAATTTCTAATAATATCTCCCAGGGGAAGCATATACAAGGAGAAAAGCAGAGGCCTTAAAACTGATCCCTGTGGCACTCCATACTTTTGTTTGGTTTGACAATTCCTCATTTACATGAAAAGTGGTAGCGGTCTGCTAAATAGGACTTAACACTAGAATGGCCGAGCATGCGGTCATCCGACTGTTAAGAAAACATAAATCTTTGCACTCGATCAAATTCCAGGGCCCTACTTTTTTTACTTTTCCTAGATATGAGTTTTATCGTGTGCTTACATTTTCAAAATCGCACCAAGAAAAGCTAGTTTAAAGGTATTTTGCTTGTAATTCTGTGAATAGACAGCTGCCTTGCATCTACGTCACCGTTACATAGCCGTTCAAGGCTGCAATTGTCTTTTCTCCCAGCAGATGGCAATAATTGTGTATGTATGTGTGTAGCATAAATATATATATATATATATATATATATATATATATATATATATATATATATATATATATATATATATATAGGCTACTATAGGTCTACTGTCTATATATTTTTAATTGATTTATATTGTATTTAGCTATAAGACAATACACTTTACAGGTAAAGCAGTCAAACAACATAAATGCATTTGTGAAAAACTCATTGAAGAGTCATTGTAAAAGCTTTCTTTTCTGTGCATGTGTTTACACGTACATGTGCTTGTAATCTGCCATTACCTTGACTGTAATTAATAATTAATTAAAAATAAAACAGTAATTAAAAAATAATTCATACATAATTATTTTAATAATAAAATCAAATTAACAGATTTCGTTTTTATAAAAAAAAAAATTGGCCTATTAATGCTTATAGTGCATTTATTAAAAGGGCACCTATTATGGAATTTTGAAAATTACCTTTCATGTAGTGTGTAACATAGATTTAAGTGAATAAAAACATCCTGCAAAGTTTTATATATGAAAGTTCACCGTAAAAAAAGTTATTGTCTCTCAAAAGTAGGAGTCGACTCTTGAGTCAATGTAATGAATCTTTTTTCCAATTAATCATTTTCCTTTTCATTGTGACGTCAAGACGAAAAATTATCAAATTGGCCGCGCCCACTCATTGCGCGCGCAGACACCAGGGAAAACTTGAAAACATCATGTCGACAACAAGACGCTGTGTTCTGAAGTGCATATCAAAAGTGACCTTTTTTTCACTGCCCAGGGACGAGCATGTGAAGAATCAGTGGCTAGAGTTTCTATTTACAACTATACCACAAAAGTATAGCCCGAACCTTGTGCTGTGTTCGCGTCATTTTAATGACGATTGCTTTACTGAACATGAATGCTTTCAAGTGTGGATTCATGAGCGGTTGATACTGAAGGAAGGTTCAGTACCAAGTTAATTTGGATCAGCTTCCTCCTCCGAATCACAACCTGTAAGTATTATTAATAATTGTTGCTTTTATGTGTTTTTTAGCATGTTTAATAAGTATTTGTGTGTGTTGTGTAAGTTACGCTCAGTGCAGCTTCTAGGTCTCCAATGTCAATTTTTTTTAAATATGTGAAATGTTTGTCGATGTTATTGGAGTTGTCATAAAGAATAGAGCAATAACTTGTAGTAATGCAGTGCTTTATCAATATGTTTATGTGTTGGGCTAATGCAAACAATAACTGATTGGGTGTTTACCACCGAACTTTGGGCTATGATCGCTAACATAAATCAACTCAAATTCCTTCTCTGATTTTGATTTTTTTTTACTACAAAGTGGTGATAGGTGTTCCGTTTCCGACAATCTCTGCACATAGTATACCAATCACAACTGACTGGGTCATCTGACCAATCACCGCAGATTAGCGTCATGCAAAGGAGGGGTTTGGAAAAATGAGTCGTTGAACGAATCATTTGGGAGTCAGTGAGCAAATCAGGTAAACATAAATGCATATTATAAGACAACAAAAGTGTTTTTTGTCATTGCATGCATGCAGGGGCGCCGTATAGGGGGGAAAAGTTAGGACCATTCCAAGGGCCCCTGAATGACAGGGGGCCCCAACAAATAGGTAAAAACTAATTTAATTAATTAATTTAGTTTTTATTATATTATACACTATATAAACCATCATCATTAAGTATATTTCAAATAATAATAAAATTAATTATGTCTTTGATTTTACTTATTTTGGCAATAAAAGTTAAATATCCCCATTGACCAAAAAGTAAACATCCATATTGACCGACCACCCCCCTGTATCTGCATGAAATGGTTTGGTCCTGTCTTAGCGCGCTCATCAGTGAGTGAATGACGGTGTTTAGTTGCAGACAGTTAGTCGATGCGCCAGAAACACAGATTACAATGTTGAGTAGTATAAGAAAATCTGGCTTTCAAAAAAGAAAAGAGAGAGAGGAAAGACAGAGGAAAGGGTGTCAATCTGTAACCCAGTTTTTCACCAAGAAAGGTGGGTAGCCTTTAGTCTGTGAATGGTATTAACCTGTTGTCCATAGAGACAGAGCGTATTTAGGCCACGGAACAATCCAACCGTCTCCATTGACTTTGCATTGCGAGAGACTGCCTCCTTGTCATTTATGACTTATAACAAGCCAGGTGTGGCTATGGCTATTAACTTACCTTTTAATTTGATGTCACTGTTAGTGTTAGTTTATGACCATATTCCAAACCTCAAAACCTATAGATTTAGTGATCACGTGAATCTGTTTTGTAGCTCTATAATAACCCTGATGTGAAAGTTCCATTTTACACGTCAACTTTATTTTGTTGTTGGCATATATGTGCAGTTAAGTTCAAAAATATGCTGTTTTCATTGTTTTGAGATGATGATGTGAATTTACTTTGAATAAAAAGTTAATATATATTTAGTTTTTTTTTCTTTTTTTTATAATCTGTCATTAATTTTACAATAAAAATACATTGAGACTGTAAAGGATTGCCTTTTTTAATGGTGGCTTTTAATCTTGCATCAAAGAGTGAACTGCATACTGTATGCAGACTTGTTTTTACAAATCACCAGCAGTGAATATTGTGCTAGTACTAGTATTGAACTACAAGAAACAAGACAGTTGCAAGCCTTTGATTAGAGTTATGCAAAGCTTTTGATGGCAAAGTTAGGCCCTAGATATGTGGTGACAACAGCTGCGCAGAAGGGGCCCAATTAGATTTTTTTGTCATGGGGCCCAAAATTCCTGGCGGCACCCCTGCATGAATGTAAAACTGATGTTGGGGACTCCCAAAACAATATTAGGAACATTTTAAATGCCATAATAGGTGTCCTTTAATGCTTATAGTGCATTTATTAATGCTTATAGTGCATATATATATATATATATATATATATATATATATATATATATATATATATATACAGTGCCTTGCGAAAGTGTTCGGCCCCCTTGAACTTTTCGACCTTTTGCCACATTTCAGGCTTCAAACATAAAGATATAAAACTGTAATTTTTTGTGAAGAATCAACAACAAGTGGGACACAATCATGAAGTGGAATGAAATTTATTGGATATTTCAAACTTTTCTAACAAATAAAAAACTGAAAAATTGGGCGTGCAAAATTATTCAGCCCCTTTACTTTCAGTGCAGCAAACTCTCTCCAGAAGTTCAGTGAGGATCTCTGAATGATCCAATGTTGACCTAAATGACTAATGGTGATAAATAGAATCCACCTGTGTGTAATCAAGTCTCCGTATAAATGCACCTGCTCTGTGATAGTCTCAGAGGTCCGTTTAAAGCACAGAGAGCATCATGAAGAACAAGGAACACACCAGGCAGGTCCGAGATACTGTTGTGGAGATGTTTAAAGCCGGATTTGGATACAGAAAGATTTCCCAAGCTTTAAACATCCCAAGGAGCACTGTGCAAGCGATAATATTGAAATGGTAGGAGTATCAGACCACTGCAAATCTACCAAGACCCGGCCATCCCTCTAAACTTTCAGCTCATACAAGGAGAAGACTGATCAGAGATGCAGCCAAGAGGCCCATGATCACTCTGGATGAACTGCAGAGATCTACAGCAGAGGTGGGAGACTCTGTCCATAGGACAACAATCAGTCGTATACTGCACAAATCTGGCCTTTATGGAAGGGTGGCAAGAAGAAAGCCATTTCTTAAAGATATCCATAAAAAGTGTTGTTTAAAGTTTGCCACAAGCCACCTGGGAGACACACCAAACATGTGGAAGAAGGTGCTCTGGTCAGATGAAACCAAAATCGAACTTTTTGGCAACAATGCAAAACGTTATGTTTGGCGTAAAAGCAACACAGCTCATCACCCTGAACACACCATCCCCACTGTCAAACATGGTGGTGGCAGCATCATGGTTTGGGCCTGCTTTTCTTCAGCAGGGACAGGGAAGATGGTTAAAATTGATGGGAAGATGGATGGAGCCAAATACAGGACCATTCTGGAAGAAAACCTGATGGAGTCTGCAAAAGACCTGAGACTGGGACGGAGATTTGTCTTCCAACAAGACAATGATCCAAAACATAAAGCAAAATCTACAATGGAATGGTTCACAAATAAACATATCCAGGTGTTAGAATGGCCAAGTCAAAGTCCAGACCTGAATCCAATCGAGAATCTGTTGAAAGAACTGAAAACTGCTGTTCACAAACGCTCTCCATCCAACCTCACTGAGCTCGAGCTGTTTTGCAAGGAGGAATGGGCAAAAATTTCAGTCTCTCGATGTGCAAAACTGATAGAGACATACCCCAAGCGACTTACAGCTGTAATCGCAGCAAAAGGTGGCGCTACAAAGTATTAACTTAAGGGGGCTGAATAATTTTGCACGCCCAATTTTTCAGTTTTTTATTTGTTAAAAAAGTTTGAAATATCCAATAAATTTCGTTCCACTTCATGATTGTGTCCCACTTGTTGTTGATTCTTCACAAAAAATTACAGTTTTATATCTTTATGTTTGAAGCCTGAAATGTGGCAAAAGGTCGAAAAGTTCAAGGGGGCTGAATACTTTCGCAAGGCACTGTATATATATATATAATGCATACTAATGAACCTCAAATCGAAATATCAATTTGGTCAATTTGCCAACATGCTAAGGCGATAAATATGCATGCACATTTTACCTATTCAATATATAATGATGCATTGAAAATTATTTGAGGGCAATTGACAAGTAAGCTGATAAATGGGCGGTCCTATTATGATCATTGTATCAAGAGCTATAAAGTAGCCACAGATTGCCTGGAGCTCACTCAAAAAATCCTGGCAACCCTCGGGGTAGAGCCCAAGAGGCCAATATAATGACAGAACCCCCAGGGCCAACATCTTATGCCAAGGACAATATTACATGACCATTGAGCAGCTTACTGTGTTTGATTGACACAGAAATGTGACAAAACATACGAAAGTACACTGATGCGGAAGCTGGGCGTAATAATGCTGAAAAGTTCAAACTGACAGATGACAAACTAAAAGCATCTGTTGGTCTCGTTTATTTGAGAGATGTTATGGGAGGCAAAAGCATGAGATTGGGTGACTTTTGGTCTAAGGAATTTGGACACTCTTTTCAAAATTCAGATATATAATCCACTATGTGCTGATGAACAACTGTTCCCTACCAAGGCGCGCTGTCGTTTCACACAGTACATGGCCAAACACACAAATTTGGCATATAATTCTGGATGGCCGCTGATGTTGAAAAAAAATACATGCTGAACGCAAAAAGTTCCCGTTGATGTAATGGACTGGATGGCACGACTGTACTTGGTAAAGGGTGGATCCCATCGCTGGCCTGTAGCTGTGTTTTACAATGTTTTGGACCTGGCTGCAATTAATGCACACATTCTGTACAAACAGTGCATGAATGTAACCATCAGCAGAAAGCAATTTATTTTTGAGCTGGTAAAGGAGCTTTGTGATCAAAAAATGGCAAAGGCAGCAGGTGTAGTAGCACAGAAGCGACTTTTTCCTCTAACCCCTTCCCCGCCTGCCAAAAGGAGACAATGTCAAGTCGGCAGATGTTCAGGGAACAAAACATTTGAGATCTGCCAGATCTGTATGTAAGCGACTTGTCTGTGGCACATGCTCCTCAAAGCCACCAAAGGTGTGTTTGGAATGTTGACAAAGTTGGTCAGTTGACGCGGTCATTTAGGGGGAGTGCACTCTAGATTTCGTCTGTCGGTTGAGTATACCGGCACATAGAATATAGTATTTATTTTTTCATTTTAGTTTTTATCTGTTTTCTTTTTTTATTTGGGTAGAATATATTTGTATTTTATCTCTTGTATTATAGCAGAATGTATAGTATAATGGAAAATTCATATATTTTTGTAGCCTATATCCCTATTTACTAAATATTTACAATTTACCAAAAAAACAGAAACGCTCAAACAATTTAAAATTTCACCTCCTTTTTTACAGTTGTTTTCAAGTTCAATAAATGGTAAAAATGCAGCCTCTCTCATATCTTTATTGTAAATTATACACACAAAACAACGACACTTATACACCATGTGCCATTTCACAATAGAGTCAATGTGTGTCTCCCACTTCAGGACCTGTGCGATGATAGTGCCCAGGAACCTGAATGCCCACATTAGCATTCCATTGTGTGTGTGTCGGAGAGGGGGTTGGGATGTTGGAAATGTATTTGGTAGAGTTACAAACATCTCAACATTCACAGTTCAAATGACTGATTCAATAGCCTAGTTGGCAGTAAAATATCCTGAATGCTGTTTGGCTTAAACTCTGCATATCAGATCACCTCAATGCTTTCAAATTTTGCAAACCATATGGATGAGTGAAAAGACAAATTTTTATGTAATCTTAACCTCTGAAATGTACTGGTTATTTTTGGGCAAATTTCTTTTCTCACAATTTTTATAACACAAGCAGTCAAACATAAATACATTTTCCTATAGCTTCACACCCTCACCATATTCATACTATAGGCCAACCTTTTTTAATAATAAACACAAAATCTGTTCAAGAACAAACTGGACTTAATTGCGAACACACACAAAAAAAATATCATTGTTCTTATATCGTAATAATAATTATAATAATAAGATAATAATGACTTCTTAAATATTCTGAAATGGTAATGCAAATAGAATAAAACTGGACGTAAAAAATTACATTTATTCGATGAAAATAATTTTTTAAAGACTGAAAATACATGAATGGTATTTTATTATTAATTGATTATAAATTACAGTCAAGGTAATGACAGATTACACGCACATGAACGTGTAAACACATGCACTGAAAATTTCCATTTAAATACATGTTGAGATGTCGAGAATTCAGCGATTTGATTACTAATAACAGCACTAAAATTATTATTATTATTTATACAATATACACTACAATTATATTATAATAATTTTTATTGCAAGAGAAAGCAAGACCTTTGCTAAAAACAAATATAAATGATAATTAATTAATAATTCAAACAGATAACAGATTCAATTCTATTGTATAAAACAGATCAAAGTTAACGTAAATAAATGAGCAGAAATCGTGAAAGATTTCTCAGTGCTCAAGAAAAAAGTGCCCATGATGAAATTGTAATATTTACTCAATCATAGTTTGGCTTGTATAATGGTGATAAATATTCATATCACACTCACGCTCCTCCAGCTACAAGCCTTCGATCACAACATAAATTATGCCAAACCAGAATGAAATTATACAAAATAAATATAGGAGCATATCCTAAAATAAATATAAGACAATGTTACCAGGACAAATGGATCTGGATCAACCGTAGTCAGAATGTCGATAAATTCAGTCTATAAGCATTTATAGGCCAACTGCTGCCTAACTCGCAGTGACATTTTTAAGACCAATCCATTGACAGCGATCATTATGTGTCAGTGGCAGTGTCCCTCTCTGAAGAGTAGGTTACAGTGGCTCCGCGCTTCTAGTGTTAAACCATGCTAATGCAAGTCCACAACTTCCAACATAATTCTCTAGCCTATTTAAGAAAATGTAGGGATCTATCATGTCAAATGCAGCACTGAGATCTAAAAGCACTAGAAGTGAAACTAAGTAATTTTTAACTCTGATAAGTGCAGTCTCTGTACTGTGATGGGACCTACTGTAAATCTTGACTGAAATTGTTCATATATACTATTTCTCTGCAGAAATTAATATAGTTGGGAGGATACTAACTTTTCTAGTGTCCTTGAGCAAGGCACTTAACTCCAGGTTTCTCCGGGGGGATTGTCCCTGTAATAAGGGCTCTGTAATTCGCTTTGGATAAAAGCGTCTGTCAAATGAATAAATGTTCTAGTATTTTTTGACAAAAACAGGAGATTTGAAATTGGTCTATAACTAGCCAGTTTTCCAGGATCAAGTTGTAGCTTCTTAATAAGCAGTTTAATAACTGCCATTTTAAAGTTTCTTGGGACGTGTCCTAAAGAAAGCAAGGAGTTAATAATATTAAGAAGAGGTACTTTTAAAAGCTTAATTGCTATTGGATCTATCATACATGCTGTGGCTTTTGATGTTTTAATACGTTTTTTTAGCACTTCATGACCTATGACAGCGAAGTTGCATGTGAAGAAAATTATGCGACACTCTTTTCTGAGGTACTGTGACAGATGATTGCATAATTCCAATTTTATTTTTGATTATTTCAATTTTATCAGTAAAGAAATTCATGAAGTCATTACTCTTGTGCTGCGACGTAATATCTGGTTCTGTGAAGGCTTTTTTAGCCACAGTACTGAATAAACACCTAGGATTGTTGTGGTTATTTTTCTACGAGTTTGCTAAAATGTGCTAACCTGGCAGCTTTACAGTATGTAGTAGTAGTAGTAGTAGTAGTAGTAGTAGTCCTTTATTGTCACATAGTAAACCAGTGAAATTGGCCATCGACCTGTCCATACAAACATACATATGACAAGGGGAGACAGGACAGGAAGACAGGGAATTAGAAGAAATACAGCATGACATGAGGAGAGGAGAGGAGAAAAAAAAAGGCAGCCCCCAGACTATGCTCCTTAAGAAGTACAGTGTGGGAACAGGGAAAAAAACACCTCAGCAACATTAGCACATAATCAGTACACTCTACAACATGAACAAGACTTGCAACAGGGGAGGGATTGGGGGTGGAGGTGGCCCAGCACAGGCAAGCAGCCATCCGGACCTGCAGCCATGTTCGGCGCTGGTCACAGACCCGCCTGTCAGACTGGGGGTACAAAGCGGCGAAGGCGAGGGATAGGGTATCGGGCGGATGATTGCATATTCGTATATATGTGTAAGAGTTCATGTGTGTGTAGGCCTGGAGAGTCGCTATGCCAGCATCTAATCTAGGTGCCTCAGTCCGCAGGGTTGTCATAGCGATACACAGCAAGTTGCCATGGAGACAACCTTGATCAGGTCCCAGACATAGTCAACAATCACCAGGTGTCTGGGGAGTCGGGGAAGGAACGCGAGAGTGGCTCACTGCAGTGCTCTTCCGGGGGAGTTGTTGTTCCAACAGCGGCCTTGGCCAAGGCCAGTGCTGGTTGAGGGCGGCCGAAACAGATAAGATTGGGATTGTTTGGTCTTAAGGAGAGTAGCCGCATTCTAATTTACACGGCTATTCTCCTGGTCCATTTTGGTCTCTGAAACGATCCATTTGCCTTTGCAAAGCTGTGAGCTTCTCCATGATGTTATCCGTATTTTGGTTCATAGACCCAGTCTGAGTGCAGACAGCTCTGCCCACTGTTTCAATCATGACGGGCAGCCTTGTGAGGCTTTGGGCAGCTGTCACCGTCTTCTTAACTCCTCGATAAACCAGGGCAATGCCTAATCCAATCAGCAGAAGACCTGTTATCATGGTACCGAATAGGTAGATATCTTCAACGTCCTCCACGGAAAGAGCCGCCAGACACACGACCCGCCACCTCTCCCACGCGTCCATCGTGTAGCCAGCTGCGAACGTTCCGTCAGGGCAGACAGGTTCCCCCGAACCCAAACTTCTCGTCGAGAAGATGGTGTCAATTGCGTTGAGAGACCAGTTGATCAAATCCATGATGACTTAGTTTGAAGAGCAGTGCTGAGAGAGTCTCTCAAGTACAAGACAGTAGACTAGATATGACGAGAGGAGCAAAGCAGGGAAGATAAGGGTAGGGAGAGGGTGAGAAAATGTGACCGCCTTCGTTGAGAGCCAAGAGAGAAATGTAGCTACTGACACTATCCTTCCATGCACCACGAAATACCTCTAATTTTGGATTCTTCCACTCCCACTTCCATTTTCCGAGCTGCTCTCTTGAGAGCATAAGTGAGATCATTGTACCATGGTGCAGGGCTTTTTTCTTTAATTTTCTTTAATCAAAGGGGGGGTGACACAATCAAGAGAAGACTGTATTTATATTTTATGTTATTTAATCAAGTTCTTCTAGGCTTTGGGGCTTACTGAGTGTATGAGATAGATCTGGAACATTATTAATGAAGCTATCTTTAGTGGTCGAAAGAATAGTGCTACCGGAACAATAGCATGGTGTAGATTGAATTGGTCCTATAACATTTAGTCAGACTCCAAGAGAGTTGAGAATATTGATAAATGCTATTTCCAATGTGTAATTTTCATTATCTATGTGAATGTTGAAGTCACCATCAATTGAAGATCTATCTACAGTAATTACAAGATCTGATAAAAAATCTGAAAAAGGCATAAGCATTATTAGTTCACCATAAACATCACTGTTTATACAGTTTATACAATTGTATCAATACCTCCTCCTCGACCCATCAGAGGAGATTATAACAATAACCTTGGGGAGTAGGTTCATTTAAACTAATATACTCATCCAGTTTAAACCAGGTTTCAGTCAAACAGAGCACATACAAACTATGATCTGTAATCATTTAATTTACATTTAGTGCTTTGGTAGAAAGAGGTCTATTGTTTAGCAGCCCTAACTTCATATGATGTTTATCTTTAATTGTTTGGTTTTGTTGAAGTTTCACATACAGGAGTGGGCTGTTCTCAGCCCACTCCTGTATTCACTATACACACATGACGGTGTGGCAACACATAGCTCCAATGCCATCATTAAGTTTGCTGACGATACGACGGTGGTAGGTCTGATCACTGACAATGATGAAACAGACTACAGAGAGGAGGTGCACACTCTGACACGCTGGTGTCAGGAGCACAACCTCTCCCTCAACGTCAGTAAAAACAAGGAGCTTGTAGTGGACTTCAGGAAGAAAGACAAAGAACACAGCCCCATCACCATTAATGGAGCACCGGTAGAGAGAGTCAGCAGTTTCAATTTCCTCGGTGTCCACATTACTGAGGAACTCACATGGTCCGTCCACACTGAGACCGTTGTGAAGAAGGCTCACCAGCGCCTCTTCTTCCTGAGATGGCTGAGGAAGTTTGGAATGAACCACCACATCCTCACATGGTAGTACTTTTGATAGCGGAAACCATTGCTGGAATACAGCTTCACATCCAGTTTTACATCGACCTTGTTAACTTTGCGCTGCAGTAACTTTTATACAAAGGTGAAAATCTAAATGATTTACTATAATTTCTATGCGGCTTGGTCTGGAGATTATTTTGAATCATTGTTTGGACAAATCGGAAAAATTTTGAAAGATATAAATCTTTTAAACTGTGAACATCTTTTTCCAAGATGGCAGCTACTGTAATGGGTGGAGATATACCGTATGGGGTTATTTGAATTATTAAGAGGAAAGTAATCAGATAAAAGAGAATGCTGAGATAGTACGGTCAAGAGATAGCTGAGATGAACAGGAAAATCACCAGATCATCATGCCTAGCAAAGACCATCCTTCAAGGCACTGTATGAGGAAACAGGAAACAAGGGAGACAGAAGTAGATATGGGAAGATAACATCCCAGAGTGGACTAACCTGAAGCAATGAGAGCTGCAGAGGAGAGAGTGAAATGGAGAGAGCTGGTCAATGTAGTGCCCCAACAACCTCTCCTGGGGGGTTACAGGACATAATGATGAATCAGACTTTTTATTTTTACTAGGACAAATGGTTCAAAAGATACAAGCAACATAATTATTTTTTGTTTTGTAGAACATTGAGTATGTCCGCCGCTGTGTAGTTCCTGGATGTGGTAGATATCTCTCCAGATCTGATGGTCATAGACGTTGCCTCGTGTGCCTGGGTCCCGATCACACTGAGGCGGCGTTTGTGGATAGTTCATGTTCTTACTGCGAGGACATGATCATGGCAGCATTGCGGTTGCGGCTTTCGTTCGACGAACGCCACTCCACGTCACTCCTTCTTCCCACGGGATTGAGGATGACCCGGCTGGCGATGGAGGTGATTTGGGGATGGCAGGGGGGTCGGTTTTACCGGGCACAGCCCCACGAACCACCCACCCCCCGGCACGCTCGCTTGATTCTGTCCACGCTCAGGATGACAGAGGCTCTCTTGGTGGCCAGTTTGCCTCCTCCCTAGAGTCAGGTCTGGATGATGGCATTGCCACTGCATCGGAGAGCGCTCCGGCATCTGACGCTGAAGATTCGACTGGACTCCCATCCTCGGGCCAGCCTGCCCAGTTTGAGTCTGATGACCAGATGGCCGACATGCTTTCCTGGGCCACTGTGACCGTTGGGCTGGATCGGAACCCTCCATCTTCCCCCCAACCCTCGGCTCCTGGCGCCGCTACCAGCCGCACTGACTGCAAAAGCCTACAACGCCACCGGACAGGCCGCCTCCACCCTGCATGCCATGGCTCTCCTGCAAGTACACCAAGCCAGGGCACTCAAAGATCTGCACCTGGGTAGTCCCAATCCCGACATGCTGCATGAACTGCGCTCTGCCACTGACCTCGCTCTCAGATCTACGAAGGTCACAACGCAAAACTCGGGCGGGTGATGGCCACCCTCTTGGTCCAGGAATGTCACTTGTTAAATCGCCAAGACGGCGTGCGCTCTCGTCATACGTCACAACTCACCCGCCATCTCCTCCTTTGGAGTCAGCCGCGACTCAGGTCACTGTTCGCCACTCACATCCCGGGCGACCACAACACGACGGCGGACGCGCTATCACAACAGGTTTTGCTCAGCGGAGAGTGGAGGTTCCACCCCAGGTGGTCCAGCTGATCTGGGACTGGTTCGGCATGGCACAGATAGATCTATTTACCTCCCAGGACAACTCCCATTGCCCGCTCTGGTACTCCTTAACGGAGGCCCCTCTCAGCACAGACGCGTTGGCACACAGCTTGCCCCGGGGGCTGCGCAAGTATGCATTCCCCCCAGTGAGCCTTCTTGCACTGGTGCTGTGCAAGGTAAGGGAGGACGAGGAACAGGTATCGCACAATAGATCTTGCTAGTGAGCTAGGATCAGCCAGTCGTTGAGATATTTGAGGATGTGTATTCCCTTCCCCCTTAGCAGGGCTGCCTTTTTTCTGCATGTGTTTGTCTTTTTGTTTAAGTTTGTTATCAAATTATTATTTATATTGTCAAGCCGGTTCTCGCCTCCTCTTTTCCATTTTACCTTGTTACACCAATGCAAAGAACTAAGCTCTCGGATTAAAAGGAATATATAACCTAACAACAGTGTGAGCAGGGGAGGGGTGAATGTACAGGCATGGATAATGGGAATCAATCATTCATAAAGCCTCTTCTTATTAGGGGTCTTTTGACAGTCTTGTGGGTGCTTATGAGGGGGTCTCGTGCTGGAGAAGCGCTGCCTTGCAGAGCAGGTTAGCAAACTCCCACAGTTGCCTTTATTTTTCCAACGCTGCCTGCTTTTTCATTCATGATCACAGAAAAAACAAAGCCCTGATTCATGTATATTAGCAGAACAATGAGTCCTGGTCTGGTGCCCACCATTTGTAAAGGTTGTTTCTATTAAATATCACATGCAGCTTTGGAATTACCATAAGAGCAAAGCAAACATGCTCTGTAACATTTAGTGTCACATGCTCCAGAGCCAAATCCATTTCCAATGGTTTGTAATTACGCATCAATGCTTTGAATGGTAAGTAATTT
This sequence comes from Xyrauchen texanus, assembly GCF_025860055.1. NCBI lineage: Eukaryota > Metazoa > Chordata > Actinopteri > Cypriniformes > Catostomidae > Xyrauchen > Xyrauchen texanus. The sequence goes on from NC_068290.1 coordinate 40,244,326, forward strand.
TCTGTAGGTTATTATTCCAATCTCTTTAAACATTAGCTAGATGTGTTTGACGATTTTGTGTAGTATCCTAACTAACAATTTACAAACTACCACAGACTCTGGAAATTGAAAAGAAAAAGAATTTAAAGAAGCACAGTACTTACAGTGTCAGTACCGACAAAAATACAAATACAAATGGATTTATAGCATGTTTTTGACACTCCCTGTGGGTATTTCACCTAGACAATGGAGCTCACATGTACCCTAGTAGTCTAGCACAAGAAATGTCAACCCACTAGTTCCAAATTTACTGTGAGATCAGTATATTTGGACTACTTTACGTTACAATCCTCAAAAACTGGTCAGAACTGGAATTGAATGACCAAATTCAGTCCTAACAAGAAATCCCATAGTGGGTCCCTCATTTATCAGTAAATGATAGATAAACTTTATATGTGTGCTACAACCACACTTAACATATGGATACTGATGAGATCACAGTGTCCCGGACAACTGTGTGGTCCTTAAAAATTTAGGTAGTAGTTAGTTTAGCTCACTCTAAAGTCACCAATGCTGTATAATTCTATCAAAATTGAAGAAAAATAATGTTAAACACCTTTTTTACTCTCAATAGTCCACATCACAGGGATGTGACTAAGTACACCACCTACCTTGATGCCAACATTATAATTTCTTTACTCAGTCGAGATAAGTCAATATGAACACAGGATTGCAGAGTTGACCACATACAGCTTGTTAGCATTAGCGTTAGCACCATGAAAGCAGAAAGTAAAAATTACAAATTGCTCATTATCTATTACATATTTAACTACTCATAAGCGAGAGGTTAAAACAGCTTATTTTACTGATCTCATGTTGATTCTATTAATAGAATTGGGAATTTAGTCATTGAAATGCATTTTAATGTCACATTGGTTTTACATGTAGTACGTCGACTAGACAATGTGTGTCTCATATTTAAATAGTCCTCTAAAGGCCAGCCCCATAAGCAACTTGGTGTAGATCTGGTAGACCTCCATCAAATCTTGTCAGAAATCAATCATTAACGATGTGGGACATGGTCTGTGGGTCACCACAGCTGCAGTTTGCATCCGTTGCTTGCCCCAGCGAACCAGTTTGGCAGCACATCAATTCAGGTTGGTTCGGAACCTATTTAGCATGAACCATAAGAGTTGTGACAGATTAAAGTCAGCAGGACAAAGAGATGAATCGGCTACTATGGAGCAGTTGACAACCTCTGCTGCAGCCCACTCAGTACTCCAGGCCGAATAGCTCTGATGTCTTCTGGCGGCTGACTTAGACATACCGGATGTCTCTAAGACAGACTGGATGTGTTGTGATGTCTGCAGGTACTGGAAGCTGATAATTGTAGCAGAACGTGGCCAACATCTTTGCAGTTGCAATTTGTTGTCGGATGTGAGGTGGTGCTATATTGCTGAGAATTGGCAGCCACAGAAGAGGAGTAGAATGTAGTGTTCCAGATAAAATACGCATGGGGGTATTAAGTTGTACGACAACTAGCTTGGTATGGCATGCTCCTGACCAGACTGGGGTGCAGTACTCAACAGTCGAGTAGCATAGAGTCAGAGCTGTTGTCCTGTGGGTCTGTGCCCGGGAACCCCAGATTGTACCAGCAGGTTTACTAAGTAAGTTATTCGAAGTTCTGACTTTTGCAGCTGTCTTCAACAAGTTTTCCTAATTGGCTATTTTTACACTCAGAAAAAAGAAAAATCATGTTCAGTAAGCTGACTAACAATACAGCTGAGGAATAGAGTTAAACAGCTATAGCTGTTCATCTGTAGGGCCTTGCCCCACTAAAAATGGCAGCAGAGACAGCATGGCCCTTTGTTCTATGATCGAAGGGGACACATTGAACTCGATTTCCCAGAATGCTTAACAGCTGGACGGGAAGTCCCGCCCATGGACTCAATCTCAAACGTCATTGGTCAAAAGTGTAACCAGATTACTGTTGGATTCGTATGGCAATAATTCGACTAGCTTCCTCCCTTTTTGATTATTTTGATTATCAATCAGAATTCTTAATCTTCAGGGTAGAATTTTATGAGACTTGATCAGTCACTTACTATAATTTTTCTCTTGTTAAAGATTAGTGCCCTGAGGATAGAATTTAACTAATTAAATTCTATTATTTAATTTAATAATGAATTAATAATTAATAAACATTAATTATTAATTATATATGATAGTAAAACTGATCTAACCAACCTGTGCACCCTACACATCTCTGTTTGGTAGTTGCAACAGATGATGTTATCTCACATGCTAAAGTTCTCTCTCTTTCTCAAACACACACAAACATCCTTGTTTATCCAATAACTGGCAAGAAACAGCCCAAGCAGTCGTTACTAGCTCTAAAGTGAAATTTTTAATTAGTAATGGAGGTTTGTGTGCATCTTTTGAACTTGCTACGACAGATTCTTATCCATAGCGTAATAACATTGTTCCATGCACAAGTGTTTTTTACAAGTGTATTGCCCTAAATTAGCATGGCTGTACCTTTTGGCACTCAACCTGTGTCCGAATCACAGCCATGCTGATATACTGCCATAACAGAACTCTTGCTCATGTGATATTGCTTTATTAGCTATTATATACTCTTCTTCCATTAGCATTAAGCATTAACATAACATATTTTAAAGGGTCTTGTGGAGACACATTAAAATGTACTACATGTAAAAGCAATTTGACATTAAAATGCAATTTCCTGTGATGCAATATTTAGGTCTTCATTAAAAAAAATTAACACTACATATTCTAGATTTTGTTTTACACAGACATGTGCTTTAAACACCCAGATAGCAACACAATGTCAGCGATTCACACATTCCTATTTGTAACTATTATGTCACTAACCCAGCAGGAGGAGGGAGCTGTTTAGATCTTCGTTTGAGGTGAGACATGTGATGTGTGTGGGGTTGCCAACTTTCTACCAGTCAAATTCAGGATATTCCAGCTCTAAATAAAATCACCATAAAAGAGAGCTTGTTTACATAGAAAAACAATTCAAAAACATTGCGGACAGACGCAAAAATGTATTTGATGTGAACGGTCCCTAATACACTTAAAATAAAATAGGCTTAAATACAATGACCAGGAACAACCAAATTTCTAACAATCTTCACTTTTAATATACACTAGTTTTGCCAAAAGAACAAAGCTGCAATCAATGGAGAAAGACAATATTTTTTGTCAAGCATTTTCTTGCCCATAATTACCCATTAATGAAAATTCTCACATCTTTTTTAAATATATATATATATATATATATATATATATATATATATATATATATATATATATATATATATATATATATATGTATATATTAATTGAATGTTGTCAATTTTGCTATTGTCTCTGGTATCGTTTGCAGACAAGAGAAGCAATTTAATTAATTAATTTGACAATACTTTAATTCTAGTCTTTCAGCAAATCAGCTGAAATATACAGTACCATGGCAATGATGTCATGCACTTGGTGTTTGCGCTCTTTTTAAATGTCAGTCAGTGCAAGTTAGAAATGCCCAAATAAAAATGTGCTTTCAACAACGTGCTGAGAGAAGCAAATTAATTTCTTTGTGTGACACTTGAAAATATAAGCGAAGTGTTTTGCCCATTTATGCCCATTCCTGATGCCCATTCCTCATCATGCCTATTCCTCCTCATAAGCATTCCTTCTCCAATATAACCACAGACATCTCTGGATGTGAATACAAAGTAAAGACAGGTGGGTGAGAGTTGTCCTGGTTGTACTTAAAAGAGTACACAGATGTGGAATGGAAACAAATAGGGATTTTAAGCAACAACTACGACGAAACAAAGTAATAATGAAGGCTGAACGGGCATTTAATAATTTAAGAAAGAAAATTATTTAAAACAGCAAGAGAAAGGATTAATGCAGTGTTAAATTACTGTCAGAAGAAGAATTTTAATTTTGTATGATAGCCTACATCTAAAACCTAAAAATGATTATTAATCGGCTATCAGTGTTTTTTAAGGGTCTATATTCAAGCTCTATAACCTGTGTGTGATCAATTTAACATACGTTTTGAGGAGGATGTTTAGGCTTATGTTTAGATGTTCCCTTTGCATCCTCTCTTGTAAAACATATTCTAACATGTATTTTCCTAATCTGTCACACAGTATCAACTGTCACTTTGGCAAAGAAGGAATGTGTAACACGCCTTGCGGCTAGAACACAACCCCACTCTCAAACTACGAAATATGTAGATGAGCATGAAGGTGGTGCACCACTCTAAAATTTGGACCAGCGATCAGAAGACTAGACTCGCTCAAGAGACCGTGTGAACAACAAGGGGAAAGAATCAAGGACACACTTGAACTGCGTTAGAACAGGTAAGTATATTTCGAGGAATTGATAAATAAAATAAAGCAATATTATAATAATAATAATAGGATAAGACAGTAAAATTTCAGAATCTTGTCACATAACTCAAAAGAGGAAAAAAAACAATAACTAATAAGAAAGACGGCAAAAAGTTTGTTCTGGACAAGTGAAAGTGTGACTTCTTTACACCTTCATCTATGTAGAGTTAACTCCTATTTAGGTTCAAGCTAATAAATTTAACTAATTCACTTCCCTTTTTTTTCACTATCTATATAAGATAAGGCTAATGTGACCTATTTATAGTATAATAATTTAATTTTAGTAGAATAATAGAATAATTTAATTCTGACTACAGTTAAACCTAATTTTAGCTATGTTTAAATCTAATTCTAGCTACAACTTTTTTTCACCCAATTACCCTTTAAATCCTCCTTTCAACTCTCGTCACCTTAGAGACAAAATAGGAAACAAATGAGAAAAACCAATACAATATTCAATCAGAAATAAGAAAAAATATAAAAATGAAAATGTAATGAAAAAAACAAAAGGACTTGAAACAATCAAAAAGAAATAACAGCAACAGGGAAAATTTAAATCACACTAAGTCCAATTTAGTGCTCAACCAACAGTGTCAGTTTATACCAGGTTACCGAATTTCAGCTTCAGTCTGATGGTTCTTCCGCGAGATCCTTCTCCCGCAATTCAGGCTTAGTCAATACAGAAAGAACCGTGTGCACAGTCCTACCACTCAGCTCATTTCCTTGATCCAAGACTCGGTCCTTATATGGGCATGGCTCGCCAGTTCCCGCTCACAATGGCTTCCTTTCTGATGTGCAACAGGAACAATACACGATCGAAATCTTCGTCAAACTCGTTCAGCATCCAGGAATGTGCAACGTCCGTCTCAGCAAATGGACATGGAAAGGGAAATATAATAAAAGTGTCCAAAAGAAAAAAAAACAAGGGAAAGGGGAAAAAAAACCCAACCTTGCAAAAGACAAGGCCAAAGATACAATTAGTCATTTCTCTCAAAAATATACATCATTACAACATTTAACCTAAATATAAACACATTAAACATCTCTGGCTTCAATTTCGTTTAACTTTTAGCACATTAAATTCCCATAAATGTACTGAGAGCAAGTTTCAAATGACACGCTTAGGCCTCATCTGCTCAGTATTAAATGTGCGTCACAATCAGCCATTAACTCATAGCTCGAATACACGACAAAATGTCGCCAGAATAATACCTGTTAACTGTTCAAAGTACTTTTAGCTCTGAAACATTAATTATTTGACACATTCACGCAATATTCTTCCCATTTTTAGACAGAATATTAACTCTTATAATCTCTTTTACATACGAATGCATATAACACTAGCATTTAATATTTAAACTCTATTTAATCGACATTTAAACAAAGAAAACTCTTAGTGATAGAAAATATAAAAATTTCGCTTACTCAATTTCTCGATTATGAAGGTTTTCAAAGGCAAACTCCTACTTTAGGCCGAATCCTCTGCAGCCTAACGTGCAATCAGTCACACGTTCACCCGTACTCATTCACCGATGAAACTCAATCCTCACTTTAGCTTCAAAGTCTCTCAAAAGTTATTTCTCCATTACAACTGATAGTTATTCTCGGTTCTAATTCAAATTTCTTCTCTCCTCAGAATCAAACCATCCGCTTCTCGAGATCGCACCATCTGCTCTCTCTCTCGCAAGGAGTGGTTTTTTTTTCCTTTTTTCCATTTTGGCTCCACCCATTAAGGCGGGGCTCATTCTCTACTCATCAATTTAGAATCAAATCTAAATGAATTTAAATTTATACACCCTCATTTTTCCTCTTTCAAGATATTTAATAAAATAACTTTACATATATTCATGTTAAGTGTCAGTGTCTTCTTTTTCTTTCTTTTTTTCCTTACGTCAACAATGTCTCTTTAGTAACCTGGGTTACACCCTCCCCTCTTGAATATATGCACGTCCCGCTGCATCTGCATATTTTTGGGGTTGAATCACAACCACAGGTGCATCATCAATAGAAGCAGCATTCCTCTCCTCCAAAGTACTACTGAATGCTACACTCAGACCTTGCAACAGAGATTGAATCACTACGGTAAGTGGATTCCCTAACTGTGGATACTCAAGCCTTTTTGCAGGCCGTCAGCTCTCTTTGCTGAACGCCTGGGAATAACTCCTTCCTCGAACTCTGTGTCATTCTCTCGTTCACTCTGATCAACTCCAATATTCACAGTTCCACTCAGAACTGTATTCTCTTTAGTTCTACTCTCAACCTCACAATCATTTTCTGTTTCAGCCTCCTGAGAAGGAAACTCAGAACAAAGATCAAATCCTGGCTCTTCCCTCACCGGAACCTCTGAATCAACACAACCAGGCTCCATCTCAACAAGAGGAACTTCTACTTCTTCAGATTCGAGTAAGTTCTTTCTCACAGATTCCACTGGAACTTCCTCTGAGAATCTACAGGTAGGTATACTTTCTCGTACAGGTTCAACAACAGGTAAGTCAACAGAGACATTATGAGGATTGCGGTAGGGTAAGTGTCCAGGGCTCACTAGAACTCGGGTTTCAAAATTCAACGTATCCCCAAATGCAGGATTAAAGAATTGATCAGTATCAGACTCATATTCACATTCAGACTCTGGTTCTTGTGAATCATCGTTACTCACACAAGCTCTAGTTCTGGGCTTGCAACCCTTTTTCTCAGATTGCTTCTCACATTGACCTGGTTGCAAAAATCCACAGGGCAACAACAAATCACGATGTACCGTCCTGAGAGGACCACTCTGCCCAACAGGTCGAATAGTGTACACCGGTAAGTCTCCCGCTCTCTTAACCACTACTTGAACACCTTGCTCCCACTTGTCAGCGAGCTTATGTTTCCCTCGCAACCTAACATTGCGCACTAGGACCCTGTCCCCTTCCTCAAGAGTAGAAACTACCAAGCGTTTATCGAACCTTCCTTTGTTACGCTCTGCTAGCTTAACAGAGTTCCCCTTAGCTATCTCGTAGCTCTCTCGCAGTCGATCTTTCAAATCTTTCACGTATTGAGAATGTGATTTGACTGGAACTTCTGCCGGTAGACCAAAAGCTAGATCCACTGGTAAGCGAGGCAATCGCCCAAACATGAGCTCATATGGAGCGTACCCGGTCGTGTCGTTGCGTGTACAATTGTATGCATGCACTAAGGGCTTCACGAACTCTTTCCATTTAGACTTCTCATTCTCTAGCGTTCCCAACATTTGGAGAAGCGTCCGGTTGAAACGCTCTACCGGGTTACCCCTGGGATGATAGGGCGTGGTACGAGTCTTATGAATACCTGCTACATGACACAACTCTTTTATTGTACGAGATTCAAAATCAGGTCCTTGGTCACTGTGTAGCTTCTCAGGGAACCCATAGTGCACCAAGAAGTTTTCCCACAGACATTTTGCGACGGTACGAGCTGTCTGGTTCTGAGTCGGTATCGCAACGGTGTATTTCATAAAATGGTCCGTGATGACTAATATATTCTTAGTGTTACTTTGATCTGGCTCTAGCGACAAAAAATCCATGCAGACCAACTCCAGCGGCCTACTGGTCTTGATGCTGACCAAAGGAGCTGCTCTGTCTGGGGGTCTCTTTCTGCGCACGCAACGCTCACACGTCTTAATCTTCTTTTCAACAGTCTGAGACATCCTGGGCCAGAAGAATCTGGACCTCACCAAGTCTAAAGTTCTCTCAATACCTAAATGCCCCATGTCGTCATGAAGACTGCACAACACTAACTTCCTGAGTCCAGCTGGCAGCACTAACTGATAGTGAGAGACTCCTTGTTCCTGTCTTCTCCTGTACAGCACTCCATTCCTTAGTTCAAGTCGACTCCATTCCCTCAACCACAATACCATTTCAGGTGTTTGACCCCTCAAAGTAACTGGCTTAGTCCCACTCTTCATCCACTCAATTATTACTCCAATCTCTGGATCTTTCCCTTGCCACTCTGCTAACTCCGCCTCTGAGAGATTGGGAAGGTCAGGTAGACCATGCTCGGCTTCGTGTCTTAACTCATTCGGCAAAGCATCGACACAATGAGTGAGGGACTCAACCAACGCAATTGAAGAGTGTGTCAACCCCAAATCTTCGGGTAAACCAATCACTTGATGTCGCTCACATATGGCTTTTACTACATCCGCCATGAGAACATCAGACTTGTTTCCAGGATCCGCAAGGTGGTGAAGTGTAAACTGCTCGATCCTTTCTCTTTCTTTCTGAGAGATTAGATCATCCAAGAGCTCACCATGCGGACACCGGGAAAGACCGTCTGCATCCTGATTCTGACTCCCAGCCCTATATTGGAGCTTAAAGGTGTAGGTCGACAAGCTAGACAACCAGCGGTAGCTGGTAGCATCAAGTTTCGCGGAGGTCAACACGTATGTTAGGGGATTGCTGTCTGTTACAACGGTGAAGTCTACACCATACAAATAATCATTGAATTTGGCTGTGACAGCCCACTTTAGTGCCAAAAATTCAAGCTTATGTGCTGGGTATTTTGCCTCACTTTTTGTCAGTCCCCTACTGGCGAACGCTATCACTCGCATCTGCCCGTCCTGCTCCTGGTAAGTGTCACGCCAAGCCCCGTAGTACTGGCATCGGTGTGGAGCGTATACGGGAGCTTGGGGTCAGCAAATCCCAGGACAGGAGCAGAGGTCAGTTTAGAAATGATAACATCAAAGGCATTCTGACATGCAATAGTCCAACGATCACCGAACTGCTCTTTAGTGTTAAAGTACTCGCCCCCCTCTTGTTTCCCACTGCGGCCCCTACGAAGTGGAGGGTACCCTTCAGTGAGTCCCGTGAGAGGTTTGACTATCTTCGAGTAATCACACACGAACCTTCTGTAATACCCTGCGAAGCCTAAGAAAGCTCTCAGCTCTTTCAAATTTGTGGGCCTTGGCCAAGTCTTTAGAGCTTCAATCTTAGCCGGGTCAGTCTTTACCCCATCCCTCGAGACAACATGCCCCAAATATTTTACTGATGTCTGGAAGAAACGGCATTTCTCAGGTGCCAACTTCAACCCATACTCTTTAAGCCGATCGAGGACCTGCACCAACCGCGACTCATGCTCTTCCAAGGTCTTTGAAAAAACTATCAAGTCATCAATAAAGACTAATACCTGCTTCCTGTGGAGATCACCCATACACCGCTCCATTAATCTTTGGAACGTACTTGGCGCATTTGTGATTCCCTGAGGCATCCTATTGAATTCCCAGAAACCAAGAGGGCACACGAAAGCAGTCTTGCACTTATCGGCCTCATCCATCTCAATTTGGTAGAACCCAGACATTAAGTCAAGCACTGAGAACCACTTCGAACCCGTAAGTACCGAAAAGACTTCCTCTAAGTTGGGTAGAGCGTACGCGTCCTTGATCGTCTGGGAATTCAGTTTACGAAAATCGATGCAGAGCCGTACCGAGCTGTCTTTCTTTCGGACTACCACTATAGGCGAAGAAAAAGGAGATTCGGACTCACGAATGACTCCAGCAGTCATTAACTCTTGAAGATGCTTCCGGACAGCATCGATGTCTTGGGGGTGAATCGGACGTCCCCTATGCTTGAAAGGCGTCTCGTCAGTTAATCTGATTTGGTGCTTCACTTGACCCGTATGACCAAAATCAAGATCGTGTAAAGAGAAAACTTCAGGCATGGAATTCAACCGGTTTGAAATTCGCTCCTTCCAGTCTGAAGACAAAGGAGAATCTCCGAAATCAAAGGTAAGATTAGCAGAGGTAGGTGCTGGTGATTCTACTCTGATAGGATTCTGGGCTGCGTTCTCTATCACTTTCTCTACAGCATGTATCTCCGCAAGTACAGCTTTAGGAGGGATCGTTATGTCTGTCTGAGTATCGTTCTTAAGCAAAACTGACAGCTGAGGAATTCGTCTAGACGGCAATGTGTGTACACAGCTTGCAACTGAAAGACCGCTTAGTGATGGGGTTGATGGCGGTTCATGAGTTACCCATTTCTCCATACAAGGCTCCCAAAGCTGAACATAACCATTCAGGACTACTGTGTTCCCGGCAGGCACAACCTCGATTTCACATGCCCCAATGGCTCACTGCTAGCTTGTCTCCATCTTGCTTCAAGGACATTAAGCACTGCCTGATACCCATGGAGATTCGAACAAGGATTATTCTGCCTTCCTCTAATGCAGTGGCCATAAAGTACATCCAGGGAGTTGGTACCTACCAGAACTTGCGACAGACTTTTTAGATCCGGAACTACCAAAGCTAAAGTAGGGACTTCGACTTCTGCACCTACAAACTCTTTCGGGAACTTCAAAGCCAGCTCGATGTAACCCAAATACGGCACGGCTTGCCCATTGGCCCCCTCTACCTTCAACAAATTTTCCAACGACTTCAGCGGGTGATCAGATAGATGTGACTCGTAGAACGACTGAGGAACCGTAGTAACTTGAGATCCTGTGTCTAGGAGACAATTTACTACTTTATCGCCGATAACGATCTGCGCAGTGCACTTTACTCCTACTAACCCCTCCGGCAGGTTCTTTAAAGGTATCTTAAGCTGATTGTTCGCGACAGGTGCTTGCTTACAACACTTAGGGCGGGTTCTTTTACATCTCGTCTCCGTATGCCCCACTACAGAGACATCCCTTAGTTTAAAGGCAAAGAGGAATTCCCATGCATAGAGTCCCACTGAGCCTGTTGCTCTCTCAACTTACAGCGCTTTTCCT